>NC_044981.1:89933925-92333925 GCF_008728515.1 Papio anubis | reverse complement strand
TCTGATTTTTGCTTTAAATTAACTACTGAATTCTGGTGGATTCACACTGCCACCTGCTGTCTAGCAATAGATATTAGCCCTATATTCCTATCAAAAAGGGAGTTGCGTATTCAGTACTTTGGTGGTTTTATTTGAAAAGTCTATGTGATGGTTCTGTTTATCAATACATTTAAATTGCATATTATTAAAAAGACAATGATACTTGGTGAACATAAAGAATGATTGTTAATAAGACAATAGAATATACTTGGGAAAGGTGATACAAAATGTATACACTTTTTTTTTTTTTGGAAAGTTAATGACAAAAAAAGAGACATCTCATCAAAGCTTCTGATGCATCACTTGCAGGGGATGTAACACAAAATTCAGTTGCCGATATTCCTGATCTTATGGCATTGTGTATCAGCAGAGGCGATGGTGTGTGTGTGTCTGTATGAAGCTTTCCCCACTCCTACCCCTTGGTACAATCTAAAGGGGACTGAGAGGCTCTGCCTGCCACTGAGGATCTCTACCAATGAATCTTCTACCCTAATGGCAAGTCCCAACATGAAGCTAATGAAAGTTTTCAAACCAGATCAACATCCTAGTTCTGAATTTAAGTTTCTCCATCTGTAAAAAGAAAACAACCCACCAGTGTTAAGGGGTGACTTAACAGTGGAAATGGGAGTCCCTGCAAAACACTCAGCATGGATAGGCCCTCAATATATGTTGTTCCCTTTCTTGGGAAAAGATAGTGATGTTCTGGGAACCATGGGTTACCACAGATTGAGGCTAGAAACAAGCAGACTGCTCAGGGGGCTACTATAACCTATAGACTAGATTAGTGGGAACCTAAAGAAAGGCAAGACACTCCACCTCCCCATCAATTAGCATCAAGTTCATTGCCCAGCTTTCCTTTTTCCCACACACATGCTTTGAGAACCTCTGAGAAGGCTAATTAGGCAGCTAATTCAATAGCTGTCCGCACTGACACAGAGGAGCACTGCTCCTGCAATTTCGGGTTCCTTCTCTCAGCAGCCTAACAGAGGAAATTCAAGAGAAAGCAGCCCACACAGTGCCAGGTATTCCTTTCCTTTTCAGGAGGGCAGCAGCACCATTTACATGTTCAGAGGAACTGCAGGATGACGGTGAGGCTCAGGGAGCGTCCACCAGTTCCCCTTGGAGATACTTTGAAATGAGCACTGGAGGGCAATGGTATATTTGAGCTGGTCTGCCCTTCACTCCTCTGGCAGAGAAGTCAAAGAAAGAATGGCAGTTTGAGAACAACAAAACAACACCAGACATCTGAGTGAAGAGAGTGGTTTCAAAAACTCCTAGTTGACAAAGTATCACGCGAAGATGGAGAATATATCAGCTTGATTGAAGGGGCACAATTCCTGGGTACATTTTAAGCACTGGGAATTTTTCACATTAAGAAAATATTATTTTTATATACTCAATGAAATAGTCCCACATTAAATTAAAAATCAGTTGAACAATATTACCAAAAAATTACAAACAGATATAGCTATGAGACTATATCAAAATATAAAAGTAGATTGAATTGACCCAGTCTGTGATTTTTATAATCCTAAGAGAGAAGCAGGGTATATATTTTTAAAAGGCTGAAATAAGGAAGGTTTCTACATCGACATGATTTTGGTACTCATGTAGTCAAAGTTTCCTTCTACAAGTTTGACATCTTGCAATAATCACAGGTAAAAAGTAGAAGTAAAGTTACATGACAAAATGAAAACATTTGTGAAAAGACAGTGAAAATTTCAACCACTATTGAAGAAGCCTGAATAATAACTGTCCACAAGCATGCAGGCATGCTACACTTTTACCTCAGCGCAATAATGAAATGCAGAAGTTAAATTCCAAAGTATACAAGTCACTTAGTATCTCAACAAATCACCTATCTGATGGGAAAGGGGGAAACACCCATGAACCTTTAATGTTCATCTGGAATTCTCACTTACAGAAAATTATAGACTTAGGTATACCCACACACCCCTGCATATACACAGCATTTATAATGTGTATCATGATAACTAATGCTATAACCAAACTGTGTCAACATGCATCACTGATTACTGTCTGCCATGGGGAAAGTGAATCAGGTGATGATGAGTAAAGCCCAAGTTGCAATATTTGATGTAGAAATGTCAAATAAAAGTAATTTCAATTTCACAAGTCAAACACACACTTTTGAAGTCTTATAACCTTTCTACATGATTCCCATTTGCTACAGGCAGAAAGGGATTAAAAATAGCTTTCCCATACCACCTAACAATATTGAGAGGAAAAGAAAGGAAAATAAAGTAAAAAAAAAATCATTAACCATTTACTGTTAGATTAAATGTGCTGAAATAATCATAAGAATTCCATATACTGTATTTGAATTTTCCTCAGGTGAACATGGCTGACCTTCCTCACACTGTCTCCCTGGGAAGTGCTTGTTCCTATCTTCCAGGGTTGTTGGGAAGATTAAATAAGATGCTAGACGAGAGAGAGCTTTGTAAACTACTTAAGTGGTAATGGAAGTCAATGATAAAAGTATATATTTAAAATGAGAGAAAATGATTTAAAAGGAAAATAAAGTAATTGGGCAGGAAAGCAAAACTTTTCTGCTCACTCATATCATGTCATATGCACAAAGATAGTGGCATTAAATTGTGTGATGAATTTATTATTTCTTCAAATTATTTTTTTAATGCTATAATAAATGCAAGTGAAGGTGATACCAGTGGGGGAAATGGGAGGATCCTAAAATTGGAAATTAGTTAGTTACACTCTATAAAGTCCAAGAGACTCATAGCCATACTGTTTGCCTAAGATGCCCCATAGACTTCTATCTAACAAGGAGTTTTCATCCAACCAAGAAATGGTCTTCGGAATCAGAAAGTCCTACCAGCCATATTGCCTCAGGCAAGTTGGATACATTTTAAGTCTCTGATTTTTTAAATCTATAAAAACGGGCAAAGTTATTGTGAGGACTGTCTGGGCAACAACTGTGAACACACAGTCAGTGCGTGGTGTTGGGGAGGTTTCTCTCCCTCGTTCTCATGGGGCCTTTCCTGACCAGCAAATCAGGGCAGGAATACGAACATCACTCATCCCTTCTCTAGCATTTACTGCCTGGGAAGTTCACATGGTAATTAATTACACAGGACTTTGTGATTTACTAGATACTGTTCCTGAAATATTCAATGACTATTAGACTTTTCTTACATTTGTGATTATTTCCATAACCAGACAATATTGCTTCGGACTAGGACTCCTTTCAGCGTCACCTCCCCGGGCCCCTGCAGGGAACCCTGCGCATGGTCACTGAGTTAATCGGCTGCTCAGGGGTCGTGGAGACCTAAGGTGGGCAGGACAGTGGAGGAAAACTCCTGCTTCCGTCCGTGATTGGACGCAAGAGCAGCAGCCGCCCTCCTAGGAGCTTCTCAGCTTATGTCCTGGAGAAACTCTGCTACCACAGCCCACACCCCACCCCCACTTTACCTGTCATTCAGCTCCAGTTGGTGGGGGCCAGCTTATGACTGCGGGGAAAGGAATACGAAGGGTGTATGAGCAGGATGCAAGCTCACATACCTGGATGAGATAGTGGGAGCATAAATTGAGAAGCTCCAACAGCTGTAGGTGACTGCCCGCTGCTAGCACATCCTGGATCACACCTGGCTCCAGCAAAATCTGTTTTGTTTTTTTAACAAAAAGAAAACTATCAGTTACACTTAAAAATATAATGCGCTTAATATGTAGATATACCATAATATATTTAAATTTCTGCTTTACATATTCTATTTCAATTAATATTGTTTCTTTTTATGGAAGTCAGTTCTTCTCTTCCTATTCTCATTAACGAGCTGTGGCCCTTACTCTAACAGCCGATTTTCTCTTTACCACATGTGCTGATATCATTTCTGTGTGTGAAGCTCTGCAGTTAACCACTTATTTTTTTGTAGGAGGGTATAAACATTTTCAAAGAACAACATAACCCTCAAAATTCAGTCTGTGATGTAATCTTATAAAATACAAAAGAACTGAGTTTTAGTTTTTCAAAGTATATTTCAGAATTTTGCTCTTTAGCAGACCACAGAAATAGGTATGTTAGGGAAAGGGGCATATGTTTCTCCTTGCCATATGAGACCAGAGGTGGACATTACTCCATTTTACTTCTTTTTTTTTTTTTTTTTGAGATGGAGTTTCACTCTTGTCGCCCAGGCTGGAGTGCAACGGCACAATCCTGGCTCACTGCAACCTCCGTCTCTCAGGTTCAAGCGATACTCCTGCCTCAGCCTCCCAAGTAGCTGGGATTACAGGCATGTGCCACCACGCCCAGCTAATTTTGTATTTTTAGTAGAGACAGGGTTTCACCATGTTGGCCAGGCTGGTCTCGAACTCCAACCTCAAGTGATCCGCCTGTCTTGGCCTCCCAAAGTGCTGGGATTACAGGCATGAGCCACCACGCCCGACCTCCATTTTACTTCTAAGTCCTACAACAGTAAGCTTTATCCGCAAACTTCCATTTTCCTCTTTCTCAGTCTCAGATTCTCTTATCCTTTCTATTTAAAATAAAGGATGTTCAACTAGTATTTTCAGAATACAAAGACATCACATAGAGGTAATGCCTCCTAAGTATCCTGGTGATACCAATTCTTCATTTTGTTAAGTCCAGTTATCTACCTCCTGCTGCCAGCTGTTGAGCAGCTGATCAGGGCTGGAAAAAAGGCACACAACCATGTTGACAAAATTCACATGAATCACTGCCAGGTGCAAGGAGGCCTTTAGTGATGTCCCAGCCCTCCATTCTAACCCATTTCCCCAGCCCAGTGGCTCCCGAAGTCTGGTCTTTGGATCAGCAGCATTGGCATCACCTAGGAACTTACTAAACTGCAAACTCTTGGGCGCCTCCCAGATGTACTGAATCAGTACGTTTCAGGGTGAGGCAACTAGTGTTTTAACAAGTGTCCTGAGTGACTCTGATGCACAGGGAGGCACTAGTCAATTCACCCCTCCACTCTACTACTTCGCCACACTCCTTTCTCAAGCCTCCAACTCCTCCTCTGCCACCGGATTTTCACTTCATGATCCTTGAAAACCTCTTACCACCAAATCTACCAACCCATCTACCTACATCTGTATCAGTACCTTTTGCTCTCCCCAACAGTCCACTTGTGTGCTTGATCCCAACCCCTTCTGCCTGCAACTGTCCCCTCTTGTTCCTGCATCACTATAGGTTCTCTTTCTACTGGATGGTAGGTTTGAAAACCTCAGGGTCATTCTTGACTCTTCTTTTCCTTAGGCCTTATATCCAATTCATCAGTCAGACCTATTGGTTCTGTCTTCAAAATAGTTTCAGAATCTGATCACTGCTCATGACTCCATCATCACTGCTTTAGTCCAGTCAACTCCTCTTCTTAAACTTAACTGTAATCACCTCCTAGCTAGTTGCCCTGCTTTCTCCTCTTTCTCCTTTGTCCACTCACACTATCTGTTTTAGTAATATCATCCAAACTGGTTCTTTAAAAACACAAATGAAATCATGTCACTCTTTTTATTCAGAACTTTCTGAAGACTTTCCATTTCAATGAAAATAAAATCCAAAAAGTCTTCACTATAACCTAAAAAGTTCTTGAATATGCTGAGCACCTTGGTGTTTACAACTAGTTGTTTGTTCTGCCTGGGCCACTCCCTCGTATCCTTCAGATATTGTCTTACCTGAGATGCCTTCCCTGACCATCCCATGTAGAACAGTAACCCACCCCTGAACAGCAATCATTCCCTAGCTCCTAACTTTGTTTTATTCTTCACCATAGTGCTTACCACCGCACATTATATATCTTTTTGCCTATTTGCTTATTTTCCTCTGCTCACTATAAGTTTCAGGAGAGCAGGGACTTAATCTATTTTGTATCCCCAGCACTCAGAACAATGTCCAGCACACATAGCTGTTGCTTAATATTCATGAAGTTATTTTGATGTAATAACTGATCTCTACACATATTTTTAATTCAGAATCAATTTTAACTAATTTTATAAGAAAGAAAAAAGGACTCTATATTTCTAAGCTAGCAAAGAAGTGAAAAAGTCAAGCACATGTGGCAAAAATACCAACCCTCATCTTATTCTGAAAAGTCTTTATAGCTCCTTTTCCATCTAGTCAGAAAGAGAAACCCGAATTTCTCCAACTCCTCAAGGAAGGAGGCTTTGACTGACATTCAGGAAATTACTGTAGCTCCCATCAGAGGAGCAAGGATGTCATATAGTCTTGCAGAAGAGGCAAGGCCTAAGGAGGAGAATGGGGAATAGATGGATTAGAAAGGTTGGTTTTAGCCTTTAAATCCTGTCAGTTGTGCTCATTTCACACAACTGGTATTTGTGATAACCTCCAAGGCTCACTAATAGCAAACACAAAGACAGAGATCACAGAGAGACAAGATGAATATTCCATAGCATGTGTTACACATCCAGCAGGCGGACTTCCAGAAGCCTGCACATGAAAAAGCCATATGGCGATTGTTTTTGTCTTTTTAAAATTTTTTTGTTTTGTAGTTTTTTCCTTCCACTCATTATAACATAAGTTTTCTAAAATATGCTTTAGCAGAGAAAATCTCTAAGTGCTCTTAAAGGGGTGGAGAAAGAAACCCTACCAGGACAGCTGTTCTCACTTACGGAAACAGAACCAGTGTTTGCAAACCTCACTGTACCAGAGACTTCTAATTCAGCTTTGTTGCTCTTTGGTGACTGACCGTTCAAATATATTTTTCCAGGAAATTTGTGTTTGGCCAGCAATAAAATCAAAGGTCCAATCTTCTCATGATTTACAGTGTGGTGAATTTATCTGTCACCTGCCTCAAAGGACTGGCCAAAAGAACAACCTCTGCAGAAAAAAGGGATCTCAAACACACAGGTTTATGGAGAACAATTAAGACAGCTGCATTTAACTTCTGCCAAGCATTATATTTAGGTATTTCTGAAACATACCCATCAACATGCAGTCTGACACTCAAACCAGGATGAACAGGAAGAAGGGTCACTCAAGGACCACCTGCAGGAAGGAAGAGATGTTCCCCAAGATCTGAAAGCACACAGAGTGGGAATAGGAGCTAATGTGAGTGGCCTGACACATCCAGTCACTCATCAGTCTGGAGGAGCATATCGCAGCTAGAGGCATAAACAGTGGACAAGACACAATGTCTTAATAACAAGAGATCAAGAAAATGCTAGATGCATAAAGCCAAGTGCTCCAGAATCCAGTGGTGGGGGAGTGCGGTGGGAAGGGGGACTGGGGGAAAAGGAAACCCTAAAAGAAGCCAAACTAGGCTAGGCGTTGCCTCTACCCCCCAGTGATGCTCACTTGCTTGGGTGGAGCTCACCCATAGAGCTGGGGCCTCTCCAGATTTGCAAACAGGTTTTGATGCAACCAGGAGCAAACTTAGGTGGGGGTATGAATGTTTCTTGTTCACAGGACTATCTGTATAAAGGATTCTTTCCCCGCCTGACCTGCAGGTGGCAGAACACAATGAGCTGTTCACAAATGAGGGATGCTGGACAGTGCTAGCAGGGAGGTCATCTCTAGCCTCACCTCACCAAGTAATGAGATGTGATCAGGAACCGACCCAGGAATCCCTCCTGCAACTTGTAGCAGTCAAGGTCATATGAATAAGAAGGCCACAGCTGATTCCCATTCCAAATGCTGAAACTCTACACTCTACACTCATTTTGGCAGGCATAAGAACTGACCAGTGGCTGTGTTTAGGGTGACACAGAACGATGTGGCAAAGTAATAGTGTAAAACCCACAAGTGCAGGAGAAGGGGATGGGTACCTGGTAGGAGAAATTATGTCAGAATTCAGTCATGGGGTGGCCCAATCACACTGCTGGTAGGAGGCACGCTTGAATACTCTGTGCCAACATGTCCTCTGCTCACCAATCCAAGCAAGGTTGGTAGCAGACAGGTGAATTTGCATGATCTCTAATGAAGGCCCTCTAAACTGCAATAAGACTGGGATTCTTGGTCTCCAGGAAGAATATGGTGCCAGAATCTGGTGAAAGAGGAGGGAAATGGGACCTGAGGTGAGATTCTGTGCAGGGCATGATGATGTGGGCTACCTCAGTCAGTGCCCACACCTCACATGAGGGTTCTGGGAGGGTGGAACTGGGACTGAACAGTGGGAACAGGGACACCCCACAGTCCCCATGGCATCCCTGCCCCTCCTTCTTCAGCTCATCCTCCTGGATCATCAGGTGTCTATTCTCTCAATTCTGTCTTCTTTTTCTCTTTATTTTCCCTCTCCCTTTTACCTTGCCTCTTGGATTGGTCACTGGTAGTGACTGTCTTTAACAGCCATGGTAAGTCTCATTGTGACCTTTTTTTTTTTCCTGCCTGTGAACAAGTGAGTTGGCATCTTCAGAAAATTTTGTATTTTCAGATCTTCAAAGCTATCTTCTTCATTTCTTGCATAAGGAGATTTTTAAATTACTTGCTTCTTGGTTTACGTGTAGAGTAGACTGAAGGATTTAAGCATGTTAAAGTCAGACAACTAAGGTCTTTAGTAAACACACATACGATGTGTGCAAATGAACAACATGCTTTTGCAAGCAAAACAAGCGCTTGCACAACCGCAAATTAAAGTAGTCTAATATCATTTATGAGAATAAATGAATGCATTTTCTCCCTTCTTCATATTTTGTTTCTTGGGGATTTTTTTTTTCTATACAGTATTACAGAATGGCAAATTCTCAGAATCTTGAACTTATAATCATCAAATGAACTGGATACAACAGCATAAATAGCTTTTAAATGATCATATATTCAATATACATAAAATGTTTTGCATAAAGTTCTTTATGACAGAATTCTCACAGATGGAACATGAAACACAAGATCTATCTAGCTATGAGAAATTGCCACCAATCTCTTTTAGTTTCAAAACCACTGCACTAAGGACTTTGTATCCACAAGGTGGCACCCATTTAAAGGAAAAGAATTTTCTAAATTGAATCATGCACTGCACATCTATATCTGACACCTGAAGTTTATTTTTAAGAAAGAAAAACATAGTTCAAGTAAGGATAATAGAACACATGAATTCCAATTTCTAAATGTTGTGATCATATTGGGAAATGTTCATAAATATGTCTGTTGAAGTGTTCCATTTGAGCAATACTGGCTAGAATTCAGTAGTTCTCTATAAATCTGAGAATTCAAACTTTTGAGGCTTGTATTTGGAAACCGTCACCATGTAGCCCCAACCTGTTGTTAAAAACTTTTCTCCAATTCATGACCTTCTGGTTCCTTTGCTAAAGCCAGTAATCCACTAGTCTCTACACTCAGGCAATACCTTTTTCTCCATCGTCAATGTCCTCCTCATTTCTTTAATTTCCATATGTCAAAATCCTACTCATTTCAAGATTCAATTCTAAATCCACTCCTTATACAAAGCTTGGCAAGATCTCTCCCCCACCCGTACCTCATCCTGGGTCTCTACAGATGTCTGGGGAACTAAGCCTATGTGTTCCAGGTCACACTGTCTGCTTTCAAATCCTGGCTCCTACCTTTGCTGATAGAATTAACTTGGGAGAACAGCTCAAATCCAGGTGCCTCAGTGTTCT
Organism: Papio anubis; assembly: GCF_008728515.1. Taxonomy (NCBI): domain Eukaryota; kingdom Metazoa; phylum Chordata; class Mammalia; order Primates; family Cercopithecidae; genus Papio; species Papio anubis. The sequence goes on along the minus strand of NC_044981.1, from coordinate 92,324,322 downwards.
TATTTGTACAGTGAAAGTAATGACATCTACCTCAAAAACTGTTTTAAAGGACCAAGAAAATGCTTGCGTATCATTACAGTTGTGTTGCCTATATGTAACAAAACAGCTTAAACAAATATGAGGGTTACTTTTCCAATAACATTTGGATTAGGCAGCTTAGAGTGGCAACCAGCTTCATTGTATTTTCCTGCTTGGCAAATCTTAGGCTGTGGTTTCATGGTCTCAAATTGGCTGCCATACCTCCAGGCATTACATCTACATTCAAAGCAGAAAGAAAGGAGAGGGCAAAGAACAAAAAACATTTGCCAGCTGAGTCTGGCATTGTTTATCAGAAAAACAATAGATTTCCTACAAACACTGTTGCAGAGACTTCCACATACATCTCATTGGCTGGGTGGCTATACATAGCTGTAAAAGAGCCTGGGAAATTAAATTTTTATGGCTAGATGCACAATTGTCCCAAATCAAAGTAGATTTCTTCATAAAGAAAAAAGAAGACTCCACCTCTGGGGACAGGGCATAGCTAAACAAAAAGCAGCAGAAACCTCTGCAGAGGTAAATGTCCCTGTCTGACAGCTTTGAAGAGAGCAGGGGATCTCCCAGCAAGGAGGTTGAGATCTGAGAATGGACAGACTGCCTGCTCAAGTGGGTCCCTGACCCCTGAGTAGCCTAACTGGGTGACATCCCCCACTAGGTGCAGACCAACACCTCACACCTCACACGGCTGGGTACACTCCTGAGACGAAGCTTCCAGAGCAAGAATCAGACAGCAACACTCGCTGTTCAGCAATATTCTATCTTCTGCAGCCTCTGTTGCTGATACCCAGGCAAATAGGATCCAGAGTGTACCTCAAGCAAACTCCAACAGACCTGCAGCTGAGGGTCCTGACTGTTAGAAGGAAAACCAACGAACAGAAAGGACACCCACACCAAAACCCCATCAGTACATCACCATCATCAAAGACCAAAGGCAGATAAAACCACAAAGATGGGGAAAAAGCAGTGCAGAAAAGCTGGAAGTTCAAAAAATCAGAGCGCACCTCCCCCTCCAAAGGAACGCAGCTCATCGCCAGCAACGGAACAAAGCTGGACAGAGAATGACTTTGAAGAGTTGAGAGAAGAAGGCTTCAGTCAATCAAATTTCTCAGAGCTAAAAAAGGAACTATGTAACTAGCACAAAGAAACTAAAAACCTTGAAAAAAGATTTGACAAATGGCTAACTAGAATAACCAATGTAGAGAAGTCTTTAAAAGAACTGATAGAGATGAAAACCATTAACATGAGAACTACGTGACAAATGCACAAGCTTCAGTAACCGACTGGATCAACTGGAAGAAAGAGTATCAGCGATTGAAGATCAAATAAATGAAATGAAGCGAGAAGAGAAGTGTAGAGAAAAAAGAGTAAAAAGAAATGAAAAAGCCTCCAAGAAATATGGGATTATGTGGAAAGATCAAATCTACGTCTGATTGGTGTGCCTGAAAGTGATGGGGAAAATGGAACCAAGCTGGAAAACACTCTGCAGGATATCATCCAGGAGAACTTCCCCAACCTAGTAAGGCAGGCCAACATTCAAATTCAGGAAATACAGAGAACGCCACAAAGATACTCCTTGAGAAGAGCAACTCCAAGACACATAATTGTCAGATTCACCAAAGTTGAAATGAAGGAAAAAATGTTAAGGGCAGCCAGAGAGAAAGGTTAGGTTACCCACAAAAGGAAGCCCATCAGACTAACAGCAGATCTCTCAGCAGAAACTCTACAAGCCAGAAGAGAGTGCGGGCCAATATTCAACATTCTTAGAATTTTCAACCAAGAATTTTATATCCAGCCAAACTAAGTTTCATAAGGGAAGGAGAAATAAAATCCTTTACAGATAAGCAAATGCTGAGAGATTTTGTCACCACTAGGCCTGCCCTACAAGATATCCTGAAGGAAGCACTAAACATGGAAAGGAACAACTGGTACCAGCCGTTGCAAAAACATCCCAAAATGTAAAGTCCATCGATGCTAGGAAGAAACTGCATCAACTAACGAGCAAAATAACAACCTAATATCATAATGACAGGATCAACTTCACACATAACAATATTAACCTTAAATGTAAATGGACTAAATGGTCCAATTAAAAGACACAGACTGGCAAATTGAATAAAGAGTCAAGACCCATCAGTTTGCTGTATTCAGGAGACTCATCTCACATGCAGAGACACACATAGGCTCAAAATAAAGGGATGGAGGAAGATCTACCAAGCAAATGAAAAACAAACAAACAAAAAAGCAGGCATTGCAATCCTAGTCTCTGATAAAACAGACTTTAAACCATCAAAGATCAAAAGAGACAAAGAAGGCCATTACATAATGGTAAAGGGATCAATTCATCAGGAAGAGCTAACTATCCTAAATATATATGCACCCAATACAGGCGCACCCAGATTCATAAAGCATGTCCTTAGAGACTTACAAAGAGACTTAGACTCCTATACAATAATAATGGGAGACTTTAACATCCCACTGTCAACATTAGACAGATCAACGAGACAGAAAGTTAACAAGGATATCCAGGAATTGAACTCAACTCTGCACCAAGCGGACCTAATAGACATCTACAGAACTCTCCACCCCAAAGCAACAGAATATACATTCTTCTCAGCACCACTCAACTACATGGAAACTGAACAACCTGCTCCTGAATGACTACTGGGTACATAACGAAATGAAGGCAGATATAAAGATGTTCTTTGAAACCAATGAGAACAAAGATGCAACATACCAGAATATCTGGGACACATTTAAAGCAGTGTGTAGAGGGAAATTTATAGCACTAAATGCCCACAAGAGAAAGCAGGAAAGATCTAAAACTGACACCCTAATATCACGATTAAAAGAACTAGAGAAGCAAGAGCAAACACATTCCAAAGCTAGCAGAAGGCAAGAAATAACTAAGATCAGAGCAGAACTGAAGGAGATAGAGACACAAAAAACCCTCCAAAAAATCAATGAATCCAGGAGCTGGTTTTTTGAAAAGATCAACAAAATTGATAGACCGCTAGCAAGACTAATAAAGAAGAAAAGAGAGAAGAATCAAATAGATGCAATAAAAAATGATAAAGGGGATATCACCACCGACCCCACAGAAATACAAACTACAAACAGAGAATACTATAAACACATCTGTGCAAATGAACTAGAAAACCTAGAAGAGATGGATAATTTCCTGGACACTTACACTCTCCCAAGACTAAACCAGGAAGAAGTTGAATCTCTGAATAGACGAATAACAGGCTCTGAAATTGAGGCAATAATTAATAGCCTACCAACCAAAAAAGTCCAGGACCAGACGGATTCACAGCCGAATTCTACCAGAGGTACAAGGAGGAGTTGGGACCATTGCTTCTGAAACTATTCCAATCAATAGAAAAAGAGGGAATCCTCCCTAACTCATTTTATGAGGCCAACATCATCCTGATACCAAAGCCTGACAGAGACACAACAAAAAAAGAGAATTTTAGACCAATATCCCTGATGAACATCGATGCAAAAATCCTCAATGAAATACTGGCAAACTGAATCCAGCAGCACATCTAAAAGCTTATCCACCACGATCAAGTGGGCTTCATCCCTGGGATGCAAGGCTGGTTCAACATATGCAAATCAATAAACGTAATCCAGCATATAAACAGAACCAAAGACAAAAACCACATGATTATCTTAACAGATGCAGAAATGGCCTTTGACAAAATTCAACAACCCTTCATGCTAAAAACTCGCAATAAATTCGGTATTGATGGAACGTATCTCAAAGCAGTAAGAGCTATTTATGACAAACCCACAGCCAATATCATACTGAATGGGCAAAAACTGGAAGCATTCCCTTTGAAAACTGGCACAAGACAGGGATGCCCTCTCTCACCACTCCTGTTCTATATAGTGTTGGAAGTTCTGGCTAGGGCAATCAGAGAAAGAAATCAAGGGTATTCAGTTAGGAAAAGAAGAAGTCAAATTGTCCCTGTTTGCAGATGACATGATTGTATATTTAGAAAACCCCATCATCTCAGCCCCAAATCTCCTTAAGCTGATAAGCAACTTCAGCAAAGTCTCAGGAAACAAAATCAATGTGCAAAAATCACAAGCATTCTTATACACCAGTAACAGACAAACAGAGAGCCAAATAATGAGCGAACTCCCATTCACAATTGCTTCAAAGAGAATAAAATTCCTAGAAATCCAACTTACAAGGGATGTAAAGGACCTCTTCAAGGAGAACTACAAACCACTACTCAGTGAAATAAAAGAGGACACAAACTAATGAAAGAACATACCATGCTCACAGATAGGAAGAATCAATATTGTGAAAATGGCCATACTGCCCAAGGTAATTTACAGATTCAATGCCATCCCCATTAAGCCACCAATGACTTTCTTCACAGAATTGGAAAAAACTGCTTTAAAGTTCATATGGAACCAAAAAAGAGCCCACATTGCCAAGACAATCCTAAGCCAAAAGAACAAAGGGAATTAAACAATGAGATCACTTGGACACAGGAAGGGGAACATCACACACTGGGTCCTATTGTGGGGAGGGTGTAGGGGGGAGGGATAGCATTAGGAGATATACGTAATGTATGTGACGAGTTAATGGGTGCAGCACACCAACATGACACATGTATACATATGTAAGAAACCTACACATTGTGCACATGTACCCTGGAACTTAAAGTATAATAATAATAATAATAATAATAATAATAAAAGATTTTGTTATGGTGAAGCCGTTCACTGAATTGAAACACTATTTTTGTAATTTGGAAAGAAAAACTGTATAAAATGAAAAAAAAAAAAAAGAAAAAAGAGGAAATGAATATGGGGTAGGCAATCAGGGCATTGGCCATGGGACTTAGCACATATATATATGAGGAAAATTACAAACTCTGAGAGAAATCAAAGAAAAATTAAATAAATGAAAGATGGTTCATGTTTGTGAAGAAAAAGAACTCTATATTGTCAAGATGTCAGTTCTTCCCAACTCGATTTATAGATTCAATGTAATCTTATTCAAAATCCCACAAAGTTACTTTTTGTGTATTAACAAACAGATTCTAAAGCTTATATGAAGAAGCAAAAGACCCAGAATAGCCAGCACCATGTTGAAGGAGAACAAAGTTGGAGGACTGACAATACCTGCTTCAAAACTAAAAATACTACAGTTATCAAGAGAGTGTGACATTGGCAAAAGAAGAGAGAAAGAGATCAATGGAACAGAACAGAGAGCTGAGAAACAGACTCAAATAAATATGGTCAATGAAGGAGCACTGATAATATTATACTATAGATAATATAATAATAATGGAGAAAAGATAATCTTTTCAAGAATGAAGCTGGATCAATTGGACACTCACATACAAAAAAATGAATCTGGACACAGCTCTCAAATCCTTCACAAAAATAAACTCAAAAGTAAAATGCAAAACTAGAAAACTCCTACAAGGTAACACAGAAGAAGAGTTAGATAACTTTGGGTATGACGATAACTTTTCAGATACAACACCAAAAACATGGTCCATGAAAGACATAATTGATAATTTGGAGTTTTTTAAAATTAAAAACTTCTGCTCTACAAAATACACTATTAGGAAATTGAGAGGACAAGCCATGGGCTAGGAGAAAATATTTGCAAAAGATACATCTGCTAAAGGAATGTTATCTAAAATACCAAAAAACTCTTAACACTCAACAATAAAAAAGTGAACCATCTGATTTTTTAAATGGGGGGGGGTGGCAAAAGACCTGAGTGGATACCTCACCAAAGAAGATAGGTGGCATATAAGCATATAAAAAGATGCTCACATAGGAAAACTGCATTTTTGTACATATTTTGTTAGATTTATACCTGTTTAATTTTGGGGGTACTGATTTCTTAGAATAGTTTTAACTTTTTAAAACAGTCCCCCACACCCAAAAGATGAATAATATGTTGTGATACATGAAAATTACATGAAATTCAAATTTTAGTATAAATAGAGTTTTATTATAACATAGCTATGTGTATTCATTTACATATTTGTCTCTGGCAGTTTTCATGCTACAACAGCTAAGTTGAGTAGTTTCAAAATAAACTTTATTTACTTTAGACAGGGTCTCACTATGTTGCCCAGGCTGGTCTCGAGCTCTAGGGCTCAAATGATCCTCCCACCTCGGCCTCCCAAAGTGCTGAGACTATGGGCGTGAGCCACTGCACCCGGCTCTGACAGAAACTTTATATGGCCTGAATTATTTACTACCTGGCCCCTCACAAAAAAGTTTGCTGATCCCTGGTCTAGAGTATAGGTAGGGGCTGGGAGTCAATAGCATAAGAAAATAGCAAGTTACTTGTCAATACCAAATCACTTGGGTCTGGATGACATCACCAAAGAAGCTAGTTGGATTAAACGGGAGGGTTCTGAAGCAGGAAGGATTTGAAGCCTACAGAGTGGGGAGGAGCAAGCAAAGCCACCTGGAAAGGAGTGATGGGAAGGCTGGTGGTGGCACAGAATAAAAGCCCACAGTGAGCAGTGTCACACAGGCCAAGAGAGAAAAGTCAGGCTGGCTATGTTGCATGAAGCTGTGAGGTCACATATGACAGTATTTAATTAGATTTGGTGATATTTGTGACTGCCAAGAACAGTTTTAGTGGAATGATGAAGATGAAAGCCTCCAGACTTGGAGTGGAAAAGTGAGTGATAAATGAGTGAAAGTGAGGAAAAGTAACTTTATGTAATACTTTTCATAAGCTCTGCTGTGAGAAGAGTCAGAGAAATAAATGGTAGCTCAAGGGGAATATAGAAATAAGAAAGAGATTTTTTTTTTAAACAGGGTCTCACTCTGTTGCCCAGGCTGGGGTGCAGTGGCACAATATTGGCCCACTGCAATCTCCGCCTCCCGGGTTCAAGCAATTTTTCCACCTCAACCTCCCGACTAGCTGGGAGTACAGGCACGTGTCACTGCAACTGGCTAATTTTTGTATTTTTAGTAGAGACAGAGTTTCACCATGTTGGCCAGGATGGTCTTGAATTCCTGGCCTCAAGTAACCCACCTGTGTCGGCTTCCCAAAGTGCTGGGATTACAGGCATGAGCCACCACACCTGGCAAGAAAGGAATTTTTAAAGGTGAGCAATAGAGAGTGTTTACATGCTGTGGAAATAATGCAGCAGAGGAGAAACTGATGACAGAAGAGACTCAGCAGGATGACAGGAGTGATATCGGACAGAGTCGGAGGGAGTGGATCTGGACCCTACATGGGGAGATTAGTCTCTGACAGTTCAGGGATACCCCTCCCACCGTAAAAGATGGATATACCCAGAATAAGTTCAGAAACAGGGAGGGTTGAGAATTTGATGGTAAGATGATGAAGATCTTCCTTTCTGTTTCTATTTTCTCAACAGACAGTGACTTTTCCTTATGATATGTGTACTGGAGGTGGGTTAGTGAGGGGAACGCCTTTAAAAAGAGAAGAGAGGGAGTGAGAAACTCATCAAGAAGAGGAAAGCAAATTTACGAGGGAAACAAATTAACATTGCCTGGCATTGGGTATCTGTCTGAGATTTGGGGTCATGGATTTGAAGTGAAAACAGTGACTTTCTCCAGTGACAACCAGCAGAATTGATTCTTACAGTTGGATTCAACCAATAATTCTCCAAAGATGCCACAGGCTGCAGTCAATTTTTATTCCCTTGTATATATTTTTTTTAGACAAGGTCTCACTCTGTTGCCCAGGCTGGGATGCAGTGGCATGATATCGGTTCACTGCAACCTCCGCCTCCTGGGTTCAAACAATTCTTCCACCTCAACCTCCCGACTAGCTTGGAGTACAGGCTGTATTCTTTGGGCTGTGCCAAGTTGTTCCTACTTTGACAGATACGTGATACGTAGAGATGAACAGCCATCATTAGTTTTTAAGGTGCTGTATCTATCTATTCAATTACTATAGAATAAATGGCAATTTTTTTCTTCCTGCAAAGTATAATGCAAATTACTGTCTTATTTTTCAGGCAGTCCTTGACAAAGTACTACAACTCAATTATCCATTCTCCTACCTGAATTAGTGTAACTTTTGAAGCATCAAACATACTCAGGTATTTTTCTATGCTATCTATGCAAATAATTCAGATCCCTGCTAATCCATTTCTTAAAGATGCAATGGTGTGTTGATCTGGCATTTCCAATCACAGTTTGACCTACTGTGAGAAAGCATCAATGTGCATTTTCTCATCAATGCCTCCCCTAACACCTAGTAAATCCTTAGTATATAGTAGGTGCTCATTAAGTATTTGCTGAATTAATGAATCTCAATTTGAGAATAAAATATAAATGGATGGTTTTTATGAAGTATACAAAAATAAAATATTCACAAGTTAGAGTATTCAATACATTCAAATTATGCCTTCATTTGAATGTTCTCATCATTATTTTACTCAAATGGAATATATACTTCCAATATAAATCTTCTTAAAAGTATTGTTTAGCAAATTATTTATCCTGATATTAATTACAATGACCATATATTTTTGCTATCAAGTTGCTTTCTTTTTAAAAAACTTAAATTGGAATTGTAAAACTCCCATACACTGCTGCTTCATACAAATACTGAATGCTTCCAGCAGAGGGCTCAAGAATTCTATTTTAAGGAAAAAAGAATTCCTTATTATGAATATTTAAGGAAAAGTGAAAGAAAAGAAAGAAAATAAGGTGTTTTGTAGTCTATGCATATACTACGTGTAGTCTATGTATTCTGTAGTCTATGTGTAGTATATACACAGACCGCAAAATGTCTATGTATGAATGCATAGTATATAAATAAAAATGCATAGTATATAAATAAAAGGCATAGTATACAATAAATTTAATACATGTATTATATACTATGCATATAATATAATATGCATATTAATATAACATAATAACATGTAAATGCATAGAATATAAATAAAAAATGTACTTACATCTTATCTAATTCCAGAAAAGAAGTTAAAGTAAATTATAATCACAAAATCTTTATAAAATCACATAGACATATGGGCATCTGAAGAAAATGGGCATCCAAAAAAAAGCAGAAAGATAACATATAACATGTAAGTAAGTGAGAATTTGGAGTGAAAATATTTTTTTACCTTTATTCTTATTAATAATTTTGTAAAAATTTGGGTCATGTTTTTTCATTTTCAAAGATTAAAAAGTTATTTTTATAGAATTTGCAGTATCCTTATTTTTAGTGCTGAAACAAGGACGAAAACAATTTGGGAAGTGTGTGGAATGATTTATTTATGGAGCAAGCTGGGAATTTGGAGGCACTTCATTTTCATAGGCAGAACTAATGGGCTGTAGCACCACTTTATTCATGCCTGCAACTAACATTAAGATCCCTCTGGGATTTCAAAACCGTTCAGAAAGAGGTCTCAAATCTTTTTATTCTGTCTATTTACTTATTATCTTCTCTTCCTCATTTCAAAAAGGATCTGAGGCATCAATACAAGCATTTAAATATTAAGAATAAAAATAACTCAAAGCAAGAGAAAAGAGGAAACAATATGAGGTCAGGAGTGTGTGTGTGTGTGTGTATGTGTGTGTGTTTATCCATCCTCATAACTATTATAAGTGGGTCACAAATGTGGCTCTATGCTTCCTAGCATCAAAACCGAAAAAAAAATATAACCTAATGCAAGATTAAAAGGTGAAAATACTAGGGAGAATTCTAGCTTCTCCAGACCCCGAGGTGTAATGGAAATTTCCCAGCAGACATTAAGAGGGTTATTGAATGATTTGCTTGATAATACTTCTAATAATACTATCAGAAGTATATTTTATAGAACATTGCATACAAAGTGAAGGTTAATAACAAGATTATTTAAGACCCAGACATCCAGTTTTCTGGTTTTCTGGCTTGATCTAGGTATAAAATTTAAAATATTTAGAAGTCCTTCTCAATGGAGTCAACACTACCTTCTCAGGGAAATTTGGAAATTTGCGTGGATATTTCTGGTCCTCCCACAAGGGTGGGCAATATTGGCCTTTATTGGGCAGTGGCTGGGAGGTTAGATGGCAGGCAACACACAGGGCGGTCACCAACCACAAGGACTGACCTATAGCCTGCATGCTGGAATGCCCTGCTGGGTGTGCACAGAAGTGAAACATTTTTTTATACAGACTGAAGCCCCGGACCTAACTCTGTTTTACATATTAACACATTCTTTGCTGTTCTGTGTCAAAACACACTGGCTTTTCCAGGAATGCTACCACCATAAAAACAGAGAGAAGACTGTTACTTTGTTTTGTTTAGAATTTTACAATACAAAGGGTTGTTCATTATTTTGGAAAATCATGTCACATGCCACCTGGGATCTGTCCTTGTGGTATCTGAGTTGCCAGTACAACATTCATTCAGTGAGCATGATCTCGGCTCACTGCAGCCTCCACCTGCTGAGTTCAAGCAGTTCTGCTGCCTCAGCCTACTGAGTAGCTGGGATTACAGGTGCCCACCACTACACCTGGCTAATTTTTTTATTTTTTAGTAGAGATGGGGTTTTACCACGTTAGCCAGGCTGGTCTCAATCTGCATCTGCATCTGCATCTGCTGTCCCAATCACGGCGATTCTCCCTATAGGTGCAGACAGGTGACTATTTCATCATGTCTTTTGGAAGGGTTGTGCCCCAGCATGTACACACTGAAATGTAAAGCATTTTAAACACAAACTTCTTTTCTTTTCTTTGTTCTTTTACATATGGTTAGGAAATTCTATCGGTGCTTAGAGTAATTTGTGTAAGTATGTTATATTGTCTAGGAATTCCACTTTAGGATAGTAAGGTGGTCTTTTTATATTAAGGACTGACAGTTGAGGTTGAGAACCACCAAGCCAGATGAATAGACTGCATATCTTTTGGGCATCCTTTATGTGTAAAATTTCTCCTAAATGAACTTTTAGTAAGAGTTGTCCAGAAAACAGGATAAGGCTGGAGTACAATTGTTCTTTTTTTCTGAATAAGACAAAAAGTTCATGTACTTTAAAAATCCATCAATAGGCTGATATCTTCTTATGAAATTTAAGGAACTAACCGAGACTCCCCACTACATAAATGATTAACCTCGCTTCACTAAGATGATTTGAGGGAGCACCTAAAGGAAGGATCAAAATTTTTTTAGGAAATGATTCTGAGTGCAGCCAACACTCAGAAATTCCTGTGATCAAGGAGGAACAAAGTTGTAATGATTTCTGTGCTGTTTACCCACCATGGCAAAGAAAAAATCTCAGATGCACACCATGAATTATGAAATGTGTAGCAATGGAACTTTCTGTTGAAACATTCAAAAGAAACAAGTGCACAGAAGTGCAAAACCCACTGAGTTAACTAGGAGGGTTGATCTACTGTTTGGAGTTACTGGACACTCGCCATTTCTACTTTGGAGAATGTCAGAGAAAGACTGTTTATTGCCCCACCTATGACAATAAAACCATTATCAAAAGCAAAAAGGAAATATTTCTTTTTCTATTCCCAATACTGGCAATGGGGTAGGGTGGGAGGTGCTGAGAGTTGGAAGGAGAGTTGGAGGAAAGAACAAGAAATTCAGCTCATTTGAATGGATTTTTACATAAGGGAGATATGGTTAAAACACAGAAGGGGCCACACTCATCCTTGTCATCTAATATTATCTAAGATATCTGGAGACCCTCACAGTGTTATCAGTGTGCATGATCTGTACATATGACCTCAGGCACCTTAGCCCACAGTGGGTTCCTCAGCACAAAATTGGTGCCAGAGAAGATTATAATGCTGCAAGAATATTGTTCAAACACATGTGTTTTTTTGTTTGTTTGAGATAGAGTTTCGCTCTTGTTGCCCAGGCTGGAGTGTAGTGGCGTGATCTCAGCCTCCACCTGCTGAGTTCAAGCAGTTCTGCTGTCTCAGTCCACTGAGTAGCTGGGATTACAGGTGCCCACCACCACACCTGGATAATTTTTTTATTTTTAGTAGAGACGGGGTTTTGCCACGTTGGCCAGGCTGGTCTCAAACTCCTGACCTCAGGTGATCTGCCCACCTTGCCCTCCCAAGGTGCTGGGATTACAGGCGTGAGCCACCACATCCAAGCCCACATTGCGTTTTCATTAGGTGACTGAGTTTAATAATATCCCAAAGGAAAATGTCTGTGCCTGAAATGTGACTATTACTCAAGTAGAAGGCTAGACTAATGTAATAGAGTCTGCCCCTATTTTTGTTATTTCACTCCTGATGACTTTCAAGCCCCACGCTTCCTTATTTCCCTGCTTGCCCTACATCTGAACAAAGGTTTAAAAAAGCCTGAAAACTCTCTCCAAAATATACAAGGCCTGCCTGCGGGTAGCCCTTGCTCCTGCCCCACAGTAAAAGCCAAAGCCAGCTATACCTCCGTGCTCTCTCAAGCCATTTTTGCACCTGCTTAGGAGTCACCCTGCTCTCTCCAGAAAGCCTCATTATGTGAGGAATAAACTTTTTCACATTCTGTTGGGGTATGTTGCATTATCAGTCTCAACATCCAAATCAGATTTTGGGTTGGGGGGTGGGCATTCTATTTCTGCCAAGTGACTGCAAGACAATGAAGACATAAATTTGTAAATTATTTGGGAAAAACAAGAATACACTTTTCAAAAATCAAAACATACTGAATTGGAAAGCTAACCTTAGCAGGGTGGCCACAGTCAAACTTCTTTGCACAGAGACATTTTAGACATGAATCTGCTGAACGAATGGCTTTATACATTTTTGCAGCACAAACTACACTCTGAGCACATTCTGACTGGACAGCACAGAGACATTTAATAAAGGAGAACAGACTGGCGTGAAGCAGAGACTGTCACTTAGAATTGGCCCTGCCCTACAGGTGGGAGGCCATCCTACATGACTACAGCTGTTCTCTGTGAGAAAGAGACAGGTCTTGGGACCAACAAAGCTGTTCATATTTTATGACTTCACCTCCAAACAGGAAGCAGACTAATCTACTTGTTTGTTTCAATAATACACTGATAAAAGAGAAAATCTCCCCCAAGGCAAATAACTAGTTTCAAAAGATCTAAAAAAGCAAAAAAGTCCCTGATGAAATTCAAACTTCCTCTTTTGTTTCACCCTTCTCAAACTTTTCATGTCAACACTCCAGTTATGGACTCAGGCACAGCTCTGACAAGAAGGTGAGGAGAAATGTCACTTTCTGCAAAATTCAAAATCAAGTAGTCCCCCCTGTCATTGACAGTTTCATTTTCTACGGTTTCAGTTACCCATGGTAAACTGCAGTCCAAAAATATTAAACAGAAAATTCTAGAAATAAACAATTCATAAGTTTTAAATTATGCACCATTCTGAGTGGCATGATGCAATCTTCAATCATCCCACTCTGTCCCACCAATACATGAATCATTCCTTTGTTCAGCATATCCTCATTGTAGATGCTCTCTGCCTGTTAGTAACCTAGTAGCCCTCTGGGTGATCAGATCACTGTGGCAGTATCTCAGTGCTTGTGTTTACTTTACTTAATAATGGCCCCAAGGTGCAAGAGAAGTGGTGTATTGCTATAATTGCTCTACTTTATTATTAATGATTGTTGTTAATCTCTTATTGTGCCTAATTTATAAACTAAATTTTATGACAGGTGTGTATGTATAGGAAAAAAACATAATATATATAGTATATATAAAAACATAGTATATATAGTATACATACTATGTGTATGTATAGGAAAAAGCATAGTATATATAGGGTTTGGTACTTATCTGAGGTTTCAGGCATCCATTGGGGTCTTGGAATATAGCCCCTGCAGGTAAGGAGGGGCTGCTATATTCCTTAGAATGTGGATTTCTCTCTGTACCCCCCAAAGCCCAGGGCACAGTGGAGGTGCCTCCACGGCCTTTTACTTGCCAGGTAGGTACTGCCAGCTACAGAAAGGATTGTGAGGCTAAAATATTTAAACCACTGAATAGTCTTAACACTACTCCCAAGAGAAACATTTAAAAAATTTTCTCCCATATTTGTTCCATGTGCTACTTTAGCTCAACTGGGTTATGTTTATGAGTAAATCTGACAGGGACTTTCTCCATATAAATGGACACTTCTGCCCCTGAAGGGATGGTCCATGAGAAAGCAGATCCAATTAAGATTCCTGTCACTCTGCTGCCTGGCCTGATGCTCAGGTCTCCCAAGAAAAGTATTCTGCTGTGGGGAATACAGTTTCAACGATCATCGAAATGTAATGCACAGTGTTTGCAGCATCAGGGCTCTATATCAAAAAGTCATGTGAAATTACTAGGGAACGAAATGACAATCAGTAAGAAAAAGTTACTATGTGAGACCTCTGACTGAATGAGTATTTTTAAGATAATTTTCCCTTTTAACAGAGTATCATAGTTTTCTTGATTTCCAAAGGCTTTCAAATATGAATACTAATAGTTATACAATATTTCCTTGTAAAGATTGTACTGAAGCATTCTCTGGGTCAGAGAAGTGTAGTTAGGGTGAATACCCCCCAAGAGATGGGTTCTTCTATGATTTTGAGAAGCCAAGGGCTGGAGTTATTGAATAATAAAGAGAAATGCAAAGAACACATATCCTAAGGCATCCTTCTTCAGAAGCCTAGATATGACATAATTGGTTCACAGCTGACAGAGTTAGCAGTGCCTGGAAGTAAAGAATTGTAAAGGGGACTATAAATGTCACTATCATTTGATGCAGAGTTTCTCTCTCCACTGCGTTTCTGGAATCTCTTCATCAGTCTCCAAGGGACAGAACAGGAGGATAGCTCTCTGGAAATTAAGAGGAAGCTCACTAGGTTTCAACCCTTGCTCCACTACATGTCAGGTATTTATCACAGTGCTTGGCATATAGTCTATATTCCTTGACGTCATCATAGCCAGAGTGTCAAACAATAAACTTTATTGTGGTTTTCAGTCCTATTTGCTTCCCTTTGGGTCCTAAGGTACTCAAATTTCTAGAGGCTTATCCCAAGGCCATTGGTGCTGGAAGTTCTACTTTCCAAGCAAGGGCTCTTCTTTTTATATAAAGGATCTTGATGTTTTCTGGGTTTTTTCATTTTTGCTTTTTGATTTTCTAAAAACACCTGCCTGCTCCTGGGTGGCTGACCTCTTGTCTAGTTTGGACTGGGATCCATCTCCCAGGCAACATTTCCATCAGAGTATTTTTCCTCCTTCTTCCTCATGCCTCTTCTACTCAGGACTGGTCTCAAACATTAATAAACTTGGCCAGCGTTTCAAAGTGAGGAGAGTAAGGGAGGCCAGGGTAACAGGATGGGCCCTCTTGCCCACCAGAGTAAATGGAGTTTGTATTTTCTTAGATTCACTTTATACTTTTCTCTCTAAGGTAGATGTGCCCAGAGTCAGTTTATGTCACCATTTGCTTCCAACCTTGCTCCCAAAACAAGCCCTGCAGAGCAACAGCAGCCTGGCCTCTATGCCCTCCACCACTGGCTCTGCTGTAATAATGGCCTCCAGGCATGGCTGTGCAAGGACACCCACGACGGCTGCACTGCATCACAAGCTCTATTCAAGCAGTGTCCCAAGCAGGGTGTGCCCAGATGAAGGGCACATTTCTCATGAGTGCAAAGGCAGAGTGAATGCTTATGCAGACCTGTTTACTACTCAATAGGAAATGCATGCATTTTCAGAATATGTATTAGCATTAAGAGGAAAATTTGCTTTGTCTTTAAAATTTCCTGGATGAAATCTGTAGGCCAATTTTAAGAAGGCTACACTTTAGAGCAATGTGTAGGAGGAACACACACACATCTTGCTACACTTAGAGGCATTCATTCATCACTCCCACTCTATACTTCCAATTTCTCTCCAAGACAGCAACAATTTCCAGACACTTAAAATACGTACATTTCATACTATGCATATTACAACTGACTAAACATATAATCAACTGTTAGAAATAGCTATAGGCAGATACACTCGATGTTAACCCTGAGTTTTTACAAATCTATATACATATCAAGGCTAAAGACTCATGTCATTGAATGTCCCTAATAGTAAATAACAGTTAAGGAACTGAAGAATTATGCTTTCACTCACATTCCGATGCTCCAACCTTTTTGCTTAATGTTAATGTCAGTTCCATAGTAAGAGAAAGCAGCTGTTCACCTATCCCAAGAAACTACAATTCATTATTTTTGCCATCAGCTGTGTCGATGTCTCAAAGGGAAAATAGATTTATTACAAATTAAAGATGTTTAAGAACCAAAATTTCTCAGATGTTGTTCAAGAAAGGCTGTAGAAGTATCAGCTTCTACTCTGTGGCAAAGAGTGATCACACAGAGAGAACAAGTCCAAGCCCTCATGGACTGACTTGAAAAGGCACAGTTTCCAAGTTGAGAAAACCACCAAGATAGTGTACTCTGTAAATACACTTTTCTGCCTCCTTCAACAAAGTCTAACAAATATAACTTAATCTTTTCTTAATGACAGAGTATAATTGAAAACGAACAACAGACTTGAAATTAGTAGTACTGGGTTTGCCTAACTGGGCCAAAATATCTGAGAGAATGATCTGAGTCAATTCACTGCATCTCCCTGGGCTTGTCATCTTTCAAGTGGGGTCACAGCATTCCTTAGAGCTGTTTTAAAGATTGGTTTAAACAGCACGCATAAAGTGCCTAGTGCTGTCCCCTGGCTTTTTCAGAGGGTGCACCAGGAAATGTCAGTCCCCTTCCTGTCCCCTCAGCACACAATTTGAACAGATGAATTACTGCTGTATGCCACAGGCTGTCATATGCCTCTGTGGATGCACAGTCAGAATAAGTCTCTGGTGTTTGGACAGAATAATTGCAGCCCCAGGTCTGGCCCTAGGACTTGCTTTTCTTTCTTCCTTTTTAAAGGCACTTACACCAGATATATTTTCATCTCATGTGGCTTTTTTTTTCTCAGAAAAGTAGAATTTAAGCACCTGAGGCATATGACTCCTGGGCAATGGGATATGGCTGCCCTTCTGCAAATACCTTCCTGCTTTCTAAGTAGGTTTCTTTGTCTTCAAAAAGTCAGGTCCCTTTCTGCTATCTTCACTTCAGTTCACATTTCATAGATCCTTTGTGTGATAGGAATTACATGCACACACACATGTACACACACACAGGCATCAACTTAGACATTCTGAAGGAAATCACAAAGCAATCAAGCAAGCAATAAGGCAGCCACATATATCTGCATGTGTATTTTAACTCAGCCTTCCCAGGAATTTGTACTCTTGAGTTTCCTAATACTTCAAACATGCTTTACAGACCATTGCCTCTAAGCTTAAACCGTTCCGTTGCTAATGCAGCTGAGTGCAGACACTATTTACTCGGGTAGTTTTACAAAAAAAAAAATTAAAAAATAAAAAATTACTATTTCATCTCCATGGCACACCTATGAAGAGCTATGGGTTTTCAATCTCACTCTAGAGATGGGCAAATACAGGTGTGACCACATGTAATTCAGGTATAAAAAGAGAAATAATAAGACACAATTTAGAGATGGTATCTTTCTTCATACCCGTAAACCAAAAAATACAAAATACATGATTTACTCACCTCACTAGGAATATATTTTGGCAACTCTGTGAATGATAATGGCCTGCCTTAATTTCCTAAGGCTGGAAATTTGGCGGGGCTAATCCTGAATTTGTGATCCACCACTTTTCTTTCTCCTGTTATACTTTCTATTTGATTGATGGCTTATTTCCTTTATACTTAGTAGTTTCTTCTAGCTGCTAGAGTTGCCTCAATTATTCTAAGACACATATCTTCAACTCTACTGATTCCAGAAAAGAGAATAAATGATATCATACATTTTAATAAGCCTCTAAAGAAAATTTAGTGAAAACCAGAGACTACAAAGACAACAGAAAAGATTAATGACAGTGAGATTTCATTCTTTGAAAATATAAAGTCAACAAAACTTTAGCCAGACTAAGAAAAAAGAGAGAAGATTGAAATAAATAAAATCAGAAATTAAAGAGAAGATATTACAACAGATACCACAGACATACAAAAGACAAGAGACTATTATGAATAATTACACACCAAAAAATTGGACAATCTAGAAGAAATGGATAAAGCCCTAGAAACATACAACCTAGCAAGACTGAATAAAAAAGTAATAAAAAATCTGAACAGACCAATAGCAAGTAAGGAGATTATATCAATACTATTAATAAAAAATATTTCCCAATAAAGAAAAATCTAGGACCTTATAGCATCACAGAATTCTACCAAACATTTAAAGAAGAATGAATATCAATCTTTCTTAAAACTCTTTCAAAAAATTGAAGAAGGAACACTTTCAAATTCATTTTATGAAACTAGCATTATTATGATACCAAAGCCAGACAAAGACACTACAAGAAAAGAAAACTTCAGGCCAGGCCGGGCGCAGTGGCTCAAGCCTGTAATCCCAGCACTTTGGGAGGCCGAGACGGGCGGATCACGAGGTCAGGAAATCGAGACCATCCTGGCTAACACGTTGAAACCCCGTCTCTACTAAAAAAAATACAAAAAACTAGCCGGGCGACGTGGCAGGTGCCTGTAGTCCCAGCTACTCGGGAGGCTGAGGCAGAAGAATGGCATAAACCCGGGAGGCAGAGCTTTCAGTGAGCTGAGATCTGGCCACTGCACTCCAGTCTGGGTGACAGAGCCAGACTCCGTCTCAAAAAAAAAAAAAAAAAAAAAAAAAGAGAGAAAACTTCAGGCCAATATCCATGATGAATATGGATGCAAAACTCCTCAAGAAAATACTAGCAAACCACATTCAACAGCACAGTGAATGATTAAAAGAATCATTCACTATGATCAAGGGAGATTTATCCCTGGGATGCAATGATGATTCAACATATGCAAATATTAATAAATAAATGTAATATACCATATTAACAGAATGACAGACAACAACCATATGATCATCTGACTAGATTCAGCAAAAGCATTTGACAAAATTCAGCATCCTATCATGATAAAAACTTTGAAAAAGTTAGGCATAGAGAGAATGTGTCTCAATACAATAAAGGCCATACATGAAAAGCCCAGAGTTAACATCATACTCAATGGTGAAAAGTTGAAAGCTCTTCCTTTAAGATCAGAAACAAGACAATTATGCCCATTTTGACCACTTCTACTCAACATAGTACTGGAAGTTCTAGCCAGAGAAATTAGACAAGGAAAAAAAAAAAAAACACAACTGAGAATTTGAATAGTTGACAATCTTGTGCAAAAAGAACAAAGCTAGAGCCATCACAAGAAGATGAGAAAATAAATAACCCAATCAAAAAATTGGCAAATGACCTAATAGACCCTTCTCAAAAGAAGACATACAAATGGCCAACAGGTATGTGAAAAAAATTCATCATCATTAGTCATCAGGGAAATGCAAATGAAAACCATGGTGAGATATCACCTCACCCCTACTATATAAAAAGAAAATAGATAACAAGTATTGGTGAGGGTGTGGAGAAAATTAAACCCTTGTGCACTGTTAGTGGGAATGTAAATTAATACTGCCATTATGTTAAACCGTATGGAGGTTCTTCAAAAAAGTAAAAATAAAATTATCATATGAACCATCAATCCTATTTCTGGGTAACAGCCAAAGGAATTGAAATTATTATGCTATAGAGATATCTATATACCCATGTTCACCGCAGCAGCATTATTTGCAGTAACTAAGATATGAATGCAACCTAGTTGTCTGTCATCAGGTGAATAAAGAAAGAAAGGATGGTATGTACACACAACATACCGCTATTTAGCTTTAAGGAGTAGAGAAATCCTGTCATTTGCAATGACATGGATGAACCTTGAGGACACTATGTTAAGTGAAATAAGCCAGGCCCAGAAAGACAAATACTTCATGATCTCACTTACATGCTGAATCTAAAAAAAGTTGAACTCATAGAAGTAGCAAGTAGAATGATGGTAACCAAAGACTAGGGGAGGGTGTTTTCTTGTCCATTTAGTGTTGTTATAAAGGAATACCTGAGATTGGGTAATTTATATAAGAAAAAGGTTTATTTGGCTCATGGTTCTGCAGGCTAAACAAGAAACATGGCTCCAGCATCTGCTTCTGGTGAGGGTTTCAGGCTGTTTCCACTCATGGCAGAGGGGAAGCAGAGCTGGCATGTGCAGAGATCACATAGTAAGAGAGGAGGCAAGAGAGTGGGAAGGAGGTGCCAGGCTCTTTTTAATAAACAGTTCTCTCAGGAATTAACAGTGAGAACTCACTCACACCCTGAGGGAGAGCATCAGTCTATTCATGAAGAATCAAACAACATGACCCAAACATCCACCTACAGACCCCACCTCCAACACTGGGGATCAAATTTCAACATGAGATTTGGAGAGGACAAACATCCAAACTGTAGCAGGGGTGGATGGGCTAAGGGGAGATGTTGATCAAAAGGGTATATAGTTTCAGTTAGACAGCAGGAATAAGCTGTAGTGATCTACTTCACAGAATGGTAACTATAATAAATAATAATGCATTATATAGTTCAACATTGCTAGAAGAGTACATTTAAAATGTTTTCACCACAAAAAAATAGGTAGGTGAGGTGACAGATTTGTTAATTAGTCTGATTTAATCATTCCACATTGTAAACATATATCAGAACATCACCTTTACATCACATAAATATACAGAATTATTATTTGCTAATTAAGAATAAAATTAAACAAAAATAAAATTCAGTAGATAAATGAGCTCCCACACATTCTTCAAGACCCAAATACCACCCTCTCTTTAAAATTTTGTACTGGTAGCCACACTTGACCACATGCATCCTTTTCCCACTCTGTTTTGTATTCTGCTTCTGTTATAACTCTAACACCAGTGAGGATTTTAATTATATATTTAATCATGTATGCCTCTCTTTCTCTCATTAGGATGCGAGCCTCTCAAGAGAAGACGCTTTCATTTTAGCATAGAAGATAATGAATCCAAGTTGGATGAAATGATGCTAAAGAACAAAAATTTATAAAAGGGGAGCTAAACATCCAGTCTGTATTTGAATTGATTTATTTGAGTAGTTCTCAAATGTAAATGGATATCCTCTGATGTCCTATAAATCCTATAACAATTTTAGTCATGAATGTATTAGGATTTCAAACCATCAAAATCTAGTAATCTAAATGCCTTCAATTCTGACTCCGAGGTATGTGGAAGACACGGTACCAAGATGCTGGACATAAATTTTGGGGGCTCTAAATTTTTTGTTTTGTTTTTAAGACAATAAAGCCATGATTGAGTCACTGAGCTTCAGTGATAACAATGAGAATCCATTATCTTGCAAACTGTTTCCCTTATGATAGTTCTTTAAGATATTCAAAAAATTACACCAGCAAGCACTAAGTTCAATTTACAATACTATGTTCACTGTATCATATTTAAAAATCAAATTGCTGTACTTACCTTTCAATAACTTTAGTCATAAAATTAAGTGGATGTGAATCTTATTTTTAACATCAAAATGAGTAACAAGAACGATAACTAAATCTCATACCTCAAGGATAATCTCCTTTGGTTAGGTGTAGTTAAAATATTAAACCTTTCAGATCACGTTTAATACCATACCTGTCCTGTGTATGCAAATTCCAGAGCCTGCTTTAAGCCAAGGCTGGTCACACCATGCAAATTAACTTCATCAGCTCCACTTTCCACCATACAAAGACTGAACATTGCCTGAGGTGAGGAAAGAAAGAAAGACAGTTTTGAGACTGAAAGCAAGGGAGCAAGACAAAATTCTACAGAGACTAGGGAAAACAAAGTTTTACAAATTAATAATTGATTTTGATTTTTGAAATGCTTCTACAAAGTGTCATTGACACAAACCACTGCAAATCATCTTGATGTCTGAACAGTTACAATAACAGCACACACACGATGGCACTCCTCACTATATACAGTACTTCCATATGTAATACACAGTCTCATTTTGAGGTGATGGTATTTAGGCTCACCGAACTCTCTTTCTCTTGGTCCTGGATTCTCATAGCTACCAAGTTATATGCAGCAGTCCCAAATATCCTGCCCAATAGGACATGAAAAGCCTTCATCTCCTGACTTCTCTGCTTTTTTCTGCCTCAGTCCAATGAAACAGCTAGTTCCTCTCATCTGCCATTGTATTAGTTCATTTTCATACTGCTATAAAGAACTGCCTGAGACTAGGGACTTATAAAGGAAAGAGGTTTCATTGACTCACAGTTCAGAATGGCTGGGGAGGCCTCAGGAAACTTACAATAATGGTGGAAGGTGAAGGGGAAGCAAGGATTGTTTTTCACAAGGCAGCAGAAAGAAGAAGTGCGAAGTGAAGGGGAAGAGCCCTTTATAAAACCATCAGATCTTGTGAGAACTCACTCACTATCACGAGAACAGCATGGGGGAAGTCATCCCCATGATTCAATTACCCTCCACCTGGTCTCTCCTTTGACATGCAGGGATTATAGGGTCTATGGGGACTACAATTCAAGATGAGATTTGGGTGGGAATACAAAGCCATGTGTCACACACTCCATTTTAGTGGTTCTCAAAGTGTAGCCCTTGGACCACAGACATCAGCATCACCTGGGAACATGTTTGAGTACAGACTCTCAGGGCTCCACTGCAGACTTATTGCAACTGATACTCCAAGTGGGGCCCAGCAATCTGTATTGTAATAGGACCTCCAGGTGATTCTTATGCCCACTTGAATTTGAGAACCACTAAGCTATTCAGCGCAAGTGAATTTGCCCCCAACCAATTCTCCAAATGGCCAATTTATTGCAAATCAATATGTCAAATGAAAATTTGAAATTAAAAAAACAAAAACTTGCCAAATTAAACAAATGTATGAGTTTCCATAAAAAAATTTAAAAAGGCGGCTGGGCGCGGTGGCTCAAGCCTGTAATCCCAGCACTTTGGGAGGCCGAGACGGGTGGATCACGAGGTCAGGAGATGGAGACCATCCTGGCTAACCCGGTGAAACCCCATCTCTACTAAAAAATACAAAAAACTAGCCGGGCGAGGTGGCGGGCGCCTGTAGTCCCAGCTACTCGGGAGGCTGAGGCAGGAGAATGGCGTGAACCCAGGAGGCGGAGCTTGTAGTGAGCGGAGATCTGGCCACTGCACTCCAGCCTGGGCGACAGAGCGAGACTCCGTCTCAAAAAAAAAAAAAAAAAAAAAAAAAAAAAAAAAAAAAAAAAAAAAAAAAAAAAAAAAAAAAAATACAACCCAACACTAATTTGTGCACCGTTAATCTTTGACTTAAGAAATATAAAGAGAATTCAATTTTGTTTACTGATAATGAGAGAAGTCTTGTGGGAACTGTTCCCTGAGATTCTGCAGTTTAGCTAACTTTATAGTAGCAAAACAAAAACAAAAACACCTCACTATACTATGTGGTATTTAGTCCATGCTGAATTTTTTTAATTTAAAAAATGTGATTTTTTTTTTACTTTTGCCAGTGTATCAATATTCATCTTTTAGAAATTTTGTTTATTTAAATTTTATCAATGCCTAAGGAATGTACATATTTCGGGGGTACATATGATAATTTAATATAGTCATACTTTTTAATGACCAAATCAGTGTATTTGAGATATCTATCACCTTAAAAATGTCTTTTCTTTATGCTTGAAACATTCAAATTATTCTCTTATAGTGATTTTCTTTTCTTTCTTTTTTCTTTCTTTCTTTTTTTTTTGAGATGGACTCTTGCTCTATCACCCAGACTGGAGTATAGTGGCTCAATCTTGCCTGACTGCAACCTCTGCCTCCCAGGCTCATGAGATTCTCCTGCCTCAGCCTCCCGAGTGGCTGGGATTACAGGTGCCTGCCACCACTCCTGGCTAATTTTTGTATTTTTAGTAGAGACAAGGTTTCGCCATATTGGCCAGGCTGGTCTCGAACTCCTGACCTTGTGATCCGCCTGCCTCAGCCTCCTAAAGTGCTGGGATTACAGGCGTGAACCACTGTGCCCAGCTCCTTTCTAGCTATTTTCAAGTGTACAATAGATTACTGTAAACTATAGTCACTCTACTGATCTAACACTAGGTCTTATTTCTTCTATTAAACTGTATATTTGCACCCATTATTCAATATCCCCATCATCCTCCCCCTCCCAACGACCCTTCCCAGCCTACTGGGTAGGGTAACGGGTAACCACCAGTCTACTCTCTGTCTTCATGAGATTCACTTTTTTTAAGCTCTCACATATGAGTGACGACATACATTATTTGTCTTTTTGTGCTTGGCTTATTTCACTTAACATAATGACCTCCAGTTCCATCCACATTGCTGCAAATGACAGGATTTCATTTTTTTGTAACATTTATTTGGGTATATATACCGCATTTTCTTTGTCCATTCATTCACTGATAAGCACTTAGTTAATTCCATTTTCCTTTTTTTTTTTTTTTTTTTTTTTTGAGGGAAAGTTTTTTTTTTTTTTCCCCGCCGGCGTTGCCGTGGGCTGTCCCCCCCCCCCCCCACCCCCCCCCCCTCGGGGTAAGCAATTCTGTTTCCTCAGCCCCCCGAGTAGCTGGGGCTACAGGCACGTGCCACCACACCCGGCTAATTTATATATTTTTAGTAGAGACGGGGTTTCACCACGTTGGCCAGGCTGGTCTCGAACTCCTGACCTCAATTGATCCACCTGCCTCAGCCTCCCTAAGTGCTGGAGTGCTGGGATTACAGGTATGAGCCACTGCACCCGGCCCAATTCCAAATTTTGACTATTGTGAATAGTGCTACAATAAACATGGGAGTGCAGATATACTGATTTCCTTTCTTTTGGATATATAATATATATTTTACAATATACTGATTTCCTTACTTTTGAATATATACCTGTGGTAAAATTGCTGAGTCATATGCAAGCTACATTTTTAGTTCCTTGAGGAACCTCCATTCTGTTCTCCATAGTGGCTGTACTAATTTATTCCCATCAACAGAGTACTAGAGTTCCCCTTTCTCCATATCATTGCCAGAATCTGTTATTGCCTCTCTTTTTGATAAAAGCCATTTTAACTCGGGTGAGGTATTTCACCATAGTTTTGATTTGCATCTTCTGATGCTCAGTGACCTTCAGTATTTTTTTACATATGTCTGTTGGACATTTGTACGTCTTCTTTTAAGAAATACCTATTTTTGCCCATTTTTAAATTGGATTTTTTTTTTTTTTGGCTAGTGAACTGTTTGAGCTTCTTATATATTCTGGTTATCAATCCCTTGTCAGATGGTAGTTTACAAATATTTGTCCCCATTCTGTGGGTTTGCCCTTCACTTTGTTGATTGTTTCCTTTGCTGTGTAGAAGCTTTTTAGCTTGATGAAATTCCATTTGTCTATTTTTGCTTTGGCTGCCTGTGTTTTGGGGGTCTTAATCCCAAAAAGCCTTTGCCTAGACCAATGTCTTGTAGCATTTCCCCAATATTGTCTTCTAGTTATTTCATAGTTGGGGCCTTAGATTTAAGTCTTTAATACATTTTGATTTGATTTTTGTGTATAGTTAGAGATAAGGGTGTAGTTACATTCTTCTGCATATAGTTATGCAATTTTCCCAGCACCATGTATTAAGAAGACTGTCTTTTCCCCATTGTATGTTGTTGGCACCTTTGCAAAGATAAGTTGTCTGTAAATGTGTGGACTTATATTTGGGTTCCCTATTCTATTCCATTGATCTATGTGTCTGTTTTTATGCCAGTACCAGGCTGGTTTAGTTACTATAGCTTTTTAGTACATTTTGATATCTGATACTGTAACGTCTTTGTTCTTTTTGCTCAGGGGGGCTTTGGCTATTTGGGATTTTTGTGGTTCCATTTATATTTAGGATATTTTTTCTATTTCTGTGAAGAACGTCATTGGAAATTTGATATGGATTGCATTGAATCTGTAAACTACTTTGGGTAGTATTGTTATTTTAGCAGTATTCATTATTCCTATCCATGAACATGGAATATCTTTCCCTTTTTTTGGCATCATCTTCTTTCATCAGTGTTTTATAGTTTTCCTTGTTTAGATATTTTACTTCTTTGGTTAAATTGATTCCTAGGTATTTTATATTCTTTGTACTATTGAACTAATAGGATTTTATTTTAACAAATGTATTTTTTTATCCTCACAAGTCTATACATTTTAAATTAATATGTATAAGATGAACAATATAAACTGATGACCCATTATTCCTTGTAGAGATCTTCATTTTCATCTCACTGCATTAGAGAGTTTTACGTTTTCATAATGAAAAGGATTATTTTTGAGAGCTTAATTTATGGTTAAACATTTTACTGTTAGAAACACTAAATTATTGCTCTCTTGCCATTTAAGAAATTTTCCAAAATAGATTTTAAATACAATTTGAAAAAATAAAATAACATTCAGAATATCTTAAAGCTATTGGGAGTATTTAACATATAATATATTCTACTATATTTGATATATTAAAAAGCTAACATTCATAATGTATTTAACTTTCAGAAATTTATCATAAATTTTAAAAATTGAACATTTTTTAGAACTTAGGATGTTCCACATAGTACAGCTTAGTGCCAAGAGAAATTGCCTTGACCACTATATCCCCCTGTAGGAGAAAAGAGCAGGAGGACTCCTACAGTCTTTGCTGCTAAAGATCGCCAGTCTTCACCAACACAAACCCCAGCTGACAGAGATGCCTGGAGCCCACGCTTTTGCATACCCTGGAGCTGAAGGGGGTCACTCTGGCACCCTGCACCTGGTATGGCTTCACATGAGCCTACACCTGGCTGTGATGTCACTTGTCTTGCACCTGCACCAGGACCTGGCAACCCCATGCACCATGACAGTGTCACACAATCCCCAAAACCAGTGCCCCTGCATACCCCTCAGAACTTGCAATGGACCCACAACCACCACACACCCCACCCATCCTCACACCTCAGGTGATTATTTAAGAACCACCACACACCCCACCCATCATCACACCTCAGGTATCATCACACCTCAGGTGAAAGTCTTCCCCACCAAAGCCAGTCTGTAATATCTGAAAGATGTAACTGCTCCTTCAAATGTTCAGACACCAATGCAAGGCTACAAGGAACATGAAATGTCAGGGAAACCTAACATCACTAAAGGAAATGATAATTCCAGTAATGATACCAAAGAAATGGAGACCTATGAATTGCCTGACAAAGTTATTGTTTTAAGAAATTATCATTGAACACAGACAACTCAATAATATCAGGAAAATAATACATAAACAAAAGGGAAAGTTAGAGAAATGTAAATTTTATGTAATACACAAATGAAAGGGAAAATTAGAGAAATGCAAACCACAAAAATGAAGCAAATTCTGAAGCTGAAGAACACAATAAATGAAACAAAAAAATGCAACAGAGAGCTTCAATACCAGACTTGATCAAACAGAGGAAAGAATTAGTAAACTTGAATACTGGTCGTTTAAAATTATCCAGTCAAAGGACAAAAAAGAAAAAAGAGTAAAAAGGAGTAAAGAAAGCCTATGGCTTTTATGAAACAGTATCAAGTAAACCAATTTATATTATAAAAGCTTAATAAAAAGAAGAGAAATAGAAAGGAGAAGAAAGATTATTGAAAACGAATAATTACCAAAAACATTTCAAATCAGGGGAAGGAAGTGGACATCTGGATTGATGAAGCCCAAAGAATCCTAAATAAGTTGAATACAAAGAGATCTGCACCAGGACACATTATAATTAAATTTTCAAAAGTTAAAGACAGAGAATTTTGAAAGAAGCAAAAGAAAAGTGACTTGTCACGTATAAGGGAACCATCTCCATGAGACAATCAGTGGATTTTTTTAGTAGAAATATTGCAGGCCAGAAGAGAGTGGGATGATACATTCAGAATACTGAAAGAAAAAAACTGCCAAGAATACAATATCTGGCAAAACTATCCTTTAAAAATAAATGAAACAGAAAGTCTTTCCCAGGGAAACAAAAACTGAGAGAGTTTGTGACTCCTAAACCTACTTTACATGAAATGGCTAAGGGGGTTCTTCAAATTGAAACAAAAACATGCTAAACAGTAACGTGAAAGCATAAGAAAACATAAATATCACTGGCAAAAGTAAAGATATGGACAAATACATAATAATGTAACACTGTAATGGTGGTGTGTAAGTTACTTTTATCCCAACATTTAAAAGATAAAAGACCAAAATTTGTTGATGGATACACAATATAAAAAGAAGTAAACTCTGACTGCAAAAACATAAAGTTTGGGGGAGGTGGTAAAAGTGGAGAATTTTTGTGTGCAGTTGAGTTAAGTTATCAACTTAAAATAGGCCATTGTAACTACAAGACATTTTATGCCAGGCTTGAGGTAACCACACAGAAAAAAAAAAAAAATATAATAGATATACAAAAGATAAATAGAAAATAATCAAAACAAATACTACAAAAATAATCAAATAACAAAGGAAGATAGCAAGAGAAGATGAGAGACCACTTTCATTCAACTTAGTACTGGAAGTCCTACCCAGTGTAATTAAACAAGAAAAAGAAATAAAAAGCATCCAAACTGGAGAGGAAAAAGTGAAATTATCTCTGTAGATAACATGATTATATATGCAGGAAACCCTGAAGATTCAACCAAAAAACAATGTTAGAACTAAGAAATGAGTTTAACAAAGTTTTTTGGTGCAAAATTAACATTCAAAAATCAGTGGTATTTCTGTACACAAACAGAAAAGTAATAAAAAAGAAATTTAAGAAAACCATCCCATTTAAAAGAACAAAGAAAATACTTAGGCATAAATTTAATCAAAGAAGTGAAAGACTTGTTAACTGAAAGTTATAAAATACTGGTGAAGGAAATCAAAGACACAGATAAAATGGAAAGACATCCATGTCCACGGATTAAAAAACAATGTGTTAAAACGTTCATACTACTCAAAGTGATCTATACGTTCAACACAACCCCTACCAAAATCCAAGTGGCATTCTTTATAGAAATAGAAAAAAAAAATGCTAAAATCAAATGGAACCACAAAAGACCCTGAATAGCCAAAGAAATCTTAAACAAGAAGAACATACTGAAGGCATCATACTTCCTGATTTCAAAATACATTACAAAGCTACAGTAATCAAAACAGTATAGTACTGTCATAAAAACAGATATATAGACCAACTAACAGAATAGCCCAGAAATAAATCCATGCATCTGTGGTAAACTGATCTTTGACAGGGTGCCAAGAACACACAATAGGGAAAGGACAGGCTCTTCAATATATGGTGCAAGAAAAACTTGATATCTGCATGCCAAAGAATAGAATTGAACCCTTATCTCACATCATACGCAAAAATTAACTTAAATGTGTTAATGACTTAAATGTAAGATTTAAAACAATAAAGAAGAAAGTGTAGGGGAAAGTTCCTTGACATTGGTCAAATAATTTTTTGGATATGACACCAAACTACTGGCAACAAAAGCAAAAATAAGTGGCCTTGCATCAAACTAAAAACTTATGCATACCAAAGGAAACAATCAACAGATTAAAATGGCAACCCACAGAATGGGAAAAATATTTGCAAACCATATATCTGATAAAGCGTTAATATCCAAAAATATTTAAGGAACTCACAAAATTCAATAGCTAAATAAATAAATAAATAACTGAACTTTAAAATGATCACAGGACCTGAATAGACATTTTTCCAAAGAAGGCATACAAATGGGCAACAGGTATATAAAAAGATGCTCAATATCACTAATCGTCAGGGAAAAGTAAGTAAAAACCACAATGAGGTGTCTCTTCACATCCGTTAGAATAATTATTACCAAAAAGACAAAAGATAATTGTTAGTGAGGTTGTAGAGAAAAGGGAATCCTTGTTATTATTGGTTGGAATGTACATTGGTACCGCCATTATGGGAAACAGTAGAGAGGGTACTAAAATTTTTTTTTTAAAGAACTACCTTATGATCTAACAATCTCACTTCTGGGTATGTATGCAAAGAAAATGAAATTAGTATCTCAAAGTGATAGCCACACTCCCATGGTTATTGCAGCATTATTTACAATAGCTACAATATGGAAACAATCTTAATGTCCCTCAACGAATATATGGATAAAGAAAATGTGAGATATACACATACACACGAACATTATTTAGCCTTAAAAAAGAAGAAAATCCTGCCATTTGCAACAATATGGATGAACCTGGAAGACATTATGCTAAGTGAAATAAACTAGACACAGAAAGACAAATATTGAATGATCTCACTTATATAGGCATATTTTGGAGATAGAGTGGGTTTAGTTCCAGACCACCTTAATAAAGCAAATATCATAACACAATGAGTCATACATATGTTTTGGTTTCCCAGTACATATAAAAGTTATGTTGACACTATACTATGGTCCATTAAGTATACATACAAAGTGAAGAGCACCTGACATATGGCAAGCTCTTAGTAAAATTTATATTTTGTGGTAACAACAAAATGTAGTGAAGTTTCTTTTAAGTATTCCCTGGTTTAAAGGACTGATATATTAGGAGAAGCACCAGTTTCTGTTGTTGTTTTTTTTTAATCAAGTGTGGCTATAGATAAAAAAGGCTAACAGGAAATTATCTTTAGAGTTAAGTAGATTTTGTTTATGCATTTGTAGAAGATTACCTGAAATTCCAAAATTTAAAAATAGATCACAGTTAAATAAAAACCTTTAGTTTATAAAATGTTGAATTTGCTTCTAAACTTCTTGAAAAGAACCTGAAAGAAATTTCAGTTGTTTTCAGTGTCTGCTTTTTATTACATGGGTGGTTAAGTTTTTAACACTCCCCACACCAACCAAGTTCTTTTTTCAGATCTTCCAGTTGTAATTGCACCTGATGTGCTGACCACCTGCTTGCCACCAATCCCGTATGTACAGCAGGACTCAAATAGCTTAAACTGCAGAAGAATATTCTGGGTTAATGAAAAGGAAAAACTTCCTAAGAACAAAGGTTAAAAAAATAAAATAGGCTGCCAAAGGAGTTTTAAAAATCTACACTTCTAGGGTCTTTCAAAAGTAATCAGGGTAACACTGGCATAGAATAGGGATCCTCAATCAGAGGGTTAGTAGAGTTGGGAGGAAAACACAATTCCTTAAATAGTGTATATCTATATTTGCACGTTTGTATGTGCAATAAAGAGACACCACATTGGTAATTATTTTATATCAATACAATTAAATGCATCTATAATTGCTATATTATAGAGTATGATTGTAGAGGGAAAAAATAGACTTAATTTTATCCTGTTTACATAAGTATTTTTTTGGATCATTGCAATGAACATGTATTACTTATGAATTTCAA
This sequence comes from Papio anubis, assembly GCF_008728515.1. Classification (NCBI taxonomy): domain Eukaryota; kingdom Metazoa; phylum Chordata; class Mammalia; order Primates; family Cercopithecidae; genus Papio; species Papio anubis. Next base: position 92,293,001 of record NC_044981.1, on the reverse strand, counting down.
ACAATTCCCTTTTAAAAACTTGGTTTTATTTTTAATGTTCAGAACTATGCAGGAAGATACATCTGGTTCTATAACCTACTGGTCATGTGGGCAATTTATCTTGGAACTTTGGCTAATTTTTTACCTTCTCTGAGCCTCAGGCCCTTTATCTGTAAAATGGGAATAATACCAACTTCACAGGGTTGTCATAGGTTTAAATACAATTATGCTTAATGTCAGGCATAATATATGGCACACAGTAGATGTTTAATAGGTAGAAACTGTTGCTATAATCCAGGTTGAATGTCTCACTGTCCCATGTCTCCCTTTGATTCCAACTGAAACGACAGCTGAGAAACAGCACCCTCCACTCAACTGCTGACTAAATCCATTCATTTCAAATAGTTTCCAAATGACAGTCTCACTCTAAATCCCTATCTCTGGCTTCAGGACTTCACTTTTGCAACATACTCCTAGACTTCTACTTTATGGAATGACCCCATTATAAAAATCATCACCACCACTTCTATAAATACAGAACTTCCACTTTGACATCACATCATACTGTTTAGAAATTTAACATTGCCCAGGCACCGTGAGTCATGTCTATAATCCCACCACTTTGGGAGGCTGAGGCTGGAAGTTCACTTGAGGCCAGGAGTTTGAGACCAGGCTGGGTAACATAGGGAGACCCTATCTCTACAAACAATTAAAAAAATTAGCTGAGCATGGTGGTATGCACCTGTATTCCCAGTTACTCAAGACGGTGAGGGAGGAGGATTGCTTGACCCCAGGAGTTTGAGGCTGCAGTGAGCTATGATCACACCACTGCATCCCAGCTTGGGCAAGAGAGTGAGACTCTATCTCAAAAAAAAAATTAATGTTAAAAATTTAATGCTTATCACAATTTTTAAAAACCATAATTAACCTAAAGATTAAAAAAGGGAAACTATTATATCAAGGTCAATGTCTTGGATATAATAAATTTAAAAGACATCTCAATTAGGAAGAGCCTCATTGGATATCACTTGGTGATAAGGAAGAACTTGGCCAGTGAAACACCAGTTGCCTAGTCTATCCGAGCTAGTGAAACAATGTCCAGAAACCTGCTAGAGACCACGAGGAAGGCCAAAGTCTCCTTGGCAGCAAAAGAGGTGATGAGACCAACAGTAATATTTTTAAGCATATAACATCTTGAAAAGGTAGACTGCAGGCTCCATGAAGGCAGGTGCCATATCTCCTTTTCTCACTGTGGTGCTCCCAGATCCTAGGAGTACATACATGCAATAAATACAGCAAATGAATGAATCAACCAACATGATCTTCAAAACTCATCTACAGATGATGTCCTACCACCCTACAGTGTCATAAACAAAAAGAATTCATTCTATGTAACAGAGAATGTTCTGCATGAAAGGTGTTTTAGGTACCAAAATGTAAAATCATAACTAAAGAGAAAGAGCATTCACTGTAAGCTAAACATTTGAGAAACACAAGTGAGTTCAAAGCTAGACACTTAGAAAAAAAAGAACATATGTCAATGTTCTCTATCAAGTCACAACATTCTGCCAAAGCATGGGATAAAGTTCTGCTTAGAAATATGAAAGCATTGCACAGACTCATGCCTGGTTCACAAGATTTTGTCTTTGGGAGAGCCTCAGCCAGGCTGAGATTTACAGTCATCACAGCTCATTTGTGGCTGATAACGTGCTGCCACCAACACAAACCTTTCTAGTTTGTGAGTATATAATCCACTTTAAGTGCCTACCACAGAGGGAGGTATGGATTTATGATGTGTTATTCCCTCTTTATTTCACAGAGAAATGACGCAAATTGAGTCCTAAAATCACAGTACGTGAAGTTTTCTATTTTTTTTTTTTTTTGAGACGGAGTCTGGCTCTGTTGCCCAGGCTGGAGTGCAGTGGCCAGATCTCAGCTCACTGCAAGCTCCACCTCCCAGGTTCACGCCACTCTCCTGCCTCAGCCTCCTGAGTAGCTGGGACAACAGGTGCCCGCCACCACACCCAGCTAATTTTTTGTATTTTTAGTAGAGACAGGGTTTCACCGTGTTAACCAGGATGGTCTTGACCTCCTGCCCTCGTGATCTGCCCGTCTCGGCCTCCCAAAGTGCTGTGATTACAGGCGTGAGCCACCGCGCCCGGCCGTGAAGTTTTCTTGAGTCATGTTAGTTGTCATGCAGACACAAGATTAGTTACAGCTACATTTTAGGGTGGTACCTTATGACACAAAACTGACAAGAATTCTACTACATCTTCATAGATAAGTCAAATGACAGATGATAGACTTTTTAAAGCATCTGGTAAAATATGATCTTTTTACTTGGCAAACTATGTCCAGCTTTGGAGTTACACTGAACACAGGCAAAACCACTGCGACTCCCATTTTATCAAAAATACATATAATCTTACAGGTGAAATAACTGAACTGTTTGGAGGCACATTCAACCCTTACATTTTATGAGCATTAAACAGAGTTAAATGAAAGTAAACAGACATGTCTAAGGAAGTCATTGAAAAGAGCAACTTGCAATGATGACAGTATATCCATTACATCTTACATCTTCTATATGCCCACTGTTACATAAATAGTGATGTTTACAATGGTCATGAGGCATTACAGAGATTTGAACTAACTTCTGAATCAACAAAGATTACATTTTGATCAATTTAGTGTTAATGGTTATTAGCCTTTATTATATTTTGGTTACACCTCACATACAGAATGGGTAGTAAATCTCAGTTAATGAGACCATTCAATTAACTGCAATAGCCCATTCCCTTCCATTAGGGAGAAGAGGTTCCCACTCACAGTCAAATTGGACTATTTACCTCCTTTATCTTGCAAATGAATAAAATAACTCAATCCATCTGGGGAGCTAAACGGTCTGAAAGAGTGAGGATGTTTGGTTGGTGATTTTCTTCCTCTTTATAATTGTTTTAATTTTTCCTGCCATAGTATAATAATACTCTCAGAGAATAAAATAACACAAGACAAACTAAAACAGTAAAATTATATTACTATAAATATAATTAGGCAACAAAAATTAATATCTCTAAAATAGTTTTCCCTCACCTTAACCACATAAAATAAAGATCCATCTTATATGCTAAAAATTATGTTACATATTGTTTTTTTCTAAAATCTTCAAATATGCAGCTTGTTTATTTAAAGGATCTAGCTGCGTTTCACAGCTTTGCTCTTGGCACAGTTGCTTCCTAAATTAACTATACAGTGATAATGAGCCCTTCAAAACAAGCATCATTATGGTTTATCCTGTCTGTTTAGAATTCTCCTCCTGAATGTGGCCATGTTTCAACGACCTGGGTCTTCTGGGAGAGAAAAGGGTGGAATAAAAAAAGGACACAAATCAAGTTGTTTCTTAGCCAAAGTTATGGTAATTGTGAAGGCCAGAAACTGCTGCTCACCATGCAGTTGGGTAACTCACAAAATTTGTCCTTGCCAGTCTTTCCATCTTCTGGAAAGTGGCATCCACACATTTGACTTCAGCCTTGGGTTGCCCTCTCAGATCCCTATGGTTCTTCTTATTCCTCTGGTGATTCTGTTACTTTCCAGTTGTATCCCCTGAACATGGGATCACAATATAGTCCTACCCACCATACAAAGAAGTCCATTGTTTAATCTGTCACAAATTTGCCTTTTTCAGATGTTTAGGGATGGCACTTTTACTCTTTCTTAATGAATACATTTGCTAAACCATTATTGAATGAATCAAATTAATCGAAGAGGCTGTTTGATCTCCCTCATATGGCAGCCAATGGCACAATCCTGCTTTTCACAAACTTCTAAGGACACCCCGACTGAGACATAACCTAGATTTCCTGCATTTTGACAGCTGTCCTAAGACAGAATTTGGGACTTGTATGAAGGAATGACTGAGCAGTTGTGATTAGAGTCTGCGTGGATCAGAGAAAGCATGAAAAAAGGAAATTTTTTTTAGAGAACAGTGACATCAGAAAAGGTTGAAAGCCTGGAGAAAAAAAGAAGTGAAGCAACTGAGGAGGCAGAGCGGGGTATTCTTTACTAAGGAAAATATGATAGGAATTCAGGGGGAATTCTCTAAGACCACAAGAGATTCCTATGTGGTTTTCAAAGCTGTGCTGGGTGTGTGTAAGAAGCAGGACTAAACTCTAGTCTCTCTTCTGCAAATGGAATTTTGGAATTTTAATACTTTAGAGATCACTGGCCCCTCCCTACTTAAGGTGTGGTCCCTGGAATCCAGCATTGGTATTGCCAAGGAACTTGTAAGAAATGTAGAATCTCGGCTTCTACCCCACACTTACTAGATGGGAAAGCTGAGTTTTAACGAGAGCCCCAGGTGAACCACATGCACATAAACGTTTGAGAAGCAGAGCTGGGGTAGTCAGTTCTCCCCCTTGCAGCACTCCTTGCATACTTGAATACTTGAGGTGATGAGACACCTAATATTTTTCATGACAGGCTGTCCCTTGCTGGAGAAATATTAGTAAAACCTTCAAAATATTGACTTCTAATCACACTCCTGATAACTTTCTCCCCTTGGCCATAGGAGAAGGTCAATGCGTTCACTCTCTTTTGTGCTTAACCGCCTTTCAAATATATATAGTAACAGCTCTAGAGTCTCCTACTGGAAATAGTATCTAATTTGAATTCTCTGAGTCATAAAAATGTTAGTGCTTGAAGCCAATGCTCGAAGTTTTGTAGGCTGAACAGAAGGTCTGAGTCCAAATCCCAGCATGAGAGGACTGATCCCTAGATATGGAGGGGTGGGAGTGATTACTATACAGAAAATGAAAGGTATTTCAAAAGAAAGTGGATTCAAGGACATAGTCTTTGAAAGAGTAAATCATCCTAAGCTCCTGAATGGTGGCAGTGGTAAGAACTTTCAGGCAAATCTTTCACAGTGTCTCCCTTTCCCCCCAATTACTTTGGTTGATTTTCTCTGGTCTATTTCCTTCTTAACAATTTTCCTTAAGAGGAATTTCATGTGGCTACCTCAAAGCTGCTTTTGACACAAATCACTCAGAATATTCCTATGGAATTCAAAAAGTAGAAGTTTTTAACAAGTTTCAATTTGTCATAAAGAATGACAAGGAAGTTTCTTACCTGCCCAATATGATATTGGTAATGGCTTCCTGGAGCCCTGTTGAGGGCTGTAAGGCCACATCCAGCTCAAGTGAGAGTGGTCAGGATCTAGTCATAACGTCTGTCATGGGTATAAATAGGGACCAGGAGCAGACAAGTACTAAAACACACAATTTCTGCCCTAGAATTCACCATGTCATCCATAAGATCTGTTATCCCTTTCCTTGTCTTTTTTTTTTTTTTCTTTTTTTTTTTTTTTTTTTTTTTTTTTGAGAGGGAGTCTCCCTCTTTTGCCCAGGCTGGAGTGCAGTGGTGCAATCTCGGCTCACTGCAGCCTCTGCCTCCTGGGTTCAAGTGATTCTCCTGCCTCAGGCCCCCAAGTAGCTGGGACTACAGGCGCATGCCACCACGCCCAGCTGGTTTTGTATTTTTAGTAGAGACAGGGTTTCACCATATTGGTCAGGCTGGTCTCGAACCTCTGACTTCATGATCTGCCTGCCTCGGCCTCCCAAAGTGCTGGGAATACAGGTGTGAGCCACTGTGCCCAACCCTGTTATCCCTTTTCTATAGAGAACTTTTTAGAAGAATGTTGAAGATAATAGTGTGGAATTTCCTCAATTATCACTTATTATCTTAGTCTCTTAAAACTCAATGTAAACTAATGATCACTCTTAAAAATTTAACCCTCAATTTCAACAGTCCCTCTCTTGTTTTTAATGTCCTCTCTTAATAACTTTTTTTCAACATCTAACATAAAGGAAGGTGTATATGACCATAAATATAGATGCCCAGTCCAGGTGTGGACCCTCCCTTCCATCTTGCATTTTATTCATCACTTTTGTTTGACAGCTGTGAGTCAAGCAATACACACTGGAGCCCATCTCCTTTATTAGGCATGCACACAGATGAGGGCAAGAGCCCAGCTAATAGACTGTTTCATTTAACTCCATTAGTTGCTAAGCAACAATTTCCCTGGCACCTTCCTAATCTAAGAACAGGTCAGCTCAACGAATATGAAGTGTTCGGTCTTCCCAAATGTTCAAGTTCATTTTTTTTTTGAGACAGGGTCTTGCTCTGTCACCCAGGCTAGAGTACAGTGGCATGATCATAGCTCACTGCAACCTCAAACTCCTGAGCTCAAGGAATCCTCCCATTAAGCACACTTTTTCTGCAAACCCATTTGATGCTTTGTCCATGCAGGCTAATACAAAGTCTCTACATCTTATAAAATGGGGAAACAAAAGGGTTTAGGAATCATCCATGAGCCTTCAAACACCTTTTAAAAAATAATTAGATGGACTTCTTTTAATCCTATGAAATTTATATATATATAAAATGTATTTATTTCTCAAAATTTATATAATTATATTTTACATATTACCCTTTTTGATCTGCATCTTCTTTTGGGTGAAATGAACTCTGCTCAATCATTAAAAGAAAGATAATAGCTTTTTCTTCTAGGGCCTCCCTATAGCTCCAGTGTAATAATGAGAACAATGACAATAGCAACTCATGTTTACCCAGCCTTTACCATGTGGCAGGCCCTGTGTCAGAGTCCTACTTGAATTAAAGTTTTATTTTCACAACTCTGTGAAGTCAGGTACTACTATTACCTCATTTTAAACATGAGAAATGAGACCCAGTGAAATTAAGCAAATAGTTCAAGGTGATAAAGCTGGTAAGAGGGAGAGTCGGGACTTGAATCCATGCCCTTCACCACCATTCTTCTGCGCCTACTCATGTGCCTCCCTCTCAAGTTGGAGAGACTGCCAGATAAACTGGGAAACTAGTAGGCCCTTCAATTCAAAGAAAGACAAACAGATATCAGACTGTGTTTAGACTTACAGACCTCCTCTCCTCCACTTCTTCCAACCACTGTTGACCTTAGAAGGATGAATATTCACTGCCTACCTGAGAAATGCATTACTATCTATTACTGGAATCTCACACGAAGTTAGCTAATTCTCATGATTGCAGCAGGATCAGAAAGCATCTAATACATGTATTGTGATTATAAAGTGATATGAATGATTTGATATGAAAATCCCTCATTAGAGTCACAGCTCTCTGTGTGAGAAGCATACTAATAATTCAGTCTTTCAGGAGTTCAGGCATGCAAGCCCAGACTCCAATCAACATCAGATGGGCTAATGAAAAGCAACTGATTCAACAAGCAGCTGGATCATCCCACACTATGGACAATTCATTCCAAAGCAGTTTTTTACAAAGACAATAAGCAGAATCATGGCATTTCTACAGATTCCAATAATTCTTTATACCAATTCATCAGGTTCACATGATCAGATGTCTTCACCTCTTTTACAAACATCTGCCTTCACTCAATACTAATTTTTAAGAGTTTAAAAATTTCATCAGCTTTATTATCCTTTAAACATGTGTTCTTCTTTTGGATGAAGCTGAGGTTGACCGTATACCTGAGAACAAATAAGCATGAATGCAAATTTTATTTTAAATAAAACAGCATAAAAGTTATAATCTTAAAAGCATAGAAAAGATACGGCAGAAACATAAAGTGACCTTTCAATATATATTTGAAATGAATACATATAAAGGGGCTTAGCACAATGACTGTCACAGTGTAAATGATAAAAATGTTAGCTATTATTATTACTTTAAACCTATTTTTCTAGATTCATAATACTTATATTTAGTAGATGTGAACAATTTTAAATAAAAGAATAAAATGCAGACCAGAGTTCACCATTATCCATCCATTCACTATAATAAACACAATAAACTAACTATAAACACGAAAATTAACATTAAATGAATGACTCTGAAATGTTAAGGATTTCTCTGGCATTGATTCAAATAATTTTACAAAGGAATGTGATGATGGCTCTTTAGATGGCACTCCGCTTTCTATTTACAAAAGAAGTAACATTTGACCAATATCACTGCTACCTGGTACCTTACCTTGAACTGACAAAAGGAAATCCATTTGTAATAAAATGTGCTCAGTTTCGAAAGAAAATTATGAAGTCATTTAATTTGAAAAAAATAAAAATAAAAAACCCACACACTTCTTCATGTTCACAAGTCCTGTCTTACAGTACAACAAAATCAGCCTTGTCCCACCAAAATGTGCAACCTCTATTACAGCAGCTATGTGGCTGCTCCTAGTCCTAAGCCAGGTGATTAATACTTATTGAATGTCTATCAGATGTGAGGCTCTGTAACAGGCTGTCTATAAAATGCCAGGTTGACTGCTTAATTTGGCTTTGCAGAATGTCAAGGCCGCTATTAATGGTGCTACTTTTTCTAACTAAAATTAAAAGCTATTTCTTGAGTCTTCTTCTTAACAGATACTAACTAAATGATTAATCATCAGATACAAAGTGAACAATGCCAACTTCCACTCACAGACAACAGTATAATATGACTTAGGTGAGAAATTGAGCACATTTTCATCTCTGCATGATTTTTTGGTCAATTTCTACAGCTCCTTGGACTATATTTTTTCATATATTTTCCAAAGTTGCAATTGCTTTAAGACAAGACAAGAAGAGCCTATTGCAGCTTTTCAGGACTCTCTTCTGAACGAGATTCTAGTATCTCCAGAGTGTTACAAGTTGAAGGGAAGAGAGACCACAGTTACCCCATTAGGTTCGCAATTAGTCAGCCAAGGATTTTTCTGGCCCCTAGTTCCCTAGTGACTTCAGGTAATACTATCCATGTAGAACTAGGCCAGCTGGATCTGAGAAAACAGTGAAAAGTCTGCTGGGTGACAAGTCTTTGGGACTTACACTTAAATCTCCATTTTGGCAGTATGCATCCACTAAGAATCCAATAAATTCTATGTTAAGGAACGGGTGCAATCCTTATTGTCCTAGATTTTAAGTGAATCTCAGCATCAGTAATGCCATACTGTCATGTGTAGAAAGAAAACAGAGACAGTGACCCAAATTTTCTGAGCCATCCTTGTGTTGCCCACCCCCACAGAAGCTTCTGTAAGGATAAAAACAAAAAATATACATTTAGTTTTAAAGAAAATCACTTCTACTTGTGAAAGTAAAAGAAGTTACACTGATCAGTTTTATATTTACAAGTGTATCTATAAATTCAGTTTATAGATTGTCAGCCTATAGTTTATAGATTGTCAATGCTAAAAAAATATGATCCAAAACCCCAGAGGGGAAAGATCTTTGCTAATCAGTCCTATGCCTTCAAATGTTTCAAAAAACCTAAATGGTAGCTTTTTGGTCTTTACAATTTCTAAATTATATGTATTTAGTAATATGTGAATACAGTTGATATGGTTTGGATCTGTGTCCCCACTCAAATCTCATCTCAAATTGTAATCCCCAGAATCCCCACTTGTCAAGGGAGAGACCTGGTGGGAGGTGATTGGATTGTGGAGGTGGTTACCCCCATGAGGTTCTCATGATAGTGAGTGAGTTCTCACAACATCTGATGGTTTTATAAGTGGCAGTTTCCTCTGCTCTCTTCTCCCTCCTACCACCTTGTGAAGAAGGTGCTTGCCTCCTCTTTGCCTTATGCCATGATTGTAAGTTTCCTGAGGCCTCCCCAGACATGTGGAACTGTGAGTCAATTAAAATTCTTTCCTTTACAAATTACCCAGTCTCAGGTATTTCTTTATAGCAGTATGAAAATGAACTAATACAAGTCTTCTTTAAAAATTAGGTTATCAGGGTTGGGCACCGTGGCTCATGCCTGTAATCCCAGCACTTTGGGAGGCTGAGGTGGGCGGATCACAAGGTCAGGAGATTGAGACCATCCTGGCTAACACAGTGAAACCCCATCTCTACTAAAAAATACAAAAAATTAGCCAGGCGTGGTGGCACGTGCCTGTAGTCCCAGTTACCCAGGAGGCTGAAGCAGGAGAATCGCTTGAACCCGGGAGGCGGAGGTTGCAGTGAGCTAAGATCGCGCCACTGTACTCCAGCTTGGGTGACAGAGCAAGACTGTCTCAAGAAAGAAAAAAAAAAAGTGGTTATCAGCCAGGCGTGGTGGCTCACGCCTGTAATCCCAGCACTTTGGGAGGCTGAGGTGGGTGGATCACCTGAGGTCAGGGATTCGAGACCAGTCTGGCCAACAAGACAAAACCCCATGTCTACTAAAAATACAAAAATTAGCCGGGTATGGTGGCAGGCACCTGTAATCCCAGCTACTTGGAAGGCTAAGGCAGGAGAATCGCTTGAACCTGGGAAGCAGAGATTGCAGTGAGCTGAGATCGCACCATTGCACTCCTTGTTGCCTGGGCAACAAGAGTGAAACTCCATCTCAAAAAAAAAAAAAAAAAAAAATTAAGTGTTATCACAGGTAAAATTAAAGTCCTCCTTTCTGAGAAGGTATTACAGTATTTGAGCAAAGACCTGAAGAGGGCAAGGGAGGAAGTCATGTAGCTATCTAGAGGAATAATCCAGGCAGAGGAAACAGCTGCGCAAAGATTCTCAGGTGAGAGGCCCATCTGAGGAACAGCAAGAAGGGCAGTGTGACCAGAATGGAGGGAGGTTGAGAGTTGTAGGAGGGATGACAGATGATGTAGAATCAAGTACCCTGAAAGACGCTGGCCGTTACTCTGCATGAGAGTAGAAACCGTCATAGGGTTTGAGCAGAAGTGACAATTCAATTTGTGTTTTCAATGGGTTCACTGGGGCTGCAGTATGAAACAGACTCTAAAGGATCAAGAATTGAAGAAGGAAAACAGAGTAGGAAGATACTGTAAAACTCTAGCAACACATAATGGTAGCTTAGACCAGGGTGGTAGTACTAGAAGTGGCTGGAGTCTGGATATATTTTGAAGGTACAGCTATGGGGACCTGCCAGCAGTCTGGATGCAAGAAAATAGAGTCAAGGATGACACAGATAATTGGGGCCTGCATTAACTGTACAGTTGCCATTAACTGAAATGGAAAAAAACGGGCAATAAGCAGTTTTGTGGGAGAAAACTGGAAGTTTGATTTTGGACACATTAGATTTGTGATGCCTCTTAAACATCCAACTAGAGATGATAAGCAGGCTGTTGGATATATGATTTCACAATTTTAGGGAAGGTCCAATTTGGAAATATAAATTTGTCAGTCATCATCTCTGGTGGTTAATTTCATGTGCCAATTTGACTGGGCCACAGGTGTTTAGATATTTGGTAAAACATTATTCTAGTATGTCTGTGAAGGTGTTCCTGGATGAAATTAACATGTTAATCAGTAGACTGAATAAAGCAGGTTGTCCTCCTTAATGTAGATAGGACTCATCTAGTCAATTGAAAGCCTGAATAGAATCAAAAGACTGAAAAAGAGGGGATTCCTTCTACTGACTGTCTTCATGCTAGGACATGCCATCTTCAGGCTTGAACGGAAACATCAGCCCTTCCTGAGTCTCACGCCTGCCACCTTTCCAACAGAAACTACATCATCTGCTCTCCTGAGTCTCAGGCCTTCAGGCTGACAGTAAAACTACACCATTGTTGAAAAACTACACGTTGAGTATTATCCTCACTACCTGGTGATGTGCTCATTCGTATAGCAAACCTCAGTGGCACACAATTTACCCTTGTAATAAACCTGCACATGTGCCCCAAACCTAAAGTAAAAGTAAAAATAAAAAAACCCAACACTATTGGCTCCCCTGGGTCTCCAGCCTGCCAAATGCAGATCTAGGGACTTGTCAGCCTCCATAATCGTATGAACCAACTCCTCATAATAAATCTTTTTTTCTCTATATATACATCCTATTGGTTCTGCTTCTCTGGAGGACTCTAATACATTATCATATAGGAGGAATACATATATATTACCCTATATAATACATCATCATACAGGAATACATGTATGTGTGAGATGAGATCACCATGGAAGCTAATACAGACAGCAAGATGGAAGGACTGAGCCTGGGTCACTGCAATTTTAAGAAGTTGGGGAGATTGGAAAAAACTTGCAAAGAAGGTTCAGAAGGAGCAGCCAGCAAGTGGGAGGAAAACCTAGAGAATGCGGAACAAAGCCAAGTGAAGAAAGTGTTTCAAGAAAGAAATAGGAAGTGACTGAGATGCCGATGCGTTGAGGAAAATGAGGACTGGAAACTGATTATTGAATTTGGCTGTATTTTATTTATAATTTTTGTATCTATATTGAGATATGATTCTCATTATGCTAGTCTTATAAAATGAGGTGTGTGGCTTTCCATCTTCTTCTGGACTTTATGTAATATAGGAATCAGCTATTAAGTAAAGAGTTGATAGTACTAGTAAGAAAAAAATCTGGGCCCATTGCCTTTCTGACAAAATGTGTGGCTATTTTGTCAACAACCCATATTTCTTATATCTTCTCTTTTCTTTGGCCCACTTTTGATAATTATGTTTTTCTATAAACTTGTTACCAAGGTTTTGAAGTTTATTGGCATAGAGTTTCTATAGTATTTCTGGTAATCATTTTTTTTCATCTCTAGATAACACCCTTTATCATTTTTATATTGTATTTCCTTTTTTGAAATTATTGAATAATTTGGTCAAAGTTTATCTAAATAATTTATATTTTTAAAAAATAGTATAGGCTGGGCACAGTGGCTCCTGCCTGTAATTCCAGCACTTTGAGAGGCCGAGGTGGGTGCATCATGAGGTCAGGAGTTTGAAACCAGCCTGGCCAACATGGTGAAACCCCATCTCTACTAAAAATATAAAAATGAGCCAGGCGCGGGGGCTGGCACCTATAATCCCAGTTACTCGGGAGGCTGAGGCAGGAGAATTGCTTGAACCCGGGAGGCAGAGGTTGCAGTAAGCCAAGACTGCTGCACTCTAGCCTGGGGGACAGAGTAAGACTCTGTCTCAAAAAAAAAAAAAAAAAAAAAAATTAGCCGGGCATGGTGGTGGGTGCCTGTAGTCCCAGCTACTTGGGAGGCTGAGGTAGGAGAATGGCTTGAACCTGGGAGGCAGAGATTGCAGTGAGCCAAGATCGCGCCGCTACACTCCAGCCTGGCAACAGAGGGAGACTCCGTCTCAAAAAAAAAAGTAAAAAAAAATTTTTGCTGTTTCATGAATGTCTGCTTTTATGCTTATTTACTTCCAATTATTTTATTAGGGTTGAAAGCACAGCTCTTATTTTGGATGTTTCCTATTTTTAAATAAATGCACCAAGGCTTGGAGAGGACGCTGATGTGCCACTCAGATCCCTCTTTAATGAAGAATTCTTCATTCCGAGCTGCTGAGAGAACTGTGGGCAGACTGACTTCACCTGCCAGCCTTTTCAGGGATTGACTCAGCTACTGTGAGTGCTTCACCCAAAGTCCCACACCTTCCCCGGGGTGGCCCACATCCAGTGACTAATCCTTGCAAGAATATAAAGGCCTAATCACACTGGGCAACTCTGAAAAACATTTTAGCTCCTGTGTTCCCTGTGGAGTCCACTGAGGCTGTCATTGGGCTTGCATTGAAGACCAACTTAACCTTCCTGTCTTCTTTACCTTCCTTCTGCAGGTATTGGGTCCAAGGGCTCTTCACACTCATCTCTGTCTCAGAGTCTACTTCCCAACGAACTCAAACTGCAAAAAGACTGTAACTATCCTTCTTCAAGTCCATATTAAGAACGCTGCTTTTTTTTGGTATTCAGTTTTAAATGTTTTGTAATTTCTATATTCGTTTTCCATTTATCTCATAGACTTTTAAGAGTCTTTTTTTACAATTGCAAGCATATGATAGCCGGCTAGATTATCAATTTTGTTACAGATTTCTGATTTTAATGAGTCCTTTATGTCCTAATTACATACTTGATCAGAACAACCTACTTAACTACCATTTTTATAATTGTTTCATGTGTGCTGAGCATGTGTACTAACCATATCCTCCGTCTACGTTTAAAAAAAAATCTACAGGATCTGTCAGTTTCAAAGAGAAGAGTGTTAAAAATCTCCAACTCTGATTGAGAATTTGTTAATTTCTCCTTATGATTCTATCATTTTCCTAATGTATTTTGAAGGTTTGTTAAGTGAATATAGCTTCATAACTGTAATCTTCTTGATAGATTGTTACTTTGGTCAGCATAGAATTTCTACTTTTTATCCCTTCTAATTCTGTTCATCTTGAATTCTACTTTATAGCATATTAATATTGTTACACATATGTTTTTGTTAGCATCTGACTAATATATTTTTCTGAGGTTCATTTCTTTATTAATAAATAAATTGATTTTTTTTTTTTTTTTTTGAGACTGAGTCTTGCTCTGTCATCCAGGCTGGAGCACAGTGGTGCGATCTTGGCTCACTGCAACCTCTGCCTCCCTGGTTCAGGAGATTCTCCTATTCTCCTGCCTCAGCCTCCTGAGCAGCTGGGATCACAGGAGTGCACCAACATGCCCAGCTAAATTTTTTTTTTTTTTTTTTTTTTTTTTTTTAGTAGAGACAGCGTTTCACCATGTTGGCCAGGCTGGTCTCAAACTCCTGACTTCAGGTGATCCACCTGCCTTGGCCTCCAGGTGCTGGCATAGCATGAGCCACCATGCCTGGCCAAATTGATATTTTTAATAAATCTGAATTTGTATCTTTCAATAGATGCCTTTGATCAGTTCACATATTTTGTGATTACTAAAATATTTGGTCTAATATCTGTAATCTTACGTTGTGTTTTTACATTCCATGCTTTCTCCGTTCCTTTTTTTCTCCTCAGAAGTATGTAGCATTGAAAAAAAGTTTTCTTGATTCAATATTAATTATACTTACTGTACCCTTTTTGATTGCATCAATAACTAGTTTCCACACTGTCATAGTTTCAACCACTTGTTGAGTCTCTTAATGATTTTGTATTAACTAAGGTAATGTGGCATTAAAATCTTAGGTAGTTTTATAATAGATAAAACCCAAATTCCCAGTGGCTTCACTCACTCATGACACAGCCCAGTGTGTGTATTCCTAGTTAAGCCATCATCCACATGATCACTTGGGGCCCAGATTCCCTTCATCATGGGGCTCTGCTCTCCTCTAGGTCCTCTGCTGCCATTCCATCTGTCTTGTAGATGGGAAAGAGAGCCTGTAGTACCTGTTTCATAACCATTGTGTCCTTCTAGTCATACCCTCCTGGCAAGGGCTAGTCATATGGCCCCACCTAGATACAAATGGGACTGGAAAGTGAAGTCACTGGCTGAGAAGAATTTCCAAGCCCCAGCCCCAAAAGAGAAACCTAAATTGGCTGGCCATCTCTGCCACCTTCTTGTTTCTATAATTTCCAGAATAGTCTGGCTTGTCTATCACAACTTCAAGATTAGAAGACCCTAGCCCCTTTGCATGGCACCCTTTTTCTCTGTCTTCCATCCTTTTGTTCACCTAACCCTTGCCTGATTCCTGGCCTTTGTTCTGTATTTGGCATTATCTGTTCCATCAGACCCTCTCCAGAATGGAATGCTACCAGCAAACCTTAAACTAGGTAGAGAAAGGCAGCAACTCTCCCAATGATGAGGGCATTCCCTATGGTGCCCAAAACATTGGATAAGAATCCTGGAGATCAGGAAGCTTCCAGCTGAAATTAGCTATGCTATCTGTCTCTGAGTTCAAGTCAAATCTTTTAGATGCACCAGCTTGGCTCTGCTTATTAATCTCCTAAATCTCAAGGACATGGCATGGGATAACCCATCCAGATGTGTCCAGGAGTTTTCTTTTCAAAATTAACATCTATAAAATGTCATGCTAATTTGCTCACCAAATTCCAGTCATACTGACTTTAAAAACCATTTAACATTTCCAATCTGTATTTAGTCCATTTTCACACTGCTATAAATACCTGAGACTGGGTAATTTATAAAGGAAAGAGGTTTGATTGACTCACAGTTCCACACGGCTGGGGAGGCCTCAGGAAAGTTACAATAATGGTGAAAGGCAAAGGGGAAGTAAGCACTTTCTTCACATGGCAGCAGGAGATAGAAGACAGTGAAGGGGGAAGAGCCTCTTATAAAACCATCAGTTCTTGTGAGAACTCACTTATTATCATGAGAACATCATGGGGTAAACCAACCCCAGGATCCAATCATCTCACACCAGGTCCCTCCCAGGATTATGGGGATTGCAATTTGAGATGAGATTTGGCAGGGGACACAGCCCAAACCATATAATTCTGCCCCTGGCCCCTCCCAAATCTCATCCTCACACTTCAAAACACAATCATTCCCTTCCAACAATCCCCCAAAGTCTTAACTCAATCCAACATTGACTCAAATGTTCAAGTCCAAAGTCTCATCTAAGACAAGGAAAGTCCCTTCCGCCTATAAGCCTGTAAAATCAAAAGCAAGTTAGTTACTTCCTAGATAAAATGGTAAATACACTCATTCCAAATGGGAGAAATTGGCCAAAACAAAGGGGCTACAGTTCCATGCAAGTCTGAAATCAAATGGGGCAGTCATTAAATCTTAAAGTTCCAAAATGATCTCCTTTGACTCCATGTCTCACATCCAGGGCACACTGATACAAGAGGTGGGCTCCCACAGTCTTGGGCAGCCACCCCTGTGGCTTTGCAGGGTACGGTCCCCCTTGCTGCTTTGATGGACTTGCATTGAATGTCTGCAGTTTTCCAAGGCACACAGTGCAAGCTGTCAGTGGAGCTGCCATTCTGGGGTCTGGAGAATGGTGGCCCTCTTCTCACAGCTCCACTAGGCAGTGCCCCAGTGGGGACTCTCTGTGGGGGCTCTGACCCCACATTTCCCTTCTGCATTGCCCTAGCAGAGGTTCTCCATGAGGGTTCCAACCCTGCAGCAAATTTCTGCCTGGACATGCAGGTGTTTCCATACATCCTCTAAATCTAGGGGGAGGTTCCCAAGCCTCAATTCTTGATTTCTGTGCACCGGCAGCCCCAACATCACATGGAAGCGTCCAAGGCTTGGAGCCTGTGCCCTCTGAAGCAATGGTCTGAGCTGTACATCGGTCCCTTTTAACCATGACTGAGATGCAGGGGACCAAGTCCCAAGGCTGCACATAGCAGCGGGCCAACCCACAAAACCATATTTTCCTCCTAGGCCTCCAGGCCTCCGATGGGAGGGGCTGCCACCAAGATCACTGACATGCCCTGGGGATATTTTCCCCATGGTCTTGGCAATTAACATTCTGCTCCTTGTTACTTACGTAAATTTCTGCAGCCAGCTTAAATGTCTCCCCAGAAAATGGGTTTTTCTTTTCTATTGCATCATCAGGCTGCAAATTTTCCAAACTTTTATGCTCTCCTTCCCTTTTAAACATAGGATCCAATTTCATATCATCTCTCTCATGTTCAGAGTTCCACAGGTCTCTAGGGCAGGGGCGAAATGCCAACAGTCTCTTTGCTAAAGCATAGCAATAGTGACCTTTGTTCCAGTTCCCAAGAAGTTCCTCATTTCCATCTGAGACCACCTCAGCCTGGACTTCACTGTCTAAATCACTATCAGCATTTTGGTAAACTCCATTCAACAAGTCTCTAGGAAGCTCCAAACTTTCCCACATCTTCCTGTCTTCTGAGCCCTCCAAACTGTTCCAAGCTCTGCCTGCTATCCAAAGTTGCTTCCATATTTTCAAGTATCTTTATAGCAGTACCCCACTCTCTGCAGTACCAATTTCCTGTATTGGTCCATTCTCACACTGCAGTAAAGAAATAACCAAGAATGGGTGACTTATAAAGAAAAGAGATTTAATTGACTCACGTTGCACACGGCTAGGGAGGCCTCAGGAAACTTATAATCATGGCAGACAGCAAGGGGCAAGCAAGGACCTTCTTCAAAAGGCAGTAGGGGAGAGAAAAAGGGAGTGAAGGGAGAAGAGCCCCTTATAAAACCATCAGATCTCCTGAGAACTCACTTACTATGATGAGAACACCATGGGGGAAACCACCGCCATGATCCAATCACCTCCCCCCAGGTCCCTCCCCTGACAAATGGGGATTATGGGAATTAAAATTTGAGATGAGATTTGGGTTGGGACACAGAGCCTAACCGTATCACAACCTTTGCTCTAATACTAAGCTATTCAGCAGAATAGGAGGCAGATGAGAATGGGATTGGGATTTGACCTTTGGAGACCAACAGACAAGGATTTGAGCCTTGGATGCATCCTTTATGAGTTACGTGACCTTAGCTGGGTTACTTTACTTCCCTAAGCCTCAGTTTTCATGAACACAAAATTAAGATACCTGCCTCAGAGAACTGTTGCATGGTCAATGACAAAATGCAGATTATCTGGCTTATAGTAGACAATCAGAATTTGTCAAATGGGTCAATGAATTCTTTTTCTCTAAACTTCAGTAGTAGTGCCTATGAAGTCATATTAAAATTCTGTGTACTGTTTCACTATTGTAGTATTCTTGAAACATTTTTTCACTGTGCAAACACCATTATTATACTGTTGATTAGTAGCCCTAATATTTATATATTTATAAATTATAAATTATATAGACATAACATATACCAATTTGTTATATATACTATAAAACAAACCCAAAGCAGATATAAAGTTGGTATAATAATTTACAGATAGTGAAAAAGAAACATTTACAGAGAGAAAATTTCCTCCCCCTGCACCGTCAGGGGTACCCAAACCCCTACTTCAGAGACCACTGCACTTATGTTAATTTTTCAGTTTAAACTTTATGACAACAAATTTATAAAATGAGCATTTATCCCTTTTGACAAATATTGTTTGTGGCAACAGGGGAAATAACCCAATATAATAAGTCACAGCAAGTTGCAAAGTTGGCTTGACTCCCATAATACGCTGTTTTCTTCCTTTGCCTCAGTAGGTGATAATCATTTCAGCTCTGGGAACACTGAAAAATTAATATAAATTCTGACTGAAGATATTTGTGGAACTTATATCAAAAGATTGAATAACTTTTTAATTAATACTTAGGCTGTTTACTAAATGTTATTTTATCCTTTCATGGAATCAAAATGCCTTAACTGAGTATTTCATTGTTAGACTTGACATGTATACATGTGTGTATGTGTGTGTTTGTGTACGTATGTGGTGAAGAGAGGAGGGTAACTTCAGGGACTTTCTTAGTAATAACAAAAACACCACCTAGAATTGGTGTAACTATTTTTATTCCTTTCTAAGCACTGCCACTTATATTTTATCAGGTGATTTTAAAAATGGAATAACAAAACAGGTACTATTCTCTCCATTTTACAACAATGAAACCAAGGCACAAAAACTAAAGTGAGTTTCCTCATATAATGTGGCAACTTAAAAATAGAGAGGATATTCTAATAAAAAGTGATTTAACACTAGCTCAGTGCACTTTTCTGATACCAAACTGCTGAAATACACTGGATATTAAAATCTGCATCTTCCACGATGTGTAACTTTACACATATTTTTCTCATAAAGTACAAGGAATGTTATTTCTCATGAGAAAATGCGCAGTTATTTTAAAAGCATTTACTATATTTCACTTATGTAAAGGCTAAGAGGGTAAGTATCCTTTTCTCACAAAATTACATGTCATGACATTTCTGCCACTTAAGACTACAAAACTCACTGACCAAACACCATTTAGAGGCACAGTGATCTCTATTAGTAACAAGAAAAAGATGAAATTTTGCAAAAGGGCTCTTTCGGACTTACAGTGCTGAGGAAGGCGCAGTGAAAAATAACCACAACCATAACAATAACAATAATAATAAAGTTTTCTACACCAAACATGTCAAATCCTTTTGACTCTCTTCTGATATTCTGCTTTGAAATAAAGGAACCCAATTACTTCTTATATGAGAACCCCTATATATAGTTAAATTGCTCTTCAAATCTGAAACCTATGACTAAATTACAATTCTCAACACTTTCAGGTGGCACCTATGAGGCCAGGATTACAGAAATGATAGTAAGCAAAGTCACATCTGAAAATTCACAAAAATTATCAAGGAAAAATTCACCGCAGCTAGCAAATGCTAAGATGCCTGTATTAGTTTCCTTGCTACTGTGATAGTACCACAAACTTCATGGTTTAAAACAACACAAATCTATTTCATAGTTCTGGAAGTCGAAAGTCCAAAATGGGTCTCACTGGGCTAAAATCAAGGTGTCAGCAGGGCTGTATTCCTTCTGGAGGCTTTAGGAAGAATTTGCTTCTTTGTCTTTTCCAGCTTACAGAAGTCACATGTTTCATGGTCTTCTCTTTCAAAGCCAGCAATCACATCATTCCAATCTCTGCTTCTGTCCTGACTCCTCTGACTCTGACTCTGCTGACTCTCTCTTCCATCTTTAGGACTTTGTGATTACATTGGGTCCAGCTATATAATCCAGGATAGTATTGCCACCTCAAGGTCCATCACTTCATTATTACAGGCTCCAGAAATTAGGACATGGACATCTTTGGGCAGGGGGGTTTATTATTTTGCCTACTATAATGCTCAATAGCTAATGGCAGACATGAACAGGGAGTACTCAGTTCCACACAGCTTGGTATAATGGAAAATGGAGGGGGTTTAGAGGCATGTGTGCCTAGGCTAGGGTTTAGACTCTAGCATTCAGCAGTTATGTGATTGATTACAAATTATTCAATGCTTAGCAAACCTAATTTCATCATCTGTAAAGTTTTTGTAATATCTACATTTAAGGATTACTGGAGGGATTAAACAAAGTAGCAAATGTGAATACAACTAAGACTGAGGTTAGCAAACAAAGAAAGATTTTTAATAAATGGCAATTTACCTTCCTTTGCATGCTTAGGTTTTGCAGCTTAAATAACAATCATTATTTCCTTAGTGAGAAGTATATTCATTTTCTGGCCTATCCTTGCATCATGAATATCCTTTTCTACTAAGAAGTTTTAAATAATTTTATTTCAGCGTGTACATAAGCAGGAGATAAGTTTGCAATGACTTGGATGCTTAATTTTAATTCAAGATAATGATCACTCTGAATATGTATCTATTTTTCACACTACAGTGAATTGGGGTTTTAGATGAGTTTATACAGTTTTTAAAGGCTGTGACAAGGAAATTCAACATTTTTATAATTTAATAGTTTTCTTTGCCCTTTTAAAGATACTTTTCTCATTCATTATGCAAAAAGGCACAGATTTCCTTTTATTATAGCTTTGAGATTCACTCCCACCACATACATACTTGCGATTAGTAATTAATAATTGTCATCACTATTAGAAAGCTTGTCTCATTCCAACCATTAGGGCATAATTCACTGGCTTCGCTAGGTGTTTTATCACAAAGCTTCTTAAGTGACTTTTGCTTAAAATATGAAGATATGGTTCCCATTATTTTCAGCAACCACCTCTCGCAGGATTCAAAGAACATGTCTCCTATTCTTAAAAAACAGCAGTTTTATTAAATGACCTCAAGTGCTAACCTAGTAGAATTTAATGTGAACTTGGCTAGACAAGAGATGAATGACTTAGCAATGATATCATGGCATATATGATAACTCCCTCATGTCCAAACACTATCCCTCCTCCCACTACCACTCATGATACAATAATGGTCCACTGGGAAGCTCTCATTTACCATTTAGAAACAGAACCTTCTTCTGAGCAGGCTGTTAGGTACAGCAGGTGTACATATTAAAGTTCAGAAAATGCTTCCACATATCCACTGGTATTTGCTTTCCTCTGCTGGACAATCTCCAGTAAAGAATAGTAAACTTGGTACTCCAAATTTCTAATATGCTGTCCAAAATACTCAGTGAAACTAATGACTGTTTTACTACTTAGGGGAAAAAAAGCATAATAAGATATATAAAGGAATGTGGCTTTTATTTTTCTAGGTACTTTTGTTAGATTCAAAAGTTCTCTATTTCCCAAAAGTCACTATTTCCTTCCCTAGGTAGCAAGATTTGAGGTCATTTGAGGATATTTGTTTTTCAACATTAAGACCAAAATATAACACATGGCAGAATATTAGCAAGTGCTTTTTTAGGAAAACACTTTTGTAGTTCCTCACTCATACACACACAAAATTGAGGAGAGATGAGGGATAAATTCTTCAATATCTAAAATAACCAAAGATGATATATAATCAGAAATAGTTAAGGAGAACAATGCACTACATAGGATTCAATTTATAAACTTTTGTAATAATTTAAAAGATGTTGACAAATGTTTTAAAAAAATATTTGCTACACTTATTATCTGCAAAGTCCAGGGCTGAGTATTCAGCTACGATCTGGGGGACAGGGAGAGACAGACACACGAACAAGTCCTGACTCTTCTAATACATCAGCCCTGCTCCATGAGCCCTGCCAGAGCCAAGCACCATTGCTGCGGCAACTGCTGTCTTACCTCTGTACCCATTCTGCTCATGCTCCCATTGCTTCTATCACTTTCCACTGATTGATAATCTGCAAGGAACCAGGAGCATGGCATAGAGTGTCCTATAAATATTTTTCTCTATGCTCACTTTTTTTTTTTTTTTTTTTTTTTGTAAAACCAGTGCCTGATCCTTTTCCTTACTCTAAGTCTAAGGAAAACCTCAGTAGCTTGTTTGGGCCATTTCAGTTTGTTATTCTGCCTTCCTCTGTGTGAGGCTAAGTAGAAGTCTTCATAGTCCTCCAGGCTGCAGGCTGGAGACACAGAAGCCTCTGTGTGGGGCCCTCTCACTGACAATGCCCCTCAGTCTCCAGAGCTGGTATCAAAGCTCTTTCAGGGGAAATGCAAATTACCTCCCTTCTTGACCTTAATTATAGGGTCTCAAACATGTATAATCTCCACATACATTTTTAAGACACTAGAATTAAAATCAAGAAGTCCCTCACGTGCTTTTTGAGCTGCTCTGAAATATGAAACAGTCTGATGCTTTGGTAGGTATGAGCTTGAAATACAGGCAGTCTTTCCTTCTACTGTCCAGCAAGATTCCATTTCACTTCCATCAAATAGGGAATTCAAAGCGGTGAACAAATTATGTTCAAAACAGTAAACTAGCATATGTAACGATAACAACAAAGCATGTACAAATCCTCCCTTTCACAATATACAAAGCAAAGGAACACCTCACATGCATTTTTCCAATCCCATACACAACTTTCCAAACATTTCAAATTACATTTATACAAGTGCTTGATTGCAAATTAAAAAAGAAGCAGCAACATGGCCAGTAAATCCTAAAATGTCGACAGTGAAGAGAGTTTTAGGTGCCCAGAGAGCCAATGTGTTCAAAAGATTAAACATTTACATTTGAAAAGCAAAGCCTTGGGAAAAATTATTTCAAAATAAGAGAAACATTTACATTTAACATACAGATGAAGTTGGTAAAAATTGTCTCTGCTGAATATCCTTAAAAATACTGTTTCTTAACAGAATTTTGGTTTATAAACCAAAACTCCGCTCTATCGTGCTTGAAAACTAGATACCATCACCAATACTAGTAAACCATCAATTTAACATCTAGTATGTTTCAAACCCTTGGTTTGCAACTGACATTTATCTTATTTAATTTCTACATTAGCCCCAGGAAGTGACAATTCATCTGCTTTTACAATTGGAGAAGAATATACAACTTAGTGATATAAAGCCACTTGCCCAAGAATATACACAGCCAGAAAGTATGTGAACAGAGATGTCATAAATTAGATTGGTCTTGGTCTAAAACTATACTGCCCTTCTAATTAATTATCTTATAAAAATGCGGCTGGGGAGCCAAGATGGCCGGCTAAACACAGCCAGGAGGAACATCTCCCATTGAGAGACAGGGACATGGGGAAGACTGAAACACTTTCTGAGCAGATCTTTGGAGAGAAGGCAATGAGGAAGACGCAGAGGCTGGGCTGAAAGGGAAGGATGCTAGGAACCCTACACAGGGCTGCTGAGCAAGGGGCTCATTCCTGGGTCCCAGCATCTCCTGGGGAAGGAGTGAGATGAACAGGAAAGGTATGGCCTGCTCTCACTGTGGACCTCCAGAATCCTATCAGCAGGAGACCCCATGACCTCCACAGACACTTACCGTGGCAGGGAGAGCTGCCTGGAGAGATGGCAGGAGCAGGACTCCAGCCTGTGCACAGCCCAGAGGGTTTGGCATGGGAGCGGCTGCAGTGGAGCACAGCCAGGGACACCTATGCTCCTCTAGGAGACATTAGCCTAGGGGTGACTGTCAGATCTGGACACAGCAGGGTGGTCTTCCTTGTGAGATGGGGCTAGTCCGATCTGAGCACTACCCTATCTTCTAGCCTCTCCTAGGGCTTCAGACTGGTAGCACCCACTTGCAGTGCAGCCTCAGATGCCCAACAGGGTGCTTCCCAGAAAACTTTATCATAGCTCCTTTACTGGCAGACTGCAACTGACTGTCAGAGAGTTCCAGTGCACTAGAACCAGCTGAAACACACAGAGCTGCCATGGCCTTCCCCCACCACAACCTCCCTCTGCTGGTGCTAGCACACCCTGAAACCCAACCCCGTGCCGCCACCACCAGCACAAATGCCAGGCAATCTGTTCCCCCAGTGCCCTGATCCTGTCATGCCTCCACTACCGCAACCACCTGCATCAGCAGGTGCAGGAATGCCACTGCTCTGCTTCCACTGGTCCCACACCCCAGGCAATTCACATACACACTGCACATTGCTGCAGTCACTGGCATGTGCAAGGGAGCAACAATTCCACTGCCAACACCTTGATGAAATGATTTAGTGGGCAGTTCTCATCAGAGTGATGTGGCCAGTAGACTGGGAACACATTCGTCCCTCCAGTGCAGCAGGTTCCTAACCTTTGTCAGAGAACAAAGCTAGGGCACCAGTGCCAGCCCCCAGAGCTAGAGCACATAGCCCAGGAGTGCTGAGCTGAGCCTTGGCCTCATAAAATCTTCCAGAAATGAGGCCAGTTGACTGCACCTAACTTACAGCACAATCAGACTCTCAAGGTTATCAAAGATGAAAAAGCAAAAAACCTCATCCAAAGGACAGCAACCTGAAAGACTGAAGAAACATCAGCCCATACAGATGAGAAAGAACCAGTGCAAGAACTGCGGCAACTCAGAAAGCCAGAGGGTCTTCCTACCTTCAACCAGCCACACTAGTTTGTCAGCAATGGTTCCTAACCAGGCTGAAATGGCTCAAATGACACATAGAATTCAAAATATGGATAGTAACAAAGATCATCCATATTCAAGAGAAAATCAAAACCCAATCCAAGAGATCTAAGAAGTACAATAAAATGATAAAGGAGCAAAAAGATGAAAGGGCCACTTTAAGAAATGATCTGATAGAGCTGAAAAGCTCACTTCAAGGATTACATAACACAATCCTAAGTACTAACGGCAGAACTGACGAAGCCAAAGAAAGAATCTCAGAACTCGAAGACCACTTCTTTAAAATATTTCAGTCAGACAAAAATAAATAAAAACGAGTAAAAAAGAATGAGCAAAACCTCCAAGAAATATAGGATAATGTAAAGAGACCAAATCTACAATTCATTAGCATCCCTAAAAGAGAGACAGAAAAAAACAAGCAACTTAGAAAACGTATTTGAAAATATCTTTCATG
Organism: Papio anubis; assembly: GCF_008728515.1. Classification (NCBI taxonomy): domain Eukaryota; kingdom Metazoa; phylum Chordata; class Mammalia; order Primates; family Cercopithecidae; genus Papio; species Papio anubis. Next base: position 92,267,519 of record NC_044981.1, on the reverse strand, counting down.
AGAATTTCCCCAACCTTGCTAAAGAGGCCAACTCTAAAATTTGGGAAATGTAGAGAACCTCTATGAGACACTATGTGAGATGATCATCCCCAAGACACATGGTCCTCAGATTCCATAAGGTAGACATGAAAGAAAAACTCTTACAAGCCTCCAGAGAGAAGGGGCTGGTGACCTAGAAAGAGATCACCATCAAGCTAACAGTGGGCCTTTCACCAGAAACCCTATAAGCAGAAGAGTTTGAGGGCCTATATTCAGCATTCTTAAAGAAAAATAATCCAACAAAGAATTTCATATCTAACCAAACTAAGTTTCATAAGCAAAGGAGAAGTAAGACCCTTTTTAGACAAGCAAATAGTCCAGGAATTCATTACCACAAGATCTGCCTTACAAGAAGTACATATATACATATGTCTAGATGAATGGCAACAACCTTTAACAAAAGAGCCAGTCAGATCATCTTCAGAGTGCTACTCTCCATCTAAAAATATCTACTTTTGTTATCTTAGAATCACTCAACTTTGACACTAAGACCTGATAGATCATGACTGTTATCTGTTCTTCAAAGAAATACATTTTGTTTTTACAACCTAATAGTTCAGTATTGGTCAATACAGGGAGACCCCATCTCTACAAAAAATAAGAAACATTAGCCAAGTGTGGTAGCACACGCCTGTGGTCCCAACTACTCATGAGGCTGAGGTGGGAAGATCACTCAAGTCTGGGAGGTTGAGGCTTTGGTGAGCCATGATTGTGCTACTGCACTTCAGTCTGAGTAACAAAGACCCTGTCTCAAACAAACAAACAAACCCAAAACAAAACAAAACAAAAAAGCTTCATTGGAAGGCCACCTTTCTTGAAAACAATAAAACGATTATGAGACAGTTGTGAGGTACCTACAATATTTTTTCTTTAATTTAAAAAGTTTAATTAATAAAATGTATGTTTTGGACCAGTTTTAGGCTCACCAGTAAAACTGAGCAGAAAGTATAGAGAGTTCCACATAGCTCCTTCACCCACCACAAGCACAGACTACTCCATCAACATGCCCCACCAGTGTGGCAAAATTGCTGAATCAACATTTACACATCATTATCCACCAAATCCAAAGTTTATCTTAGGGTTCACTCCTGGTTTAGTATATTCTATGGGTTTTTATAAATGTAAGATTATTTGTATCCACCATTACAGTATCATATAAATGGTTTCACTGCCTTAAAAATCCCCTGTGCTCCATCTATTATCTCTACTTCTCTCAAGTCTCTGCCAACCACTGACCTTTTATTGTCTCCATAGTTTTGTCTTTTCCAGAATGTCATATAGTGGGATTCGTAGAATACACCGTATTTTTAGACTGGCTTCATTCACTTTGTAATATAAATTCAAGTTTCCCCCATGCATTTTCATGACTCGATAGCTCATTTCTTTTTATTACAGGCTAATATTCCATTTTATGAACATAGCATAGTTTGCCTATCCACCTACTGAGTGACATCTTGGTTGCTCCACATTTTGGAAATTATGTGCAATATTTTTTAGATAATGTTTTCGAGTAATTAGAATAAAAATTAAAATGTATCCCAAAGCAATAGTGACAGGAATTATTAGAAACAAACCCATTCTTGCAAGTTTTATTTGATGTCTAGAAAATGGCAAAAGTATTTTCAATAGAAATTATAATCATATTTATTACCTCACAATAAAGTCATAAATTTTACCTAAAAATGAAATCATGTTTGTCTACATTGTATTGTATTTCTATCAGTGCTCCTCAAAGCAGTTTGTCTGTGAACTGCTCCTTAAACATCTGGGACAAGATCAGAAATCTTTACCAGCACACAAATGAACTTACTGCATGCTTCCTCAAGAAAGACTTTCCATCAAAAAATGCCCATTAAACTGACACGGTATGTCACAGTGTAGCTCATTTACATCCTTTGGTCATCAGCATAGATAGTTAACAGGCATTTTGAAGACTGGCACTTGTCCATGGACCACACTTTGAGTAGCATCAATTAATATGTAACACCCCTAGAGTTAGCCTTCCTTTCCCAGCTCTCTAATGATACCAGTTTGTTGAATTTTTCTGAGTCCTCCTCGGTCTTCTGCAGAATACGTCAACCTCCTGAAACCCTTTCCTTTTCTGGCTCTGATTAAAATGTACACCTTGCTTATGTTTTTATCTTTGACTTTTCCTTCTTTGTCCCATTGGCCATCTTTGCATTCTTTTTCCACCACCCAAGTAAAGGCATCCTTTAGGTTCTGATCACAGACATTCTTTTCCTGCTCTCTTTCCCTCCTCATGTACAGTCTCTATTCCTGAAGTGTCATCAATCATCTCTATGCAGAAGCTGTAGTGGTGGTGTTTTTGGAGTCCTTGCAACATCCAGCACAAACTTTTTGCATGTAGTAGATGCTCAGTAAATGTCTATGAAATTGAGATAATGATGAATTACATGCATGTGGTTTATTTGTTCTTACCACATTAAGAACTATAATTAAGAAGCACATTTATTCAGGAAGTACCAATAGCTACTGTAATAAAAATATTAAATAAGATAAAATACTAATACTAACTAAAATCTAAAAAAGTAAAATTCAAATGTTTGAAAAACATTTAAAATACAAATATTAGAGGCAAATTATCTTATAGCTTCACAGAGAAAAAGAAAGTTGTCATCAGAGAAATAAAATAGCAGGGAAAAAAATGGTCCTAATACCTGAATTTTTACCTTTTTATACTGTCAGGAATTGTTCACTTCAAAATTCCATCAAATATGGTGAAAACAGGTGAGTATAATCTGCAAATAAATTATTTTATTGATGTTTTTGATATTAAAGTTCAAACAAAAATGGAAATTAACTTTTTTTTTTTTTTTTTGAGACAGAGTCCTGTTCTGTCAATCAGGCTGGAGTGCTGTGGCACAGTCATGGCTCACTGTAGCCTCGACTTCCCAGGCTCAAATGACCTTCCCACCTTAGCCCCCTGAGGAGCTAGGACTACAGGTGTGTGTGACCATGCCCAGCTAGTTTTCTAAATTTTTTGTAGATATGGGATGTCCCTATGTTGCACAGGCTAGTCTCAAACTTCTGGGCTCAAATGATCCTCCTGCCTCAGTCTCCTAAAGTGTTGAGATTACAGGCATGAGTAACCACACCCAAGGGAAATATACTTTTTGAATGCAGCATACATTTGTATCACTTCCCCACAGCCTTGTTAATCTGCCCATTAGACGCCTCCTTAAAATTTTTTCTTCTTAGGATATTCACAAGATCTTCAAAGTAATAAATTCTTTAGCCCTATTCTTCAATTTCTAACTAACGCTGTTCCACTTCTTGATTTCTATAAACAGATTTTATAAAATTAAGTGTAAGCCAAAAGTATTCATTTGATGGAAAATAATGATCAGTTTACCATGTAAGCATAATTCATATACTGTAAAAATGATACTCTGGTGCCTCTATGATCAATACATGAAATACAGGTGTCAGAGAAAGAAAAGAATACAACATGTGCAAAAATGCAAGAATTAGCAATGCTGTTGTTTTTGGCATAAACATCACTTATCACAGGACTCGGTAGTACTTGCTTGGCCTCAAGCAAAGTAATTAATCACAGGGCAGGCCAATGTAAAATTGACTAAGGAAAATATTGAACATCATGAGATTTAATTTTAGTGACATTCAAGCACCAATTAGATAACTGCAGAGTAATGCTTTGCTATTTAGGACAGTAGTATATATTTATATGCTTACAGTAACCATAAAAAAGCTAAACTAAAAATAATCACTGTATGCATTAAAGGACTTGGGGTTATTTTACTATTATTTTTATTAATTTTTTTCTGAAAAAGAGATTTCATGTATGTTGTTTCAAGTTAAAATTTAATTTTTGAGAACTGTTTTAATCAGAATGTGACAATATTCCTGCAGATCAAATGAGCAGATTCTAATTACAGCATCAAGCCCAGGGACTGCTTAGTATGTGCCCAGAAGGAAGCTGTGGCATGGATGACTGAATGAAAGACTGAAACTGACTACTAAAAGGCTTTTAATATTCATACAGTATTTGACAGTTTACAAAGTATATTTATTTTTAATTTTGTTTTTTAAGCAAAAGGATAATTTACTGGAAGTATACTGGAGGTTTACAGACTCAGTGGAGGTTGAGGGGCAGGCTAGGAATAAGGCAGAAGGCTACAGTCTTGGGGGCTGGAAGCAAAATAACTGTCAATGTTATGCTGCCATTTATCCTTTATATAATAAACACCACGTGTCACTACATGTGATTTCTGAGAAGCAGAAATGGTAATGAAGAGTCTACAAACCAACCAAATAGGAAACAACGTGACTCCAACATTGATTACATTTACATATTTTTAAATCAGCAGTACTATTACATTCAAGCTGTTTTTGGTTGGTTTGTTTGTACTTTTTTATGGTTTGCATGGTTGTTTGTATGTTTTGTAGTCTCAACTACTTGAGAGGCTTAAGCAGGAGGATCTCTTGTATGTTTTTGCTGTCGCTGGCATGATTGTTCGTGTATTTTGTGTACTCCTGTGCAATGGTGTAATCATGGCTCACTACAGCCTCAGCCTGGGCTCAAGCGATCCTCCTGCTAAGCCTCTCAAGAAACTGAGACTGCAGGTGCATGCCACTACACCCAGCTAATTTTTTTTTATAGAGACAAGGTCTCACTATGCTGTCCAAGCTTGTCTCAAACTCCTGGGCTCAGGCAATTCTCCCCGTTGGGCCTTCCAAAGTGCTGGGATTACATTTATAAGCCACCATGCCTGGCCACCTTCAAGTCTTTATAGGACGCTTTCTCAGGAAATAAGACAAACGAATGTCTTAACCAATGCACACATAGTGGGTTTCAGGGGATAAATTCTGAAGAGGGGTTTGGGAGGGCCCACCCACATGACACAGTAAGAAACTATTCCAGGCAGAGAGCAACAGGGAGAATGAAGACGGTCTGTGTGGGCCAGGCACTGTGGGTTCTAGGGTACAAACATCAGAAAGGAAAACACACTGGCTCCAGCCTCAAAGAGGACAGACATCTTCATACACACAGCCTTCCTCGTTTGCTTGCTCAATGGTGCAGACTCTTTCCAAATGCCTTGGGCCTGCTCTTTTCCCAACACTCTCCAGACCTCAAGCCTTTGGTCAGCATGAACATGCCTTTGCTCCCATGCTCCCTGACCCTCAACCACACTCACTCTTGTCTTTCCTCCCCCTCACTGTCCATCACAATGTCCTGTTTACCTACCTCCCAACCCGCTCCTCAAACACACCCTCTTCTCTCCAGCCATCTGCTCCTTGTTTACTTCAGGCCATCATCAGCTCTTACTTAACCACTTCTCATGCCCCTAATGTGAATTATTAAAATTTGGGCCTCCTGTTCTTTATTTTTAAAATAGGGATGACAATAATACCCATCTTATAAGTTTCCCTAGAGGATTAAATGAGTTAATACACATAAAACATTTAGAATAGCTGCCTGAGAACAGTAAGTGCTCAAATAATTATTATTTAATATTAATTTGTTATTGTTATTACCTGAGAATGCTGAAGAGGGGAAAAAGGATAAAAATAAGGTTTGAGCCCAAAATACCACTCCAAAACCCGTATACCAATTACATTATATTGCAGTCATTTGCTCACTTGTTTCTAACTCCTACCAGACTACGAATTCATTCAGTGTCTAGAAAATGGTAGGTATGTAACAAATACTTATTGAATTTTTAAAAACCTGTTTATTTCTAATTACATATTATAGTCATTTATAGTCTTTTATGTAATTTTAATCAAATAGCACTAGAAAGTAGGATTATAAAATACATGAAACACAGATTTTTTTTTAAAATCATGGGATTTATGCCCTTTTCTCAATTCTAAAAATTACATAGGCAGGAGCACGCCCAGCCTCTAACAGAAAAAGATGCTCAAATATTTAATTTTCCAAAATGTCATATTTGAATCACTTTACCAACACATATACGAAGCTATGTTAGACAGTCAAGACATCTGTTTCCCTGGCCAGAAAGTGTAGGCGTTCATGGAGATTTAAGCTGGAGATAGCAAATGTTAGACAACAGCTTCCAGAACCTACAGAGTGGCCCGCAGCCCAGGGCTGCCCACGCTGGGCCCTGTAACTTATGTGTTCCCACTGTCAGAGGGGCTTCCAGGGAAGTAGGGAGAAGAGGCTGACTTGTCCCTACCACTCAAGGCCCCTAATTTCTCTTGCTATCTCTGTTTCAATACTTCCTCACTTAATAGTGTTCAACACTATTTGTTTGATGGACTTCACTAGTGTTTGGTTGGTCACAATCTCTCTGAGATGTTACTGGTAAGGGGGCTGCCACACATAGTACATAATCTTTAATTCCTTGAAGGTGACAAGGTGAAAGTATTAAGATTTCAGAAAAGGGGAACCTTACATATGAATTTAAGGTGGTGGCAGAGGGTGGTCAGAATAGGGCTTCATGAGAGACATCATATTTGTTGGTTGTGAGAAACCTGGAAGATGGACAGGGTAGACTAAGAGCTGAACAGGAAGTTACAGGTGGAAAGAATGGTCACTAGCAAAGCTGAGAAGAGCAAAGGCCCTGAAGTGGAAAGAATATGTTTGGAGAACAGTGTGGCTGCAACACTGGATAAACAGACAAAGGAACAAAGGGGAGGGTGAATGATGATGAGACAGCATGAAGCCATTCCCGGAGCCTGGTAGACAGGAAGCAAGGGGCTCAGGAACATCTCAGCAGGAAGTGAAAGTTAGTTATGGAGTCATCTGCACAATGGTTTGAAAAAGAACAGCCAGAGGAGGAGAAAAGTTAAATGGCTACTGGAATGTTCTATGCACGAGGGAAAGTGGTGACAGAGTCAGAAAATGAAAAGCTGGGAAAGGATGAAATTAAAAAGTTATTCTGACCCATCAAAAAGTGAGTGAACCTGCAGTAGCTGAGCCTAACAACTAACTGGCCTTTCTTCACTGTAACACCCAGGCAGAACATGACCAGGAATTTAAGTTAGTCTAAGAAGTGAAGCAGCTCACATTTATTGAAAGTGTCAGATACTATACTTGGAGCTTTATATACCATATCTCACTTAAGTCTCTGTATCAACCCATCCAGAGAACTATGCTTGGTGATTATCAATTTATAGATGAAAAAACATAGGTCCATAGAAGTAACAGGACTTGGCTATGGTCATAGAATGGATAGTGAAGAAGATGAGTAACCCAACAAACATGTATTAAAATAGTGTCTACTATTTGCCAGGCAGCATTGGAAACAATGGTGAACAGAACAGACAGATTAGGTCCCTGCTGCTAGATTCAAACTCAGATCTGACTCAAAAGCTCATCCCTTTCTTCTTTCCACAACTACTTTGCACTTTGATGAAAGAAGTCCTAGTCTGACTGTTAGAGCATCTGGCTAATGCTATGCTGTGCTCATACTGCTTAAATTAAGCCTAACATTCTTATTATTTTTAAAAGCATTATTATTTGGCTGAAAAATATGTTTTGTCACTTGCTTTTAAAATGGTGACGATCACAGGAAGTCATAGTACTTTGTGTGCAACTACTCATTCATTAATCATATTTTAAGCAAGAAAAGCTGATATTAACTCACAGACCAATATAAAGGAAAAGATCCATCAAAACTTCAGCCTTCTTACTCTTGCAGTCCCACCTTCCCTGAATCAGAACAACAATGACTTGAGCTTCAAAATAAACTGCCAAATATCAGAGTACAGAGCACAAAAATCTAGTTTATACCAAAGTACTTAATTAACTTGAACATATCACACTAAAAGGAAAAGAAACATAAATAATTTGTATATTTTTATTTTTAGGATATTAAGAATTGAAATATAAATGGAACTATAAAAAATTAGAAAACATTTCTTCATTTTTAATAAATATTTATTAATAAATATAATAAATAAAAAACTTAATAAATATTTACTGAGCATTGATAAAACATGAGGTAACATGATAAGTGTTGTGAGAGGCACAAATTACTAAGACAGGATACTCTTTCCAATGTTTCAGTTTGATAGAGTGTAAGACACAAGGAAAACAAATATTCTGGTGGGCATGTGACTGTTGAGAGACAATTCTCCATGAGTTTCTTGCATTTTGGCATATGTTGTGAATGAGACGACTGTTTTTTGTTCTGAACTCTCTTTTCTTTTCTTTTTTTTTTTTTTTTTGAGACAGAGTCTCACTCAGTCGCCCAGGCCAGAGTGCAGTGGTACAATCTCAGCTCGCTGCAAGTTCCACCTCCGAGGTTCACACCATTCTCCTGCCTCAGTCTCCCGAGTACCTGGGACTACAGGCGCCCGTCACTACGCCAGCTAATTTTTTTGTATTTTTAGTAGAGACAGGGTTTCACCGTGTTAGCCAGGATGGTCTCGATCTCCTGACCTTGTGATCCATCCATCTCGGCCTCCCAAAATGGTGGGATTACAGGCGTGAGCCACTGCGCCTGGCCTCTGAACTCTCTTTTCAAGGACGTTTCTATAGCAAACAGCCTTGGAAGACAGAGTAGTATCTCCCTCCAGAGCAAAGGGTAGGTTTGCTTACAATCCTGGAAGATACAGTATCTCTATGTCAAGCAAAGGCTAGCATGCTTACTGTCCAGAATAATAATATCTCGTTCCAGAGCAAAGGGTAGACATGTTTGCTACTCATGATAAAAGACTTCAGTTCCCTAACCTCAATGATATTCTCCCATAACACAACTCACTCTGTGTGTAGTAACACAAGCTGGCCCTCTTCATGTCATCCTGTGGGAATTGGGGCTCAGAAAAGAGGTGCAAAAATGCTGAGACTTGATTACTACTGCCATTATGAGGATAAAGTGTATTTTGTTTCTGATTTAGGAGACTTATGTCTTCTACCAGCATCTATAACAGTGTGGTAGCCTGCCTAACTAGTTAGCTTGCAAATAGGGTAAAAATCTCAGAATTTTCATAGTTCCTGACAGGAGAAGGTTGCAACAATGGCAACAAATTCTTCCCCTACTTGCGTCTATGCCCTTTTGTACACCCTCTTAAAATGATTCTGATGATTCTGGACTTAGCCATGTGACTTGCTCGGCCAGCAGGGGGGACATTAGCAAACAAGACCCAAACAGACGCTTGAGAAGCATCTGTGCCTTGAGGCTTGCTCTCTTGCGTTCTTAGGATTTAGTTGCCATGTGAAAATGCCTAGGCTAGTCTTCCAAATACATGGCCCAGCTTCCCTTACCACCCCAACCAACAGCCTACCAATCACCAGCCATGTCAACAAGGCCAACTTAGATCACTAGCCCCCAATCAACCCTTTGATTAACCACTGACGCAAAAGCAAATCCAGTATAGATCAGCTGAGCTGGCAGACCAGAAGAACAATTCAGCCTCTAGGTTTTGGGGTACTTTGTTATGCAGCAAAAGCTAAAAAAAAATACTGAGTATAAGGAAAAAATTACTTCCAGTATGATATCTATATTACAAGCTCCAAAGGGCTCAGCCTATGTCTCCTTAAATACCATAACTCCAGCACTTCGCACTGCCCAGATAACAGTTAAGTGCCAACTGCTCCAACTTTATTTGGCTTTCTCCATCTGAACAATCAGTGCACAAGACAGTGAATTTTCATTGACTTTCAATGACCTTACAAGCAGCTTATGAGACTGAAGGAACTGCACATGAATCCAGCAGAGCACAAAGCCTAAGTGGAAAACGTACAAGTTGGTACTGAGAGAGACAGATGTGTGAAAATCAGCTCCTCTACTTAATATCTGGCAGTCCCTGGGTAAATTATTTAAACATATTGTAATTTAGTTTCCACACCTGCAAAATGCAAATAATAAAGCTTCTCCAGAGGCTTTATAATATAGGTATTACAAAGGAGGCACTCTTTGTGCATAACCTATCAGAGTATGAGGGGCACTGTGGTGGAATAGATGAGAAACTGGGAGTAGCAGCAAACACTGTTAAATACCAACAAGTGAAATGGTCTCTTGCACTCACATGCGCGCACGTACTCATCATACCTTCTCCCCTCTTTCTCACATATACACAAATGTGCGAAATCAAATCATTTCCCAAAATGAAATTCAAAACCGGGATTCCAGCCAAGATGGCTGACTAGAAGCAGCGAGTGCGCGTCGCTCTCAGAGAGAGAAGAAAGTGGTGAGTAAACATTAGCTCTTCAAATGGATTATCCAAGTGGACACATTCATCAAGGAAGCGACATAGTCCACACAGAAGTGAGAAGAGTGAGACAGGACAACTGCCCACCTGGGAGAGGCGAAGAGCCAGGGGAGGCCCCCCCGACGGCCGGGAAACAGTGAGTGAGTGAGTGAGAGTCTCTGGGGACCCACACTTCTGCCATGGACCTTTGCAACCCTAGGTCCCGGAGTCCCATGGATCCCCAAGTACCCGGACACCAGCAGCTGCAGCTGTGGCAACAAGAGAGGTCAGGCTCCCGCATAGGCCCCTCAGGATGGGGGCAAATCCACAGGGCTGAGCAGCAGATGGAGTGCACGCTCACCTCCACTGCACCTCGCCAGATATGGCCCACTCGCCTGAGACTCTACCGCGGCCATCGCAGCCCTGCCTGAGCTCTGGGGTCGCAGGCAGGCCGCCATTTCTGCCGCTCGGAAGCCCTAGCTCTTGCTGCCCTCAGGCTGGCGAGGGAGCACAGTCATTAGGGACTATCACAGACCCCCAGCACAGGGCAGCCACCTTACCTGGAAAAGCAGCCTGTTTTCAATGCGGTCCCTATCCCCGCTACTCCTCACTGGGCAGGGCCTTTAGATCTGCGACCTTGACCACTCCCTCCTAGGGCTCTCCATGGTAGCATATCTGCACTTTCTTGGAAGGGATCTCCCGGAGGTAACAGGCAGGCAACTACTTTTGCTGCTCTGAAGCCCTCGCTCCTGTGGCCCCCGGGCTTGGGAGGGAACACAGTGATCAGGCACTAAGGCAGAGCTGCCTTACAGAAAAGCGGCCAGTTTTCCACACAGGTCCCCACTCTACTACCCCTCAATGGGCAGGGTCTCTCCACCTGGGCTCCTAGCACAACCGCCCTGCCCTGGCCTGAACATGTCAGTTGGTGGCAGCTCTGTGTTTCTTTGGGAGGGAAATCCCAGAGACAACTCATAGCTCCTCTGCCATTGCAGCTGCGATGGTACCACCCTTACTGCACTGGGGAAGGAACAAAGGGCCTGGTTGCTATGCTGACATCCCTAGAACAACACAGCCACCATACGGAGAGAAACCCAGTGTCTCTTCTCTGTGAGCTCCCACTCTGTACTCTTCCCCAGGAAGGACCCTTCAGCTCAAACTGCGAGCAGCCACCCCACCCCCAGCTGAGCACTTCCACTGCTAGTGGCTCTAAATTTCCCTGGGGAGGGGCTCCCAGAGGCAACCAACAGTCCCTCTGCCACTGCCAGTGCACTGGTCCTGCCCTTGTTGCCCTTGCACTGGGGAAGGAACAAAGAACCTGAGGGCTTCACCTGCATTCCCAGCACCAAAGTCGCCATAAGGAGAGGGAGCCCAGTCTCTCCTTCCCATGAGGCCTTGACCCCCTGCGCTTCACCAAGCAGGGCCAGTAGTGCAGTCACCACAAGCCCCGACTAAACATTTCCATTAGCAACAGGTCTGTGATTCTCTGTAGTGGAGCTCCCAGACAAAACCGAAAGCCCCTCTGCCGCTGCCACTGCAGTGGTACTTCCCTTGCTGCCCTTGGACTCAGGAAGGAAAAAAGACCCTGAGTGCTTTACCTACACCTCCAGCAAGCTGCAGCCATCTTAAAGAGAAGAGGCCAGTCTAGCTCACCCATTAGCCTCCAGTGCTCCCTGCTCATCACCAAGCAAGCCCCCCCCCACCAACCCCCACGCCCCCACCACCGTCCCAGCTTGGGCCCATAACACAGCTGCCCAACCCTGGGCCAATCACACCAACTGGAAGCAGCTCTCTATTTCTCTGGGCTGGAGCCCCAAGAGACAAGTGAATGGCCCTCTGCCACAGCCAGTGCCAAGGTCCCTCCCTCTGATGCCTCCAAGCTGGAGAGGACACACAAAGCCTGAGCTCACCCTGAGCTGCAGTGTGCACCCTGGGAGTGCCAATCCAAGATCTGCAGCCAGAAATTGAGTGGGAGAAGAAACTACACTTTCAGAGCACTAAGAGGGAGCACAGCTGAAATCAAGAAGAAATGGCCGGGCGCGGTGGCTCAAGCCTGTAATCCCAGCACTTTGGGAGGCCGAGACGGGCGGATCACGAGGTCAGGAGATCGAGACCATCCTGGTTAACACAGTGAAACTCCGTCTCTACTAAAAAATACAAAAAAATAGCCGGGCGAGGTGGCGGGCGCCTGTAGTCTCAGCTACTGGGGAGGCTGAGGCAGGAGAATGGCGCAAACCCGGGAGGCGGAGCTTGCAGTGAGCTGAGATCCGGCCACTGCACTCCAGCCTGGGTGACAGCGCGAGACTCTGTCTCAAAAATAAAAATAAAAATAAAAGAAGAAATACAGAGGAGCCACGTGGTTGACCAAGAACCTACCATTATGCTTAAGCACCATTTACTGGATCACAGCCCAAACTCAACACCAAAAATACTTTGCTAATATACCCCCCACTCCGCATAAAAAGAAGGACAAGAAATCAGCTGCAAATAAAGATCCTGCACAAAGCCTCAGTCCTTTGAAAACATCCAGAAAAGAAGCTAACTGAATGTGCTCAAATTACAACTGTTAAAGGAACATCAGCACACAGAGATAAGAACTAGTACAAAAACTCTGGCAACTTAAAAAGCCAGAGTGTCTTTTTTCTCCAAAAACTGCACTAGTTCCCCAGCAAGGTTTCTTACCCAGGCTGAAATGACTGAAATGACAGACAGAGAATTCAGAATATGGATAAGAATAAAGATCATTGCGATTCAGGAGAAAGTTGAAAGCCAATCCAAGGAATCCAAGGATTACAATAAAATTATACGAGCGCTGAAAGATGAAACAACCATTATAAGAAAGAACCAAACTGATCTGATAGAGCTGACAAACAGTACAAGAATTTCATGATAACAATCGCACATTTTAACAGCAGAATAGATGAACTAAAGAGAGAATCTCAGAGCTTGAAGGCTGCTTTCTGAAGTAATTCAGTCAGCCAAAAGTTAAAAAAAATGAGTAAATCCTCCAAGAAATATTGGATTATGTAAAGAGGCCACATCTAAGACAAATTGGTATCCCTGAAAGAGAGGGGGGAAAAAAAGCAACTTGGAAAACATATTTGAGGATATTACCCAGAAAAATGTCCCAAGTTTCACTAGAGAGGCCAATATTCAAATTCAGGAGATGTAGAGAACTTCTGCAAGATACTATACAAGATGACCATCCCCAAGATGCACAGTTATCAGATTCTCCAAGGCTCACATCAAAGAAGAAATATTAAAGGCAGCCAAAGATAAAGGGCAAATCACATACAAAGAGAAACCCATCAAACTAACAGTATGCCTTTCAAAAGAAACCCTACAAGTCCGAAGAGATTGGGGGCCTATATTCGGCATTCTTAAAGAAAAAAATTCCATGCAAGAATTTCATATCCAGCCAAACTCAGCTTCATAAGTGAAGGAGAAATAAAATCCTTTTCAGACAAGCAAATGCTAAGGGAATTCATTACCAACAGACCTGGCTTAACATAGGCACTTAAGGGAGTGTTAAATATGGAAATGAAACATCATTACCAGCTACCACAAAAACACTTATGTATATAGGCCACTGACACAATAAAGCAACCACACAATCAAGTCTGCATAATAACCAGCTAACAACACAATGACAGGAAAATCCACACATGTCAATATTAACCTTCAATGCAAATGAACTAAATGCCCCAATTAAAAGGCAGAGAGTGGCAAGTTTGATAAAGGAAAGACCCAATGGTAAAGCTGTCTTCAAGAGACCCATCTCACATTCAATGACCCCCAAAGGTTCAATGTAAAGGGATAAAGAAAAATCTACCAAGCAAAAACAAAATGGAAAAAAGCAGGGTTGCTCTTCTAATTTCAGACAAAACAGACTTTGAGGCAATGACAATAAAATAAGACAAAGAAAGGCATTACCTAATGGTAAAGGGTTCAATTCAACAAAAAGGCATAACTATCCTAAACATATATTCACCCAACACAGGAGCACCCAGATTAATAAAGAGAATTCTTAGAGACCTATAAAGAGACTTCAATAACCACATAATAATACTGAGAGACTTAAACACCTCACTGATAATATTAGATACTAGTAGATAGATCACTGAGGCAGAGAACTAACCAAGATATTCAGGACCTGAACTCAACACTTGACTAAATGGACCTAATAGATATCTACAGAACACCTCATCCAAAAACAACAGAATATACATTTTTATCATATGCACATGGCACATACTCTAAAATTGATGACTCAATTAGCCATAAAACAATCTTCAGCAAATTTAAAAAAAAAAAAAAAACTGACATCATACCGATCATACTCTCAGACCAAAGTGCAATAAAAATAGAAATCAATACTAAGAAAATCACTCAAAATGACAGAATCACATGGAAATTAAACAACTTGCTCCTGAATAACTTTGGGGTAAACAATAAAATTAAGGTAGAAGTCAAAAAATTATTTTAAAGTAATGAGAACAAAGATACAACACATGAGCATCTCTGAGACAAAGCTAAAGCAGTGTTAAGAGAGAAGTTTACAGTACTAAATGCCCATATCAAAAAGTTAGAAAGATGTCATGTTAACAATCTAACATCATACCTAGAAAAATTAGAGAAACAAGAGCAAACCAATCACAAAGCTAACAAAAGACCAGAAATAACGAAAATCAGTGCTGAACTGAAGGAAACTGAGATTCCAAAAACCATGCAAAAAATCAATGAAACTTGGAGTTGGTACTTCAAAAGAATGAATAAGATAAATCGACAGCAAACTAGACTAATAAAAGAAAGACAGAAAATCCAAATAAATGCAATCAGAAATGAAAAAGGGGATATTACTTCCAACTTCACAGAAATACAAAAAAAAAAAAAAAAAAAAAAAAAAACCTCAAAGACAACTGCAAACCTCTATGCGCACAAGCTATACTTTAGAAGAAATGGATAAATTCATTTACAGAATTTATGGAAACGTACAACCTCCCAAGATTGAACCAGGAAAAAAATTGAATCCCTGTACAGACCAATAAGAAGTTCTAAAATTGAATCAGTAAGAAAAAGCCTACTGATACGGTTTGGCTTTATCCCCACCCAAATCTCATTTTGAACTACAGATTTCATAATCACTATGTGTCCTGGGAGGGACCTGGTGGGAAATAATTGAATCATGGGGGCAGTTACCTCCATGTTGTTCCTGTGATAGTGAGTGAGTTCTCATGAGATCCAATGGTTTTATGAGGGGCTTTCCCCCGCCCCCTCCCCCTGCCACTTTGCTCTGCACTTCTTGCTGCCACCACGTGAAGAATGACATGTTTGCTTCCCCTTCTGCCATGATTGTAAGTTTCTTGAGGCCTCCCCAGCCCTGCAGAACTGTGAGTCAATTAAATCTCTTTCCTTTATAAATTACCCAGTCCCAGGTATGTCTTTATTAGCAGCATGAGAACAGACTAATATACTTATTAACCTGAAAAAAATGCCCAGGACCGAATGGATTCACAGCTGACTTCTACCAGATATATAAAAAAGAGCTGGTACAATTCCTACTAAAACTACTTTTACAAACTAAGGAAGAAAAACTCCTCTCTATGTCTTTCTATGGGGCAAGTATCATCTTGATACCAAAACCTGGCAGAGACACAACAAAAGAAGGAAATTCAGGCCAATATCCTTGATGAACATAGATGCAAAAATCCACAACAAAATACTAGCAAACCAAATCCAGAAGCACATCAAAAAGCTAATCCACCACAATCAAGTAGGCTTTATACTTGAAATGTAAGGTTAGTTCACTACACACAAATCAATAAATGTGATTCATCACATAAAGAGAACTAAAAACAAAAACCACATGATCATCTCAATAGATTTAGAAAAGGCTTTTGATAAAAATCAACATCCCTTCATGTTAAAAGCCCTCAACAAACTAGGCACTATACCTCAAACTAATAAGAGCCATCTATGACAAACCCACACCAATATCATACTGAATAGGTAAAAGCTGGAAGCATTCCCTTTGAGAACTAGAACATGACAAGGATGTCTACCCTCAGCACTCCTATTCAACATAGTACTGGAAGTCCTAGCCAGAGTGATCAGGAAACAGAAAGAAATAAAAGGCATCCAAATAGGAGGAGAGGAATCAAACTATCCCTGTTTGCAGATGACGGATTCTATACTTAGAACACTCCACATAGTCTCTGCCCCATATCTCCTAAATCTGATAAATAACCTCAGCAAAGTTTCAGGATACAAAATCAATGTATGAATATCAGTAGCATTTCTATACACCAACAACATCCAAACTGATAGCCAAATCAAGATTGCAATTTCATTCACAATAGTCACAAAAAGAATAAAATACCTAGGAATACAGCCAACTGGGGAGGTAAAAGAGCTCTACAAAGAGAATTACAAAACACTTCTCATTGAAATTAGTGATGACACCAACAAGTGGAAAAATATTTCATGCTCATGGATAGGAAGAATCAATATTGTGAAAATGGCCATACTGCCCAAAGCAATGTACATATTCAATGTTATTCCTATCAAACTACCAATGATGTTTTTCACAGAATTAGAAAAACCTATTCTAAAATTCATATGGAATCATAAAAGAGCCGAAATAGCCAAAGCAATCCTAAGCAAAAAGAACAAAGCTGTAGTATAGTTTGTAATATAGTTTGAAGTCACATTAACCAAGTTCAAACTATACTACAAGACTACAATAACCAAAACAGCATGATACTGGTACAAAAACAGGCACGTAGACAAATGGAACAGAATAGAGAGCCCAGACATAAAGCTGCACACTTACAACCATCTGATCTTTGACAAAGCCAACAAAAACAAGCAATGGGAAAAGACCATATTCAATAAATGATGCTGAAATAACTGGCCAGCCATATGTCAAACATTGAAACTAGACCCTTTTCTTTCACCATGTACAAAAATCAACTCAAGATGGATTAAAGACTTAAATGTAAAACTTAAAATGATAAAAACCCTGGAAGATAATCTAGGAAATAGCATTCTGAACATAGGCTCTGACAAATATGTCATGACAAAGACACCAAAAGCAATTCCAACAAAACCAAAAATTGACAAATGGGACCTAATTAAACTAAAGAGCTTATGGACAGCAACAGAAACTATCACCGAAGACACCTCACAGAATGGGAAAAATATTTTGCAAACCATGCATCTGACAAAGGTCTACTATCCAGAATCTATAAAGAACTTAAACAAATCAACAAGCAAAAAACAAACAACCCCATTAAAATGTGGGCAAAAGACATGAACAGACACATTTCAAAAAAAGACATACATGCAGCCAACGAGCATATAAAAAAGTGCTCAACATTACTAATCATTAGAGAAATGCAACTCAAAACCACAATGAGATACTATCTCATACCAGTCAGAATGACTATGATTAAAAAGTAAAAAAATAACTGATGATGGAGAGGTTGCAGAGAAAAGGGAATGCTGATACACTGCTGGTGGCAATGCAAATTAGTTCAGTCATTGTGGAAAGCAGTTTGGCAATTTCTCAAAGAACTTAAAACAATATTACCATTTAACCCAGCAATCCCATTACTTGGTATAGACCTAAAGTATTACAAATCATTCTACTATAAAGACGCCTGCATGTGTATGTTCACTGTAGCACTAGTCACAATAGCAAAGACATGGAATCAACCTAAATGACCATCAGTGGTAGACAGGATAAAGAAAATGTGGTATGTATATATCATGGAATACTACACAGTCATAAAAAAGAATGAGATCATGTCCTTTGCAGCAACATGGATGGAGCTGGAAGCCATTATTATAAGCCAACTAACATGGGAACAGAAAACCAAATACCACATATTCTCACTTATAAGTGAGAGCTAAACATTGAGAATACATGGATGCAAAAAAGGGAACAACAGACACTAGGGCCTACTTAATGGTAGAGGCTGGGAGAAGGGAGAAAACTGAAAAACTACTTACTGAGTATTATGCTTATTACCTGGGTGATGAAATAATCTGTACACCAAACCCTCATGAAACATAATTTACCTATATAACAAACCTGCACATGTACCCCTGAACCTAAAATAAAAGTTAAAAAAAAAAATCGATACTGAAATGCTGAAACCTAAGTAGAGAGAAGTTAACACCAAGAAGGCTATATTACAGTCCATAAAAAGACAAAATTCCTATTACATAATATACATACAATCTAAAGTGTTTTGCTGATTCAAAAGCCCCTCTGAATAATATGACTCTTCTGAAAGAAGAATACCTGACAATGTGAGTGAGGGTGTGTGAAATGTATAATTATATTAATGGAACTAAAAGGCCACTTTACAGATATTCTGTATCATCTTTGTAGTTTAGAATTAAATCCTACTTTTTATTTCAGAAACAGCCATTTCAAGTAATTACCTCTTCATCTTCTACATTACTCAGTTTCATCACATTTAATACGCTTTTTTAAAAAGGCTGTCTTTTATGATTTGGCATCTTTGAAAATTCTCTGCAACTGCTAGTTGGCAATTAAGTGCAGTTGATATTGTCTCTTAACTAACAAAAGCAACATTATTATTAGAAATATTCAAACCAATCAACAAATTGCCCATGGGCCTAAGTTGGTGTCTGTAACATTTAGAGACTTTACTGGGGAAAATTAAAAAAACAACACAACACAATTAAATTAATTTATATTCCCATTTATATGGAGATTTATACCATTATGTTTCAAAAGTATTAGTCACTAGTTAACTGAAATAGCATTGAAAAGAATATTAAATAGGCATTGAAATAATGTATATTTAGAAATTAATATTTCAAAACATTCTGGCTAATAATTGTCCAGGTTTTTGCTACTTTATGTCCATATAAGCAGCAGACTATCACGCTCATTAAGAGTCAAACATGGATTTCAATTCCAGATCTGCCATTTAGGAACTGTGTGACCCTTATCCTCTGAGTTAGTGCAAATTACTTAGTCTTTGTTATTGTTTCCATATATGCAAAATGGTGATTTTAATAGTATGTATATATATGTGCACAATGGGTTGTTGTGAGGATTAAATGAGATATGCATATAAAATCCTTTGCTCACCATGTGAATCACAAGAAGTGCTAAATAAGTGGCATTTAATCAGCTTCACCATACTGTGTACTTTCATCTTCAAGAAAAACAGCAATCTTATTACCACATATAATTTGCTGTTGGAAATCAGCCCCAAAGCTCTGGTAAACAAGATGTGTTTTCATTAGCCACATGTACTGACCATGAAGGTCCATTAGGCTTTTTAAATGAATCTCTGTCCTTGGAGCAAATAATTAGAAAGCATTAGGCCAGGCGCGGTGGTGTGTGCCTATAATCCCAGCACTTTCGGAGGCCGAGGCAGGTGGATTACTTGAGGTCAGGAGTTCAAGACCAACTTGGCCAACTTGGTGAGACCCCATCTCTACTAAAAATACAAAAATTAGCCAGGTGTGGTGGCGTGTCCCTGTAATCCCAGCTACTCAGGAGGCTAAGGCATGAGAATCACTTGAACCCAGGAGGTAGAGGTTGCAGTGAGCCGAGATCACACCATTGGCACTCCAGCCTGGATGAAAGAACGAGACTCTGTCTCAAAAAATATATATACATACATACACACACACACACACACACACAGAGGTATATATACGTATATATACATATATGTGTGTATATATGTGTGTGGGTATATATATATAAATCAGAAACACTACATATACTTAAAGATTTTTAAATTTTAACAAATTGTCTTATAGCTTGGTCTTTGATCCTGAATCCAGAAGCAACCTCTCACCCCAATCTGCACCCCCACAGGAGCACTACAGTGCCACATTGTCTCATGGTGGTAAAGTGCCAAGCGCTCCTTGGCTCAGATGCGAGGGGAGGTCTGTTCTACATTGGAGGCACATCCAGGTGCCCTGCCCAGAAAGGACCCAATGGGGCCCCAGGACACATTCTACCCAGGAAAGAACAAAAGCCCCCACCATTCAGCTCTGGGGGTACCACATAATTGGCTCCTGGTTTAGTGACAGTTTGGGAAGCACTGTCATCCTCTCTTTATCAATATTTTAAGAGAAACAAACAAACTATGGTGACTTACCCGGAAATAGTCGCTGCATGCTGCCAGGACGGCCTTGTGAGCATGGAATTTCTGTTCCTCAGCAATCAGGGTGATGTCGCAGAGGATGCCATCACTCCTCTGCTGATTCAATGCTGCCAGGACACTGTCATTGTGAGATTCGGAGTGGCACAGCCTCTGGCCTGTCAGCATTTCTTGAATACTACAAAGGAGAACAATCAAGTCAACGTTTTTCCTTTTACCAGCCCTGTGGGCCGGCTGCTCTCTCATTCCTTGAACATTGACTAAGGTAACACGGGTTCCAGTGCACTCTATGAGTGTGACCATCTGTTCCCTCATTTTCTTTCTCTCCACCATTCTCTTGTTCTCCCTTTTTCTTATTCTCTCTGCTCCCCTCCCTGCAGGGTCTTTCTCTTTTTTACTGGTGCCTCTCTTTCTGCATTTGTGTTTGTGTGTGTTCATCTGTGGCTGCATACTGACCCAGGTCTCTGGACCTGCAAGCCTCTGTTTCTGGGCCCCGTCCCTTCAGTGTGTGAACATCTCTGAGTGCAAAACTTCCTCTGGATGTGTATCTGGGCACGTGTACATGTGTGTGTGTGACCCTTCCCACTCTGTCCCCTCTCTCTAATTCCCTGATTTCTTCCCCAACTTTGTAC
Organism: Papio anubis; assembly: GCF_008728515.1. Lineage (NCBI taxonomy): Eukaryota > Metazoa > Chordata > Mammalia > Primates > Cercopithecidae > Papio > Papio anubis. The sequence goes on along the minus strand of NC_044981.1, from coordinate 92,246,551 downwards.
CTTACCATGTCTCCCACAGGACACAAGACTGTTAACACATACAAGAAAACTGAGCAAATGTTAGTCAGGACAAAAAGGGCTGCAAGTGACCATTCCATGTAAAAAGCAATTAAACCAAAGAAGCTTACTATTAAACTTGGGAAATTGTGCACCATAAGAGCATCAAAAGGAATGCGTTGTAAATGATAACAAATTTAAAGCTGAAAGTAAAATTTATCTATTATCAGCCTTTAGTTTCTATGTGTGATCATTCTACTAGATTTATGAATGACTATATAATTTTCTTTTTGTTTCTACTTTGTGAGATTGCTAATTTTACCCATTGTGAGACTTACCTCTTCACTCTCTACACTAACCTAAGACATTTATCCTTATGCCCTTTCAAAAGTCCTAGGTGAAGCTCTAGATCATTCTACAATAATACAGAAGTAATGCCATAAACACAAAATGCAAACTTTCACTTTATAGACAGCTATGGATATTTTCAGCTTACGCCAATGGGAATCTACACAGTGCTCTGAAATCTCAGAACCGGTATTGGACTAAGATGGGTGATCTGCCAGGAATAGGTTACTCCCAGAGTGAAAACAAGGGCCATCAAGTCCTGTTTCTGGCCAGCAGGTTCATCTCAAAGCTGAGTAAAAATACTGTTGGGATGATTGAACATTGCCTCTCCCATGTTGGTAATTCCTGTATCCAACCCCTTCCTCTGAGTGTGAAAGAGTTTCTCAGGGGAGCCAGAGTTGCCACCAGCCTAGTCTGCATGGTGGGTTTATTTGGCAGGGCTCTGCTCAGCCTGTGGTGCCAGTTGGCTGGTAAATTACAGTTAGGTACAAATCACTATCTTAAAATTAACCAAATACTTCCTGCGAAATGCCAGAAGGCAGTCATTAAGCTTTATTGGACAGTTTTGACTGGGAAGCATCAGAAATGTCAGAAATATGGAAAGAAAAAACCTTGACAGACGGTGATGATATAGGAAGTTCCTGTGGGAAGGTGGGAGGATTATTTTCAGTTGAAGTGTAGCAGTGAGTTTTGAAATGGTTACTGTCATTGAATATTCATCTAGTAGCTCAAGCCATAGGCAGACTTTAAAATCAGTAATTAAAAACCTCATTCAGAAGCATAAATAATTTTTTGCAAATTTCTATGCAAAGTCTAGAATGGAGATTAATTAGCATCACTCAATTAATTAGCATCTCAAATCAAGAAATGGAATAGTAATAGAAACATTGTATCAGCCAAGTAAAGCTTTAAGATAGTCTTTGAAAAATCTTTCCTAAAAGGATGACTTTTTAATAGATTTGAGAAACACATAGTGCTCACCATGTCCCATGAACTATTCTTAGTGATTTACAATGACTAGTTCATGTAATCTGCACAACACCACCATGAGGCAGGTACTATTATTATCTCTATTTTATAGATAGAAAAACTGAAAGTCCAAGATCAGGTATCTTGAGAACATATCACCAAGAATATAATAATGTAATTCCTCCTCCTACTTAAAGAAAAAAGAAAAAAAAAAAAGAGGCCAGGCGTGGTGGCACATGCCTGTAATCCCAGCACTTTGGGAGGCTGAGGCAGGTGGATCACTTGAGGTCAGGAGTTTGAGACCAGCCTGGTCAATATGGTGAAATCCCATATTGGGGTTTAATTAATACTAATAGTAATACTCTGTTGTATTGTATTGCATCAATACACAAATTAGCCAGGTGTGATGGCGTGTACCTTAATCCCAGCTACTCAAGAAGCTGAAGCAGGAGAATTGCTTGAACCCAGTAAGTGGAGGTTGCAGTGAGCTGAGATCATGCCGCTGCACTCCAGCCTGGGCAACAGAGCGAGACTCTGTCTAAAATATATACACACACACACACACACACACACACACAGACACACACAATCTGTAGAAGAGCTGAAAAATCTATGCTTAAGGGGAAAAATCATGAAAGTCCCTATTAACTTTATATTTATATTATGTATAATGAATCTCAATGTCAGCCTTTTAGAATAATATACATGAACAGAACAACATGACAAAGCAGTAAGAAATATTTGAAATTTTGCTTCAAAAACATGTATCTTCATACTGTGACTGAAAGTTTTGGGATAGAAAATAGATTCTAATTATTATAACCATAGAAAATAGATTCTAATTATTATAACCTTAGAAAATATATTTGAAACATTCATAACTTATTTTCTCCATTTTTATATTACCTTAAATGTTAAATAAATGTATTTCAAAATTTCATTTGTAGTGGAACAGAAGAATATATTAAGATAATTGCCTTAAAATGTTTCCTTACTCATTTTCCAAATATAGTGCCACAATTCCTGTCCTTATTATTAAGATTGAATTGGTACTTGCATTATATATGTCTATTGAGAGTGAATAAATCTTACCAGAAAAAGAGCAGCTGTAAACTGAAATTTGGCAAAGAATAAAAGACTCGGCTTTGAAACAATAGTGGTGCTGCACAATTTCACAGGATCATTCAGCTGGGCTTGAAAATTCAAGCTTCAAGAAAACAACAAGCTAAATATTTAAGACAACAGTTGGCACAAGATCCCAAATATTTTGGAACCAATATGTTAGGGATCCTTAAAAGCAGAAACAAATACTCTAACATTTGGCAAGAAATAAAAGCCTCTTAATCAACAAATCATTATTGTATTCTGAAAGTAACTTCCCACTCAACTCTTGGATGTAAATTTGTAAAACATCTCAACCCTCTAAATGTTAAGGCACACATGGCCACAGAACATAGCTGGAAGGGAGCAGGCCCACTTCACCAAGTCAATAGTCATAAACCAGGGAGGAGATAAATCAAAGACTGTAATGCACTATGTCTAAATTAAAATGGGGAGCTGACACATGCTTGCAAACAGCTCCCTCAGCATCTAGAACATATATCAAATTAGCAAACTAAGCCTCTCAACTTAGAGCAATGTCCCTCAATTTTTTTGAGAAATAAAGAAAAAGGAAGGAAAAGTATATCCTAAAACTTCTAAATTGCTGGAAAAAAGACTGAAAGCAAGAGCCATATTTCTCAAGGAAACACAGATTTGAGTGTCATCCTAAAACTGGAAAAGGTCTCCCACAGAAGCAATGCTGCCACCTGAGAATTCATCAGTGAGTGCAGAGAGTGTCCTGGCTTCCCCAATACAACCCCTTTCTCTCAGAGATGCCCTAGAACTGCATCAATACAAAAGAGTATGTGCTATATTGATACTATAGTAATACTCTATTGTATTGTATTGTATCAATACAATAGTAATAGTCTATTATAGGGATACATCTATACAGTGGACACTAACCACACATGGTCACTGAGTACTTGAAATATGACCAGTCCAAATTGAGATGTACCATACATGTAAAATGCACAATGGATGTCAAAGACAATATGAACAAAAGAAAGCAAAATAGCTCAATATTTCTGTACTGATTACATGTTTAAATTATAATATTTAGGGTATGTTGGGTTACATAAAATGTATTTTTAAAATTAATTTTACCTTTTTTAGGGCCAGGCATGATGACTCACACTGGTAATACCAGCATTTTGGGAGGCCCAAGCGGGCAGATCATCTGAGGTCAGGAGTTCAAGACCAGACTGGCCAACATGGTGAAACCTCATCTCTACTAAAAATATAAAAATTAGCCGAGTGTGGTGGCACATGCCGTATCTCAGTTACTCAGGAGGCTAAGGCAGAAGAATTACTTGAACCCAGGAGGCAGAGGTTGCAGTGAGCCGAGATTGTGCCACTGCACTCCAGCCTGGGCAACAAGAGTGAAACTCTGTCTCAACAACAACAAAAAATAATAATTTTACCTTTTTTTAATATGGCTACCTGAATTTTAAAATTATAGATATGCTTCTCATTATGGTTCTGTTGGATACTCTATGAGTTCCCAGGGATATATGTCCCTCTATTTTTTTCCACCTGAACACTATAAGGGCTTTAGGCAACCCCTATCAGACTGCCTGTGCAAACTGCTGTTCCTGTATTTCACAGGGCCCCACGTAGGCCCTCATGCAATAGTGGAAAGCCCCAGACTCTCTGAGCAGAAGACTGCTTTTTAGTATCGTATGTCGGTATCCAGAAATGGGGAAATAAATAAACGAGGTCTCAGGAAAGACGATTATTCGTAACTTTAAGCCTTTAACTTTCATTCTGGAATTGATCACAAAAACTAATAAATCAAATGCAGAGAATGATGTTCATTATATCATATTCCCTACTCATACTGAATCACTGCTTTAGAGCAAATTGCTACCTCAGCTACCTCAAGGTCATAGAGTTAACATTTTTGGTCACAGAAATCCTATAGGGTTTGATGTTCATGGAAAGAATTTTGATGAAGTTCAGTCAGTTTTAAAGTTGTAAATTCCAAAAACAGCTATATGGTTTTAAACATCTGCATTTCAAATTTTAAAATCCAAGTCAATTTCTATGTCAGTGTTTACCTACAACCTGTATATACAAAAAATATGTAGTCGTTTTTAAGTAACACTACCAATAAGGTGTTACATACTTACATATTAAAAACAACCAAGTGGCATAAAGATTCTCATTTCTTAAGTAGGCTACTTTATACAAGAAAGAAAAAGACTGGACAAAAAGTCTGACAGTAATAATTATGCATAATTATCTCAATTCAGTCTATTGGTGAACTATCAAGTAAGTGTCTTAAATCACTTTATGTAGTCAAAATATTTTCATGAAAATTAAAGACATTAATATTTTTAAAATTCTATTTAAGGTGGTAGGCTATTAAAGGACCCTGTAATAAAATAATGTTATTTCTATAGAACACTTTATAATTTATAAACACTTTAAAATGAACTTGGTCAATTAATAACAATGGTCATAATAATAAGCAAAGAAGATACAATATGCTTAGACAATTATTAAATAATGAAAACTCTGTAGAAAGGAACGTAATTATAAATGAATAATTTTGTTTCCTTCCTTCCCTCATTCATTTACCCAGCAAATATTTATTAAGCCTGCGCCAGGTGTTGTGCTGGGTACCAGGGATAAAATGGTGAGCAAACCATATGTGGTAGCAGTCCTTAGCAGTCCTCATGGAACTTTCAGTACAGTGGGGCAGTTACACATTAATCAAATAATCTAGCCTCCCTAAAGAAATAATACTTGAGCTGCTGGCTGAAGGATGAGAACAAGTTAATCTGGTAAAAAGGAAGGTTTTCCAGGCAGGAGAACAGCAAATGCTATGATCCTGTGGCAGGAGGGAGCATGGCCCTTACAGAGTGTCTACAGAAAGTTAACAGCTAGGGATGAAGAAGAACGTGGTGCAGGTAAGCCCCGAGCAGCAGAAGCCTGAGCCCACTTGTGCAGGAATTCTGGGCCAGGGTATCCTAAGGGCAATGGGAAGTCACAGAAAAGGTCACTCAAGCTGTAGTACCAAGAGCAGTAGGGGAGACTGGGCCAGACTAGAGCAAACCCGGCCTGTGACTATGGTTCAGGTGAGTGATGGAGTTGGACCTTGGAGCCCAAAGAGCATTCGGATGAAGTTTCAGAAAGGTGAATGGGATTAAAAGTTATTTAGAGGGAAAATCTACAGGTCTTGGTGTTAGATTATATATGGAGGTGAGTGGGAGGAAGATTTCCAGAAGACGCCTACATTTCTGGCTTATACAACTTGATATTTCCAGAATAGGAAACAAATGAAAGAGGATCAGAATTGTAGAAAAGAATGATGATGAATTTGGTTTGGGACACGTTAAGTTTGAGTTGTCTTTAAGACATCCAAGCACAGATGTCAAATATGTAGCTTGATTCATGGATCTGGAGCTCAGAAAGGAGTCTTTGCTAGAAATGTAAATCTGCAACTCATCTGCATAGGGAAGGTGACAACACAGCTGTATCTCAAGAACGTGGCTGAGAAACAAGCAACAGTCAAAGGTTGCTGAGAATATATGAAAGATCGATTTGAAGCACAGAGGCAGGTTTGGGCTTAGTTGTGGGAAAGGATTGCCTCTTGAGTGGCAGGGAGTCAGTGGACCAGAAACACATACTAAAACTCTGGGCACTTTTTGGCTTGTTGAATCTAAAGATTTTTGTGGAACTAGTCTCTACTAGACAATATAGGCATGGAAATATGAATAGCTCAGTTCATCCGGATTGGGGTTTTCTCAAGCAAATGCATCAAAAATAAAGGAAATGAGAGAACTTAAGGGTTTAGCAACAGTGATAGAATCTAAACTGCTTAAGAAGGAAAATGAAGAAAGGAAAGACTGGATGGGTTGGTAGAAAGTAGCAGGGCCAATAAATGAGACATTACAGTGAGGTCAGAGTACAACCATAACAGGCAAGCTAGAAGGAGAGGAGGCTGCGGTGAGAGTAAAATGACGGATAGTGTGATTTCAGAAACAGAGTAATTACTGAAGATGACAAGGTCTGAGGTGTGGCTATGAAACTGGGCAGCTGAGTGCAGGGAGAAGGTCTTTGGAGACAAGCAGATTGAAGGTCCAAGGACCATGAAGCAGACACATCCTCCATGCTGACACTGAGGGCCCTGGGGGTACAGTAAGGGGTTCGTGATGAGGAGGAAGACTGCAAGCCAGGTGCCGAAGTACTCAGTGAATAAAAGACAATGACCCCGACCACAGTTAGGAAGAGGAGAGCCTGAGAGAGATAGAGAGCACCATCTTCAGAAGAGATGTTGTTTTTGTGGCTGTGCTTTCTCAATCAATCAATTTGTGGAGTAACGGTCTAGAAGCAAAATCATGCCCTGGGATGATGACAATCTCTCTACCTGTCCTTGACATACATGAGATGTGAGGAAATAACAATGCCACTACTTTGAGAGGACTACAAGGGAAACGGTCCTCAGAGGAGGATGGATCTCAGTGAAGTCTGAGACGAACAGAGCTTTTCAGGACAAGGAGATGATACAGCAGAAGGTGTGGTTGTGCTGTGACACTTCCACATGGCACAGTGAGAGAGTGTGAGAGGTGGGGAAGGGAGGGCTCTGGGTTGAAGCAGAAAAGGAGACAACATTATAGAGATGATTGCACTGTGGAAGACAGATGACCGTGGAATGGGAGTTGATTAATAAGAATGGGATGGCAGACTTAAAAGTAAAAACTTATTTTAAGTATGCACACTGATCCTGGTAGCCAGGAATAAATAGCTTGGCTGAGGTGGTGGCAGACAGACACCATGGTCTCCATGTGCTGTATTGGTTGGATGCCAGGTCTAGAGCAGGGTTTCTCAGCCTCAGTATTACTGACATTTTGGGCTAGATGTTTTTTTGCTGTAGGGGGTTGCCCTATGCATTGCAAGATGTTTAAAATGATTCCTGGCCTCTACCCAGTAGATGCCAATTGTATCCACAGTCCCAGTGACATCCAAAAACATTGTCAGATATTGCACAAAGTACCCTGGTGGTGAAATCATCCACCATTGAGAATCACTGATTGAGAGCAAAAGACTCACATGGGGAGTGCAGAGGCGTTACACCTGTTACAGCAATGTCACCAGTTCTCAACACATTTCTGGAACAAATCACCTCTAATAGCTTCAGAGTCATGGAAAGAAACTGGTCTCATTACTTAACAAACACCCAATTCTTAAGAAAAATGTATTCCCCAGGTTTATCATCTTTCTTATTATTTGCTCTGAAGGTATTTTGACTGTTCCCTCAGAGGATGATGCAGATTTACCTCCAGTGAGACTATTCAAATGAATGCCATGCATTTTCTCATTGGCTGCCCCTCAGTTTCTGGAATGTGCCAAGCTCCTTCCAGCCTCAGGGTATGCCCCCCTTCAAATCTCAGGTATACAGCCTGTCTCAGGAAGGCATTTTCTTGCTCTATCTATCCTGTACTTTTCCTTCAGAGCACTTTCACAATTATTTTTGCATCGTTACTGGTGTGCTTATTTGTTTAATGACTGTTTCCCCCATAGAATATACATTTTAAGAGGGAAGGAACCTTATCTGTTTTATTCATAGCTGTGTCCTCAGCACCAAACAGAGTACTTGGCTCAATTAATATCTATTAAATAAATGAATTATTAAAAGGAAAAGTTGTGAGCATTTTGAGAATAAGCATTGTACTCCCCAAAGTGATTGCCTTAAAGGAGGCTCTCTCTCTCTCTCTCTCTATATATATATATATACACACACACACGTATGTATAATTTTTTTATTCTTTTTTATGTCATATACCTTTATAGTAGCATACCTTTGTCTGAAGGAAGCATCCTAAATAAGAAAAAAATATTAAAAAGCAGTATGATTCAAAGAATCAGGAAACATGTTTAGGTTTGACAAATAACTAGGTCACAGCAGTTAGTCCTTGTGCTACCATAGTAAATTCACAAAAGCTCTGACTAGTTTGTTGATTCCTTTAAATATGCATTAAGTCTCTGCTCTGTGCTTGATCCTGCAACGTGCAATGCACTTATTTCAGGGCTCACTACAGCATGCAAGGACACATCCTGCAGGACATACCTGAGGCAGCGTTCAGACGGCATTTTCCAGCTGGGTTCCTCAGGTTCTCAGCCTTAGAAGTGTGCAGAGGAATCAGCAAGCATTCCAGCTGAATAAAAAGACAAGAGAAAAGGGTGCATTGAGCTAAATGCAGAAAAGCACACTTTAGGTCTTCCTGATGCTAAAGCTTTTGAATTCCAGGGAGGCAGCTTGGAGAGTTTTACTGTCCACATAAAACATTCTGACACAATGCTCCTTTAACAAACAAGTAATTGTTCTGGACATTAAAGTTTTTTCACTTTATTGAAGCTTCAAGGACTAGGAAGTAAAATATGTTTGAGAATCAACAATAGTAATTAAGTGTTAAAGTAAAAATTAAAACACCAGATGGGATGGCCAAAGGAAAAAACTAAGATTTGATAAACCACAAATCTAAACCACAAATACTAGTTGACTTGTCATTTATAGAGATTTCATTTTCCTTCCAAATATGATTAGTGGAATTAAAATCAAGTACCTCATGGCTAAGTGTCTATAGAAATACAATTTTCTACTCAAGAAGCAGATTTCTGAAAAGTAGGTGGAAAAAATAACATAGAGAAGATAAAAATTAGTAGGAAATGAAAAATGGATTCTTATAGAGGCTTCGATATTGCATAATTGAAATATATAACAGGATGCAGTTGTCAGGCTTGAAACTGCTCCTTGGCTATTCAAGCACGCTTACTCATTTAGTCCCTGCCTCCATTCCTCGTCTTTGCTTTTCATCATTGGAGTAACTCTGACTAGAAAAATAAATTATTTGAATAGTCTTGGTCCTGGTCCATGACTACACTTTACAACCCTCAGTAGAGGTTCTAGCTCCCATTTTCTAATGCACCCAAGTGGCTAAATTAATTAGAATCTGGATAAGTTAAATAGGCTTCCTTCTGTCTCAATTTTATTTTGAAAAGCAGTAACAGGATGAAAATGCTTATGAAAGGAAAAGGTTAAGCTGTGCCTATTTCTGCTGATTTGTATAAAAGAGAGAGCTACGATTTACAATCTGACCGAAATACAATATTTGTTATATTGTATACAAACCCTCAATTGGTATGACCGCACAATACTTCACATAGCATACCATCGTTGGTTAACTATTCCATTTTATTGAACATTAGGTTGCTGGGTTGCTTTGAATATTTTTCATACAACTATATTTTTGTTTCTTCTTTTCTTTAATTATTAAAAATAGTATGTCTCTACTTTCATTTATTTCTAATTTAAGTCTTAACGAACCTAAAAGTGAGTGTCATTTTTAATTGCCCCATTATGACTGAGCAGCATGGGCAGTCACAGTAATTCAAGGCACGTTGTTTAATTAGCCAAGAGACTTGCTTAGCAACCTAATGTTGCTACAATGTCCTTTCAGAAACTAGGTTATAAACTCCAGTCTTTTGTCGCCTAACACAAACTCCAACAGGCATGGACACTTGAGCTTTAAAGCTGCAAAGAATATTTATTACTACAGGGAGGTGTAACACCTTAATCTTTCTGAAAGTCCAATGTTTTTAAAACACTCCCAACAACTGAATGGAGAACAAAAATCCTAAAGTTAAAATAATCTCAAATTAAATGGCACATCTAACTTGATATGTTTCATTTCAAACATGATCATTAAAAATAATAAGATAGATGAAATTTTCTTTTACAGACATTTATCGTTTGGAGACCAACTCATTAAATCAGGTGTTTTCTAAAATTGTTGAATTATAAGCCACTATATACTACAAAGCTTAGGAAACTGGACACCATTTTAAAGGTGAATTAACTAGGTGCCCACCAGTGGTAGACCGGATTTAAAAAATGTGGTATATATACACCATGGAACACTGTGTATTTATAGCCACAAAAAAGAAGAAAATCTTGTCCTTTGCAGCAACATGGATACAACTGAAAGCCATTATCCAAAACGAATTAACACAGGAACAGAAAAACAAATACCACATGTTCTTCTCACTTATAAGTGAGTTAAACATTGAGTATCCCTAGGCATAAAGACAGGAACCACAAACATTGGGGACAAATAGAAGGAGGCTGGGGACATGGGCTAAAAAACTACCCGTTAGGTAGTATGCTCATTACCCGGGTGACGGGATCATCCATACCCCAAACCTCAGCATCATGCAATATACTCATGTAACAAACCTACACATGTACCTGCTAAATCCAAAATAAAAGTTGAAATTATTTTTTTCAAAAGGTGAGTTAAAATGAGTTAAGGATTAATCACCACTGGAAAAGGTTTATTATTTACTATTTTTACTACATATTATTTACTATTTATTATTCCCTATGTTCTCTATATTTATATATTGGATATATATATACTGAATTAAAATTTGTTAGCAAATACATTTGTTTTTATAAAAAGTTTCCCTCACCATAAGTAGAGTGAACAACATGGCTACTTGTAAGCTCCAGCCAGACACCTCTTCTCCCTCTTCCCACTTCCTTGCACTTTTTCCCATGCCTAGTACGTAGATTAGCCCGAGGCTGTTTCCCTCCCACAGCCCAGGGAGATCCAGGCCAGTCTCCTGCAGTTCCCCTCCTCAGAATACAGAAATGATCAGAGCTGAGGCAGCTGAGTGGAGCATTAGGAAGCAGAGCAATATGAAGAAAGGCCAGAGTTGCTCTCCAGGTAGCCAACATTTAGGGCTCTCACACACTCTCAGAGACAGAACTGCATTTATCACAAATCCCAAAGGAGTGCTATGTGGGGCTGGAAGCAAATGAGATGACTCTTTTTCTGTCACTTAAGAGTGATCACCTTTGAGATCTCTTTCAACTGTGACCATCTACAATCTTCTGAGCCATTGGCATGACAAAGATTCTCTTCTAGACCAAACTCTAGACAGACTCCTCTGAGCTCTTTTTCAAGTAGGCCCTGTCCTTGGGTATGTCCTCAGGAGCTTTGTGGTCAACTACTGAATAATGAAAATATTATTTTGGTGAACAGACAATTTATTGATTTTACTAAACACTTAAAGACAAGGAATATATAAAAATAGTTAAGAAAACATGTTAAAATTTTAAGTAGCCATCAGCCTTTCGGTTCAGCTTAATGAACCCAGGAAGGAGGAAGGGATTTGCCTCTATTGCATAACTACTATAAAAAAACAAGGCATGGAGGGTACCAGAATAGCCACCCCAAAATATGCCTTCTTAGCACATGGATCATTTTGACCTAAAAGCCACTGAGAACCAGCAGATGCAGGAATAGCTCTAAACACAGGGTACCGTTGTCCTTTTGTAAAGAAAATTTACATTTATAAAGAACATTTTCATAATTTCTTTTCGTAAAAGGTCTCTTCCTTTCCTGGACCAGGAAGAGGAGGACTCCTAACTCTTATCAATGGAGAAGGTACTGACTTCAATCTGCACAATAAATCTTACTGAAAAATTCTTGTTTACAGTACTTTTCCTGGTCATCTTTCTGTAACCTGTCTTTCCCATCCAGAAGCCCCAAATCCCTTTTCCTTTGATTATTCTAAGATCATATGTCAGGCCAAGTTCTAACTACTCCTTTAGGTTAGTCATCACTGGGTGCTCCCATGTGTATCTGTGATGAACATGGAAATAAATTTCTGTTTGTTTTTCTCTTGCTAATCTGTCTTTGGTGGTCTAAAAATATAGAGGCCCTGCTGAAAAATCTAAGATGGATAGAGGAAAGAAGATTTTACCCCCTCCCCTACAACAGGCATCGTGGTTTTCATTTAACAGTGTAAAAGTTCAGCTACTGTAGTAACTTAAAGTGAGAAATGACCCCCAAAAGACTAGTACCACAAATTTCAGTCTTTGTGATTAAAAATACAACCAAATAAATCCAGCTTGCAAACAAAAATAAAACACACATTTTACAAAATGAAGCTGTTTGTACATATCGATGTGCAACTAGGCTAGGCTAGTTTCTTACCTTTTCCAAGACTCAATTTCTTCATTTTCTAAAAATACAGATAATACTACCTTATCACAGGGCTTATAGTGTATGTAGCGTACCTAGTGCAACGGCTGACACATCACAGGGTCATAGTAAACATCATTGTGTGTCTTCTTTTGTTATAGAATACAAATATGAATCATGTAGTGATTTGATCCAGTGACAGGAATCTCTGAATGTTTTCTTTTGTTTCACTTTTTGGTAATGTAGTTCGTATGCCAAATACTAGTGTTTGTAATACCAAAAATGTGTATAGCAGCAATCCTTCAAGGACTGTTCTCAAGACAACTTTATAGCTGGTGAAGACTCAGACCCCCCTCTCCAAGCTCTCCAGAGGAAGCTGGGCATTTACCCCCAGAAACACAGCAAACATTTCTTAAAATATAGAGATTTTTTCACATAATTGAAATTATTTACCACCCTCACCCTTAGGAAATGTTCATTAGTGGAATGTCCTCCATTTCTGGTAAGTCTCTTCAAATATAATCTGGTACATAGGATTGATGGGATCTAACCTCTTTATAGTCTTTATTTTTATTAAAATGTTTCAAAGTTGGTAGAGTCTCACTTGGGTTTTTTTTTAAGTCAAACTTGAAAATATATTTACACAGACAAAATAAATATATTATTAAACAGTAATAGTGAGCAAGTGAAACATGATTAAGCCCTCCAAACTAGCTGGCTAGCTTTTAATTACTTACTTCTAGTTGATCTTAAAACCCCCACTAGCAAGTCACATGACTGAACAATACATAACTAAACTCCCACTCGCTACCTTATGGGTAACATCTCTGACTATGGGTCACGGTAGTAACGGTGCTTATAGTTATTTTTCAGAAACTAGGGGGCAGCTTTTGTCTAGTTCAAGCCAGATGAGACCTTCACAAGTTGGTTGCACAGGTTGGGCCTGCAACAGCTACCTGAAGAGGGAACTTCTTGATATCAGAGAGCCAAAAACTCCATTATCAGATTACACTAGTGCCACCATTTTCTGCACATATATCCTATGAAGAACCATACAGCTTAATTACCCTTGTGCAGAAGCCCTAATTACCTCACCTTTCTGACTCACCAATCATCTTTCCCTATACTTTAGACCACCCCACTTTCTGTCACACACATACCTCCAAGCCCTATTTTCAGAGATGTGTATCTGAGATTTATTTCCCTGGCCCTGCACATTGAAGCCTTGTGAATAAAATCTTTTCTTTTTTGCAAAAACTGTCACCACAGTGATTGGCTTGCTGCATACAGGGAGAACAAGCCTGGCCAGTAACAAAACGGGGAGGAAAAAAGTAAGTGTCCTATAGATCACCACAGTGATTGGCTTGCTGCATACAGGCAGAACAAGCCTGGCCAGTAACAAAACGGGGAGGAAAAAAGTAAGTGTCCTATAGGTCTTGATGACATACAAAGAAAGAAGGACAAGCTAAGTTAGTTTAATATAATCAATAAACATAAGATACTAAAAATTAAGCTACCTTAATTATGTGGATGCATACCAATCTTACCAACATATAAGAGACTGGTGAAGAACTCAACTCTGACCTTTTTCTTCTCTTGCCCAAATTACTATCTAAAGGGGTATGGGGAGTCATGCCCTACAAACCATAAAGTCTCATCCAAGGGGTTTTATTTAACCCTATATAATGTGGCTTGCTTTCCAACCTGATGCTGGCATAACATCACATGGCAGATAAAGAAAGACATCAAAATATTTTAACCCCAAATACATTTTCTTTGCCATATCTTGAAACAGTCCTCCAAAGCTGACTCTTGTGGACAAAAATCTACAGTCTGAAGAGAATCCCCTTCCTTACCCTTCATTTTTTTCCTGATCCAGGAGACAACTGACTTACAATGTATTCTTTCTGAAGCCTCTACCTGGGGACTACTTCTGTGTAATGAGAACCTTGGTCTCCACAACCCCTTACCTTAACCCAGACATTCCTTTCTGTTGATTCTAGTCCTTTGGACAATAATTAAACCCTTTCAACCAAATGCCAATCAGAAAATCTTTGAATCTACCTATGACCCAGAAGCCCCCGCTTCCAGCTGTCGTACCTTTCCAGACCAAACCAATGTACATCTTACATGTATTGACTGATGTCTTATGTCTCCCTAAAATGTATAAAACCAAGCTGTATCCTGAACACCTTGGGCACATGTTCTCAGGATCTCCTGAGGGCTGTGTCAGGGGCCACTGGTCACTCATATTTGGCTCAGAATAAATCCCTTCAAAATATTTTACAGAGTTTGACACTTTTTGCCAACACTAATTTATTCTTGCTATTATCACATATTTGTTTAAAAATGTTTGAGTGTAATACTCCAATAATACCTTATAATTTTTAAAGAGAAAAACAAATTATTATTAACATGTTCAACATACATACATGTGGGAGCCCCCAGTGATGAGTAATTCAAAGGAGTGGTTAGAACTTGGCCTTACATACGATCTTAGGATAATCAAAGGTAAAGGGGTTTTGGGCTTCTACATGGGAAAGACAAGTTATGGGAAGACGACCAGGAAAAGTATGGTAAACAAGAATTGTTCAGTAAGAACAGGGAAAATGCTAGTCCTTCTCCTCCTGCACAGGTATTCATGTGAGTGGCAGAGCAGACCTTTCTCAGTGTCTTGTTAAAAGGAAACAATGGTGATGGCTATAACAATGATGAAGATGATAGGACCTTAATTAAACACTTAATAAGTGTCCAGCACAGTGGACACTTTTCCTTACCTTATTTACTATCCCCATTCTGTTTGGATCTGGCTAACAAGGCATAATGAGGTCAAGGAATTTACTGAAAGACACACAAGTAATGAATAGTGAAATCAGGCTTCAAATCCAACAGACTGACTCCAGAGTCCATACCCTTAACCACACCTAATAGTAAAAAAGGGAACCTATTCCAGGACACGGTTATACCCTGAAGTGCTAAAGAGACCAAAGACCAACAGCCTCAGGCACCTAGTACCAGGACAGGTGAGTTAAGGCAACTTTGAATCAGTACAAAGGAGGTTTCCAACAATCTAAGATGCACACTGACTATGTAAGGTAATACCTCTGTCACTAGAAGTGAAAAATAGGACCATAACAGACTTGGCCTTGTTTTGAAGATGATTCAAATGTTCCTAGGCCTTCCTGATCCACAGAAACCAAAGGCCAAGGATCAGAACCTGCAACCACCGCATGCTGGTGTCTCTCAAGGAGGCCCTGATGTGGGCTGAATTGTGTCCCCCCGAAATTGATGTGTTGAAGCTTCCAATACCTCAGTATGTGACTGTGTTGGAGATTTGGCCTTTAAAGAGATAATCGAGGTTAAAAGGTTACTGGGTGGGCTGTAACCCAAAATGACTGACATCCTTCTAAGAAGAGATGAAAACATTTTTTGATGGGGCTGTTTGTTTTTTTCTTGTAAATTTGTTTGAGTTCTTTGTAGGTTCTGGATATTAGCCCTTTGTCAGATGAGTAGATTGCAAAATTCCCATTCTGTAGGCTGCCTGTTCACTCTGATGGTAGTTTTGCTGTGCAGAAGCTCTTAGTTTAATTAGATCCCATTTGTCAATTTTTGGCTTTTGCTGCCGTTGCTTTTGTGGTGTTTTAGACATGAAGCCTTGTCCATGCCTATGTCCTGAATGGTACTACTCTAGGTTTTCCTCTAGGGTTTTTATGGTTTTAGGGTCTAACATTTAAGTCTCTAATCCATCTTGAATTAATTTTCATATAAGGAGAGGTGAAAGGATCCAGTTTCAGCTTTCTACTTACGGCTAGCCAATTTTCCCAGCACCATTTATTAAATAGGAATCTTCCCATTTTTGTTTCTCTAGGTTTGTCAAAGATCAGATGGCTGTAGATGTGTGGTATTATTTCTGAGGACTCTGTTCTTGTTCCATTGGTCTGTATCTCTGTTTTGGTACCAGTACCATGCTGTTTTGGTTACTGTAGCCTTGTAGTATAGTTGAAGTCAGGTAGCTGCGGATGCTCCAGCTTCTTCTTTGGACTTAGGATTGTCTTGAGATGCGGGCTCATTTTTGGTTCCATATGAACTTAAAGCAGTAAAGGATATGAACAGACATTTCTCAAATAAGACATTCATACAGCCAACAAACACATGGTGAAAAAATGCTCATCATCACTGGCCATCAGAGAAATGCAACTCAAACCACAATGATACCCATCTCACACCAGTTAAAGGCAATCATTAAAAAGTCAGGAAACAACAGGTGCTGGAGAGGATGTGGAGAAATAGGAACACTTTACACTGTTGGTGGATTGCAAACTAGTTCAACCATTATGGAAAACAGTATGCATGCATTCCTCAAGGATCTAGAACTAGATGCTATATGACCCAGCCATCCCATTACTGGGTATATACCCAAAGGATTATAAATCATGCTGCTATAAAGACACATGCACACGCATGTTTATTATGCACTATTCACAATAGCAAAGACTTGGAATCAACCCAAATGTCCATCAGTGACAGACTGATTAAGAAAATGTGGCACATATACACCATGGAATACTATGCAGCCATAAAAAGGATGAGTTTGTGTCCCTTGTAGGACATGGATGCAGCTGGAAACCATCATTCTTAAAGCAAAACTATCACAAGAACAGAAACCAAACACCGTGATGTTCTCACTCTATAGGTGGAACTTCGAACAATGAGATCACTTGACTCAGGAAGGGGAACATCACACACCGGGGCCTATCATGGGGAGGGGGGAGGGGGAGGGATTACACTGGGAGTTATACCTGATGTAAAATGACAAGCTGATGGGTGCTGACGAAGCTGATGGTTGCAGCACACCAACATGGCACAAGTATACACACATAACAAACCTGCATGTTATGCACATGTACCCTAGAACTCAAAGTATAATTAAAAAAAAAAAAAAAAAAAAAAAGAGGCAGGAGAATCACTTGAGCCTGGGAGATCAAAAATTCAGTTTCCAAAAATGTACTCCAAAGTTAATAAATCCCCTGGCTCGCTGGGCGCTGTGGCTCAAGCCTGTAATCCCAGCACTTTGGGAGGCCGAGATGGGCTGGATCAATGGTGTCAGAGATCGAGACTATCCTGGCTGACACGGTGAAACCCCGCTCTACTAAAAAATATGAAAAACTTAGCCGGCGAGGTGGGCGGGCGCCGTGGTCCCAGCTACTGAGGCTGAGGCAGGAGAATGGCTGGGCCCGAGCATGCGAGCTGGAGATCCGCCACTGCACTCCAGCCTGGGCGACAGAGCCGCAGACTCTGTCTCAAAAATAAATAAATAAATAAAAATAAACTCTGGCCTCTAATGACTGCTCTTTGGGAGGCAGTGGGGAGCATATCACAGACTAAAAATTATGAAAAGCATCAGGAATGCATAACAAATACCAGATATTAATAACTCCTATCTAAAAATCCTCAAGTTTACAGACACCTAGCTTCTTACAGATGAGAAAGCTGAAACCCACACAGAAGCCTTTAACTCTGTCTTCTCCATAATGCGTGATACACTGAGGATTTCCATCGCTCTTTGTAGAAAATAAAATGTTTTACATTAAAAAAAGAAAGAAAATGTGGCACATATACACCATGGAATACTATGCAGCCATAAAAGGATGTTTGTGTCCTTGTAGGACATGGATGCAGCTGGAAACCATCATTCTTAGCAAACTATCACAAGAACAGAAAAACCAAATAATCGTGATGTTCTCACTCATAGGTGGAACTGAACAAATGAGACCACTTGACCTCGGGAAGGGAACATCACACACTGGGGCCTATCAATGGGAGGGGAGGGGGGGAGGGAGGGGAGGGATTGCATTGGGAGTTATAACGGATGTAAAATGACGAAAGGATGGGTGCTGGATGAGCGATGGTAGCACAAAGTAAATATGGTAATAAGAAGAGTATAAAATAAACCTGGAATGTAAAGAAAAATATAAAATGGAACTTAATAAAATAAAATTAATTAATTAATTAATGAAAAATAAAATAAAATAAAAAAAGAAGAGAGGAAAATAATACAACGGAAAGACCGGGCAGAAGGACACAGGGAGAAGGCAGCATCTGCAAGCCAAGGAGAGAGGCCTCAGAAGAAACTCACCCTGTTAACACCTTGATCTCAGACTTGTAGCCGCCAGAATTGTGAGAAAATAAATTTGTGTTGTTGTCACCCAGTCTGTGGTACTTGGTTATGGCAGCCCCTTGCCAGTCTCTTCTAAGCTATTATGGCTCAGAGGCTGTGCCAGGCCTGCAGACCACACTACCTCCAGATCTGGGATGGTCTGTGTTGTGCTCAGACAAAGCTGGACCACAGGCATGCTGAGCAATCCATGATGGTGGAGGCCTCCTGGGGCCTGAGACAGTGGCCTCTCCACTACTGTCCTCTCGGAGCATCTGGCCCCCAGCTTTCACTTTCCAATCAGTGTTCCTCTTTCTCTAGGCACTAAACCCCACCACTCTTGCAGGAAATTTCCTCTGGGAAGTTGCTTTCAACATCCAGGCATAGAGTTTGCTTGTTTTACCAGAACACTCCCTTCCACCTTTCATAAGTACTGTGGGGGCCCAAGCAGAGAGGGATGAGGGTCCAAAGTGTAGACACATAGCTATGTGCTTGAAGCACCATCACCTCCCAACACTCCATCCCTGAGGCCAAGCTGTGTGTGCACCTGCATGCCTTCTGTATAACTTAGGGAGATTTTTTTTCCCTCAGCACTCCTTCTACCAAGCTACCTTCCATGGGTAACCCACTAGTCTGTCAGACATGACCCTTTCTGAATTCTTTCCAGTGCAGTCCTGCTGCTGGATCTACCCACAGAGGGAAGGGGAAACACTGACTAACTCCATGTGCTGAGAGATGTGAAGGTCCAGTTCTAGCCAAGATAACTGGATACATGATGGTCAAATGAATACAGGCAATAGCTCTTGGCCCACTTGATCATCTCACTGCCCTGCTTAAAGTTGTTGTGATAAAGTCGAACTTCTTAAAATAGTACCCCTGCCAACACTTCCAGCCTTGTGTTTTACCACTTGATCCTTCTTCTTCTGGTTACAGTCATACAGACATACTCATCACACTCAACTGTTCTCTCCCCTCAGGGTACCAGTAACTGTCATCTTCACTGTTTAGAACTTTCTACCATTCCTTTTTGCCTGGTTAACCCCTATTCATCCTGCAGGTTTCAGATGTCACCTCCTCTGGGAAGCCCTCCCTGATCCTCCCAGGTCACAGTTAATTACTGTCCTATACGATCCAGTAGTACCTATAGATCCCCACTCACAGCATAATCAGCACTCTATATTATTACTTGTTGGGGCGAGGGATCTACTGCTCTAGTTTCATTTCTACCCGTAACCCTTCCCTAGATAATAAGTTCTTTAAGTGTGGTGATCATTCATTCTGGAATGGTTACGTTTTGCATATTGTCCCAGTGCAATTTACTAATCACATCCCATTTGTTCTCTTTTGTTTCCCAGTTTGGATGATAAATTATCTGGTCATCCTGTCTATATGGGCAGGACCCACATCTATCTTGCTCACTGTTTTAAATCCTCAAGGATTACCATTATTCTTACAAAATCCTCCAAAGCAGATAAAGTAAAAGTACAATGTAATTCTGTTTTAAAAATGAGGAGCACGACAGATTATTTGCATATATTGAATCATGATGTTTTAGTTTGTATTATGAAATTTATTCCCTAAAATAATGTTACACTAAATATTAAAAGTTTCTTTACATAAGAATAAGGATAAGATATCTAGTCACCCTCATGAATACAGCTGGAGACCTTGGGAACCAAACTAAAATATAATGTGTAAGTTCTTCCAGTCACATTAGCACACGCCTTTTCAGCTCTTATTTTAATTTAATTTTTAGCTCCATCACTCCTCTATGAATAGAAACATAAAATGCATGGATCGGTTACACAGTCTTGTCAAAATAACCTAACCTGCAATTATAACATCCTGAGGTGCTTTTTAAAAATATTGCTATGAAAAATTTTTTATTGAGGAATTTCTTAAAGCTTTCACACCAGTTAAAATTAAATTAAATTATTCATCTTCATCTTTACAGATGACAAAATGTAGATCTTGAGTGTTTTGCTAGTATAGAAATTATTTTTATGATAAATATTACTTTATAATATGACAAAATCAACATGCTACATATATGTAATTATTTTACTTAATTAGAAAGTCCTATATTAAAAAGTTCTTAATCCAATAGCAAATGACCATTCTCCAGTGATTAATTTTTGCCTTCTAGCAAATAGAAAATATGCGATTTAGTTCCCAAATTTATGATCTAGATGTAATCCAGACTCCATTTTCAAATACAGAAATGCTCTTACTTTTGAATTTTAATATATAGACTGTTCATTCATCAAATATGTGCTAAGCACTTAATACATTTCCATTAATCACTGAACTAGATATCAGGAATGACATAAAAAGATTAAAAATAGTCTCTGTCTTCAAAGAGCTTATAATCTTTGGCATAAATCAAAGAGCTTATAATCAAAGGCATAACATCCACATTTGCAGTTACCCTAACAGTATAAGACATTCTGCTTTTCTTCTTTCGAGAGATGTACACATTTTCCTCATTTTAAAATGTCTAGAATTGGAGTTGTATTTTAAATCACTATATACCTTAATGTGCTACTATTTTTTGCCTCGAAAAACCTGATGTGCTTCTTACATCTGCAAGAAACATTAGAACTGGGGAAACACTGTTTTTTAAGTGCCTACATACGGGCTAGGCCTATGTATGCACACGGGCTATTACACTTAATTCTTACAACTATCGAGCATTGTAAGAATTAAATGAGCTTTTTTCTCAGAAGAAAAAGCAGAGGCTCAGCAAGCTGAAATGCTTAAGGTAAAACTGGCAGCTGCTGAAGCTGAGACTCCAGCTCTTACATTCTGCTGCACCACATTATCCTACCAAAGGAGAGGCATGTGGTTTAGAATACTGGGTAAAGACCAAGTAGGGGAGCACTAAAGGATGGAGAGAAAGGAGAAAGCTTTCCAAATGAGAAGCACCACACACTGAAAGATATGGAGACCTCCAAGCTATACTTTCGTAAAATGAGAAACTTGTACTACCTGGAGATGCAGCATAGTATACAGGTAAGAAGAGAGGGTTCTGGAAGAAGACTGTTGGAGGAAGAGGTTTATATTCTGGCTTCAATAGTGCTTATGTGACCTTCATGAAGTTACTACATTTCTCCACACCTCAATTTCCTAATTAGTGAAAGCATTATAAAAAGGAAACTTACTGATATGGTTTAGCTGTTTCCCCATCCAAATCTCATCTTGAATTCCCAAGTGTTGTGGGAAGGACCCACTGAGAGGTAATTGAATCACGGCGGCAGGTCTTTCCCATGCTGTTCTTGTGACAGTAAGTCTCATGAGATCTGATGGTTTTAAAAAGGGGGGATTCCCAGCACAAGCTCTCTTTGCTTGTCTGCCACCATATGAGATGTGCCTTTCACCTTCCACTATGATTGTGAGGCCTCACCAGCCATGTGACATGGAACTGTAAGTCCAATAAACCTCTGTCTTTTGTAAATTGCCCAGACAATTTTTGGGGGGTTATATTTCTTGTTGTTGTTGTTGTCTGAGATAGAGTCTTGCTCTGTTGCCCAGATTGGAGTGCAGTGGCACAATCTTGGCTCACTGCAACCTCTGCCTCCCAGGTTCAAGCAATTCTCCTGCCTCAGTCTCCTGAGTAGCTGGGATTATAGACTCCCACCACCATGCCTAGCTAATTTTTATATTTTTAGTAGAGATGGGGTTTCACCATGTTGGCCAGGCTGGTCCTAAACTCCTGACCTCAGGTGATCCACCTGCCTCGGCCTCCCAAAGTGCTGGGATTACAGGCATGAGCTGCCATGCCTGGCCTCGGGTATGTCTTTATCAGCAGTGTAAAAATGGACTAATACACTTACCAAAAGGATTCTGGTTAAAAATGGCAGATTGAACACATATCCATTCAAATGTTTGCACTGAATGCAACACATACCCTGATTTAAGGAACCGTTAATTTAAAACATTTTTTTCATCTTTCTCTTGAGGAAATAACCGCACTAAAACCATGGTAAAGAGATGAAAAAACAACAATAAACTCCCAAGATCAAAGAGAACAACAGAAGAAATTTAAAACATAAAACTTATTGAAGATAGAGAACAGAACAGATGGATGCATAATAACTGACTCAGCAGGAGATAAGAAAGGCGAATTCCAGTCTGGCAATGGGCAATTCAAAGAAAAAACTCAATTTGCATCAAGGAATATATATCTAAAAGACTCAGGAACCAATGGTATGAGCATGAGGTTCATGCTATGGACTTAATGTCTCTCCCCCAAAATTCAAGTGTTCCAACTCATATCCAATGTGATGGTATTGGGAGGTGGAGCCTTTGGGAGGTAACTGGGTAATGACAGTGGAGCACTCATGACGGGATCAGTGCTATTATAAGAAGAGACAAGGCCGGGCGTGGTGGCTCACGCCTGTAATCCCAGCACTTTGGGAGGCCGAGGTGGGCGGATCAAGAGGTCAGGAGATCGAGACCATCTTGGCTAACACGGTGAAACCCCATCTCTACTAAAAATACAAAAAATTAGCCGGGCGTGGTGGCGGGCGCCTGTAGTCCCAGCTACTGGGAAGGCTGAGGCAGGAGAATGGCGTGAACCCGGGAGGCGGAGCTTCCAGTGAACCCAGATGGCGCCACTGCACTCCAGCCTGCCCCACAGAGTGAGACTCCGTCTCAAAAAAAAAAAAAAAAAAAAAAAAAGAGATTGCTTCTTCTCTCTTTTCTCCACAATGTGTGAATACAACAAGAAGATGGTCATCTGGAAACTAGGAAGCAGGTCTTCCCCAGACATTGAATCTGCCAGCATCTTGATCTTTGACTTTCTAGGCTTCAGAATTGTGAGAAATATGTTTGTTTTTTAAGCTACCCAGTCTATGGTAGTTTGTTATTGTTATAACAGCCCAAACTGGCTAAGACAGTTGACAATAGAAAAACTAGGAGAAAAAAAATCTATTTAAAAAGCAGTTTGAACTCCTAGGTCCCTTCCCCTAATCTGCACTACATGGTTACTGTCCGTCTCATCCCAGTGACAGAATGGATATTTGCTCTCTGGAGAAAACATAAGTATCTCTAGACTGAGGAATGCCAGGTTCAGTGGAGGGAGGAGGTGCCATCTGAAAAACAAAGAAAGGGAAAGTTTACACAGAAAACGTGGAGCCCCTAAGCTTTCATGTTCCATTCAGCTTCCAGAATGCCAGCAGCTAGGTTTATATCACCCAGGGAAATTAGAAGATTACTCTCTGGGGAATATAACTAAGCCATCACCAAACCTAAGAAGTCTGACATCATAGGTTTCTCAAATAAATGGCTCAACCAGATCACTTTATGGGGTAATCGCTACATAATAAGCCTGCCCATGTGCTCAGAGCTTCCAGCCAGCTTTTTTTTCTCTTTAATATGAGTGAATACCCAAGCATCACAAAAATTTTAAAAAGAACAGAGAATTATCTAAGCAAAAAAAAAAAAAAAAAAATGAAGGAAAGAAAACTAAAACAATTTTTTCCACTGTAGTCTTCCATATCCAAACAAATTATCAATTTTTTAAAGTCTAAAAATAGAATAAACATGTTTCCAGACTTGCAAAGTACGAGCAATTATCTCCCAGGCATTGTTTCCCAGGAAGTTATTTAAAGGATTTTTTCCACCTAAACAAGGGAGTATATATTGAGAAAAGGAAGACATGTGATTCAGGAGACCAAGGATTCAACACAAGAGAGAGATGATAGGAATTCTTGGGTGATAGTGAAGGAAGTTCCCAAACTGCAATTATTAAAAACAGGCAAACTGGAGGAGTTCAGAAAGATCCAGAGAGACTGACCAGGTGAAACAGACAGAAAAGCTAACGTGGTTTCTACCAATTTACAGCTAGAGGAGAGTTTGAGGATTGAATTGTTGATAACAATAAAAAACCTAAGTTTTAAAAAAAAAAAAAAAGACAACTATTAATGAAAAACAAAAGTAGTGCAGGAAAGGAAAAGTAATCATATTTTGATTATATAAATAACCTTTACATTGTCATAATCATATAAAAATGAAATAATGATCCGACCAAAGTATCAGCGTAACTAATTCAGAGAATGGAGGGATGGGAAGCCTGTATGTATGATGGGGTGATTTTAGGGAATGAATGAAGAAAACTAAATTGTCTTTCTTTTTTTTCTTTTTTGAGACGGAGTGTCACTCTGTTGCCCAGGCTGGAGTGCAGTGGTGCAATCTTGGCTCACTGCAACCTCTACCTCTCAGGTTCAAGCAATTCTCCTGCCTCAGCCTCCTGAGTAGCTTGGATTACAGTAATGTGCCACCACACCCAGCTAATTTTTGTATTTTTAGTACAAACAGGGTTTCGCCATGTTGGCCAAGCTGATCTTAAACTCCTGGCCTCAAGTGATCCTCCTCCCTCAGCCTCCCAAAGTGCTGGGATTACAGGCATGAGCCAACACGCCTGGCAAGAAAGCTAAATTTTCATCTTTTTTCATGGGAAACCAAGCAACTCAAACATCAAAAACCAAGATTGGTAACATAAGCATGTTACTGAGAAATATGGAAGTAAATAAAGTAAGTTCTCACATAACATTGTTGATAGATTCTTGGAAACAATGTATAATGAATCAAATTTGTAATCACCTGATGGGGTCTTCTTGCATGCTGCACAGACAAAACTAATTCACTGAGACAGCAGTATTGTGGTAGACAAAGAGTTTAGTTAATGTAAAGCTAGCCAAGTGAGAGGACAGGAGTTTATTACTCAAATCAGCCTCCCCAAGAACTTAGAGGCTAGGGTTTTCATGGATAAGTTGGCAGGCAAGGGACCAGGGAATGGGTGCTGCTGATTGGTTGAGGATGAAATCACAGGGTTGTGGAAAACAGTCATTATGTGCTGGGACAGTCTCTGGGTGGGGGCCATAGGCCTGGCTGAGTCATGAGTCATGGATCCTGGTGGAGTCAATTGGTCACCAGAATACAAAGGACTGAAAAACATCTCAAAAGATCAATCTTAGGTTCTATAATAGTGATGTTATCTATGGGAACAACTGGGGAAGTCACAAATCTTGTGATCACCTTGTGGTGATACATTTACTGCAGTGCAGTAAACGATTATAGAAAGGCAAGTTAGGCTTACCTCTTTGCAGAATTCAGGCCCCTCTCACAATCCTAGTTTTGTGGGCTTTCATTAGTCTTACAAAAGGTAGTTTCAGTCCCTGAACAAGGAAGCGTCAGTTTTAGTGAGTGGCAATTATGATCCTTGCTTAAAAGTTAGACTTTAGCTAAATTCTTCCTATGGTTAGCTGGGCCTACACCTAGGAATAAGTGAGTCCAGCCAGCCCGTGAGACTAGAAGCAAGATGGAGTCAGCCACCACAAATTTCTCTTGCTGTCATATTATTTGCAAAGGCAGTTTCAATTTTACCATAGGCTAATTCATAAAAACAAGAGTTAAGTTCCTATGGCATATTTCTGGTCATAAAAGTCAAACTTCTTTTAAAAAATGCTCAAAACACTTCTCCTAGCCACTGACACCAGGTAAATGCAGCCCAAATTCATAATACTACAGGAACAAGGTGTATAGGGCTGCTGACATCTCCTCTCATGCAGACAGCTCAGTCTGTTTCCTTTGCCTGAACCCAAGCTGGTCCTGCTTCTTCCCAGTCCTACTCAGCCTGTTGAAGTCTCCCTTATCATCAAACAGAGACCATGTGAGTCTGACCCATGTATATTTTTCCATTATTAATAATAAAATTTTAAATATCATGTTTTAAATTAGAAATTTAACCACTTTATGTTTAGATCTGGTCACAGTTCTAATCTAACTTATAAAACATTCAGAATTACATGTTTTGTGAGAAGTACTTTTTTTTGGTTCAAACTTGTATTACAAGGTTTTCTTGAGTTTAAGAAATCAATGACAGCTATATGAAAATGTCTACCCCAAAATGGCATTTTCTCACTATCATCTCATGGGCTCTCAGATATAAGAATGTCTTCTGTTGTGGAATCAAAGTAGAGCAAGAGTAGTATGTGAAATGCCCTTGTCTTGTTACTAATATCAATGTCTACGGCAAAGAGGACAACCCTCAGCTATTCAATTAGTTATGTTAATTGGTGTGATGAACACGCTAATTTTCTTAGATAAAATATTTGGTTTTCCATGAAAATACATCTGGTCAGGTTGAATAACAAAGAATTTACTATAACTAGTCGTTCACCAACCATTCACTCATTCACTCACTCACTCAACTCATTCAATATTTAAATAGCACTTACCATACACCAGGAATGCATGTAAAGGAGTAAGATTAAAATGATTTTGTAAAGCAAAGTGTCTGGATTTTTTTTTAACGTGACAACTGATAAAAGCTATCACTTAGAGCATAATTTTCTTTTTTAAAAAAGAGATGTAAGGTAGAAGAAAAAACGTGGGCATGAGGTGAAGTTCCTTCAGCTGGGTTGAACTTCATGTTAACTGACATCTTAACTATGAATTATAGGGGCAGGGACCACATCCCACTCTTCTCTATGCTAGAATGAGCTATGTTCCTGGAACACTTACTAATAAATGTATTGTTTATACATTGTTCTTGTTTAGAGAGCTAATGGTCTTTTTTTAAACCACAAATGTAGAAATTTCAGACACCTCCAAAAACACTTGCCTCTGTCATTGAAAATGTGCTTCTAAGTCTTTTACAGAATATGCACATAATTCTAAAAACTTTGAGATATCAAGACCCAAAATAAATCAAAGTTGCACTTTAATTTTTAAATTATTATGACTTTAAAACCCTGGCTTTGAAAAATACACTGTGGCTCAGTTTTAAGACAATATTACATTGTCCTGCTTTTTACAGAGTAACTGAACGGCAAGATGAGGCACTTTGAAAATATAATGAGCACTCAAAATACTAGTCATAATTTTACTATTAAAAAAGAAAAACAATATTGATTTAAGTAAAAAACTTTAAAGTCAGTATATTTAATTCCAATTATTAGTGGCAAACCATTTACCTACTGAATTTCCTTTCCTTAGTTCTACTACCACTGAATACCTTTGTGAAATACTAAAATTTAGGAGGGAAAAAAAGAGAAAAAAAGTTATGTTTTCTGAATCACAGTACCAATGACACTATGAATATTTAAACAATGCGAAATCATTAATCTCAACAGGGAACTCTGAAGATATGATCTTACGAAAGTAAATAAGAGATGTCATTAATAATCTGTACAACCCCACTATGAGTCAGTCAAATGGAAAATATTCACAATTTAAAGAAAATAAAAATAAGATTATCAAATACTAACTCAGTCAACATTACACAAAAAGATGGTGGCAAGTCTACACCTGTGGAAAGAAAGACTGGTGGGGGAAGATGGTGGCAACATTAGAAATGAACCCAGAGACACTGGATCTGGGTAAATGAACAATGATAACATGTGAGCAAATGTGAAGGATGGCAAAAAGAATGGCACAAAGAGAAAACTGACTAGAATATCAGAGCTGGAACTAAGGAGACTCAATTTAAATGAAGTAAAATGCATGAGGATTTTAGAAAGCCTCATCCATTTGAAAATAGTTATTAATTCCTACTATGTGCCATTACCTTTAGGAGACACAGTTTAAAACAAGACATTCGGCCAGGCGTGGTGGCTCACGCCTGTAATCCCAGCACTTTGGGAGGCCAAGGCGGGCGGATCACGAGGTCAGGAGATCGAGACCATCCTGGCTAACACGGTGAAACCCTGTCTCTACTAAAAGTACAAAAAATTAGCCAGGCGTGGTGGCGGGCGCCTGTAGTCCCAGCTACTTGGGAGGCTGAGGCAGGAGAATGGTGTGAACCTGGAAGGCAGAGCTTGCAGTGAGCCGAGATCCAGTCACTGCATTCCAACCTGGGGAACAGAGTGAGATTCGGTCTCAAAAAAAAAAGGGGCATGTAATGTCCCTATTTTCACAGAACTTACATTCTAAGAAGAATAAACAGTAAATAGACAAACACTGCTAAAATGCATAAAACATTGTGATGTGATTAAGTCAACAGGTGTTTATTGAGTTGTCAGGGAGAGTCTCTGAAGAAATGAAATTAATCTAAAATCTTATGCAAATATCAAAATAATAAAAAAGATTTTAAAGTCGGAGATAAGAAAGTTTTCTACATTATGTTTTGTAATTTCAGAGATGTTTGAATTGCTACATGACTTTTTGGCATGAGTCAGAAAAGGAGGAGGAGAGTGGAGTATGTTTTCTTGGCTCAGTCAATAGGCTTGGGTGAGCCTGACAAGTGGGAGGATAAATCTCAGAGAGAATTGCGTGGGGGAGGTGGAGGGGAAAAAGGCTGTCAAATCCATCTCAGTGACTGAAGTCAAATCCTTCCTTCATAAATCCTAATTTTCCCAATGCACAAAATCTATGATCACATAATGTTTTTTAAAAAAGTATATTCTCTAACCAAGATATTATTGCCCTTTGTTATATCCTGTACCTAAAACTGCTAAATACTATTAGTGAAAGTAAAACTATCATGTTTATTTCATGAAGAAACAGACCCAAAGTATATCTTATGATTTCAATAACTGTATCACACACACAAAAAATAGACTTGCCCACATAACGACACACCTACATCACAAAATTTTTCTGTAGGTCTCAGGAATCATCTGATGTCTTGGTTGAATTTTTTCTCCACATTATTAAAAACAAAATATTTGGTCTCTCTGGAGAAATGTCTAGGAATACCAACTATGATGATGTACCAAGCAGAGGATACGAACCAAACCTCAAGTTTGACGTACAACGTGAAGTAACTTTCCCAAGATCACCAATCTAGTAAGTAGAATTAGAATCCAGGCAAGTCTGACTGAAATTCACACCCCTCATTGTACACTGTGCTGCCTCTAGCATTAGTAACACAGAATAGCTAGACTTCAGGGATTTTCCAGAGGGCAAAAACTCTCACAATTGCCCAATAACTTCTAAGTAACCTACAACAGACAATTTTCTGAAAAAATGTTCATTTCTCTTCTGGATCCTCTAAAATCTAGCCTTGGATTCCAGAAAGGCATCTAGCAAAACCAAACATTTAGGAGTATCATACAATTCATTTATTTATGCAAGGACCAGAAAGAAGTCCCTCTCAAGGATTTTCATGAAAAGGACACTGTGTAGTATCCTTTTGGCATAAGATAAGAGTGCAAACTTTGTAATCAAATTGCCTAGTTTCAAATCCCCACCCACTACCAGTGTGACAAGTACTTAATTCCTCTCTGCCTCAGTTTCTTCATTCTATAAAATGTGATTAATATAATACTATTTACCTCACAGCATGTTTATAAGAGTTTAATGAGTCAATATAATTACTAAGAACAATGCAAAGAGCATAAAATCCATGAAAGTTTTAATCATTATTATTCCAGAGTACAAAAGGCAATATACCTTCCCATCTGTATTCCCAAATTACCATCTCTGTATATACTGAGGTTTACCATCAATGAAAGCATCAGAGAAGTGATGTGATAACCCTGTAAAGATGCTTAGAAGACATTGCTCATGATATCTATCACAGTGTCTTTTTCATGAGAATCCTTGAGAGGGATTTATTTTTGGTCCTAGTATAAAGAAATAAATTGTATTTATGCTCCTAACATGTGGTTGTATCTTATTTATGTTAAAATAAAAACTTTAGACAAATTAAATATAACAGAGTTTATTTGAGCAATGAACAATTCATGAATTGGGCATCACTTGGAACCAGAGGAGGTTCAGAGAACTCAGCTGTGCAATGTGAGCTGCAGGCTCACATAGGCTGAATGCAGAAGCAAAACTAAGAAATTACTTGATTGGCTGCAGTTGGGTGTTTGTCTTATTGGATACGATTGGTGGAAAGTCCCTAGTTAGTGGTTAGTTGATGATTTCAGCTGATTATGTTTGTTTCATTTTACTATTAACACTGGTAAACTTCGTTTACTTAGGTAGGAACCCAAGGTGCTGGAGCCATCTCAGCCTAATGGCCTCCCAAATAAATTTCTTTTAACATTTATAAATGCTTTAAATCAAGAAACTAACCAAGCTGCTTTTTTCACAATGACTACTAAGGAAGTTTAGAATTAAATATGCACCCACTCTTAAGTATATAGAACTCAACATTTTTCTACTATTCACAGCTCATTTTATGGCCATTCCCTTTCTTTTTCTTTTACCAGTCATTTCTCATTTGTTAACCCTTACACTTTTTTTCCGCTAAGTAACCAGAGTATAAAACAATCAGCCAATCTAGAGGAATAGAAAAGGGAAAGATGGGAATATATGAGCTGTTATCTCATTAGGATCTACTTTAGGGACTAGTTGGAGCAGGATTGGCACAAACGGCAAAAACATAAGGTGAAAATTACAAATTCAGAAGTGGCCTGCCACTACCATACTTTCTCCCATACTTTGTCCAATTATCAATATTATAAAATAATTATCCAGACCCCTGTTCCTCAGTACCTATTCCTCACGAAACAATTACAATAATTCCTAGCTCACAGCAGTGAAGTGACAGATTCTTGACTAAAGAATCAACAAGTCATTATTTAGTGGTCACCATATCCAGGCACTTCTAGGTTACTGGGACATATCAGTGAACAGAACAGATAAAATGCCTGCCCTGTGGAGCTAACTTTCTACACAAGAAGACAGATAAACAATAAACGTGGCAAATAAGTAAGTGATATGGTGTGCCATGAGATAATAAGTGCTTTAAAACACTGAGCAACATAAATGGGATCCAGATGAAGGATTCATGTTAAAAAATTCTTTTACCAGAAACTGAAAATAGATATTACATATCTATTCTGAATGGTTAGATTGGTCTAAAAGCAGATATCACTTAAAACAAAACATTTAAAATATTTTTGTTCTAAATAAACTCATATTTTAAATATCCAAAAGCTTACTAATCCTGTTGATACGTCTTTGGTAAAATGAATAATTTTCCATGAAACAAGATGAATCTCATCTTATCATTCGTGTAAACCCTTATATTCCAGCCATTTAAGTGAAAGCTAAGACCCCAGAAAACGTTAAAAACCATTCCTTATCTGGCCTTACACCCCACACCCATAACTGCAGAAACTTCAACTACACAAGGAAGACCAGCTCCTCAGTTCCAGGGTTTATCTCACTGACTCTCAAAACCATAATCACCCTGTCAGCCTCCACATTATCGTTATTTCACTCTGTACAACAATGCCAGCCTCTGAATCTACTGATGTAGACACCAAAGGGGCCCAGGTTCATGCCAAAAGCACTGAACCTGGCTCTAAAGCCTGTAACTCCCCCAGAAAGCCACCAACCACTTCTCTGAAGACACTGTCCAAGAATGCCATTTCCTACAATGACCAAAATTTGAAGTGCCAGTGCTGCCCAAGTCACCAACGTTGTGCACTCAGGATCCCGTAGGGGTTTGAGGAAAACAATGCTTAACATTTTTTTCCCTACTGTTTTTGATGTACCTCTCTCTTTCTAGGGCTTGGTCTTGAGTCTGAGTGGACCTGGGCGAAGGGACGATTGAGTGGTAGACACTGTGCTGCACTTGGAAATAAAACCTTTGCTCTGACGCTGGCCCACTGGGCTAGAACTAAGTGTGTGCACCTTTATTCTCTCCACAAGGTCTGTGATCTCTGAAAGGGCTTACCCCACAGGCATGCCCCAATCTTAGGATCCAGGCTGGGATTTCTGCTCTAAGGGAGTTGGATGTGGTTTTCCAACTCTTCAAAAGAAGCATGGTTGTGAGTTATGTGGCATCATGGTAAGCAACAGAAAGTGTTAGTATTAGCCCTGCCATGCACTATCCACAATTAGCATGAAGGGCTGGCACAGTCATGTCCTAGGATTAAATGATGATGTTTAAAAACAACAATAAATAAAAACGAAGTAACGGAAGCTGCATCCAACCTCTCAAGGAAATGCTTCTCAAATTAAAACAAAAATATTTTAAGTAGTTCATGACAAGAGACCTAGAAATTCAGCACAGCACATTGGAATTATCTCATAAATGGCAGAAGTCACACACTTCAATCATCTATAAAAATAAAGAGTTGTCAAAGTCATGTTATACTCTTAGAATCATAAATTTAAGAGTAAAGATGATCATTCTTCCAATAAAGAAAAGCTCTGTAAGTCCATGAAAAGCTCTTTTCCTTCCTACAACTGTTTGTTCTTCAATGAAGAGTGGATTCAGAAGATTCCACCAAAGAAGACAGTATTTCTTTTATTTTCCCAAGTACAGCAAGGCTATGGTGTATAGTTTACTGCCACTTCACAGATTTGGAAAGTGTTGTGAAGTCACCGACAAATCTCTTCTTCTAACCTCACAACTTATCACTCATGTAATCTGAGCAAGTAATACAGCCTTTCTGAGCCAACATTTATTTCTCCATTAAGACAGGGGTAAACCTACATCCTCCACAATACTTTTGTTAAGACTAAATGACATGATGAGTTTGCAAGTACTTCCTAAACTATGAAGTACAATATGAACATATAGCATCATCAAACTCTTTCTACTACCATGGCAGATGAGGCCATGGTAGTCGAATATTAAGTTATTAAGTTATGTTAAAAACTTGAGAAATCTAATAAAACTAATTTGTTTCCTGCAAACAGCACTCCTTAGGATCATATTACCTAGGTCTATTGTAAAGAAACTTAAAAACAACTGTTTAAACTAGAGAAAGTCCATCATCCTTGCATAGTATTTTAAGCCAGAATATCTGAATAAAGCAAGAACAAATATTTTATTCTTGCCCGGGCTATTTTAGATACTGCCTTTTATTCTGATACCTTGAATTCATGCATGCCTCATAGGTAACATTTTAAATTATTTAAACACAAGTTAATATTACTGGTGTCAGTACAATCAGTAATTACCGTCTTAATAATCACAGGCATCTAATTCCAGCTGCTCCCATCTTTGATATAACGATGAGCAACAGCCTGGAGGACAAGAACTGACAGGGAACGAATACAGCTGGGGGTCAAATTAATGCTGGCGGTGAACTAGCTTTCAGTGAGAGGCACATGCTGAAAAATGAGACCGCGGGTTGAGAAGGAATTAATGTCCTGAGAGTTTTGTACAAAATAAAATATTTTCTGAACATGAGAACAGCTTTTGAATCTAGATCTGAAGAAGCTGGCTAAATAAATCATACCTCCAACAACCTTCTTTTCAGTAATTATAAAAAGAATGCATCTGCACACTCGTTCCCCTGCCAGATATGACTTTTCCCTTCCCCAGATGGCTGGGGCAAGTGTCTGTGCATATGGCAAAAGAAAAAAGCAGGAAGCTCAAAGTGTTTAACTGGAAAAGGAAGCAGTGAAGGCTTATGAAATGTGTTTGTGCGAGGCACTATAGGGGCCATAAAGACAAAGAAGAGCAACTAGTAAAGACAAGACCTCAGAGACCTGGGTCCTGGTCGCGGCTCTGCTACTAAGGTTTTTGCTGGCCAAGCCAGTTTGTTTCCCTGGGCTTCTGCTTTCTCATACAAAATGCGGAGGAATCCAACTAAATCAGTTTGTGGGAGAGTTCTTTGCAGCTGATGTGAAGTTATCCAACATCGGGGGTCAGCAGTAATAAGTAAAACAGGTGTCAGCCTATGTGTGGGTGAGAAATCTCCTTGGTAGAACAGTATAGTTTTTTTCACTTCTTCCTGGAAATAGAAGTAAATATATTACCGCACAGGTCTTGAGTGAATGACACCAAGAGACCAACCCTTTAAGAGCTGGTTCTAGAGGAATATGAACTCTGCATTTACCATAAGCCAAATCCATTTTGAGGAAAAGAATAATGGCCCTATCACAGTCCTTTACCCCAGGATAGGTGTTGTGAGAATGTATATGTGTATGCATAGGCATGTGTGTGGATGTATGTGTATATATGTGTGTGCATATGTGTCTACGTCCTGGTGTGTGTATGTGTGTATATGTATGTGCATATATGTGTATACATACAGATAGGGGGTGTGTGTGTGTGTGTGTAGAGGGAGCCTGAACCATCCATCTCATTTCTCTTTCCCTTTTAGCCTACAGTCCCTCCTCTAAATCTGTAGCCCTGAACGCTTAATTTAATTTTTAACCATGGCATGTGGGCAAGAGAGAGGTGAAACAGGTTGTCTACACATTACTCAGGCTTGATGGCAAGCCACTCTGCCACAAGGGGTGATTCTTTGCAGAATGAGGACAATAAAAACTAGAGATGGAGGCAGAAAGGGAGGTGGTGGCATCAGAATAACCTGGGGAAAGTCTTTTTCAATCTCTCTATGCTTTCTCCCCTCTCTCTTCTTCCTTGAGAATCTAATATGATCCTGAAGGGATATTCTGAATCACACACACACACACACACACACACACACACACACACACACACACCCCACAGCTGCAGCAAGTCACTGCTATTGATTTCCTGAAGTGGGATAAAAGATAGAGGATTTCAATGCTAATGTCCTTTCCAGCCCTTACATTTTAAGACACAGCTTCTATCATTCATATACTTTCAAATTAAGAAAACACACATAAAATAACCAGAGAACAACAAAAGGTAACTCTCCACAGCTAAATGACAGAGTAGATGAAGATGTCTAGAACAAGGGAAATTATTGTACAGTAGAGCTAATCAGGAACAGTTTCATGGAGGAAATGGGTATTGAGCACAGACGGCTTGATGCACAGATTTTGGACTGAGATCGAGGTGAAGAAGCATGCTGGGGATCTGGCAGGTGTGAGGTGGCAGGAGTAGCTGGAAAGGATGGTGAGGGGGACAGCAGTAGTACGGGGGCAGCACCAGACTAGGCTGACCCAGACAAGTGGGGCCAGCAGATCTTGGGCTGCAAAAGGCAGCGAAGCCTAAGCTAACAAACAGTGACTGTGGAGTAACCGCTGGCTGTAAAGCAGGAGAATGTCTGAGCAACACATGTGCTTCAGGGAACTCTTTCAGATCACAGCCCAGGATAGTTAAGAACAGAGGGTTTTAACGGGGTTCCACAAAGAGACCTTACCTAAGTTACTATATATACAGTACATATGCCAATCTTTTTCTGCATTCTTTCTCTGAGACCATATTCATACATGCCTTTTGCACAGGAATAAGGATCTGGACCATTTATTCTATTCTCAAAAAGTTATGAGACAACCAATTTCTGCACCTGACCCGTCATCCCAATTACACACAACAGAGAAAATGTAAGAGTTCAGAAGAAAGTATTCCAAATTGTTCTTGGGGGTCTTCTCATTGCTTAGATGGAACAGATCAGTAAAGGATAAATCACAGAAAAAAAACAGCTACGTGACACCAACCAAGGTGATCCTTGTGCAGCAGGGAACCTCTTGTGCAGCAGAGGCTCCAGAGGGGAAGCTTGAGAGGATACTTTCTCAGGCTCACTTTTTCAAGAGTGGTGTAAGAGGGGCTTTCGTGGATTACGTGAAGTTGACTACAACATCTAGTCTTACCTGAATCATATCAAACCTCTTCTGCTTAATAAAACCAATGCTTCTCAGAGCTATTATTTCATTTGACTAAAATGTAAGTCACTCAGGAAACTTATTTAAGAATTAAATCAGATTAAGTATGGCTAATTCTTAATGGGAATAACAACAGGTTTTCAGAAAATACATGATAAGTAAGAATCATGATATCTCTTAAATCAAATATCAAAATGCATGTTTGTTTCACCACTTCCTAGAGAGAAGTCTTAGTATTTGTAGCAATTTGTTAGGAATATTTCTCAAAGTTAATATTTTTGAAACTAGTGCCAACCCAGGTGGAAAGAACAAAATATTCCTTTTTCAGGATGAGTTTGTGTCCTTTGTAGGGACACGGATGCAGCTGGAAACCATCATTCTCAGCAAACTATCGCAAGAACAGAAAACCAAACACCGCATGTTCTTACTCATAGGTGGGAACTGAACAATGAGATCACTTGGACTCAGGAAGGGGAACATCACACACCGGGGCCTATTATGGGGAGGGGGGAAGGGGGATGGATTGCATTGGGAGTTATACCTGATGTAAATGGGTTGATGGGTGCTGACGAGTTAATGGGTGCAGCACACCAACATGGCACAAGTATACATATGTAACAAACCTGCACGTTATGCACATGTACCGTAGAACTTAAAGTATAAAAAAGAAAAAAAAAATTCCTTTTTCACTATCTTTATTAAAGTAGTGCTGACTTGAACATGCAAATCATAGAAGTTACACCTTTTAAAGCATTTTCAAGGAAATTTATTTTTTAAAATTTCAACCTTGTAAACCCTTGAAAAGACTTGAAAATTTGTTTACAAAAGTACAAAGGAAGAAATAATGGCTCAGAAAGACTAATGAGCTATCAGTGCCACTCTACGGTAAATCCTAAGGTGTTAATTATCTGATTTCCAGGAGGCTTCTTACCCTGAGGTATGCTTGATTTTTGAAGGACTATGCACTTCAAGTTTCTATTTTTGATCTGTACATTTCACATCATCTATTACGCTTTCCATTCTCTGAATTCCAACAATTTGTACCTGTGTTAGTGATGCTTACCTTATGCCTACATCACAATTATGGGTGTATTATTGTTGTATTTTTCCTCTCTGCTGTTCTGCGAATGTATTCAGGGCATGGAGCGCCTCTCACCTCACTTCTATATACAGCATCCAATAAAGTCTGCTAAATGAATGAGTATACAGCATTTAGAGAGTAAGCACGAATCTTACTACAAAGTCTGGTGTGCAAGAAACTGTTCATTTGCCTTTTTTCTGTAACTCGGCTTATTATCTGTTCTACCAGTTGGGAAGCTCTGCCTTCTTGGGGCTGCTTAAGCAGGGCTATAGTATGGTTCTGGGATTTAGTGCAGTGGCATAGTAATGAGGTCTGGGCTGCAGGCTGCCTTTGGTCTCTGAGTCACCATGCATGCTTTATCTTGACCAACATCAAATTCAGTTGTCACTTTCACTCCTCTACTTTTTGGATATCAGCAGCATTCCACATCAGTAAATGCTCTCTCCTTCAATCACACCACTGCATTGGCTTCTACGATTCCAGTCTCTCCTGGTTTTCTTCCTTCCTCTCTGGCTACACTTGTTTTTTTTTTTTTTTTTTTTTTTTTCTTCCTTTTTGCTTATCCCTCTCTACCTAATCATTAAGAGTTACAGTTCCTTGAGATTTAATTGATCTACTCTATCCCTAGGCAATTTCAATCTCAATCAAAAATCATATTATGGGTCCAATGTTTTCTATGAGCTCCAAACATATAAGAACCTATGTAATATCTTCATTTCAACATCCTAAAGACAGCTCAAATTTAATATTGCCATAACCACACAGCTGTATGGATTAGTACTATAACCCATACAAACGGCACCAACATTAATGCAGTTGCGTGGAATGTTACCTTCACACTTGCAGTTGTATAGAATGACACCTCCACCTGCGCACATGTAGGAGTCATCAGGTTTCTCTTCCCTTACCCTCAATATTCGATCCAGCAGCAGGCCCTGAAAATTTTACCTCCTGAGTTGTCCTTAGTCAATTTATCTCCTTCTCTATTCCCACCTCCCTAGGCTAAGCTACTTTTGATCGGAATCAGATCAATGGACTCCAGTGCCCTCCTATTCTGATTACTGTTCCCCTGTAATCAGATCTCATCTTAGCCTTCCACTTCCTGCCACTCCATCATTACAATTGTTCCTCAATGGCTTCTCGGCATTTCTGATAAAGATAGATATCTTTATAGGCCCGCGGTCCTTCTCTTACTGTCCTCCAGCACATTTCCCCCTTCACTGCCCTTGGCTCTCTGCACCCCACTCTACCTTGTTGACACCGTGTTTCCCCCTAGGATTTTTTCCCATTACTTGAAACACTCTCCAACCCCTCCCTTTCGCCTCACTGATGCCTCATGTCCTTCAAACCCCCTTAGGGAAGGCTTCCTCATCCGCCTCCAGAGCAGGTCAAAGCTCCCCACTTTATACTTTTCACAATGCCATGAACCTCTCCTCCTCAGCACTTAGTTCTATTGTAATCTCACTTTCATTTGTGAGACCAT
This sequence comes from Papio anubis, assembly GCF_008728515.1. NCBI lineage: Eukaryota > Metazoa > Chordata > Mammalia > Primates > Cercopithecidae > Papio > Papio anubis. Next base: position 92,207,960 of record NC_044981.1, on the reverse strand, counting down.
GAGATGAATGCTTCCAATAGAGTGTCAGCTCAGAGATGACAAGTTCCTGTCTTCCTCGCCACTGACTCATCAGCCGTTGGCATAATGCCTGACACTTGACAGATGCCCAGTAACTGTGTGCCGAATGAGCATTCTTTACAGAGTAAAACAGTATTCCTGAGAAAACTGGCAATGCTTTTATAAGCAAAAACACCAACGGCAGCTGTAAGAAGCTATAACAACACGGAAGACTCCGGTGTTTTCTAACTTTCATCTTGCAATGACAGCATGGCAGGAAAAGGGGAGGGGCGGGTCACACAAGCCAATAAGGTGTGGCCCATGTCTCACAGCTGTTTGCTAGCTTTAGAGACTGAGTACTGGAAAATGTAGACGGTGGTCAAAAAAGACTGCCTACATTCACATTACCCTACACCCATAGAGCAGTAATCCTGGGAAGAAAGGCCTGCTGTCCTCAGAGAAAGGGGAGCAACCATTAGCTTCCCGGGCCCTTGAAGTTCACTTTAGAATAATCATAACAATCAATAACAAAAACGTACTGGGTGCTGACTCTGTGTCAGGCACTGGACAATGAAACTTACATACATCATTGCATGTGGGTCACATGATTATACTGCAGGGTGGGTGTAACTGTCCCTAGAGCACAATACTGGGGTTCAAAGAAATAAGTAACTTTCCTAAGACTAAATAACTCGTATATGAAAGAACCGGGATTCAAGCTTAGGCCTGTCTATTTCCAAATCCATTCCATCTATGTATTCCCTGGTGCTGCTCCTGCTGCAGGAAGAAAGAAAGGAAGCTACAAGCAGCCAAAGCCCACTGGCTGTGGAGGAGGCCAGCGGCTAGTGAACAGTGTGGTCCACAGGCAGCCTTAACACCACTGGTCATCAGGGAGGACCAGAGCAAACAGAAGCAGCAATAGCAGCACAGAGAATGCCGATGAGGTATCAGCAGGACACGAGAAGCATGTGGGAAGGCTGGAGCCCAGAAGCGAAGGTGTCCACTGTGGGGCCCAGCCCTGCCCCAGTACCAGCGCCCCCAGGACCCTCCAGCAGGGAACAACAGTGGACCTAGTGGAAGTGAAGTCTGGTCCTGATGCTGGTGCACCTGAACCATACATGTTTTGTTTTATTTTCTACTATGGAATTATCTTGTAACTATAACTTCACAACACTGGTGGCCAGAGACACCCTTGGTAAATATACAGCAAATTTGGAGCTGTGATGCTTTGAGAATAACAGATTTAGGAAAACATACACAGATAAGTTACCAGATTTCTTCAAATAATCAACTCTTAGGGGCCTTAAGGGTTTTTCTGTTTGTTTGTTTGTTTGTTTTAAATTATTCATTACTTGACAAAGAGGCTTAGGAATCAGAAATACATAACACTAAAGGTTGTCAAGGAATCGATATTTCCTGAGAGTGTGTTTATTTACAGAGTCTGAGAAAGAGACACAGTTCACATTGGGAAGAATTAGAAGGCAGGTGGAGAAATGCTTTTTGAGACCAATCAAGCCACGGGTCTTCAAAGGTTGCCAGAAGTTTTTAGAAAGGAGAGTGACACGATGGAAGCCACATCTCTAAAGATACTAGTGACAGCTGTCCCTAGGAAGTGACAGAAGGATAAAGAAAGTGGCACAGGGAAGCTGTAAGGAAGCTGAAGGCAGAAGAGCAGCTGTGAGGACAGAGGGTAGAGGAGGACACCTGAGGAAGTGGAAGGAGAGGCTGAGAGCCCCTGATAACCGAATATTGAGGCAGGAGTACACATTGATTCCATGTTCTCCTCCATAACTGAATGAAGAAATCACGGAATCATTCATTAATAGAAAACGTGTGAGGAGTCAGCTCATCTCCCTGAGGAGGACGGGGCAGTGGAGGCGCACCCAGAGAACCTCAGGATTGTTGCCCGACAGACATACACAGATGGAGCACAGGCACCCCTACATCTCTCTCCCATTTCTGTCCAACTTCCCCCATGTCCTGACACTGGTTATCTGCAAATAAGTGCACATACACAAGAAATAGGATAATATCCAAATTTTACACAAATATGCAGCTCCTTCATCTTTTGGACCACACATGCTAAACACTAAGCAAATAAGACAAATACATCATAGTCTAGAAAAAGCAAAGGTATAGATGTAGAAGCACACCAGAGGTTACCTATGATGGAGAGGGGGTGGGGAATAACTGCAAATGGGCATGAGGGAACATTTTGGGGTGACAGAAATGTTCTAAAACTGGATTGTGTTGGTGGCTACAGAACGCTATACATTTGCTACAAACTACTGAACTGTACACACTTACAATGGGTGAACTTTAATGATATGTCAGTTTTCCCTCAGTAAAACCGTTTTTGTTTGTTTGTTTGTTTGTTTGTTTTTAATTGGTAAGAGCTATGGGGAAAAAAAAATACAGGTTAAGATGAATTGAGAGTGAAGGGGTTGGGGTGGTAGGCAGGTTGCAATTTTAAGCACAGTGATCACAGTGGGCTTCATTAAGAAAGTGACATTTGAGCAAAGACCTGAAGGAGGTAAGACAGTGCGCCTGCGGGTAGGCAGGTGGCAGGGCATTCCAGGTCGACGGTATTACCAACTGTGAGACACCAGTTCTAAGGCAGGAATGGGCAAGGCAATGGGAGATAAGAGGGGGTAGATGGTATACAGGGTCTGGTTCTTGGGATGGAAGCTGCTGCAGTTTTGGGCAAAGAAATATAGCCTCATTCAGGTTTTAAAATAAAAACTTTGGCTGCTGTGTTGAGAACAGTCTATAGGAGGCAAAGAAGACCTTCTGGGGATCTACTGCAATGATTTAAACAACAGGTAATGTTGACTGGGACGAGAATGGTAGTGGGAAGTGGTGACATATGGTCAGATTCTGGGTATACTTTGAAGGTAGAGCCAACAGAATTTCCTGACTGTTTGGATGTAAGTTGTGAGAGAAAGACGCTAAGGATGTTTCCAAGGTTTGGGTGCTGAACAACCAAAAATGAGAAGGCTCTGAATGAGGTAGGCTTGAAGGAAAAATAATTGTAAAGCATGTATAGGGAACTATGCTACTAAGTTCTATGTGCCAAATCATTTCACATTCTTTGGGTGACTTTTTTAAAGGCTTCCTTCACTATAAGGTAGGTTTCCTTCCAATACATTGATTAGTTAAGATACTTTAGAGAAATGAATGGTCATGCAAATGTAGACATGTCTATTTAAAATCCTGATTCTTAGCATTCTTTATCCTTAGTCATTGGATTGCAGAATATCTCATTTCTTAAATTATTTCTTAATTATATTCCTAGTGACATTAGACTTAGCCTGCCTATAAAGGTCCTACTGCTGGCCCCAGCCAACCAACAAAAAGTACAGTGACACCAAAGGCAGTCAGTCACTCCTGAGTGATTCTCTTAAAGGGACAGGCTGAGCTGAGAAAAGGCCCTATCAATGTTGGGATATAGTAATAAAATCCACGTCCTATCTCAGAGCAAATTCAAGAAGCACCACATAGAAGGACCAAAATTCAAGGCCAGTCTATCTTGAGATTTATTTCTCCTTAGGAGAAACTGTGAAGAGATGGAGTAGGAAAAGGTCATATCCTTGTATAGAGATTTAAATAAATATGTACTGTCATTTCCTGACGTAAAATAGAGATTTTTCTTTCTTTGAATTCTACATTTACATAGATTTGGTTCCTTCTTATTTATTCTGCACATTTGGTCACTGGACTTCTCTATGCAGTCATTATCATTAATATACAAGTTAGAAATACACATTAGACTCAGCAGCTGTGCCCAAGGCTATTACTCCCTATAATTTGGCACAGATGGCCAAAGAGATGATTTTGGCAGGATGGTCCAATACTAACCACCCAATGAGGCTGCAACTTCAAAATCAATTGATGATAGACGTGGTTTCACAGTTAATGTTCCCTCTTTCCTCCTGGACCCCTCCTCTTTTCCTTGACAAAAAAGGCAGAAGAGTCCAGCCAAAATCTAATTTGCCAAAGTTCCACAGACAGCATTTACCTTACTTTATAGGGGTGAAAAGGTAACTTGATAAAACAATTCTAGTCCTGAAATGGTCATTCTTCAGGTCAAAAGACTTTTTCTTCAAGTCAAAAATATTATTAAGCATTAAAAAGTTTCCTGCAATAGGAATTAAGTAGGCTTGTACCTAACTCAGTATCAGAAAACCATCATAATGGTCAATAATAATTAAATTGCCACAGACAGGTAAACCTAAGTATGAGGTCTGCCTTTCTCTCAGCTAGTCACACACCACAAAATGAATTCTCTTAAAATTACAATTAAGCACATCCAATCATGCATAACCTTGATCATTTTTGTAGATGTCGGCAATTCATTTATGCCTTTCAAGTTGTCTAATGGCAAGGTTTTTTTTCTTCTTCTCTGTATCCTGGTGCTTAACAATTGCATATCTCCTCAAAATACCTAATATTCAAAAGCACATTTTGAGCCTTCCCAAAAATAAAGATCAAGCTACAATTTGAAACTGTAGCCTCTCTGCTCCTCAAATCCTGCTGTATCCATACTATCCTACAGCAGTTCACTACCAACCTGTTAATCAATGACTCATAAGATTTCATCCACAGTGGAAATGGCATTCTCCAGTTGGCTTACATAATGCCATGTAATCACTATCAATGCTCTAAATCTAAAAAGATATAAAATAAAAACACACCTAGTTTTATCTTACGCAGAAATGTATGTTATTAATCAACCGAAGTGCCATATGGACAACTATGAGGATATTAGCTGCTCTCTGCAGCAATCTGCCTAATTAGTTGTACACAGATTTTAGTAGAAAATGATAACTTCCGTTTTGGTAGTAAAGATGTTAATCACACATCAAGACTTCTACCCAGACAGGGCACCTGGTTGGTAGAGAATTGTCTGTGTTGTTTAAATGTCCACTGAGTATCTGGAGAGCAGTGACCTCAGAACTGATTTAACCTGCTATTTTTTGTTGTTGTTAAGTGTGAATGACAAGAAAGCTGAGGCCCAGATCCAGATGGTCTGGCTGGTCCTTGGAAGGTGGGAATAAGAAGCAGAGTGTGAGCAGTTCACTGCACTCTAGACCACATCTCCCAAAGTAGACCTGTCACCATAATCAGTCAACGGGAGTTTCTTAATACACAAATGTCTCAGTACTAATGCAGATTCTCACACACTAAGTATAGAAGATCCAGTAATCTATATTTTTGAAACAATCTCAGGTCATTCTGAGGACCAGCCTGGTTGCAAACCTCTAGAGTGCACATATTTGCAGGACAGTGGTAAATATATGATTTTCTGATGCAAAGTCCTACAATGCCCAATCAAAACCAATACCAGAGCACTCTTAATACAAATAAAGTACTTAACGTATCTAATTTTATCTCATGGATGACAATGTGAGAAAAGTGAGATTCTTTGTGTTATCCCAATTTATACAGAAGGAGACTTAGGCACAGAGTTCTGAAGTCAAGGTAACTCCCTACAGAGTGAAAACTCAAGGAAACTGATTCCGCCTGCCTTTGCTCTCCCAATCCACTTACTGTGTCGACCCCTAGCCTAACCGTAATCCACAGAAACAGTAAGAGTGAGACATTTTCAATACTGATGTGTGACTTGAGCCACCGTAAGTGAGTGCTGCCTAAAGAAAAGGCCTTATTAACCCTGGCACTGTTCTTAGGAGGCCTCAAAACTGGCCAAAGAGGGACATGTGGCTGGTTCCTGGGAGATGACCCTTTGTCCCAGCTGAGATAATGGTGGGCACTACAGCATCACATAGAAAGACTCTCTCCTGAAACTGTCAATATGCTTCCATCCCTGAGCTCAACCGTGGAGCTCCAGATACAAAGGGGAGATGCATTACATCTAAGAACTAAGGAAATTCTTGAGAGTAATGATAACCTGTGTTTCTTAAACATCTTGGTCAACAGTTGGCCACTGATGTGAAGGGCTCACTTAATGCTGAGAGGCAAGAAGTCCTCTTTCCAAACTTGCCTTGTCCCTGCATCCAACAAAGGAGTCATACACCAATAGCTGCTGACTGAGGCACTCCAAGTTTCCACATGAACAAAGAATGGATGGCAACAGAATTCTGAAGCAATCACAGGATATAAATTTCCTGAAAGAGGTCAAAGTAGAGGAAGCAGAATTCCAAGAATACAATGCCCAAAAGGAAAAATTCAGTAATCAAGGCACATGTTTTGAGGGGTATGGGAATTTCATCCCTCATTAGGTCCAGGAGTAAAATATGTCGTTATTTTCAAAGGCTTTATGTAGGGGTGATGCTCCTGCACAGATAAACCATGTAACTAATTCCTCCTGTCCTAGTTCCACACTAGTGAAATCCTTAACCACTAAACCTTCAGCCACTAGGAAAATAATGTGCTGCCCAAAGAATTCCGCCCACATCTGCAAACCCCTTGGCAGTTACATATACAGAATATATTAATATTCGATGTTAAAGCAATTAAAATGTAATGACAATAATTAATTGCAGGCTTCTGATGGGTAACATTGATAAAAACAGCATGAAACACAGAAATAAAAAATTGGCAACTTGGTAAGGTACAGTGGCTCAGATCTATAATTCCAGCACTTTGGAAGGCCAAGGTGGAAGAATTGCTTGAGCCCAGGAGTTCGAGACCAGCCAGGGAAACATAGTGAGACACCCATCTCTACAAAAAAAATTTTTTTAAATGAGCTGGGTGTGGTGATACACACCTATAGTCCCAACTACAAGGGAGACTGAAGTGGTAGGATCGCTTGAGCCCAGAAGATTAAGGCTGCAATGAGCTGTGACGATACCACTGCACTCCAGCCTGAGTGACAGAGCGAGAATCTGTCTCAAAAAAAAGGAAAAAAAATGACAACTTTGTGAAACAGTACAAGGTGAGAGAAGGGAAACATCAGAAAACCCTATAGATGACACTAAGATTCACAAATCTTAGGGATTTCAGAAAAAAAGGCAAGTTAAATGCTGTATAGAAAGGCCTAAGGGCTGTGCATGAGTTTCTTAAATGACTTTTGCTCTATTAGGAGGTCCCATCTGTAGGTGATCTGGAATACCTCCAAGAAATGATAAATGGCTTTGGCCTAAAGCTAAAGAAGATAAGCTATGGCAAAATTAAATCAGATTGTAGGTAATTAATGTTTTTGTGGAAGAAAAAACAAAACATTGATTTCATATTTCTTTAGGCTTTGAAGTCTTAAAAAAAAAAAAAAAAAAAAACCCAGTCAGTTCTATCAGCTCAAGGACATCAAGCTAGGAAACACTAATGAAGCTTTACGCAGCCAAAGGGGCATCTGATTACATCTACACCACTGCCTATCACAAAAACAACATTTTGTTTAAAAAGAAAGTCTCCTTTCAGAAAATGTCAAGCAGAGTAGATGACGAAGCAAGTGAATGAGAGACTCTATCAAAATAAATCTCCTCCACTCAGATATCTATATCAATTATAAACCTAAATTTCCAAAATAATAACCATAACTATTGCTTGGGGAGTGGTTTAGAATAAACCGGTATCTTCACATTTAGAGTAGGCTTTTTTTTCGTAATGATTTTGTAACTGTGCTGGTCTGCGAATGTGATGCAGACACAAGACCTGGCACTGATGTCATCTCGGCTACCATATTTTTCAGCTGAGAATCTACACCTGACTATAATCAATCTCCATTACAAAACATTTTTTACCATATTCTTTTCTGGAGCCATAAAGAAATGAGTAAAGGATTTTCTGTCTTTAACAATCACAAAACTTGTCTTTCTTATTTGAGGCATCTCAAGTAATGTTACCAACGAGTAAAAATGCATCTGAATTATGAAATTGCACTATATCTTTATAAATACTGAAATATATAAATATATGCATACATGCATACCAGGTATAAGCAGAGCACATTTAGCACAAGAAAAAGTATTTTATTTAAGGACGTGCTTTATAATCCATTGTATGATGAAAACAGAGTTTAACTTGGTCTATGGGATCCTACAATATACTGCTCAGGCTAACTTCCTACAAGTGTGGTAGGCTGCTAGCAGTTCCTTCTGCTGTCTAGGTTCTCCCTAAGCCCACGGGCTGGGGGTGACTTTGCAAAGAGTCAAGTCATACTAATCTCATGTGCACTCCTGGGTCATCTAAAACCCACATGATATTTCAACACAGAAGAAGGAGTTGCTGGTGGGAACAGGGAATGAGTGAGGTCGTGGTGCAGAGAAAAAGAAAAAAATAGATTTAACTAGAAAGTATTCTGCTTGGGAAGATTTTAATCGTATCTGACTTGAAATTTGAGGAGTGTTTTTTTTTTTTTTAATCCTGGTGAGCTTTTGACCTTTCCATAAAATTTACATAATTCAGCATGAAGGGAAACTTCTAGTTGTCAAGAAAGATGTGGGCTCTAGAAATTGACCTTACAGAAAGGCTAAGAGGTCTGTACCCGCCAGGTACTTGATGCTGCCACTATTAATTCTATAGAGAACACAAGGGGCAGCTCTGTGCTTTTTGCAGATGTGGACCCCTGAAGAGATCCTATGATAGACCCCAGAGAGCTGCCTGGGTAGGAGGAAACTGACTGACCCTTCCTCCTTTTCCTTGTGACCAGGCTGATGCTCCAGGAGCTGCATAAAAGAGGGAAGAGTGGCTTGTCAGAGAGGAAAGACATCATTTGAGTCCAAGCTATGCATCCCTCTCCCTGGGAGAGCCCACGTAAGCAGCATACTGCATCACTAAAAGCTCCATAGCATAACTAGGGTAGCTCCACTCCAAGGTCTGCACACCAGATTAAGACATTTTACATGGCTCAGCAAATTTAAATGAATTCCACCATCATTTTGAGGAAGGCAAAGGAGTGGGGAAAGGAGAGGCAAAGGGAAGGAATTAATAAGTACTGAGATTTTATTATACACCAACATTGTACTAGATGTTTCTATGCATATCTTATTTAATCTTAAAACAACTCCATAATCTAGGTAACAGAATTCCCATTTTACAGATGAGGAAAATGAGAGCTAAGAGGGGATATGTAACTGCACTGTGAGTCACAGAACCAAGAAGTATCAGATTTACTATTCAAATCCAGGCTCCAGGGCTCAGGTTCTTCTGGTTGTGCCATGCTACCTTGCACTTTCAATTGTAGAACTAAAAATCATAAATAATAAGGTTTCTAAGTAATGATTTTAAATGAGGTATCAGAATTTGTGTCATAAAAAATTGCAAAATGCCTCCTCCACTGCTCTATTGTCTGTGCCATTAGCATCAAATATGTTCTCACTGAAGCAATCAGCTAGATGGGACTTCTTTTTCCATCAATATCTTGTATAACAAACTGGTTGTATCATCTGGGTGGGGAAGGGAGGGGGTAGCCCTGCTTCTAAGTAACTGGAACTGGCTCATCTGGCATGGAAAGCAGAATACATTATGCCTCAAATAAACATGTAGGAAAATGTTGTCAAGAGTCCATGAAAACTGCCAAAGACATTTCTTCTTCACTTAAAAATTATCTTATCAGGTTGGTGACTTCAACCTTGCAAGGGAAGAAGCTATTTTAGACAAATTTATAGCTTTCAATGCTTTTTGCCATATGTGGAACTAATCTGACTCCAAGTCAAGTCTGCAAAACTTTTTTTCTACATAGTTCGCTTAAAAATCTCACCAAAACTTATAGTGCCATATGTCAAAATCAAGTTAAATTAAATACATTAATGCATTGCAATGTGCATATGAAATAGGGAAAGAACAAAAGAAATATGAAGAAAGTTGAGCACTTCACATTGCTCAGCTCCTCTTAGGTAAAGATCTTGACAAGAAGGGCCTGGGAATGAAGGTTCTGATTAGAAATGCCAGGAAAAAGGTGAACAAAATGAATTCCATTTACTAATTCCCAACAAGACAGAAAGTAAAATGTTCTAGGATAAAGTCTTAAGTTCTACTCTACAAATTGGAAAACAATTCTGAAATAATAAGCAGTCATATAAGCAGAGAAGGGAAGTAAGACACTGCCTGACACAGAGACATAGCCACATCTATCTCTGCTGTCACCAAAAAGCCCCTTGTTTATTAAGAAAGATGGGCTCCTTACAGTATCATTTTTTCATAATATTTTCCATTACTTGCCAAATGTATCTGTGAAGAGCAAATCATCATAATTGGCTTATATTGTACTTGATAGGAATTAAAATCCCTTCAACTTTAAAGTAAATTTCTATCATGACAAATATCCCCAGTGCTAGACTCTAGCTATGTCGCCTTCGATTGTATTTCATCCTGTTACCTTGTGCTGAACATTCTAACAGGTAGCTCTCCCACCCAGTCACCAAAGATCTAGTACTTAAATGCAAGTCTCGCTCCCACTTGCTTGTCACATTTCTTTCATATCTATACTGATGTAATAAAAACATTGACCCAACCAGGATCAAGATTATAGTACATTTATCTGTCACCAAAGCCTTCTGTCTGCATTTGAGTATAGCTTTTCAAATGGTTAACATACACCCCACATTTTTCCTTTACTTGTCCCAAACATACGAGACTTCATCAAAAGTATATGCAACCTTAAAATCTGTATCTGTAAGAGCTTCCTTAGCCTCCAAGTCTATGACTCTTCTAGAAAAAAATAAGATTACATCTTTTATCATCTAATTTGCCAGAATCTTTTCCCATTATTGAAAATCCATATATTTATCCACTCCAAATGAATTTATATAAAATATGTGTATGCTTTTTCTATAGAAAAGTGATATCATGAGAAGAAATTATGTACCAGCCACCGAACATTAAAAATATAGACATGTCATCACGGTTTATGGGTATTTATCACGTGCCAGTCTCTGTATAGAGAATATAATATTGGTTTGTCCCTTGCCTTTATGTTCAGTCTTTTAGAAGAATCAGTACCACATTCTCCAGATTCTCCTCTATGGCTACAACTCTTCTCCTAGTCTCCCTCCTGAATTTGTCTTCCTCCATCCCCTCCCACCCATCCGCAGTTGCATCTTCTGCTGCACTCCGTCTTCGAGACCATAGTTCTTCCAAAGCTTTCATCACCCGCTCAGCTACAATAAGCTCATCAATATCAGGTATCACTAGCATCATCCTCTTAACCCACATTTCCAACAGACTGTCTGGTGGAGACTCCCATCTTTCAACAGCTATAAGGATTTTCATTTAATATAATCACACCCAGCCGTCAAGTTCCATCACTAATTCCCCTGCTACATAGGGACTGACCTGATCTCCACAATCAGAACACTTAAAAATTTTTCCCTGTGTCTGAGCTTCTACGGAATCTTATATTTCCATTGTAACATTTAACACATAACTCCCTCAAAATCACAATTATGTACATGTCTATAACCTGCATTAGATAACAGTTGAGAAGAAGGAATGTGAAGAGAGAAGAGCAGCTGAGGTTGCAAGATTTCTTTCATTGGTCCAATTGGACTTCGCAGTGTTAGATTTTCCATCTGTAAAATGGAAATAAGATGCCCAGTTTATAGAGTCACTGTGAAGCCAATATGGAAGTAGCTTGCTCACAGAAGAGCTCGAAAAGTGGACGCTGCCAGGAGCAGTGTGTTTGCTCTGAATCCTTGAGGGCAGAGACGGTATCTCCACAGCACTCAGCCAGGACTTTGTTAGAACATTACTAACACACACCTGCATAGCTCCTTACTAGGGGTGCAACATATTTCCACGAAAGGAAAACTGAAATGGCTTTATTTACTGTTAAAGCATCCTTCCAGAGGGGGATTTTAGAAGTCACTGTTCAAATCTTTTGGCTTTTCCTTTTAACTACACCCTCTCTGGATCCACCAAAGAGACAATGTAAATAAAATGACACTCCTTTCTGACTACTTACCTACTTCAGTGAAGTCCACTAGCATCTCTGTAGCTCTAGGAGAAACGGGAGAAAATGGCAGCTTCTTAAAATGTATTTACCTCACTACAAGATAGTTATTTAAGGAGTAAACATTTTATATACCAGCGTGCTGGGATTTAATGTCTCTGAGTTCCCACTTATGTTTTTGCTCCTTTGGCATCTTGCAGTATTCAGTGGTGGGTTTTAACTAATTACGTAACACTTTAATCAGACGTTTTCATTAAAGGCTCAGGATGCTCCATTTGCTGACCAATCCTACGTCTTCCTATAACAAGCACTCAACTTTTTTTACGGCAAGAAAAAAAACATTAAGCCAGGAACATAAGTTCTAAACTATAAATGCTTTTGTTTCACCAGATGCAAAAATTCCTATTTTGGAGCATTTCATGCTCTTTTATTTTCTGAGATATAAGAGAGAGATCTAGGAAACCTCAAAAAATTTTTGAACTAGTTTATTGAAGAACAAAGGTAGAGCATTTATTAGACTTTAATATTGAAATAAAAAACTGATCATTCGCAGTGATGGATGTATTTGTTCACATCAGTATTTTGTTAGAGAATAAAAACTTAAAATTGAGTGAGACCTCAGTAGTTATGGGTTGCTAACTAGCAGGCCACAGGCCAGATACGACCCAGATACATTTTTTAATGTGGTCCTTACAGTTTTTAAAATTAAGAATACCTCATATAAAAAATCTAGACGCTTCTGTTTTCCTTAAAAACCTGTCATGTTTTAGAGCCTGGACAATAACAATCAGCTACAGTGGAGTGGGAGCTGCCTCCTTACAGTGGTTTGCAAGTTCCAGAGGCCACAGTTCACGCTCCACTCCCTACCCTCTCTCCCACGTGTCTTCTCTAGGCCTGCCCCACTCCTTTATATCACTTGCCAGATCCCTGCACACATCTGAAACGCACACACAACTTTTTTTAAGGGCAAGGAGACTGGATCTAGAAAGGGCTTCCCTATTCACTAGCTGTGACCTTCAGCAAGGTTTGAGTCTTGGGTTCCTCAGCTTTAAATGGAAGGTAATTTATTGGCCTCAAAGGGTTGTTGTGAGGATTAAAAAAAGAAGTATATGAGAAGTGCTTTTTACACTGTAATGTAAAATGTTTGTCGTCATCATTCACCTCCCAATGCTCTGTGAGTTGCATAAATCCCCTCTATCTACCTCAGTCATTATTTGGCTTACTTGCTCCTCACATTATTTATTACACTTTCTATGACAGAGTTTAAAATCTACATTAGAAGAATTTGACTTATTTTCTTGTGTCATTTAACAAGAAGTAGAAAAGATGAACAAAGATCCAAGGAAAACAAAATGAATTCTTGAATACCAGTGGATCTTTACTGGGCCATTTGTTTGTGAGGGAGGCATGAAATTCGTGCAAAATGTAATTACTGGATTGCTGATGCCTTCAAGTACTGTGTTACAAGTTCACCCAATAGACACCTGAGGCCTCAAAACAAAACAAAACTGGTAGCCCAGGTATTAGGGGCTTCTGTGAAAGAGAAGCACTGACCTCTTCCATGGGCCTATCAGTGTTCTAGTAGAGGACCCAGTCCCATCAGAAAAAAACACAAAACAAAAACAACTGCACTTTCATATAAGCTCTCGTAAGCCATGGCACATATTTTATATCTATCTCTGTACATGTATAGAGATAAGACAGATCTTAAAAAAAATCAATAAGAGATTTTAAAGAAAACAGAATCTTCTCAGAAATGAGCAGAGGTGCAGAAAACTGCGCTTCAATACTGATGCAGGGGATATAAAAATGCTAGCAAAGATGTATGTCATGAATGCTACCTTCTTACGTTACAAATTCACAAACATGTATTCCTGTTCTGCTTAATTCACAACAGAAGCTCATCCTTGTGTGGGGAACCACAATTAAAACATCTGCTTTTAACTTAAAATAACCACGACTAAGTAAATTGCAAAATAAAACTGGAAATAGAGGGGAAGAAGGGATCTAAACCGGAGTCAGCTTTCTTTATAAGATCACCAAAATGGGAGTAAATTATGATTCAAGACACAATCCGTTGAAAAATTCATCTGACGAATCCTTTTTAAAGCATACCATATAGTGCAATTACGGCTTTTCTTGAAGTTGAATGAAACCTCCACCTGAATACAGATTAACGAATGCCAAATTACCACAAGGTCCTCAGTATATATTTTATTTTAAATATAAAAATAAATAACAGCATCATTTAAGAAACCAGTTCTTTCAATAGATGTCCCAGGGCTGATGTTTAAGCAAGTCTCCTTGGCAACCAAGGAGCACAGTACATATTGGGCTGTGGGGGGGGGGGGGGGGGGGCGGGGGAAGGGAAGAAGTGGGGAGCGACTCCAGGGCTGGCAGCATAAGTAATCTGAGTAGTGGCTGCTCCCGTTAGACGACACGGGCAGAGGCTGCATGGGCTGCAAGCCCCTGAAATGTCAACTCCGGGTCTGCCCCCACTGGCGCACCAGCAGCCTCCCACCCTCTTCCTCGGGTCTGCAGAACAGGTTACAAGGAGAGAGACTGGCTTACCCGATGGGGTGAGCGGTCTGCTGGGTTAGGTGCCCGAGACGGCAGCGCAGGCACCGGCCTCTCCTTGATGCACAATGGCTCTGCTTCGCCCCACGATGCTGAGGTTAAGAGAACCCGCAGTAGCTTCGCTCTGCTGGTTCAGGGATGCAGTAGTGAAGACGAGCGTCCTACAGTGTTTGTGTGTGCAAAAGTGTGTGTGTGTGCCTGCGTGCATATGTGTGCGCGCGAGTGCCTGCGCGCTCCCAGACTGTCGCGCGGGGAAACTGCTCCCTAGTAAATAAAAAGCTCTAGCCAGCACTGCAGGTGGCACGTCCCGCTAGCTCCGCCCCAGGCGGTCGCGTCAGACTGGAGACGCACCTTGGCACCCCCGGGGCGGGTTCAGACGCCACAGGGCTCCGCCTCCTCCCGCCTTCAGCGAGCCCGCGCGCTCGCTTCCCCTCCCCCTTCCCTGCGATCCCGCGCATATCCCTTCCCTGCCCGGCGCTCAACGCCGCCGCCAGCCGCCAGCAAGCTCGCTCCCCCGCCGCCCCCCGCCCCCGCCGTCGGCGAGCAGCCAGCGCGCTCTCGCTGGTCCCGGAAGTCCCCTCCTCCACGCCGCCTTCCTCCTCGCTCTCCAGCACCTGCGCCGCCGGCCCGTGGGTCACATGCGCAGTCTGTAGCCACCACTGAGGCGACTGAGACCCGGAACCCAGCCTGCTTGCCCCCAGACTGTCTTCCCAGGGCTGGCGGGCAACTTGAGCGAACAGATGCCGTGGCCCTAAGTCGGTGTGCCAGGGAGTCCTTCCTCTGCTAACTTGTGAAGTTCAAGTTGCTTCTAGTCCTAGCGGCCCTACAGTAGCCCTCCTCAGGATAATACACTCTATGGTACTGACCAGAACAAATTCACAGTAACTTTGAGAAATGACGGGGGACCAACCCCCTAGAGGTGGATGAAATTCCCAAGCCTAAGAAATGAGAAAGGGTATGATTACTGTGGTTACTGCTAATTCAGCAATAAAACCGCAAACAAACCACCACCACAGAACCATACCTTTTTTTTTTTTTTTTTTTTTTTTTTTTTTTTTTGAGACGGAGTCTCCCTCTGTTTCCCGGGCTGGAGTGCAGTGGCCGGATCTCAGCTCACTGCAAGCTCCGCCGCCCGGGTTCACGCCATTCTCCTGCCTCAGCCTCCCGAGTAGCTGGGACTACAGGCGCCCGCCACCTCGCCCGGCTAGTTTTTTTGTATTTTTTAGTAGAGATGGGTTTTCACCATGTTAGCCAGGATGGTCTCGATCTCCTGACCTCGTGATCCGCCCGTCTCGGCCTCCCAAAGTGCTGGGATTACAGGCTTGAGCCACCGCGCCCGGCAGAAGCATACCATTAAATTCCAGGGCCTGGCACACTCTAGTGCCACTTGCGAGTCATTCAGGTCACTCCTGTGTAAAACATGCTGAGAAACTCACACTGAAGCAAAATGGGTAATTTTAATAGGTAAATATTTCAGCATTGAATTGAAAACCTCAGTCCAACGTGGAGGTAAGACACCGGAAGCAGGAAGAATGTAACTAAATTGGAGTAAATGGTATTTTGTAGAAGTTCAGGATTTAACTTACTGCAGAGATAGTATGTTAATCCTATTTCTTGCAGGTTTATGTTGTGCCACAGAGTTGGGCTAGGAACACTGCCCTGATCTATTTTGAGGTGTCCTTAATGTTCTCAAATCAGTGGTTCAGCGATTATTTTCTACTTCTAGATCCACAAGATTTGGGGTTTTTTTCGTTTGCTCCCTCTGGGGGTTATCTGTCTGGCTTTTAGTGCTTCATTTTCATGGTCCTGATATTTGGACCTTAGGATGTTGGGTACCTACTTCTCTAGCAGTGCTGGACACAGCATAGATACAGAGGAAAGAATGACAAACAACTGACTACAAACATTAGGTGCAGTGTCATCCTAAGAATTTTTCATAAGCAACTTGAAAGTTTTGATTGTGTTGTCTTCTATCAGAAAATCAAATATGAAAGCGTCTTTGAACCAAAATTATTGACGGTGACAGGTATCAATAAATAAAACACTCCTTTAAGATTCCCAAGGTGTTTGTCACTAAAGTGAGAATACTTAAAATTTTAAGCCCATCTATGTCGATTGGGTTATCTGTTTGTTTAGAATAAATAGAAGCTATTTATTTAGTATAATTAAATAGAGCAAAGACTATAATTGCATTTACACAGGAAAAGAATATTTACACCACCAACTCACCATCTGTGTGACTGTAGAAGAATATCTTACTGCCCAAGCTGGGTGTGTCATGGTGTCTCCTGGCCCTAGCACAATGTCTGCCACATAGTATCAGCTCACTAAATATTGTTCATTGACACATGGAGTTGAGGTTTGAATGTCAAATGCCTAGTAAAACGTCTAGTTCAGAGAGGGCAAGCTTTTCCTAAATGGTTCCTTAGTATTGATTTAAAGTTTATGTTTTGTCTTAAGTCTTTTATTTCTCTAAAATAAGAGACACTAATTTATTCAATAGCCACCAAAATTCAACAGAAATATTTTGCAGTTTACTCCACTCCTAGAGGAGCAACTAGGTATTAGGCACCATTTCTCTCTTAGGTACCATTATATATAGTCTTTCTCCTTATTAAGAAAACTACTTAAAATTATACTCCCCAAAAGCTGTTTTCTGGAATGCTCATTATTTGTTCAGCAATTTTTTGAGCTCCTAGAATGTGTTAGGTGGTGTAATCCATGTAGATCTTTTGTCAATAAATATACATTGTTCCTGTTTCAATCTAGTGATGTTATGGGAGATGAACTGAAGAAGTTTTTTTTTAAAAAAGTGTGAGTCTTTGGTTGCAACTGAAAACCCTCTGCCCAATTTAGGCAAGAAGGAACTTAATAGAAGGATATCAGGAGCTCTAAGAATTGATGGAAAGCCTAGCTGGATACCCGGAATAGAAAGCCAGCAGGAGAATTCCAAAGGGCACAGAAGCAGTGACAACAGGATAATGTCAGGACAGGAATGTTGTAAGATGGTGTCTTCCATTGCTGAAATGGGTGAGCCCCAATGGCTTGCTCTTTGTACTCCCAGTTGTAGTCTGCAGCTTCTAGTTGTCCTAGCCTGGAGCATTGGTCTGTCCCTCAGTTGTGGTAGTGTGGAACCCCTGCTTATAGCCCCACTAGATTTAAAAAGAAGAGTGGACACCGGGTGGCTGGAAAATAGCATATATTCACTACAGGAAATAGGGTGCCAGGTCAGATAATTTGGGGAAACACTGAAAAGTAGGTTCCTGTCACATTGGTATATTAAAGACTGAGGCCTTACATAAAAGAAACCTCTTTCACTTTCTTAAACAAGTATCCTAGAGTTTGGCTGAGTATGTAACACTTTTTTCTTTTTTTTCAGCTTGCCTCTTAATATACTTTGGAAAGCATCTTGGAACACAAATTTTTGCAGCATTATTTTCATCTATCATCAACTTGTCCATGAGCCAAGATATAGGAGGGTAGCATAAATCTAGTGCTGTGAGTTTTTATAAAGTCTGTATTCTAACAGCTCTGGGAGAATCAGATTTGAAACTGTCTCTGGACAGATCAGATTTCTAGCTAAAACTACATCCTGAAAGAGAGCTATGTCATAGTTCTTTGTTAAATTCCTGATAGCTGCCTCCTCCCCGAAGCAAATAAGGAGGAAATTGTCATTCTTAATGCCAGTGTCGTGGTTTTCTGTCACAAACCAGTAGTGACATTGAGGAATCACTGAGCCATATTTCTAATTACAGTACTACTCGAGAGAACAGATCAGTATTAATTATCCCAAAGCAAAATTGATTTTTGGCTGGTATTCTCTAGTTTTCAAGTGGATAACACAAAACAACTCTAGCTAACACTTCACTTTACTCAGTTACCTACGGGTACATTTTGTAGCTAATTCATCCTATTCATCAGGAGCCAGTGCCAGTGTAACTCAAAACTAGTGCCACAGGAAATTTTTTACTGTTAAAATATTTCATGTTTACATTTTCTGTGCCACATTCTTTGATATCAAATGCTGTTGTTGTTTTCAGTCTAATTCAACATAATCAACTAGACACATAATGGGAGCTTTGTAAAAATATACAGTGCTGAATAGAAAATAGCCCCTACCTATAAGAAAGAATATTGTAATTGCACAATTAAATAGGTTCGACAAAATATAAAGAGGATTCTTAGTCATCATTAAGATAAGGCAGATTTAAAAATAAATTGTAATTTTCATGTATCAGATTGGCAAAGACGTAAAAAGATTATAATACCTAGTGCTTCAGAGAATATGGGTAAAGAAGAGCTTATGAGAATTTAAGTCAATACAAACACTTTGGAAAACAACTTGTCAATATTTACATTCATTATTTTTTTCTTAAAAGCTCATACTTTTTGGTCCAGCAATTCCAATTCTAAGAATTCATCCTAGGGTTACCTCACACAAAAGTTCAAAGACTTATGTGAAAGGATGATAGCTTGGTAATATTTGAGAGAGAAAAGGGGAGGGAGAAGGGGGAAGAGAGAGAGAGAGAGAGGGACAGAGAGAACTAAAGGTCCATCATTTGGGGACCAGTCAAATTATGAAGATACCAAGTAGCCATTTAAAAAACAGAGTAGATCCTTGCAGACTGATATCAAAGCTATATCACTAAGTGAAAAATGCAAGTGGAAGATCAATAGGTATACTGTGATGTAGTTTGTGTAAAAGTAGAGGAAGAGAAGGAGGGAGATGTGTGTTTAACTGTGTGTTTTTACATTTTACTGGCTCAGGAGGAGAGGCGTGAATCTGAAGCTGGCTCTGTTCAGTGCCATAGACATCAAGGTGCTGGACCTTCCATGTCACCTCAGTACCATCGATGTTCTGTGTCACTCTGTAACCCGGGGAACTCACACATGTCCTAGGCCATCTGAAAGGTCAGGATAGGCCCCTCTTAGGGCACATATTCTCTCCTCCTGGATTTTGGAAGGTGGGATACCATGGAAAGGAAAACTAACAGTTGTATTGGTCTTAGTTGAATGAAGACTGGCTGTCAACAGGTGCTGGAGGTGACCAGCAGTGCTCATAGTGTTAGAGGATGGTGTCTGTGATGCCGACTCTACTCTCCAAGGATTTCCCTTAACCAGGCCCCTTTCCCTGAGCCGAAAGACCATGCTCCCTTACTGAGTAGTCATGATCTTCCCATCATCCCAGCCCAGGGAACCCTATCCAGTCCTCCCAATTAGCAAGATTCACTCTTCGTCACCGTGTTTTTTTTCCCCGAAACTGTTTCTGTTCCTGTGTGAATAGACCCTGCCTTTCTTCTGAGGACTGGTCTTTTGAAACTCATTAAATCAAGAAGCAAATTTGGTTGGTTGATTGGTTTTCTTAACCTGTGGTCTCTAATGTTATCTCTCCACTGAGGCAAGTTTCGTAAAATGCCTACTTGGTTGAATGGGCAAGAGCCCAAGTATGAGAAAACACCAGGAACCAAAGGCATATCAGTTATAGCTAGAAATATCTGAAGTAAGAAATTTGCTTCTCTCTGAAAAAGGGGATGATGTGGCTCTTTTCTTTTTCATTTTCTACCTTTCTGTACTGTTTATTATTTTTATGATGAGCATGAGTAATATTTATATTAAAATGCATTCGTAAATTTAAAGCATTACTTTTTAGAATCAATTTATAAAAGTGGCTATTAAAACACTTTTAATTGCATTACTGGAAAATAGTAAGCATCACAG
This sequence comes from Papio anubis, assembly GCF_008728515.1. Taxonomy (NCBI): domain Eukaryota; kingdom Metazoa; phylum Chordata; class Mammalia; order Primates; family Cercopithecidae; genus Papio; species Papio anubis. The sequence continues at coordinate 92,187,820 of NC_044981.1, read as the reverse complement.
TCAGAAAAAAAAATTGCTTAAATACTCTGGAAATCCTAAAATTAATCAAGCAACATTGGCAACTACGTAACTACACCTATATATAAACCTGGTAGAAGTAGAAGATTAAAAAACAAACAAATGAAACACATATGAATAGATCCCATACTTTCAACGTTTGGTCTGCATAGACTCAAGAAATCTACTTTTCAGTTCTAATTCCATATTCTTTCCTGACCGTTTCCTGTTCTCTTTAATCATAGTGACAAATGAGTCACAATACTTTTTAATCAGAGTTTCCTGTATCAGTTACAGTTCTTTGCTTCTGTTTTAAGCAACTGAAATTGATTCTTGATAACCTGATTACTTTACTGGAAATACAGTGAAGAGATACTTAATTGGAAGGATACTAGTGGTTCATAGAATTGAGGGACTGGGAGGGAAAACCTGAATATCCAAGCTTTTAGTAAAACGAGGAACCCAAATAACTCCACTCCATCCAAGATTCAAATTCCCAGGAGAATCTAACTGGTCAAGTCTAGGTCATGAACCTCTCACTGTGCTGAGACAGCGAGAAGAGAGATGGGGAGGACGGGATATGTGAAATGGGGAAGGAAGACTTCCCCAGGGAAGAGTGAAGTTCTCTTACCTCCACAGGGGAAAGGGATGCTACACTGCACAGGCAGAGTGATGGCTCTTCATTTTCTCCATTTTTTAAAAGTAGACTTAATTGAGGAATTTTATTACTTCCTTTTAATATTTTCTTTTATTATATCCTCTCCTGCCCCATTACTGCTTCAAAACACATTTCAAGTAGAATCAGAATTGATATTTTAAAACAAATTAATGCAAGTTTTAAAGATATAAATTCTCGTTTAAAAAGTGATGAGTAACCCACTGAATGTGAAGATGTCTCACAGTAGCCTATTTTGAAAATTTTCTTTCATGTTTAGGCCACTTATCATGGAATTTAAATTGAACACTTGGTGATACATCAAATTTTTAGTTTCTAATCTTAGAACTCTGTGTGGGATCAGTTTTCACAGAAAGTTCATCACTATTTTACAGTAGTATAATGTAGATTAATGTACCCGACACTTCTAAAATTCTAACCCCACAGTAGTAATGTGTGAATTTAAGTATGCCATTAAGAAAAAAAAATTGTTAACCTCATTCATTAAAATCATCCATTCGTTCAAATTTAATGTTTCCCAAGCCATATCAGCCTGAAGGTAAAAATAGGTCATAAGAACTGTCAAAAATAACACAAAAATATTTCTACAGCTTTAGTCTGTCTGATTAACAGAAACTAGCATCCCTGGCTTCCCCAAATTTTATTTCAAGTTCTCTCAAAGGTATTTTACCTGTGAGCTCTGTTAACTCACCCTGCTCATCCTTGCTAGCACAAGAAATAGCCCTTAGTAGATACTGCAAGTGAGACTACCTGGCTGCCTTGGACAGCAGCTCTTTCTGTTTTTATTTACTCCTTTTCCTCCTTTTTATAGTTTCTTCCTTCTAGGCCAGTGATTCCAGTGGTTCTCAAGAAAAGGTGATTTTGTTCCTCAGGGGACATAATGTCTGGATTCATTACTGTTTTGCATGCCTAGAAAAGAAGAATGCTACTGGCATCTAGAGGGTAAATCCAGGGATGCTGCTAAACATCCTATAATGAACGGGACAGCCCCTGCAACAACAAATTATCTGATCCCAAACTGTTAAAAACCCTTTTTAAGGCACAGACCTCAGTCTCAAAGAGGTAGCTTAGGGGACAGTTTGAGTAAAAAACATGTTCTGTCCTCAAAAGTCAACAGTCCTTTGATGTTCTTACACCAAAGATACTCCTCGTCTCTGACTTCACTTAGGATGATGTTCTTTTCCCTGAAGTCTCTTAAGCCTGTCACAGGAATTGATCCCTGACACATGGAGAACCACACACTGCAGTCTTCCTGACAAACTCAAACATGCCTGAATACCAGAGGAGGCCCAGTTGAAGTTCCTGCTTAATATTGCTGAAGTTCCTTGCAATATTAAAGATAGGATTGCCTCCTCTGTGAAGAATGTAATGATCATTTGGGGCATTGAACAAGAGATGGTGCCTCTGTCATAGCTGTTGTTTTCTGTTGCCAGCATCTCTCTCTGACCTCATCCTCCTTCTGATAACAGATTGGGGAATGGACCTCAGGTCAGACAGACAATAGACCTTTCCCAGGATGTTTTACTTCTAAACTCAAGCTGAGTAAAGAGAATCTCTTTTCTGGTCTGAGAACTACAGGGTATGAGTCTCCAGGGGAACCATTTTGTGACAGTGAGGCTATCATGCAGAGAGCAGCATGAAAGATGGAAAGCAAGGAGAAAAGAGGAAGTGACAAGGAGGAAGTAATAGTGCTTGCATCCTAGGTTATCCTAAGTCCAGCTCCACTGCATACTTCCCGGCATTTAATTTTGTGTGCAATAAATTTCTCATTTTCTGTTTAAGTTTGGTTAATTTGGGTTTTACCATTTCCAACATAAGAATCTTGGCTAATATGCCTTTCTTCAAAATCCTTGCAATTTAATAAGGCAGATAAAACAGCATGTGAAAAGTGCTTATATAAAGTGTACATAGGGTTTTCCTAAGTTTCTTGTTATGTTTTTGACTCTAGAAAGGATTCAGGGTTGGTCCTATTACACTAGTTTATTAGGTTGTATATTTGTGTTTTATACATTTTTTCATAGGTTGATTATATTTCACCACACATTATTTTAGATGGAAAAACAGTTCCTTTATGATGAGCACCAAAAAATAGCACTATAAACATGTATAGGAAGGAAAGAATAAATAGTATATAATCTGGGTCATAAATCATATGTTTTAGTTAAATAACTAATAAGGGTTAGTTAAATAACTAAATAAGGGTAGAGGAGGAAAAAACATTTCTTCTATTCTCTTATGTTTTCACTGGGGCCTTTGAATTAAATGGACAAAATACAGATTAACAGGAGAAGAGGCATACGAACACTTTTGTGTTAACATTCTAATTTTTGTGTATATAGAAGGCTTCATAGAAAAGAATGGAAGAACCAATGAAGCAGTTTGACCCAAGGACTCATGTACCATTTTAACAGAGGGTGATAAATTATGAGAAAGTGACAAGACAAAGAAATATAGGTTTGAGCTTCAAGAGACAGTAAATTGTGGGATGGTAATATGCAAGGGAAACTAATGGAAAGTAAGGGTTACTTTAGTAAGGTTTGTTCATACAGACTCATCTTGGTGCTGACTTTTGTTAAAGCTAACTAAATATGTCCTGAGAAAGACTCTGTACTTCTATATTTGAGTCCTTGTGGATGAACTGCGACCTAACTTAATAGGTAGACAAGATTGAAAACCTAACTTAGGAGTATGTGCCTGTAACAATAGCTGAGTCTTGGCCAGTCCCAGCAGCCATTTTCAACCACTCATACACTGCTGAGTGTTCAACCTGTGTTCAAATAAAGCATATGCCAACCTGTAACCAATCCAGCTGTTTCTGTACCTCATTTCTGATTCCTGTGCGTCCCTCTACTTTTTTGTCTATAAATTTGTTCTGACCACAAGGCACCTCTGGAGTCTCTCTGAATCTGCGGTGATTCTGGAGGCTGCACAATTTGTGAATCATTCATTGCTCAATTAAACTCCTTTTAATTTAATTCAGCTGAAGTTTTTCTTTTAACACTTTCTGTCTCTAATGATAATAGTTGATCTCTTTCTTTTTGGGGAAAGGAAAGGGGAACACCTTTACAAAGGGAAATTTATGTCCTGCTTTTAAGCCGATGGGGGAGGGCAAAGAGTTTTTTCTGTGTTTTCTGCTTTTAATTGCCTTAAGCTCAAAATAATCCTTATGCCAAAGTGGCATATTTTGGGGTGGCACATTCTAACTTTTTTCATAGGTGAACATGGAATCCTATATACATAGTACTTTTTCAATTACAGAACATTATTAATTCTCAATCTTAATACAATTCTATGAGTATTATCCATTCTTTTTTTCTTCATGAATAGAACCTTATCAATTTATTGAATTTGCCAATAAATTAATTGCAGAAATTAATTGGCTGAAATCCAGCTTTTTATCTCCCAAGATCAGTGCTCTTTCCTCTAACTCAGAGCTGCTTCTAAGTTGAGGAGGGAATCACAAAGAAGACAGCCACACCATTCCTTCTACTGAGCTCTTGGGCACCTGGCTTGTGTTGCTATCATCTGTTGCCATATTTTACTGAACTTTTGTGTTCATATGTCAGTGTCTTTCATTAGGTTGTGAGATCTGCAATAGCATAGCCATTGCCTTGCCCATTTGGAGGGTCTTATCCTTTTTTGTGCCTTTTACCATGCCCAGAACAGCTATTAGAAAACAGCAACCACTCAGTAAATATTTGTTGGATGGTGGATAGTGAGTGGATATGAGTTAAGAAGCAGGAAGATACAAAACAGCTGTAGGTACCATTGAGATTGAATTATAAATTTCAGTAGAAGAATTTGGAGAAATACCTTCAGAAAAAGAAGCTGGGGCAAAATAATGGGAAGCTGTAAATGCTAATCCAAAATATTCATACTTAAGTCAGGAGGCACAAGTGATGCTTGTTGTTTCTCTTTAAGAGGGTTGACCTTCTTAATGGGTTGGAGGAAGGGTCATTGAAATTGTCCAGGATTGCTGGGCTCAATGGTATGTGCCTATAGTCCTAGCTACTCGGAGACTGAGGTGGGAGGATGGCTTGAGCCCAGGGTTTCTGGGTTGTAGTGTGCTACGCAGATTGGGTGTCTGCACTAAGTTCAGCATCAATATGGTCACCTCCTGGGAACAGGGAACCACCAGGTTGCCTAGGAGGGGTGAACCAGCCCAGGTCAGAAATGGAACAGGTAAAAACTCCCATGCTGATCAGTTGTGGGATCGCATCTATAAATAGCCACTGCACTCCAGCCTGGGCAACACAGTGAGACCCTGTCTCCAAAAAAAAAAATAAAAGAAAAAGAAATTGTCCAGGATTTAAGTGCTGGGAACATGGCATACAGTGAGGGCCATGGAAATGGAAAGGAGAGGAACAGTGTTGCGGCTATGCCCAGCTAAATCCCCTTCTCCCTCATGACAATGAAGGGTGACTTGTCTGGGAATCTGCTAAAAGGGCAATAGTGCAGGGAGGTAGACAAAGCATAATCTGTTTGGTAAAGCTACGTTTCAAATGCCAGCAACATCAAATGCAATTACTAAGACCAAAGGACCAGAGGCAGAATTATAGTTAAGGCTTCAGAGCCAATGATGTGGAGCCCACTAGATAAAAAGTCAAAGTTAAACAAGAACTTAACAAGTACAGAGGATTTTTGGTATTGGTCAATAGTGATACCATTTTGTATTAGTTTCCTGTCATAACAAATTATCTCAAATACAGAGTCTTGAAACAAGACAAATACAAATGTATTATATTAAAGTTCTATAGTTAGAAATCCAGCATGGGTCTCACTGGGCTAATATCAGGATGTCAGCCAGGCTCATTTTCTTTGGGATGGCTCTAGTGACCCTGTTTCTGTGCTGCCTGCCAGCTTCTAGAGGTCATCCACACTTTTTGCTTGTGGGTTACCCCTCTTTCTTCAAAGCCAGAATCATTAGGCTAAATCCTTCTCATGCTGCCATTTATCTGTTCTCCCTTTTCTGCCTCTCTCTTCCACTTTTAAGGACCCTTCTCATTACATTGAATCTGCTGGATAATCCAGGATAACCTCTCTACTTTAAAGCCAGCTGATTTACAACATTAATTCCATCTGCAGCCTTAATTCTCCTTTGTCAGGTAATATAATCTATCCATAGACTTTAAGAATTAGGACATGGACATCTGCCTACTACACCCTTCCCACATGACGGAGGCGACAGTGCCAGCCTGGCTTGCAGGAGGAGAGCCCTAGTTATTGAGGTGCACATACATTAAGGGAAGGCCTGGCAATATTCTGATCCAGGCCACTCTCAGAATCATTACTTTCTTTCAAAATTGTTCTCCGACTATGAACAGTTAACTCTCATGTTCTTAAGATAATTTCTTATTCATGAAAGTAAAGCTCACCTAGTCTCCCTACCAACCCATCTAGACTGCAGGGTGCTGGAGCCTGCTTGCACCACTTGCAAAAAGTTATTGGTAAAATTTCAGGAATTTGTCAATGTCACATTGACATCAGTCAAGGCAGGACTCTTTACACCATGAAAATGAGCAAACACTAAAATTAGGGCTTTTCCCCTGAGAGCCAGGTATTAAATATGTGCCAGCAAACCACTTGGTATGTATGAGTTTAAAGTGAGTGCTGCCAACAATCAAGCTGGGACCTACATTATGTTTCAAAGACAGTGACTGGTTATTGCAGTTAGTCTGGGTCTCCCAGACAAATGCCAATACCAGATAGACCATAATTTGTCTAATTAGCCTCTGCTCTTCAGTAGGAGATGCAAAATTCAGTTTATTAGTCGCTGGGGTGTTGCCAAGGTTAATTGGAGTTATGATATACTTAAACTGGACAGTAGTCTCAAAAGGCTATACCTCATTAGTAGTTCTTTCTAATCTTAGCAAGATTATAGATAGCCACAAATTCCATGCTTGATAAGAGTTCAGGCACTTCAGAGCTGGTTCAGAAAGTGGTGACTTAGCAGAAACAGACAGCAATCAAACGTTGAAATAATTTTGCATCTATATTCATTCAGACAACAAAAAATTGTGAGCTTCTCCTAGGAATACAAATACCACAGTAAAACTGATAGTTACGGTTCCTTCTCCCACAGGGCTTACAGGCTACCTTGGTGAGAAGGGTGTACGTGCAGGTAGTAGGGAGAGGAGCAGACAGACAAACAAGCAGCAATTACAATGCAGAGGAACTGGATCATGGAAGTAGTTAGGAGGGTCTCCTCACTGAGATTTCCCAGGTCAGGCAAGGAGTCCTGGATAAAGTGACATATAAACAGAGTCCAATAAGTAATAATAATAATAATAATAATAATAATAGCTAATACTTATTGAGTACCTTGTATGTTTCAGTTTAAGTCCTAAGCATATTTTCTTTCATTTGGTTTTTCTAACACCCATGGAGCAAATATTATTAGTATTATTCCTATTTTACATAAGAGGAAACTGAAGCATAGCTAAGTTAACTTACCCCAAGTCTCACAGCCAGGTGAAGAGCTGAGAGAGTAGGAGTTTGCCATTTTAAGGGATAATGGAGAAAAGAGGATTCCAGTAAACGAAGCAACACAGGAAAAATCACGATGGGTCCTAGAAAAAGAGGAAACTTATTGACTAAAGATGCAAGGGGAGAGTGATGAAATATGGAAGCTACAGAGAAAGCACGAACTGAGAAGCAGGGTTTATTTGTTTGGTCATTAATCAGGGTGATGAACAAGTTGGCTTACTTTAAAGCACCACTGCAGCCTCCTTATGGGAGCAGAGGGAGGAAAGCCAGTGAGGAGGATAAAATCCAGGAAGGAGATGAGAGTCAGGAATGGGAAGGGGTTAAGAGTTCAGGATGCTGCCAGGTTTCTGCCTTGGACACCTAGGGAGGAGGTGATGGCCACCACTGAGCTAAGGGACACAGGAGAAAGAGCAGGTTTGTGGGGGGAAGATGATGAGTTCAGGTTCAGAACATTACATCTGAAAGGCCTGTAGGACGCGTGGGAGGACATGTCTATAAAGCAGATGGCTGGAGTGATAGATTTGGGAATCATCAAAATAAGATGAAAATTGAAGCCAGCAACAGGAAGAGATTACTCAGAGGAAGGGTGCAGAGTGAGGAAAGCCAAGAGCCTAGGACAAAGCGTGGAGGAAATATACGCTAGGAAAGCGTGTATTTAAGGGGCAAATGGAGGAGTGGCAGTCACAAAAAAAAAATGAAGGACCGACCAGAGAGATATATGGGAAAAGAACATTTCAAAAAGAAGGGCATGGCCAATATTATCAAATACTGCTGAGTAGTAAGTAAGAAAAATACCAAAAAAAAATGTTTATTGGATTTAGCAGTGTGAGCTTTGTGTTGTGCTTTGCAGTACTTTCTTTAAAGTGGTAGAAATCAAAAGCTATTTTCCCCAGGGTGAGGAGTAAATAGGAGGCAGGGAAGTGGAAATAATAATTAATTATTTCAAGAAGTTTGACTTTGACAGGAGAAGAGATTCAGGGTAGAAGGTAGAGGAGACAGCACTGAAGGAGGTTTTTACCACACTTAAGTGCTGGTGGGCAAAAACTGTGGAATAAAAGGTCAAAGAATAGACAACTGATTGAGAAGCTTATTGTTTGTAAAGAGCTAAAACCAGTGAGAACCATGGGGGGAAGTTGAAAATGCTTGAGTTGGTTCTAGGTCCCTCAGGAAGTGGAACGCGTCAGGCTGCAGGACTGAGTGTAGTGCAGGATGCAGTAACCTGTATGTGCACAGAATTCTTTCTCTACACAAGAGACGTCAATATTTTCTCTCAGGAAAGTGGAAGATACAAAGAGAATTTGCAGTTAGCAACTCAGAAGAGGGCCCACTCCAGAACTGTGCCATCCTGGCAGCCGGATCTTGAACTCCCAGCCTCCAGAACTGTGAGTTTATTCTCTCACTGTTGTTTAAACCCCCCAGTTTGTGGTACTTTGTTACGGCAACACTAGAAAACTAATTCAGAATATCAAAGCACTAGTTGCACAGTTTTAAAAAGATACTTAAAATATAGATATGTATTATGTTATTTACACAATTAACTACATTCATTTTACAATACATCTTCACATAGAATTTACCATATATACTGAATATAACTATAACTTTGGTAAGTAATGGTATTTAAAATAAAATTGGCAATTAATTATCCTGGAAAATACTCCCTTGAGAGTCAAAGCTTGTGCTTCTTCTAGTTTTATGGTTCTCTGATTTTATCAACAAACTGCATGCCAAATCTAATTGCCTCATGGTAATCCAGATTTAAATCATATTCTTATTAATACTGAGGATTTACCTAAAAGGCTTAAGGGATTATGTGTGGAAATGCAACAGAAATTGAGAAGTAACTCAGTAACTTCCATTAAGATACAACTGATTGGCCGGGCGCGGTGGCTCAAGCCTGTAATACCAGCACTTTGGGAGGCCGAGACGGGCGGATCACGAGGTCAGGAGATCGAGACCATCGTGGCTAACACGGTGAAACCCCGTCTCTACTAAAAAATACAAAAAACTAGCCCGGCGAGGTGGCGGGCGCCTGTAGTCCCAGCTACTCGCGAGTCTGAGGCAGGAGAATGGCGTAAACGCCCGCGAAAAAAAAAAAAAAAAAAAAAAAAAAAAAGATACAACTGATTTTAAAAATCAACAAAAATTTTAAACTTGTATTTTATTCTCAGCAACAGGCATGTAGAGTTTGCAAATTAAGTACAATTAAGCATATATGGTTTGCCAATCATCATATGAAGTGCTGTAGATATGTGGAGGCAAGTGATAAGGATACTGCTCCACAGGTTCTTACAATGTAGTTGGGAAGACTGAAAATGTAAAAATAATAAACACAAATTAGAGTGCTCATACACAATGCTGCAGATACTATTTTCTCTCATAAACAAGGGAGCAAGCCCTTCTTTCCTCCATCACATAAACACATCTTTCCCTTTGTGCGTCCTCTCTGACATAGCCACAGAGAGAGGTAAATTTTGTCTATTTTTTTTTCTTTTTTTGCTTTATCTTCTGTTGGAATGTTTCTCATTCTTTTTCCCTGGGGACGGGGTTATTAAAAACAGGGAGGTCATATGTGGGACTTCCCTGTGCCACTCCCTGGTTCCAAATAAAGGAGATTCCACAACAGGGTGTGTTGCAGATAGTGGAGCAGTCAATGGTAAATGTGGGAGCCAGCTACATCACCCACTCCCAAAGTGAAAGGCATTGTTATGGGTCTAGAGAAAGTGACATCTCACAATAGAGCTGCAGTCCAGTAACCTGGCTCAACTCCAAAGCTAGCTGTGCAAACCTTGTCTCTGAACACATGACAGTCTTCCTCCTGCCACTTCTCCTTTCCCACCTGTCACATGTGTGGAAAAGTGCAAAGTACAAAGTTCTTTAAATCTTCTATTTCAAAACTACCATCTGTCTTCTTAAGATTTTTTACAATACCAGCAGGACATCACTGCTGACATTCTATTTCTAATTTTTAATGTGTTCAAATCACAATCCCTGCACACAAAAAGGCACACACTTTCTAACTCTTCTGAATGTGCTGATGTTCTGGCAATAACTATATTCTCCTTTTCTGGTTAGCTCTCAAATGCTGGACAGGAAATAATTACTACAGAAAGAAAGAGCAACGTATGGGAAATCAGTATACCTGAGTTCTAGTCCTGAACCTGCCTGTAGCCATCTGTAGCATCTTAGGCATCTTAGGCAAAGTTACCCCTATGTCTGCTGAGTCTGTTTCTGCTCAGCTCGTCCATTATGGAGCTAAGAGATGGGACTGCCTTTGACTGCCTTTGCTAAAGAGTAACCCACAACAGTGTGAGCAGAGTAGCAGTAGATTTGCTCTTTCTAAAACTGTGGGATAAGCAGGGTTGCAAAGCATAGTCCAGAACCAAAATCAAGACCAATCACACAAGATTGTTGAGTCTAAAAACTGGGTCCCAAGACAGAAAGAAGGTCCAAAAATAAGCCTTCGTGACACACATGCAAAATTCCAGAACAGAGCAGTTAATTTTAGGAGTTGACAGAAGTGTTTTTCTCTTCTATCTTCTATCTTTTTTCTGTCTATCTTTACCATCCTCACTTCCATGAGGTTCTGATAGGGATGCCGAATTCTCTATCCCTACCAAAGGATGGGTACTTGACCCAATGCAGGTCAATTGGTATCCCTCTTGTCTGATAATTTAAATCTGGAGCAGAAAAAAATCCAGCAGCAGAAGTCAGCTGGTCTTCAGTGCTTGAATGGTAGCATCTTAGCCCTTTTGCTGCTTAGATCCCTGGAGCTGCCCTTGTAAAAGGTCAGGACTTCCTTATTAAGGTCTCTGTACCCTTGAAATGGACCTTCTTTTTTGCTGCAGTGTTCATTCAGTTTCTCCTGGTTTCAACAAAAGAACAAAGCATATCCCCAAACGCTAGAATTCAAATAGGCACAAGTATGAAGCTTTGGTCTTCTTGTGCAGCAGAATGCATCCCGGGAGAGCTGGCTAGGAGCAAGCAGGAGGCATGTTAGAGTCAGCACCAGAAACTGGTGAAGGGGAGGGGGCAGGACAGTGGCGAGAGGATAGGGCAGTAAAGGGAGGGGGGTGCGGACAGTGGACAGTTGTTCATTGAAAAATGAGCTGATTATCCTAGATGATGTCTAAGTTCTAATTAGCATCCTATAATTCAAAGTGATCAACTCCATGGCCCAAATTATTATTACCATGTTTTAAGTGAGATAGAGGAAGAAACTTTGGTCTTTTTCTCTTTTGGTCTTGCTTTTTGGTAAGAATCTAGTGGATGGGAATATCCAGAAATGTAGGATGATGTATGACTCCAAGCGTTCTGATTCACTACTATAAATGCAGAGGGGTGTGCATGTGGCAGAACCCTGTTAATAACATTCATGTGACATTTTTTTATGTGCCTCACAAATGAATCCTGCCAAATCATTAGGCGAGCCCAGTTTTATCATTATAAGTATACATTTATTCTTGAACACCTCTGTGTGTGGCAAGGTTTTGATATACTTCTTTTCCAGGAATATTTCTTGATGTTAACATCAGCTTGTACTTTTGTACCCTGGGCTACCATGACATAAGAAACCTTTCACTCATCTTGAAATTTCCTCCTATTTCCCTTGTACACTACTAAGGAGTATATTTTCTGAGTCTCAGATACACAACTCTACCATTGGTAGGTTTTCTGCCCTGTGATCCTTTTGGGGTTTTCTGGTTTAGTTGTTATGGAAGGCACACCAGTGCACATGAGTACAATGTCAAGCACGCTTCTGCCTCAGAGCCTTTGTAGTTTCTTGGCCTAGAACTATTTCCCCCAGGTGTCCACTATTTATGAGTCCATGTATCTTTGGTCCGTTCTATTGGTCTCTGAGTTAGAAGATGGAGAATTAATTAGTCATTCACATACAAAGAAGAGATATTAGCTGTACATCTTGAGCGCTAAGCAAATCTTTGATTTCAGGGGTGGAGGTAGGGGCTGGCAAGGGAGCAGGGATGGGAAGCTGTTATACACATGAATCATATTTCACTTATCATCTGACTCAACCAGCCAGTTAAAACAAAAATGACCTTTTAGCAGGAATTGATGCAGAAATGAGCTGGGCGAGTTAAGTTTTGGCATCCTAAGATCACAGAGTCACTCTTCTGATGAGCAGCAAACAATGTGGCCTTTTAGGGGTGAGAAACTGGTGAAAGGGAAGCCCACAGGCAGTGTGCTGAATAGGGTGAAATACAGTTTCAAGAGCTTCCTATACATAAAGTGTTTAGCATTCACATTATGGCTTTATTGCTCAAATTCACTGAAAACAAATAAAAAAATTTCTGAGTGTGAACGCATCCAAAAATCTGTACCTTTTTCTCATTCACAGCTCTTTGAACAAGGCTAATGTTATTTTGTGGGTTACGTTTTAAAAGAGCAGTCCTTGTCTTTGGTAAGATGTCCTTAGAATAATAATATTTATCACTAAAAGAAGGATATTTTAAAAATAATGACTAGGGAGGTAGAAAATGGGAAAGTATATAGAAGAAATTAGATTTGCCATAAATTGGTAATTATAGATATTGGATGAAGAGTACATGGAGATTTGTTGTACTAAACTCTACCCATTTAAATGTGTTTGAAATTTTCATAATCAAAAGTTATTTTTTAAAAAGACTACCATTAGATTTCTAACAAAGCTAGACTGCTAAATAACAAGATTCTCTCCGACTTACATAAATACTTACAATTTCTTACAGTAAATATATTAAAACTGCTTATCAAAATGCAGCTAGCTAGGTACATGAATTATCTTTTTGATAAAAATGGGAACTTCACATACTCTTTTACTAGATCACACTGCTGAGAGCTGTAGACAGACCTCATATTTTTAGCCTTCTCTGAAGACTTCTCTGGAAGCCTTCTCTGGACATATAAGAGCTACTGTACCCATGGTTGTGGGTTGGGAACCTCTAACTGAACAAGATTGCATCCGTACATCCTGAGCTTCTATGGAATCAAAAGCTCTAAAAATGATTAATTACACCAAGAGTGGAATAAGAATATTAAAATAAATGACTATACTTATTCAGCCTCTGAATCTCAAGTCCCACTATTTAGGTTACTGTTGCTGTCTATCTGTCCAACTCAAGTGGAAGTCATATCTAAGCAGTGCCACTACAAAGACCTCTTATCAAATAGAATCCCTAAGAAAATTGGACCAAAAAATTTAAACTCCCACATGGATGAGAATAACAGTATCTTACCTAGTGTCTCTTTTTCTTCTAAATCATCCTTTATGTAGCTGTCAATCATCTTTCTAAGAGAGACCTATGACTCTCTAATTTCCACTCAAGGGGCCTTCACTCATAGAAAATAAAAACCAGACTCTGTCCCATCATTTTAAGACCTTTACTTCCACCTGACCTGCAATGACTTCTATAATAGCTACATCCCATTCTCCCGATCTCTTTACCCATCCCTCTTCATTCCACCACCCTCTTAATCCCCAACCTTATTCTCACACTACTTGCTGTATTCATTTTCTATTGCTTCACAACGAATCACTACAAACTTAGAGGCTTGAAACAATATCTACTTATTATTCTATGGTTCTGTAGGTTAGAAGTTCAAAGCAGGCTTAACTGGGTTCCCTGTTTAGGGCCATTGGGGGTCATAGACTTCTGTCTACCACACCTGCCTCCCTGCCTTACCTAACAGTGTCACATCCAACAGAAATGAAACTCAGCAGAGGGTTGTGTGCACTGATGCTTAGGGGTGACGGTGTACAATTTCTAGAGACAATGGAGACAGAAGCCAACAAAAGGTGGGACTACCAGAATGAAAAGGCAGAGCTGTGCCCACAAGGTCATGGACTGACAATAAGAAACTAACCCAAAAAGCCTATGAACAAGGACACCTCATATACTTCCCAGAGTATCCTTCACCATTTTACAAATAGCCTCAGGCAGCTAAATGGTTTTCTTAAACATATGTAGTCGGGTATAATACTACAGAGTATTGCAATAATGTATTAATGAAATAAGGAATCTGAAGATACTAACTTCTAAGCCATAAAGTGTCAATCAAACCTAAGCTATAATTATTAAAATATTTCCTATTATATTAGTATTTTGTTACATAAAAGAATAATAGCTAATAGTTTTTGAATGTTTACTGTATGACAAGCTTTATGCTTTCAAATGGATCATATCTCACAACAACCCTATGAAATAAGTAGTTTTGTTATATTTCCATTTTACAGATAAAGAAACTGAATATCAGAAAATTTAAAGAGCTTACCACAAAATTATGCAGTCAGGAAGTGATAGAACCCAGATTCAGATGCAGGTTTGTCTGATGCCAAGCCTGTTAGTAATCATTATGTTACACCATGGCTGCTAAGAAAAGAATCAGAGACAGTTACAAAGGGAGAAAGGAACAGACACATGGAGAGAACAAACACAGACCCTACTCTGGAATTACTGAGTTGGGTTTACCAGTTAAGGTAAAATGCCCTGGTGACAACTTGCTTTTCACATATTTTCTGGGGTCCTTCTGGAATTCCCTGTTCTATATTCTTTGTTTTCATAATCTTTCATAATCTTTGAAATGAAAATGATTGCTTGAGTATTTGCTTGTTCTTTTCAGCTTTTCACTTTTTTTTTTCTCCCTATGCCAAATTATCAAGAGTACCTTCTGTAGCTGGGGCCAAGACGGACAACTGTTATATTCATTAAATTGCTATGGATGGAAAAAAAAAGATCTCATTGGAATCAAACCAAAACCGCTATGATGAGGTGTTCCTTACTTCCATATAAAGCAAGTCCATGGGGACATGGAGGGACAGATACACTATGAAAGGAAACTGATGCAGCAGGGAAAGCTGGAGCGAAGAAAGAAGACAGGGAATCATTATAAATGGGAATGGAGAGCAAGGGGAAAAGGCAAACAGATAAATGATGTTGGAAATTCAGTTGTTTATGGGGAAGGAATTATATCCTTACATCACAGAGTGATTTTAAATGTTGTCCTGTACATAATTACATCTGTCTTGTCACTATTATATTTACTGACTTATTTGCCTATTCCGGTATCAATACCATACCATAAAGTTTTGTATCACATTCTGATATAGGGTAAGTCCTAACTAACTGCTGTTTTTCTAAAATCTATTGGCTATTTTTTCATATTTTCTTTTCTGGATGAACTTTATCAGTGATCGAGCTTCATTAAAAATGCGATTACAATTTTAATTGAAATTGAAGTGTATCAAATTAATTGATTTTTTTTGAACAACTGACATTTTTACACTATTCAGACTTTGCATCAAGGAACCTGCTATGTCTAGCCATATGTGTTTCTTTATGTTCTTTCATAATTTTTGTGGTTTACTAAGTTTGAGTTTTACACATAGTTCTAAGTTTATTTCGAAATGCATAATAATTTTTGTGGTCATCATCCATGAAACTTTCTGACCATTATATTTTCTTTCTTTTTTTTTTTTTTTTTTTTTTGGGGGGGGGGGGCAAAGTCTTGCTGTTTCCCAGGCTAGAGTACAGTGGCCTGATATCAGCTCACTGTAACCTCCACCTCCTGGGTTCAAGCTATTCTCGTGCCTCAGCCTCCCAAGCAGCTGGGATTACCGATGTGCACCATCATGCTTCGATAATTTTTGTATTTGTAGTAGAGATGGGGTTTTACCATGTTGGCCAGGCTGGTCTTGAACTCCTGACCTCAGGTAATCTGCCTGCCTCAGGCTCCCAAAAGTGCTAGGATTACAGGGTGAGCCATTGCCCTGGGCCTTGGCCATTATGTTTTCTAACTGATGGGTAGGATAGCTAGCTATTCAGCTACCTATTAAATTTATTTATTAGATCTAATAGTCTTTGCCTGATTCTCTCTAATTTTCTAGGCAGACAGAAGTACTGATTTTGCAAAGGAACAAATAACATAACATTTATAATTCTTATTTTCTTTTCTTGTTCTTTGTTAGCCCATCAATACAATACTTCCCATAATTTTCTGAATTGTACCCTTTATAAAGTAAAGGCAGTTTTATTCTATTCCATGCTAGCTAAATGTATTATTAGTAATGGGTGTTGAATTTAACCAAATCTGTACTGGGAATCCACTGAAATGATTACATAGGATTGACTGAACTGCCTTAATTTCTGGAGCTCAGGGGTACTCTTCCAGACTTACTAGGCCATTGGCAAAATTAAGTTTCTTATGGTGGTAGGATTGAGATATCTGTTTCATGTGGGCTGTCACATGGGGCCTCCTCTTACCTCCCAAAGGTCCTGAAGTTCTTGCCATGTGGCTTCCTTGCAGGTTCTCTCAAAGACCCTCTAACAACATGGCAGCTTGCTTCTTCAAAGCCAACAGGAGAATCCCTCACCCTTATCTCCTAAGGTGAAGCCTTATACAATGTAAAGTAATCATGAGAGTGACCATAATCTATTCTATTCTGTATCTATGCCTTATTCTATTCGTTTCTATTCTATTGTGTTATATTTGTATTTGCTAGAAGCATGTCACACAAGGGAATGAGACTATCTAAGTATTATAATTGTATATAAGTTTATATATATTTTCTTTCAATTTTAAAAAATTTCTTTATATTTATGATCACATTCTTTCCAAAAAATTCTTCATATATTTTATTTGTTCTTTTATTTTCACTTGAATTTGTCAGATTTTATATTCTCAAAGAACCAACTTTTTTTTTTTTTTTTTTCTTTTTTTTTTTTTTTTTTTTTTTGAGACGGAGTCTCGCTCTGCCGCCCAGGCTGGAGTGCAGTGGCCGGATCTCTGCTCACTGCAAGCTCCGCCTCCCGGGTTCACGCCATTCTCCTGCCTCAGCCTTCCGAGTAGCTGGGACTACAGGCGCCCGCCACCGTGCCCGGCTAGTTTTTTGTATTTTTTAGTAGAGACGGGGTTTCACCATGTTAGCCAGGATGGTCTCGATCTCCTGACCTCGTGATCCGTCCGTCTCGGCCTCCCAAAGTGCTGGGATTACAGGCTTGAGCCACCGCGCCCGGCCAAGAACCAACTTTTTGTTGTTGTTGTTGTTTGTTTTCTATGTAGTTGATTTCTGCTTTACCTTCAGTCCTTTAAAGACATTGTTTTATTTATCTAAATGGAAAGAACAAAGCTGGAGGCAACATGCTACCCGACTTCAAACTATACTACAGGGCTACAGTAACCAAAACAGCATGGTACTGGTCCAAGAACACAGACATAGGCCAATGGGACAGAATAGAGAACCCAGAAATAAGACCATACACCTATGATCATTTGATCTCTGACAAACCTGACAAAAACAAGCAATGGGGAAAAGGATTCCCTATTTAATAAATACTGCTGGGAGAACTGGCTAGAATATGCAGAAAATTAAAACTGGACCCCTTCCTTACACCATATACAAAAATCAACTCAAGATGGATTAAAGACTGAAATGTAAAACCCAAAACTATGAAAACCCTAGAAGAAAACCTAGGCAACACCATTCAGGACATAGGCATGGTAAAGATTTCATGACAAAGACACCAAAAGCAATTGCAACAAAAACAAAAATTGACAAATTGGATCTAATTAAACTAAAGAGCTCTGCACACAAAAGAAACTATCAACAGAGTAAACAGACAACCTACAAAATGGGAGAAAATTTTTGTAATCCATGCATCTGACAAAGGTCCAATATCCAACATCTATAAATAAATTTACAAGAAATAAACAATCCCCTTATAAAATAGCCAAAGGACATGCCCAGATACTTCTCAAAATAAAACATACATGCAGCCAACAAACATATGAAAAAAAGCTCAATATCACTGATCCTTAGAGAAATGCAAATCAAAACCACAATGAGATACCATCCCACACCAGTCAGAATGGCTATTCTTAAAATGTCAGAAAAACAACAGATGCTGGCAAGGTTGGGGAGAAAAAAGAACACTTTTACACTGTTGGTGGGAGTGTAAATTAGTTCAACCATTGTGGAAGATAGTGTGGCGATTCCCCAGAAACCTAGAGGCAGAAATACCATTCGAGCCTGAAATCCCATTACTGGGTATATACTCAAAGGAATATAAATTGTTCTATTATTAATAAAAAGACATATGCATGTGTATGTTCATTGCATCACTATTCACAATAGCAAAGACATGGAATCAACCTAACTGTCCATCAATGATAGACTGGATAAAGAAAATGTGGAACACATACACCACGGAATACTATGCAGCCATAAAAAGGAACAAGATCATGTCCTTTGCAGGGACATGGATGGAGCTGGAGGCCATTATTCTCAGCAAACTAACACAGGAACAGAAAACCAAATACCACATGTTCTCACTTATAAGTGGGAGCTAAATGATGAGAACTCATATACACATGGAGGGGGAATAACAAACACTGGAGCCTGTTGGAGGTCGGAGGGTGGGAGGAGGGAGAGAATCAGGCAGAAGAGCTAACGGATACTGGGCTTAATACCTGGGTGACGGGACGATCTGTGCAGCAAACCATCATCTAAAGTTGATGACTGTAGTGAACAAAACAGCCTTCCAAAAATCTCTGTCTCTTAATCCCTAAACCTTCTAATGTTACCTTACGTAGCAAAAATGCACTTTACAAATGTGACTAAATCAAGGATCTTGAGATGGAGAGATTATCCTGGATTATCCACGTAGGTCCAATGTAATCATAAGGGTGTTACAATGGAAAGAGGGAGGTAGGAAAGTCACAGAGAAGGAGATGTGACAATGAAGTGATGCAACTGCTGGCTGCCAAGAAATGAGGGAAGTCTCTAGAAGAACCTCTTCCCCATGAGATAAAAAATAAAAAATAAAAAAAATAAAAAATAAAAAAAAGGAGGGGGTAAGGAAAAAGATTCTCCTCCAGAGCATCCAGGAGGAATATATCTCTGCTGACACCTTGATTTTATCCTTTAAAAACTTATTTTGGACTCCTGACCTCCAGAACTGTAAGATAATAAATTGTTTTAAGCCATTTGCAGTAATTTGCTAGCAGCAATGGGAAATGAATACAATGACAAAAGTCATAAGTGCAGTAACCACAAAGCAGGCATCTGGGCATAATTGCTGGTTGATCATTCTAATCTCTAACCTGAGACCCAGTGTTCCCCAATATGAATACCGGATCTGCACAAAGCCTAGTTTGTTTTGGTTTTGTGTTTGGGGCACTATCCCCCACTCCCAGTATTCTAGGTTTTACAGACCCACAACACGGCATCATTATGAAACTGGCCAAGTTTGGGGACCTTGTAAATTACCTCATTTGGACTCCTACAAATTCTCTGGTTCCTAATCTGGAATCCAGGCCCTGGAGAGGTTCTCTCTGCCTGAACACCAGAACCTCTGCCAGAATAAGTCATTCCTCCATAAATCTGTGGTGCTCCTCCCTAGTGGTTGAGATTCGATTGATGAAACCTCTGAGGGCTGTCCTGGGCCCTTTGAGCCAACTGTCATCTGGGTTTAGCTACTGAAATCCTTTGGAGAACGCAGAATGTTGTTGAATTTTGTTCAAAAGAAGGAGTGCCCAAAGGTAAAAGTCTAGGCAGAGAGAAAGACATGAGGGCAGAGGGATACAAAGTGGGGACTATTTCTGTGGCCAATGCCAGACACAGGCAGGTGGCATTTTATGCCCCAGAGCTAATGATTCCCACCCATATTCCAACCTTAAGAAATCCAACAATGCCACCATGTGTGCTGAGCACGCTAACCAGCAAATAAAAATCAAATTTAGCATACTTACTTTTTAAAAATTAAATTATTGAAGAACATGAGTCTTACTGTAATCTCAAATTGTTTTTTTATCACTTTCATTCATCTATTCACCAGAGCTTCAGAAAATGTGTCCTTTTCCAAACTGCTCCCTTCTGCTCTGAAAAATGAAAAACAATGCAAATATTGAACATCAGATTCTGAGCTGGGCATTGCACTAGACATTGGTACGAGACATTTGTACTGGACATTGTACTAGACTGGGCATTGTGCTAGACATTGTACTAGATATTTTTATTCTGTGTAAAACCCCTTAGGTGATTACTATTATCCCAATTTTAAGATGAGCAAAGTGTGTTCAACCACATTAAGTTACTTGCATAAGGACTCACTTCTGGAAGCAGGGCTAGTATTCAGGCAGAGAGAGCTTGCCCAGAGTCTGGACGCCAGCTCAGGGATCCTACTTGTCTTTCAGTTCATTTGACCTTTATTTGATATTTTGTTTAGTACCTACTGTTTACTAGCTCTGTTAAATGCGTTGGATACAGCAGTGAACAAAACAGACAAAAGTTCTGTCCTCAGAATTTACATTCTAGTGTGTTGTCAAGACCCTGGGTTTATTTTATTAGTATCTTAAGATATTCAGCCATACACATGCATCATAATACTCCACTCAGATGGAAGCTTCATTCTAAGCAGCATCCTAGTTATACTTTCCTTGGGGATCTGACTTCAATCCTTAACATAAGCCCAACAGGAGTTCTTAAGTTTAGAGTTCCTGTTAACTTATATGTTTTGACAAGAAGAGCTGGAATTATGCATTTATGGTTCAGGTTTTATTTCCATGATTCCCAAAGGGTGACAGCCAATTGTGAGTTTCTGATGGACTGCATCTGCCTTCTGTTTTGCAATTTGAGGGTCTGAGCAGCACTGGGCCAGGATCAGGCAAAGCAGCTGACACATGCTGGAAGCTCTTTCAATGTTGAATCCAAGCTCTATTGGAATGTGTGAATTCAAAGAATTATTTCATATTGTAATCCCTACTGCCCCGATAGTAACTTCTAACATTACTTTTTCATGCTGCCCGAAGTTCGGTGGAATTTCTATGAAAATGAGATTTTCACTTTTAAAATATTTTAACAGGCAGTGAGTCGAATTTCTACCATGATTAAAGCACGTAGATATAATGAAGCAGATTAAAATTTCTTAGCACCCATAGAAATAGAAATACCGTGGCTAAAAAGCCCTGAATCACAAGCCCTTAAAAATATCAAAGATAGAAATCTTGGAGCAGCCTGCCACCTTCAGGATAACTTCCCAGTTAACGCTATCAGAGATCACTGATTTCAGCTTCTACAAATTTCAAATACCAATCCATGTAAAAATGTTGAGTATAATTAAATAAAGGGCATTTAAATTAGAGTGGCTGAAGCCGTCTTCCTTGCAGTGCTTTTGCTCTGATTAAGCATTATATTTAATGATTACATTCCCCTTTCCTCATTTTGGTTCTCTGATTCTTGTTTTATTATTATTATTTTTTCTATTCGATTATCTTTACATCAATATTTTTTTACTTTAAACTGGTTAAAAACAACCACTCTACTTCATTTTGCTAAGCAGAGATCAGGACACTAAAAATAGATTTTGCAACCACAGTAAGAGAAATACTGTAACTTCGGAAATCCTACTACTTCCTTCCTGGTGGGTTTATTATAGATTAATAACAATATTTCTAAAGGGTCTTAAATAAAAGCAGCACTACAGTAACCTATTCAGGAAATGAAGAGAGACAGAGAGAAGGTGAATGTAACACTCGTTTTTTGTTGTTTTTTTTTTTTTTCTGATCTCTTATTGGCTGTTCCTTTCATTAAATTACACAGAGGCTTAAAAAGAATGAAGACAAGAGAGAAGAGAAATAGGAGAGGGAATGACTCAGCATTTAGTAGAATGGAGAAGCAAATTAGTAGCAAAAATAAGATAAGGGAAAGTATAACTAAAATCGATACCATTAGGTCAAATGAGAACGGGATGTAACAAATAATGGAAAAAGAGAACACAGTGGCTTGAAAATGCATCAGGTGGGGGGACAGGAAAATAAGAGGCATTTAAATTAGAGCGGCTGAGAACAAATATTCATCGACAATGAACATCCTTTCATTATTTTCCTTTTTAAAAAGCAGGAAAGGGCAACTTGAGAGCCCAGTTTGACCCTGGTGCAATAAGTTCCATTTTTATCGGATAGCTCTTTGGTGGCACTGCCCTATGAAACAACTTCAAGGTCAGTTTCCTTACGACTTTGATTTTCAACTCTTCACTGACACTTTGGAATCACGTGTGAAGTCTTATCCAATGCTGGGCCTCACTCCACAAGAATTAAATCAGAAAGTCTGGGGTAGGGCCCGGCACGGAACTTTGCAGAGCTTCCTGGGTGACTCCCTCGGAGTTCCACGGTTGACAGCAACCGTGTGTCTGGGGACTTAAGTCCCGCCGCCTCCCACCGGAAGCAGCCCCGGTGGGAGCGGTCGCTCCCCCCGAAGGGAGGGGCTCCCTTTTAAATTCCCTGGGCAGAGAAGCGATGTGTGGCCTCCCGACCGCTAGCGGGCGACGGGCACGCATTTAAGCGCCCGCGGCCGTGCTTCCCCTCACATGTGCGCATCCTCCAGTCGTCCCGGAGGTTTCCTGAGCCGGTGTTCCCACGTGCGGCCTGAACCTGCGGACATAATGCTATGAGGAGATGGGGGCCCTAGTGATTCGCGGTATCAGAAATTTCAACGTAGAGAACCGAGCGGAAAGGGAAATCAGCAAGATAAAGCCCTCTCTCGCTCCCAGGCACCCCTCTACCAGCAACCTCCTGCAAGAGCAGATTAGTCGTGAGTGGTGCGAGGGCGTTTCGGGGCGCGGGGGCGCGGACCCCCGGGGCTGCCCACAGGTTGTGCCTACTGTGGGCCCGGAGGCCGGGGGACCGGCTTCAGTCTGCTCGGCCGCAGCCGCTCGTGTTGGCTGAGCGCTGGAAGGGGGAGCCGCTAGGCCGGTGACATTGAGACTGTCCTCCGCGCCCGCGGTGAGGTCGGCCGCCCCGCCTACTTCCGAGTCCCAGAGGCAGCGGCCTGTGCCCCCGCTAACGCGGCCCTCGCCGGCTCCTGTGAGGGACTTGATACCGGGCGTCAAAATCCGAGAGGGTCACAGAGCTTTCTCTAGGGGTCTTCACTGGACGATGGACGCCGAGCCTGACCTGGAATTTTGATGTCCATTTAAAGTATTTTCCAAACAGTCCAAATGATTATGTTTATTTTTTAAAAAAATTAAAGCGGTTAGGCCGGGCGCGGTGGCTCAAGCCTGTAATCCCAGCACCTTGGGAGACCGAGGCGGGCAGATGACCTGAGGTCAGGAGTTTGAGACCAGCCTGGCCAACATGGCAAAACCCCGTGTCTACAAAAAATACAAAAATTAACCGGGCGTGGTGGCGCGCGCCTGTAATCTCAGCTAGTCGGGAGGCTGAGGTGGGAGAATCTCTGGAACCCAGGAAGCGGAGGTTGCAGGGAGCCGAGATCACGCGACTGCACTCCAGCCTGGACGACAGAGCGAGACTCCGTCTCAAAAAAGAAAAGAAAAAAAAGAAAGGGTTTGTGTTAAGCGTTTAGGATATTACAGGAAATTTTCCTTGATTTTAATATTGTGACTTTTTTCCCTTTCCTTAGACTATCCAGAAATTAAGGGAGAGATTGCTCGTAAAGATGACAAGCTGCTGTCATTTCTAAAAGATGTGTATGTTGATTCCAAAGATCCTGTGTCTTCCTTGCAGGTAGATGTGTGTTTAGTTAAGTGAACACACAATTTACTTATTTTGGGGCTTCAGGAAAATGATTAAGTGTGGCAAGTCGTAAAAAGAGTGCTCTGCAAGTGTGTGTTGTGATCGGTCTACACGCCTTGGCAAAGTTTAAGCACAGTGGTCTAAGACAGTAAGACACTTATGCCTTGGTTCATTGGATATTTACCAGAATTCTAAAATAACTTGTTAAAGTATTGATACAGAGCAACTGTGTGAATTATTCATAGTATTTCAGAATTTGTCAGGCATTACTTCCAGTGGTTGTCATTTGAGTGACAAAAGCAGAGCTTTAATATTTTTTTCTCATTCTTCTGTGGATTGAGGTATGATCTAATCTCAGAGACTCCAATAGTGTGGTTGGTTTTTTGGGGTGTTCTGTTTGTTTTTTTAAGGATATATTCAGATAGGATATTTAAAATTAGGAGAAGGATCAAAGAATACATTGGGAATGGGAACCTATGTGTAAATCCATATACTGTATTATGTAAGTCCTGGGCACAAGTGCTTTGTATATAGTGATGAACAAAACTAGTCCTTGCTCTCACAGGGCTTATGATGCTGTGAAGGACACAGACATTGAACAGATGAGCAACGATGTGACCGTAATTATGGGAAAAGTATGGGCACTTTTGAGTATATTGGAGGGACCTCTTTGAAATTGGAGGATCACGGATGGTTTCTGAGGAAGTGATAGTTAAATGCTCAGGCCTGAGGGATCAATTGGAGTTAACCAGATGAGTTTTTGGGGGCAGGAAGATTCTAGTTAGGGATAAAAGTTTGATTAAAGGACAAGGAAGTGCCAACAACTTCCAGATTTTTTTTTTTTTTCACTCTAAAATATTCTAATACTGTCTCTCTGTCTCTGGATATTTGCACAAATACAATTATTAATATAATTTTCACTACAGAGGAGAAATAAAATGATTTGTAAATCGCTGTGCATACTAATTGTAGGGTTCAGTTATCACCAAATGCTCACATTAAAAAGGTATAGGGTTAATGTCTGTGTTCTTTATGTTATTTTAAAATAGGTGTTGAGTAATACTCCCCAAGTATTCTTTCTCTCGTGTTACTTAATTATGCATCTGCAAATTCACTCTTGGGAGCAAAAAAAAATTAGTGCTTTGTATGTAGAAGACTCAGTTATACATATAATGAATGCATAAAGAGATATGTATATAGTGATACTAAAATTTCAGGGGGACATTAGGAAAAGTCTAAATAGATTCCTTAGGGAGAGTGATAATGAAAACTGGAATTGCCTTTTGTTTATGTTCTTTGTTCCTTTTTTTCCTTCTGGCAGTTCATAGTTGTGGTGCCTCTAGACATCGTTGATACTCTGCCTTTCATATGGCAAATTATTTATTTGTTGTCTCACTTTTTAACATATTTATTCAAAATTCTGTCAAATATTTCAGTCTTTTTGTCTTTTGTGATAAAGGAATACTGGGCCCACTCTACCATCAGATAAACTCTTCTGTGTTTTCTTCTAGTAGTTTTATAACTACATTTTATATTAAAATCTTTATCTGGCATTAAATGTGGTTTTTGATGTGTGGAATAGATGAGTTGAACTCTTTTCAAACAGATGGCTAGTTGTCTAAATGTAATTTGTTGAATAGCCCAGACCTTTCTCCACTTACTTAAAATCTCTAGATACACATCTCTAGATACACATATGGGTCTATTTATGGACTCATCAGTTTTACTTATTTTTCTATTTTTACACTAGAACCATAGTTTTAATTAATAGAGCTTTATAATGTATGTTGATATCTCTTATAGTCTTCTCTCATTGTTTTAAAAAGTTTCTTGTCTCTTTTCACACATTAATATTTTTCCAGATGAATTTTTCAGGTTCTTTAATAAAAGTCTTTGAGGGGTAAAGGGAATGTTGTTACTGTGATGAGAGCTTTTTTCACTTTAAATTTGAACTGTTTATTGCTAATACAGTAGTCTTCCCTTATCAGCAGGTAGGTTCCAAGACCCTCAGTAGATGCCTGAAACTGAGGGTGGTACCGAACCCTATATATACTGCTTTTTCCTATAAATCTATACTGTGATAAAGTTTAATTAACAACTAATAAAATGGAACAGTTGCAACAATTTCAGGATTAGAAGATTCATTCTTATTATCCATGTTAGCACTCTCACCATATGATTTTTTTTCCTCATTAAGTCAATGACTTTTACTTTCTCACTTGAAGGAAGCACTTTATGGCTTCTCTTTGGCATAACTGAGTTGCCAGCACCACGGCTCTTGTGCTTTGGGGCTATTCTTGGTAAGGTAAGGGTTACTTGCACACAAGCACAGTGATGCCACACAGTCTGATAACCAGAATGGCTACTAAGTGACTAACAGGCAGGTAGCCTGTACAGTGTGGATACACTGTACAAAGGGAGGATTAACATCCTGGACAGAATGCAATGGATAGCATAAGAATTCATTATGCTGCTCAGAGTGGTTTGCAGTTTGAACCTTATGGATTGTTTACTTCTGGGGTTTTTCATTTAATATTTTTGGTCTGTGGTTGACTTCAGATAACTGTAGATAAAGCCTGGGACTACTATATATCAGAAAGTGAGTGGTTTTTATAGTGTAACTACCCATATTGCTAGGTTATTATTTCTGTTAGGCTTTCAGTTGATTCTCTTTTCTAAATATATTCTCATATCTATGTAGAATTAAAAACTTCTCTTTCTAGTATTTATACTTAATTTTTTTATTGTGTTGTATATATTAACATGCCAGTGAAAGTAGGCATTCTCACCTGTTCCTTCCATAGGATGTCTCAAATGTTTCAGCATTAATTATAATAGAATGATACTTGTTTTCTATGAAAAAATACTTATATCACATTTGGGACATCTTCTTCTATTTTTAGTTTCCTAAGTTTTTTTTTGTTTTTTTTTCCAGTCGAGAGGTTTTTGAATCTTCTTAGATTTTTTTTGTGTCAAATAATTATTAATTTTAATATTTACTATTAATTAGAAAGGAAATCTAAATACAGACGTGCTTGGAGTAGAAGGAAGATCTTCCTTACCTGGGAATAGGAAAATGAGAGAAGCTTTGAGATTTGGAAAGTGAAGAAATTGAGAAGAGTGTTTCAGGCCTAGTTTGCAATATAAAGATACAAGAGTGTGTGATGCCTTTGAAGAATGGTTAGAGTTCACTGCAGTTATGGGAAAATGTGCAGTGTGGATTTGGGAGAAGTGAGTTGGGATGGAGAGTGATAGGGGTCAGATCATAAAGGCCCTTATTTTTCTTGCTAAGGAGTTTTGTTTTATTCTGAAGACAATGGGAAGTTATTAAAGAGTTAATGGTCAAAAAGTGATGTTAGATTTGAAAGTAGCCTGGTGGGGGAACAGAGTACATTTTATCTAATTAGAAGAGACCAGATAGGAGGTATTTGCAGTCATTTCTACAAGAGACATTGACTTGGACTAGGGTGATTTAGCAGTATGGGGGAGAAGTGAGTGAGTTCGAGAGAGACATATGATGCATTATCAACAGGATTTGGTCATTGATTGGTGTAATGAGTGAGGGAGAGGGCGGTGCAGGTATAATCTCGTTTTTGGCATGAGAGGTGGGCAGTGTTGGTCATTGAGATTGAGGATATGGGAGTAGAACTGGTGATAGGTTTAGTTTCAGATAATATTGAATTTGAGGAGCATGTCGGTCATTTAAGTGGAGATACCTGTTAAGCATTTGGGTTGGGAAATCAAGAAAAGGTCTTGGTTTATCATCACAGCTTTGGAAGTAATTAACTTGTAGGCAGTAATGGAAGTTAGAGGAGTGTGCGGGATTACTTTGGAGGAATGTGTAGAGTGAAAAGAAGGCCTGGGCACTCTTAAATGTCACACATTGACATTTAAGGGTAAGCGAAAGGAAAAGGGTCCATGAAAAAAACCCCGAAGGACCCACTGAAAAAACTGATGGAAAACTGAGGGGGTGGCATAGAAACCAAGGGGGAAGATAGTTATAGGTACATTGGAGTGGTCAGCAGTATCAGATATAGTGAGATACTGTAGTGAGTCCAAATGAGGTCTAAAATGTGTCCTCTGAATTAAGCAACTAGGCAGTCATTAGAGATAGCAAGCATTATTTCTTTTAAACATTACCTGAAGAGAAGGAAACTGGTCATAAAAGAGGTGTTGGCTTCGGGTTTGGTGGGCATGTTAAAAAAGGTAGTAACTATAGCATTTATATGTTTGACCAAAAAGCAGCAGTAGGCACGGTGCAGTAAAAAAAGGAAAAGAAAAGAAAGAATGTTAGGCATAGCTGGGAAACGAGAATGGAATGCAGAGCACACACGCCAGGATTAAGCTGGGATAGGACGGCTAGATGGAAGGATGGGTGTGCATAGGTTGTTTTATTTATGCTGGAGTGTATTGGAAGCATTAGTTTATTTTCTCAGGGGAGACAAGATCACTAGCAATATTTGAATTCATTCAAGGTGTTTGGGAGCGCTGAGTATGAAATACAACAAAGATGGGAAACAGAATAGATGTTATCAAGCCAGCTGTTAGGGTGGCATCAGAATCCTGCCCTTTAAAAACAGGTGTAGTTTTTAATCAATTATTTTCATTGTTCTTTTAAAACACATGAAATAATGTGGTGAGTGGATGGTATACATTTGATTATTATTTTCTAGAGCTACCTACATTTCTTAATAACGATAGCGCTATAGTTATGAAAGGGCAGTGTGGCAAAAGTACTATTAAACTATAGCTCATTATAATAAGAAAATGAAGTTTGGAAAATCGTGTATAGAATTTGTGTTAGTCCATTCTTGCACTGCTATTAAGAAATGCATGAGACTGAGTAGTTTATAAAGAAAAGAGGTTTAATTGGCTAACGATTCTGCAGGCCATACAGGAAGAATAGCAGCTTCTGCTTCTGGGGAGGCCTCAGGAAACTTATAATCATGGTGGAAGGGGAAGCAGGCATGGCTTATATTGCCAGAGCAAGAAGAAGTGGGGTGTGGGGGAGGTGCTACAGACTTGTAAACAACCATATATGGTGAGAACTCTATCGTGAGAACAGCACCAAAGGGAGAAATCCGCTCCCATGATCTAGTCACTTCCCACCATGCCCTACGTCCAACATTGGGGATTACAATTTGGTGACATGAGATTTGGGTGGGGACACAGATCCAAACCATATCAGAGGAATAGTATAGATTTGAGAAGTATGAAAGTAGATGTCAAATCTTTTCTCTCATCCTAAAACCTTTTTTTTTCTTTGATACTAGGTAAAAGCTGCTGAAACATGTCAAGAGCCAAAGGAATTCAGATTACCGAAAGGCCATCAGTTTGATATGATAAATATGAAGAGCATTCCCAAAGGCAAAATTTCCGTTGTAGAAGCATTGACACTTCTCAATAATCATAAACTTTATCCAGAAACCTGGACTGCTGAGAAAATAGTGCAAGAATACCAGTTAGAAAAGAAAGATGTGAATTCTCTTCTTAAGTATTTTGTTACTTTTGAAGTCAAAATCTTCACTCCTGAAGACAAGAAGGCAATACAATCAAAATGAAGAAAATCACAAAAATTTCCTATGTGTACTCCTCATCCCTCATCCTGTATATTTTCTCGTTTTTTGCATATTAAATTATGTTAATTACCAAATATTTAATGCTCTCATCATGAGGCCATATTCTTAATATTTATTGAGCTCCCTGACTTTTCAAGATTGCCATAGAATGTATTTTGTTTTATTTTAATTTGGTTTAGGCATATTTCATATGTGCATGTCAGCATGACTAATCGGCACATCTGTACCTTTATTATGGTGAAAGAGTTAATTTGTTATTTTAGGCACATATGCCAACTTTTAAATTGGTCTTATTACCCCTTGGGAAATGTCCTCAATCCCTCAATTGAGTTTTACTTTCCAAGTTAGGTGTTTAGTTCATTCTTCATATGTGATAGTGAAAGTAAAAGCTTTCCTGACCCTTAAGACTGACATTTTCTTGTTAGGGAAAGAGACTCGATAGCAAGGTAGACTAACAGTATTTCCCAAATAAAGGCACACAGGAGAAAACAAATCAATATAATCTAATTAAAATTACTACTACAGGGAATAAGAAGTATTGAAGATTTACTTTATTTTGAATTGATTTTAAGTATGGAATAATTGTCTTTACAGCTATAAAAAGTAATTAGGGGTGTTTACACAATGTTGGGAATTTCTGCTTTGACAAATAGGTAAGTCCCATGGCCTTCAGAGAGGCAGGCAGCAGTAGAAACTTTCAAAAAAGTAACATTTCTCTGGATTTAATGTGGAAATAGAGAAAAATTTAAAGAATAATTAAATCAAAAAACCATGGTAAATGAAATTTGGTGATTACATACAGTTTCGGATGTTAATGCTAGTTGAGAGAAGAGAAAAAAATAGAAAGTAGAAGCAGAGAACAGGATCATTGGAAGGGACCTTAGAAATTGCCGCTTCATCCATTTTAGCAAACTTATTAGCATAGCGTGTACCAGTACTAGGATCTTGAGTGAGAGTGTGTGAGTTTAGCTCTGCTTAATATATTACTACTTGTGGGATCTTTGGGAGACTATATTCTCTTTGAGATTGAATTTCTTCTATAAAATGAACATAATGCTACCTTAAATGTAAGGGTTATCATGAAGATAAATAATAAAGGACTACAAAAGACCAAGCAAATGGGAATTATTTTTTGCAGTGGAGAAACAAGTGCCTGGGGAGAATATATGACCTAAGGTTCTGTAGTTTATGACCTAACCAGTCCCAGAATTTAGTTTTTCAAATCCTAGTAGTGTGTTTTTTCCGTCTTAAAGCAGCATACCTCAGAGAAGGGAAAAGGTGTGAATTGTGGGTATATCAGGGTTATCAGTGCTTCTGAGGGAAGATAGGCATCACTACTTCCCAGAGATGCCCCTGGAAATGATATAGAAGATGTTGAAGAATTCAACATGATGACGGAATGAGGCATTTGTAATAATGCTAAGAACGGAAAAATGGACTAAGTGGAAATTTGTAAGCATGTCTTTAAATGTAGATTTGTTATGTGAATGAACTACCTAGTTTAGTTCAGTAATTGTTTTATGAAAACATGAAATAACTACTCAATATAAAATGCGTTTTAAAACTAAGTCAAAATTTTATTTTTGTAATGGTCATTAGCTGAGTCACTAATACTAGTACACTGTTTCTGAGCCATCTTCTCTATTCATATCTACATTGTGTGGTTAGGCAGCTGTTATGTGGTGTGACATGATAAAATAAAGGACTTCTTCCCATACCATTCATCAGTCCTAGTATACTGCCTTTTATTATATATAGGAGAGCACTTGGTAGCAGTGATGTCAGAAAGTGCATGGAATTTAGATTCAGAAAACGTGAGTTTAGACATCAGGATCACCACTAGCCATGCCATCTAGCATTTTAAAAGTAATTACTGTACTAGGGTCTGATGGAGGTGCTTTGCATGTATTAACTTGCTTAATATTTACTATAGGTACAAGGATAAGTAGCCACATTTTAGAAGCACAGAGAGCTTCAGTAACTGCAAAGATTACTTTAGTAAGTGTTGAAGCCTGGATTTAGTCCTGTTAGGTTGTTTTCAGAACCATGTGCTTCTAACTGATACACTATGTTGCCTTTGTAAGATTATGAGAATTAATGAGGTGTCATGCAAAGTGCCTGGGACATATGAGGCCAAGACTACTCAGTGCCCACTGTATATGAGAATCACCTGTAGAATTCTGGGACAATACAGATGTCTGCTATGAGAGGCTGGTGTAGTAAGTCTGGGAGACTCCTGGGTTCATGGATTCTGGATAAGGGGTGTTTAAAAAATATCTATGACCAGTGCCACCGGCATGTTCAAAATTGCTGATCACTAGTACAGGTGAAATAGCATTCTCTGGTCTAAAGTTTATTGTGAAAGAAGATAAGGATCAGGGAATAGACAGAAGGGTGGCCTTAAAGGAGTTTGAAGAAAGGAAGCTTTCCAGACGATGGAAGGGAGAAGGAAAATTTCAGGAGATTCAAGTATTTGGGGATAGGGTCAGGAGAGGAAGGAAGGAGGTTAATAGGCTGGGCAGGAGAGCCAGGATCCAGGGAGCTGATAGAGGAAAAGCCCCCAAGAAGGGAGACCCCTTCTGCAGAAAAGTGGGTGGATTTGGGAAAATTCTACCATAAATAAATAGGGTGACCATATAATTTTTTGCCCAAACTAAGATACTTGAAAAGGGACACCAATTATATCACGATAATAGGGACAATAGGCATAAACTGGAATGTCCTGGACAAATTAGAAGGTTTGATAATCCTAACTACAAGAGCCACTGTTGGAGGATTTAAAGGTCACCTCCGAGCTGGATGTAACCATCTTAGCTCCAACTTGCCAACATTTAGCATCTCACCATCACTCAGGAATGATTCCTGTCTGTGCCAGAGGGCTTTGCTTCGTCCCCAAATACTCGTGCATGGACATCCCCTCTTCTGTATTCACTCAATGCCCTTAAAACACCCATAATCTCAAGAAAAGGAGAGTGGAGCCCTGAGCATTTAGTGTGAGGAGGCTTCTGTACCCATACTTGAAGTGATTGAACTGAAGGGCTCAAAGCACCCTGAATTGGGGCTGTGCTTAAAGATAGCCTGTTGGGTACATGTTGAAAATATACAAGAAAAGAACAAGTATAAAGGATTAAAATGGTTTTATGCACCTCAAATAGCCATCACTCATTGTTTGATAACTACTCTGTCTTGTCCTGACAAAGACCAATCTATGAAACAGTTTGAGAGAAGGAATGTCTTTTTTTTTTTTAATAGCCTGGATGCTCCATTTCTTCTGCTTCAGGAGTAATAGGACTGGATTGCTTATTAGAGAAATGGTGAAAATCAGAAGCACTTATTAGGTATAAATTCCTATGTAAAAATCCCTATGTATTAGGTATAAATTCCTATGCTTTAAATTCAGAGCTTTTGGGTCACGAATTCCATGTACTCCCATGGGTTTTTTTTTTTTTTTTTGGTTTTGTTTTGTTTGTTTTTTTTGCCACTGTGAACGCCCCAACAAAAAAACCTAAATCTTGGGAGCACTTGTGAATAGAATTGTAGAAGAGTGGCTCACTAGTTAGAAGAGTAGAATCCTGAGCAGAACTGGAGTTCTGTGATTTTTCAGTGTATTGATATTGTAAAGTATATAGTAGGTAACATCAAAATTAGTTCCTTCTCTGCTGCCTGTGATGAAAAAGGTAACAAGGAGGTCATTGTAAAGATGAATAATTTGGGAATAAGAATTTAGTTAAAATGGGATAAGCCAGTACCTGGGAATTGAGAAGTAATCCCTGAGATGAAATGGATAACAGTACAGTTGATGAGCAGGAAAATTCCTCAGTTACATGAGATAATAACCTTTGGAAAGGTTATGTAAGTCTTAAACAGAAAAGTTACCTGACTGACAATCAACTCTGGTTATGGTTCAAATGCAAGCAAAGTAATAATTTATTTGTAGGATTATTGACATCCATGTGTGGAAATACAAGGGGCCACTGAGGAAAAATAGATCAGTTTCTAAAGTAAGCCTTGGGCCTTTTTTATTTCCAGAAGAATAAATATTGATTAATACATACATATTTGGTAGTAAAAATTCCATTTAGAGCTAATGATATTTGAGTAATTTTGCCATGTTTGTCTGCTTGATAGCATTTTGTATGGGAAATATCATAGCCAAAATTTTCTCTGAATGTCTTCCTGCATTTCAGGGTAAGCATTAACACAAATCACCTAATACTTTAACTGAACTATATCATGATTACTACATTTATTTTAGAATTAGTTTTAATTTCCTTTCATTTCTCAATGATCCTGTTATACAACCAGGTGATTTGTATGTTTGTGTGTAACATACCAGTATATTTTTGTGTAATATTTAAATTTTACTTTTTACTTTTCATTGTTTTCAGTATATGGCATTATGACTTGACATATCTTTATATGGTTTGGCGAGTATAGAAACAGATGCTGTTTTTTAATTACCCATGTAAGAAACAATACAAATGAGCTCTTATTTATTATTCACATTATTTTTAGGTGTAGGGAAATCCTTGCATAGAGTCATAGAGTATTCAACTCTGATTGACTTTACTTATTGCTCCTTAGGCCATTATGCATTCATTATTCATTCATTTCTGTATCAGTCTTTCTCCTTCTGGTGCTGGCTCAGAACTGATGCTTTGCCTTCAGATAAGGAGCATAGAAATGGGGAAAAGCCACTTAAAATGCATCTTGTAGAAAGAAAGGGGGACAGAGAGAGAGAATTGTTTTATTATATTTTGCTTTACAAATATCTCAGAAATCCTACAATACCACCAAAGCAAGAGAGTACCTTGTCTCTTCTTAAATTGTTCTTTTGTTGCATCTTTTTCTTTCATCACCAACCCTGATATTTCTGGAGGAATAATAAAAGGTAAGACAGAATATTTTTTAAAGACCCAATTTAAGAGATTGTAAAGCCTTGAAACAACATTCGTAATGAAGCCTTTAAATATTTAGGTCACCACATTCTATTTTTTTCAGAGACCCACTTCTAGGTAGGTCAAATGTGCAATCTACTTCTGTATGTAGATTTAAGATTAATAGCATTTTGTAAAACTTGTCTCTGCTTGCACAAGTTTTTAAGCAAAAAGAAGACAAACATTTCAACTTTGCTTAATAGCTGTTTAAAAGATAAGTGGCTTCTCAAATTCTTTTCTCAAATCAATAATATTACCAGTTGTTCCTTCATCACAAATATTTATTGATATAAGTATTATGTGTCAGGCACTTATCTAGAGGCTGGGGATACTGCAAGGAAGATAACAAAGTTCCAAGTCTCATGGAGCTTAAGTTTTATACTGTTAGCTGCTGTTCAGTTATTTATTTCTCCATAATAAGCCATCTCAAAACCTAGCAACTTAAAACAATTTATTATTATCTCTCATGATTCTGCAGATTGAAGAACCATTGAAGCTCCGCTAGATGGTTTTCCCTTGGCATCTCTCATGTAGTTGCAGCTGGGACTGTTGTCATCTGAAGGTTCACCTGGGTGGGACATTCGAGATAGCCTACTCTTACGGCAGCATTTGATACAGTTTGTTGGCTGAGAGTTCGGCTAAGGCTATAGACTGGAGCATCTATAGGCAGTCTGTTTATATGGCATGGGTTTCTTATAGCATGGTGATTGGCTGGGTTCAAAAACAAACACTGCAGAACAAAGAAAGTGAAACTGTCAGGTAGGTCAGTTGCCGCTGCTGCTGCTGCTTTTATTTATTTATTTATTTTTTTGAGATGCAGTTTCGCTCTTGTTGCCCAGGCTAGAGTGCAATGGTGCAATCTCGGCTCACTGCAACCTCTGCGTCCCAGGTTCAAGTGACTCTCCTGTCTCAACCTCCCAAGTAGCTGGGATTACAGGTGCCCACCACCACACCTGGCTAATTTTTCGTATTTTTAGTAAAGACAGGGTTTCACCATGTTGGCCAGGCTGGTCTCAAACTCCTGACCTCAGGTGATCCACCTACCTCTGTCTCCCAAAGTGCTGGGATTATAGGCATGAGCCACTGCGCCCAGCCTGTCAGCTTCTTCAGGCCTGGACTTTGACATTGGCAGAGCATCACTTCTTTATTCCATTTGTCAGAGTAGTCACAAAGTCTGCCTTGATTCAAGTGTAGGGAACATAAACCACACTATGGGAAACGTTTCAAAGAACTTGAGGCCATCTTTGCCCTTTGCAGTGCATCATATCGGGAAACACATGAAGTCAATTTGTCTCATTTTGATGATGTTAACTTTGATAGCTTGGCTAAGGTAGTGTCTGTCAGATTTTCACTATAAAATTACTATTTTTTGTAGTTAATAAATTATTGCTTAGGAAAAGGCATGAGAAGCTCTGGAAGTGTTCTCAATCTTGATCTTGGTAGCCATTGCATTAGTGCAAATACATCAAGCTGTACATTTCAGAATAAAGCATTTTATATACTTTAGTATATTGTGCTTAATACTTTAATAAAAAAGAAAAAAATTAAAAAATTAAATTCACCATTTTTACTTTCATACCTTGCCCTGTTGTACGTCCTTAGGTTGTTTGGACAGTGATCCCACTAATCTCCCAATTACA
This sequence comes from Papio anubis, assembly GCF_008728515.1. Lineage (NCBI taxonomy): Eukaryota > Metazoa > Chordata > Mammalia > Primates > Cercopithecidae > Papio > Papio anubis. Next base: position 92,151,981 of record NC_044981.1, on the reverse strand, counting down.
AAGACTGCAAAACTCAGACACCCTGACTCTTCTCTAATTTGCCCCCGCCACCAGCTTCCTGCTTCAGTAATGACGCTCTATAATTCAGTTTTCAACTAGCACTCAGGCTAATTTTTCCAAAAACACAAATATGAAAATGCTGCTCCTTTGTGATAAATTCATTCTATCATTTTAGGATGAAATCCAAGTTCTTTACGTTATAAGGAACTCCGTGCCTGCTTAATCTCTCCAAACTCATCTCTCACGACTTTCTCAATGTGGACTCCAGCTTTCCTAAGTTTCCTACCAAGATATGTATTTACCTATGACTAAAATGCAAAATAATACTTCAGAGGTTTATTGAATGGCAGTTTAGTTCAATTCTAGCTAGTGAATATTACTGAGTGTTAATTCGGTGTAAGGCTCTGAACTATGTAAGAGTCATGATAAAGAATAAACATAGTCCCTGCTTGCTAGTTGGGACAAGAGAAGTGTGCAGATTACCCCATTACAGGGCAAAATTTAGTAAGTGCTGTAAGTATAAACACAATGCGATGGGGAATCAAAGGTGTGAGAGATGAAAGCCCTGTTGAGCATGACTTATTTGCCTGAATTAATGGAACTGTCCCAAGAAAAAAATGAATGGAGCTGCTATTTAAGGGGAAAAAGAATACAAAAGTAATTACTTCACCAAAGAATTCAGGTTCCCGGCAAGCCTAGTCCCTTTGTGTGGCTGGTGTATTTGGTGACTATGCGTGCGGAAGGTCTTCCACTCCCTGTGAATATACTCCAGTTCTTGAGAGGCTATTGTAAGTATTCATCCTTTGTGTGGTTTTGATTTTCCTATGCTGGTGGATATTGTTAGCATTTTGATTTTCTTCTTGCAGAGCACTGCTGTGGCTGGTACAGTGGAGGCTGGCACTCCACCTTGATGCTCACTGTGGGGCTTTTGTGCAGAGTCTGTTATCCTGAAACAGCCCTCTTTAACGTTTACAGAGAAGGTGTGACCTCTAGCAAAATCTCAGAGCTTCACATTTTATTAGACACCTAATGTTCTTTTAATACCTACTATTTATATTTATGTGCATTGGAATCCTTTGACTATGTAGCTGCTATAGAAGAGCTAACTGCATTAACTTGCTCAGACTGCAGAATAAAATATCACAGACTGGGTAAATTAAACAAACAGCAGCAATTTATTTCCTCACAGCTCTGGAGGCTGAAAGTTTGAGATCAAGGAGTTGGCAGGGTTGATTTCTTCTGAGGCCTCTCTCCTTTGTTTGTAGATGGCCGTTTTTTTCTCCCTGTGTTTTACAGGTCTTTCCTTTGTGCCTGCTTATATCCTAATCTCCTCTTCTTATAAGAACACCAGTCATATTGGATTAAAGCCTACCCTAATGGCCTCACTTAACCTTAATTAACTCTTTAAAGGCCCTATCCCCACATATAGGCACATTCTGAGGAATTAGAGTTTCAGATTTCAACAGATGAATTTGAGGAGTTAGGGACACAATTCAGCCCATAACACCAACTTGTGTCAGATTTTAGCTGCATATGTTTATTTAAGGGCACAAGTTGATCTTGGTCCATTTTTTCATTGCAAAAACTTCGGGTTAGTTTATGCTGCAATTGAGACTCAATATTTCTGTTAATGATAATTGGGACATCTGCTCATTGAAGCATTGTATAGCATTGGATGGTATCTTAATCAAAATCAAGTCTAGTTCCCTCATTTTGCAGGGTCAGGTATGGTGTCTAAATTCAAACAGTTAAAAGCAGAGTCTAGAATACAGCATCCTGTTCCCTGATCCACCATGCAATGTTTCACCTACCTTGTAATAACACTTAATTTCCTGAATATGATCTGGAGATGCTGGATGACTTCAGAGTTTCTTTCTTGTCGTCAGAAATAAAATCAATAGTAGGTATAGCTTTTGGTGTAAGAGTTCTAATTGTGTTCTGGTGCTTAGAATATATTTGCAACTCATATTTAATATTTATAGTATTTACATAAGTGAATTAGAGGTTTTAGAGCATGTTAGCAAGGCACATCTGTGTTCAGATATCAGCTTTCCCACTACTGGGAAGTTATTTAAACATTCTCAAGTTCATTCTCCCACCAACAAAGGTCACCCACTATTTATATAGCTGTGATGATATATCAAACTAACCAGAAATAAGTGTATGAACTTCACGATCTGCAGAATAAAACACAACCTACATTATTATAACAATGAAATTGCCCTACCATAATTGCGATAATGATAAAAATTTGATTTCTGGATGTATAGAATTATCTTCTGTAGCTATTATTATCTTCATGGCTTTGTAAACTTAATCCTCTCTATTTCAGGTATGCCCCCAGTTTGTAAACTTGTATTACAATTTTGAATTTTTTTCAGAAACCATAGTATGCTTTATCAGTATAAAATAAAGTGATTTTACCGTGTAAGAATTTAATTAATTAGAAGGAAAGAGCAGAATTCTGTAACATAATATTTTAATTTAAAAGAAATGTCAAACTTGACTTGTGATAATAGATCATGAGAGTATGAGATATAAGACATTGAAGAGAAGATTAATTCATAATTATTTAACTTGACACATAGTGTAATATAGTCAGACTCCATCACTTGGAATTTTTTTTTTTTTTTGCTTGTACTGGACAGAAGCAGATCATTTTAAAAAGTGATCTCTAAGAAAGCAATTATTTTGAGTTTAAAAACTCAAATTGCTTTGAGTTTTTAAAAGCAACTTATTCTCCACAACAAGTTAAAGAATTTAGTATATTGCTATGTATTTGAGGAAATTATGCTAATTACAAATGCCATGATTATTATTTCCTCAACTGGACTTCTATTTAGAAAGTCCAGTTTATACATCCTTGTTTGTCCTGTGAATTTACAATGGATAAAACTGCATGCCTTTAAAAGTATGCTATAGCTCAGAGACTTGTCATTAGTGCAGTTTTCCCTTTTGCTAGCTTGATTTCAAATCAATTATGACAAATTTTACTTCAGTGATGGTAAGTTTTTAATGAAACTAATAATCTGTAGGAAACCCAGGAGTGAAACCTTTTATTCCTTTGTAGGATAGTATCAGTATATGAACCATTGGGTTTATAATGATAATGGTGATAACAATATTACCACGGTGCATATTTACAGTGTTTGTTAGCATCATGCTAAGTACTTTCCTTATTTCATTTTATCCTCAAAATTATTCTATATGGTGGTTTCTTCTATTATCTCCACCTTACAGATGAGGAAACTGAATATTAGAGTGCTAAGTACTTATCTGACCCAAGGCTGCATTGGAAGTCAGTGGGGGAGGGGCTATCCCAGGTATGGTTCCTCTCCAAAGTCCTGATCTTGACCACAGTAGGAGGTGGGGCTGCCTGACAACTACTACACCTGTATTCTACTGGTAATTCTCAATTTCTAGCAAGGGAGACTCTTTTTAACTTAGAGACCAGGAATGAATATGACCAATCAAAGATTCCCAGACAGAGAAATTTCAAAGGAATATGATGTATCACAGTGAATCTTACCGAGGAAGTGGTCATTGGGTATGGCATAAAAGGAGAACTAGAATTCACTGTGGAGGAAACGTTAGTTTAAAGGGGATGCATGTGGCAATGTGTAGAGATGAGACAGAGAATGTGGGAATGACCAGTTATTTTACCCAAATCTGGGTCAGTGGTGTGCCTTGCCTTCTTTCGTCCCACATTATTCTGCTCCTTACCAAGGACTGTGTGTTTGATTACTTTCACAGGCTTCAAACACCTAGACTATCTAGTATTGCTGGGGAGTATCTTTCCATTTCCAGACTCTTATGCAGTCTTGCTGTTTGCCTCATCTTTGGTGAATCAGTGCTGGCCCTTGAGGGGCACACTCATGGTTCTCTGAGGTATCCTTGGTGATGGGATGCTGATGGAAGCTTTCAAATGCAGATTAATTAGACCTTCATAATTTAGGCATTTCACTGACTCAGAGAAAGAAGGTCAGCCCCTATAGGAGGCTCCTAAAGTCAGGCACTGAAAGCTCTCACTTCTCTGGACAACATCTTATTATATTTCTCATGGCATGTTGGTTGTTGTTGTTATGGTGATAGCAAAGGAGAGGAGGCTGAGCATGTATGGTGCAATGGAGGTTTTGCTTTAAGAAGAGGGAAGTAGTAGGCTCTGGCATCTTATACCAAAGTCCACTCTCATTAAATGGTCTTGGCTATCATGTCACCTATATCTATGATGCTGGTACATGTTCCGTACACAATAAATACACCCAAGAATCCTCAAAACATAAGAAAAGGAATGTGACATCTGTGCTTGTTTTGTTCCATCTAACTAGCCCCTGGCATCACTTAAACCTCTTAACTTGCATTTATAGTCCCATCCTGGAGGCCATATTGGTACATTACCTCTATTCTACTCTTTGTTAACAGCACTTAAAGTTTTCAAAACTATTTCTCCAGTTCTATCACTTACATGTCTGGTTTTAACAATAATAATTAAAACATGAGTAAATATTTAATCATATTTAGCCCTTATTATTCTTAAATGTCAGTTCAAATATTGTTTCTACTGACTTTGACTTCAAGCAGAATTAACTAATCCTAATGGTTTGGTCTCATAGAGAGACCTAAGATTCCAGCAAATGTACATGCTACCCCAACCCCATACCTAACAGTTTTGAGTGAGAGGGTTTTAGTGACCAGACGTCATATAGGGGCTTTCCTGAACTCTCTCCTTCCCAGCTGATTGTGATAGAATGTCTTTTTTTTTTTTTTTTTTAGATGTTGTTTTGCTCTTGTTGCCCAGGCTGGAGTGCAGTGGTAGGGTCTCAGGTCACTGCCACCTCTGCCTCCCGTGTTCAAGCAATTCTCCTGCCTCAGCCTCCCGAGTAGCTGGGATTACAGGCACTGGCCATCACACCTGGCTAATTTTTGACTTTTAGTAGAGACAGGTTTTTACCATGTTGGTCAGGCTGGTCTCAAACTCCTGACCTCAGGTGATCCACCTGCCTTGGCCTCCCAAAGTGCTGAGATTACAGTCGTGAGCCATCGCGCCCGGTCTGATAGAATGTCTTTTTAAACAGATACCCTATCCGTCAGAACTTGGAGGCCATACAGTGCCCCTTCAAACAATTATGGGTATGAAAAATGAAAAATAGCTTCCCCCACACTCCCTGCTATATTAATTTAGGATTTGGAAGGAAGCTGGGAGGGGTTGGCCTAGATTTTGTTCTGGCCTACTTGAAACATCAAAGAATGAGGCAAAGCAATTGGACACAGCAATATTAAAAACATCTTTGGTCAAAAGGTGAAGGTGGAGCAGCAAAAGTTTATCCTTTATCTTCTGACAATGGTCCTTCTCCATTGTCACAGAGAGAAGGAAGGTAGGTTTCTTTTTGAAAAGGATGACATAAAACGTTGTCAAGAATTTGAGGAAGGTGGTTTGAATTTTCCTTGGATTTTCAAGAATCCTATTTGCATATATTAATACTTTTACTTATTCTAAAAATAAAAGAGGAAAATGATAATTTTGAGGCAGGGTAAGCCAGGGATGAAGACACAGCTAAAAAGGTTTTAAAATAATGCAAATATCTGCAGCAGTCTTGATTTACTTTCATTGATATGGCAGAGAGGATGGAGAAAGGAGGTAAAGCTATTTTCCTCCTCCAGGACTCAAACTCCTCCCTTTCCCAGCAATCTAATTTTCCTTTTTCGAAATTCCAACTTTGTGTTTATTTTTTTTAATGTAGTATACAATTTAGCCGATCATTTATCCTTCCTCATTCATCATTTTGTATACTTAGCTTAATAAACATCTTATTCTCAGAAGGATTCCAGAAGAAACTGAAGTCACAGAGGCTCATTTCCTTGCTTTACCTCAGAACAACACAGTAATATTACCTAGATATTTCTATTTTTACCCTATAATGAGGACACTCGATCTAAAATTGCACACAGCCCTGAGCTGCTACATTTTTGGTTCACTTTAACCTGAATACGGGCTTCAGAGTTTGCTGAAATCAGATTCATGCCATGCCTGTTTCAAGGCAGTACATAGCTTGTTACTCTCAGAATTCAATGTTTATGTCTCATTGTAATGAAAAAGGCCCTCTGGCTGTCCAACCAGCTGTAATTTCTCACCACTTCTGAGTAAACATTTCAAACCATAATGAGTCATTGTTGAATTTTATGAAGAAAATGGAATTAAGAAACAGAGTAATTTATAGCTGTACTGGCCAACCATTAAAGTTTTTCAACAAATGTGGGTGAAGCAAAAAGATGTAAGACAAAAAGATGATTGTGGTTTTTAAAAAATGTGGAAAAACAGCTGAAAAACATTGATGTTACCCTACTATACTCCTCTGTGAAAGAAACAAGCAAAACTTCTGTCCTTGCTGGTATGAGATCTCCTACTCCATAGTAAGAAAACCTGTCATAAAGATGAGGTTGGATGCCCCAAAGCAGAGCCTACATTTTAACCCAGGAGCTGACCCCGCAGGATCCACCCTGTCCCAAACCCTTCCACCCTCGAAGATGATGGGAGTTTTAGCCTGGAAGTAGAGCAACCCAAGGAAGGTGATCTCTGTATCAGCGAGGCCTGGGCCCACATCCTCTCCAACCTGCACTTCCCTTTGAGACCCAGAAAATGGTACTTTGGTGAGTGAAACCAGAGCATCAGTAAATTAAGAGCTTTTCTAGGTGTTCTGAAAGATCCTTCTCTGTATCCAACCTTTAATGCCCAGGCATTTGCTTGGGTATTGTCTTCCTGAGTCTCACATGAAGTTCCCTTTTTACCCCCTGAAATCACAGGATACATTTTTCTTAAATAATTAAATGAACAGTCAACATTTGAGCCAAAATGAGTCAAAATACACAACTTAAGCTTTTGAACTTTCCATACTTTCAAAGCTCTAACCTTGGGACCAGAAAATGGCTTTCTTTGTTTGAAATTGTGTATTTGGCTTATTAGTAGAATTTTGGGAAAGATCAAGGAGCCTCTCAGTATGATCAATGATGGCACAGGAAGTTGGGCTTCCACAAGAAAGGGGAAAAGAGAAGCTTGAAAATTCAGTTAGTAAGCATGGGCTATGAAGTGCATGAAGTTTTTGCAAAACCTGAATGCAAAAGCATTCAGCATTACTCCTTGGAGCAGGCACAGTGCCACACATCTTCTGAGTTGCCAGTTTCTCTGGAGCTTCCGTGCTCTCTTAGAGGAGAGAAAATTATGCTTAATTTTATATTCACTGGTTGGATTTCTTAAACCACTTTAAATATCAGAGCAGCATTCTTAACATAAACAGAAATGTTGTTCTGAACTGATTATTTAAATGAGTTTTTCATTTTCACAGGCTGGAAAATCTTTCAGGAGATTTTGTTTCCAAAAGAACTTTAGAAAATACTAGCATAGATGTTTCATTAACCTAAGATGTGATAAAGAACGGAATCCTTCTAAAATTACCGATTATAAATCTTCAGAAAAACGGATGGCTTATACATATCGAATCTGTGCTTGAAAACATCTTCACATTGCCAGAAGGCTGCAACTCAAATGCAGAATAGAAAAAGAGATGCAAAATGTCGATCAGGAATGTATAAAAATAATCAGCCTTTTTAGCAGAAAAGTAAACCTGGTCACTGTATTTTGGCTTCTCTAGTATACAACAATACCAACCTTAGATGCTGAAAAAAGACTCTTACAGAATGGTTCCTAGCTAAAGAGAAATTCGATTATTTTTAAATATACTGACATTTACATAAGCTGTTTTGCTTAAAATGGCAATGCCTTGTTTTAAAATAATGATGTTAGGCTCTTGAAAATGATTTGATTCTTGTATCTGAGGGCACTATGATCATAAAATCTGACTCAATGAGGAAAGAAACATGTATCCTCACAGGCCCTACAGAGGAAAGCACCAGACTGACTCCAGTTTTTGCCTTATTTTTTCTCTTAGCATTTTATAATGCAAGGACATTTTGTTTCAGGACACTTTTCAGCATCCCACTGTATGTATCTCTTTTGAGAAATTGCAGCTGCCCCAGGGAATGCTATTGTGGGTACCCCTGTAGGGAAGAAGGATTTTATGAAGAGTAAAAAAAGGAAAAACTCTATGTATATGTTTTTGATCTTCGTATTTCCCTCTTTGACAATACATTAGTCTTTTATATTTCTGTATTTCATTAATATAGAACACAGAGAAATTGATCAGTAAATGATTTTTTTTTTTTTTTTTTTTTGAGTTGGAGTCTTGCTCTGTCACCCAGGCTGGAGTTCAGTGGTGCAAGCTCGGCTCACTGCAACCTCTGCCTCCCGGATTCAAGCAATTCTCCTGCCTCAGCCTCCTAAGTAGCTGGTATTACAGGAGCCAGCCACCACACCTGGCTAATTTTTGTACTTTTTAGTAGAGACAGGGTTTCACCATATTGGCCAGGTTGGTCTCAAACTCCTGACCTTATGATCTGCCTGCCTCGGTCTCCAAAACTGCTGGGATTACAGGCATGAGCCATGGCGCCCGGCTCAGTAAATGATTTTTGAATGAATGAATGAATAAATGAACACTCCAGATCATGGCAGATCCACATAGACAGAATCCAGCCTGTATCATACTACAATTAATATAACACATTTTAAATAATAAATTCAAGGTGTCCCATTAAAAATGAAGTGGTTCAAAGCACATGTAAGCTAAGAATTGTTTTTCTCTCAAGTGTCTTTACAGTGTCACTGCTACTCAGTAGACGTTACTCTTTCTGGAGCAATATTGGGGGAACCAAATTGTGCAGGACTTGATAAGCCATGCTGAACAGTTTACAATTGATGCATTAGGCCCCAGGAAGCTCCTGAGCCATTCTGAACATCGAAAATAATTGATGAGAATAGTATGCATGGGATAATTGGGGCTGGGAAAGTGCTGGAAAGCAGGAAGATGGGGTAGTAATTTATTTTGACTCGTTCAGTTGTTGCAGGAACAAGAACTGGTCTTAAATGGTGTCAGTAGAAATGGAGAAAAGATGGATATTAGAGGTATTTTGAAAAATTACAAATTCCTTGAAGGCCAGAATTTTGTTTTACTTCTCTCTGTGCCTGTCCTATCACCCCAAAGTCAGGGGTGCTAAGAACCTGATAGACATATGTTGGAGTAAATTGGACTGTGTGACAGGACACAGTGAGTGAAGATTAAATATTTAGCAATAATGCCTACAATGCCAATGGTGGTCTGCTTAGAATGAATATTCAGTTAATATTTTTAAATGATTCCAATATACCAGTGAATAGGAAAATGGTGATATTCTTGAGAGACTTTCCTGGCATAAAGGTCATAATTAAACACCAATTCCACACTTACTTATGGTGCCTTTGAGCATTCTCCAGATGGAATTCTTTGTTTCCTCCTCTGAGCTTCATGGACACTGTTCACTAAGTATATCATTGCTCATATCACATTGTATGGCTGTTAATTCACTCGTATTATAACTTCTTGAAGGTAGGGACCTAACCATGTTATTTTTTAAAAATTGAGGTATAATTATCATTCAGAAAAATACATAAGCTACAAGTGTACACCTTAGTTACTTCCTACTTATGTATATACCCATGTAATCACTACCTAAAGCAAGGTGTTGAACATTTCAATCATCTCAGAACATTCCCTCATGCTAATTTGCAGTCAGTAATGCCTCAGCCCCGCCCCAGGCAACCACTCTTCTAACTTCTATTGGGTAGATTAATTTTGCCTGTGAACTTCATGTAAATGGAACAGTCTTATATGTGTCTTTCTGTGGACACATACATTCATTTCTCTTGGGTGTATACCTAGAAGTGAAGTTGCTGAGTCATAAGTGTGCACAGTTTTTACATTATTATAAACTGCTGGCTGGGCGTGGTGCTTCACACTTGTAATCACAATACTTTGGGAGGCCGAGGCAGGAGGATTGCTTGAGGCCAGGAGTTCAAGACCACACCAGTCAACATAGCAAGACCCTGTCTCTATTTAAAAAAAAAAAAAAGAAGAAGAAAAGGAAAAAAAAAGTTTAATAGTTTTCCAAGGTTGTTGCAGCATTTTACTCTCCCTCTCACCATTAATGAGTGTTGCAGTTGCTCCACAGCTGCACCTATTCTTAGTATGGCCAATCTTATTTTAGCCATTTGGATAGATTTGGACTGTAGTTTTAATTTGTATTTATCTGATGAAGAATGATGCTGAACACCTATTCGTTTGCTCGTTGGCCATTTGGATAACTTTTGCAAAGTGTCTCTTGAAATGTTTTGTATATTTAAAAAATTAGATTCTTTTCTTATTAATTTACCATTTTGAATTAACTTGTCATTAATTTAACATTTTGAATACCCAATGTTCAGCATAGTGACTGGCAATTAACAACTATTTTAAAAGGTTTGTTGAATAAGACAATAAGAGTAAATAAAACTGGCTTTATTTGCAAATGTTTCTTTGTCACTGGCCATGGGAAATGGGTTGTGGAAGTAATTAGTTCCTATAGTACATTTAAATTTGTTGGTTTTTGAAAATATCAAGGCATAAATTCTAAACACAGCTGGTTGTATTTGTGATAGAAGCACTTGTGATTTTACGTTAAATTTTGATTCATTCATGCATTTAAAGTATTCATTATCATAGTGTCTGGAAGCCCAGAAAGTTTTTAGGCTAGAATACAAATTGTAACATTATCTTCTGTTTTCCTTCTATCATGTTAATATGATAGATTAAATATGATGTCTAAAAATGCAGGATCTATTCTACTAGCTACACATTTTTGTTTGATTGCTAGACTAGAAATGTGCTTTCTAATCCCTTAATGACAGATGAACTTTTAAAAATATGAAAAAATTTTGAAGTCCAGATTTAAGATTATTTTATATTTTAATAATGATTTTTCCAATATAGACTAATAGCCAATTTTGAATATTTATAAAGTATGGCAATATAAAGAAAAAGCAACTTTATATTTCTACTGGGAACATATGGCCTTCTTGTTGTGTTTTCTACACGTGTGTGTTTGCGCACATATAAATATGTGTGTGTGTGATCCATGTAGCTGTTTATTTTTGTAGTTTCAACTCAATTTTCTCCTATGATAGATTGGAGATCTATCATACACATATATTGTATGCATATGTGTATAAAGAGAAAATTTGCTTGTTTTATATTGATACCTTTTGTGTAGCTCTTTGCTTCTTGTAGCAAATCTGAAAGAGGTACTTATTAATCTTTTTTCCACTATCTGTGCTTTTTCAGGATGACAATTGTATCCATCTTTCCTGCCCTCTGGCACCTAACATCATACCTTGTGTACATAGCATCATACTATCTTCATATAACTCATCAAATACTAATTTATTAATAGGTTTTGAAAGCTTCTGGCTTTTTCAGAGACTTCCCCATTATGATGAGAAGGCCAGATTGAATGTATTAATTAACACATGGGCTGTGCTATGTGATCCCAATAGATGTGAGAAATTCATGGTTTGCTTCCACTCCTGAGGTTTTATAGATTCAGATGCTCAAAAGGATCCTTAAAGGACTTCCCACAGGATTCTATACATACAGGCAGACAAATTGTTGAACTCTCTAGGATAGCCATGAATTCTCTTGAAACTTTCTAAAGTGCAGACTATGGAAATATTTTATCAAGTACAGTCTCTGCCAAATGTTACTTCATGGGTAGACTTAATTCGTAATTTAGTTATGTTTGAAATAGCTCAATTTCAACTTCAACTTTGTTAACCTTGAAACATAATTATATTCAATATTTAGGTGATAAGAAAATGAGAGCAGAAAGCAGTGAATTTACAAAGTAAAGATGTTTATTCTCTAAATCTTGACTATACAAAATTGTAATCCTGCAAGTTAATGTGATGCATAGTTTTAAAATATGAATATTAAATGTGATTTCATAAAATTTCACTTGTAGAGCAATAAACCTACAGGAAATAGATAAGTGTAAAAATAGTGATCTCTGATTTGAATCTATTTTCCTTTAGATATTTTAGCACAAATAAATGCTTTGTGTATAATGTGCCTTCAAAATTACCATTAAAAATTTTAGAACAAAATGAAGTTTATGTGGATCAATTATGAAAATCTTAGATGCATTTGAAATGAATTTTTAAATTTCAAAATGTTTAATGTAAATAAAAATGCATCCTTACCCCAAATTTTCCCCTCAGGCAATGGATAGTGTTTTGCTTCCACTGCTGAGGTTTTATAGATTCAGATGTTCAAAAGGATCCTAGCTGCAAAGATGGCTCCTCCTTTATAATTGTCTCCCAAGAGTTTTCTATGAAAGGAGAATCTACTCAAACACCTTCGGTAAGCCAGAATGGCTCTGAATGGTGGGTGTATAACCTTTCCTATCCTATGACTTTTCTAGGCATTATCATGTTCAGGCTGTGAAATTTTTGGCAGCAGTGTTACCAAGCAGCTGAACCCAGGCATACTGTGGTATGAGGAACGCTAAGCCTGCGTGTCACCACTGACTCCTTATGAGGTGGAAGGGTTCTGCTTTCCTTTTTTCTGCTGCTCCTTCCCCATAAGGTTATCAGCCCTTACTAGGAAGAATGAAGCTTTTGAGTGTAACCAGAGTGCATCATCTGTATTCTTTACAGTTGATTATTGGCTAGTAACTAGGGACTCAAATATTGAGTCCCTACCCAACGTGGTGTTGAAATCCTGTTATAAGTCACTTGTAAATTTAGTTTTTCCTACATCTAAAACATCATTTAACTAAGAAAACTAAAAAATTCAATAAGCTTAATGAATTTAAATTCCTTGAGTAGTTTCATATCAAAGTATTTAGTGGGATTAAAATAACTTTATATGCTATATATTCCAAAACTTATTTCACATTAAGTACAGAGCATTACAACATAGTTTGTGCTTTTTGTGAGTAAGGAGACGAAATGTTTATGTTGTTTACTCTCTTAAATGCATCTCATTAAAAATATGATAAGATAGACACATTCTATTATTAATCCCCAATGTTCTCTTTCCCATTATACATCATGTCTGTTGATCACTGCTTAGGAGACCTTGTTGGCCCCACATGTTTTTAAAATTGCCAATTAACAGCCTTGCCCAGATGCAGCTTGTTACCAGCCACAAAGGAGGAATGTTATTTTATAACAGGCAACTTGTCTCTTCTGTGATTGGGCTAAAAACATGTAAGTAGAACTGTATGAAACAAAGGATGTCTTTGGGGTTAATTGTAAACTGAGAACCTCCATCGCAAATTTTACTGTGTGCTTCAGTACTTCTCCTCTGAGTATAAAAACCCTGGAGACCGGAGGTGGTGTTTTGCTTCACTCAGTGCAAACTGCTTTGAGACTCTCGGACACCATTAAGTTAAATTTTAGTCCAGACATTTTGTTCAGACCTAAACTCTGAATGACACTTGCTCAGTTGATTGAGAGGGAAGAACAATATCTGGGAAATATTCATAATATGATACAAATGTCAAAGTGTTCAACTTGAGCTTTTTTTTCCTGTGAAGTTAAATATGTACATATGATTATGATATATGTAAAATATATCAGCCCTTGATGTTTTATGTTCTGCTGTAAAAATGTTATTTTTTTCTCTGTCTTATACTCTGTGGCCTGGATAATAATGTCTTAAGTCTGGGAATGTTTTTCTTGAGAAGCATATGTATTCTTTTCCTTTTACATGTTCCCTCCTACTTCAACTTTCCACCTCCTACCATGTAGCCCCAAAGAAATATTTGCTTTCTCGTTTGTAATCTTTTATGTTTTATCATATTACTGTGAGTTTATGAACCTACACAAAAAGTTGCTGTCTGAATAAAATAATGCTTGGTCAAGTTATAAAAGACATATCAATCTAGATAAATTTATTTAGAAATAACTATTATGTACGGAATCTTGTGAGGATAAGATCTAGTCAATGCCTATAAGAAGCATATATTCTAGTAGAAATAATAATAATAACAATGTCACCACATTGCAATCTTACACTGTGTCAGACAGTGTAAAGTATTTTACATTCATTATCTTCTAAGATAAATTCAATTATCCCCATTTTTCAGATGAAGAGATCAAGACCCAGAGAGGTTAAATAGCCTAAGATTACAAAGGTTAAATGGGACCCCGGAAGGACAGAGATTTTGACTGACTCTCTCTTACTCAAAGTTGACATATTTGCATCCTGTGTTAACATAATTGTGCAAAGCATTGGGTGACTGAGAGTTCAGGTGTATAGACGAATGCTAGAAAAGAGAAAACAATTCCAGATTTGGATTGTCAGGGGTAAGTTCTATGGAAAAGGTGAGCAGGTAGAAGTGGTATGTTGAAAATGAGAGGAAAAGAAGGCTTTGAGAGCTCTTGGGAAAAAAATTCACACCGTATGCAAATCTGTGCAGATTGTTCCATATGGTGGCTGGAAGTGCTCAGGGTCCCCACATTTGCCAGTATTGTCAGGCAGCCTGTGCACAGAGTGAAAACTGTGTTCCACTGACTGAGCCTCTGGGTGGTCTTATATGTTCAAAGCCCAGTGGGTTTGGTCTGAGCTATGCCATTGACATAGAGCTTTTGGGAAAATGGCAGCATTAGTTTCAATTAGGGCATTCTATACTTGTCAGACATTTTACAGTTTACCTATTTTCATGAAAATGATCTTATTTTGTTCTTGAGACGGAGTCTCGCTGTCGCCTAGGCTGGAGTGCAGTGGCGCTATCTCAGCTCACTGCAAGCTCCGCCTCCCGGATTCACGCCATTCTCCTGCCTCGGCCTCCCAAGTAGCTGGGACTACAGGCACTCGCCACCACGCCCCGCTAATTTTTTTATATTTTTAGCAGAGATGGGTTTTCACCATGTTAGCCAGGATGGTCTCGATCTCCTGACCTTGTGATCCGCCCACCTCTGCCTCCCAAAGTGCTGGGATTACAGGCATGAGCCACCACTCCCGGCCGATCTTATTTTGTTCTTAGCAAATTAGGATGGGCATTACTATCCTAATTTTCTTAATGAAGAAACAAAAGTTCAGAAAGCTTTTATAATAACAGTATTATACCACATATTATTGTTTGCATCTTTCTATTTTCCTTAATCCATCATTAGTGTATTCTTGTATTAGTATTTTTTACATCATAATTTTAGATAGCTGCATGTATTTCCTCACACAGGTATGACAGTTACCTTAAGCAGTATTCTGCTATTAAACATTTAGGTTGATGATATTCCTGTATTGCCAATGGTGTGGGAAAAGGTCTCTCCTATATTGTGTATATTGTGAATGAGGATACAAATTTGACAATATCAATTACAATTTAAAATGTGCATGCTCTTTGAGCAAACGACTCTACTTTTAGGTATACATGTATTAGAAATAATCACACACATACAACAGCAGCATTGTTGACATTTGAGGAAACATTGGGAACAGCTTAAACATACAAAAACTAGAAATTACTTAGATTGACCAGGCATGGTGGCTCATGCCTGTAATTCCAATAATTTGGGAGGTCAAGGTGGTCAGATTGTTTGAGTCTGGGAGTTTGAGACCATCCTGGGCAACATAGCGAAACCCTGTCTCTATGAAAAAAAAAAAAAAATTAGCTGGGGATGGTGGCTTGTGCCTGTAGTCCCAGCTACTTGGGAGGCTGAGGTGGGAGGATCATCTGAGCATGGAGGTCAAGGTGGTGGTGAGCTGAGATTGCGCCACTGCATTCCAGCCCAGGCAGTAGAGTGAGACCCTGTCTCAAAAAAACAAACAAAAACAAACAAACAAAAAAAAGAAATTAGTTATATCATGGCACATTCATGCAATGAAATACTCTACAGTCATGAAAAGGATCCAAATGTGCTGTCAAGGGAAGCTCTCCAAAGAATATTTTGAGTAAAAGCACCAGATTCCAAAATAGTATGAACCCATCTATTAAATACGTGAATATATTACACCACATGAAGGAAAAATAAATAAATATGTAAGTATAGATTTGCATATTCACAAAACATATCTGGAGTAATATAAGACAATGAAAAAATGATCTTTGGAAAGTTTATTGCATAGGTACATGTGTATGCTAAACAAGGAATTGGAGGGGCTTTCTATTTTATGCACTTCTGCTTTTCCTTAACTTTAATAGTACTTTTATTTTTAAAAAAGAAGTTTTCTGTGGGGAAAAATAAACAAGTGTCACAGTTTGATACAGATCCAGTCTGCTTGGCTCCTAGCCCCTCAACATAGCTTGGCCCAAATAATAGCTATGCTTTAGTTGCTTTGTGCAACCATTTCCACTGCTGGCTCTTTGCTCAGTAGAGCTGCCCTTAGCCTGGGTTACCTCCACCACCCTACAACCACCCACTCATCCAACACTATAAACAAGACAGACTGAAATGTCTCTCCAACCTCTCTCATCTCTTGCATAGCCTGCTTTTGCCTTTCCAACCAAGGAGTGACATGTAAGGCTTTTTTCTAACTAATCATCTGAAAAATCACACTAAGTAGTGTGATGAGTTGCATATTCAGACTCTGTGCTGTCCTTCAATCTGGACCCATCTTACTTTTGTATCTGACAGTTATATACCAGATGAAATTCCTGGTCATTCAAAGTCTCATTTCCAGTGCTGATATATGCTTTGTCCCTGTGTTTTCATTTCCTTAAATGTTTTGAACTGGATCAGAAATGGGAGAATTGTGTGTCTCTACTCACATTTCCATTTTTACCTGGAACTCACAGAGCTACTCAGCAGTGAAGCCAGACCCAGGAGGATGTATCAGGCAAAGGAAATAGCACAAGCAAAGGCACAAAGATGATAAAGAACAGGGTACATTGGGGGAACTGTAGGTAGGCATTGGTTGAAGGAGATGTCGCCTTCTCCTTATGTGCCCTTAAGCCATAGTTACACCTCCCTCCACTACATATATACAGCTACCTCATGCTCACGGCAAGCATCACCAATTAATTATGGAGGTGACCTCACAATTCCTCTCAACAGAGTCCTCCAGCAACCATCATCTGGGGTACTGGTATATGGGAAGAAACCCATTTTCCAACTCAGCTGTGAGGTCTACCTGAGTCCCCAGATAGAGCTGGTACTGTCTTTGCAGTGCAACACTGACAATTGCAGTTATGGCAATAACATGCTGATAATATTCAATGGATAGCACTCATTCTAATTTATTTAGTAATCATATATTTTCACTAATCTTCCCATTCATCCTTGGCAGGCTTGAAGACTCTGATATAAGACATTACTATGTGGTTGAAAAAGAAGTCCAGGGCTGAAGGCTCATTTCAATGTAAGAGAAAGAGACAAAATCACTTTTCTTTACGGATGTATGATTTATCTCTTGGCTGTTTCCCATGCTTTTGAGTGGATTGATATTTCTGAAGTCTTAATGTATTGTATTTATTCTCAATGTTTATTTACTGACAATAACAGCTTTGACCAATGACATGGCAATTTAGAGCATTTAAAATAGATGTTTCAATGTTAATAGCTGGGAACCAAAGATGTTTATTTTATAAGTTATTTCTATTCCTGAAGCAATTAAGATGCACTTCTACTTTTGACAGGCCACTTTTTTTCTCGAATGGCTAGAGTCCTGGAGGTACTTGCAGCCTAAAAAAAATCCCACTAAAATAATGAGCTAAATTTAACTCTTATGAGGGTACTTTTTGAACTCTTCAGTACTATTTCAAGTTCTTAGTTCTGTTTTCAATTAGAATGGTTTTAATGATCGTCATTAAAATGTTTATAATTAAAGGTAAATTCAATTCTTTATAATGGAATGCCTTAGGCAACATTCAACTTAATAAGAAGAAAACAATATTTTCCTATAGTTTTGTTTTTAAAATTTATTGTCCAAATCTGACAAAATCTAACAAAAAGCAGAAAACTGTCCTCTTAAAATCTTTCCCTCGAAAATATTAATGTTTTCACTTTTATCTGTTCTCTTTAAGTTCTTGCCTGTGCATAACTGAAATTTTAAAAAATTTTAGTATAATGTAAAAAATAGTTTATTTTATTATGTTAGAAATTAAATTTCATATTTCATGACCAAGATGCAAATCTTAATAAATATCATTTTCTCTCATGGTTTCAGGTTTTTCATGTGGAGATTCTGTGGATTTACTCCAAACTCCTTCTCTGGTATTTACTCTTACTGAATTTACATGTCACATGGCTTCCTAACTCATGAAAATACTCCTTCATTAATTCTATGCTGTAAAAGGCAAGAGACCTTTCAAATCTAGAATCTATTGGTTTTTGGATAACTACGGGTGTTTGGAGCTCCTTCTTTTTGGATACAGTAACTTGATGCTTTCTGAATTTCTGTTTTTAAAAACATGTCATTTATATTCTTGCAAGCCTGAAGTATTTGAATACTGAAGGAAATTGAAATTTTATACGCTATCAGCACAGCAGATACCTTTTCGCTAAGAAAGCAAGGAAAAAAATAGTAGGCTTGTGACCAGCTGCAGAACTGAGTTGTTGAGGCAAGAGACCCAAGATGACTTGGTGAAAGGCATGCTTCCTCCTGTCTTTCAAGGCTACAAGAAGTAGGGGCCATGGAAGGCAGAAAGCCAAGATGTTTGTTTTGCTAAAATACAGTGACCTTGAAAGCAGGACAAGAGTTCCTGCTTTCTTTAAGATGGCCCTGAAGGTAGTTCATATATTAATCTGACCAGGTTGTGCTGCAGAGTAACTTGTGAAAGGCCATCTTTAGCTTCAAAATCAAGATCCAATTTTTTTTTCTGCACTATCTAGGCTTTAAATTTTCCTCAGAGATGTCAAACTCCCATTAATCTTATAAGCATTATAATAGCACTATCCAAGATCATCACAAGCTTTTAGTATGCTAGCTAGGTACTTGTCTAAGAAATTATTGTTTCATTCATTTGATCCTGTGAATTGGGCACTACTATTGTTCCCACTTTTAAGATGACATGACTATCACACAGAAAGTTCAGATATATTACCTTGGTTAAATGAAGGATCTGGGCGGGTGAATCAGGCAGTCCTGTTGCAGAGCCTACAGATCTAACCACTGGCTAAGCAGCCTCCCACCTGCAACGTGGCTCAGAGAGAACAGCTTGTATGTTGAGAAGTCTGTAAGCACTTGCCATGGAAACCTCGAGTGCATGAATAGAAAATGGGAGTTGATAGAAACATCTAATATACATTAGTTTAGAATCTTTCAAAAGGTATTTGAAGTTTAAATTTGTGAAATATAGCCTTTTCTAGTTCATAACATTGCACAGGATGCAAAGAAACTGCTTGAATGTGACACTCAAGTGGAAAAGGACGAATGATGTGGCCTTAAAGCTGCCCTCAGGAGTTTGGGTGAAAGCCCTTTCAGGCTGCATTTCAACCTTGGTTTCTAAATCATGCCCTTGGTCTCTTCACACAATAGCACAGTGTAGATTCTCTCTCCTTGTCTTCTCTGTTCACATAAATCATCTTACTCTGTGTTTTCCTCCAATTAATGTTCATAAGATGCATCCTCATTATTGCTTTGCACCAAGCCCTGTGCTGCAGCAGGCTCTCTACAGCTCAGCCCAGGAAGAGCTTATTGGGATATTCAGGGGTAAATTTAAATTCCAGACCCCTAAGCAAATTTCACGTTCTGAGATGGTTGTGTAAAGAAACAAAAAGAGGCCTGGGAACACAGTAATTGAATGTGAGGAAGAAAAATAATCCTCCCGAAGATTTTTTCCAGTGCTCAACAGGCTGCTCCCTCCTGCTCTGGGCATCTTCCTCTTCTCTTGGCAACAGCTGGGAGGGAGAAGACTTGCTTTTAATGGAGAGCTGGCTTCCCTCTGATTCCGCTGTTTGGATTTCTTGAACTAATAAGAGGTGCCAATCAAAGCTATGTTTCCCCTGTTTAGTTAGATCATTTCACTTCTTTATGCCATTTAATAATGGTGAAATCGGTCATCTATATGAAAGCACTGTGGAGTTGGCCTGTATAATCGCGTGTTCTTTGTTCAGAATTCAGTATGGGTGGAAGAAACAAATGCAAGCCTATTGCTGCTGCATTTGAGGATTTGTTTGTTTTTTCAGTTTTCATTTCTAAAAGTTTTGGTGAAAAATGGAACAAATTATTTAAGATTCCAAATTTGAACTCTTCTTGATTCAGCACATCAAATGCTTCTGAATAATGTGGTATTTAAGCAAGAATCTTTAAAAATTACTATTTAGATTCTGTTAATACAAACAACAGCAGCCAAAAACAGAAGAAAAAAACCCCACAACTTCTGTAAATAAGAGCTTCTGTGAGTGAAAAAGTGAAAAACAAGCTGTGCCAAGACACAAGAAGTCATTAGATACACTGACAAAGCCGAGAAGGGAATGAAAGAGATTAATGGGTGTTTGCTGATTCTTGGCTTCTGTCTTCACCTGTCCCCACACTATTTTTTTTTTTTTTTAATGTGGGGTCTCCTTCTGTCACCCAGTCTGGAGGGCAGTAACGTGATTGTGGTTCTGTGCAGCCTCAACGTCCTGACTTCAAGTGATCCTCCTGCCTCAGCCTCCCAAGTAGCTACGATTGCAGGCACACACCACCATGCCTGGCTAATTTTTCTGAAAGAATTTTTTGTAGAGGTGATGTTTCACTATGTTGCTCAGGTTGATCTCAAACTCCTGGCCTCAAGCAATCCTCCTTCCTGGGCCTTCCAAAATGCTGGGAATACAGCTGTGAGCCACTACACCTGGCTTTTAGTTGGTTTCTGTTACTTGCAGCTAAAGTAGTCTTAACTAGTGTTATAAATAATATGAAAAACAACAAAGTCTTAAACATGTAATTTATGACATCCTTTTTGCAGACAGTAGTGTATTGGAAACACTCAAGCGCTGAGATTTGTTTGCCTTTTGAGGCTGAGCAGAGAATTGCTTTGTGGGAGGGGAGCTAATACTCAGCTGTAGCATTTTCAGCCCAGACCTGTATACTCAGGAGTGAAGGAGAACATTCTAAGAGTAGGGAGAGGTCAGCGGGTTACTACAGGAAGGCACAGTACAGTCAGGGTAAGAGAAGGCACATATCTCTGTTGGCCCATTGATTGCTACCTTAGATCGAGGGAGTTGATCCCATGAGTACAACAGAAGAATTCTGGGGCATTTTGGAAAGATTCTGGGACACAAATACTGGCAGGGAGACATCTGCCTAACCAGATCTCTTACCCTGACAGCACTTCCTACTTCCATAAGATGCTCAAAAGAAGCCAGAGTTAATTAATACATGTAATCCAAACATCATGTTGTACACCATAAATATATACAATTTTTAGAAAAAGAAAAGATAAAGTAGAGAATGGAAGGAGTGAGAAATCAAGATTTTAGAATAACAAAAATAATGTAAAATTTATATGGATAAAATATAAAATAATATCTCTTTTTGAAGTTGCTTCAACTGTTAAGCAAAGAAGGGGCATGAAGGTATGTATACTTCAGAGACCTGCAAATGGTTTAAGGAAGGAAAATGAATGTGTGGATATAGATAACATGGAACTAGTGTGCTTGTGAAGTATGTAAAAACATAAGATTGAACAAAATAAAGTGGACAGAACAGAATGTGAACGATCTGACTTGTTCAATTTAGACACCTCATGCTTTGTTTTATCTTCTACTTGCTGCCATAGAAATAGAAATTGAAATAATTTTCTTACCATCCAGGAGACTTTGAAGAGTCAACCCTTCCTGACCTCAAGGAAAGGGAAGCCTAGTTTTAAGATTTCAGCTCTTGTCTATAATGGGCCTTCACAGTTCATTGTGAAAGAATGAGAGGGAGTATAGGGTTTGTGGAAAGAAGCAGAATAGCACAGATAAGGTGAGACAAGGAGGGACTTTTCTAGCCTGACATGAAAATGAGCCAAGAGAGGTGAGATCCTGGATACCAGAGTTGCCAACCTCCTGGGAGATCCCCATGTCCTACTCAAGGCATGCAAGCAGAGAGTTTAGGAGACCATGTCAGGCTTAATTAGTGAAAATGCCTGCTGCACCCATGACAAAAGAGATATAAGACATCTTTCTCTTTCTTCAGCCACCACGGATGCCTTCTGGTTTCTGGGATGGGACTAAGAGCCTAATAATGACCCACATAGAATTTAATTCCAGTGGGATAGAATCTAAGGCAGAACTTGGTTGAAATAAAGTAAATTAAGTGATTTTTCTTCTATGCTTGAGGTTGTATACTGACTTTCTTACCAGCTACACAGTTTTTCCCAATATTGGCCTCTGTCCAAATGCTAACAATGCATCTGCTCTTGTTTTCTGTGAAGGTAATATAATTTAGGTGCACCCTTCTGTAGGAAGTGTGTTTTCTTCCCTTTGTAATTCAACATCTGCTTTTTTCCCCCCTTTATGGAATCAAGCAGCTGTACTGAGAGTGAATAAAATTAGCCTTGATTTGCAAGATATCATGTTTCCCCCAAATAGATGGAAGTACCCCTACATATCATTTCTTTAATTCTGGTTCAAAAGGGTTAGGTGTTGATATATATGATAAATTTATTTGATAGGGTCAGACTTCAGTGCATTTACTCACAAATTTTAGATGTCTCTCCTTCTAAGTAGTCTGGATATGTGGAACTCAGATTTATACAAGCAATGGATTTGTTTTGCATAAACAGAAACCTGGAATTTAAAGGAAAAAGTTTCGGCTGAGGTACTTCCTGATTATAAAGTAATGTCAAAGCCTGATTTTTCTCTGCTTTGTGTTAATGCTCAGATAAAAGGCTCACGATGTGGAGGAGTAAAGTCTTAAATCTGTGATAATTCAGGGGTCTTGCCTTGAGAGAAATGTCTATCAAGTAAGAAGCAGCAGAGAGCAGATATGAATTTGATCTGGGCAAGTGCCACAGAGTGCTAAAAGCTTTCCAAAGGAAGAGCAGATTCCAGGGTGGAGCCCAGAACTGTTGCAGATATGCAGTTCTGTTCCTAACATTTGTTGACTCAGATGTGGATGGGGGAAGGACAGAAGTTACCAAATTTGTTTGAAGGCTTATTTTTTCCTAATGATAAAAGTAGTACATGATCAATTGAAGAAATAAAAAATTGAAACATAAAGAAAAAAATTAACCATAGTTCCATCCAGAAAAAACTACTATACACATTTTGGTGCATTTCTACAAGTCTTTCTGTATACACATATGCATACACACACATACATATAAATATATATCCAGATATATACTGGAATATACTGTAGATACTGTTTTATATTCTGTTTTATTCACTCAAAAGTGAATCATTAGCCATGTCTTTAAAAGTTTTTCACAGATACTTTGAATGACTGCTGAATTAGTCTGTTTTCACACTGCTGATAGAGACATAACCAAGCCTGGGCAATTTACAAAAGAAAGAAGTTTAATGCACTCACAGTTCCATGTGACTGGGAGGCCTCACAATCATGGCAGAAGATGAAAAGCACATCTCACATGGTGGTAGACAAGAGAAGAGGGCTTGTGCAGGGAACCTCCCATTTTTAAAATCATCAGATCTCATGAGACTTATTAACTATCATAAGAATATTACGGGAAGGACGCACCCTCATGATTCAGTTACCTCCCATCAGGTACCTCCCACAACACGTGGGAATTCAAGATGAGATGTGGGTAGGAACACAGCCAAACCATATCATTCTGCCCCTGTCCCCTCCCAAACCTCATGTCCTCACATTTCAAAATTAATCATGCCTTCCCAACAGTCCCCCAAAGTCTTAACTTATTTCAGCATTAACTCAAAAGTCCACCATCCAACATCTCATCTGAGACAAGGTAAGTCTCTTCCACCTATGCACCTGTAAAATCAAAAGCAAGTTAGTTACTTCCTAAATACAATTGGGGTACAGGCATTGGGTAAATACAGCCATTCCAAATGGGACAAATTGGCCAAAACAAAGGGGCTAAAGGACCCATGCGAGTCAAAATCCAGTGGGGCAGTTAAATCCTAACACTCCAAAATGATCTCCTTTGACTCCATGTCTCACATCCAGGTCACACTGATGCAAGAAGTGGGTTACCATGGTTTTGGGCAGCTCCACCCCTATGGCTTTGCAGGGTACAGCCTCCCTCCTTCTGGCTGCTTTCACGGACTGGCATTGAGTATCTGCAGCTTTTCCAGGAACATGGTGCAAGCTGACAGTGGATCTACCATTTTGGGGTATGGAGGACAGTGGCCCTCTTCTCACAGCCCCACTAGGCAGTACCCCAGTAGGGATTCTGTGTGGGGGCTCCAACCCCACATTTCCCTTCTTCACTGACCTAGCAGAGGTTCTCCATGAGGGCACCACCCCTGCAGCAAATTTCTGCCAGGGCATCCAGGCATTTCCATACATCATCTGAAATCTAGGCAGAAGTTCCCAAACCTCAATTCTTGACTTCTGTGCACTCACAGGCTCAACACCATGTAGAAGTTGCCATGGCTTGAAGTTTGCACCCTCTGAAGCCATGGCCCGAGCTCTACATTGGTCCCTTTCAGCCACTGCTGGATTGGCTGGGATGCAGGGCACCAAGTCCCTAGGCTGCACACAGCATGGGGTCCTGAGCCCAGTTCATGAAACCTCTTTTTCCTCCTACACCTCTGGGCCTGTGATGGAAGGGGCTGCCACAAAGTCTCTGATATGCTCTGGAGAAATTTTCCTCATTGTCTTGGTGATTAATATTCGGCTCCTCCTTTCTTATGCAGATTTCTGCAGCTGGCTTGAATTTCTCCTCAGAAAGTGGGATTTTCTTTTCTATTGCATTGTCAGACTGCAGATTTTCCAAACTTTTATGATCTGTTTCCCTTTTGAAACTGAATGCCTTAAATAGCACCCAAGTCACCTCTTGAATGCTTTGCTGCTTAGAAATTTCTTCTACCAGATACCCTACATCATCTTTCTCAAGTTCGAAGTTCCACAAATCTCTAGGGCAGGGGAGAAATGCCATCAGTCTCTTCGCTAAAACATAACAAGAGGCACCTTTGCTCCAGCTCCCAACAAGTTCCTCATGTCCATCTGAGACCACCTCAGCTTAGATCTTAATCATATTACTATCAGCACTTTTGTCAAAGTCATTCTACAGGTCTCTAGGAAGGTCCAAACTTACCCACATTTTCCTGTTTTCTTCTGAGCCCTCTGAACTGTTCCAACCTCTGTCTGTTACCCAGTTCCAAAGTTGTTTCCACATTTTTGGTATGTTTTCAGCAACACCCCACTCTACTGGTACCCATTTGCTGTATTAGTCTGTTTTCATGCTGCTGATAAAGACATAACCAAGACCGGGCAACTTATAAAAGAAAGAGGTTTAATGCACTCACAGTTCCACGTGTCTAGGGGGCTTCACAATCATGGTGGAAGGTGAAAGGCACATCTCACATGGTGGCAGACAAGAGAAGAGAGCTTGTGCAGGGAAACTCCCTTTTTCATTTTTATTATTTTTTTTTGAGATGGAGTCTCGCTCTGTCACCAGGCTGAAGTGCAGTGGCACAATCTCTGCTCACTGTGACCTCTGACTCTGGTTCAAGTGATTCTCCTGCCTCAGCCTCCCAGGTAGCTGGGATTACAGGCATGCGCCACCAAGCCCAGCTAATTTTTGTGTTTTTAGTAGAGATGGGGTTTCACCATGTTGGCCAGGATGGTCTTGATCTCCTGACCTCATGATCTGCCCCCCTCGGCCTCCCACAGTGTTGGGATTACAGGCGTGAGCCACCGCGCCCAGCCAGAAACTCCCATTTTTAAAACATCAGATCTCATGAGACTTACTCATTATCACGAGATTAGCATGGGAAAGACCCGTCCTCATGATTCAATTACTTCCCACCAGGTCCCACTTACGACACATGGGAATTCAAGATGAGATTTGGTGGGGGCACAGCCAAACCATATCAACTGCATATTCTATCAGAAGTACATATCATAACTTATTTAACCAATCTGCTTTTTAAAGAATGTTTTATGTTGAAAATCATTGCACATAAACCTTAGCTGTACTTCAATTATTTCCTCATAACAGATTCCTAGATTTCATATGGTTTAAAAATTGCAATTGTTTGAATTTGTATTTCTCTGATGACTTATGAGCTTGAACATATTTCATGTTTAGTAGTCACATACATTTCTTCTGTAAATATTTTTATTCATTTTTCTATTGGAGGTTTTAGTGTTTTTTAAACACATCATATAACCTTACTATATATTAAAGACATTGATACTTTATTATATTTTTGACATATATTATGACTTGCCTTGTATATATGTGCTGCTATATTAAGAATATTAACTCTTTGTCTTTGTTTAAGTATATTTTTGTCCCAGGTCCATATCTTCCTTTGAAGTGCTTGTCAATTCTTTTTTTTTTGAGACGGAGTCCGCCTGTCGCCTTCAGGCTGGAGTGCAGTGGCACGACTGCCTCACTGCACGCCCGGCCTCCGGTTCCCGCATTCTCCTGGCTCAGCAGCCTCCCGAGTAGCTGGGACTGGGGCATGCCTACACCGGGCCTCTCAAGCATCTTTTTTGTATTTTTAGTAGCTTACTGGGGTTTCACCGTGGTCTCGATCTCCTGACCTTGTGATCCGCCCGCCTCGGCCTCCCAAAGTGCTGGGATTACAGGCGTGAGCCACCCCGCCCGGCTGCTTGTCAATTCTTTAAGGGCCAGGTCAAATCTTCTTTCCTCCTAAAAGCCTTCTAAGACCCCTGAAGTGAAATGAAGCTTTTCCTCTTCCACCCTGCCACCGTGTTTGGTTTTATTACTCTATAGTACTTGCTTCTATCTGCTTTAAAAGAAAACTTCCCTCTTGGAAGAGCATCCATCCTGCTCTACTCACTTTGATATTCTTTAGAGTACAAGTGTCAAATAAATGCTTGTTGTGTTAAATGAAACAAAGTCAAAATCATTACAGCTTAATGTTCAAACACAATAGATCCCTACTATCTTGCAATTGTAAGTATTGTAGACTTGACACAATGAGGTACAAACTGCATGAATAAAAATGGAACCAATGATTTTTCCCCCCTGCTAACCTAAGGATTTTAGCACAGGCTGTAGGGATTTATGACTCCCAAGGTAGTTTGGCTGAAGTTAGCCACTCAGATGAGCTTTTTCTAAACTGTAATCTTGAGTCCATATAATTAAATTTCACTGGGAGAAATATATCAGTAAAACCACTCTAAGTGACATGGTTATAAAAAAAGAGAAATAGAAGCTAGACAGGCACACTTAATCATAACCTCTAATGGGATTAGAAATACGAAGACAACAACCAAAACAACAAAATATCCAAGGAGGCTGAGTTAAAATTGCCAGGAGTGATTCTGAATGAAACAATTTTGTTTTATTGGTACCCAGGGTAAGGATACCGATTAGAGTGATACACATAACCAATAAACAGGACAGTACATGGTTTAACAGCAGACTCTTCATGAAGAATACAGTTATAAAAGGCTTTGACTGCTTAGTTTTAAAACTCAAGCCCTCAATTTTCTTTGAGAAGAGTTGATGTCCTGTTTTTTAGGAAAATTCATGTGAATGTAGGTCTTGAAGATGGGTTACAAGTGGAGCATGAGGGTGTTAAGGAGCCAGTTAATAACAGGATAAATTGTGGCCCAGGCTTTCTTGGCTCAACAAGGTTTCACGTGGTGTCTGGGTGTGCTCACTCATCTAGGCTGTCAGAATCTACCCCCCTGAGTCTGATACCAATGCTTTTGTGTGGGAAATCAGAGTAAGCAGATCTTCCAGAAATTGGAAGGCAGAACGAAGAAAATTCTTTACGTAGGATGTGCTATTTTTTTTTTTTTTTTAAGCTTTGAAGTTTGAAGTGTACAGTCTTGGCATGAAGGTCTGGAACAGGCACATAAATTGTTCTGCCAACAAGATAAAAGAGTTCTAATATTGAGTCATAGAGATGGGAGAGAAATAGAGTTCTGTGCAGCATTCTGTCTCTGCAACCCTGTCCTTCCCTCTCAGAAACAAACAGTTTTTGAGGGGGGATAGAGCAGGGGACACAGGAGAGCCCTTCCTTAATACTCTCGGGATACTTCAGTGTAAAGGGAACTTTTCCCCAGCAGATGTCCCAGTGCCACTAGGCATGGATGTTTAACAGAGATGGTGGCAAAGGGATAATGGGCCTGAATGAGTGCTAAGAGTCAATAATTATAATCACAAGTTAATACCACACTGTAATAATAGTAGAAAATTTAAACTTTAGAGCTGGAAAGCACTTTATGGTGACCTCGTCAAACTCCAGATGAGGTAGTCTGACCGAATAGTTTACATACTTACTCTAAATAACCCAGCTCCTTGGTGGCAGAGTCAAGATTAGATTAACCTCCAAGCTTTCTATTGCCTGGGTCCTCCTGTTCTCTAGTAACTCCCAATTGTCTTGAGGGTTTTTAAACTGTGAGTCCAAACATTCCTTTGATAACTTTGCAGTTTATAATTTTTTACATAATTAAAATATTTATTAAGGTACATTACAAATAAAGTTATTAAAACAATACAAAAAAAGGATTAGAAAGAAAAGCAGTAAGTCTTTGATCCAGATTTCTTCTAGCCCACACTACAAATACAACTATGTTAACTTTGAGCTGTTTTTCTTGTATTCTCTTTAGTCTTTCTCTCAAAGTAAAATATTGGCATGTTTATTACTTAATTTATCAATTTTAGATTTTACCCATGGACTTGATAGAGAGAATTTAGTTCAATACATACCCACCTCCTTTTCTTCCATCCCCCACACAATCCATTACCATTTTTCCACTGACTTTCTTTACTTTTCCATGCAAAGCACTGGGTGACTCATTCTCCTTAGCTACTAGGAAGCATCACAGATCTCCACAGAACATTGTTACAAGTCTTTTCCCTTTATTGTTTCTAAAAAGGTGTTATTATATATGTAAAAATATGTGAATTGTATAATTCTTAATACAGTTTTAACTCATCTAAATCTAATATTTTAAATATATTGTTCCATTTTGCTTGTTTTTGAGCCCTAAAATACAGTATCATATTGTAAGTAGTCTTCTTGGACTTTCTTTCTGTGCTCAATACAATGTTTCCAAGAAAAATTAATGCTGAATTTTAAAATCTGTGTGATATTCCATTATATGAATATACCAAAATTTATTCATCCATTCTCCTCTTGCCTCCATAGACATTTGCTGTTTGCTTTGTTAGTTTTTCTCCTGCTATGAATATTGTAGTGATTAATCAATATGAAGACAATGTTATTATGTATGATCAACAATGATAATAAAGAACATCCCATGCTCATGGTTGGGTAGAATCAATATTGTGAAAGTGACCATATTGCCCAGAGCAATCTACAGATTTAATGCAATTCCCATCAAAATACCATCATCATTCATCACAGAACTAACAAAAAAAATCCCTAAAATTCATATGGAACCAAAAAGGAGCCTGCATAACTAAAGCAATACTAAGCAAAAAGAACAAATCCAGACGCATCACATTACCAAACTTCAAATTATACTACAAGGCTATAGTTACCAAAACAGCATGGTATTGATATAAAAATAGGTGTGTAGGCCAATAGAACAGAATAGACAGCCCAGAAATAAAGCCAAATACAGCCAACTGGTCTTTGACAAAGGATACAAAAACATAAAGTGGGGAAAGGACACCCTAGTCAATAAATGGTGCTGGGAAAACTGGCAAGCCACATGTAGGAGAATGAAATTTCTCTACATGAAGAAGGATATCCTCATCTTTCACCTTATACAAAAATCAACTCAAGATGGATCAAAGACAATAAGACCTGAAATCATAAACATTCTAGAAGATAACAATGGAAACATTCTTCTAGACATTGGCTTAGGCAATGAATTCATGACTAAGACCCCAATGAATTCATGACTAAGATCCCAAATGCAACAAAAACAAAAATAAATAAATGAGACCTAATTAAACTAAAAAGCTTCTGTGCAGCAAAAGAAAGAATCAGCAGAGTAAACAGACAACCCAGAGAATGGGAGAAAATATTCACAAACTATGCTTCTGACAAAGGACTAACATCCAGAATCTACAAGGAACTCAAACAAACCAGCAAGAAAAAAAAAAACAAACATTCCCATCAAAAAGTGGACAAAGGACATGAACAGACAGTTCTGAAAAGAAGATAGACAAACAGCCAACAAACATATGAAAAAATGTTCAGCATCACAAATTATCAGGAAAATGCAAATTAAAACCACAATGAGATACCACCTTACTCCTGCAAGAATGGCTACAATTAAAAAGTAAAAAAATAAAATAAAAAAATAGATGCTGCCATGGATGTGGTGAAAAGGGAACACTTTTACACTGCTGGAATATAAACTAGTAAAACCACTATGGAAAACAGTATGGAGATTCCTTAAAGAACTAAAAGGAGAACTACCATTTGATCAAGCAATCCCACTTCTGAGTATCTATCCAAAGGAAAAGTCAGTATATGAAAAAGACATACATGCACATGCATGTTTATAGCAGCACAATTTGCAATTGCAAAAATATGGAACCAACCTAATGCCCATCACCCACTGTGTGAATAAAGAAAATGTGGTGTACACATGTTCTCACTCATAGGTGGGAATTGAACAATGAGATCACTTGGACATGGGAAGGGGAACATCATGGGCCTATTATGGGGAGGGGGGCAGGGGGAAGGATGGCATTGGGAGTTATAACTGATATAAATGATGAGTTGATGGGTGCTGACAAGTTGATGGGTGCAGTACACCAACATGGCACATGTATACATATGTAACAAACCTGCACGTTGTGTACATGTACCCTAGAACTTAAAGTATAATTAAAAAAAAAAAAAAGAGAAAATGTGGTGTATATATACGCTATGGAATACTACTCAGCCATAAAATGGAATGAAATAATGGCCTTTGCAGCAACTTGGATGGAGCTGGAGGCCATTATTCTACATGAAGTAACTCAGGAATGAAAAACCAAATATTGTACATTCTCACTTACAAGTGGGAGCTAAGCTATGAGGACACAAAGGAATAATAATGATATAGTGAACTTTGGGGACTTGGGAGGGAAGGGTGGGAGGGAGGTGAGGGATAAAAGACTACATATTGGGTAGAGTGTACACTGCTTGGGTGATGGGTGCAACAAAATCTCAGAAATCACCACTAAATAACTTATCCAGGTAACCAAAAACACCTGTACCCCAGTAACTATTAAAATTTAAAAAAAGAATCATATACTATCAAGGATATTTGAGGAAAATATCCTTCAAGGATAACAGTGAAATAAAGCCATGTTTACACAAACAAAAAGAAACAAGAATGGCAATATAGGGACATCAGCTGGCTTCTGATTTAAATGATCTACAACAAGAGAAAGAAGAAATGAAAACTATCAATGTTTAGTTAAGAACACACATGGAAAATCAAAAGAGCCTCCATGGCAGCTTTGAAAGAGTCCCTCCTCTCCTGTAAGTTGCAAGGTAGATATGGCTGAGCCCCAAGCCTATGGCCTGATTGGAAGTTCTTCAGAACTGGAACATCAATGAAATGCTCTTTTCTACTGAGCTCTTATAGTGAATTAAAGGCACTGCTGGAAGGGAGTGAATGAAGATATTTGGGCAGACATGTGTGAAGCTGAGAAATTTGATATCCCAAATGATGAGGATCTCTCTTGTCCAAGGAACCCTCTCCTGCCCTCAGGAAGTCAGCTTTCCTGTGAATTGAAGACTTTCCACAAGTATACCTTGGGCAGCGATCTCACAAGCTGATACTGATTTTTCTCAGGACCTATCTTCTCACTACATTTTATTGCCTCTGGATTAATTTACGATTTATATCCTAACAGGATCTAGATTTCAAAAATGTCAGGACATAGTCTTTACGCTAAAAGAGTTACAAGACAGCACCAAATATTGTCAGAAGTGTAAGAAACATGTATGGGAGAGAATTCTAATGGTCTGATTCAAAGAGGATGAACTATAAGGGTTGATTGAATTAAAATTACTTCATGGGTGTGCTCACATGGAATTTTGAATTTAATGTGTTGGTTCAAATACTTATAATGGCATTGATAGCCAGCTATACTGGCCAGTGAAAGCCTGGATTCAACAAAAGCCTACTATTAATGAAGTATAAACGATAGATTTTCCCTGTCATACTGTATAGTACTGGTTCTCAAACTTTGGTATGCAACAGAATCTTGGGAAAGCTTCTTAAAAATCCAGATTTCTAGAATCAACCCTAGAGTTTCTGATTCAGTAGGTCAAACTGAGGTTCAAGAAGTTGAATTTCTAACAAGTGCCCAGGTGATGCCAACATTGCTGGTCCTAGAACTACACTTCGAAAACTAGAGCTATGGAGGAAAGGATTCTGAAGGCTAAATGAGATGGAATTAGTGAAATGCTTCTGGTGTATGCAATATTCTCAGCTATCCCCTAACCATATCCTTCCATGGGGCCTGGAGGATTTTTTTTCTGTAAGAAAAACACTTAAGCAGAATGTTTTATTGACTTTAGATCAGCTGGTAATAATTATGTGCATTTATGTCTTATTTTACCTCACTGGAAAAAAAGATTAATGTTATGTTAATGAGACTTCTGACTTTCATGTGTTTGTTGCTCTGGGCTAAGTTCAGCTCTTTCCTGTAATGTGTGCTTCAGTATCAACAAAAGGTGTATGTCCAAAATTTCCACTTGTTACCATCTACTTCTGGGCCTGGAGGATTTTTTTTTTTGTCACCATGGCATTAAGAAATGCATGGATCAGGGTGTATTGTCATCCTTCATAAGCTCTCTGGTGGTTGTCCTTAGTAAGCCACAAACAATGGTAGAAGGTGCTGCACTGGAATTGGGTTCCCTGATATCAGTGACAAAAATAGAATCCCAGAGGGGTAGAAACTGGGTGGTGGAATTTAAGCTTTAGGGACAAGATGGAAACAAATGCCACAATAAGCTATAAGAACAGAATAGTGATTACAGTATTTTTATCTACAAAATTCTACAGTGATGACTAATGGATCATGGATTTTCTAGAAATAAAACAAATGGACAACCTCTAAGGCACTGCTTGAAAAATATAGGCAAAAAAAATTCAGGCTTGGTGGCAGAGACTCAACTTCAGTCATTGTGTTAGAGATGCATGATCATTCCCAGTTTTCAGGTTTAAGATAGTTCATAGACCTTTCACCTTCGAAGAGGGAATAGCCAGGTTCTAAAGACTCTGCACTATGTCCACAGGTATATGTTGGTACTGTGAAGCTTCCTGAAAGCTTTCCCTAAGGGAACTTGTCTATTTAAACGTGTGACTATACAATGAGGAAGTAAATATTCAGACCTTCTGAGGGTTATTGAATCATGGTTCTTAATTCCTGGAGACTCCAAATGCCAGAGTGTCCCACCAATAAGAGGAGTTGTTTATGAAGACCGGATGGTAGATAAAATCTTGGGTCAATCATATCTCATTTCAAAAGTGTACAGGAGGACTGTGGAGCCATTCTTTGTTTATTTTCCCAATCGTATTAAGTGTAGTGAAAACAGATATAGTAATTCCCTTTATCTGTAGGAGGTATGTTCCAAGACCCCCAGTGGATGTCTGAAACTGTAGATAGTATTGAACCCTATATATACTATGTTTTTTCCTATGCATATATACCTGTTATAAAGTTTAATTTATAAATTAGGCACAGTAAGAGGTTAACAACAGTAACTAATAATAATTATAACAATATACCAGCATCACTCCTCTTGCCCATTTGGGGCCATTGTTATTAAGTAAAATAAGAATTACTTGAACACAAGCACTGCAATACCACCACAGTTGATCTAATAACCAATATGGCTTCTAAGTGACTAGTGGGCAGATAGTATAGACAGTGTGGATACACTGGACAAAGAAATTATTCTCGTCCTAGGTGGGATGGAGCAGATGGTGCAAGATTTCATTACACTACTCAGAACAGCTTGCAACGTAAGACTCATACATTGTTTATTTCTAGAATTCTTCATTTAATATTTTCAAACCACAGTTGACTACAGGTAACAGAAACCACAGAAAGCAGAACTGCATAGAAGTGGGGGTGGGTGTATGCTGTACATTCAGAAAATGGTAGCATCTTTACATTCATTCTCTGACTCATCAAATGATGTTTAATATGGCAGGAGAGACCCAGAGCAAGCCTCCGAAAGCACTCTGTGTAAGAAATCTGGCCATCCTGATGTCACCATGCTGAATAGACTATGTAGAGAGACTACATAAAGAAAGGTGCCTGAGGACCCCCAGTGGATCCGATCCCTGTCTGACACTTATTTCTACTGTTTTTCACTTAACAGTATATTTTCATATATTTATCACCATTGCATGGTAATTCATTGCATGTATTGACTACATTTAACTCATCCATTGGCCAAATCATGGTAACCTAGGTGGCCTTCGACTTCCTGCTACCACAACCGATGATCAGCATCCTCATATACGCCTTCCATGAACCTATGAAAATTTCTATCAAGGATTTATGGATGGAGAAAACCTCAAATTCCCGTTTTTATTTATAAGTAATTATCTTAGAGGCAAAGGCTTTTCCATCAGAAAGTTAATAAAGAGTCTTGATGTTTTCATACATATATGTGTGTGTGTGTGTGTATATATATATTTATATGTCACACATACAAACACACATATAAACATACTAGTAAAGTTACAAAATGAAGTCAGTAAAATCACAGCTGATGAGTTAATTCTCACAATGCTGCTATGTGCAATACAACCTTAGGTGAGTGAACTTAATTCATTATAGCTACAGCAATACATTTAAACAAGTATATTTTTAGTGATTATGGTAGCAAATCCAACTTCCTGAAAACAATAAGTGTCTCACCTCTTTTCTCAGGAATAGACCCTGGGCCATGTGCCCAGTTGAAAAAACTACATTTCCAGCCTATCTTGTTGATAGAGGTGACCAATGAGATATATTTTCATTACAATTGCATTAAAATCACCCATTTTTCTATACCCTCTCCAGTCTTGATGCTCTGTTTATGTTTTCCAGTGTAAGGTATAAAAATAATTTTAATCTGATTTTTTTCAAATGCAGTGAGGTAGAATCTCTTTTTGTATGTTGATTGCCTTTTTATATCAACTTCAGTGAAATGCATAATTATATTGTTTATTTTACTAGTATGTATATATGCACACACACATATATATGTATATGTATATTTGCCTACTTTTTTCAATTTGTAGGTTTATGTGTATTAATTGGGACAGATTATATTTTTCAAAAATGTCATGGCAATATATTTCTGGACCCACACACTCATCCAGAACTTCGCCACTCCCCTTAAACCTATTCCCCCTTCTCTTGCCTTGAAGACTGCCAAGATGCATAGAATGCAGGGGAATGATGCTGCATGATTTCAGGTTAGCTCATAAAGACAATAAGCTCATAGAAGGTGATTCTGGCTATCTCATTCTTGGGACATGTGCCTTTGGAGCTCTAACCCATCACATAGAAAGTCCAGTTCCCCTGAAATTACGAGACTAGAGAGACTGAGTACAGGAAAAACAGAGAGAGAGGAGGGAGAAAAATAGATACAGAGAGAAACATGGAGCTTTGCCTGGTGACTCCCAGATGTTCCAGCCCTCAGCTGGTTGAGGCTTTCTTGTCCATCCACCAGACAGGAGAGTGAGCCAAACATGTGAGAGGCCCTGCGTGAGAACACCTAGCTGAGCCCAGTCTATGTTCATAGCTGTGAAAGAAAGTAAAATTAAAATGTTATTGTGTTAAGCAGTACATTTTTGGATGGGTTGTTACATAGCAAAGATAACTGGAATGTTAATAATATCCAGACATTTTCTTCATTTGTATTCAAATAATTTCCGTCAAATTCAAGTACTTTTTCTGTAATTTGACTTCGTGTATTGCTATGGTTTGAATGTGTCCCCAAAAGTTCATGTGTTGGAAACTTAATCCTCAAAGCAACAGTGTCGGGAGGGGGGAACCAATAGGAGGTAATTAGGTCATCAAGTCTCCACTCTTATGAATAGATTAATACCATTATTGTGGAAGTGGTTTAGTTACTTTGAGAATGAGCTTGTGATAAAGAGGATGAGTTTGGCCCAATTTCCCTTCTTTATGTCTCAAGTGCTCACTTGTGTTTCTGACCTTTTGCCATATTATAATGGAACATGAAGTTCCTTCCCAGACGCAAGCACCATACTCTTGGACTTCCAGCTTCTAGTACTGTGAGAAATAACTGTCTTTTCCTTATAAATTACCCAGTCTGTGGTATTATGTTATAGCAACAGAAAATGAACTAAGACACTTACCATATAAAGCATATTTTTAATATGCTTTAGTTTTTAGGACAGTTCTAAATTTACAGAAAAATTGAGATGATAAAACAGAGTTTCCATATAACCCACACCTATCTTCCCTTTTATTAGCACTTTATATTAGTATAGTACCTTTGCCATACTCATTAACAAATACTGATATCATATTAAGTTTACACTTTATTCAGATATCCTTAGTTTTTATCTAACATCCTTTTTCTGAGGGCCCTGTACACATTACCTCATTAGATGTAATCATCAATGTCTTCTATCTTTGTCTTGGCTGTGAGAGTTTCTCAGACTTTCCTTGCTTTTGATGACCTTGATAGTTTTGAAGAGTATTAGTCAGGTTTTTCCTAGTTCTATTGGAATTTGTCTTTGTTTACCACAGACATAAAGTGCCATTCTTATCACATCATATAGAGGGTACATATTATCAACATGACTTATGACTGTTGATTTTAACCTTGATCACCTGGCCGAAGTGGTATTGGTCAGGTTTCTTCAATGTAAAGTTACTCTTTTTCTATCTCTTTACATCCTGTACTCTTTGGAAGGAAGTACTATGTGCAGCCCACACACAAGGAGTGGGGAGCGGTGCTCCCCATACATTTTTATGTTATGTAAAAAGACTATCAATCTTTCAGGCTTTCATATTTTCTTTCTTAAGGAAGCCTCTCCCACCAAAGCTATATGGACATTTTCCTAAATTTTATTTTATCATGTCTATAGTGTTTTTTAAATTTAAGATTGTTAGTCCATTTGGAATTTATTTTTACATTGTTATTCATTTCATGGTTAGACTTCTTAAGAGCTTACCTTCTGAGTGGGCCTACATATTCTAAACAGTTCTCTCGTTTATGTATTTTATTAAGTGAAAAGCCTGATATTAAATCACTTTTGTATGGTATGTTCTAAAATTCAGAAGTCTAGCAGTGGCTGACAAGAGAAAAGAGGCTGACAATTTACCTATGAATGCTTTCTGGGAATTTAAAAAATTATACCCACTGGCTTTCAGCAATCCACACAATGGCGTAAGCATTAAAATTTCTGTGCATTTTGAGTGCTCAGGGTATATCATAGGAGCATATTTTCATGTATAAATGTATGAACATATATGCAGGTGAATTTAAAATAGGATTCTTAATCTTACCAGAATACAAATATTAATGAAACAGCTAATTTTTGAATAGATTTTATTTCACTTTAAAATTATGCATTTGTCTGCCTGCATCTCTCTCTGTCTCTGTCACTTTCTCTTTTATACACAAACACACACACATACTCATGCACAGTATCTAACAAAATTATAACCAGTATTAGTGTAACCAATACTAAGTCTGCAGTTCTGAAATTGAGTCTTATTTTGTCAAAAATGCAGAGATATAGATATCTGATTATCATTTAAACTATACATCTGAAAATGGACAGTAGTATAATAATGGTAAAGATTTGTCAAAAATATGATCACATAATCTGTTTTATTGTAGCAATTTTCTTACTTTTCAACTTTAGTGAATTTCTTTCCTCATCAATTATTTTCAGCTTCCATTTTACAAGCACTAAAATTCTTGAAATTTTTCTATTTACCTGACAAATTTGAGTATATTCTCAACTGAAGAAGAGATATTAGAATCAAACGTTAAATGTCAAAGAAAGAATTGCCATAGGGTTATGTGTCTGCTGTATTCTTGAGGGGTGGAAAAACAAAATTACAAAGGCAAATTTATTTTAGGGAAGACGAAAATTAAATAAGGTAGAATTTCTCTCTACCATTTAAATTATTTATTTTTTTCTCAACCTTTTATTCTTCATAGTTTTAGTTTTGGCATTGAAACAAACAGAATACTCATGTAAGTGATAATTTGTTAATATCTATGACATTTTCTACTGAAGTTTGTACTAATTGATGCTTTTCTTATAAGCTATGTATATATGACACCAGCTGAAGAGTGCAGTTCCCTGTGGGAACATGGATTCCCTAGGTAGTTGACAATAGTATAGTCTTAGTAAATAATTACCAGTTGTTAGTTAAGGAGCCATGGTCCTAGATGCTTTAAGAATGTTCATGGAGTTAATGGCTGTCTGTCTTAGTTTTTTGTTGCTAGAACAGAATATTGACACTAGGTAGTTTGTAAAGAAAAGAGGTTTATTTAGCTCACAGTTCCAGAGGCTGGGAAGTTCAAGGGGCATGGTGCCAGCATCTACCAAGCTTCTGGTGAGGGCTTCTGTGCTGCCTCATGACATAGCAAAAGTTAAAAAGAAAGCAGACACACGTGAAGAGGTAAAACCTGAGGTGTGCCCTGGCTTTATAACAACCTGCTTTCAACGTAGTCATTTATTCCTGTGAGAACTAATCAAGTCTTGCCAGAGAGAGAATGGCATCAAACCATTTATAAAAGATCTGCCCCCATGACTCAACACTTCCATTAGGTCCCACCTCCCTACACTGGGGGTCAAACTTAACATGAGTTTTGGTGGGGACAAACGATATCCAAGCCACAGCACTATCTTAACACAGATCATTCTTCAGGACTTATTTTCTGTTATTTTATGGATTTCTTAAATATTCAGGAACAAATGCTATGGTAGTATCTTTAGAAATAAAAACAGTACATATACTCCATAGGCTATTTGAAAACACTGCTTGTTTTATTATAAATTAGTAATATTTAATATGTAGATATATTGTGTAAGTAAGTTAACTATTACCCATGTTTTAAATGAATGAGGGATGACTGTTGTTTGTGTGAAGTTTCCCCAAGTTCCACTACTTATCCCTCTCACCTTTGGGGTCCCCTTGTTCATAGAGTGGTATATAGAGGGGCTAACCCAATCAGGAAATGATGATGGATTCATTTATTAATAATTAGGAGCATGTATTATACTTCAGGTCAAGACTACAGTAAAAATAGAATTGGCTAAGCGAGAGCAGAATCTGCTAAGTACTTGAACTTAGTATATTTAGGTTGCTGGGCTTCCTAACTTACCCAGTAGAGGACACAGACATGAGCAGAGGAGAATGTCCAGGTTTACACAGAAGGCTGAAGGTGTACCCACTGCCCACAGGAACACGACCTACCAGAAATAATTGGTTTGATTTCTTCCTTTAAGGTACAAGGACGGTGTGCATTAGATAATTGTGGCTTAATGAGGTTGATCCATTCCACAAATATTTACTGAGAATGTTTTTAACCAGATACAAAGAAGAGTAAGCCAGAAGCATCTTTCTCAAACTGTGTATTCCCTTCTAAGATTTCATAAGCCAGAAGCATCTTTCTCAAACGGTGTATTCCAAAAAACAGGTGATCTGTGCATAAGAGATTTGTGGTCAGGAAAAACTGGGAAATGTTGGGATATAAACATCAAATAGGTTGCCTTTGGCAGGATTTCTTAGAACATTTAATGTGCGAATGATATTGTAATTCTCCAAGGGCAACAGAGTACATCATTTCCCAAAGTAAGAACAGGAATAAGGTTCCATTGGAACTCACTTTAAGAAACATTGCCCTCATCTACTCCTCTTCCCCTTTCTCCAGCCACACGGGTCTCTCTGCTGTTCTTTATTCCAGGCTCACAGCCCAGAGGCTTTTGTCTTTGCTGTTCCTCCTGCCTGGGGCACTTTTCCCCAGAAATGCATTTCCCTGATGAGTCTGGTGATTTTATTGTTAAATTCTCCTCCAAAATTCTTGCTCTCTTTTCCCTACTTTCTTTTTCTTCACAGTAATTTTCATCCCCCAATGTACCATATATTTTACTTATTTATTTTGTGTATATCTGAAAGTAAGCTCCTGAAGGCAGGAGTTTTGACCGCTGAATTCCAGTGGTGCTTAGCCCTGAATATATGAAAAGAAAATATATGAAAAAGAAAAATTACCGTTTAATTCTAAAACTTACCTCACCAAGATTCTGCTTGTTGATAGTGGAGAGGTTGGGGTAGATGAAAGTAAGTAGATCTGGCTTTAAAGTTACTTTTCAAAGCTATAAGGCTCTACTTCAAAAAGAAAAGATACGTATAATGTATCCAGAGAAAAACCTAAGAAGAACTTTTAGTTTCGATCTGTTAAAAAAAAAAAAAACCTTTTATTTTAGATTCAGGGGTACACATGCAGGTTTGTTTCATATGCTAATTGAATGTCATGGGAGTTTGGTGTGCAGATTATTTCATCACACAGGTGATAAGCATGATACCTGACAGGTAGTTTTCCGATCTTCACCCTCCTCCCAACCTCAACCCTGAAGTAGGTCCCAGTGGCTATTGTTCCCTACTTTGTGCCCATGTATACTCAATGTTTACCTCCCACTTATAAGTGAAAACAATGTGGTATTTGATTTTCTGTTCCTGTGTTAGTTTGCTTAGGATATGGCCTCCAGCTTCATCCATGGTTGCTGCAAAGAACATGATCTCATTCTTTTTCATAGTATTCC
This sequence comes from Papio anubis, assembly GCF_008728515.1. Classification (NCBI taxonomy): domain Eukaryota; kingdom Metazoa; phylum Chordata; class Mammalia; order Primates; family Cercopithecidae; genus Papio; species Papio anubis. The sequence goes on along the minus strand of NC_044981.1, from coordinate 92,111,296 downwards.
ATGGTTTATATACACCACCTTTTCTATATCCAGTCTACTGTTGATGGGCATTTAGATTGATTCCATGTCTTTGCTATCATGAATAGTGCTGTGATGAACACACACGTGCATATGTCTTTATGGTAGAATGATTTATATTTCTTTGGGTATATATTCAATAACGAGATTTCTCTGTCTTAAGTTCTTTGAGAAATAACCAAACGGCTTTCCACAGTGGCTGAACTAATTTACATTACCAGCAGCAGTGAATAAGCATTCCCTTTCCCCTGCAGCCTCACTAGGATCTGTAAATTTTCTGACTTTTTAGTAACAGCCATTCTGACTAGTATAACATGGTACCTCATTGTAGTTTTGATTTGTATTTCTCCAATAATTAGTGATGTCGAGCATGTTTTCTTTTTATACTATTTATTTATATATTTTTTATATAGGAACTGGCTCTGTCACCCAGGCTACAGTGCAGCGACATGATTTTGGCTCACTGCAACCTCTGCTTCCTGGTCTCAGCTGATCCTTCCACTTCAGCCTCCAGACTAGCTAGGACTACAGGCATGCACCACCATGCCCAGCTAAACTTTTTTTTTTTTTTTTTAAGACACTGAATATCACTCTGTCGCCCAGGCTGGAGTGCAGTGGCACAATCTCCGCTCAGGCTCACTGCAACCTCCGCCTCCTGGGTTCTAGCAATTCTCCTACCTCAGCCTCCCGTGTAGCTGGGATTACAGGCGCATGATAATTTTTTGTATTTTTAGTAGAGACGGGGTTTCACTGTGTCGCCCAGGCTGGTCTCCAATCCCTGAGCTCAGGCAATACACCCGCCTCGGCCTCCCAAAGTGTTAGAATTACAGGCGTGAGTCACCGCACCCAGTCCCCAGCTACTTTTTGTATTTTTTTTCTAGAGATGGACTTTCATCATGTTGCCCAGGCTGGTCATAAACTTCTGAGCTCAAGCATTCCATCCGCCTCAGCCTCCCACAGTGCTAGGATTATAGGCATGAGCCACCGTGCCCAGCCACCTTTTTTCATATGCTTCTTGGTCGCATGCATGTCTTCTTTTGAAAGGTGTTCATGTCTGTTCATGTCCTTTGCCCACATTTTAATGGGGTTGTTTTTTTGCTTGTTACTTTAAGTTTCTTACAGATTGTGGATATTAGACCTTTGTGGGATGCATAGTTTGAAAATATTTTCTCCCATTCTACAGGTTGTCTATTTACTATGTTGATAGCTTCTTTTTCTGTGCAGAAGCACTTTAATTTAATTAGGTCCCATTTGTCAGTTTTTGCTTTTGTTCCAATTGCATTTGGCCCGTCTTTGACATGAAATGTTTGCCAGGACCTATGTTGAGAATGGTATTTCCTAGGCTATCTTCTAGAGTTTCTATAGTTTTAAGTTTTACATGTAAGTCTTTAAGCCATGTTGAGTTGATGTTTGTATATAGTGTAAGGAAGGGGTCCAGTGGCAATCTTCTGCATGTAGTTAGCTAGTTATCCCAGCACCATTTATTGAATAAGGGCTTTTTTTTTTTTTTTCCAATTTTTTTTTGGTCAGCTTTGTCAAAGATCAGATGTCTTAGGTGTGTGGCATTATTTCTGGCCTCTCTATTCTGTTCCATTGGTCTAATGTCTGTTTTTCTACCAGTACCATGCTGTTTTGGTTACTGTAGCTTTGTAGTATAAAGTCATGTAATGTGATGCCTCCAGCTTTGTTCCTTTTGCTTAGGATTGCTTTGGCTATTCAGGCCCTTTTATGGTTCCATATGAATTTTAGAGTAATTTTTTTCTAATTCTGTGCAAAATGTTATTGGTAGTTTGATAGAAATAGCATAAATTGCTTTGAGAAGTATGGCCATTTTTACGATATTGACTCTTCCTATCCATGAGCATGGAATGTTTTTCCATTTGTTTGTTGTCTCTGATTTCTTTCAGCAGTGTTTTTAAATTCTCATTGTAGAGATCTTTCACCTCCCTGGTTAGCTGTATTCCTAGGTGTTTTATTCTTTTTGTGGTTCACGTGAATGGGATTGCATTCTTGATTTGGCTATCAGCTTGGGCATTGTTGGTGTATAGAAATGCTACTGATTTTTGTACATTGATTTTGCATCCTGAAACTGCTGAAGTTGTTTATCAGATCTAGGAGATTTTGGGCAGAGACCATGTGGGGTTTACTAGATATATAATCATATCAATTTGCAAATGGAGACTTCTTTTCTTCCTATTTAGATACCTTTTATTTCTTTCTGTTGCCTGACTGCTCTGGCTAGGACTTCAAGTATTCTGTTGAATAGGAGTGGTGAGAGTGGGCATCCTTGTCTTGTTCCAGTTCTCAAGGGGAATGCTTCCAGCTTTTGCCCATTCAGTATGATGTTGGGTGTGGGTTTGTCATAGATGGTTATTTTTATTTTGAGGTATGTTCCTTCAATGCCTAGCTTGTTGAGGGTTTTTAACATGAAGGAATGTTGAATGTTATTGAAACCCTTTTCTGCATCTATTGAGATGATCACGTAGTTTTTGCTTTTAGTTTTCTTTACATGATAAATCACACTTATTGATTTGCATATGTTGAACCAACCTTGCATACCAGGGATAAAGCCTACTTGGATTGTGGTGGATTAACTTTTTGTTGTGGTGCTAGATTTGGTTTGCTAGTATTTTGTTGAGGATTTTTGCATCTATACTTATCAAGAATATTGAATGAAATTTTCTTTTTTGTGTGTGTGTTTCTACCAGGTTTTGGTATCGGGATGATGTTGGCTTCATAGAATGAGTTAGAGAGGAGTCCCTCTTCCTCAATATTTTGGAATAATTTCAGTAGGAATTGTACCAGCTCTTCATATAGCTGGTAGAATTTGGCTGTGAATCTCCCTGGTCCTGGGCTTTTTCTGGTTGGTAGGGTAGGCTTTTTATTACTACCAACCAGAAATACAAATTCTTGTCAGATCTTGTTATTGGTCTGTTCAGGGTTTCAGTTTCTTCCTGGTTCAATCTTGGGCAGTTATATCTTTCCAGAAATCTATCAATTTCTTGTAGGTTTTTTAAGTTTTTTTTTTTTTCTTTTTTTTTACATAGAGGTGTTTGTAACAGTCTTTGAGAGCTTTCTGTATTTCTGTGGGGTCAGTGGTAATGTCCCCTTTGTCATTTCTCATTGTGTTTGTTTGGATCTTTTTTCTTTACTGGTCTAGCTAGCAGTCTATCAATCTTATGTATTCTTTCCAAGAACAAATCTCTACTTTCATTGATCTTTTGAATGTTTTTCACATCTCTATATTTCATTCAGTTTAGCTCTATTTTTGGTTATTTCTTGTCTTCTGCTAGCTTTGGGGTTGGTTTGCTCTTGTTTTTCTAGTTCCTTTAGGTGGAATGTTAGATTGTCAATTTGAGATTTTTCCATGTTTTTAATGTGGGCCTTTAGTACTACAGACTTTTCTGTTAACACTGCTTTAGTTGTGTCCCTGAGACTCTGGTATTTGTTTTTATTAGTTTCAAAGAATTTATTGATTTCTGCTTTAATTTTCTTGTTTACCCAAAAGTAATTCAGGAGCAGGTTGTTTAATTTCCATGCAATTGTATGGTTTTGAGTTATTTTCTTAGTATTGATTCTATTTTTATAGTGCTGTGGTCCAAGAGAGCAGTTGGTATGATTTTGGTTTTTTTGAATTTGTCAAGAATTCTTTTATGGCTAATTGTGTGGTTGATTTGAGTATGTGCCATGTGCACATGAGTAGAAGATATATTCTGTTGTTTTTGGGTGGATAGTTCTGTAGATGTCTGTTAGGTTTATTTGGTCAAGTGTCAAGTTCAAGTCCTAAATATCTTTGTTAATTTTCTACCTTGATGATCTAATGCTGTCAGTGGGGTGTTGAAGTCTCCCACTATTACTGTGTAGTTATCTAAGTTTTTTCATAGGTCTCTAAGAACACGCTTTATAAATCTGAGTGCTCCTGTGGTTGGGTGCATATATATTTATAACAACAAGATAGTTACATTTTCTTGTTGAATTGAACCCTGTAGCATTATGCAATGCCCTTCTTGGTCTTTTTTGATTGTTGTTGATTTAAAGCCTGTTTTTTTTCCAAAATTAGAATAGTAACCCCTGCTTTTACTGTTTTCTGTTTGCTTGGGAGATTTTTCTCCATCCCTTTACTTTGAGTCTATGGGTGTCACTGCATGTGAGATAGGTCTCTTGAAGACCACATACAGTTAGATCTTGCTTCTTTATCCAACTTGCCACTCTGAACCTTTTTATTTGGGCCTTTAGCCCATTTACATCCAAGGTTGATACTGATATGTATGGATTTGATCTTGTTATCGTGATGTTAGCTGGTTATTATGCAGAATTCACTGTGTAGTTGCTTTATAGTGTCAGTGGTCTATGTACTTAAGTATGTTTTTGTGGTGGCTGGTAATGGTCTTTTATTTCCATATTTAGCACTCCCTTAAGGACCTCTTGTAGGGCAGGTCTGGTGGTAAATTCCTGTAGCATTTGCTTGTCTGAAGAGGATCTTATTTTTCCTTTGCTTATGAAACTTAGTTTGGCTGGACATAAAATTCTTGGTTGGAATTCTTTTTTTTTTTTTTTTTTAAAGAATGCTGAATATAGGCCTCCAATCTCTTCTGGCTTATAGGGTTTCTGCTGAAAGATCTGCTGTTGGCCTATTGGGGTTCTCTTCGTAGGTGAGCAGCCTCTTCTCTGCTGCCTGTAATATTTTTTCTTTCATGTTGACCTTGGGAAATCTGATGATTATATGTCTTAGGGATGGTAATCTTATATAGTATCTCTCAGGGGTTCTCTGCATTTTGTGATTTTGAATGTTGGGCTCTCTAGCAAGGTTGGGGAAATTTTTGTGGACAATATCCTCTATTATGTATTTCCAAGTTGCTTGCTTATTTGCCCTTTCAGGAATAACAATGAGTCATAAATTCAGTCTCTTTACATAATATCATTTTTTGGAGGTTTTGTTCATTATTCTTTACTTTTTCTTCTTTATTTTTGTCTGACTGAGTTGATTCAAAGAACCGGTCTTCAAGCTCTGAGATTATAGCATAGCCAGTCAAGGGAAGCCACAAGGAGTTAATGTGTAATTCTTTTTCGCAAATCAGGTAGGCTTCTTTACAGGATCATCATGTACAGTACCTGCAGGACAGTGAGAAGCCATCTGCAACTTTAAGAAAGGCATGCATGGTTACAGCAAGGCAGAGACCAGCAGAAAGGACTGCCTATAAGAGAGGACTAAAGGTATTAGCCACATAGAGAAAGAAAGAAAAGAGAATAAAATTATGAAACATAAAAAATTAATTTGGGAATCCCTGTTTTGGTAAGTCAAAATGATAATAACAATGCCCACTAGAGGAAGGGAAAAATAAAGAACTGTTTCTAACTTGTATGAGAAACGGTTGAGGGAGAGAAAAGGGATGATTAGCTGAACAACCACCACCAGAATTTTTCTCAAGAAGGAATGGAAGTTCCCTATGTCATGGTGGAACTAGAAGTATAATTTGTGATTTTTATATGCCAAAGCGTTCACTTAACTATCTTGCCTTTCTAGTTAAGCCCCTTCAGAATTGGGCTGGCAGTGTGTGAGCTATGAAGACTCCTTCTGCTTCTGTAGATAAAAGCAGAGTTTCAAAACCCTCAGTTATATATAAAAACCTTCTTGAATTTTGCATATCCTCAAAATAGCTGCACTTTTATAAACTTAACATTTTTATTAAATTGACTCATTTGAATTAATTACTTTTCAGTAGAGACAGAGTCTCATTATGTTGCTCAGCCTGGTCTCAAACTCCTGGCCTCAAGTGATCTCCTGCCTTGGCCTCCTAAAATGTTGGGATTATAGGCATGAGCCAATGCTCCCAGCCAAAAATGAACTCATTAAAAAAAAAATCTAGCGTCATCCTATGAAGTAATATCCATGAAATAAGATTGATATGTTATTTTTCTAATTCCTGATAAATTAAATAGACATATTAAAAGTTACCCTACCCTAAAATTTAATCATGTGCCAATAATGGTTCAGATACCAGTGTTGGAAAAACAACAGACTAAGGCATGGACTAAAAGCAGGCTGAATGGCTGCTCTCTGTCTTCCTTCATTGGTCTTGGCCTCCTGGATCCTATTTACCACTGCAGTGTTTTCTTGGAGTGTGTGTGCAAGGGAGTGCGTGTGCACGTACACACTTGTGTGTCTTCTTTGAGGGGTAGAAAATAGTGCGATGTAGCAGGATGAGGGAAAGGTTTTTGGCCAAGAGACCATGTCTCTACTAAGGCTTACAAAAAGAACAGAAACATCAACCAGTTAGTCCCTATGAACTTAACCACAGACTTCGCCATGGACATCCCAAGGTGGAGGCAGCCAGAGCTAGTCACTGGATACCAGCCACCTGAGAAAGATGGGAGCCCAGAGATACTTGGAGAGTAAGCAACTGCAGTGCAGAGAGGCAGCTGTGTGGGATGGAGTGTGCGCTCCTTACAGAGTCCCTCACTGGTCACTCTCTTGGCCCAATCCTATGCCACTGAGGGTTCCCTTAGCAAAGAGACTGGCATTAGAGCCTTGTCCTCTAACAAGTGTACAGAGCCTTGTCCTCTAACAGTGTACAGTGAGTTGAAAGATGTTTGAATGTAACCAGTAAATATTGGCCAAAAATATTATAATGAAAGAGTTCTGAAACTTAAAGCTTGTTTCTCAGGATACTTGACATCAACCAGGCCTAGACCCACATGTTTATCACTGTTCTATTAGCAACACCTAGAGAAAGATTTGAATAACAGGTTAGCTCAACATCAAATAGAAATTTTAAAAATTTTCATTATGGAGCTTTCCAAATTATACTCAATAATAATAAGTATAAGGTAATAAATCTCCATCCACCAGCTTCAAAAATTATTAGTCATTTTTTCACCTGTTTCTCCTTACATTATTTTTGGAGGATTATAAAAGTCTTCAATCTACACCCTGATGACATATTTGTTTTATACATAACTGTCATGCCATTACCACATCTAACAAAATTAACAATAATTCATTTACAGTATCTAATACTCAGTCAATAATCTGATTTCCCTGATTATTTCAAGGGTTATCTTCACAGGTTGTTTGTGTCAAACAGGACATAGAGTTCACACGTTGCATTTAATTATGATCCTTAAATCTCTTTTACTCTTTTATAGTCTGACCCCTGTTTTTTCATGTCATTGATTCCATATGGAAATCAGGTCATTTTGCTTATTGAATGTTTGACATTCTGGATTTGATGGATTGCTTCCTTCAGATGATTTCTAACTTGATCCTCTGTCCCCTGTATTTCCTGTTAGGTCTAGAGGCTTGATTAGACTCAGATTCCATTGCTTAGGCAATAAAACCTCTCAGTGGTTCCAGGTTCTTCAGTTCTTGTCATATCATGAAGTACATGGTATCTGCTTATCAGACTTGTAGTTTATAGTGTTTTCTCCCCTCAATCTTCATTGCTATGTCTCTTTGGGGGAATTTAAATTTATACTACCTTTATTATCTTTCTCTAGCCATAGTTCAGAAAAGTCTGGATTTACACAGACAAAACAATCAGTCAAAATACTAGTGGTCTGGATTCTGAATTTCTTGGACAAGTTATATTTGAAAATGTTTACTCTTTCATACTCAAAGGGATTGACTTAATAGGGGGAAAAAGTTTATAAGTTATGAACACTTAAGAGGGATTACTGAATGTAAAATTACAAAAAGCACATCACTAATTACTATGTTTAGAAACTACACTTTTAAAAGTTAGGATGAAAATAGCTGGAATTTAATGAGTCATTTGCTAATTATTCAGCTTATGGATTTCTAATGCCTCTTCTAGTCTTTCTCCTTTACCTTAGGGAGTTTTTGGTGGTATTTTTACTGCCTTTTAACACCTCCAGAAATGACTGTATGCTGATAACTGACCATAAAATGTACATGTGGAGAGACACATGAGAGATTATGACTCAGGATTCATGCTGTGTTACTGACTGAGATGAACTATGAGCAGTTTGCACCACAGTTGAAGATTTTTCAGGGGCAAAGGCAGATTAGAAATTAGTTAGAATTCTGCCGACTATCTGGCATGCTATCTATAGGAAGAAACAAAAATGTAACTTATGAAAGTCAATTTACTCACTGAACAAAGAGACACACTCCTCAGGTGCTAGATGTGTTCTATGGGTCCAACCCAGGGGTTCTCAGCCATGATTGTACATTGGAATCACTTGGGCAGCTTTTAATCTCACTGATGCCCACAGTCAACCCCAAAATTGAATCTGGGTCTCTGAGGATGCACTCCAGGCTTTGGTATTTTTAAAAAATAACCTCTCAGGTGATTCTAATGTGCAGTAAGGGTTGAAAATACCAAATCTAGTCAATAAGACATAGCATTTACAAATCTTACTGTGTGAAGAGGACTGTGCAGAAAATGTCTTGCACATAAAGAAATTGATGCTTGGAGAGATGTTATTTGCTCAATGTCTTGCCTCAAAACAGTTTCACACCATCTATTTAGCTTTAGAACCAGAGGCTTTTGAGCTTACTGTGAACATTAACCAAAGTAAGACATTGAATTCATGTCATAACTCAGAACATGCATGATAATGAAACACAAGTTTAACAAATAATACTTATTAAGTATGATGCATGCTGATATATTATTTTGTTTAATTAAAATAATACTAGTGCTAGAAAGGAGGTTCTAAGATGGCTGAATAGGAAGAGCTCCAGTCTACAGCTCCCAGCGTGAGCGACACAGAAAATGGGTGATTTCTGCATTTCCAACTGAGCTTTGAAGAGAGTAGTGGTTCTCGCAGCACAGAGTTTGAGATCTGAGAACGGACAGACTGCCTCCTCAGGCGGGTCCCTGACCCCCGAGTAGCCTAGCTGGGAGGCATCTCCCAGTACAGGCTGACTGACATCTCACACAGCCGGGTGTCCCTGTGAGACAAAGCTTCCAGAGGAATATTCAGGCAGCAACATTTGCTGTTCTGCAATATTCGCTGTTCGGCAGCCTCCGCTGGTGATACTTAGGCGAACAGGATCTGGAGTGGACCTCCAGCAAACTCCAACAGACCTGTAGCTCAGGGTCCTGACTGTTAGAAGGAAAACTAACAAACAGAAAGGACATTCACACCAAAACCCCATCTGTACATTACCATCATCAAAGACCAAAGGTAGATAAAACCACAAAGGTGGGGAGAAACCAGAGCAGAAAAGCTGAAAATTCTAAAAATCAGAGTGCCTCTTCTCCTCCAAAGGAACGCAGCTCCTCACCAGCAACGGAACAAAGCTGGACAGAAAATGACTTTGACGAGTTGAGAGAAGGCTTCAGTCGATCAAACTTCTCAGAGCTAAAGGAGGATGTTCGAACCCATTGCAAAGAAACTAACAACCTTGAAAAAAGATTAGACAAATGACTAACTAGAATAACCAGCATAGAGAAGACCTTAAATGACCTAATGGAGATGAAAATAATGGCACGAGAACTATGTGACGTACACACAAGCTTCAGTAGCCGATTCGATCAACTGGAAGAAAGGGTATCAGTGACTGAAGATCAAATGAATGAAATGAAGTGATAAGTTTAGAGAAAAAAGAGTAAAAAGAAATGAACAAAGCCTCCAAGAAATATGGGACTATGTGAAAAGACCAAATCTACGTCTGATTGGTGTGCCTGAAAGTGACGTGGAAAAAGGAACCAAGTTGGAAAACACTCTTCAGGATATTATCTAGGAGAACTTCCCAAACCTAGCAAGGCAGGCCAACATTCAAATTCAGGAAATACGGAGACCACCACAAAGACATTCCTCAAGAAGAGCAACTCCAAGACACATAATTGTCAGATTCACCAAAGTTGAAATGAAGGAAAAAATGTTAAGGGCAGCCAGAGAGAAAGGTCAGGTTATCCACAAAGGGAAGCCCATCAGACTAACAGCGGATCTCTCAGCAGAAACTCTCCAAGCCAGAAGAGAGTGGGGGCCAATATTCAACATTCTTAAAGAAAAGAATTTTCAACCCAGAATTTCATATCCGTCAAACTAAGCTTCGTAAGTGAAGGAGAAATAAAATCCTTTACAGACAAGCAAATGCTGAGAGATTTTGTCGCCACCAGGCCTGCCTTACAAGAGTGCCTGAAGGAAGCACTAAACATGGAAAGGAACAACCGGTACCAGCCACTGCAAAAACATGCCAAACTGTAAAGACCATCAATGCTAGGAAGAAACTGCATCAACTAAGGAGCAAAATAACCAGCTAACATCATAATGACAGGATCAAATTCACATATAACAATATTAACCTTAAATGTAAATGGGCTAAATGCTCCAATTAAAAGACACTGTTTGGCAAATTGGTTAAAGAGTCAAGACCCATGAGTGTACTGTATTTAGAAGACCCATCTCACATGCAGAGACACATATAGGCTCAAAATAAAGGGATGGAGGAAGATCTACCAAGCAAATAGAAAACAAAACAAAAAAAAAGCAGCGGTTGCAATCCTAGTCTCTGATAAACAAGACTTTAAACCAACAAAGATCAAAAGAGACAAAGAAGGCCATTACATAATGGTAAAGGAATCAATTCAACAAGAAGAGCTAACTATCCTAAATATATATGCACCCAATACAGGAGCACCCAGATTCATAAAGCAAGTCCTTAGAGACCTACAAAGAGACTTAGACTCCCATACAATAATAATGGGAGACTTCAACACCCCACTGTCAACATTAGACAGATCGAGACAGAAAGTTAACAAGGATATCCAGGAATTGAACTCAGCTCTGCACCAAGAGGACCTAATAGACATGTACAGAACTCTCCACCCCAAAACAACAGAATATACATTCTTCTCAGCACCACATCACACTTATTCAAAAATTGACCACATAGTTGGAAGTAAAACACTCCTCAGCAGATGTACAAGAACAGAAATTATAACAAACTGTCTCTCAGACCACAGGACAATCAAACTAGAACTCAGGATTAAGAAACTCACTCAAAACCGCTCAACTACACGGAAACTGAACAACCTGCTTCTGAATGACTGCTGGGTACATAATGAAATGAAGGCAGAAATAAAGATGTTCTTTGAAACCAATGAGAACAAAGATACAACATACCAGAATCTCTGGGACACATTTAAAGCAGTGTGTAGAGGGAAATTTACAGCACTAAATGCCCCAAGAGAAAGCAAGAAAGATCTAAAATTGACACTCTAACATCACAATTAAAAGAACTAGAGAAGCAAGAGCAAACACATTCAAAAGCTAGCAGAAGGCAAGAAATAACTAAGACGAGAGCAGAACTGAAGGAGATAGAGACACAAATCCCTTCAAAAAATCAATGTATCCAGGAGTTGATTTTTTGAAAAGATCAACAAAATTGATAGACCGCTAGCAAGACTAATAAAGAAAAGAGAGAAGAATCAAATAGATGCAATAAAAAATGATAAAGGGGATACCACCATCGATCCCACAGAAATACAAACTACCATCAGAGAATACTATAAACACCTCTATACAAATAAACTAGAAAATCTAGAAGAAATGGATAAATTTCTGGACACATACACCCTCCCAAGACTAAACCAGGAGGAATTTGAATTCCTGAATAGACCAATAACAGGCTCTGAAATTGAGACAATAATTAATAGCCTACCAACGAAAAAAAGTTCAGGACCAGACAGATTCACAGCCGAATTCTACCAGAGGTACAAGGAGGAGCTGGTACCATTCCTTCTGAAACTATTCCAATCAATAGAAAAAGAGGAAATCTCCCTTAACTAGTTATTTGAGGCCAGCATCATCCTGATACCAAAGCCTGGCAGAGGCACAACAAAAAAAAGAGAATTTTAGATCAATATCCCTGATGAATATCTATGCAAAAATCCTCAATAAAATACTGGCAAACTGAATCCAGCAGCACATCTAAAAGCTTATCCACCATGATCAAGTGAGCTTCATCCCTGGGATGCAAGGCTGGTTCAACACATGCAAATCAATAAATGTAATCCATCATTTAAACAGAACCAAAGACAAAAATCACATGATTATCTCAACAGATGCAGAAAAGACCTTTGACAAAATTCAACAGCCTTTCATGCTAAAAACTCTCAATAAATTAGGTATTGATGGGACGTATCTCAAAATAATAAGAGCTATTTATGACAAACCCACAGCCAATATCATACTGAATGGGCAAAAACTGGAAGCATTCCCTTTGAAAACTGGCACAAGACAGGGATGCCCTCTCGCACCACTCCTATTCAACATACTGTTGGAAGTTCTGGCTAGGGCAATCAGGCAAGAGAAAGAAATAAAGGGTATTCAGTTAGGAAAAGAAGAAGTCAAATTGTCCCTGTTTGCAGATGACATGATTGTATATTTAGAAAACCCCATCATCTCAGCCCAAAATCTCCTTAAGCGGATAAGCAACTTCAGCAAAGTCTCAGGATACAAAATTAATGGGCAAAAATCACAAGCATTCCTATACACCAATAACAGACAAACAGAGAGCCAAATCATGATTGAACTCCCATTCACAATTGCTTCAAAGAGAATAAAATACCTAGGACTCCAACTTACAACGGACATGAAGGACCTCTTCAAGAGGAACTACAAACCACTGCTCAAAGAAATGAAAGAGGACACCAACAAATGGAAGAACATTCCTTGCTCATGGATAGGAAGAATCAATATTGTGAAAATGGCCATACTCCCCAAGGTAATTTATAGATTCAATGCTATCTCCATTAAGCTACCAATGACTTTCTTCACAGAATTGGAAAAAAACTACTTTAAAGTTCATATGGAACCAAAAAAGAGCCCGCATTGCCAAGACAATCCTAAGCCAAAGGAATAAAGCTGGAGGCATCACGCTACTGACTCCAAACTATACTACAAGGCTACAGTAACTGAAACAGCATGGTACTGGTACCATAACAGAGATATAGACCAATGGAACAGAACAGAGTCCTCAGAAATAATACCACACATCTACAGCCATCTGATCTTTGACAAACCTCAGAAAAACAAGAAATGGGGAAAGGATTCCCTGTTTAATAAATGGTGCTGGTAAAACTGGCTAGCCATATGTAGAAAGCTGAAAATGGATCCCTTCCTAACACCTTATACAAAAATTAATTCAAGATGGATTAAAGACTTAAATGTTAGACCTAAAATCATAAAAACCCTAGAAGTATACCTAGGCAATACCATTCAGGACATAGGCATGGGCAAGGACTTCATGTCTAAAACACCAAAAGCAATGACAACAAAAGCCAAAATTGACAAACGGGATCTAATTAAACTAAAGAGCTTCTGCACAGCAAAAGAAACTTCCATCAGAGTGAACAGGAAACCTACAGAATGGGAGAAAATGTTTGCAATCTACCCATCTGACAAAGGGCTAATATTCCGAATCTACAAAGAACTTAAACAAATTTACAAGAAAAAATCAAGTAACCCCATCAAAAAGTGGCCAAACTATATGAACAGACACTTTTCAAAAGAAGACATTTATGCAGCCGACACATGAAAAAATACTCATCATCACTGGCCATCAGAGAAATGCAAATCAAAACCACAATGAGATACCATCTCACACCAGTTAGAATGGCAATCATTAAAAAGTCAAGAAACAAGAGGTGCTGGAGATGATGTGGAGAAATAGGAACACTTTTACATTGTTGGTGGGACTGTAAACTAGGTCAACCATTGTGGAAGACAGTGTGGCAATTCCTCAAGGATCTAGAACTATAAATACCATTTGACCCAGCCAGCCCACTACTGGGTACATACCCAAAGGATTATAAATCATGCTGCTATAAAGACACACGCACACATATGTTTATTGCGGCACTATTCACAATAGCGAAGACTTAGAACCAACCCAAATGTCCATCAATGATAGACTGGATTAAGAAAATTTGGCACATATACACTATGGAATACTATGCAGCCATAAAAAAGGATGAATTCATGTCCTTTGTAGGGACATGGATGAAGCTAGAAACCATCATCCTCTGCAAACTATCACAAGGATAGAAAACCAAACACTGTATGTTCTCACTCATAGGTGGGAACTGAACAATGAGAACACGTGGACACAGGATGGGGCACATCACACACACCGGGGCCTGTCATGGGGTGGAGGTGGGGGGAGGGATAGCATTAGGGGATATACCTAATGTAAATGACAAGTTAATGGGTGTAGCACACCAACATGGCACATGTGTACATATGTAACAAACCTCCACGTTGTGCACATGTACCCTAGAACTTAAAGTATAATATTAATTAATTAAACAAAAATAATAATAATAATACTCAAAACCCAGTAACATGACTTCATAACTTGGAGTTTGAAACACTCTTCTAAACCATGACAGTACAGGTTTCATTTCTGTTCCTGCAAGTGGCAAGATCTTTTTCCCATCAATGCCTTCTCATTTTGTTTGCTTTCTTGCTTGGAAAAACCTTTCCTTTTTTCTCTGCATTTAAAAAAGACCATCTAATTGCTTCCTCGCTAGAAAGTGTTTCCAAGACTATTCCAGTCCATGGTGTCTCCTTTTCTGATGTCTATTTTTAACACATAAGAGATCATCACACATTTTTTACACTAAATTATATGATATATTGTGATGTTCTATAATTGTCTTATATCTTAGATAGTTATGTCTCTTTGACAGTGACTACATTCTATGTTTTTGCTTCTATATCCTTTGAAATGTCTAACAAAAGCACATGTGTGTTAGACACATCACAGATACTAAAAAACAGCTATGTACCCTACACAAGTCAACCTCTGAGCTTTCATTTCTTCAGCTCTGAAATGTTCTATTATTCTAAAGTCTCTTCCAGTTTATTAGTCTATTTTTCTATGATATATGAGGACTTCTATAAAATGCACAAATGAAGAAAAAATACAAAACTGTTTTTTTTATTAGCAACTACTGTAAAAGAAAAGTTCTTGTATGAGACAAAAAACGTCTGAAACTTTTTGTCACTTTTTGGTAGGCAAAATATAAACACCTTTTCAGAGATAAAGACAACGTCTTTATCTCCGAAAAAAAAAAGTTACTGAAGTTTAAAAACGTAGCTGGGTTCTTTGGCACTTGGATACTGAAATGTGATTATTTGTAGGCCACTTTTTCCCCCCTAAGTTGAATGAATATATATACATATATGTGTGTGTGTATATATACAGTGTGTGTGTATATATATACAGTGTGTGTATACATATGGTATGTGTGTGTATATGTATGAGGGAATTTCTATGAGCTCTTATCAAACTGAGTTGATTGCAGAACTAAAAAACGCCTAACAATGAATGTGGGCTTGAGGTACATGGAGGCAGAGTTATTATTTAGGGACAAAAATAATTGAATACAATTATGGTTTATGTATCGTTTGTTTGTTTACAGGTAGTTTGTGAAATGTCACAAAAATCACTTAGGATCTTTTCAGTGGCTCTGGAGGCCAAAGGATGTGGCTGGTTGGCTCGATCACTAGCACCTCCATGACCATCTGCATTCTCATTCTTCTGATCCTGAGACTATGGTAAAGGAGCCAGAGAGGTTGTCAGTCCCCTTTGTGACAGTGGTGGTGATGTGTGTATACTGGGGAATGGGGATTGTAGTGGGCATTTATAGTCTTTATCTACTCAACATTCTCTTTCCTTCTTTATTAACAACACTTTAATTTTCCTTTGGGAAACCTTTTTCTTTCTACTCAGTCCCTGTGGTTTGGGTATATATGAGGGGTACATACAGCTATTTCCCTTGACCTTTTTGTAGCTACAGGCAAATGACCCCAGCCTGGCAGTGTGCATTCCATCCCATAGTTACAATGGTTAGTTCAGAGATGAGCGCAGGATCCACATGGGTCTGGTGAAACATTCTTCAGCTTGCTCTCTTTCTGATGCAACTAATTGCTAAGGAGGTTGGATGTTAAGACCGGAGATGTAGGTCTTCCCTCTGTTTAGAGAAAATAAAACCAGTGCAATGAAAGCACAATGATGACAGGGAGAGAAATTGAGTCCTGACGCTTTTTGAGCATCTAAAGGAGAAAAAATGATTTCTAAGAACATGTTTGTGTGTGTGTTTGTGTGTGCGTGTTTGCCAGTTCTACTTGTGAGATTTATAAACATATGAGCCAATAAATTCCAATACCCTTTGCTGTAGGTTTTGCTAACTCAGTTTGGGTTGTGTGCCGGGCACATCCAACTATCCTGACTTCACTTTTTCTCACTGATAATCTCTTTTTCCATCTTAAAAGTTTGGTGCAGGCAAGATCATGTCTCCTGCTTTTCTAGAGCCCAGGGCTTATTTCCTCTCCATCTGGTTACAGAAGTTTCTCCAACCTTTTGCATAGTCTCTTCTTGCCTTCTTCTTCAAGTTCAACACAAGTGCTTGTTTCACAGCTGTAGGTGGCAGGAGACAAAGAACTGAGATGTTCTAGTCCAGTCTCAGGGTAGTGATGCCCCATGCAAGTGCCTTTGTGTGAATGAAGAAATGCCACTCTCTGAGCTTTGTGCTAGGACTGGTGCTCTGGAACCCAAGCTAGATCTTAACTCCAAATTGCCTGCCCACCTCCTGAGCCAGGAGACATAGTGCAGAGTACAAACGGCACAACACTATGCTGAAGACCCATAGGTCCAAGAAGCAAGGGTTGGAACCATGAGGTAGAAAAACAAGTACGTGGATAGTAGCAACCCTCTGCTGCTCATGCCCACTGCTGCTGTGGTCTCTTCCTAGGGTGATGATAGCTGCTGATGCTGGGAGCCTCCTGGGCATCACCACCGGAGGCTGTGGCCTCAGTAATGATCACATATGTTGGTAATAGCTGAAAATATCACTTGTCACTGAAAGCAGCATTTCCCACTGTCTCAAGGAGATATTTTTTCTAGGGGGTCTTCCTGAGTTGTTTGGCATCTTTACAGCCCATCTGTTGATGAAAGTGAATCGTTTTAGAAATCCAGTGGGAGGCCAGCTGGCAACTGGCCATTGGAAGAGAACAGAGCACCAGAGAAAGAAGGATACCTGGCAAGTCTCCCCTGCCACACATCACGGACACCTTCAGGGGTCGGTCTAGGGGCCCCAGCTGGCTTTTAGTTATTTCAGTCTTCTGGGCGCCTAGGTGAGACCCTCATGATTGTGTTGGAAATGAGGAAGAATAACCAAGGCAGAAACGCAAGCAGCATCGGGGAACGCAATTCCACTGGGCAGTCGCCACTGGAGGTGCACTTTGGGGGCCGTGGGAGCGGGAAACCAGGACCCTAAAAGGACTGCCAGCGATTAGGGGCGGAGCGACCCTCTAGGAGAGGGCCGCGGGGTTCAGGGCGCTGGCCAACGGCGAGCTTGCCTTAGTGCCGGGCGGGCGCACTTGCGGTACCCTCCACGCCTTTGCCCAGGTAGAGGAGCGACGCGAGCTGAGTATAGAGGGGGTCAAGGCGGGGAGCGGCGGAAAGGGGCCGGCGATCCGCCCTAGGGCAGCTCGGGCGTGGCCTCCCGGGATCTCTCAGTCTCTACTTGCCTCCTCCCTCTTTACTTGCCTCCTCCCTCTTTACTTGCCTCCTCCCTCTTTCTCCTCTCCTCCCACTCACCTCACGGTCTAAAACCCGGGCCGGCGCCTTTAAGAGGGAGCGTTGGTTACCCTGGGGGCGGGAACCCCTCGGTAGCTCGCGAGGCGGCGGCGCTCGTCCGCGATGCTCCTCACTTTCAGCTCCAGCTCCCGCCACCGCCGCCTCTATAGCCGCCACCACCTCTTCCTCGTCGTCCTTCTTCCTCCTCCGCCTGGCAGCGTTGTTCTCTGCAGCGGAGGAGAGAAGTGCTATGTCAGGAAAGTTCCGGGAGGGACTACATGGGGCCATGCACCCTGGGCTCTTCCGCGGGCGCCCGCGCGCTGCTTTTCGCTTGAGGTGAGGCTGGGGGTCTCCGGCCCGCGGGACAGGTAGCCGCCCAGGGCGGGGAGCGCTTGCATCCGCCGCGCTGGGCAGGGCGAGCGGTTTGGCAGTGTGCGTGGGGGGAAATGAGGCTGGGGAGACCGAAGTTGTGCCGGAGAAGCTTGGGTTTTCGGGAGGAATTTTGCAGCTGGACTGGAGTTATTTCGGCGGGCGCCACACGGTGGGGGCCCGGCAGGGACTAGGTTTCTCCCGGGCCGCCTGCCCCCCTCCCCTGCCCGTCTGAGCGGTTAGGCCTTCTAGGAAAACGGTCGCCTGCAGAGGTGCACCCCGCGCCGGCTCCTTCCCTGCTGGGCTGTTCTGGTCGAGAATTCAGTGCTGGGAGTAAGAGGAAGGAGATGGGCTCCACTTGAACTTTTATACGGTGGTCTCGCTGCTTGAGCACTGAAATTTACCTTGTTGGCGGGAGCGAAAGGTCCCTTCGCGCTCCAGCAGTTAAACGAGAGGTTCCCTCTTCCATGTGGTTCATTCTGCAGCGCTGTGTGTGTTGGCTGGTTTTCAGCGTCGCCCTGATTTCAGTCTTCTCTCCTCTGCTCTTTTCGGAAACATTCTTCTTTTTAATAATAAAATATTCGTGGAGGCTCAGAGTGCTTAAAAAGAAAAAAAAAAAAACCAACAACATATCTTTATGAAAATTTCCCCCAGGGCTAGCCCAAATTTTCATTTATTATTTAGTCTTTGATGAAATGTTTAGACTCAGTCTCGACACTTAGGGAATACAGGCATCCCTGTAGTAGCATGCAGGTTTTTAGTGAGGTAGGATGAAGTTTAAACCATATGTTTTTAAAATAGGATTTCTCTTTGTTTGTTGGTGAGCTTGTTTTTCATTATGTGTTGGATTAAGAAGCCTTCAACCAGTTCTAGGAGTAGTGTTTCTAAGAATCATGGATAGAACCTCATGTTTCTTGCATAAGCTGATACTGCTTCAGACATTCTAATCTATGGACGAGGTATGTAATACGTGTTTCATTTGATGAAACCTAACGTAAAAGTACATTTATCGCAGACGTGGTTAAGTTTTTTTTTTTTCCCCCACATGTCCTGTGGGTAAAGGAAGCCCCATTTTCTCACACCCCCAGGTCTCTGCCACACCTCTATTCCTGTTTGCCTTATTCACCACATTGCCAACTACAAATCAAAGGTGCTGATGAAAAGTCCCTATGTTTTGTAAAGTGTTGCATAGCCAAAATGTTAGTGACATAATTGATTTTACATCAATTATGAACATGCAGATCATTTTGAACAATAAAAACAATGTGGGAGCTTAAATAAAAGAGTGCCTTGAAGTATTTCTGGTATATGCGTTACATACAATTTTGTGTGTGAAAAGTATACTACCAAGGCAGACAGGGGATAGTGTAGGAAACATTGTTTGCAGTGGGAAGTTTTCGAAGAAAATCGTCCCAGAATAACCATTAATACTGTCAAATTTTGTTTGGGATATAGATTTCTCATCTCTAAGTACAATTTTGTCACTTTACTGTAAATATACCAGTACCAAAACTGAAAAAAAAGAAAACAACTCACCATCTCAAGCATTTTCTGAAAATTTTCAGCAAACCGAGCATTCTTGGAGAAAATTTGCTTAGGAAAAATAAATGTAACTAAAACCCGGATGTAGTTACTATTTTACCTTAAGTTTGCTGGACTACAAGCGAGAAAGTAAGAATTTAGTGTTCTTAGGTGGATGTGACTTAGTTTCTAGAGTTATTTGAGCACCTTGAGATTTTGTATATGGTGTATTTAATTTGGGATGATTGTTTTGTGAATGAGTCTTTTGGAAATGATACACACACGTGGATTTATATATGTATATATCCATATCACACATATACCTATATTTATGTATCCATACTATATATAGTATAATTATATATACCATATCTATATATACTATTGAATATATAAAAAACACGAGAACCATTTTAGGAATCTAATAATACGTGTGCACCAAGAACAGCAGGTCTAAAAGATCAGCTAAAAATGGTTATTGCTAGGGCTTGTCATCTTTTCAGCATTTTAGTCAATATCAGTTAAGTTAAAAAGCACTGATTTTCAATATGTTCTTGAACTCTTAACAAGGCTTGGATCAGGGAGCCATATCCTAACCACATTTATCTATTCAAATGGATTGAATTGCCCCACTAATGGATAATTGAACCAGGTATTTCTTAAGCTTCAGTAGGCAAATTTTAGGTAAAATTTAGTTTGTCAATATAGTGTTTTCTTTTTTTAACACTTCAAAAATAACCTTTACGACATTCTTCATAGGTCTGGGATTTAGAGAGTATGTCTCAAAGGCATGAGAGGCAAACCTCGGGGAAGTTCTGGTACTCCAAATTTGTGAAATGATGTCTTAAGTGCTTGATTTGAGAGATGGACCCATTAATGCTTGGAAAAACAATATGTATAAATACAGTGCTCCAGTTACTGCAAGCAAAACTATTTCATTCACCTTTGGTATATTTGTTACCACATTTCACAGCTGAAGCTGCTACATTTCAGCATATGTATGAAAATTAGAAATGAAATGAAATAATCTATGAGACTGTTTTTTTTCCTTTAATTTGCTAGCTGTTTACCAGAAATGTGTTTATATTTGCTGCAAATGACCTTTACTTTGTTGCAGGTGGCAGTTTTTCCTTTTTTTGCAACTATGACATATGTATATTTAGGATGAATTCTTAGTGTTTACTTGAAAACATGAGTTTCACAGAGTTTATGTTGTATTTCCTCACCTTTCGAAACATAACATATGACATGTTTGACTATGAGCCTGAGATCATGGACCTTCAGAGCTGATGTGATCCTGGTCAGTTATAGTTTCAGTTTCCTGGGAATTTTCTGTTTAAGGTTAGATGTGCCCTTAATTTGAACTAGATGATCCACGAAATAGGTACTTTTGCAACCATAAAACAAGAGAACATTCCAAATGATTTGAAGTGTGGGCAGCCCAACATGCTTTAGTATTTGGTTGGCTTGAGGCAGTATGCCATACTTGTAAAAATGGTTTCCGAAGCCGACAGCAAGCTGTTTCAGGCTTTGAATTTGACACATAGGATAAAATGCATTCTAACCTCTGCACCAGTAAATATGGATAAGATTTATATTCATTGCTGTTTGTATGACAGAAGATTCAGAAAACTCAAGCATGAAACTCTAGCTTAATATACAGGAAAGTTCATTTATATTTGTTATAAACATAATGAAGAGTTAGAAAAGTTGGATTTTGACACAGCCCTCAGGTCTTGGGGAATAGATGGTATATTTGCAGGTATGGGGGTAATCTTGTGGTTGCCTATTGAAATTAATAATAGGATTATTATTATCAGCATTTCCTTTGAGTGATATGCTAAAGAATTACATCTTCCCAGATCCAATTTAGATTAAAAACACCCCCAGCCAGATACTGTACCAATCACCTGGCATATATATTAATTGATTCTTAGATCTTTTTCAAATTCTTAGATCATTTTCAATTTAAACCTTTATGTGTTGTTATAGTTATAAGCTTTACATACCTTTTAGGGTTTTTGAGCAGAGCTTCTTGGTTAACTTCTTTCTCTCAATTGACTTAGCTCAGTCTGTGTTATTAAAGTGTTTGAAAAATATTTAAGGCAAATTCTTTTCTGTGGAAACTTCTAAGGATCTGCCTTGGGGAGGCTGGTGAAGAAGGGACATGATTCTGTATTCTAGCTGTTACCTTTCTCCTAAAGTGAGGCATCTTTACATCTTCCTACTTTATACAATAACAATATAAAACAAAATGAAAACAAATGCGTAGGTAACTTTAGAGAGAGAACATTTGTAGACATTTAAAGAAGCCTGAAGTTTAGATCAGAGTAAGTTTCAACTGAAAATTATATAAGAATCAATTAAATCTATCCCATGTGTTTGGTATGGTATGTGGCTGAGGCTGTCTGGTGCAGGATTTTTTGCTCTAAGTTGATCCTGGGAGGATGTGGATACAAAGGGAGTTGGGTGTAGGCATAACATCCATTGTCTTCCAGAGGGAAAAATGTTCAGATAAGTGTGCTTTTGTAATAAGATCCATTCTTTTCATCATTTTAACTTACTCCATTTCCCTTGTATTTGAAGCACACAGTCTTCCTACTCCATTTTGATTAACCCTGCATAAACCATGATACCTTCTAAAGTTTCACACTGTCTAGCACTAGCAGAAAGTCTCTTCTCTCAGCTTGTTCCCACTCAGCACTTCTTCAGATGTTTTTCCTTCGTTTGCATTATTCGTTTCTTGAATGATAGGAGATTTGAGTATAAGTTGAGTATCAGGTTTCTCCATTTTCTATAAGTTACATAAATTTGCACCCACTTACAGGTTTGGTAATGTTGGGAACTTCTTGTTTTTGTTTCTATAGTTCATGTATAGTTACTATTTCAAGGTTTCAAATCTGTTTTGTTTTTTTTTAAACTTTTATTTAAGTTCAGGGGTATAAGTGCAGGTTTGTTACATAGGTAAACTTATGCTGTGGAGCTTTGTTGTACAGATTATTTCATCACCCAAGTATTAAGCCTTGTACCCATTAATTATTTTTCCTGATCCTCTCCCTCCTCCTACCCTCCACCCTCATGATATAATAGATTTTTTCTTCCTTTATAAGTTATTCTTGTTCATTATAGGAAATTTAGAGGCCAGGCATGGCCACTCATGCCTGTAATCCCAGAACTTTGGGAGGCCGAAGTAGGAGGATTCTTTGATCCCAGGAGTTGGAGACCAGCCTGGGAAATGTGAGGAGACCCTGTCTCTCCAAAAGGTAAAAAAAAAAAAAAAAAAAAGTTAGCCAGGTATGAGTGGCACACGGCTCTGGTCCCAACTACTTGCGAAGCTAAAATGGGAGGATCACTTGAGCCCTGGAAGTTGAGGCTGCAGTGAGCCGTGATCATACCATTGCACTCTAGCCAGGACAACAGAGAAAGACCCTGTCTTCAAAAATAAAAAGAAAGAAAAGAAAATTTAGAAAATCCAGACAAACAAAAAGAAAAGAAAAGAAGAATTACACCCAGTGATAACTATTATTAGCATTTTGGTATCTATTTTTATATACATATAGAAAAATACTATGATATTTTAATTTCTAAAAATGGCCCTTAGTGTATATCTATTGCTTTGTAATTTTCACATAAAGATGAACCACTTCCCTTGTCATGGAATGATCTGTAACATTTTAAATTCTGAATCATATTATTCTATGGATGTATCATAATTTATTGGGGATATAATTTTTTTTCTTCAGCTATACAGTAATGACTATCTTACAGCTCAATTTTTTATATTTATTTATTTATTTATTTTGTGATGGAGTCTCACTGTGTTGCCCAGGCTGCAGTGCAGTGGCGCGATCTTGGCTCACAGCAACCTCCGCCTCCCGGGTTCAAGGGATTCTCATGCTTCAGCCTCCTGAGTAGCTGGGATTACTGGTGCCCACCACCATGTCTGGCTAATTGTTGTATTTTTTGTAGAGACGGGGTTTTCACCATGTTGGTTAGGCTGGTGTTGAACTCCTGACCTTTAGTGATCCGCCTGCCTCAGCCTCCCAAAGTGCTGGGATTACAGGTGTGAACCACTGTGCCTTGCTATAGCTCAATTTTTATATGCATCGATGGTTATTCCCTTTGGGTAAAGCCCTAGATGTAGAATTTTTGGGGAGGAATAAAAGGGCATTGATATTTTTCATTGCCCTCAAGGCACTTTATTATTCCCAATATAAAATCTGTAGAGCTAATCATTGTCTTCCCTGTTTATCTTCTACAGTTTTGTGTGTGTGTGTGTGTGTGTGTGTTTGGTAAGTGTAATATGAAAGAGTCAAATCAGATAGGGTTTGAACCCAGACCTGATTGCTTTTTCCAAATGAAGTAACCTAGTTGTTCATAGAGATTTAGCCTCAATCCCAAACCATTCATGAGTGCTCAGTTATAACTATAAATGTGACCTCCAGCTAAACAGGTACAGTAGTTGAGTGTGCCATGAGAATGCTGTCCCTTTTTCAATTTCAGTTTACTGTATTGCCAGCTGCCCTCTTGCCCACACATATTGATACATAATTGTGGAATGATAGAGTGAATGAATGTCATTTTCTGTATAGTCATCTCTAAAATGTAAAAATATTCTGTTTTCTGCACTTTGCTGCCAACTCCTGGACTCTTAACATTTAAAATAAATTTGGAAGGTTTAAATTTACAAAATTTAGCCTTGAGCTGTTTGTGTATGTGTATGTGCATGTGTTTGTTTACATCTATATTTTATCTATATATTTGTATCTTTCTTCCTTTCTGTCAATAATACGAAACTTCTTCTTAGCCAGAAATTCCCTTTTGAAATCAGTTGAGTATCACTCTGGCTACTACAGAAGCATGTGGTCACTTCTAGGAACAAAACTAGAGCTATAAAATGAGCAAAAGTCAGGAAAAGATAGAAACTTAAACACTGACGGCTAAATGTAGAGAGAAATTCTCCCTTTTATTTTTGAAACTAAAATTATCTTTAGCTATCAAACATGATCCGAGTGAATGCAGTTATATTTGCATTTTTCATTTTTAGAATTTGGTTCTGAATGTAGAAGGTAAACACACGTGTACTCCCAAACATGCTTTCTGGGACAATTACTGTTTTCCAGACATTGTTTTCTTCACTGTGCAATAGTTGCCTTTCCTCCTTTCTCTAAGTCAGGCTTAGGTTATCTGCTCCCTTAATACCTGGTGCTTACCTCTGTTTTAGCACTTGGATAAGTGCTAAATACATTTTTTTTGTTTGTTTGTTTAGATAAGTATCATTTTCCTTTTTACTATCTCAAATAACAGGAACTATATTTTCAGTGTGGAATCTAACAGACATGAATAGGTTAAACAGGTAAATTTTTTTTCGTGAGATCTTGTCGATGTTCACTGTTTATAGGAAAGTTCAGAATATCCTTTAGAGACTGATTTTGCCATGTTATTTTTAAAGAGTATTTATTGTGAAGCACATTGTACATTTAAAATTGCATAAAACATTCCTTTAAGTTTAAAAAATTGAATACTCATGGACTTACTACTAAAGTTAAGAAATATACCTAGCATTCCTCTGTCTACTCATTCCTCACATGGAGGCAACTCTTGCTTTATCAACCCTCTTTGTGTGGTTATTTTTGGCCTTTACATAAAGGGAATTTTACTACTGTAAATATTTATACTTTTATGCTTGCTTCATTTGCTCATTGTTATATTTTTTAAGATTCATCAGTGTTGTTTGTAGCTGTAATTTGTTTTTTGTTGTTTAATGTATTGTATATAATATATAATATATAGTAGAGATGATCAGCAAAGCCAAAAGTTGCTTCTTTGAAAATATTTATATATTTGTTTCTAACATGTTCGGTTTTACTCTTTTGTTTCCATGTTTTTATGTTTATTCCTGCCTTTATTCTAATTTTTTAGGTTGAGTGCTTAGCTCAGTTTTGAGTCTTGCTTTTTCAGAGTATAAATTTCTCTTGAATCATCACTTTAGCTACTTATCAGAATTTTTTATGTTTTCATACAGTTCTAAGTATTTTCTTTGTTTTTAGGACAGGTTCTCGTTCTTTTAGCCAGGCTGGAGTGCAGTGGTGTGATCATGGCTCACTGTAGCCTTGACCTCCTGGGCTTAAACGATCCTCTCACCTCAGTCCCCTGAATAACTGGGACTACAGGTGCATGCCACTATGCCTGGCTAATTTTTTTTTTATTTTTATTTTTTGTGGAGATGAAGTCTTGCTATGTTGCCCAGGCTGGTCTTGAACTCATGGGCTCAAGCCATCTTCCCATTTTAGCTTCCCAAAGTGTGGGCATTCCAGGAATCAGCCACCGCGTCTGCCCTAAGTATTTTCTATGATTTCTTTAATCCATGAGTTAATGAGCATCATGTTTCCTAATTTCTAAGCATATTTTGTTGTGGTTGTAGGTGGTCTCTAAACTATTTGTGACATGGTCAGAGGATGTGGTCTGTATCTTACCAGTTCTTTGATTCTTGTTAAGGTTAGCTCCATGGACAATGGCAAGTCTTCTCTACAAATAAGTGTTCCATGTGTAGCTTTAAAACAATGTGTATTCTCTATTTTCTGGGTGCAGTTTCATGTGTTCCATAAGATGAAAATTTTAAATGTGCTGTTTAAGTCTTTATCCTTCTTGATGTTTTAATTTACTTGATCATTTAATTACTGAGAGATTATAATTATGGATTTATTATTTTCATCTGGTTAATTCACCGTTTACTTTATATGTTTTTGAGGTTTATTATTAGATGCATACAAGTTTAGATTTTTAAATATTTTTGTGGGAAATTAACCCTTTTGTCATATGTCATACCTTCTGTATCTCTAATAGTATAATTTGAATTAAAGTCTCTTTTTCTTTGATAGTAATAAAATGATATAGAGTCCCCTATAGATTATGATGGGCTTGACACACCTTTCCCTACTTGTTGGCTTTAATGTTGCATCTATATCCTTATGATTTTAGATGTGTCTCTTGTAAATAGCATATAGCTGGATCTTTGCTTTTAACTGGAGAGTTTAGAATGAAGAGTGACTTGGATTTATTTATCATATTATTATGTATTTTCTATTCTGCTTTTTCGTTGTCTTCTTTCCTGTCTTGCCTTCTTTTGGATAGACTGACCCCCTGCCCCACTTTTTTTTTTTTTTTTTTTTTTTTTTACTATTTTTATTTATTTGGGGGGTCAGGAGATTGGCTATAAGTTCTGTATCTATTATTTTAGTGGTTACCCAGACAATTTTAATATATACTCATCTTTATCTAGTCTAAAGTTAATATCCTTGCCTTCTATTACGGAATTGAATTGTATCCCCCAAAATTCATATGCTGAAGCCCTAATCCTCAATATGACTGTATTTGGAGATAGGGCTTATAAGGAGGTAATGAAGATTAAATGAGATTATAAGGGTGGAGCCATGATCCAGTAAGATCTCTGTGGAGATACAGAGATCTCTGTCTTCCCTCTGCATAGAGAGGGAAGGCTATGTAAGATCATACATGTCTACCAACCAGGAAGAGAGGCCTCACCAGAAATGCATCCAGATAGTACCTTGATCTTGGACTTCTAGCCCCCAGAACTGTGAGAAAATAAATTTCTATTGTTCAAGCCACCCAGTCTGTGACATTTCATTTCTTAGGAATTGTTTAACTCTTACAATACCTTCCTCCAACTTACATGTCATTGTTGTTGAGTATTTTAGTTCTAACCTGTTTTTTCTCTCTCAAGTTAGATATTACTTTTATTGCTTTATACAGTGTCTGTTATATTTAGCCATTTATTCATTAATATCTTTCCACCCGGTTTGTTCTTGTCTATCAGACCTTCTATCTGGGATCATTTCTCTTTTGCCTGACATATCCTTTAATTTTCCTCTGTTGAGTGAGTGTGTGTATGTGTGAAAGAGAGAAGGAGAGGGAGGGAGAGAGAGATTTTTGTTTGTGACAATCCTTTTAATTTGCTGAAAGGAAGTATCAAAAATATCATTTTATTGTCTTCTGAATTTTATTATCATTGAGAATTAAGCAGTCAAGCTCATTTTTTTTTCTTCGTAAGGGAACTTATCTTTCCAAACTCTGGTTCCTTCTAAGATCTTTTGAAGATGCTTTCTTTCTCCTTAAAGATATTCTCTCTCTCTATTCTGAATTTTTGATCTGATGTTTTTGGGCATGAATTTTAACATATTTGGCGTTAGATAGGCTACATTGAGGACTAGCATCTTTCAGGAATTCTGGAAACCTATTTACAGTCCTTTTGAATATTTTCTCATTAATTTTATGATCTCCTTCTGGAACTCCAATTCCATGTCTGGTAGACTTTCTATGTTTTTCTTCCTTAGGTCATCCCTTTTATCTCTTACCTTTCATTGTTTTTGCTTGATTGTATTTGGAAAAATTTCCTATGTTCTAACTTGCAGTTTATTCACTTCAACTATGTCTAATATGCCACTTTGTCGATTTAGTTCTTAAGATCAGTTATAGTTTTCATATGTAGAACTTTATTTGCAAATCTGCTTGTCTTCTGGTCATAATTCTAACCAGTTATTATTTTTATATTTCTTGTCTAATAATTTTTATAACTGAAGTCTTTTGTGAGTTTGTCTTTTTTTCCCCTTGCTCTTAATCACTCATCTTACTTTATTTTGAGGTTTTTGTGATTTTTTTTGTTTTAAGGCTGTGTTCACTTGCCTTGGAATTTTGCGGTCATTATTTCAGGCCTGTGTTGAAGGTGAGTTCCTCCAGAGGGGAAATATATTTCCTGTTGCCTGCTGGCTTGGGTGGTGTACTGACTTCGGCACATTTTAAATTAGATTTCTGTTTGATGATGCCTTATTTCTTAAAATGTATCTTGTGGTTACAGATCTTTTGGGAGAGATTATTTTCTTTTTTCCATGGTGTACTTTGTTCATGTAATAAAATATAATTTTTATTTCTGTTTCCTTTGACATGGTAGAGTTTATTTTCTGTTCATTTTTTCCCTAGCAAATATTGGTCCCATGAAGTCCCTGGTTGCCATTGAGGTATTCTGACAAATATTCTAATTCTATAATCGCAACTCAAATGATTTTAATTTGACTATACTAAAGACACTATTTTATTTCTGAGATCATAAACATGTATAAAATAGAATATCTTTGTTATTCAGAATAATAAGCAGACCTTAACTAATCTTACTGTAGAGCATTTGCTTTTGAAAAGAAAAAGCAGCCATTAATGTATTACAATATGATAGCAAAATACCTTTCTCTTTTTAATTTCAATTTTTAATTTGACATTTTTCTCTGTTAATAAATTAGAAATTTCTGTATATAATGTTGTTGTCAGCACTTTCTGTTCTTCAGTCCCAAACTTCATTTTTACAGTCATTTAGTATTTAGTTTTGTGTTTTGTTTTTTAGAAAGTTATTACCAGCTCCTTGTTTTAAATTTGGTTTCATCTTCCAGCTGGAAAGACATTGCCAGTCACATTTAGCTTTCTGTTCCTTCATATGTCTAGGCTTTGCCTTTAAAATGGTAGTAGCTAAAGTTAAAAAGCCATCCATGGTTCACAGATTCCTTACTTATATTCTCAAAAGCAAGTTAAAGATGGCAAACTGCAGGGTTCTTCTGGGTGCTTCACTTTTAAAAAGGAACAGTTGTTTTATGCTTATTTGAAATGGTCCATCTTGGTAAATATTTTAAAGTAATGTTTGTTTTTATTCTTTTTATTTTTTATTTTTTAGTTTTTATAACATCTTCAAATTTTTACTTTTAATCCTACGTGATATGGTGATGTGGATGCAACCTTGATTGTGATGGACAGTTAGTTACTAGAAAGGTTGAAGAACTTCAGCATTATATCTCTCAATTCTCAGTTGCTGTACGTTAGCAATAAAAGCAGATATAGTAGCAAACGAAGCTGAATAAATTTTAAAAAAAGACTAAGGTAATTAGCTTGATTATCTTTGGAGAATGATTCCATTCATCAGGTGATGATGGAATAAAATTAAGCTTCCATGTCATAAAATTAAGCTTTTACTATTTTCTGTGCTGTTTTTACATTTTCAGTTTTAAAGTTTATCTTTTTGTCCTTTTACTTTTCCTCACCTTGAGTAAACAGGCACCAAAATGGAAATAATCTTTGAAGCATACATAATAGAATCTCACTTTGGTAAGATCTTTGCTCATATCTAGATTCTAGGTTGGAATAAACTTCCTGCAAACAGTCCCTCTAGTAGCTATTTTTTTTTTTTTAGTAGATAGAAGACCCTCATATCAAAAGCCACATTTTATAAAGAATCCATTTAGTCTGTGGCCCTTGTAGGAGGGAGAATTTTCTTTTTTATCTTATACAAACTTGAGACTTGATCGTTTCACTGAATGTTGTTTCTCCCAGACCCTATGTTCAAGTCTAATTTTTTTCCTGCTCAATTCCAGTGTAATAAATACTCTGCATATAAGAATTTTCACATTTGTTTCATCACCTGTTATACAAACTCAGCATTTGGGTCACATTGTTGCAGTGGTTCTTGCCCTAATTGAATATATATTGAATATACACATACATACACATATACACATCACTTTCTGGTGTTAGTCAATCTCTCATGGGACCTATTTGCTAGATGAAATAAAATGAGTAAGCATGAGTGAGGTATAATACAAATGGAAAAGCTTTATGTAAGTATAAGCAGTGATATTTATAAACAATACTTCATACTTTTCATTCTGTGCCTTTGGTTTGAGAGAAAATCCAGGAATTGCATTTCTGACTTTTGTGTGCACAGTTAATGCTGAGCCATTGAATATCCTATGGGTCTTTGGTCTTACCAGTCTTAATATCAGTTGCATCAGCTCTTTGTGATCTTGCAAAGCTTTTACCAATCTTTGAGCAGAGAACTAGAAGACCAGTGGCAGGTGTCTTACTGTGTGGGGACAATAACTTGCAACACTATCAGTGGGAAACACCACAACCTCCCACCGGACCCTTTCTCCCTTGTGACTGTGGTGCATGATGATAAATTGTTCTTTGGTGTTAAGAACACAGCCATTTTATCATCTTGATTTTTTTTTTTTTTCATTTTTAAAAGTTCAAAATGAATAGTGCAGATTTTCTTTAAAACATTTTTTTTGCTAAGTCATTTTTGGTGGGGAGTGAGCAGGGTTTATGTTGGTAGGTGACATGCAGTACTTTGAATTTAGAATGATAATTATGTAGCCCTTTTACTTGGAGTAGTCCTTTCCAGTTGTTGGTTGCACAGAAAACTTGACTGAATGTTAAAATTTAGAAATAGTAGAAATGGGGTTGTTTTAGAGGATTTAGTTTTTTGTTTAGATGAATTCTGCTTTATAACAGGATTCAGTAGAGTCTTTCAGCTAGTAAGGTTTTAAGAAATATTAAATATTGTTGAATTTAAAATGGTTTGCCAGCAATTTGATTTTAGAAGACATTTTTTCAGGACCACATGCATATTGTAAAATTTTATCTGTTCTTACAGTGAAAGACATCTGTTTTTGGTCTTTATTTTCTTTCTGCTCTTATTCCTCATGACCTATTCTTTCCCACTTTTTGCCTACCAAACTATAGCAAATAAACTATAACTTGAAAACTAAAATATGCTAGTCTTTAGCCTAGTACTTAGAGATTCATCTTAGTAGATAATACCATGCTATCATAGAGCATGAGCTTTAGAGAGTGTTATAAGAAGACATGGACACATAAATGTTCTGAGAAATGAGTCATTGGGCAATTTCTTCATTGTGTTAACGTCATAGAGTGCACTCACACAAGCCTAGATGGTATACCCTGCTCTACACCTAGGCTATATTATGGTGTATACTATTGCCTCTGGGCTACAAACCTGTAAAGCATGTTACTGTATTGAATACTGTAGGCAATTGTAGCACAACTGTAAGCATTTATATATCTAAACATAGGTACAGTAAAAATATGGTGTAAAAGAGAAAAAATAGTACCCCGTATAGAGCACTTACCATGAATGGAGCTTGCAGGATGGAAGGTTATTCTGTCAGTGAGTGAGTGGTGAGTTAATGAAAGTCTGGGATGTTAACGTACACCACTGTAGACTTTATAAACACAATATACCTAGGTGACACTAAATTTATTTTTAAAATTTCTTCAGTAATACCTTACTGTAAATTTTTTACTTTATACACTTTTTAATTTCTTAAAACTTTTTCATTTTTTTGTAATAACATCTTAAAACATGAGTGCATTGTACATTTGTATACAAACATTTTCTTTATATTCTTATTCTATAAGCCTTTTTCTGTTAAAATTTTTTTTGTTAACTTTTAAGCTTTTTGTTAACTAAGACACAAACACACAATAACTTAGGCCTACACAGGGCCAGTATGACTGTCTTCCACCTCTATAGCTTGTCCCACTGGAAGGTCTTCAGGGGCAATAACACATGGAGCTGTCATCTCCTGTGATAACAATGCCTTCTTCTGGAATACTGAAGGATGTGCTTGAGGCTGTTTTATGTTAACTTTTAGAAATCTTAATAAGTAGTACTCTAAAATAACAATAAAAAGTGTAGAGTAGTAAATACGTAAACCAGTAACATCCTTTATTATGTTTGTTCAGTATTATGTGCTGTATGTGCTAGACTTTTATACAACTGGCAGCACAGGAGGTTCGTTTATGCCATCATCACTTCAAACACATGAATATTGTGTTGTACTACAAAGCCGTGATGGCTACGATGTCACTAGGTGATAGGAGTTTTTCAGCTCCATTATAATCTAATGAAAGGAATTTTTCAGCTCCATTATAATCTTATGAAACCACTGTCATATAGTGGTCTGCCCTTAGCTAAAATGTCATTAAACAGTACATGACTGTAAATGAGGAATTATGTTTTCACTGTTTTTCACTCTTGTAGCATCCTGAGTTTTTCTTCACAGCACATACATCATGGCATAACCCAGGAGTTACCATGCGAGTAGTGTGAGTCTCCCTGATGAACTTGTAAGTTACATAAGATCAGGAGATATATCCAGTTTGTTTCCCATTGTGAGTAGTGCTTAGTCAGAAGCTGGTTTAGAGCAGGTGCTTAGCAACTGTTTGTTAAGGGAAGGATGGAAATGTATTTAAAGAAGTGTGTAAGTCAAGTTGAAAAGTATATGCCAAAGATTTATATAGTATACTTGGATAGCGTGGTGGAAGACTGAGTATCAGGGAAAAATGTGCAAGTGAAGGTAATTTCGGTTGGCGCATGATGACGCTGTCAACATTTCTTTTGTCTTTATCTGGTGGTCACTTCGAATACTAAAACTGAAGTCTTATTTCATAGATTTTAAAATTCTAAGTATTTTTAGTATGACCTTTAGAACCTTTTCTTCAGAACCTTCTTAAGTTAACCGTAATTATTTTGATCATAGCAGTGAATCAAGGTCAAAACAGATTCGCCGTTATTTTTGAGGATGAGTCAGCGTTGCTCTTCACCAATCCTATTTTGAAATGGTGTACGTTAGAGCAGAATGATCTTTATTTCAGTGATGTTTCCCTTGTGTTACTTTGTGGTTTCCCACTCATGAAAAAATTTCATAATTCTGTATTTTTCTTTGTGTTCATTATTGGAATTTGCTATGGTAATTCATTACATTTACATAGTGCAGGACCAAAGGACTGAGGATCCATCCTTTGATTTTTTTTTTTAAAGTATGTGTGTATGGTTGACTGTTGTATATACAATCATGAGGTTATTTGAGGTATCTGATGGTGTTGTGAAGGTCTTCTGATTCTATGTTCTATGAAATTTCTATTATACCCTTGGAAACGAGGTACCTGGTTGATGGGGGAGAGGTAGGGTAGGGAGTCTACCAGATGTGTCTGTTGTACCAAGAGATTATGCTTGAACTGTCTCAGATAGTGATGTTATCTGGTGTGGGAAGAAAGAGGAGACCGTGGTATATGTATATGTGTCCTTCACTTGTTTTTAGTAGATATCATGTCATATATGGGCTGGTACATGATTGTTGCCTGAGACCTATTTGTTGAATTGACTTGGCTGGAGCTCTCAGGGATAATCACAGTCAGCAACAAAAAGTGTTGTTATGAAAAACAAGTAAGCTAGACTACAGATGCATCTGGGGGTAGAGGAATACTCTGGGCATAGTTGTAGTAGACTATTCCTAGAAAGTTGAGTAAGAAATATGTAGAATTCTGACGCTGCTTAAAGTCGTGAAAAGGCAAAAGAAGCTGTACCATTTTTTTTTGTTGTTCTGAAAAGAGATATTTGAAAGTCACTTTTCTGAAATAAAAGGGTAAGTTAGAGGAAGAGAAACAAAGGCATCTTATCAAAAATCACAGCGCAGAATCTTGAAGTGAGAAAGAGATTTAAACTCAGTTTGAGGTGAGGTATGGAAAAATAGTCGTTTGCAAGGATGAAGGAGTAGAATCCTAAATGTCACTGAAGGGTTGGTGTTGTAGAGGATGTGATTTTCTTTTCTGACTTAAGTGAAACTGCGAGTGCATACTTATTGAGCACTATGTGTCAATACTTAACATTTGCTATCTCGCTTAGTCCTTGCTATAGCTTCATGAGCTAAACTGCACTATGATCATCTCCATTTTTTCTGATGAAAAACCCGAGGTTCAGTAACCTGCCCAGTGACACACAGTTTGTAAATAGCAACCAGGCACTCTGACCACTGCCAAGGTGGGCACAATGAGCTTCTGGAGGAAGAGTGTGGAACTGCTCAATAGATAGACTATGTTTCCCCGACTGACTTTTTATTCCCTCCAAAGAACACGCCAAAATCATTTGTAGTGAGATGCGGTGAAGAGAGTACCAGCATTTTTAGAAGAAATACCACCAGTATGATGGTATAAACATTTAGTTTTGATTAGATAAACTAATTTTAAGTCCTTGGAAATTCGTGCTAGATTTGTGACTATTAAGGAAAAATTAAATGTCTAATTGTGAAGATAGGCATATGGGGTCAGATGAGTACAGAGTTGCTAAGGAAACAGGTTAAAAAAGTGAGTGGCATGCTGAGCTCTACCCAGAAATTCAGTTCAATGCTAAAGCTGGATGAAAAAAAATTCTAGTGGAATAGCATGAAAATAACAAAATAAGCATGCTTTTTTGGCTCGTTTTGCTTTTTTAAAAAAATTACATTGATTCTGAGGGAATATTTGTGGAAACTGGAAAGATGACCTAGAGTTTAATATGAAAAGACAAAGACTTTTTTTTAGATTACTAGGTAAGTAATTGCAGGAAATATGGGGTATACTTAAAAGTAGTGACTAGGTAAAGTACCATATTTAAATTTTATTCTTTAGGGGATAACAAAATCCTATTCTCATAAGAAACATGTGCCCTTTACCGATGAGAGTACATTTCTTGCATAATAACAGTAACACTTACCTAACAAGGTACATTTGAGTAGTTCCTCCTGTCACTAGTTTCTAAATGTTTAAATACCTTATTTCATTTTATCCATGGACAACAGGCATGATGAGATAGACAGGAGAATGCTTATCTTGCTGTCTTAATGTATTTCCTAACGAACAAATTTTTTTTAAGGAATATGTTTTATGATCATTGAAAGGAAATATTAACTTATATTTATAATACATGAAATGTTCAAGAAGATTTTTTTTTTTTCTGACTATAAGAAAACTCATTTTACAAGATTTGGAAAATAAGGAAAAGAAAAGCTGGAGAAAAATGTACCACAGACTGTCCTACTGGTCAGAAATATATGTTTTTTTTTTAAATTATTATTTTTTATTATTTTTTATTTTTTGAGACGGAATCTTGCTCTGTCGCCCAGGCTAGAGGGCAGTGGCATGATCTCGGTTCACTGCAAGCTCCGCCTTCCGGGTTCACTCCATTCTCCCACCTCAGCCTCCAGAGCAGCTGGGACTATAGGCGCCTGCCACCACACCTGCCTTATTTTGTTTTTGTATTTTTAGTAGAAACGGGGTTTCACCGTGTTAGCCAGC
The DNA here is from genome assembly GCF_008728515.1 of Papio anubis. Taxonomy (NCBI): domain Eukaryota; kingdom Metazoa; phylum Chordata; class Mammalia; order Primates; family Cercopithecidae; genus Papio; species Papio anubis. The sequence goes on along the minus strand of NC_044981.1, from coordinate 92,075,856 downwards.
CATCCCTGACCTCATGATCTACCCGTTTTTTGTTTTTTCGACAATTTAGTTGGGTTTTCCTTTTTCTTTATTTTAGTTTAAGTTCTGGGATACATATGCAGAACATGCAGGTTTGTTACACAGATATACATGTGCCATGGTGGTTTGCTGCACCTATCAACCCATCATCTAGGTTTTAAGCCCCGCATGCGTTAGGTATTTGTCCTAAAGCTCTCCCTCCCCTTTCACGCTGCACCCCAAACAGGTCCCAGTGTGTGATGCTCCCTTCCCTGTCTCCATGTGTTCTCATTGTTCAACTCCCACTTAAGGGTAAGAACATGCGGTGTTTGGTTTTCTGTTCCTGTTAGTTTGCTGAGAATGATGCTTTCCAGCTTCATCCATGTCCCTGCAAAGGACATGAACTCATTCATTTTTATGGCTGCATAGTATTCCATGGTGTATATATACCACATTTTCTTTATCTAGTCTATCATTGATGGGCATTTGGTTTAGTTCCAAGTCTTTGCTATTGTAAATAGTGCTGCAGTAAACATATGTGTGTGTGTGTCTTTATAGTAGAATGATTTATAATCCTTTGGGTATATACCCAGTAATGGGATTGCTGGGTCAAATGGTATTTCTTGTTATAGATCCTTGAGGAATTGCCACATTGTCTTCCACAATGGTTGAACTAATTTACACTCCCACCAACTGTAAATGTGTTCCTAGTTCTCCACATCCTCTCCAGCATCTGTTGTTTCCTGACTTTTTAATGATTGCCATTCTAACTGGTGTGAGATGGTATGTCATTATGGTTTTGATTTGCATTTCTCTAATCACCAGTGATAATGAACTTTTTTTCATGTGTTTATTAGCTGCATAAATGTGTTCTTTTGACAAGTGTCTGTTCATATCCTTTACCCACTTTTTGATGGGGTCGTTTGTTTTCTTTTTGTAAATTTTTTAAAGTTCCTTGTAGATTCTAGATATTAGACTTTTGTCAGATGGGTAGACTGCAAAAATTTTCTCCCATTCTTAGGTTGCGTGTTCACTCTGATGCTTGTTAATATTTTGATATGTTCTCTTCTAAGTCTTTGAAAAAATTTTCAAAACATAGTGGGAACGTATTATATGTATACAGCTTTTCTTCACTCAATATGCTAGCATAATATTTTCACGTGTCATTAAACATTCTTCAAGAACAGTTTTAGTTGCTGTGCAACATTCTATTTTATAAATCATATAATTCTGTTTTTTAAATGTAAACCTTTAGATTGCTTCATATTTCTTACTATGACGTACATGAATTTTTTTTTTTTTTTTTTTGAGTAGGAGTTTTGCTCTTGTTGCCCAGGCTGGAGTACAATGGCGTGATCTCGGCTCACTGTAACCTCTGCCTCCTGGGTTCAGGTGATTCTCTTGCCTCAGCCTCCCAAGTAGCTGGGATTATAGACATGAACTACTACACTTGGCTAATTTTTGTATTTTTAGTAAAGAAGGTGTTTCACCATGTTGGCCAGGCTGGTCGCAAACTCTTGACCTCAGGCGATCCCTGGCCTCCTAAAGTGCTGGGATTACAGGCCTGAGCCACCACACCCAGACATGAAATTTTTTTAACTTTTTGCTCAGGATTACTCTTGCTATAAGGGATCTGTGGCTCCATAGAAATTTTAGCATTTAAAAAAATATTTCTATGAAGAATGTCATTGACATTTTGAGAGATTGCTGTGAATCTATGGATTGCTTTGGGTAATATAAAGTTACTTCTTAAGTATGGATCCTGAGGAGTAAAATTTCTAGAAAGTTTTAATATTTAATTTTCATAAACTTTTTGAAGTTTTACGTAACAGGCAGAAAGATGTACCAATCATAAAGGCACAGTTCAGTGAAATTTGAAAAAAACTGAATATATGAACCTCCCAGAAACCCTTTCCCAGTCATAACTCCTACTCTTCCCCAAAGGTAACCAATAAACTGCTAACATCATAGATGAGTTTTGCCTGTGTTTGAATTTTATATAAATTGAATAATATTGTATATACATATTTGTGTCTGTCTTTTGTTCAGTGTTATATTTGTGAGATTCATCCACGTGTTGTGTTATAGTAGTTTTGCCCATTTTCATGGCTGTGTAGTATTAGATTATATGAATATAATGACATTGATTTATCAGTTCTATTGATGGACATTTTTGCTGTTCTCATATTTCAAATAATGCTTCTAGGAATATACTTGTATTGAACTTTTGGTGTACAAATCTAAGTATTTCTGTTCATTACTCAGGAGTGGGATTACTGGGTAACAGAGCGGGCATAACTATAAATTTACCATAGACAGCATACTGTTATCTAGTTACCCGTTTCCACTCCCAGTGAATGAAAGTTTCATTTGCACCACATCCTGGTCAATATTTGCTATATTTTATATTTAGTTTTTCAACTTTAGTCATTCTGTTGGGTTTTTATTTTATTGTGATTTTCATTTGCATTTTCCTGATGAGTGGTGAGGAAGAACACGTTTACATATGTTGTGGATTTTGTTTTGTATTGTTTTATTTTAGCTGTTTGGATATGTTTGTGAAGTTTTTGTTCAAATCCTTTGCCTATCTTTCAGCCTGGGTTGTTTATCTTTTTCTTACAAATTTGTTGGCATTTAAATATATATATTCAAAGGATGAGTCCTTTGTCAGTATGTGATTGCAAATGTCTTCTGCCTTTTGACTTGCCTTTCTGTTCTTATAATTTCACCTTTTGGTGAATTTATCATTCTTTATAGGCAGTGGTTTTGACATCCTGTTTGTGCCTTAAAAATATATTTGATTTGGAAACTTAATAAATGTTAAGAAACTTAAACTTGAGCTAATTAGAGGCTGATATTTGGTTGTTATGAGAGCTATTCAATTTTTTCTTCATGCTTATTCCACGAGTGACGTCTTTCAGATGTTGTTTCTCCCAACCTTTCCATGAACCCAGAACGCCAGCTTCCAGCCCACTGAGACTGTGCTCTACCCAGCTTCCCAGCCTTTCAGCTGCCTCTTTTACCAGACTTTCAAGCTCTTCAGCAGCTTTTAATCCTTTCAGCTGCCACTTTGCAGGCTCTTGGTTTCTCAGCTGCCTTGAGAAAACCTCTGAGCTAGCATTTCAGAATTAGCTCATGCCTTCAGGTGAAAAATTACCCGAATTGCAGAGTGCCTCACTTTTCTATACTTCATTTCTCTCAGATCGTAGCCTCTCAGGTTCTCCCTGCTTTGGTGGCTCTTAGATGTCTTCAAAGAGATGTAAAAATGTTATCCAGCTTTTTTGGTTGTTTTTGGTGGGAGTGTTTGTCTGCTGCAGGCTTGACTTTATTTGCTAGAAGTGGAAGTCTCTAGGAATGTTTTTAAGGCTTTTGAAATAGCTTCCTGAATTACTATAGGCTTACATTCCCATTGGTGGAGTATCAACTTGCTAGAATTATTTTCATCTTGTTTAAACCTTTGAAAATCTAGACAAAAAATTAATATTCCATTATGTTTGAATTCTCATTTTTACTTGAGTGAGACTGAACACTGTTTCAAACAATAGTTGGTTTTTTGCACCTTCTATTTATGATTTACTTGCGAATATACATTATTATTCGTTGATTTTTAAGAATTTTTAATGTGTAATATTGCCTGTATTAACAAATAAGAATCCATCCATTTGAAGATACTATATTAATTGACCAGAATAATTAGCCTTTTCATTAATCTTTATAATGTTTTAATATTTTTGAAGGCAAGGGTTGTGTCCTCTTTTCTTTTGTATTCTGTCTTAGTATCTGGTATGTGGTACAGGTCATATTAACATGAACCGGATTACATTTAAAAAATAATGTCGAGAGAAGAGCAGGAAACCCTTGAGGAATGTTTTCTTATGTCATGCTGTGTTCAGTGGTTTATCTGTATGAAAGTTTGTCTATTTAGGAGCATCATCTCAAGTCTAAGTTCATGAGACATCACATTTTTTAGCTTTATTGATATATATGATATACAAAAAATTGTACACCTTTAACATATACATCCTGAAGAGTTTAGACATATGCGTACACCTGCGATATCTTCACAACCAAGGCACTGAGCATATTCATCACCTCCAAAATTTTCCTCGTGTTGTTTTGTATGTGTGTGTTCTTGTAAGAACACAACATCAGATCTGTCCTCTTAATATATATTAAAATACGCAATACTCTATTGTTAATACAGGTACTATGTTGTACAGCAGATTATTAGAACTTATTCTTCCTGCATAACAAACTTTATAACCATTGAAGAACACGTCCCCATTTCTCCCTCTCACCAGTCCCTGGCAACTACCATTCTGTTCTCTTCTATGAGTTTGACTATTTTAGATACCTCCTATAAGTAGAATCAGAGCCATTCCAATTTTGAGTTGTTATTTTCTTTCTCACGTCCATGCAAATCACTAACTTAAGATGAAATTCTCCTTTGTGATATATCAGAAAGTACCTGTTTTATAAATCTCCACAAATTTAAAAGGGGAATTGTATATCTTGGCTTCCTCACATGAAGTTAAATTAATCTCGCTCCTGGAAGCATTCATGTAAATGGTGAGTGTCAACCTTACCAGTTGCATTTTGAAGGAGTTGAAGTGTTAGACCCCTTTAAACTGATTTCAGAGTTCTAAAGCATGCACATAAAAATTTAGAAAATCTAAAACATTATTCCCATAGTTTATCCAAGTCTTAAGTGTTTGGATTTTAAGAAATCATCCAGTGTAATTTTTAGTCAGCAATATGAAAATTGTGTCTGAGGATAAGGGATAATGGAATTTTCCTTATCCACATTTTGGCTCTATTAATTGTGAAAGTATGATATAACTCACAGAAATGTCCTTGTTTTAGTCGCTGCCCTACATTTTTTTTTTTTTTTTGGTCATTTTGTAAAACACATTATTTGCGCTCATGCTGCCTCAAGCCCTCAGGGAATGGTGTTCTGTAGAAAACTTGAAGCCTTTAGGGAAGGCTGGTCTAAAAATAAAACCCTCAAGGTGTTAGACCAGGGGTGAGGGACAGCATTTTTAACATTGCAAATTGCTGTATTAAGTGGCATAAAAGTCCGTTCTCTTTCATAGGTTATGTGAGAAGCAGTAAAATCTTTTGGAAAGAGCAGAAACTGTGGAGCCAGGCACCCTGGGTTCTAATTCCAGCCCTCCCACCAGCTGTGTGATTGGCGGCACATTGCCCTCTAAGCCTTGGTTTACTTCTCTTGAAAATGGGGAACATAACTTCTATTTTTGGGGTGGTTTGTCAGGATTAGCAATAATATATGTTAAGGTCTGGTACATGGTAGACATTTAAGAATTGATAGCTATAGTAATTGCACATCTGAAATTTTGTTTCTTTTTCTGGGATAAGACCTTTTTTCTGCCCCTAGTATAATGATAACTCAAAGATGAGAGGCAGTTTACCTGAGTTCCAATCCTTGCTCTACTGTTTACCAGCTATGTGACCTTGGGCAAGTTACATAGTTTGTGGCTCAGCTTCCTCATTTATAATTTACATTTCCTCCTTTGCTTGAAAACTTACTAAGGTTTTACATGTATATACTATTGTATGTATTAGATATAAAGTTGGAGATTGAACAAGTACGTACCATTGAATGTCATTTACAAAAAATGACATTTTTTGTATTTTCTGAGTACGTACCGTTGAATGTCATTTACAAAAAATATTTTTTTTCTTTTGCTTTGAAGTAACAATACTAGAATTGTTTTCTTTTTTGTTGCATTTTTATAGTAATTTTTTTATATCCTACATTTCAAATATACCACTTTTTATATAAGGTTTTGTTTTACTCATAGTTTAGTATCAGGTAATCTTATGCAGATGTTCATATGATGCCATCTTTATGGCTCACTCTTATGTTAATAAACCATAGTTATTCCTCAGAGACAGAGAATATATAATTGTAGCCACTGCTCAGAGATACAGATAAAAGAATATATGACATCTCAAAAGTAAAACAAACTTGTAGAGGAGACTAAAGACTCTGTAGGGGACTTCAACACTACATTCTCAGCGTTAGATCATCTAGACAGAAAATTAACAAAGAAACCTTGGATTGGACCTAACGGACATTTTCAGAGTATTTCACCCAACAGCTACAGAATACACATTCTTCTCATCAGCACATGGAACATTTTTCTAGGATAAACCATGTGTTGGGATGCAAAACAAATGTCAACAGAATTGAAACCATATCAAGTATCTTTGCAGATGACAATGGAATCAATAACAAGAGGAACTTTGGAAACTTCACAAATAAATGGAAATTAAACATACTCCTGAATGACCACTGGGTCAGTATGGAGTTTTCTCTAAAAACAAAGAGTAGAACTACCATACAATCCAGCAATTTCAGTACTGGGTATGTATTCAAAGCAAAAGGAATTTGTATATCCAAGGATACCTGTGGTCGCATGTTTATCATAGCAGTATTCACAATAGCAAAGATATGGAATCAACCTAAATGTTCATCAACAGACAAAGGGCTAAAGAACATGTATATGTACACAATGGAGTGCTATTTAGCCATAAAAAATGAAAGCATGTTATTTGCAGCAAGATGGATGGAACTGGAGGTCACTATGGTAAGTTAAATAGTCTAGGAACAGAAAGACAAGTACCACATGTCTTATTCATGTGGGAGTCAAAGGAGATATGTCCTGGAGGTAGAGAATAGAATGATAGATACCGGGAGCTAGGAAGATACCAGAAGAGGAAGAGAGGATGAAGAGAGGTTGGTTAATGGATACAAAGATACAGTTAGATAGAAGGTATAAGTTCTAATGTTCAATAGCAGAGTAGGGTGACTATAGTTAGCAGCAATGTTCTTTATATTTCAAACTAGCTAGAAGAGAGAACTTGAAATGTTCCCAACACATAGAAATGTTAAATACTCTAGATGATGGATACTCCAGATACCCCGACTTGATTATTACACATTCTGTACATTTAACAAATGGTCACATGTACCCCACAAATACGTAAAATATGCATCAATAAAATAAAAAAATAAAAAGAAATAGAAATAGGAGACAAAGGGAATTATGAACAAAACCTATCACCCATAGGACTTATCACTTCTTTTGCTTTTTGCATTTCTAAAAGGTTAATCTTTTAGCCACTTAAAAATACATTTTAAAGTTTTCAATTATAATTAATTTTCTCTTTTATTAAATATTGACCTTTCCTGCCACTTGAGTTTCAGTTTTAATTGTCATCAGAAGTCACTTAGCATATTCTCTGAAACAGAGCCCTTGCTGGCATTTAGTTTCTTTTTAGTATTTTTGGGATAAAGTAACAGGAAGGCAAATAAATCTTTGTGCTTAATAATCTAATTTTTTAAAAGTCCATGGAAAAACTGAGTGTTCCTTTGAATATCAGTGAGAAAATTCTTCTTTTTTTTGTGGTGAATATTCTGGTTGGAATTAGAAATATATTAGGAATGGAATGGCGTTATAAATAGAATACTACTTGTGGTTCATGCTTAAAATGTACACACAGCATTTTTTCCGTTAGCTTTATTGCATATAGGTTTTAGGTTAGATATGCCTTGCATATAAGGTAATTTTGATGCCATGATGATGTGCTCTATATAAAAGATAACTTTAGATAAGCTCTTCCTTACCCTGTCTCACTCTATGTGATTATTGTGTATTCCTTTTTGGTTTGTTTTCAAAGCTTCCTTTGACTCTATTTACAGGTAAACCAGAGAATAACAGAATTCAACAACAAAAAAATGTAGACATTGTTATAGTGATCTAAATTTATGGACTATTCATTTTAATTGCAAAGTAGGTTGCCCAATGAAAGTGATTGCCTTTTTAAAAAAAATGAAATAAAGTTGAAAGTTGCATTGCTTCTGAAGTGAAATGGTTGGTTCTTTATTTCTGGTTCCACCTTTTTCATAACAGAACTCAGGAGTATACTTCCATCCTGGTGTGTCCTTCAACTACCATTCCCTCGGTTTTAATTAGAATCTCTGGATATGTAGCAAGGGCCTAATACAGGAAGGAATATAAATTTATATGTGATACGTTTTTTTCTTTCCTCTCTTAGTTTGCAATTTTATTTCTTTCTTAGATGAGAGGAAAGATGGGAATGAAGGGAGAACCAAGTGAAATTCTTCTTGGCTAAGAGTGTGGCAAATAACAGAAGAACATGATGTGACATCTTTTCTCTTCAAGTGCAGCCTCTGGCCCAGAATCAAAGAAAGATGCTCCATAATGTCACAAGAGCTCTGCTTTCTGTTAGGCATTCTTTCTTTTAGACTTCCATTTTGTTCAAGACAAAAGCAGACACTCTTGAGTAACACCAGTATTTCAGATTCCTATCTGTTTTCTTCTGCTGTCAGTGATGAGTTGGCTAGAAGACGTGGGTTATTCCCTTAGTCCTCTCCTAGGCTTTACCAGCGCCAGTTTCTGTTTATTAGTTAAGGTATAGAAGAGTAATTTTAGAACAACAATTTTTTCATAGTGTTGCCACTCATTTCTTCCCAGCATCCTGGGATCAGTGGAATCAAGGCCAACCTTTAGAGCATATGCAGTGAGTACAGCATTTTAGAGGATTGGACTGGGACTGGGGCTGTTGGGAGGTCTCTACTGGGACCCCTGAGATGCTTGAGCCCAGGTCCTGCAGAATCTGCAGACTGTGGTTTGCTTCTTACCTTCTTTTCCATGGTTAGAGTGACATAAATGGTTATCGTATCTTAAGCAACACTAGGATGCACAGCTTTGTGTTAGGTCAGATAGGTTGCAGCTTGCATCCTCAAGGAATTTTATACAGGAAACAGGAAGAAAAGTGTGACAGAATAGTACAAGATCAATATTGATTTAATGTGAAAAAAATTATACAAAACTGTAAGTGTATGGGTAAAATAATATTTTACTCCCTTAATTTCATACCAGAAAAGAAATCCCTTTTGTCCATTTGGTCTGTTTGTCTGTACATATGTACATATGCACAAACACATGCATGTATATATATACACACACATCTACATACATACATAACAATGGGACTATGTTGTATGTCATTCTGCATGTTAATTTTTTTTTTTTTTTAGTATATGATGAACATTCTCTGATGTCACTATTCTAGATTGACATATTGTTTGTGATAGCTGCATGGTATTTCTAGTATGTATGTACCACACTTTATTTAACTGTTATCTTTTTTTTTTTTGAGATGGAGTCTCACACTGTCACCTGTGCTGGAGTGCAATGGCGCGATCTCAGCTCACTGCAACCTCTGCCTCTTGGGTTCAAGTGATTCTCGTGCCTCAGCCACTGAGTAGCTGGGATTAGAGGCACGTGCCACCACACCTAGCTAATTTTTGTATTTTTAATAGAGACAGAGTTTCACCATGTTGGCCAGGCTGGTCTCGAGCTCTTAACCTCAAGCCATCTTAACCTCAAGGCTGCCTCAGCCTCCCAAACTGCTGGGATTACAGGCATGAGCCACTGTGCCCCAGCTTATTTAACTGTTATCTTACTGATGAGTATTAAAAAGATGTTGAGTTTTTCACTATGAAGTAATGCTACAATGAACATTCTTATCTGCATGTTTATGCTAGTGTTTTTATCATGTAGAATTCTAGACAATATTTAAATTGTTCAATATTAAGAAATACTGCCTACTCTTACTCCCAAAATGTTGTACCAGTTCATACTCCCACCAATAGGCTATAATAGAGATATTGATTGCATAACATGGTCAAAATTTATCAGGGTAACCAGCCCCCCATATTTCAATGTAGGTTCTTTTCTGTTTTCCTTAAGTGTCAGCTGGTCTGAGAAGTAAAGAGAAAGAGTACAAAAGAGAAATTTTACAGCTGGGTCTCCAGGGGTGACATCACATATCGGCAGGTTCCGTGATGCCCCTTGAGCCACAAAACCAGCAAGTTTTTATTAGGGGTTTCAAAATGGGAGGGGTGTACGAATAGGGAATGGGTCACAGAGATCACATGCTTCAAAGGCAATACAATATCACAAGGGCAGAGAGGCAGAGTGAGATCACAAGGCCAGGGCGAAACTAGAATTACTGATGAAGGTCCATGCCCTGCTGGGCACACATTGTCACTGATAAACATCTTAACAGGAAACAGGGTTCGACAGCAGACAACTGGTCTGACTAGAATTCACCAGGCTGGAATTTCCTAATCCTAGCAAGCTTGAGGTCACTGCAGGAGACCAGGGCGTATTTCATCCCTTGTCTACAACTGCATAAGACAGATACTCCCAGAGCGGCCATTTTAGACACCTCTCCCTGGGAATGCATTAATTTTCCTAGGGTTATTCCTTACTGAGAAAAGAATTCAGTGATATTGCTCCTATTTGCTTTCTGAAAGAAGAGAAACATGACTCTGTTCTGCCCAGCCCTTCAGGCAGTCAGACTTTATGGTTATCTCCCTTGTTCCCTGAAAATCGCTGTTATCCTGTTCTTTTCAAGGTGCCCAGATTTCATATTGTTCAAACACACATGTTTTACAAACAATTTGTGCAGATAACGCAATCAACACAGGGTCCTGAGGTGACATACATCCTCAGCTTATGAAGATGACGGGATTAAGAGATTAAAGACAGGCATAGAAAATGAAAAGAGTATTGATTGGGGAAGTGATACATGTCCATGAAATCTTCACAGTTTATGTTCAGAGATTGCAGTAAAGATAGGCATAAGAAATTATAAAAGTATTAATTTGGGGAACTAACAAATGTCCATGAAATATTCACAATTTATGTTCTTCTGCCATGGCTTCAGCGGGTCCCTCCCTTCAGGTTCCCTGACTTCCTGCAACAGAAGTCTGTAGAAGATTATGGTTATAATATGTTGTAATTTGATATCACTTTGTAGTTTATAATTCACTTTCATCTATCTTATTTAATTCACCAGCCTATGATGTGGTTTTATATCTGCATCTTTGAGATAAGGACATTTGAGAGTCAGGAAAGTTCACTGACTTGCCTGAACATCTTAGTTAATAAATGGAAGGGCCAAGACTATTACCCAGATATTTTTTCTCTACTTTTGACATCCTTATAGTAAGTTAATTTAGGAAAGGCTTAAGGTTGGCCATATTTAGATGACATTTTCTTAGCATTTGTGAAAGTTGATAGGTTTTATGTAGTACTGGGTTACTATGGATTTGAAGGAAGAGAAAAATACAGAAAATGATTCAAATCAAATTTCATATAAAGAGAACATATTTATTGAACCATGAAATAATTTTTTGGTTGTATATATACGTAATATCTATCTGTAGATATAGATACATGCCTATATCTATATCTATCTGTAGATATAGATACATGCCTGTATCTGTATCTAATCTGTATATCTTTATGTCTCTGTCTAGGCAGCCTAATGAATTTTAACATCAAGGCAGAATTGTGTATAATGAGTTTCTTTCTAAGTTGTAATATGGTGGTCCTATCTCTTTTGTAAGATTTGCAGTTTGAGTCATGGTAGAGATAACAGGCAGTTAGACACATTAGTTAGCATGCACTCTGAATACAGGGCCATTTGAAGGCCTAACTGGTGAGGCAAAGATAGCAGGATTCTCCTGGAAGGGTTAGAGATGGAAGTTGTAGAAGAGAGGCTATGATTCTAATGGGCTGGTAAAGCCAGTATACTCCAGCATGTATGTGGATCCAAGGATGGTCTTTTATTGGAAATTAGAAAGTGAGGTTGGTTTTGAAAATGTTCAGTATAGAGATACAGTCAAAATAATATAAAAGAAGAGAAAAAGGAAAGGAGCAGAAAGGAAGGAAAATAAAACCATTTTGAAAAATTAGAGATGGCAGGACGAGATAAAGAAAGAAGCTGGCCCTGTTTAGTTGACTGGAGTTCAGTGTAGGTGTCCCACTTTTTTGCTGCTTTTCTCTGCAGTCCCAGTTTTGATGAGGACTGCTTTGCAGAGTTTTATGGACGCCCTCAGGACTTCAGCCTGTGAAACTCTTCTGAAAAACAGCCAGCATTTATATTACTGCAGCATTGGGAAATCCTTTTGGGCACTGAAAGAACTGGCCTGAAGAAGTCTTTCCTTTTACTCACTAAATATTCACTTCTATTGGAATTGTAGAATTTTCACTTTTTTTCATGTGAAATTGTGATTAAAAGGTGGTCACTCCAGTTTTAGCAACCGCATGGGAAAACTAATCTCGTTACTTTGGAGCTTTATTGTATTTTTACCAGATATTTGTATCATCTGCATTGGGAAACACCGAGCAAATTCAGCACTGTTAAGATTCTTTTTACTGAGTCTTATTTTTTGAAAGGAAAAAAAGTATTTGTATTTTTCATGCATATTTACATTCCATGTGTCATATATTTTTGGCAGACCTAGACTTCTGTAATCAAGGCATAGAGCCCTACATTTACATGAATATCCTGGTAAAATATATGGATATAATCCTGATTCATTTCCACATCATTTCTAAATTTATTGTAATTGCTTTTCAAATTTAGCAATATGTTTTTGAAAATATACAAGTGATATGTAAAAGAAAACAAAGTGTTATGTTTTTCTTATACTGGTGGCATTTCTGTATGTGATATTCTCTGTTTTATAGCATAGCATAGTGACTGAGAACAGACTTCCTGGGTTTAATTCTCAGCTTTGCCCGTTATTAGTCGTGTGACCTTGGACATGTTACTTGACCATTCTGTACAATCGTTCTGTCATCCTTAAAATGGATATTATAGCAGCAGGAATATCATAGTTGCTGTGAAATTTTTAAAGCTAACATATTCAAAGAGCTTAAGGCAGTTCTTTGATATTATACTTCCTAACAAAACTCAGGAGATAAAAGGTTATTCTTAAGAATGCAGATTGCCCCTTTGAATACTGAATATCTTGATATGTCTGTTCCTTTATGCTTCTGGATACTTAAAAAACAAAATTTTAAGAGTTTTTTTTTTTTTTTTTTTTGTTCCCACTGTTTTTATTTGACATCTGTAACCACAGTGGAGGTGATTATTAACTTTCTGATTACTTTTTTCTGATATGTGTAGGATATTGTGTGAAAGGAAGGAGGCACAGGATACTAAATATATTGATGTTATGCTTGATGGCCTAATTTGGTAAAATTATCCAGCATATGGATATATTCTAATAAAAACAAAGTCACCAATCATGGAAGTAGTCCATGTAATCCACTTGTCACCAAGTAGCTGGCTAGTGTCTCCAGGAGATTATGTCATATTCAGTAAGTTTAGTTTTGGTCCCTGTGTTCCCACGTTGCGTGTTCAGTGGCTATAGCTAGATTGATCTGGGTGAGTGAAAGTCCATGTTGTTGAGCACATGTACAACCTCTGTCCCTTCTGCCATGGCTATGTTGTTCATGAACTCTTTAGGGAAGGACAGGAGTGACTAGAGAAAGAGATTGGTTGATCTCAATAGAATAGGTCATCTTGTCTGCCTGGTTATCAAGCTCTTCTATTGAAAATTGCTATTTGGTGAGCATTTACATGACTAGCCAGTCAAACCATTAGCTACTGTCTATGATGAATGTAGTTTTTCATCTCTGGCATGAATTCTTCAAAATGAACAACCAAGTATAATATTCAAAATGTTGCCCACTGGGAGGTTTTCTCTGCTCTGCCCTTAAGGGCTTCCAAGTGGGGCTGTAATGCTGCAACTCGGCACAATAAATCAGGCCTAAATTTTTTTCTTCTTTAGTTAACTGGTCATGAGAAACTCCTCTCAGTGAGGTCACAGGTGAAGTTTAAAGAGAGGATCATTACAGCAAAAATAGGAGCTGTGGGAATCTCAGCCATTTGCTCATGTAACCGAACTGTGCCCTGAGCACCTGCCAGGTCTGATTTCATACATACCCTTCTGCATAAGGCTGAAATGCTCCATGCAAACCCAACTGTATGGCTTCAGAAGGTCAGACAGCACCAAGTTTATGTGGAGCACTCATGTTCCATAGCTTTGTTCCAAAATACTAAAGATCTGGTCTGACCTTTAAGGGGCCTGCCAAATGCTATACAGAATCCCTGTGTGCCACAGACACTTAAAACACCAGTGAATCTTTCGGCTCAGTGGCAGAGCAGGTTTCATAACAGCCTGGACCTGTTGTGGAGCCTTCTCTTATTATTACTGATTACTCAAATATGGCAGCTTTTCAAGCTACTTGATCAATAGGTCAGAATAACATACCCAAATGAGGTATATGTTGCCTCCAGAGTCCAGAAAAGCCAACTAAATGCTGTGTCTCTGTATTAGTGGTAGGCAAGAGAGCTATCACTTTGAAAGGGATATCTTGAAATACTATAAGACCCCTAGAAAATTTAAAAGATGTAGTCAGCATGTAATGGACAGCATGACATTCTATGGACTAGAAGTACAACCAAGGTCCCTGTGGACTAGATTATGATAGTGTGCAGGAGACTTGACAGAGCCCTGAGGTAGGACAGTAGGGTAGGCAAATGCTTCAAGTAGTCTGCTAACACATATAGAGAAAACCAGAATTTGACAGATCAATAGCCGTATACCAGATGCCAGGAAATACATTGATGTGCTCCATCAGTAAAACCACATCTGATAACAGCATCTGCACTCTTCAGAATCCATCTGTTTTCTACAAAGCCAAAGAGGCAACTTGAATAGAGATATGGCAGAATTGATCACCTTCTTCTTCCAAGTCCTTGATGGTGACTCTAATCTTTGCAATCTCTGCAGGAATTAAATGTTGCTTTTGGTTTACCATTTTCACAGGTAGAAATAGATAGTTCTAGGGGTTTGCAGTTAACCTTTCCTACCATTATAGCCCTTGCTCCACAGATTAGAGAACCAGTGAGGGAATCTGCTGAGTTTGTCTGTTCTAACACTGCATTTCAAAACTGGTAGAATAACCATGGCATGAGTTCTGGGATGAGTGGGAGTTGTACTGAGCCCAAACTTCATTAATCATGAGATTTCCATAAACTTCTGCTCTGAATAGAAGCAGTACCATAGAATATGATACTGACATGGTTGGGATGTTTGTCCCCTCCAAATCTCATGTTGAAATGTAATCCCCAATGTTGGAGGTTTGGACCTGCTGAGAGCTATTTGAGTCATGGGGTGGATCCCTCATGAAAGGCTTGATGCTGTCCTCCGAATAGTGAGTGAGTTTTTGCTCTGAGTTCACACAAGATTTGGTTGTTTAAAAGGCTGTGGCACTAACCCCTCTTGCTCTCTTTTCCTGCTCTCACCCTTCACCTTCCACCGTGATTGTAAGCCTCCTGAAACCTCTCCAGGAGCAGATGCTAGCACCATGCTTCTCATACACCCTGCAGAATTGTGAGCCAAAATAAACCTCTGTTTCTTATAAATTATGCAGCCTCATCCTTTGGGGAAAAAAGTGTGTGTGTGTGTATGTGTATATATGTATATATAAATGCTAACAAATTTATAAGAAAAAGATAAACAACCCAGCTGAAAGATGAACAAAGGACTTGAACAAAAACTTCACAGAAATATCCAAACAGCCAAAACAAAACAAAAAAAAATGGAGAATAAATATGTAAGTGAATTATTAATTTTAGGATTTCTAAAAGTTAAGAAAGGAAAATATTCTACTGTTGGCTTATCAGTAAATATACTATTTACATAACTACATTATTACAGTACTGTAACTCAAAAGTTTCAAATAAAGATTTTGATAGTACAAAGGGAAGAGAAATAAATTGGGCAATGCTGTGACAGCTAAATCTACATCTATACTTACAGGAAATCAGGAGTTAATATATATAATTGATAAACCAAGAAGTAATTTCTTCATGTTATTTAGATATATAAAGAATAAAAATATGAAAAAACCTTTAATTAAGAATGACTATTACTAAAAACAGGAATGGGGTGGTGAAGATTGGGACAGGGTTTGATGATCACCTTAAAACTTATCTAATTATTTTTAAAATGTGTGTATTTCATGAATATTAAAATGAGTAAACAAAAAATTGATCCCACAAAACAGTGCAAATGAATTTAGTTATCTAAATATTTATCGGACTGTGTGCAAAGCATAGTGGTTGTAGGGAGCAATGGGATTAATAAAATCAATGGCTGCCTTCTAGAAGAATATAGCCTTTTCAGAGAATAAAACAAGTATTTAAAGCACTCCAAAGATCACTTGAGCTTGGGAGGTTGAGGCTGCCGTGAGCTGTGATTGTGCCACCGCACTCCAGTCTGGGTGATATACCCTGCTTAAAAAAAACAAAATAAAGCGCTCCAGTGGCAGGTAAGACTAAGGAAAGAGAACCAAGAGAATACCACAACCTCCACTGACCATTCTAGCTACTGAAGCCCTATAAATGTGACATTCTGGCACACTCCAAATATAAAACACTCCACTTATATCATTAACCTGATAACCCCAGCATTGTTTCTGTAGATGCAATAAGAGAGAATCATAAATCCAATCACTTCTACCATATGTGTTTTACAAATGTACATACATGTGGTGTGTTTGTATAAACATATGTGTATTATGTATGCATATATCATGTGCACACATTCACACATAATTTAAAATTTTTCTCACTTGGAAGATTTGTTAAACATTTCCGACAAATGGCAAATAAAGACTAGTCTAGATTGGATTTAACATTAGGACTGCTGTGTAAATGTTACCAACCTAAGCTAATTGTCTGTTGATCTCATGCTGCTACTGTCCTATTTCATTTGGAAATACAAATTTTAAGTATGAAACTTTTTTACTTAGTCTTATATAAAATTCAAAGAAACTTCAGGTCACAGTGATATTTGATGAGAAATGCTTAGAGGGAAGAATATTTTAATGTAGTTACTGTGAGCATTCAGGAGCACTGCTTTGGTTATTGTACTTCGTAAGAAAAGGAAGAAGGCCAGGGAATATTTACATTCCAGTGAGCCAGGAGTGAAGTAAGACCACTGTACAGATACTGAAGCAAAGGCATTATTAAGTCTGTTCATGCTATGTTCCTTAGTATTTTAAATTCAAGTTATTTCCCTTAATGTTTAACTACAAAAATGCCTTTGTTTAATCTCTTTGTTACATACTCTTTATTTCTTAGAGAAATTGACCATTTATATTTAATAGGCACTGAAAAGTTGATTAGAGTCTCTGCTTATGGGCTGGTTTGACAGTGGGTGGGCTTCCATGTACAGGGTGACTGGGCACCAAGCTGGCATTCTACCATCAGATATTAGTATCTAGAGGTTTTTCCTCTGTGGCTATTTAGTTACAGTCTTTCAGTCTTCTGCATAGGCAATATGTTCCTGGCTTCTGGCAGTCTGAGAGCAGGATGGCGAAAGGAGCTATGTTCTCAAATTGAATATGCATTCACTCAGTTCCCCCGTTTTCAGCCTTGCACTGACATTTTCGACTTTGGTGCTTGTCAGGTTCAGTTGTGCCACAGAGTTGGGCTACTGAAATGGAGATAGATGCTTTCATATGATTGTTCAGAGAGGAGGAGAACTAGGTGTGCAGTGGGGTTCCAGTGTCTCTGATTTTCAGTCAGTTTTCCAGTTTTCAGCTCTACCTATACTCTCTGTGGTAACTGGCATCCACAGATTCTCTGGGGATCTACAGGATTGTTTCAGTTTTTTCGAAGCATATTTCCCTGGAAGTATTGAGAATAAATTGTTCTCTGTTCTGCTTTCTTAAGTCAGTTACCACAACACCATTTGCTTTTTTTTTGCCTTAAAACATTAAAAAACATCCTGGCTAACCAGGTGAAACCCCATCTTTACTAAAAATACAAAAAAAAAAAAAAAAAAAATTAGCTGGGTGTGGTGGTGGGGGCCTGTAGTCCCAGCTACTCGGGAGGCTGAGGCAGGAGAATGGTGTGAACCCGGGAGGCGGAGCTTGCAGTGAGCTGAGATCGTGCCACTGCACTCCAGCCTGGGCAACAGAGCGAGACTCCGTCTCAAAAAAATAAATAAATAAATAAATAAAATGAATTTAAAAAATTTTTTTTATCTACTAATGTGTCTTTCATTTATACCTCTTGTCCTTTTGGTTTATATACTTTGTTTAAAAAAATCCCTTTACTGTCATTTCAGTGTGATTTTGGGGATGTGGACTGTGGTCAGTCTGCATTTTTAACCAGAAATTTAGAAGCCTTTTATTTGCTCACCATTTTCGTTTTAGTATCTGGCACGTAGTAGGTTCTTAAACAGATATTTGATGAAATATTAAATGAATTGTTAGAAGTTTTTATAGTTGTGGGAGGCTTTTATGGTAGAACGATGTTATGACTATGCAAATATAACAAGTTAAAAGGCATCTTTTAAATTATGGTTTTACTTTGGCTTCATTCCATTTTTTGTTTTTGTTCCTTAACATGGTCAAGGGAATGAAATACTTTGAACAGTGTAGTAGTGCAGGATGGATATATGTTAGTTTACTTGGTCAAACACAATTTTAGCTGTCACATTAGGCTTAAGATACACAATTGTCTATTTATAATTTTTCTAGAGAAATTACCTCTACCTCTATAGAGGTAGACTTGTATTGAGATTAATTTATAATTATGCACAGCCTTTAGTCTTAATTATATGTATATTTAGGGTACTTCTGTAGAGGCCGATGGTGATTATGGTGTAAAAATCTTCCAACTACCACTGCTGTCTTTCCACTGGCCCCTTTGTGGTTAATAAAGTTCAAGAGCAGCTGGCTTAGTGTGGCATCATATCCAGGTATGTTTTGTATTACAAAGTGAATATGTGAGGATAGATAAAATCTAGTGAGGGCAAAGAAATTAAACTGTAGAAGTGAAAGTAAGTAGTAAAGTTGATATTTTGAAGGAGTAGATCAGGATTCTTCTTTTTTATAAAGGCAGCCCTGGACAAAGAAAGATGGGATTGTAGAGCTATAGGTATGGTAGAGAGTCCCTGATTTGGCTACATTGCTGGATCTTGGATCTTAGAAATGTGATATTCCTGCCCATCATACACTAGTAAGTGAATGAATGAAATTTTGACAATGACCCTTAAAATCAATGACTAGGCTGGGTGCAGTGACTGATGCCTGTAATCCCAGCACTTTGGGAGGCTGAAGCAGGTGGATCGCCTGAGGTCGGGAGTTCCAGAACAGCCTGACCAACATGGAGAACCCCCATCTCTACTAAAAATACAAAGTTAGCTGGGCATGGTGGCACATACCTGTAATCCCAGCTACTGGGGAGGCTGAGGCAGGAGAATCGCTTGAATGTGGGAGGCGGAGGTTATGGTGAGCCGAGATCGCGCCGTTGCACTCCAGCCTGGGCAACAAGAGTGAAACTCTGTTTAAAAAAAAAAAAAAATTCAGTGACTGATTCTAAGTCAAAATAATGAGTAAACTGCAATTTGTTTTAAACTGCTGTACATTTATGTTTTCCCAGTCTTTTAAGAGCTTATTAAAGGAATCTTGCCAGAAATTCAGAGACTTCTTTCTAACTATAAAGAGGTTACCTGTCCAGTAAAGACCTACATAAGGAAAAACCCATACCACAAAATGTGTAAGACAGCAGATTAAGAAAGTCCCTTACAGAAAACTCTAGAGCTACAGAAATCTGGTTAAGAAATTGGGGGTTAGGATAAGAGAAATGTGATAAGAAACTCTTTGGAGTAGATTCTTTGTAAGTTTTCTGGAGTAGATTCTTCATACCTGAATTTTTTTTAGTCATCTCTCCTTTAACATCTCTAACTTTGTTATTTGGTTGACACATTCTGATCAAGTTGCTAACACAAAATAAGATTGGTTATTTAGGGAAAAGAAAATAGAGAAGATAGATGTATATATATCAGAAAAGAAAGGATGAAAGTCAGTGGACTTGGGAGAGAAGAGAGACTATGAGAAACAAAGAGAGCTTTAGTAAAATAAAACTTCTGAAAATATTACTTTTTTCTTAGAATTTTTCTCTCCTCTTGAGTAAATTCTCCAGTATGGTTGGTGGTGGAACTTCTGGAAAGAAATTAAAAATGAATGAATTTTTAATTCAAAAACTAAAAATGAAAAAAAATTGATGAATTAATTGGATAAATAAATAGAAAGCAAGCCAATAAAATGTTTCAGATCTTCATTGACAATTACCTAGTACCTACTTAATAAGGATGTTAGAACTAAAAATTGTTATGTGTGAAATAGGAAACCTGCTTTAGGTTTCTTTGTCATCCAGTTTTGTGCTAATGTAAAATTAGAGTAAGAACTTGTACCAAACAACTATTAATTAAAAAAAATAGTGCTCTCAGGAGAACCAGGTAATAAAAATCTTTATTAATAGTGACTATAGAAAAGCATGAAAATTAAAATTAACATTTAATTAAAATTAAAGCCACTGGAAGTATTTTAAAAATTAACAGTAAGATTATAACTTTTGTCTTTGGGGCAGTAATACGTTTTGAGATTCCTTGCACTTTTGCTTTATATATGAATGTCATGAAATTTCCACCATGGTTGACAGATAAAATAACAACAGTATTTTAGTGTTGACTACACTGGAGGCTAAAATACTTTTAAAGGATCAAAAAGAGCAAAACTGATCCTTCATAATGAAAGGCAGCCCTGGAGTTAAATGTTATTTACAAATCTCATTTCTCATTGATTTTTTGTGTTTTGGTTTTGTTTTCAGGCAAAAGGACTCTTGTGGAAGATGGAACTCATTGTCCATTTTCCAGAATGTATTTCCAAGCCCATCAATGGAACCTGATACTGCTGTTCTGTGTTGAAATGCTTGAAGAACACCTGCATCTCTGCTTGCATCTTCCATCCTACCGAAACCATGGTCTTCTCGGCAGTGTTGACTGCGTTCCGTACCGGGACATCCAACACAACATTTGTAGTGTATGAAAACACCTACATGAATATTACAGTCCCTCCACCATTCCAGCATCCTGACATCAGTCCATTGCTTAGATATAGTTTTGAAACCATGGCTCCCACTGGTTTGAGTTCCTTGACAGTGAATAGTACAGCTGTGCCCACAACACCAGCAGCATTTAAGAGCCTCAACTTGCCTCTTCAAATTACCCTTTCTGCTATAATGATATTCATTCTGTTTGTGTCTTTTCTTGGGAACTTGGTTGTTTGCCTCATGGTTTACCAAAAAGCTGCCATGCGATCTGCAATTAACATCCTCCTTGCCAGCCTGGCTTTTGCAGACATGTTGCTTGCAGTGCTGAACATGCCCTTTGCCCTGGTAACTATCCTTACTACCCGATGGATTTTTGGGAAATTCTTCTGTAGGGTATCTGCTATGTTTTTCTGGTTATTTGTGATAGAAGGAGTAGCCATCCTGCTCATCATTAGCATAGATAGGTTCCTTATTATAGTCCAGAGGCAGGATAAGCTAAACCCATATAGAGCTAAGGTTCTGATTGCAGTTTCTTGGGCAACTTCCTTTTGTGTAGCTTTTCCTTTAGCCATAGGAAACCCTGACCTGCAGATACCTTCCCGAGCTCCCCAGTGTGTGTTTGGGTACACAACCAATCCAGGCTACCAGGCTTATGTGATTTTGATTTCTCTCATTTCTTTCTTCATACCCTTCCTGGTAATATTGTATTCATTTATGGGCATACTCAACACCCTTCGGCACAATGCCTTGAGGATCCATAGCTACCCTGAAGGTATATGCCTCAGCCAGGCCAGCAAACTGGGTCTCATGAGTCTACAGAGACCTTTCCAGATGAGCATTGACATGGGCTTTAAAACACGTGCCTTCACCACTATTTTGATTCTCTTTGCTGTCTTCATTGTCTGCTGGGCCCCGTTCACCACTTACAGCCTTGTGGCAACATTCAGTAAGCACTTT
This sequence comes from Papio anubis, assembly GCF_008728515.1. NCBI lineage: Eukaryota > Metazoa > Chordata > Mammalia > Primates > Cercopithecidae > Papio > Papio anubis. Next base: position 92,054,073 of record NC_044981.1, on the reverse strand, counting down.
TACTATCAGCACAACTTTTTTGAGATTAGCACCTGGCTACTGTGGCTCTGCTACCTCAAGTCTGCATTGAATCCACTGATCTACTACTGGAGGATTAAGAAATTCCATGATGCTTGCCTGGACATGATGCCTAAGTCCTTCAAGTTTTTGCCGCAGCTCCCTGGTCACACAAGGCGACGGATACGTCCCAGTGCGGTCTATGTGTGTGGGGAACATCGGACGGTGGTGTGAATATTGGAACTGACTGACATTTTGGGTGATGCTTGTTCTTTATTGACATTGAAGTTTCTTTCTCATAGCCTCTCCACTTATACTTTATTGTTTTTTATGGACTTTGTGTATGTATGTGTGTGAGCAGTGTAAAGAAAGAATGGTAATTATGGTTCTGTTACCAAGAATAAACAATAGGAAAGTGATTACAAATATTACCTCCAGGGTTCAATAGAAATCCTCAATTTAGGGTGAGGAGATGTTTTTTTGGTTTTGGTTTTTGGGTTTTTCCTTGATTGATTTTGTTTTCATAGTAGGAATCAGGATTGTGCTTTATTGAGCCTGCAGTTATATTGAATTGTAGGCATTTTATGTGCTGCTAAGGTATGCTTAGTTGAGTTTATCAAGACTTTTTTTTTTCTGGAAGACACTGCTGCTTTTTACCATCACATTGGAGCCAAACATCTCAATCAATATATATTTAGATTTATTTTAAAAACTAACCCAAGAAGGTTAGTGACATTTTAAAGGTCATTACTATTTACTTTGGTGCACTTTAAGAGACAATGTACAAATTAATTCAGTCTTATTTTTCAGAATTGTTTTTATACATGATACGTGCTTTAGGAAACGTGCATTATCATTTATGGGAAGATAGTTTTAAAAAATGTTTTATCTGCATGTACAGTTGTAAAAGAGAGAACATAAAATGTAGAAATTTTTCTAAGCACAATAGCAACTCTTCAGAGCAATAGCACAAAATCAAGGAGACAGCATCCTTGCGAATTTAAAAGGTGAATGTAGTGAGGGGGATGGCAGGTGGCTGGTGCAGGCTGTGGTGATTCCTTTTACTCAAGGGTTTTTGTGGAGTATAGGGAGAAGGGGTTGACATTTATGGACCTACGTTTCAGGCACTGTACATCATTTTATCCTCACAAGATGCTGTGAGGTAGGTATTATTGTTTTCATTCTTAGAGGTGAAGAAAGCAGGTCTCAGAGGGACTAAAATCCTGCCCAAGGTTAGTGGTAGAGCTGGGATCCAAAAATCTGTCAGAATCCTGAGGCTGCGCTGTTCCAGTATGCCACACAGACAGTTCATTCAGTTTAGAAGTCTCATAGTCAAGAGGGAACTCTATGCATCCTTTAATTTTTTAGACTATAATATTCTTTTTAAAAATTAGCCTTTATTTTCTTACTACCAAAAGAAATATGAAGGCATTACAGAAACACTGGAAAATAGAAAAGAAAAAATATAATCACTTACAACTACTTTTTGTTTTTTGGAGACAGAGTCTCGCTTTGCCACTCGGGCTGGAGTGCAGTGGTGTGATCATGGCTCATTGTAGCCTCAACCTTGCAGGCTCAGGTAATCCTCCTGTCTCAGCCTCCTGAATAGCTGGAACCACACACACACACACACACACACACACACACACATGTGTGCCACCACACCCAGCTAATTTTTTGTATTTTCTTTTGTAAAGACAAGGTTTCACCATGTTACCCAGGCTGGTCTCAGACTCCTGAGCTCAAACGATCTGCCTGCCTTGGCCTCCCAAAATGTTGGGATTACAGGCATGAGCCACCACACCTGATTTACAACCACTGTTTAATGTGAGACTTAAAAATCTTAGATAAATAAGGCTATGAAGGAAATCCAGTGATTTTTTTGTTTTTGATTTGCAAAACAAGTGACTAACAATTATTGAGAAATTAAAGAGCTGTGTGTAGGTCTTGAGCCTGTGGGTTTGGGGGTTTCTAGTTGTCCACCTGTGTTAGTTCTAAGTGTTCTGGGTAAAACAGTATTGCCCCAATGCTTGCCCTAGCAGAGCTGGAGTTTGTGAACGTACTCAGATGTGTGTCTCCTACAAAGAAGGGAAAATGAACCCTGGTCTGAGCCTAGAACAAGTTTTAATGGGGCATGTCTGACATTTCAAATTATTTTTCTCTTGCTGACAGTCTGCTCCCAGGTACATCTAAGGCCTTGGTCAGCTTCTCTGTTACCAGTGGCTCACTTTATAAAACAGCCCACAGGGATAAGGGCTGAAAGTATAGCCACTTGGCTACATCATTGATTAATTAAGTAAGTTAACTGTGGACTTACAGCATCTTTTCAGGATGTTAGTGCTTGGTGAGCCAGTGGAAAAAAATAAGCTTCTATTTCTTCATTTGTAAAACCAGAGAGTTGGATTAGATGAATCTCTAACGTCCTGTCCAACTCAAATGTGCTTTCCTCCATACTAGGGTATAGATTTTTGAAGAGCCAAGCTGACTTCAGCATCACCTCACTCTTTGGTCTCTAGTATTACTTCTTTACATTTTACTTCATTAGCTATTTCTTAATATTAAATATCTGAAGAGCTTGTGGCACTGTGTCTGGAGTTTAGGGCATTGAAAGGTTGATGACATCATGAAAGACCTGGGAAACCCTGCTCTTAAGGAAATTGTACCGGTGTTGGAACTCATTGACCAGTTAAAGAGCTCTTTGGAGACTCAAGCATATTATTCAACATGTTTTTGGGATTATCTTCAAATGATAGTCACCTACCTCTTTCATTTCTAATTTTTATTCACAAGTAAAATTGTTTTTGTCCATAGGGATTTTATAGGACATAAGCACTGTAGTAGATACTAGTAGCATGTTGTATTTTGCTTTCCATTTTCAATATAAACTAGATTTCAAGCAGATATCGATGCGGACTTTTTTTTATTAGACTTTCTCTGAGGAAAGTCAGCATGATCTGTATTCATCTTACATATTGGTAGGTCATGAAGACTCCTTTTTGGCTGGAGTTGAAACTGAGCTTTGTTTTCTTTGTTCCTGTTTTATGGGCAGTCTTTAGGTACTTTCATGCTACTTAATAGGCAGTGCCTCATTTGGTGAGAGTTCTGGAGTGCCTGCCGAGACCCTCCCTGTTTGTGAACAAAGATTATGAAGGGGTCTTTGTGAGAATTCAGCAACAACACTGAACAGCAGTTTTTTTTTTACACTGGATTATCTTGATCTGATGAGAGTTTACAAATCATTTTGAACATTTTTATTATGTATACATTTTGAAAGCTTTAAAAATAAGTACTACGGAGCACCTTTGAGAAATGTAGGAGCAAAATCATTTGTTGCCTATTCCCCCATATTTTCTTGAGGCAGGGAAAGATACCACTACTAATTCTCACTGCTGACAGGCATAATCCGAAATGGTTTTTTGTTTGCCTATTTTTCCTTCTGGCTAGTAAGAAGCATGACCACAAACGAAATATTTGTGGTCAAAAGAAAGATGCAAGAGAAATTCCAAATAGTATGAAGTAATGTTATTTAAACTTTTAATACGTGTTTAAGCATTCCCAAGGGAGCTTGTTAGCAGTACAGATTCCTGGGCCCCCAGAGGGTCTGTGGTTGAGCCCAGGAATGTGCATTTTTATTTTATTGAGCACTCTGCCTGACTCTGGCTCAGGTAGTCCCTGGGAAACACTTCAGGAAACATTCCTGTAGAAAATATATCTATTTAAATATTGTCTGTTTTATCCCACAATGTTTGTTTTGCGTCGCAAGCCATCGTCTTCTAGGCATGGGTAATCCACATTGAGAGGAAAATCTACACAACATCGTGCCTAATTTGCTGCCACCTGTGTTTGTGCTGGATCTTGCCAGTGTTAGCTTTATTTTCTTTCAACTGGCAAAATACTGATAAAGCATATAGCTTCACAGTAGAGCAAAAAAGGTGACTAAATTGAAAGTCATGACTGTCAGCAGTCTAATTATGCTAATACTTTATTTTCTTCTAGAGAGGTGTCTTTATTGTATGTAATTCCCTGAAGAAATGTAAAGATTTATCTAATTCCCATTGCTCTGCCAGTTGTGTTCGATGGAAGCATTGAAGTAAAATAAAATGACCTTTTTAATCTCTGTATTTCTGTTGCCCACAAAGATATTTAAATTTTTCTTGATCTTTGTTTTTGTTTATGTGAAAATATTTACGTATGTATCATTTCTGTATATATCACAGAAAAGTTTTCACTTGACATTTTATTCTACAATGATTTTTAGTTTAAGTTTAAAGAATGGCTACATTCAGATTTATTTTCACAACTATAGTCCTGCTAAACTGCCTTCATTGAAAACTCAGTTTTTATAATAAAAAATGTCAAAGCACAAGTTTGTTATTGGAGGTAAATTATAAGTTTCTCAGATATCTATTGGTACTAGACCTTTGTGATTAAAATTAATTTATTTTACAATAGTAACTGACCTATATGGAGAAAAAGAAACACCTTGAATTATGGGTTCTAATATTTAAATATAAAAAAAAAATATATGGTTATTTGTGCATATTCTTATCACAACCAAGAAAACAGCTCCTAATAAGAAAATAAATAAATATTTAACATTTCTAAAGTGGAGTTTTTTTTTAAAAAAAGGACTACTGCATCTCATTTAGAAAAGTTTATCATGAATAATAATTTCTGTTAAAAGCTGAATTTAGCTTCAGATTGTGCTTCCTTTGGGTTCTTATTTTCAAATTAGACCTCAAGACCTGTGTGCATATAACTGTATTCTAGTTTTAGAAGTTCTCAGAGTAGTTCAAGATGATATGACAAAAAACTAGTAGTATAGTCAACAACTGTTAGTAGAGTTATAAAGCTGTTAAACAGCTTTAAGAAATTCTGTCTAGGAAAGTGATGAAAATTTTACTGCTGAATTATTTAAAATTAGATTGTCAGTTTGGCAAAGCAATGATAATGTCTGCTTCTATTTTGATGAAATGATTTCATACTGCATTTCCATTTCTAAAAGCAAAGGCCTTTCTGTACTTATAAATCCATAGGAAACATCATTTATTTGTATAAGAGTTTCAGTTTTGTGCCAGTTAAACATGAGGGTTGTAAGTCACAAAAGAAGGTTGATTTACAAAAGCAGGTTGTTATTGAATCTACATTTGATGTTTCCTTCTGACACAAAAAAGTAAGAAAGATACAGCAAAATAGATATTAAAGCAACATATTGAATTAAAAGAATAGTCACATCTACTATGAGACTAATGAACCCCACTCAATTCATCCATAATAAAGAGAACCCTTATAGAGCAATTTCTGCCTTCACTATCAAGGTGCAGTCAATTAGATTTAATATAAAAAAGGAAAAAAAAAAGTAAGTTTCATGGCTGTATCAGTCAAGGTTTAAGCAGAGAAGCAGAACCAGTAGGAGAGAATAAGATTTATTGCAAAGAATTAGCTTATATGATTGTAGGGCTGGCTAGGCAGGTCGGAAATATGAAAGGCAGGCTTTCAGGAAGGGAAGACTGGAACTCTCAGGCACAGGCTGAAGGTGCTGTCCACAGATGGAGTTTCTTCCTTAGGGAAATCTCAGCTCTAATCTTTGGACCTTTCAACTGCTTGAATCAGTCCCATCCAGATTATTAATCTCCTTTAGTTAGTGTGGACTGATTATAGACTTTAATCACATCTACAAAATACTTAACAGCAACACCTAGATTAGTATTTGATGGAATAACTGGGAACTATAGCTTAGCTAAATTAACTCATCAGAAGACCATCACAATGGAGATCTCCAAATTTAAAGTACTGTATGAAATAAAATCCTTCTATAATGCTGGAGGTGGTGGTCCAAAAATACAGCCACATAAATCTGTGTTGCATAAGTGGGAGTTTAATAATAAAATGACCAAGTTAAACTTGTTGCAGAGGATGGGATACACATTCTGACTGCATTATGTTTAATGTGCATAATCACAGGGCACCATATTTTGCTCTGATATTTACTTGATTTTGAAACTTCCTTAGAAGGGAGTAATAATTGATCAGATGATTATGTAAACCAGTATCCTTTCTATATAAGTTCTCATTTTCTGTGATACTTATCAAAGGCGATCCTTTTAAGGAATTTAAAAGCGTTTATAGTTATTCTAAGTGTGAAAGTACAATAATAGTACCAATAATAACAGATGCCACATTTTGGCCTCTAATTGTGGTTAAATACACCTTCAATCTATTTAATGCACAGTATTTCCCCTTTTCTGGCTGAGGTAACTGTTCCCAAGAAGTTAAGTACATTTTTCAGGAATAACTAGGATTCACATCTAGGCCACCTTCCCCTATTATTCTCTGATAACTGAACCAATCCCCTAGTGAGTGGAGCTTACTAAATGTCATACTGAATGAGTATTACTCTTAATGCATCAGAAAATCAGCAGCAAAATCTGTATTCCAAGATGGGGATATTAATGCTAAAATGAGATTGGTTTAGTCTTGGTTTTAAGTCATGAACTGTATTTGGATAAGTCATGAATAAGACTATTAGGCTGACTGGGGCCCTTAGAGCCTGGGACACAGCATCTGTAATGTCATAGAACATTCACAGAACCTGCTGACTGCAGCAGAAATATTGGAGCACCCAACTAATGTCCTCAGATCACATGGATCTCAGAACTCCTTTTGAATAGACTCTCACCCTGGTGCATAATTGGGGTTCCATTATGTACTAATTTGTCTGAAGTACTGGGAGTTATCTGTAGTAGCCAAGAATGAGGGAAAGGAGCTGGAGGTGATGAAGATCTGGCAAGGCTGGGTGGGGCCTAAATGTTGGAGGAGGCAGTGTGAGACTTTCCTGATCACTGCTCTCCCCTGTACCCTACCCTTGCTGGAGCCACCTGCCTAGGTATTCTGGGGACGGAAAACCCAAAGAATAAAGAACTGCCAAGGACTCCAGCAGTTCCACAGAGGAAAACTCCTCTGAAAGAGCTCACCCTAAGAAGTGGTGATTTCCTTCACCAGACTGAGCCCCTTGAGTCAGTAAGGCAGTGTTTTGCTTACTGCTGCATCCCCAGTGTTGAGTCAGAGCTGGGCCGTGGTATGCACTCAATTAATATTATTAGTAGACATTGTTTTTTTGTTTGTTTGTTTTGTTTCGTTTCGTTTTTTTAAAACAATGACTGAAGAGAAAACCAGTGTTCAGAAGAGATCAGTGTTTGGGGATCAGAATGATATTGGCATCTTCATATATAAACTGACTCAGTGGGACTTCTCTGCGTGTCATTAAACGTCTATCTTTGGCTGGGTGTGGTGACTAACACCTGTAATCCCTGCAATTGGGAGGCTGAGGCTGGCAGATTGCTTGAGCCCAGGAGTTCGAGACCAGCCTGGCCAACATGGCAAAATCCTGTCTCTACTAAAATACAAAAATTAGCTGGGCATGGTGGCACATGCCTGTAATCCCAACTACTTGGGAGGCTGAAACATGAGAATCACTTGAACCCGGGAGGCAGAGGTTGCAGTGAGCTGAGATCTCACCACTGCACTCCAGCTTGGGCGACTGAGCAAGACTCTATCCAAAACAAACAAACAAAAAAAACCTATCTGTTATATATATATATAAATACAGTAACACCCATCAGTTTGGAATGTAGGATAAGCAGGCACAGGCACTGGTTTGTATATAGTTTATCTAAGGTTGATTAAACCAATTAATAATATAAATTGTTACTGGAGCATATTTAACTGTCAAAGATAAATCAGATAGTACTGAGCACAAAGTTGGGCCCTTTGGGTCCCCACACCAGTTTTGAAATTCTTACTGTGTCACCAAACTTTCAACATGTTGTAAAATGGCAGTGTTTTAAAATACCTTTAAACTCATGATTGTTACAAGAATTAGAATTGCTTAATCGATTGAGTACTTTGTATAAAAAACTGTCCCAAAAAACTGTGGTACTGTAATTTGTTAGACATATTTGAAAATAATGAGACAGAATATTTTTAAATTATGTAATTTATCATCTGTTCTGTGACAGAACCTCCATTAGAGGTTTTTGAATACATTATGCCCTAATAAGCAGACAAGGAACTAGTTCTGGGGCAATTAAATGACTGGACCAAATTTTTGCAGCAGTTAGGAAACAGAGTTGGGATTCAAACCAGACTCCCCAACTCCCAACTTTAGAGCTCTTTCCCACTTCATTTGAGTCAGTGAGATTTTACTGTCAGAAAGGAAAGGGCTGAATAGTGAGGTTGCAAGCTTTGGGAAAACCTGTTATCAAGTGAGAAGAGGCCAGACAAATGATTCTGGAAAATATCTTTATCAGATAGATACGTTTTTATTAGTAGAAGCAATAATAATGGAACTTTTGTAGTATCTTAAATAAGATAACATTTTTTAAGGAGTTCATCTACGCTGCCTGGACTTAAACTTCTGAGGGGACCTAAGCTGACCTTTCATAGCCCACCTGCTCTGGTAAGTATTGCTATCACTTTTGCTGGACTTAAACTGGAAGAACTCTGTTCATGGATGTTGGGACTCCTTGGGAAGCTGTCAGCCAGAGATACCTTTCTGTACTTACCACCTCTCTGTGGACTCATTAGCAAGGTAACTGCAAATGGCACAGAAGACATTTCTCTCTGACAGGAGAGAGAAGAAAAGATTTTTCTTACACAGTTTCCCCAAAGGTAATCTCAAAAGCGATGATTAACCTAGAATGCAAGACATCACTATATGTGAATCTGTGTAAAGGCTGCTATTGCCAAGCAGTGGGTTCTATTTGATTTCTCCTGAGGGCAAAAGCCTTCTCATGAAAACAAATCTACAGTGAAACAAGAGGCATACTGAAGGGAAATATAAAAAATGTAATCTAACAGATGTGATGCCAGCCACTTCTTCCCACCCCTCTAACCCAAGACTTCTTATATAGACATAGATCTTTATTTCTAGCCCCACCTTTCTCCTTTAATTACACTTTCTCTCCTACTGGATGCTAAGCTCCCTGAGGGCCAGGCGCTAGGCTTGTTCATGGTTTCCCTAGCATCTACCATGGTGGCTGACAGAGAGCAGTACCCTCTCAAAGTCTGGAAGTGGACCTTTTGATAATAGAATCTTGCTAATAAAAACTAGAATGGACTTTTCCAAGCCAAATAAGTTCTAGCTAGCAAGAACTGAGATCAACGCCCACGTCTTCAGTCTCTGGTGACTCACCTACTATTCTAACCTGCTTCCTGGACTTAAGAGAAAGTAATCTGGGGGTTTTCTTATACCATCTAGGCAAGTTTGGGGATTAATGTGTAGAGTGAATAAGATTGCTAATTTGTACTTGCTAAATCCGGCAGCCCTGAATTCTGAACCATATATATATATATATTTTTTTTTTTTTTTTTGACCCTATGATTTCCAATTCATGTCATGTGGGAGGTCCTCCATTTCACTTATTTATAAGGTGGCCCTATGACTGCATCTTGTGGTGTCGACTAAATATGCTCAGGCTCAGGCTCTTCACGGGGTAGAGGGAGAACATAACTTATGATGCAGATGAGGAGTGCACATACAGATGGACTGATAACACCAGCATGTAAGGTGTGTTTCTGTGACTGTTTTGGGTAATCAGAATGAATGATGATGGGGATATGGACAAGTCATATTCCATGACCACCTCCGTCATGGAAATTTGGGCTGGGAAAAGTTTTCTGTTGTTGGAATTAGATATACATATGTCGAATGCCATTTTGAACACTTGCAACAGATCTTCAGAGTTTAAATCACTTTCACCACAGTTTTGGCAGGACCGTGAACACATTTTTTTTAGTTGTTCTTCCTGATGGGAGCTATAAATAGCTTTGTGGAAGGATATAATTATCCCAAAGTAGAAGCTAAAGATAAAAAATCTGCTTGAGATTTTTTAAGGAACATTTAATAGTTATTATTATGTAACATTTATTAAGTATGCTCACTGTGTTCATTGTCTTTGCCAGGAAGAAACTGGGAATAAAAAGTCAATCCAAGATGTGACACGTATAAATAGACTAAAAGGTACATACTTTAACATGGTGCCAGAACAAACAGTTGGCTTAATAAAAAAAGAAAATTTAGAAGAACAAAAAGGCAGCCAAATCAGTCTACTATTGTATAGAAGTGAGGAAAACTTAAATTTAGTAACAAATCTTTAAAACACTGACCATTTAAAACAAAGATGGATAGTCTGTAAAAACAGGAAACACTGGCTGGGTGCGGTGGCTCATGCCTGTAATCCTAGCATTTTGGGAGGCCGAGGTGGGCGGATTGCCTGAGCTTGGGAGTTCCAGACCAGCCGGGGCAGCACAGTGAAACTCCATCTCTACTAAAATACAAAAAATTAGCTTGGTGTGGTGGCATGTGCCTATAGTCCCAGCTACTTGGGAGGCTGAGGCAGGAAAATTGCTCGAACCTGGGAGACAGAGGTTGCAGTGAGCCAAGACTGGCCACTGCACTCCAGCCTGGGCGACAGAGTGAGACTGTCTCCAAAGCAAAACAAAACAGAACAAAAACCAGGAAACATTATGGTATGTGCTTGGGGTGGGGGTGGGTAGCGCTGTGTTTTTGGCAGCTAGCTCAGACTTTTACATATAAAAGGTGTTTACTTTGCTTAATGAAGAAGTTCTAAAATACGTAAATGCTAAATAAAGGTTCAATGTTGATTGAAGGTCAGTGTTACAAATAATAATTTTGGTTGTCAGTTCCTGGTTAAGACTTTTATTGCTGTTTAAGCCCATAGAAAGTCCACAACCAAATAATTACATTAATGGAAGTCATTTATTTGACTCCTGCTAGGTGATGCAAATACTTTATCTTTAAATGTATAATCGCCAGTCCTTATAATGACTCTGGGAGGTAGATATTATTCTATTTTATAAATCTTTAAAGCTTCAAGTGGTTAATTGAATTTTAAGAGGCTACAGGACTCATAAAGTGGGGGTACTGTTACCAAAACACCAGGGGTTCCTTCTAAGTCCTGCTGAAAGCCCGTCACTGAGACAAGTATCACTAGGGAAGAAGGCTTCTAGTGTTGCAGCCAAGAATGGGAGATCAATCTCAAATCTGTCTCTGCAAGTGACTAAAATTAGGGGTTTATATAGAAGGGAAGAAATGGAACTCCACATGGGAAAACAGGAATTGGAGAAGGGGGTAAGGAAGAGGAGTTGGTTACCAGGCAGCAAGTGGTTGGCTAGGCGATCATGACAGGTGTTGGGTCTGACGTCTCGTCCAGATGCAGTGATAGATTGGAAAATTTCAGTTTCTTGACACTGTCTGGGAGGCCTGATGGTTGGTTTCCTGAGAAAGGAACTCAGATAAGACAATGCAAGTTTCTCAAGTTTTAAAACTGCAAGGGTCAATTTCTAGGTTTTTTCAAAAGAAATCATAAACATCAGTTCTATGGGACAGTTGGGCTGGTTTCAGAACAAAAATTTAAACCTGTGTCTGTACAGACACTGAAACTCAGGTGTTTTTTACATCATAATACTGCCAATCCAACCTCTTACCTGTACTTTTTTGTTTCCTTCACTTTATTCTTCCTCATTCATGAAGGATTTTCCTTTAGAATCCAATGGTCCCAATCAACCTAGCTTGGGCCTCATGACTCATCCTGTTGCCTCTGGCCCTGCTCAGCTTGTCCTCAACTCCTCCATGGTCGGCTGACTCTAAGCTTGTGATTTGTCTACATTATTCATCACTTCTTCATCTCAGTATATACCAGGTTCAGCATTACTAAACCCAACTCAGCGCTGGTAATTTGCAGCAGTGCCACTCCACAATTTCTGACACAGGTAAAACATGCATAACCACATTGTGGCCTAAAGTAAAATGTTTCTCATTTGCAAGCAAGAGACACAGGAAATGAATTCAAGATCCCTATTAAGCATTATTGGCTCTTATATCTTCAGAGAAGGTCTGACTGTAGGGCAGAAATCTAGGCAGGCCAGGCAGGCATGCAGCTTCTGGAGGGCAGGGCAATAGAAGACTTTTGAGATCTAGATAATACAAACAATGGTAGTTTCTTTGTGCTAGGTTATTCTTGGAAAATTTTTCAGACATGGTGACCGTCAGAAAGGCAGAAAAGATTTAGGTAGTGAGTAGGGACTCAGGCTGGTGAAGTTCCTACTCAGGTCTTTATTAACTGAAAGTCAAATACCTCCTTTCTCAGGAATGCTAGCTTGACCATGGGATCTCAGGAGATCTGAAGGCCCGTGGCTCTGGTCATGAAGCCCTGATTCTCAGAAGCAGAGCCTCATGGAAATTTGACCCTTTCTGTAGCCTGGGTGCTTATCTGGGTGCTTTCAATATAATTTCCAAAGTAGCTGACACAGTACTATGGAGTTAGAATGGTTAGGAGTAACACTAGAGTAAAAACAGCAGTTCCTTCCTCTTCTGGAAAGGAAACCATTATGCACAAGGGTATACTCAGCAATCATGCAGATGACAAAAATTAAAATCTGGGACATGGGATATGGTGAGGGCTAGTAAATGAACCATGAAAACACTGTCACTGTGGGACAGGTTATAATATAGCTATTCAAATGCTGTCTTGACCTAGTTTGGGGGACCTGGTTAGAGGCTGGCCAGTTGCCCTTCTTGAACAGCTGATTAAGTCCATACCCACAAACACCTTCCCTATCAAGCTTTTATTCCCTAAGTCAGCCATAAACCCCACCTGCCCTAATTCCCCCATTCAGACAATTAGGAACAGCCCTTAGGCTCTAGAGCTCGCTGGATTAGTCACACTAGCCAATCCCAAGTCTGCATACCCTGCCTCACCCCTGAGCAATGCACAATAGAAGCTTCAGCCCACAGTTCCCCTTCTCTCTCTGCCCTGTGACAGATCCCAGTATAGCCTCCTATGGCGTGACATGTACTCTTTCTTGGGAACTGTTAGTAGCACAAACTATCTTTTCAATGGCAGTCATCTCCTGATGTGTTGGCCTTACCACACAGAAATAATTAATAAAATCTATTACAACACAAGTGCACACCAACGGTAGATGAGAGAATTTGGGAAATGACCCAAGAATTTGTAAACCTTAAGAAATGGACTTTATAAGAATGATGCCAGTGTGTAAAGACCTCAGGAAGTTAATGGGGTGCAGAGCTGGCTTAAAGGTAGGGGCTGAAGTTACCTGGTTTTACATAGTTCTTTTATGCCTTCAAATCTCTCTCTATTATCATTTGAAGAAAACAGACTTTTGTTGCCCTCACATCTCCTCTGCCCTTGTTCCATACCATGTGCTCTGATTGTCTTCATGCTCTGCAACTTGACTTGCTCACTGGCATCCTGGCTAAAGTCTTATTGCTTAGTATCTTGTGAATGACTTCCTCCACTGACTGACTTTTGGGGCTGTTTTTCTAGCAGTTAGTTTTGCTTCTTTCTTAAAGGAATTAAAATTCTTTCTCTAGCCATGCTTCCTCAGGCTGCCTGGGTAATCACTGGTCCAAACATTATTCTAGGTGTATTACTCTGACCCCACAAAGGTGACATGAAAATCAATCTGTGTATTCATTAAAGTAGTGATAGCTTTTGTGACAATAAACCCCTCAAATCAATAGCTTAATATAAGAATAGTTGATTTCATTTTCATATAACAATCCAATTCAAATGTCCCCCGTTGGTTCCAAGCAGTCACCTAGGAATCCAGAATGATGGAAGCTCTAGTATCTTCAGCATGCAGATTCCAATGTATTCCAATATACAGCTAGTATTCCAATATACAGCTGTATTACAATATACAGCCAGTGATAAAAGAGATACCATGCCTGGACACCTGGAAGATTTTTATGGGCCAAACTTGAAAATGGCTTCCATCATTTCACAGATATTCCCATGGATAGAAGTTGGTTATGTGGATATACCTTCCTGCAGTGGAGGCAGAAATATGGTGTAGCTTGTGTGCACCAGATGAAAAGGAAATGAATTTTGGTGAAAACAAAGTCATTTCTGCATAGTAGAGCCAACAGTGGCCACTTGTTTGTGGCCACAGCATCCCAAAGAGAGAAAACCTTCACCTGAGACTGTGGGTTTCCCTCACTGTTTGATAGTAGCCCAGGAGAGTTAGTCCAGGTACAGCTCCAGCTTCCATTTTCAGACCCATGCCAGAAAGATTTCCTCTGACACAGTCTGAGTCCTCACTTCCTTATGGCATTGATGAGCTCTGTATCCCAGGCTGTGAAATTTATGGGTGAGGTAGAATGACTGACAGTCTTGATATCCTGGCTGAGAAGAGAGACAAACAGATGAACAACCCCACACTCATGACTAAACAGACTTTCCCCAGATCAGCATGAGGATTTCTCACAGTATTTCAGGCCATGTTAGGTCATTCCAGCCTGGCACCAAGTGCCTTCACACCCATCTGCCGCCTCTCCCGGGGCATCAGCTAATGCATTGGTGTATCTTGAAGTTCTGGTTGCTGGCACAGGTTTCATTCAGGGTCAATGAGAACCAGAGTGTTTGACACCAGGAAGGCTTTCAAGACACGTCTATGATTTATTACACTAGGCCACAAAGTTAACTGTCTGTGTATAGAAGGTCAACTGACTAGCCAGCCATATCTTCTCATTGGCGGAGGGCTGCACATGAACTATGTGAGTGGAGGAAGAATGCTGCTGCACAATCAGTGGGTACATTTACAGTTACATCCCCAGGAAACCAGCTGCTTTTGTAAATATTCCTCTCTGTCTATTCAAGGTGCTCTTTATCTGATGATTTGTAAATGCTGTAGTCTGCTTTAGTAAGTGCAACTGCTAGTTTTCTTCTTCTCTTTACTAGCTTATTCTTTTCTTCTTGTCTTCTTCCCTCTTCTAACTATTCCAATAAGACAATGAACACTGGGTGCTCATAGAATCCAGGTGGGCTGGACACAGTCCCATAGAATAGTAGTTGGAGAAAATCCTGTCCTCTGGGTCCTGGTGCATAGGCCCAGCTACTTTGTTTAAGTCTGAGTAAATACCACTGATTACCACTGATGGATGTACACTAGGATAGGGCTTATGGCTCAGAAATGTTTGGGTGGAGGATCACATGGAACTGGTACTGGAGGTCAACTGTGATAAACAGGCATCCATATAAAAGTGCACCTGAAACATTCTATGTGTCTCAGGGCCCTCACTCATAAATGAGATTTTCCCATCTTCTGAGCTCATTTCTTAATTCTTCAATTTATGATTTCATTTTACTCCCAGGATCTGATTTTACTCCCTGGCTCTAAATTTGTTGTATTTTCTTGACTATAATTCAAATTATGCCTCTGGAATCATGGCTGCAAATTTCCTGGGAAGATATTGCACCTGGCCCAAGATTTCCTCCAGATTCCTGTACACCACCCAGACCTTAATCTGCAGTTCTTCTGAGGCTCCCTTGCCCAGGCTGGAGTGCAATGGTGCAATCATAGCTCACTGCAGCCTCAAACTCTGGGCTTAAGCCATCTTCCCACCTCAGCTTCCCAAGTAAGTAGCTAGGACTACAGCCACATGCCCCCATTGCCCAGCTATATATATTTTATTTTTTGTAGAAACGGGTTCTTGCTATATTGTCCATACTGGTCTCAAACTCCTGGCCTCAAGCGATTCTCCTGCCTCAGCCTCCCAAAGTGCTGAGATTGCAGGTGTGAGCCACTGTGCTTGGCTGAGAAGTCAGATTCTAATACTATTTTAATTTGCTTTTCACTCAGTAACAATTCCATTCAGTATTGCTTTACAATATTACATAAATGCTGTGATGAACATCCCTGAACATATTTACTCACACTCGTGGGTTTTGTTGGTTTCATTTGTTTATTTGAGATCAATTCCAAGGGGTTGAATTGTGAGGTTCAAAAGGCAGTCAGTCATTTTTGAAATTTTGGACTTATTGTCAAATTGCTGTTTAGAAAAGTTGTAGGAGTTTATATTCACTGTAGCAAATGCCTATGTCCTAATTGAAGACTGAACTCCAGAATTAGTTTTTAGTTTTTATTTTGGTAAATGAAAAATGGAACGTATTTCAAAATGCTTTTCTTTTATTGTTAGTAGACCAAGCAATATTTCTGTTTATTTCCTTTTTCTATTTCTTGTGAACTACTTTTCCCATTTTTCTGTCAGGGCATTTGTCTTTTCCTTGATAATTTGTGGGAGTTTTCCTAACATACACCAGACGTAACCTTAGCATTGGTTTCTCTAGGCTCTGGCCGTTGGCATTGCTTTCAGTTCTTTAAACATATCACACCCACTGGCCTTCATGTCTTCATATGTTATTAGTAAAAAATTTATCTTTAAGCAGTTTGACTTAACCATGTAGCAACTAGCATGTCAGGAAATTGCCATAAGCTGAAAAGAATTCTGATGTGCCTTGACCCTTCCCTTAACAGAGATACAAATGATCACAAATTTCTAGTGAAGCTTTATGGGTCAGTGCAGAGTGAGAAGAATTCAGTGAAATTCTGGTACAAATGTTATTTTACTTATCTAATTTAAGTCATAAATTTGGATTTAGTAGAGTTCCTCTCTCTTCTTCAGGTCTTAAACATTCCTCAGGGTGGTCTTCTGTAAACTTCCGCACCCCCACTTGTCAATGGTAAATCCTTGCTATCTATTCTGAAAGCATAGCACTGTATATACTTCCCTTTTCATAACACTCTTCACAGTTAGAATTTATTTTTATTGCTTGCCTTCTGCAACAGTGTAAACACTGTTAGGGTAAAGACATGCCACCATTGTTCACTGTTGTTTGACCAAAGCCACAATTTCTTCTTTCTCTTTGCTAATGGAAATTTGTTCAGATATTCATCCCTGAATATCTCAGAAGAGGCCATCCTCACACCCCACTCTAACAGTAGTTTCATTGATCTAAATTTTCCTTTTTTTTTTTTGCCAATGAATTTATCATGATTAGGAGTGCAATACAGTTTGAGCTGAGGAAGCACAAGGAAAGATTTCCTGAAAGCATTTCCTTCATCTCCTGGGGTAGCTTCCAAAAAGGAGGTCACTCATATTCTGGACATGGAGATGTATCTCACAACTCTGCCTCTTTTTCCTTCAGACTGAGGATGAAATCAATGTGCAGGTGTCACTCCTAAAATCCACATCATGACTGACTTTTGGTTATGTGTACCAATAAATGTCCTTATTTAAGCCAGTTTGAATCAGATTTTCTATTACTTTAGCAAAGTGCACCATGTGTAATATTATGTATCTAATCAGTCCCTACACTGAACAAATACTTACTGAACTGAATCAAAAATTATTTCTCATGTATGATGCATGTGTCTTCCTTAGTTTAGCTTTTATCCCTTACATTTTTGTTTTGTTTAATCATAAGATAATAAATATTTTTTTTCAAAAGTCAAAGCGTTATAGAAATATGACAGAGAACTTTAATTTCTACTTTCTTCTTTCTAATTACACTTTCCTGAGGTATCTAATGCTAACCTTTGGCTGAATGTACCTGTGTATATTCCTCTGGGCTCACAGAGATTTATGAACTTCTATTGTGTTTAGTTTTGTTTTCTTGTTTATTCATTTTTAAAAAATCGGGTCATGGTGTATATATTGTTGTACAATGTCTTCATTTTATTTTCAAATTAATAGATCATGGCTGTTTTTATAGGTTGGTCTACCTGGATACAACTCATTCTTCTTAATAACTATATACCATAGCTGATTTCTTTACATTTCTGCTGTGGTTAAATGTTTTTCACAGATTTTTTTCTTCTTGGGGCATAAGAAGAAAATAGTAGATAGCCTGCACAACATGACTTAACCTCATCTCTACCAAAAAACAAAAGCAAAAACAAACAAACAAAAAACACGAAAACTAGCCGGGCGTGGTGGTGGCACATGCTTGTAGTCCCAGCTACTTGGGAGTGTGAGGTGGGAGGATTGCTTGAACCCAGGAGGCAGAGGTTGCAGTGAGCTGAGATTGCGCCACTGTACTTCAGCCTGGGTGACAGAGCAAGACCTTGTGGAAGAAAAGAAGAAGAGGAAGAAGAAGAAGGAGAAGAAGAAGAAGAAAGAGGGAGAGGGAGAAGAGTGGTTGATGAAGTGGCTTAGGCAGTGGGAAGGATGTGTTAAGGCATCTAGCTTACCAGTTTGAGATTTAAGATCCTTCCTCCCTCCCTCCCTCCCTCCCTCCCTCCCTTCCTTCCTTCCTTCCTTCCTTCCTTCCTCCCTTCCTCTCTCTCTCTCTGTCTCTCTCCCTCCCTCCCTCTCTCTCTGTCTTTCTTTCTTCCTTTTTAAAGCAGGGTGTTTTTTCTTATAGTAACTCGAAATTTGTTCTTTGTGCCCTTTGCAAGAAACCATACCTGGAGAACAGCCTTAGGGAGATTTTTTTGGCTGCAGGTAATAAAGTAATGGGTTCATGAGGGCCTCAGAAATTAGATGAAAACCAGAAAGATCTAAGATTTTAATCCCAACCCAGAAAATCAGGACTGTGTTTTCCCTTTGAAATGAAAATTTAACTCTTAGGTATACAGATTTATTTATTATCAGTGTGGGATATACCTTTTGTTTTTGATAACTCTATTAAATACTAATTCTTGCTGATTGGGGATAGCTTAATTTCTTGTTAGTAGATATGCTATAGTTGAAAGGGTGAGTGGTAAATGACTTTATAAGGATCAATTCTTCTCTCTACCTGCCTTCAAAGACACATAAGAGGATAAAACAGTGATTTTAAATTGAGGAAAAACTAAAATTACCTGACACTTATGTTCAAGGTGACATACAATCAGAATTTTTACCAGTTTCCCTAAGGAACAGTTCATTCTTGGCAACAGCAAAATCAAATTTCAGAGGCAAAGAGAGAAAGAGAGAGCTGGGATGATCTGAATCAATTTGGACAATATAATAAGGGTAAAATGTGGGTAGTCACATTTCCAAGCAGTTTTTATCAGCTGAATAATACCAGAGAGGACCAGACAGAACATCCTGTGGCAAATTAACCTATAAGGCACATAGATAAAGGTGGGTATGGTTTCTGTATAAGTTCAAAGCACAGATGGAAATTAGCTCCTTCCAGGTATAGTAATTTTAGACTCCAGGAACACTGTAGTTTTCTGAGGTTAAAAATAGTGCAAAAGTCTAAAGCTCAAATTTTCTCGAGGTAACTCAACTCAGCTTGTCTAAGTATACAGTGATCCAAGGCTTAGGGAGAGTAAATACTGAGTCACTCACAGAGCCACTGAAAACAAGATCAGAAACACAATAAAAACAAATGAACAAATAGACAAAACAAGAGGAAGATAACTTTTTGCTTTTATTCTTAAGATAGATATAAACATTTGTGTTATCTTAGTTTTGGTTTTTTAAAATCACAATGAGCTAAGTTTTCATTTTGTATAATACATCTTTTCCTAAGTGGAATATACTGGCAACCTTCCATGAGTGGAGTGATATAGAGAGAAGTTTGAGAACAGAGGGAAATCCTCTCCATTGTACTAGATAGTTCTGTAGAAGGAATTCACTGAAGGTGAATAGAAAAAGGATACCAGTGATATGATTTAGAGTAAATTTGGATTTTTAAAATACAATAATAAGTTTTCTGCTCTGTAAAACGTAATATTTTAAAATAATGTTGCAGGTAATTTTAGTTAGCTCTTTGGGTGGTTTTATTTTTTTACTTGTTTGAGACAGTGTCTTACTGTGTCGTTCAGGCTAGAGTGCAGTGGTACGATCTCGGCTCACGGCATCCTCTGCTTCTCGGGTTCGAATGATTCTCATGCTTCAGCCTCCTGAGTAGCTGAGATTATAGGCGTGCACAAACATGCCTGGATAATTTTTTTGTATTTTTGGTAGAGATAGGGTTTCACCATGTTGGCCATCCTGGTCTTGAATTCCTGGCCTCAAGTGATCTGCCAGCCTCAGCCTCCCAAAGTGCTAGGATTACAGGCGTGAGCCACCACGCCCGGGCTCTTTGGGTGATTTGATTGCAGCAACAGGGGCTCAAAAATTTCTAGGAAGATTACGTTTTGAGTATCAACTTCTACTTTAATTTAAAGGCTCCATGTCTGTTTGGCTTCAAATAAATTATTAGTAAAAAAAAAAAAAAATCATCTTTAAGAAGTTTGATTTAACCAGGTAGCAATTAGCATGTCTGACAATTGCCATAAGCTAAAAATACTTCTGATGTGCCTTGACCCTTCCCTTAACAGAGATACACGTTTTCATTTTTAATTTTTTCTAATTTTATTTTATTTTATTTTAAGTTCCAGGGTACATGTGCAGGATGTGCAGGTTTGTTACATAGGAAAATGTGTGCCATGGTGGTTTGCTGCATCTATCAACTCATCACCTAGGTATTAAGCCCAACATGCATTAGCTATTTTTCCTAATGCTTTCCCTTCCCCCACACCCCCTCCCATAAGCCCCAGTATGTGTTGATCTCCTCTCTGTGTCCATGTGTTCTCATCGTTCAGCCTCCACTTATAAGTGAGAAGTGTTTGGTTTTTCTGTTCCTCCATTAGTTTGCTGAGAATGATGGCTTCCAGCTCCATCTGTGTCCCTGCAAAGGACATGATCCATTCCTTTTTATGGCTGCATAGTATTCCATGGTGTATATATGCCACATTTTCTTTATCCAGTCTATCATTGATGGGCATTTGGATTGATTCCATGACTTTGCTATTGTGAATAACAATAAACATACACATGCATGTATCTCTATAATAGAATGATTTATATTCCTTTGGGTATATACCCAGTAATGGGATTGCTTGGACACATGATATTTCTGGTTCAAGGTCTTTGAGGAATCGCCACACTATCTTCGACAATGGTTGAACTAATTTGTATTCTCACCAACAGTCTGAAACCAACAGTATCAATAACTGAATAGACCAAGTGCAGCAAAAGATCCACTTTGTTTCTCTGTAGCCTCAGCAGCATCTGTTGTTTCTTGACTTCTTAGTAATCAACATTCTTACTGATGCGAGATGGTATCTCATTGTGGTTTTGATTTGCATTTCTCTGATGATCAGTGATGTTGAAATTTTTTTCATGTTTGTTGGCTGCATAAATGTCTTCTGTTGAGAAGTGTCTGTTTATGTCCTTTGTCCACTTTTTAATTGGGTTGTTTGTTTTTTTCTTGTATTTTAGGTTCCATGTAGATTCTGGATATTAGACCTTTGTCAGATGGATAGATTGCAAAAGTTTTCTCCCATTCTGTAGGTTGTGTGTTACTCTGATGCTAGTTTCTTTTGCTTTGCAGAAGCTCCTTATTTTAATTAGGTTTGATTTGTCAATTTTTGCTTTTGTTGCAATTGCTTTTTCCATTTTCATAAAGAAATATTTGTGCATGCTTGTGTCCTGAATGGTATTGCCTAGATTTTCTTCTAGAGTTTTTATAGCTTGGGGTTTTACGTTTAAGTGTTTAATCCATGTTGAATTTATTTATGTATAAGGTGTAAGGAAGGGGTCCAGTTTCAATTTTCTGCATATGGCCGGCCAGCTGGTTATCCCAGCACCATTTATTAAATAGGGAGTCCTTTCCTCATTGCTATTTATGGTCAGGTTTGTCAAAGATCAGACGGTTGTAGATTTGTGGTCTTATTTCTGTGTTCTCTATTCTGTTTCATTTGTCTATGTGCCTGTTTTTGTACAGTACTATGCTGTTTTGGTTACTGTAGCCTTGTAGTATAGTTTGAGGTCAGTTAGCATGATGCCTCCAGCTTTGTTCTTTTTGCTTAGGATTGTCTTTGCTATATGGGCTCTTTTTTGGTTTCATATGAATTTCAAAGTAGTTTTTTCTAATTCTATGAAGAATGTCAATGGTAGTTTAGTGAGAATGATATTGAATCTATAAATTACTTTGGGCAGTATGGCCATTTTCATTATGTTGATTCTTCCTATCCATAAGCATGGAATGTTTTTCCATTTGTTTGTGTCCTCTTTGATTTCCTTGAGCAGTGGTTTGTAGTTCTCCTTGAAAAGGTCCTTCACTTCCTTTGTTAGCTGTATTCCTAAGTATTTTATTCTCTTTGTAGTAATTTTGAATAGGAATTCATTCATTGTTTGGCTCTCTGTTTGTCTGTTGTTGATGTATAGGAATGCTTGTGACTTTTGCACATTGATTTTGTATCCTGAGACTTTGCTGAATTTGCTTATCAGCTTAAGAAACTTTTGGGGTGAGACAGTGGGGTCTTCTAGGTATAGGATTATGTCATCTGCAAACAAAGGCAATTTGATTTCCTCTCTTCCTATTTGAATACCCTTTATTTCTTTCTCTTGCCTGATTGCCCTGGCTAGAACTTCCATTGTTATGTTGAATAGTGGTGTTGAGAGAGGACATCCTTATCTTGTACTGTTTTCAAGGGGAATGCTTCCAGTTTTGACCCTTCAGTATGGTATTGGCTGTGAGTTTGTAATAAATGGCTCTTACTAGTTTGAAGTATGTTTCTTAACACCTAGTTTGTTGATTGTTTTTATCATGAAGGGATGTTGAATTTTATCAAGGCCTTTTCTATCTATTGAGATAATCATGTGGTTTTTGTCTTTAGTTTTGTTTATCTAATGAATCACATTTATTATTTGTGTTTGTTGAACCAATCTTGCATCCCAGGGATGAAACCAACTTGATCCTAATGGATAAGATTTTTGATATGGTGCTGGATTTGCCAGTATTTTACTGAGATTTTTCACATCAATGTTCATCAGGGATATTGGCCTGAAATTTTCTTTTTTTGTTATATCTCTGCCAGGTTTTGATATAAGGATGATGCTGGCCTCATAAAATGAGTTAGGGAGAAGTCCCTCCTTTTCAATTGTTTGGGATAGTTTCAAATGGTGCCACCTCCTCTTTTACTTCTGGTAGAATTCAGCTGTAAATCTGTCTAGTCCTAAGCTTTTTTTATTAGTAGGCTATTTATTACTGCCTCAATGTTGGAACTCATTTTTGGTCTATTCATGGATTCAGCTTTTTCCTGGTTCAGTCTTGGGAGGGTATATGTGTCTAGGAATTTATCCATTTCTTCTAGATTTTCTAGTTTATTTGCATAGAGGTATTTATAGTATTCTCTGATGGTTGTTTGTATTTATTGTGGGATCAGTGGTAATATCCCCTTTATCATTTTTTACTGTGTCTATTAGATTATTCTCTTTTCTTCTTTATTATTCTAATTAGTGCTCCATGTATTTTATTAATTTTTTCAAAAAAAAAAACAGCTCCTGGATTTGTTGATTTTTTGAAGTTTTTTTGTTTGTTTGTTTGTGTGTCTCTATCTCCTTCAGTTCTGCTCTGATCTTGGTTATTTCTTTTATTCTGCTAGCTTTGGTATTAGTTTGCTTTTGATTCTCTGGTTTTTGTTTTGTTTTGTTTTGTTTTGTTTTGACACAGAGTCTAGCTCTGTTACCCAAGCTGGAGTGCAGTGGTATGATCTCGGCTCACTGCCGCCTCCACCTCCCAGGTTCAAGTGACTCTCCTGCCTCAGCTGACCGAGTAACTGGGATTACAGGTGCATACCACTATGCCTGGCTAACTTTTGTATTTTTAATAGAGATGGGGTTTCACCATGTTGGCCAGGTTGGTCTTGAACTTCTCACCTCAGGTGATCTGCCCACCTGGGCCTCCCAAAGTGATGGGATTACAGGCGTGAGCCACCACATCCAGCCGGTTCTCCAGTTCTCTTAGTTGTGATGTTAGGATGTTGATTTGAGATCTTTCTAGCTTTTTGATGTGGGCACTTAGAGCTATAAATTTCCCTCTTAACACTGCTTTAGCTGCATCCCAGAGATACTGGTATGTTGTCTTTTTGTTCTCGTTGGTTTCAAAGAACTTCTTGATTTCTGCCTTAATTTTATGGTTTACCCAGGAGTCACTGAGGAGCAGGTTGTCCAATTTCCATGTAGTTGTGTGGTTTTGAGTGAGCTTCTTAATCTTTAGTTCTAATTTGATGCACTGTGTTCTAACAGACTATTTGATATCAGTTCTTTTGTATTTGCTGAGGAGTGTTTCACTTCCAATTATGTGATCAGTTTTAGGGTCAGTGCCATGTGGTGCTAAGAAGAATGTATATTCTGTTGTTTTTGGATGGAGAGTTCTGTAGATATTTAGCAGGTTCGCTTGATCTAGAGCTGAGTTCAAGTCCTGAATATCTTTGTTAATTTTTTGTTTAGATGATCTAATATTGACAGTGGAGTGTTAAAGTCTCCCACTATTATTGTGTGGGAGTCTAAGTCTCTTCGTAGGTCTCTAAAACCTTGTTTTATGAAACTGGGTGCTCATGTATTGGGTGCATGTATATTTAGGATAGTTAGCTCTTCTTGTTGAATTGAACCCTTTACCATTATGTAATGTCCTTCTTTGTCTTTTTTGGTCTCTGGTGATTTAAAGTCTGTTTTGTCAGAAACTAGGATTGCAACTTCTGTTTTCTTTCTGTTTTCCATTTGCTTTGTAAATTTTCCTCCATTCATTTATTTTGAGCCTATGCATGTCGTTGCACATTAGATAGGTCTCTTGAATATGGCACACTGATGGGTCTTGTGCTTTTATCCAGCTTGCCATTCTGTGTCTTTTAATTGGGGCATTTATCCCATTTACATTTAAGGTTAATACTGTTATGTGTGAATTTGATACTGTCATAAAGCTGGCTGGCTATTTTGCAGACTTGTTAATATAGCTGCTTGACAGTGTCATTGTTTTGTGTACTTCAGTGTGTTTTTGTAGTGGCTGGTAATGGTTTTTCTTTGTCATATTTAGTGCTTCTTTCAGGAGCTCTTGTAAAGCAGGCCTGGTGGTGACAAATTCCCTCAGCATTTGCCTGTATGAAAAGGATTTTATTTTTCCTTTGCTTATGAAGCTTAATTTTGCCAGATATGAAATTCTGGGTTGAAAATTCTTTTCTTTAAGAATGTCAAATATTGTCGGCCCCCAGTCTCTTCTGGCTTGTAGAGTTTCTACTGAGTGGTCCGGTGTTAGCCTCATGGGCCTCCCTTTGTAGGTGACTTGGCCTTTCTCTGAGGCTCCCCTTAACATTTTTTCCTTCATTTTGACCTTGGAGAATCTGATGGTTATGTGTCTTTGGGTTGATCTTCTCATGCAGTATATTACTGGGGTTCTCTGGATTTCCTCAATTTGAATGTTGGCCTGTCTTGCTAGGTTGAGGAAGTTCTCCTGGATGATATCATGAAGTATGTTTTCCAACTTGTTTCCATTCTCCTCGTCTCTTTTAGTTACCCAAATCAGTCATAGGTTTGATCTTTTTACATAATCCCATAGTTCTCAGAGGTTATGTTCATTCCTCTTCGTTCTTTTTTCTCTAATTTTGTCTGCCTGTCTTGTTTCAGCAAGATAGTCTTCAAGCTCTGAGATCCTTTGCTCCACTAGGTCTATTCAGCTATTGACACAATGGTTGCACTGTGACGTTCTTGTGTTGTGTTTTTCAACTCCATCAGGTCATTTATGTTCCTCTCTAAACTGTTTATTCTGATTAACAGCTCCCATAATGTTTTGTCATGGTTGTTGGCTTCTTTGCATTGGGTTAGAACATACTCCTTTAGCTCAGTGAAGTTCATTATTACCTACCTTCTGAAGCCTGCTTCTGTCAGTTCATCCACTTCAGCCTCAGCCCAGCTCTGTGCCCTCGCTGGAGAGGTGTTGCAGTCATTTGGAGGAGAAGAGACACTCTGGCTTTTTGAGTTTTCAGGGATTTTTTGCATTGACTTTTTTCTCGTCTTCATTGATTTATCTACCTTCGATCTTTGAGGCTGCTGACCTTTGTTTGGATGGGGTTTCTGTGGGGTCTTTTTTGTTGATGTTGTTGCTTTGTTTGTTTGTTTTTCTTTTAACAATCAGGCCCTTTAGCTGCGGTTTACTGGGGACCACTCTAGACCCATTTAACCAGGGTCCCTCCCTTACCTGGAGGTTTCACTAGGGGAGGCTGCAGAACAGTAAAGATGGCTGCCTGCTCCTTCCTCTGGGAGCTCCATCCCAGAGGGCCATCAAGCTATTACCAGCGGGAACCTTCCTGTATGAGGTGTCTGGTGACCCCTGTTGGGAGGTCTCACCCAGTCAGGAGGCACAGCATCAGGAACCTGCTTAAGGAAACAGTCTGGCTTGCCCCTTGGCTGAGCAGGTTTGGCTGCACTGGGGAGAATTCTCGTCTGGACTGCCAGCAGGCAGGAAAGACTAGGTCCACTGAACTATGAGACCTCGACTGTCCCTCCCCCCAGGGGCTCCTTTCCAGGATATTAGACTTCTTTCCCTAAACCTGTGGCTGGAGTTGCTGCAATTCCTGTAGGGAGGCCCCTCCTGGTGAGGAGGGAAGGATCCGGGTCCCACCTAGTGAAGCAGTCTGGCCATGATCTGCCACAGCCACTGTGCTACACTGTGGGGAATTCCTCTTGGTCCAAACTGCCCAGTCTTCCTGACACCGGCAGAGAATAATGGCTGACTGGAGCTACAGTGATGGCGGCCACCCCTATGCCTGGGAACTCGGTCCAGCCTGCTGCTATTGGTTGCAGCCCAAGCAGGTTGCACAGCTCTGTGCTTGGGACCCAAGGCCCTGGTGGGGTGGGCTAATGAGGGGATTTCCTGATCCGTAGGATGCACAGATCTATGCAAAATGCATTGCTTCCTGGGTGGGGTTGCAGTCACTCACCGCCTCCCTTGGCTGGGTGTGGGAGCTCTCCTTATCCTGTCTGGCTCCTGGGTCATCACATCACCATGCTTTTCCTTGCTCTGTGTGGGTCTCACCAACTGCCTAGTCAGTCCCAGTGGAGAACCTGGATACCTTAGTTGATGGAGCAGGGATTCACTTGCGATTTTTGCTCTTCTCTAGTAAAGTTTTATGAGTCAGTGCAGATTAAGAAGAATTCAGTGAAATGTTGGTGCAGATGCAATAAACTTTATTTTACTAACTCATTTAATTTGAGTCATAATTTGGATTTAGTAGAGTTTCAATCATAATATTTTTGGAATATTTAAAGGATTTAAAAATGAAGATAAAATACTTAGTTTGAATATATATTTACACTCATTAAAGTTAATTTAGGTGATGATACAATACACACAATTCAACAAGATAAATTAAAGAAATACAAGGAAAAGAAGGGTAGAGTAGTAGTAAGAGTCTGGAGTAGTGAGCACACAAATTCCACGTGTGGGTCACAGATTCAAATCTGAGATTCCTTGTATACAACTCAGTGAGGGCCATGTAACCATTTACAAGAGTTTCAGGGTCCATAATGTAAGCAAAATTCAGTCCTCAATGGAACACTTAATGTTAAACCCCATCCAAAGGTCAGCAGCCTCAAAGATTGAAGGTAGATAAATCCATGAAGATGAGAAAAAAGTCAGTGCAAACTGGGGAAATTTATTTCCCTTTTAGTAGTCTCAAATTGTTATCTGTAATGTAAATGAAATAAATGATCTATAGAGTTGGTGTGAGGATAAAAATATAACCAATGTAAAGTGTGAAATAATAATTTTATTACTTTTCTCATTTTTTATCTTTATGGTGAGAGGGCAATATGGCATAATGAATTTTATATCATCTTCAAAGTTAGATCTGTGGTCAGATTTGTATGGTTTTGGACAATTTACTTAATATCCCTATAGATTGGAGTCTTCTGAATAATGGAAATAATTGTGCTACCTTCTAGGGTTGTGTAATGTTTAGAAAGGACAATGTAGTCATATTTTCTGAATGGAAAGAAAACACCTGAAAACTGCAATAGGCAACGCAAAAGACAGTTGATAGACAAGGAAAAAATATTTGCCACTGACATCACAGACAAACATGTAACTTTCCTACTATATAAAAGGCTCCTAATACTGTGAAGAAAAAGACCAGCCACTACACAGAAAAATGGTTAAAAGGCAGGAGTGGATAGATACAGAACAAGAAATAGAAATGTCCATAAGCATGTGAAAAGATGCTCAGCCCCACTCATAGTAAGAGAAATAAAAATGAGATAACATTTCTCACGGCCATATTGGTAGAAACTGAAAGGTTTGACAACACACAGTGCCAGTGAATCATATATTGCTGCTGGTGGCAAGTGGAGCATACCACTCCTGTGGAGGAACATTTGGCAATAATCACCAAAATGATAACTGTACTTTACTCCTTGCTCCAAAAGTCTCACTTCTGGGAGTCTGTTTTACAGATCTATCTACTCAGTTACAAAATAGTGTATGTAGAAACTCATTATGGCATCATCTCCAATAGAAAAAACAAGAAACATTATCAGTTCCCACCAATAGAGACCTGATTCACCACACAGTTATTAAAAGAATGAGGTCATTCATAAAATGCTGGTGTGAGATCTCCACACTGTATTATTATTAATGGAGAAAGCAAGGAACAGCATTGTGTATAAATTAAACTAACAAAGATGAAAAAGTAAAAACAAAAATCTATAATTATTTATATTTGTATAAAGACACTTTGGAATGATAATCAAGAAACAAATAAAAATGACTACCCAGAATGGGTGTGGGGACAAGGTGGACAGGAATGGGGTAGAACTAAGATTTCTCAAGATATACTTTTTTTTTTTTTTTTTTGACACGGAGTCTCGCTCTATCGTCCAGGCTGGAGTGCAGTGGCCGGATCTCAGCTCACTGCAAGCTCAGCCTCCCGAGTTTACGCCATTCTTCTGCCTCAGCGCCCCGAGTAGCTGGGACTACAGGTGCCCGCCACCTCGCCCGGCTAGTTTTTTGTATTTTTAGTAGAGACGGGGTTTCACTCTGTTAGCCAGGATGGTCTGGATCTCCTGACCTCGTGATCCGCCTGCCTCGGCCTCCCAAAGTGCTGGAATTCAGGCTTGAGCCACCGCGCCCGGCCAAGATATACTTTTTAAAATTGGAGGCCGAGACGGGCAGATCACGAGGTTAGGACTAACATGGTGAAACCCCGTCTCTACTAAAAAAAAAAAAAAAATAGAAAAAACTAGGCGGGCGCCTGTAGTCCCAGCTACTCCGGAGGCTGAGGCAGCGTAAACCCGGGAGGCGGAGCTTGCAGTGAGCTGAGATCCGGCCACTGCACTCCAGCCCAGGCGACAGAGCGAGTCTCCATCTCAAAAAAAAAAAAAAAAAAAAAAGTTGCTTTGATTTTCAAACCTTGTAAAAATATTACCTAGTCAGAAATCATTACATGTGACTACTATTTGTAAAGTAGTTACCTCTTTACTATGTGAACTTATGTCTCTTTCTCCAGGGCCCAAAAAAATCCCTTGGGAAAATTTGGCTTATAAATATTCTATAAAAAAATAAAGCACAACAAATATTCTGTTCCTAGATTTTACTTTATTTATAATTAGTCTGAGTTTGGAACCATTAAATTATGATTTGTATAAATTAAACTTAAAAAATTTAATCTCTTCTCTTTAAATATAAACGTATGCTGGGGTGCAGTGGCTCACGCCTGTAATCCCAACACTTTTGGAGGCCGAGGTGGGAGGACTGCTTGAGGTCAAGAGTTTGAGGCTAGCCTGGGCAACATAGCAAGACCCCATTTCTACAAAACAAAATTTAAAATGTAGCTGGGAATGGTGGTATGCACCTGTAGTCCTGGCTACTCAGGAGGCTGAGGCGGGATAATTACTTGGGCCTAGGAGTTTGAGATTGCAGTGGGCTGAAATCCTACCACTGCACTTCCCCCTGGGTGACAGAGTGAGACACTGTCTCAAGGAAAAAAAAAAAGATAAAGAAAAATAAATAAATAAAAGTAAAGTTTTTGTCCCTCTCTGTGTATGTGTTCCCAGGTTACTTGCTCTTTCTCTGGTATTTAAAGTTAAAAGGGATTAAATATTTGCTTAATTATGAATTAAAGCTCCTAACTCCTTAAGATTAGTTTGAACATTTTTTCAAACCAAATAGTTTCTAAACTACGTGATATTTGGAGGAAATCATAATTAAGTCTGGACATTAAGAGAAAGTTTCTAATCGTGAATCTGCCCCTGAGGTGCTGTGATCCTCTTACTGGCCTGTATTCAGCTGGTATCCAACAAATGTTTATTGAGTGTGTATATGTTCCAGGCCATGTTATAGAGCAATAAATGAAACTGAAAAACCCCTGTCCTCAATTTCTTATAGTCTCGAGGAAGACACTTCTTGTTTCCAGATGATCCACAAAGAAAGAGGCTGAATCCTGGAATGTGAAGCTCCAGACACTGCCTGAGACCAGTGTCCGTGACTGAGCACACCTGTGTCACCACTGATGCCTAAACAGTTTCTTACTGCAAAGCATAGGTCACTGTGCCCAAGCTGTTCCCCAAAGGCGAGAGGGTGAGATATGGATGTGGAGATGAGGCATTGTACTCTTTGGGTAGCCACTGTGTTCCTAGTCCTTCACAAGCACTGAGTTTCACTATGTTGACCTCCCTAGAGTGGCCACAGAACTGCTTTCTCCACTTTCACTCACTGTCTTCTCTTACTTCTTTTCCTCTCATTCTCTGTCACCTGTTCTCCATTTTTCCAGAATTTATATTTCTCTACAGATATAATTTAATCTTAGGTCTTTCTAATGTTACAGATATTCAATTGTATCCTGAATATGAATAATATTTTTTTCTTCTAGGGTCCTGTGGCTTTACAGAGAGGGGGATCAAATGTAAATCGAGTGGAGAGAATTGTGGAAAGGGTGTGTGTGTGTGTGTGTGTGTGTGTGTGTGTAACAGTGGTAGTAGTAGTAGTAATAGCCATCCCCTCAGGTATAGCTGGGATCCTCTTAAAGTATTGGATTAAAATATTACATCTAGTATCTTTGGTTATTTTTAAGTTGAGCCTTTGAGTTGCTTGAGAGATTTTTGTGGATCCTCCTATTAACAACAATTTGACATTATTTTTTGAAAAGGAGCAACCTTTGATATTCTTATACTTGGACTTTCCTTGCCTCGGATAATACTACAGTTGATATTAATTGACTTAAAAGACATCCACTCTAGCTCCTTTAGTAGTTCCTGGTTTTTTTCTTGGGTGGAGAGTAGAGGGTAGAGGAATAATAGGGTGGTAGTCAGTGTGTGGGGATGCTAAATCTCCATTTTGGTTGGCCACAATATCAAAATGGAGAGTTAGGTTGGAAATTAAGTTTGGCATTTTCTTTCCTAACTTCTTAAATTATATAAGATAATTTTCTGTATTCCTCACAAAAACAAACAGAGTCAAAACCAAACTGACAATATACAACAACAAGCAAGCAATTTAATACTGGGAATTGCTAATTTCCTGTGGAGGGTGTAGATCCGTGTATCTTTTCTGAACTGTGTCTTGGCAGTTGTGTCTTTGCAGTCACAAGTTTAGCATGTTCCTGGAATATCCTTTTCAGGGGCAGCAGTGGTGTTCAATAAAGATTAGTGGTGATGTGGGAGAGGATCAGGAAGAAGGTTAGCTTGAATAAGCAACAGAGAGATACGGAAGGAAATTATTATTATTTTTTGAGGCTTTAAAGCCTACCCATGAAAACTCCTCTTTCTCTTTTAAGATAGTTTATGGTTCTGACAGATACTGTTTTGTATTTAAGGCGGGAGTCTGAAGTTGATACAGTCACATTCACTGTTCTTGATGCGCTCTGTAATTCCAGTGAAACATCCTTGACAACAAGCGTTTCTCTCTTTAAAGAGTTTTCCTAACCGAACAAGTGTGGCCATCACCACTTTAAAGACCCTGGAATAAATAGAAATCAAATGTTAATTATCCAGAACACTTGTTTAATATAATACACAAATTCATTTAATACTATTTGTTTATTACAAAAGTACCATGGTTAACAGATTTGTGCTCCTACTGTTGCCCAGTGTCTCTTAGTTACTGTTGAAATGAAGCTCACAAAGTGTGCTTTTCTTATTTACTAAAGCGTAAGAGAAAGGATTTGCTTTCCTAATAAAAGAAAGTATTTTTGAAAGATATAATGCCCCGATGATTGTAAGTGGACACTTCTATTTGTTTAAAATATTTCATAAAAGAAGTGAATACCTTATTGTATATGCAGAATAACTTTTTTTCAGTAAACGTAATTTAATTTTCATAGTCCTAAGTTTAAAATGAACAAATGCGTGATCTAAACATAGTGATGCTTTTGCATCTTTTTTAAAAGCATCATTGTAACAATGTGTATTTATGTATTCCAGATGGCTTTTTTTCTTTATAGAGACTGGGTCTTCTTATGTTGTCCAGGCTGGCCTCGAATTCCTGGGCTCAAGTGATCCTCCCACCTCAGCCTCCTTCTGTACTCAGCTGCAAGTACAGGAGCCAGATGGCTTTCAAATAATAGCTGTGGCCTTGGCCAGGAGAAGGGCTTGATTGTCAGCTTTCAAGGTCAGTACAGGTAGAGCTAGGCATTACCTTCAGTGCTACCTCACCTCCTAAATAGAAAGCATACTGCATTTTTTTTTTTTTTTTTTTGAGACGAGTCTGGCTCTGTCGCCCAGGCTGGAGTGCAGTGGCGCGATCTCGGCTCACTGCAAACTCCGCCTCCCGGGTTCACGCCATTCTCCTGCCTCAGCCTCCCAAGTAGCTGGGACTACAGGCGCCCACAACCGCGCCCGGCTAATTTTTTGTATTTTTAGTAGAGACGGGGTTTCACCGTGGTCTCGATCTCCTGACCTTGTGATCCGCCCGCCTCGGCCTCCCAAAGTGCTGGGATTACAGGCGTGAGCCACCGCGCCCGGCCGCATACTGCATTTTTATTCTATGCTTCATTTGTTTGGGAGGAAACGAGATGACCATATTCTTGAAGAGGCCAAAAAGAGGGTGTAAATGATGGCAGTGGTGGGCTGTCTGGAGTGACTGTTGTCATCACGTTGGCTGCAGTGGGAAGGCATAGCTGGGGCTGCCTGCAAGCTCCATGGAGTGGGTGGGAGCCTCACTCTCCCAGGCACAGGACCCAGGCATCTCTGCAGTCTGCACCCTTGGGAGCCCAGGAAGACCCCCCTTGACCCTGCAGATTCGGCGTGTCTGGTCCTGCTGCCTGGCCTCTCCCTGCTCCCAGTGCCCACTCTGATCTTGGAGCAGACTTGGGGCCGAGCCTGGGCATCGTCACAGCCTGACTGGGTGTGTTCACACTCAGGGCAATGCTGACATACCAGTCCCCTGCTGCCTCCGTCTTTTCTGGACTTTTCGCGCTGACAGGCACAGGGTATGGGGGAAGCTGAGGGAGGACTGAGGGCAGCTGGGTGCCAAGGAGGGCCTGAAGTCTGGGGGCTGGGCTGTCAGTCCTGTGGACCAGAGTGGTGCCTTTTCCGGGCCCGCCCATGGCTGCCCATGGACCAATCAGCGTGCACTTCTTCCCCTCTGAGGCCCGTAAAATCTCTGGCCTTAGCCAGAGCAGAGCAGACAACCAGACGACCAGCTGCAGAGAGGAGCTACCCTTTCTCCTGGGAGGTGAACACTTGTTGGGACGACCTGCCTGCAGAGAGGAACTACCCTCTCTGCTAGAAGCTTCGTCTTGCTCACCCTTCACTTGTCTGTGTACTTTATTCTTCCTGGGTGCAGGACAAGAACTTGGGACCTGCCAAATGGTGAGGCTAAAAGAGCTATCACACAAACAGTGCTGCAGCATGAGCCTTGCTCACCACGTTGTGGGCAAAAAGAAGGAGAGTAGAGCTGCATGCAGCCCTTTGGGGAGCCCAGACCTGGGAGCTCCTGGAGTCAGGGCTGTGACTCCCTGTTTGGGGCCCTGCAGTTCCTGGCATCTCCAAGTTTTCAGGTGCCACCACATTCCCCAGTGCCAGCTAGGGAAGCTGTTTGTGGGGCACCTGGTCCAGTCACAGCCTTTCAGAGAACTGGCACCCATGCCGGGACCTGGAGCTGACTGCCGCGCGGCAGCAGCCGGCATATCTGACTGCGCAGTGGCCAGACCTCACACTCACACACCCCTTGCTGCTCCATGCCTGACTCACAGACTTCCCTGGATGCATGGGATCTGGGCTGGTAGCATGAGTCGAGTGCAGCCTGCCAGGACGAGTGGGCAGAACTAGCCTAGCAGGCCTGAGCAGAACTTGGGCAAAGGCACCACGAGCCACAAGATTCTGGCCAGAAAAATGACACCCCAAAGATCCTATAACATAAACACTAATGTGGATGATTTGGTTATCGATTTGCCTAGGGACAGAGAGTGGGCTACAAACAAAAATTTCTAATCAAAGTGCATTATTAAGAAATGTGCTGTACATTTATATATTCTGCAGATATGGTGTAGCTTGAGGAAGTCAAGGGAGACTCCCTTTTACAGTGTGGGCTTTTCACCTCTTCACATGAAATTTTGTATGCAATGGTATATGGGTGAGAAAATCTGTAAGCCTTTGGGTCTGGGGCAGATTGAAAATAAGCCAAAGGATTCGTTGGGGAGGATGGAAAGGAAATTTCTGAAGGAGCCATGATTACTACCCTGCTCTCTGCAGGAATCATAGAATTTCATTTGCAGCCATCTCTCTCCACTAGAAGTGCTCAGGACTCATGAGAAGGGAGATTATGGTAGAGAAGGGATCATGTTTCTAATTGATGGAAAATTCCAGGAGAGGAACTTTCTAGACCCTTCTTAAAAATGATCTGGCGAGGGGGCAAGTTTTGACTATGAATGGGTACGAGGAAGCTGTTTCAGGGGATGAGCAGGGGATGTAGTTACCCAGGTAAGTGTATTTGTCAAAACTCATTGTATAGTGCATTAATATTTGCGATTTTACTACATAAAAATTTTACCCAAAATAACTATAAATAATTATTAAGCTCTAGTTAATGATGTGCATGCTGCAGGTTTAGGGGTGAAGTGTACTGATCTCTGCAATTTTATTTTGAAATGCATTAAAAAATAATGACAGGCTGATGGAGGATAGATATATGATAAAGAGAGTTGGACAAAATGTTAAATGTAGAAGCCAGATGGTAAGTATGTGGGTGTCCACTGGAAAATACTTTCAACTTTTCTGTATGTTTGAACATTTTAATAATAAAATATTGATGATGGTAGGGAGAAGGAACTAGAGGACAGAAGAACTGATTTTTAGCTCTGAAGTTCAACAACCTTAATCTTGGTGGAATACAGAACTAAATGGAAAAAGAGACACTTGCTGCTGCTCCTCTCTCTTGCCTAAAGTAGGTTCCTTGAGTTAAGGACAGTGGATATTTGGAGCAAAAAGCAAGACAAGCTGGTGCAGGTGAGTGCTCATTGGAAGGAGACCTGGGACCTCTTCACCTCCACCCACCTTGGCTGACTCTCCAGGCAGCAGTAACATGGAAAGGAACCATTTTAGGTTGATGTAGCACTCTCTCCAAGTTTACTAAGCTCTACCATGACATTAAAAAGCACCTGAAAGTTGCCCAGAGTCCTGCCACATCCTGGGAAATGATGAAGGACTGAAAGAAGACTAGAAGATGACAAAGTGCTTCGTGGTTGTGATAAAAAGTTTCAGCGGTGGATGGCAGCATAAGCCATGGGACTGGAAATGCACTAGAATCACAGATGTCCCAAGGATGTCGGTGGGACTGAAGGCAGCAACCAGAGAGCATGGCTCCTGCTGCCAGTGCAGGACCATTGCAGGCCAGACCCCTCTCCCACATCACGATACCACAGAGCCTTCAGAGTAGACATGCCATCGAAGGGTGAGAAGATGACTGATAAAACAGCCTCACCAAAATGTTAGCTCTTTGAGAACAGAGATGGTTTTACAAAGCTTTATGTGCCATAAACACAACTTTCGATTCATTTTTGTTGAATTAGTTTTTAAAAAAAAACCCCATGGGCTTTTTAATGACCTGATCTATATTCACTGTCTCCATTTACTTATGGTACTAATTTCTCAACCCAATTCAGTCATGTTCTGGCCCCTTCATCTCACATCATCAGCTCCTGCTAAAGTCAGCTGTGATGTCTATGATAGCAAATCTAAAGGATGATTTAACAGTTATCTGTTCTCACAGCAGCACTCAACATCACTGACTTTCCTTCTGAAAATATTTAAATTAGGCAAAATTTCAAAATGAGAGAAGTTCAGAAAATGTTATAATAAAAGCTCATGTACTAGCTACACAGATTTAACATACATTAACATTTTGCCGTATTTGCCTCAGATTGCTAACCTTTATCTTAAGGAATGAAATGTTACAATTTTAACTGAAGCCTTCATCATTCCTATAGTTGATGTCTATCATTACCATGCAGACTGTCAAACTTTTATTAAATATATGTATATAATATGGTTATAGGATTAGTGTATCAAGCTCCATAACAGTTTCTGAGAGAGTTTTGATTGTTATTGTGTTGAAGTTAGAGATCAATATGGAGGTGAATTTGCATCTTTATAATATTAATTCTTCCTGTTTATGAACATTGCATAGCTTCATTTATTTATACAATTCCATAGCTCTCAATAAAGCTTTATATATGTCTTTGTAATGATCTTACATCCTTTTTCTTGGATTTACTAACAGATAAATTATAGATTTTATTTCTCTTGGTTATAGTATATTATAAAATTATGTTTCTGATTGTCACTGATGGATAGAAAGATAAATTGAATTTTATATTGATTTTATATTTAGCACCCATTTTGGAACTTTCTTATTAGTTGTAATGTTTTGTAGATTATCTTCAATTTCTATGTAGACAATCATATCTGAAGATAATGAGATAATGGTAGTTCTGTTTTTTTCCTTTTTTTTTTTTTTTTTTTTTTTTGAATAGAGACAGGGTCCCTGGTAGATAGCACTACTTGGGCACACCACCACATCCAGCTTTTTAATTTATTTTTTATTTTTATTTTTGTAGAAACAGAGTCTCCCTATGTTGCCTAAGCTGGTCTTGAATTCCTAGACTCAAGCAGTCCTCCTGCCTCAGTCTTCCAAAATGTTGAGATTACAGGCATGAGCCACTGCCCTCAGCCTGTTTTTTCCATTTAAATCTTTATACTGTTATTTTTATTTTCATACCACACCCTGTAGGAGCTTCGTAATGTTAAGTAGAAGCTGCGAAATCGGGCATACTTGCTTTTTTTGTGATGTCAAAGCATGTGACTCTAACTTTCCTTTGATATGAAAGATGGTATAGTTTAGCCCTTAACAGTGTGGGTGGTGGATCTAGACAGCCTGAATTTAAATCCTGGCTTGGCCACTTAGTCCTTATGCAACCGTTGGCTAAGTTAACGCATGTTTCTGTGCCTCAGTATACTCATATGCCAATGAGTATAATAAATGTATCTCAAAGGGTTGTTATTGCCTGACAGTAAATGCTCAATAATGTTTTATTAATAGGATGATATTTGTTGTAGGTTCAGGGTAAATGTCTTTGTATTAGTCTGTTCTTGCAATACTGTAAAGAAATACCTAAGACTGGATAATATATTTTTAAAAAAGTTTTAATTGACTCATGGTTCCACAGGCTGTATAGGAAGCACGATGCTGGCATCTGCTTGGCTTCTGGGGAGAAATTTACAATCATGAGCAGAAGGCAGAGGGATAGCAAGCACTTCACATGGCCAGAGCAGGAGGCAGAGAAGAGGGAGGTGCTATACACTTTTAAATGACCAGATCTCCTGAGAACTCTACCAGGAGAACAGCACCAAGGGGATGGTGCTAAAGTATTCATGAGACCACCCTCACGATCCAGTCACCTCCCATCAGGCCCCACCTCCAATACTGGGGATTACAGTTCAACATGAGATGCGGTGGGGACACAGATCCAAACCATATCAGTGTTTTATCAAGTTAAGAAAGTTATCTTATAATCTTGTTTTTCTAGGACATTTTAACATGGCTGGACGTTGAATTTTATTAAATGCCTTTTCTGAACATAGAGAGAATATATGGTATTTCTTTAAATTGTTAATGTGATTATTTATATTGCCTTTTAAAAAGTGAACCTTTATTATTATTAAAGGAATAAAGGCACATTGTTTAAAAAGCAAAATTGTACTGCGAGGCTTATCCTCCCAAATCTGTTCTTTGTACCACCATTTCCATTCCAAATCCTGCTCACCAGTAGCAAGACTGGCAAACCTCAAACATTTGAGCTGTTTCTTTTTCCCCCCCTTCAGGCATTTACCTCCATATTTCTGAATGATATGCCTCTACTACTATGATGCCTAAATATTTTCATGTTTAGATGCTATCTAAATATTGTAGCCCCTGGGGAAGGGTGCAAATGAGATATATTATTTGAGATTTTCATTTCTGAAAATGTTGTTAGAGTTTAATGTAATATAGAGTTATCTCTTTTTTTCATTTAAAAACCTGTTTATTTTGAAACAGTTTCTTTCTGAAAATTTTCAAAAATACTTTTTAAATTGACAACATATATATATATATGATGTTTAAAAATATGTCTACATTGTGGATTGACTAAAAAGAGATATTTAAAATACATATTACCTCACATATTTATCATGTTTTTGTGGTGAGAACACTTAAAATGTATCTCAGTGATTTTCAAGTATGCAATGCATTGTTATTAACTATAGTCACCATGTGGTACAATAGATCTTGTACAATAGATCTCCTGGACTGATTCCTCTGAACTGAAATTTTGTGTCTGACCAACATCTCCTCAATCTACACCTCCACCTGCCATCCCCATAATGGAAAATTACAACCACTCTACTGTCTGTTTCAATGAGTTTGACTTTTTTGGATTCCACAAATAAGTGAGGCCATG
Source organism: Papio anubis (assembly GCF_008728515.1). NCBI lineage: Eukaryota > Metazoa > Chordata > Mammalia > Primates > Cercopithecidae > Papio > Papio anubis. Next base: position 92,015,505 of record NC_044981.1, on the reverse strand, counting down.
TAGTATTTATCTTTCTGTGCATTACTTATTTCCCTTAACATAATGTCCTCTGGGTTCATCCATGTTGTCACAAATGCCAGGATTTTGTTTGTTGTTAAGGCTGTTCCTACCTTAGAGTGGGGCCTGACCAGGCTGCCTGGATGCTTTGTGAGTGTGTGGTTGGGACACACGCAGAGGTGGCTTCACTGTAGGGGTTTGGGCATGGAGTGAGCCTCTTTGTTACCTCCTGTCATCTGCTCTCTTTTTCTGTTTGCCTTCTGGATTAATAGCTTAAAAAATAACCATATGGTCATTTTAGTAATGTGTAAGGAAGGAGTAAAGATAAATGCCTCTGTTCATGTTTAAGTGAAGTGCATTAATTTGTCTTCTAATGGTAAACCTCCCATACTTTGGGGAAATCCCGACTTAGATTACTCATATATTATATACACAAAATCCTTGATTTGGTTTTCTAGTATTTTTTTCAGAATATTTGTATTTTTGGTTATAAGTGAGATTGGCCTCTAGATTTCCTTTTGCTTTTTGTACTGTTCTTGCCCAGATTTGGCATCAAGATCATATCAGCATCATACAATAAGTTAGGGAAGTATTCTTTATTTTCTGTCCTTGAAAATTGTTGGGATTAGAGATTATATGTTTGTTGACAGTTTTGAAGAATATATATACGGTATAAGGTTTTCTGCTTGTAGCAAGTTTTTTTTCTCTTTTGATTTTGTGGGTAGATTTTAAACCATTGGCTCCAATTTTTTAATGGTTATAAATCTCTTAAAGCTTTATATTTCTTCTTGTGTCACTTTACATAATTCATATTTCCCATACATTTTATCAATTTTGTCCAAGTTTACAAACCTTTTGGCATAGAGTTATCACATTTTCATATTACAAAATCTTTATTATCTCTGTTATTATGCCTTATTTTATACATGATACTGTTTATTTTTACTGTCTCGTTTTCTCGATCAGTACTGCCAGTGACTTGGGTATTTCACAGTCTTTTCAAAGAAGTGGCTCCAGGTTTTGGGAATCATATTTATTTTTGTTTTCTTCATTTTGTGCTCTAATATTTATTTCTTGCTTTTACCTTTTTATATTTGCTGTAAATTATGTTTTCAGATTCTTGAGAACAAATAGATCACATATTTGTGGTCTTTCTTGTTTTCTAACCTACATTTAAATTTAAGGCATTAAAAGAAGCAAATGTTACTACTCCCAGAAATTTATATATCTATTGCTTTTCACTTTACCTTTTTTTTCTTTTCTTTTTGTTTTCTTTTTTGAGACAGAGTCTTATCTTGCCCTGTCACCCAGGCTGGAGTGCACTGGCGTGATCTCAGCTCACTTCAACCTCCACCTCCTGGGTTCCAGCAATTCTCCTGCCTCAGCCTCCAGAGTAGCTGGAATTACAGGCATACATATCATGCCTGGCTAATTTTTGTATTTTTAGTAGAGACAGAGTTTCGCCATTTTGGCCAGGCTGTCTCGAACTCCTGACCTCAGGTGATCCTCCTGCCTCAGTCTCCCAAAGTGTTGGGATTACAGGCGTGAGCCACTATGCCCAGCCTATGTTTCTTTCTGATCCAAATTTCTATGATGGCTTTTTAATGCATGAAGTATTTAGAAGTATGGTTTTTAGGTTCCATCTCTGTATTATATTTTTTGAAGCTATCTGGTATGGTTTGGCTCTGTGTCTCCACCCAAATCTCATCTTGAACTGTACTCTCATAATTTCCACGTATTGTGGGAGGGACCCAGTGGACATAATTTGAATCATGGGGGCGGTTTCCCCCGTACTGTTCTCATGGTAGTGAAAAAGTCTCATGAGATCTGTGGTTTTATCAGGGGTTTCTGGTTTTGCATCTTCCTCATTTTCTCTTGCTGCCGCCATGTAAGAAGTGCCTTTCACCTCCGGCCATGATTCTGAGGCTTCCCCAGCCATGTGGAACTGTAAGTCCAATTAAACCTCTTTTTATTTGCAGTCTTGAGTATGTCTTTATCAGCAGCATGAAAACAGACTAATACATAGTGTTTAATTTATTAACTTCTAATTTTATTGCATTTGAGTAAAATAATGTGTTCTGTATTATGTTGAGTCTTTGATGTTAAATTTTCTTTGATCTGTAACATGGTTTATTTTTGGAAATATATATACTTAAAAATATGAATTTTCTCTTTGTTAGGAATGAAGTTTTATACATACCTCATTTGTTTACTTTGTTACTTGAATATTCTAGTCACACTCTTTTTGTTGTTATTGTTTGCTTGATTTCTCAATGGTTGAGGAGCAATAATTGAGTGTCAGTACAGTACAGGAGTCTAAAAAATGTGTGTGTCGGGGAAATAAAAGAAAATCCCTGTTCCAGCACTCTCTAGCTGTGTGAACTTGGGCAAGTCACTTAACCTATTTGTGCCTATTTCCTCATCTGTAATACTGATATGCTAAATAAAGTAATCTACTGCTAGTGATTTTTTGTTTTTGCTCAAAATTGAATTGAAAAATGAATAGCTCATTCATGTACTAATTTAACAAATATTCACTGACTGCCTATTCTGTGCCAGTTTTGCTCTTGGCACATGTGATATATAAGTGAATGGTGTATGCAAAAACCGCCTCCCTCCTAATGCTTAGACTGTCTTGGGTGGAAGGATTGAAGTTCGGGCAGGAGTCCGGTTCTAATTTTAAATAGGGTGGCCATGCTAAGCCTCATCGAACTGACGGCATCTGAATAGAAACCTGGAGAAATTGAGGAAGCTAGTCATGCTGATATCTGGAGCAAGAGTGTTGTGGGCAGAGGAAAGAGCCAGTGCAAAAGTCACAGGACCAGACTATGGTTGGCATAATGTAAAATTCAACCATGTTTTGGAAAGGTGTGAGCAAGGGAGTGAACAGTAGGGTAAGTGGTCTGATAGGTGAGAGGGAGCCACACGCATAATGCCTTGTAAGTCATTATGTTCATAGTGCCTTGTAAGACATGTAAGCTTTTGACAGTCACTCGAAGTAAAATGAGAAGTCAGAGGTATTTGAGCAAATATTTGAACTGGCATGCATTCTAAAAGAATCACCCCAATGTCTGTGTTGAGAACGGGATGGTATGGAGGAAAGTGTAGAGTCATGGAGACCAGTTATGAAGCTACTGAAGCAATATAGGAGGAAGATGATAATGGCTTGGGCTCGAGGGTAGCAGAGGTCGGGGTGAGAGGTGATTGGTATACTTTGAAGACAGAGTCAACAGGACTTCCTGACCTATTGGATATGGAGTATGAGAGGAAGTGAGGAATAAGGAACACTCCACTGTATTTGGCTAGGGCAACTGGAACAAGAGAGTATCACTTGAGATGGGAAATACTATGAGTGGGGCAAATTATGATGATAAAAATTAGAAGTTTGATTTTGGGTGTGTTAAGATTGAGAGTCTATTTAGACATCCAAGTGGAGATGCTAAGTTGGGGTAAATGAATTATTACGCAAAGAGCTTAGAGTAGTACCTGACAAATGTTAATGGTATTGAATGCTATATGTGTTTATTATTATTAAGAGAAATATATTAAAGTTTTCCCACCATAATTCCAGATTTTTCAAATACCCGTTTGTAGTTCTGTCAATTTTTCTTTTTTGTAATTTAAATATGCTATATACTCCTGGAGAATTGTTCTTTTATCATGTACTGACTCTATCCCCAGTGATTATTTTTGCCTTAAGGTTGATTTTGAATGACATGGAAGTAAATGTACCACCTTTTTTGTTTATTATTTGCTTGGTATACATTTTTTCATCACTTTACTTTCAACTTGTCTGTGTCATTATGGTTTAGGTATATCTCACAAACTGCACATAGCTAGATTTTATTTTAAAAATTCTAATCTGAAGTCTCTGTCATTTAAATGAAATTTTAGTCTATTTGTTTTTTTATTATTTTAAGTTCTGACATACGTGTACAGAATGTGAAGGTTTGTTACATAAGTATACATGTGCTATGGTGGTTTGCTGCACCGATCAACCCGTCATCTAGGTTTTAAGCCCCACATGCTCTCCCTCCCCTTGCCCCATCCATCTATTTGTATTTGTATTTGTATTTGTAAAGTTACCAAAATATATGGATTTATTTGTGCCATAGTAAATTACTTTCTATGTATTATGCATTTGCTTTGAATTTGTTTCTTCCTTCTGTCCGATAGAGCTAGTCACTTGACTATCTTCTCTCTATGGGCTTGTGATTACTACACTTACTTTCTATTTTTTTAATTGAAAAATGTACATTTTTTACATTCTATGAACGTTTAAATTTTAACCTTTTTTGCAAATAATATTTAGGAGTCATCTGCTGATATTGTATGGGGAGCAAGAGGATTGGAGTTTCGAGGAGTGGAGGAGAATTGAAGCCACTTTGGAGAGGGAGAGAGTGACTTGAACAGTGCATCATTAATTGGAATGCCAGGTAATGCTGGAAGCTTCTTAGCGTTGGTAAACATGAGTTTAAAGTGGAATCATTCTATTTTATTCTGTGACTTTTTCTATATAAAGAATAGAAGTTGTAGTCACAAGAGGACAAACAAATTTAAAGTGTTTAAAACCTACTTGAATTGTAGGTCATGAAGTAAAAGATAGCTAAGGAAGAAAGTACTGAAAAAATAGTTTGGAAGCAAGAAGACTGCTTAATAAAATAGAAATCTCAGTGGGGTTTAAGTTGGAATATGTTAGCCAGCTGAAAAGAGAGAATTTGTGGGATACTTGAATAACTGATTTTGGAGGTAATAGAGTTCAAAAGTTCCTAGAAAATAACCGGACATAAGGAGCCTGAAATCTCAGAGACCAGGGGTTAAGATGGGCACTGGCACTGGAGTGCCTCCTGGTGATGGCAGGGCTTGGGCTGAAGAGGAAGACCATGAGCCAGATGCCAAAGTCTTTGTCAAAAGAAAGAGAGTAATGAGGAGGTCTGTAGGGGACAGCAGCAATTAAGAAGTAAGTAGAAACAATGACCCTCAGAGGAGCAGGATTTTTTTTGTTTTGTTTTTTATAAGAAAGTAGAGGAGTTGTCACCTGGCAGACACAGTGAGGAGCAAGGAGGGCCTTAACCACTCTGTCAGGGTTTTGCTTAAATACATTCCATTGTATAGAAAATTTGGATTTTATCTAGGTGTCATGGAACACCTTTGAAGTATTTTCAGCAGGGGAATAAAATAGTCTGGTTTATATTTTTCAAAAATTGCCTTGGGTGACTTGTGCAAACAGACTACAATGGACAAATGTGGAGGCAGGAAGGTTAATTAGGAAGCTGTTATATTAGTGGAGGTGAAAAAGATGGTGGTTTGTACTAGAGTGGTAGCCACGGTAATGGAGAAAAGTGGTCAAATTCTGGAGGTTGTCAGTGTTTGGTTTCCTTTAGTGACTAACGACACTAGGTGATGGCAAAATATGTTGACTTGATGATCTTGCCCTAATTGAAGACTCTGCCTACATTCTGGAAGACGCTTTCAAACGGTGATAAGTTCTCTTCCTTTTTAGGTTTCAGTTACCACCATGCCAATTACTTTACTCACAGCACATCTTCCAACTTGGACTCAGCTGGAAGGTAATTTTCTGGCCCAGAGTCCAAAAATAAAGTTGATCCTAAAGAGGAAGACACTACTGAAGGCCTTGGCCTCAGTTTGTCCAACCACTGTCCAGCATCCCAGTGATTAGGTTAGGACTCATAAGGGTTGGGGTTCATCACACCACAAATACTAGTCATCCCAACTAAACACTCTTGGAAATATGATAGCACTGTAGAAAGGGTGCTTTCATGGGAGATTTTGCACCTACACTCATCCAATGTAAAAGTATTCTTGGGAAGGTGAACAAAGGTGTCCTTAGCCATGGGCTCAGCAGCATTTCTATTCACATTTATGCAACTTCTCCTCCAGACCAGAGTCTAGTGAAGTCCTACCTTCTTCTCTTCCTTCTTCTGAGCTTCAGCCTTCTGCTCTCCCTCTCCTGATGATTCTTCTTTTTCCATGGGATCTCCTTCTTAGGCGAGCTCTGTGCAAACATGTTAGCACCCATCAGGCCATATTCTTGCAGTTACAACTTCCTCAAGGCAGTCCAGAATTGAGATTGATGGATGCGGGTAAGAAACAAAGGGTTGATGTTAAGAATGCCTGGTGATAAGAATGGTCCAGGAGCTACTTGTTGAGATGCAGTGGAGTGCAGGCAATGGTGATGATAGCTGGGGAGTCATATTCACTCACCAGAAACTTCCTAGTCCTCACATGAACCTTCCTAGTCCTCACATGAAGCCCCAGGGTTTACTTGACAACCTCTGCATTCTCTGAGGTAGGCTTATTGATATTCAGGGTGGCCAGATTCTAGGGACCAAATGGAGGGACAACAAAGCACTCAGTGCTCAACAGACAGTTTGCTTTCAACCACACAGCCTACCACTGACAAAAATTATAATGCCCTGGAAGGATATTTGCAAGGAAATTCAGATGTGAGGTGGGTTTGGTCAAGGCTGAGTGTGACCACTCTGAGAGCCCCACATTACTGAGCAGTGACGAAAGCCTTGCTCATGGCTGGTTTTGGGATTTATCCACAGGGTCCTAGCCGCCATAAACCTGCAGGAAAAGGAGGTGGCCTAGATAATTTTTGAACATAAAGAGCTGACAGGACTTATTCATGTATTGGATATGGGGTTTGCGAAAGAGACAGAAGACAAGGAAATGCTTAGATTTTTGGTCTCCTTTAGCTACATCCTTTAAAACGTTCTACTTTGATTCTCTCAAGCAAACCACTTCTGCCTCTGTGTTTTGTGACATATATATTTGTGGGTTCATTAAGCTGAAGGGCCTGGCAGCAGGGACTCATAAGCTTTTCTAGTGGGGAATTTCTAGGGATTGATTAGTTCTGTAATTTCTTGGCTAGAAAACTCACTTCATAAGCCTTTTAAAATTTATATAAGCTTACAAAATAAAGAATAACACTCTGAAACTGATAGCCCTTCACCCACTACTAACTTGTAGTAGAAATGCCAAATGTACCTTTTAATCTTTCTCTGTAAATTGAAATTGTATTTTGGTAATTCCCGGTATGAGTTAATCAGATTTAGATTGGTATGACCCGTGAGTCCTAATGAAGAGTAAGGTCTTGTGATTTTCCTTTGCATGAGCATATGAAGGCAGTGAGAGAGAAAAAATGCAGGAAATTTATCAAATAGTATCAATCTGGAATTAGAAGAAAAATTTAAAATGTAGGTGACAAACATTGTTCTGTCTACTCTTTTGAAATGTAACACTTTTCTTTATGAAATGCCTCATATGGAAAACATTCTCTATAGCTTCCTTATGTGATCATACCTCAAATCCAGGTCTTTTAGGACAGAGGTTTGTTTTTGGAAAGCTTGGGTAAGCAAGGGGCATTTTCAGAAATGACTAGGTTGGAAATTTGACTGGAGCTGAAAATTCTGCAGCCTCCGCCAAAACACTGACTGTGTAAAATTAGTAAGTAAATTTACTTAAACTCTTCTCAAAGGGTCGGTTGGAAATTTCTCAGAAGCCACATGATTAAGAGTGAATGGCTATGGCCTTGGAACTTTTAACTTTTCATATCTTTAAAACTTAGAAGGAAAAGTCATTGTTTATAAGGGTGTTTATAAGAGAGCAATGTGATTTTTGTAATCTATTAACATTACATTACTGAATGAATATCTTTAATAGTCCCTGATTTATAATAGAGAGAGATGTTCTATGTGAATAAACTTCTTCAAGAAACTTGGGAACTAAGTGGAATTAACCATATATGCTCTTTACAATTACAGAGCAACTAAAGCACACAATGTATTAAACATTAAAAGAGGGATTTTTAGGAATCATGAGAAGAATTGTAATCTCATAAGCTATTTAAACACATCACATTGCTTTATTACAGTGTCAAACTTTATTTAAAAACTATTTCGAGGTTAGCTCATTGATTGGCAACAGTAAATTGGGTGTGTTTGCTTTGTTTTTAAACTGAACACTGTCTCCAGAAATTCCCCTCAAAAAGCATATTTTATCCAGGTTAAATCCTTTACCGGTAATTTCCTTGGTTAAATCAAAAGCATGATGTAAAAATGAAAGGAGTGTATCTTATGGCAATAAATCTGGTGAAGAGCAAAATTAGCTACTTAAATCATAGAGAGGATTAAATGAAACAATGAGAATTATACCCTTGGGTGGTTAAAAATAGTTATTAAAGAACGCCATCATGTTGGAGCTCTTTTGGTCTTTCTTGCTCAATGAAATGTCTTCTAAACATTTGATTCATTTTCAGAAATGAATTTGAGCTGTTTAAAAATATTTCTTTTCAAAACTGCTTTCCATGTTCCCAAATAAATTGTGCGTAATTACTGCTGTGATTGTATTATGAATGTAATTATTGTAATTTTATTCTTATACATGTATTTATTCTTTGAGAATAGTTGCACAAAGTTAAGGAATTGTGGTGGTTAATATTAATAAATGAGAAAAGAGGTTGTGGTTAGCTAGTCAAAAGGTGATTTTTTTAAAAACTGTGTAAAGGCAGTTCCACCTATTCAACCATCTTGTTCTTTGCAGTTTTAGCTCATGTTTATAATTGAGAGATTGAATAACCAGAATGTAGATCAGGAATTCTTGTATTGCTTTTTTTCCCTTTTATCCCTATCACTGGTGGCACTTGAGTGATGATTAAGCATTGTCTACAACATAGAAATCATATCTGATTAACCTAGAAATTATAACATACCTGTGCCATGCTATGTTATGTTCAGACATTTCCATTTATATAGATTAACTAACTGTAACTGATATTTTCTTAAAACATTGAAGTGAATATTTATATTAGGCAACATAGTCTGTGTTAAACCATTTAAGACTAAATTGTTTTATTAAATTTTTACAATACACTTGTGAGTTGAATGGTCAGAGAGGAAATATTGGCATTTGTGAGATATTGCAGAATGGCTTTTGGGCTAACTTAATTCACAGACAAGCTCTTTCATTTATCCAAGTGCGTATTTCCACAGATTATGTATTCTGAATGCCAGACTACAGGGGAGAGAGAGAGAGAGAAAGAGAGAGAGAGAGAGAGAGAGAGAAGAGAGAAACCTCACCTGCTGGCCGCTCATCCCTGGGACCGTCTTTATCTGGACCTTCCTGTCTTGCACAGATAGTGCTGGCAGTGAGCAGGACATGATGGCTCCTGCAGGGCACCACTTCCTTTCTGAGACCCGTATTTTCAGTTAATCAGATTCTGCTGGGGCAGGTGGAAGTTGGGTTTCCAAGTTCCACTCTAGATTGGGCCTCAGCCTTCTTGAGGAGCCCTCCACTGAGCAACTGTCCCTTGAGCATTCACAGTGTATGAGAATATGCGAGAAGTTACTGCTTACTCTTCATTGATTGATTTCTTCCTCCATTTCTTGGAGGAAGGAGGGTTAAAGTAGGTTTGCTCCACTATTTCAATCCAACAGAATACATTTTAAACCAAAGTGTATTCTGAACCCTGAATATCAATATAGCCTACCCTTCTTCCAGGGGAAGAAAAAATAATCTGAGAAGGAAAATCCCCATTTCACAGGCTGATATCAGATTTACCCTTTGGATTTCAATGAAGATAAGATAATCACAAACATGAGATGTGTCCAGAACCGAAATAAAAACTAAATTGCTCCATCAGGCTCTAGTGCTTATGCTGTTACACTTTCCATTTTTTGGTGCTTCCTATGAAAATGGTGACACTCAGCTATTTCCAAGTGGTAGGGATAGAAATGTTTGTCTAGGATACAATATAATAGCACACTTAAGATACAATTCCACCAGAATATATATTCCTTGTAGGCAAGAACTTTATTTACTGTTGTATTCCCAGTGCCTAGACCCTTAATAAATACTTGTTGAATGAATAAATGACTCTCAAGAGAATGGAATTTGCATTCAAACAGACCATGTATTAGTCCGGCTTTTCCAGATAAATAGAACTAATGGGATATGTACTGTACATCTATCTATCTAGAGATTTAACATAAGATATGTACTCATATAATTATGGAGGTGGAGAAGTCCCACAATCTACCATCTGCAAAGCTGGAGACCTAGGAAAGCCAGTGGTGTAATTCCAGTCAAGTTTGAAGGTCTGAGAACCAGAGGGAGTTAGTGGCATAAATCCCAGTCAAAGGGCAGGAGAAGACTGATGCCTCAGCTCAGCCAGGCAAGCAGGAAACAATAGGGGTAAATTCTTCCTTCTTGTACCTCTTTGTTCTATTCAAGCCCTCAGTGGATTGGGTGATGCCTCCCTACACTGGGGAGGACAATTTTCTTTACTGAGTGCACTGATTCAAATCTTATCTGGAAACACCCTCATAGACACTCCCCAATATAATATTCAACCTAGCACCCCATGGTTGATCAACCTCTACCTGATACTCTGTGACTATTCACAAAACTCTATAAAGTCACACTGTCACACTTTGATGTTGCGAAGAGATAATGCCAAAGCATCAATGTTTCATTGCCTTGAGCTGAGTATAACAAATGGGCATGATTGCATTGGCTACCTAATATGTATCAGCTAATGGCAAGTAAGCATTTATTTGATTTTAAAAATTGAGAAAAAATAATGTGGCTGAGTTTCATGTGTTTTTGTTTTGTTTTGTTTTTTAGTAGGGGTAGGTGAAGACATTGATACAAAAAAAAAAAAAAGACGAGAAAGAGTCATTAGTTTCACTTTGCTAAGTTGCCCCAAATTCATTTCAATTATGTAAAATGTATCTCTTGTGAAGTTCAAGGTCTGTTGGTGATAGCCATGGCCACCCATGAGGAGGTTAATCATGACACTTTCTTGGATCACCTGGAAAAACTTCACCACCTATGTAAACTGCTTCATTTTTTTGAGAATGTCGAATGTCTTCTAAAACACTCGTATCTTTTATCAAAACTTACAAAATTTTAGTCTGTCTTTTCAGCAATATTCTGCATTTTTAAAGCCTATTACATTTCCTTTAGAGTCTTACTTGATAGAGGCATTCCAAAATCCATGCTAAGTTGAGTGCGACCTATTTAGGAACATAGCTTCTACTCTTTCTAAAGAGCAGGCACCCCCCAATGAGAGCAGTAAATCTCCCACCGAAGTCCATGGCTTTGTATGTCCCACAGCTCTTGTATTTCTTCAAGCCCAGTGGGGAGCCCAGGACACTCATCATTCTGTGCTACTTCCACTTCGTGCTCTGAATCTCTTTAGGCCTGTAACCCTTGCTTTCCTGAACAGCTTTGCCTTTTGTTTCTTTTGTTTCCACGTATGTATCCAAGGTCTATTTCTAAACATATTTCTGAACTGGAGCTTGTAGTTGGTGCTGTCACCTTAGCTGGCCTTTTAGGGACCCAGTGAAGATCAGTATGTCCCCTGCTCTGTGCCTGTCTCCCTAAACCTGGCCTTTGCTTATATTTCACATTCCCCTTCTTTGGGATAAGCTTCCTTACTTTGATGGCAGTACTAATATCACTTTCTCTTATCCCCTTTTCTCTGGATTATAGGTGAGAAACAGGATTATGGGGAAGCCAATGCTGGGTCATCAGTAATTTAAAAGCCAGGACGCTGAAGCTCGGTTTGGGCTGAATTAGGCTTGCCCTAGCCCCAGAAATGAGTGCCATGTCCACATGGAATAAACTGCATGTATTGAAAGTATATAATTTCTGAGTTTTGGCATAGGTAAGTACCTATGAAATAGCATTACAATCAAGAATATGAACATCTATATTACCCCTGATGTCCCCTCTTTGGTATTCCACCCTAGACTTTAGAAAATCAAACTAGTGAGACAAAATTTTAAAATGTTGATAAGAACCAGTGTTGGTGAAAGTAACAGGAAACAGTCTGTTTCATCTATTATTAATGAAACAGGAAATTGATGACTGCTTTAGAGGAAAATTTACAAATATTTGACCAAAGCCTTTAAATTATAAATCCTTTTTGGCCCAGAAATGTAAATAAAATGCATAAAAGTGGTATAAGAATTTTTGTCAAAGTGCTTCTTATAATATTAATAGCAAAAAAAGAAACATAGAAACTAAATTTATTTTTAAAATGGAATGGTCAAATAAGGAAAATATATACATTGAAAAAATATATATGCATTAAAGAAGATAGATTATATGTACAGATTCCAAAGTATTTTAATAAGGAGTAAGATGAACGACATTGTTTAACAATGATTCAGTTTTTGTAAGAAAATCTGTATAGATGGTAAAAAGTGTGGCAGATATAAAAAGAAATATTAGCAGTGTGATATTTTTAGGTGGAGACATTGAAGCTGATTTCCTCATTATTCCTTTTACGTTTCTGTCTTGTATGGACATTTTAAAAATTGAACATTTATTATTTTATAATTTGAAAAGAGATAAGACTATTTTTATTTGGAATGAGATAAAAATCCTGATAGCCAGCCTGGAGATTTTAGAGGACCATAACAATCTGTGAACTATTATTTTAGCATATTTGCATGGGCCTGTATTGCCTGTAACTTCATTGCTCTATAGTTCTATTAGTGGATAATACAGTGTTGGTGGATTATTTTGTTCCTCAAGACACTTAGATATAAGTACAAAGTTATCAGTGACACAGCTATAGCAAGCAGTCCATTCAGACTAGGCAATTACACAATTAAAATGATTAGTTGCAATTATACCTAAATTTCCAACTTAAGGATTAATTTCCATATGATGTGCAGTGTCAACACATATTAACTTTAAAAAGCTCAACTAAAGAACCTCCTGATTACCATTATCTGCCACTTATCTTGCCATATATTTACAGTATCCTGTAAACTAATCATACTTTGCCTAACTTCCAGTCAATGAATTAAATACATTTTAGTTGAATTTACTATTATTCTAAATGGAAAAAAGAGAAGCATTCTCCTTTCATCCAGTATCTTCTGTGGGAAATATTTATTTCATTTAATAAAGTACTGAAATATACCAATTATGTATCTATGAACTGAGCTATTAAAAAATAGCCACTAAGAAGTTTTCATGATTTAAAAATGCAGGGATTTATTCATATGCCCTTTCCTCTTTCTCTTTCCGGTCTCGCTCTGTCACTTAAGCTGGAGTGCAGTGGTGTGATCGTAGCTCACTGCAGCCTTGAATTCCTGGACGCAGGATCCTCCAACCTCAGCCTCCTGAGCAGCTAGGACTACAGGTGGGGGCCATCAGGCTCAGGTGATTTTTAAATTTAATAGTAGAGACAGGGTCTTGTGATGTTGCCCAGGCTAGTCGTGAATTCCTGGCCTCAAGTGATCCTCCCTCTTCAGCCTTCCAAAGTGTTGAGATTACAAAGGTAAAATTTCACCTTGATGTTTAAAAAGATTTCTCAGTAGAAAATTGTGGCTGGGCACGGTGGCTCACACTTGTAAAACCAGCACTTTGGGAGGCCAAGGCAGGTGGATCACTTAAGGCCAGGAGTTCAAAACCAGCCATCACAACATTGCGAAACCCCATCTCTGTTAAAAATACAAAAATTAGCTGGGTGTGGTGGCACATATCTGTAATCTCAGCTACTCAAGAGGTTAAGGTGGGAGAATCACTTAAACCTGGAAGGTTGAGGCTACAAGTGAGCTGAGATTGTACCATTATACTCCAGCCTGGGTGACAGAGCAAGAGTGTCTCCAAAAAAAAAAAAAAAAAAAAAAAAAATTCTATTCGCTTATGTGAATTTTTTGGAGACTGTCATTAGGTCACCCCTTTGAGGTAGACAACAGAAGATGTACTGCAGGAACATGTAACCTACCTTTAAACAGGTGTGTTTAAAAAGAGTAGTCATGGTCCAGTCCCTAATGGGAGAGCAGTCATAGGTAACAAGTGTCCTGAGCAGGCAGAATCCTCAGTGCGGTCAATTGTTACGGCAGATGTCAAAGCATTCACATAATTGTATTACTGTGTGACATTGGGAAGCATCAATAACTGCAGGTAGGTAACATCATGATTTCTCTCTGCACCTGTTAATTACTCAGTGAGCTCCTTTTGAAGGAAAAGTATAGCCATTTTGATCAAGTAATTTTCTAAACTTTTTATCAATCAAATCTAAAGGTCATGAAACAAAAGAACATTTCATCTGACACCACTAAGGAAATGAGGTATCATGAATAAAAATATTTTCCAGATAATGAAAATTTTCTGCTTTGAAGCTTAACTATTTTACGTTGAAATATTTCTAAGATATAGCCCAGACTGTCTTGTGTAAAAACATATTTAGGGAATTGGATTTTTTTTTTACTTGGAGGTCACTACTTTTTGTTTATTTATTTGAGACAGGGTCTTGCTCTGTTGCCAAGGCTGCAGTGTCGTGGTGTGAACATGGCTCACTGCATTCTCAACCTCCTGGGCTCAAGCGATCCTCCTGTCTCAGCCTCCTGAGTAGCTGGGACCATGGGTGCACACCACCATGCCCTGCTAATTTTTGTATTTTTTATAGAGATGAGGTTTTGCTATGCTGCCCAGGCTGGTCCCCAACTCCTCCTGAGCTCAAGCGATCCACCCACTTCAGCCCCTCAAAGTGCTGGTATTACAGGCATGAGCCACCGTATTCAGTCAAGGTCACTGCTTTAAATCAATATTGAATGGTACCTTTAGGATATTGTGCATACACATAGTAATTCCCACCCATCTTCTGGGTCTCAGTTTAAACTCTTCCATATCTGTAAACATTCCTTAACACCCCAAATATGGGTTTTAAGCAACATCCATAACTTCCTGTACTTCTCTCTTTATAATTTATCCTCCTTTATTACAATCATCTGCATATTTGTGTGATTTTTTTCCTACCACATTATGATTTCCATCATGGCAAAGATCTTCTCAGTCATACTTACACAGAAAAGTAACTGGTATAAAATAGGCAATAATTAAATATAGTTCTGAATTTTATTCTACCACATTTGATGTAAAAACGTCACATATTACTTTAAGAATAATAACTCTGAGTTGAGTTACTTTTTTCCCATTCATAGTTCATAAGAAATTCAATCTGTGTCATGTATGAAAAGTTTCCTCCTTTTATCTAGCATTATCCAATGATAGTGAGACTCTTAAATTATACAAAACAATTGAGAAAGAGCACAATGGTTTCAAGCCTTCACTGGTCACCTTTGATATGCACATTTTCCAAGCTCACAAAGTCCTTCAAAGGCATGAGTGTCCACTACTTCCACTGGGCGTGAGCTCTTATGTGAAACCGCCTGCCCAATCACCCCCACCCCCAGTTCTTTCACCTTCTTGTAGAAAGTAAAATTCTAAATAAGCCTCTTGCCAGTCTCACAATTTAGGATTGTTCCCTCAAGTACCTGAAAGCCAGATGGCTGAAATGTAATGATGGAGGAAGATAATGCCATAGCTTCCATCTCCAGGAGATTATAAGTGTAATTTCAGCTGTCACTTGACTTCAAAGTCATAGAGATATGAGAAAATCAGCAATTTTATCTTGGGAACATAAATGTAATGTACTATACAAAAAAGAGGAGATTTATAATCTATATAAAAGAGGAAGATTACTTTCTATCTTTACAATGTCTTTAATCAATTGCCTGTAATATGAATTATTACATTCTAGTTCAAAGTTCTTTAATAATAAAATCATTCTTTTTTCCTTCTATAATACCTTTAGAAAAAGGTTTTCTGAGTTTGGAGGGGATTTTGTTCTTCCCTTGGAACACTTACAGACTCTGATTCCAACTACCCGTGGGACACTCCAACCATGAATCCTTTCCCCAGTCTTTTAGTAAAGGAGCATACTACCCTCATTTCTATTGGCAATTGCCAACTGATGCATTTTGCCATGCAGCATAAAAACCCCAAGGCAAATAAACATGGCAATACCCTGAATGGGAAGTGATGAAGATATGACTTTGAGAACAAAACTGAAATCTATATGCCAGTTAGGAAGCCGCTGAACAAAACTAGAACTTGTACTGAGAATTACTTTTAAGGATAAATGAAAATGGAAAATAAGGCTGGGCATGGTGGCTCACACCTATAATCCCAGCACTTTGGGAGGCTGAGGCAGGTGGATCACGTGAGGCCAGGAGTTTGAGATCAGCCTGGGCAACATGGTGAAACTCTGTCTCTACTAAAAATACAATAAATTAGCTGGGCCTGGTGGTGCATGACCTCTAATCCCAGCTACTCAGGAAGCTGAGGCAGGAGAATCACTTGAGCCCAGGAGGCAGAGGTTGCAGTGAGCCGAGATCCTGCCACTGCACTCCAGCCTGGGCAACAGAGCAAGATAAGACTCTGTCTCAAAAAAAAAGAAAAATAAGAGGCTTAATTTTCCCTGTTGAAATTAAGGAAAACTTCTCCCCGCTCCTACTTTTTTAAAAAGAGCAATTACTTTGGAAAACTTGTATTAAGTGCTTTCTCTTCTCTTTGAAATGTGTAGATACTCTTTTGAAAACTAGGTAGACCTTTTGTCAGCTTTGTGGGCCCGTGAAGTCTTTCTCAAGAACCTGGGAGCCATCTCTTTGAAATGTAATAATCAAGGAAGATGGTACCCCTTATTTCCCAGTATTTGTGGGAATGTAGGAGCCTAATTTTGGTGGGCACCTCACTACAAGTTGCAAAACTACCTCCTGTTATGAAGATATGAGAAGTTTGTTTCTTCTCTGGATAAAGCCAGTTAACTAAGACGATGCAGGAAGGTTTCCAGGCATCTCTTCCACCAGAAGGTCTACAATAAAAACAGTGACAACACTTAATTATAATGCTTAAGGTGACAGTGGTTGTTTGGTACAATATCCTCATTTTGTAAGTCAGGTAACTGAGACTTGGATACTTTATGATTTGCTGTGTTGAAAGTTACCCAGACTTAGAAAGAAAGTTCTAACATATTTGTTTTATTTTATCGAATTACAAATAGATGTGGCAAAGAGAAAATATGAAATATAGAAATAAAATGTAGTATAAAGAACATGGAATTCCCGGTTTCTCTCTAAGTTTGAATTTTTTGTGTGCGATCTTTGCCTTTAATATTGTAAGTAAAACTTTAATTCATGTGAGGTCTGCAAATAATATTCTTATTGATATAAAGGAATTTTTATTGAAATCCCATATCTAAGAATAAATTTAAATATACCTTGCTCTGTTTTTTAATACACGTATACACTAGTTTTAAAGGAGTCTTGCTTTGTAGGCCCATGCTATTGAGCTATTTTTATGTGAAATTACCAGGTTTATAAGCAGAATGTGTATTGTGGCAATAAAAAGGAGCGTAGGGAAAACTGGCAATATACAGCCTTTGTGGGTGTTCACATTTTAAAACAGATGGAAAACTAAATATTTAAAGTCATGTTTTCCAATTATAAATAAACACTGAAGAGTAAAACAATTACATTTTGAAAATCCTGATAAAAGCGTTCTTTCAAAGCATTTTATTTGCTATTTAGATAAATCTGGTCTTTAAAAACCTAATAATAGTTTCTTCAATACAGGAAATGTTGTAATTTTGATATTTCAATTATAGCCTCCTTAGGAGACAGAAATGTTTGTGTTTTGCTAAATGTATCAACATCTTGCTGACACACTATCAAGTTCAGGGCTCAAGACATCATCAACAATGTTGCCTGACTGATGGGAAAATGGGCAAAGTGCTTTAGAGAAGATGCTTGAAAGCAATTTTTATAGCAAGTTATTGATGGAAAATGAACATAAATATAGAGTTCCTAAATAAAAGTAGAAATGTAAACTTAGTTATGTAAAGATTGTTTTGTTTTCCTGATTTCTATGTTAATTGTATCACTTCTGTGGAAACACCTACACAAAACATATTTAGGGAGTTTCCCCTCTCAGTGCTGAGATTGCTCTATGAGTCTGCTGTCACAGTTAAACAAATATAGTAAGAAGACATTTATTCACAATATGTCTGTGCAAATTACTGCCAGCTGTCTTGGAGACCAAGAGTGCTTGTGTTTAGAATGGTCTTAAACAAGGAACTGGTTTCTCTTTGTGTAATTTTTAGCTGTAGCCAAGTTCACTTATAACTTTTTACTATTACCAGTTTGCAGGCAGAAAGGTTATTTTCTGTTTCATCGAGCAATCGTTTGAAAAAATGTCTGACTTATACAGCATAAAAGTGATATCCCCCTGTTAAAACTCTCTGGATATACATTAAAGAGTTCTCGGAGAGCTGGCACAGAACACAGTTGGTGGGGCCATCTCCTCATGTTTCTATCTGTGGGAGGACATTCAAAACAATTACACAACTGCCCTTCAGCTGGAGTCAGGCTTTCATTCTCCATGTCCTAATCTTTCCATTGGTCTTTCAGATACCTAATCTGCCCTTCCCAAGGTGAGATTTCTTTGAAAAGGAAGATCTAACTCCCATAATAGTTGCTCTTCTTTGTTCCAAACTGTGCTGCATGTATAGCCCCGTCCAGAAAGATGTTAATACGTATTTTGAGTAGTAAAGAGCTTTAGTTAGAAATCAGTTTGGGTGTGCTTCTGGTAAGCCCCAGCTTGGGTGGGGGGATCACTGCATCAGGGCCTGTTTGCCCACCCCCTGACAGAGCCCAGTTTCAACTGCATGAAGTCTTTATCCAGGCACTCTCACATGCAATATGGAAAGCTCAGGGAGTTAACCCCTTATAGGGCCATACTTGGCTAACGGGCAACATGACCCAGAGGATAAAAGCTCCTTCCACCTCTTAGGTGGGATGTACAATGTTGAGGCACATTCTCTGTTGCCCCTCAGAGGGTTTCAGGGAGATCTAGCCCAGTTTCCCATAGCAGTGGCAGTCTCAGTAACACAACTGTGTTAGACTGGCTTCTCCAAAGAAACAAAACCAATAGGATATATTAGACATCTAGATATATCTATATAGATATAGATCTATATCTAGATATATAGATAGGCTTATGGGATTATGGAGGCTGAGAAGTCCCCCAATCTGCCTTCTGTAAGCCGGAAGCCATGGAAAGCTGGTGGTGTAGTTCCAGTACAAAACCAGAAGACTTGAGAACCAGGGAAGACAATGGCGTAAGTAATACTCTGAGTCTGAAGGCCTCAGAACCGGGGGACCAATGTCTGAGGGCAATAGAAGATGAATATCCCAGGTCAAGAAGGGAGAAGGAATTCACTCTTCCTCCACATTTTTTGGTCTATTCAGGCCTTCAACAGATTGAATGATACCCACCTGCATTGGTGAGGGCATCTTCTTTATTCAATCTACTGATTCAAATACTAATCCTTCTGGAAACACCTTCACAGACAAACGCAGAAATAATATTTTATCAGCTATCTGGGTATCCCTTAGCCCAGTCAAGTTGACATATAAAATTAACCATCACAACATCCTTGGATTTCCTCCTTTCCTATTTCACTGTCCATAGTATGCCTCTTTGGTTCCCTGGGGTAATTTGCAAAAATAAACCACCTCAAGAAAGCCTATGTCTTATAGATTCTACTTTTGAAAGCGGGAGGGGAAGGCTAAGGCAGGCACAATGAGCAGCAGCTTATCGACGTTTCCTGAGAACACTTGCATTTAAAAAGATAAAAAACAAATAAGCACACAAACTAAAAACAAAAGCAGACTTGTTCAGCACTGTGTCTCAAATTATAGCTGTGTAATGCTTTTTTTTTTTAACCAACATATTAACAATATATTATGTATCCTATGCACTAGCACTCAGACCCTGCATTAGAAAGGTCCTGTGTTGGTTTAATGCTTTTTATTATTATTATTTTTTTTTGAGACGGAGCCTCGCTCTGTCACCCAGGCTGGAGTGCAGTGGCGCGATCTCGGCTCACTGCAAGCTCCACCTCCTGGGTTCACGCCATTCTCCTGCCTTGGCCTCCCGAGGAGCTGGGACTACAGGCGCCCGCCACCACGCCCAGCTAATTTTGTTTTTGTATTTTCAGTAGAGACGAGGTTTCACTGTGTTAGCCAGGATGGTCTCGATCTCTTGACCTCGTGATCTGCCCACCTCGGCCTCCCAAAGTGCTGGGATTACAGGCGTGAGCCACTGCGCCGGGCACAACTTCTAGTAATTCATGAAAAAGGGCTCCACATTTTCATTTTTTTTTACTATTATACTTTAAGTTCTAGGGTACATGTGCATAACGTACAGGTTTGTTACATATGTATACTTGTGCCATGTTGGTGTGCTGCACCCATCAACTCGTCAGCACCCATCAACTGGTCATTTACATCAGGTATAACTCCCACTGCAATCCCTCCCCCCTCCCCCCTCCCCATAATAGGCTCCAGTGTGTGATGTTCCCCTTCCCAAGTCCAAGTGATCTCCTTGTTCAGTTCCCACCTATGAGTGAGAACATGCGGTGTTTGGTTTTCTGTTCTTGTGATAGTTTGCTGAGAATGATGGTTTCTAGCTACATCCATGTCCCTACAAAGGACACAAACTCATCCTTTTTTATGGCTGCATAGTATTCCATGGTGTATATGTGCCACATTTTCTTAATCCAGTCTGTCACTGATGGACATTTGGGTTGATTCCTAGTCTTTGCTATTGTGAATAGTGCCGCAATAAACATACGTGTGCATGTGTCTTTATAGCAGCAAGATTTATAATCCTTTGGGTATATACCCAGTAATGGGATGGCTGGGTCATATGGTACTTCTAGTTCTAGATCCTTGAGGAATCGCCATACTGTTTTCCATAATGGTTGAACTAGTTTACAATCCCACCAACAGTGTAAAAGTGTTCCTATTTCTCCACATCCTCTCCAGCAACTGTTGTTTCCTGACTTTTTAATGATTGTCATTCTAACTGGTGTGAGATGGTATCTCATTGTGGTTTTGATTTGCATTTCTCTGATGGCCAGTGATGATGAGCATTTTTCATGTGTCTGTTTGCTGTATGCTTGTCTTGTTTTGAGAAATGTCTGTTCATATCCTTTGCCCACTTTTTGATGGGGTTGTTTGTTTTTTTCTTGTAAATTTGTTTGAGTCCTTTGTAGGTTCTGGATATTAGCCCTTTGTCAGATGAGTAGATTGCAAAAATTTTCTCCCATTCTGTAGGTTGCCTGTTCACTCCGATGGTAGTTTCTTTTGCTGTGCAGAAGCTCTTTAGTTTAATTAGATCCCATTTGTCAATTTTGGCTTTTGCTGCCATTGCTTTTGGTGTTTTAGACATGAAATCCTTGCCCATGCCTATGTCCTGAATGGTTTTACCTAGATTTTCTTCTAGGGTTTTTATGGTATTAGGTCTAACATTTAAGTCTCTAATCCATCTTGAATTAATTTTTGTATAAGGAGTAAGGAAAGGATCCAGTTTCAGCTTTCTACTTACGGCTAGCCAATTTTCCCAGCACCATTTATTAAGTAGAGAATCCTTTCCCCATTTCTTGTTTTTGTCAGGTTTGTCAAAGATCAGATGGCTGTAGATGTGTGGTATTATTTCTGAGGGCTCTGTTCTGTTCCATTGGTCTATATCTCTGTTTTGGTGCCAGTACCATGCTGTTTTGGTTACTGTAGCCTTGTAGTATAGTTTGAAGTCAGGTGGCATGATGCCTCTAGCTTTGTTCTTTTGACTTAGGATTGTCTTGGCAATGCGGGCTCTTTCTTGGTTCCATATGAACTTTAAAGCAGTTTTTTCCAATTCTGTGAAGAAACTCATTGGTAGCTTGATGGGGATGGCATTGAATCTGTAAATTACCTTGGGCAGTATGGCCATTTTCAAGATATTGATTCTTCCTATCCATGAGCATGGTATGTTCTTCCATTTGTTTGTGTCCTCTTTTATTTCACAGAGCAGTGGTTTGTAGTTCTCCTTGAAGAGGTCCTTTACATCCCTTGTAAGTTGGATTCCTAGGTATTTTATTCTCTTTGAAGCAATTGTGAATGGGAGTTCATTCATGATTTGGTTCTCTGTTTGTCTGTTACTGGTGTATAAGAATGCTTGTGATTTTTGCACATTAATTTTGTATCCTGAGACTTTGCTGAAGTTGCTTATCCGCTTAAGGAGATTTTGGGCTGAGATGATGGGGTTTTCTAACTATACAATCATGTCATCTGCAAACAGGGACAATTTGACTTCTTTTTTTCCTAACTGAATACCTTTGATTTCTTTCTCTTGCCTGATTGCCCTAGCCAGAACTTCCAACACTATCTTGAATAGGAGTGGTGAGAGAGGGCATCCCTGTCTTGTGCCAGTTTTCAAAAGGAATGCTTCCAGTTTTTGCCCATTCAGTATGATATTGGCTGTGGGTTTGTCATAAATAGCTCTTATTATTTTGAGATACGTTCCATCAATACCGAATTTATTGAGAGTTTTTAGCATGAAGGGCTGTTGAATTTTGTCAAAGGCCTTTTCTGCATCTATTGAGATAATCATGTGGTTTTTGTCTTTGGTTCTGTTTATATGCTGGATTACGTTTATTGATTTGTGTGTGTTGAACCAGCCTTGCATCCCAGGGATGAAGCCCACTTGATCATGGTGGATAAGCTTTTTGATGTGCTGCTGGATTCAGTTTGCTAGTATTTTATTGAGGATTTTTGCATCGATGTTCATCAGGGATATTGGTCTAAAATTCCTTTTTTTGGTTGTGTCTCCACCAGGCTTTGGTATCAGGATGATGTTGGCCTCATAAAATGAGTTAGGGAGGATTCCCTCTTTTTCTATTGATTGGAATAGTTTCAGAAGCAATGGTCGCAACTCCTCCTTGTACCTCTGGTAGAATTCGGCTGTGAATCCGTCTGGTCCTGGACTTTTTTGGTTGGTAGGCTATTAATTATTGCCTCAATTTCAGAGCCTGTTATTGATCTATTCAGAGATTCAACTTCTTCCTGGTTTAGTCTTGGGAGAGTGTAAGTGTCCAGGAAATTATCCATCTCTTCTAGGTTTTCTAGTTCATTTGCACAGATGTGTTGATAGTATTCTCTGATGGTAGTTTGTATTTCTGTGGGGTCGGTGGTGATATCCCCTTTATTATTTTTTATTGCATCTATTTGATTCTTCTCTCTTTTCTTCTTTATTAGTCTTGCTAGCGGTCTATCAATTTTGTTGATCTTTTCAAAAAACCAGCTCCTGGATTCATTGATTTTTTTGGAGGGTTTTTTGTGTCTCTATCTCCTTCAGTTCTGCTCTGATCTTAGTTATTTCTTGCCTTCTGCTAGCTTTTGAATGTGTTTGCTCTTGCTTCTCTAGTTCTTTTAATTGTGATGTTAGAGTGTCAATTTTGATCTTTCCTGCTTTCTCTTGTGGGCATTTAGTGCTATAAATTTTCCTCTACACACTGCTTTAAATGTGTCCCAGAGATTCTGGTATGTTGTATCTTTGTTCTCATTGGTTTCAAAGAACATCTTTATTTCTGCCTTCATTTCATTATGTACCCAGTAGTCATTCAGGAGCAGGTTGTTCAGTTTCCATGTAGTTGAGCAGTTTTGATTGAGTTTCTTAGTCCTGATTCCTAGTTTGATTGCCCTGTGGTCTGAGAGACAGTTTGTTATAATTTCTGTTCTTGTACATTTGCTGAGAAGTGCTTTACTTCCAATCATGCGGTCAATTTTGGAATAAGTGCGATGTGGTGCTGAGAAGAATGTATATTCTGTTCATTTGGGGTGGAGAGTTCTGTAGATGTCTATTAGGTCTGCTTGGTGCAGATATGAGTTCAATTCCTGGATATCCTTGTAACTTTCTGTCTCGTTGATCTGTCTAATGTTGACAGTGGGGTGTTGAAGTCTCCCATTATTATTGTATGGGAGTATAAGTCTCTTTGTAAGTCTCTAAGGACATGCTTTATGAATCTGGGTGCTCCTGTATTGGGTGCATATATATTTAGGATACTTAGCTCTTCCTGTTGAATTGATCCCTTTACCATTATGTAATGGCCTTCTTTGTCTCTTTTGATCTTTGATGGTTTAAAGTCTGTTTTATCAGAGACTGGTATTGCAACCCCTGCCTTTTTTTGTTCTCCATTTGCTTGGTAGATCTTCCTCCATCCCTTTATTTTGAGCCTATGTGTGTCTCTGCATGTGAGATGAGTCTCCTGAATACAGCAAACTGATGGGTCTTGATTCTTTATCCAGTTTGCCAGTCTGTGTCTTTTAATTGGACCATTTAGTCCATTTACATTTAAGGTTAATATTGTTATGTGTGAAGTTAATCCTGTCTTTATGATATTAACTGGTTATTTTGCTCATTAGTTGATGCAGTTTCTTCCTAGCATTGATGGTCTTTACATTTTGGCATGTTTTTGCAATGGCTGATACCGGTTGTTCCTTTCCATGTTTAGTGCTTTCTTCAGGGTCTCTTGTAGGGCAGGTCTGGTGGTGACAAAATCTCTCAGCATTTGCTTATCTGTAAAGGATTTTATTTCTCCTTCACTTATGAAACTTAGTTTGGCTGGATATGTAATTCTGGGTTTAAAATTCTTTTCTTTAAGAATGTTGAGTATTGGCCCCCACTCTCTTCTGGCTTGTAGAGTTTCTGCCGAGAGATCTGCTGTTAGTCTGATGGGCTTCCCTTTGTTGGTAACCCGACCTTTCTCTCTGGCTGTCTGTAACAGTTTTTCCTTCATTTCAACTTTGGTGAATCTGACAATTATGTGTCTTGGAGTTGCTCTTCTCGAGGAGTATCTTTGTGGCATTCTCTGTATTTCCTGAATTTGAATGTTGGTCTGCCTTACTAGGTTGGGAAAGTTCTCCTGGATGATATCCTGAAGAGTGTTTTCCAACTTGGTTCCATTCTCCCACTCACTTTCAGGCACCCCAATCAGACGTAGATTTGGTCTTTTCACATAATACCATACTTCTTGAAGGCTTTGTTCATTTCTTTTTCCTCTTTTTTCTTTAGACTTCTCTTCTCACTTCATTTCATTCATTTGATCCTCAATCGCTGATACTCTTTCTTCTAGTTGATCAAGTTGGTTACTGAAGCTTGTGCATTTGTCACGTATTTCTCTTGTCATGGTTTTTATCTCTGTCAGTTCATTTATGGCCTTCTCTGCATTGATTATTCTAGTTATCCATTCTTCCATTCTTTTTTCAAGATTTTTAGTTTCTTTGTGCTGGGCATGTAATTCCTCCCTTAGCTCTGAGAAGTTTGATGGACTGAAACCTTCTTCTTTCAACTCGTCAAAGTCATTCTCCATCCAGCTTTGATCCGTTACTGGCGATGAGCTGCGTTCCTTTGGAGGGGGAGATGCGCTCTTATTTTTTGAATTTCCAGCTTTTCTGCCCTGCTTTTTCCCCATCTTTGTCATTTTATCTGCCTTTGGTCTTTGATGATGGTGACGTACTGATGGGGTTTGGTGTGAGTGTCCTTCCTGTTGGTTAGTTTTCCTTCTAACAGTCAGGACCCTCAGCTGTAGGTCTGTTGGAGATTGCCTGAGGTCCACTCCAGACCCTGTTTGCCTGGGTATCAGCAGCAGAGGCTGCAGAAGACAGAATATTGCTGAACAGCGAGTGTTACTGTCTGATTCTTGCTTTGGAAGCTTCGTCTCAGGAGTGTACCCTGCCGTGTGAGGTGTGGGGTGTCGGTCTGCCCCTAGTGGGAGATGTCTCCCAGTTAGGCTACTCAGGGGTCAGGGACCCACTTGAGCAGGCAGTCTGTCCGTTCTCAGATCTCAACCTCCGTGTTGGGAGATCCACTGTTGTCTTCAAAGCTGTCAGACAGGGTTGTCTGCATCTGCAGAGGTTTCTGCTGCTTTTTTTTTTTGGTTTAACTGTGCCCTGTCCCCAGAGGTGGAGTCTACAGAGACAGGCAGACCTCCTTGAGCTGCTTTGGGCTCCACCCAGTTCGAGCTTCCCAGCGACTTTGCTTATCTACTTAAGCCTCAGCAACGGTGGATGCCCCTCCCCCAGCCTCACTGCTGCTTTGCCGTTAGATAGCAGACTGCTGTGCTCGCAATGAGGGAGGCTCTGCGGGTATGGGACCCTCCCGGCCAGGTGTGGGATATAATCTCCTGGTGTACCGTTTGCTAAGACCCTTGGTAAAGTGCAGTATTGGGGTGGGAGTTACCCGATTTTCCAGGTGTTGTGTGTCTCAGTTCCCCTGGCTTGGAAGAGGGATTCCCTTCCCCCTTGTGCTTCCCAGGTGAGGCGATGCCTTGCCCTGCTTCAGCTCTCACTGGTCGGGCTGCAGCAGCTGACCAGCACCAATTGTCTGGCACTCCCTAGTGAGATGAACCCGGTACCTCAGTTGAAAATGCAGAAATCACCAGTCTTCTGTGTCGCTCGCACTGGGAGCTGGAGACTGGAGCTGTTCCTATTCGGCCATCTTGCTCCCAATCCACAGTTTCGTTTTGCACTAGACCCTGCAAATTGTGTTGCTAGTTGTGACCTGGGATAAATTGAAATAAATTGTTCCTACATGATTCTTCATATTTGTTTGTTTTCATAACACACTTGAGTGATTCTTCATACCAAAGGCACCTGAGCTTCCCCTTTCTCTCACCTTGGGGGATTATAGACTGTTCTCCCATCTTCTCTCACCTGTAATACTTTAGCTGGACATACAGAGACACAGTAAAAAAAGAGTTGCAGGAAAGGAAAGTTCAGAGGAAAGGGGAAACTCAAGTGGTTTTAATATGAAGACTCACTCAAGCATATTATGAAAACAAGCAAGCAAGCAAACAAACAAAGCTAGTTATTGAACCACCCATTATTTCAAGAAGAAAAAAAAACAGCTCCACAGAGAAACATTTCTGGAACAATCTGGAGATTTGCAAGGCTTTGGTGGAATACAATGGTTTTATTTGTGGAGAGAATAAGAAATCAAAGACAAGGCTTGAAAGGAGAGGAAAACAACCTTGTAAAAATGATGATTTTTAGAGACCATAATGTGACAAAGCTCCGGTCGATATGCAAAATAGGTTCATGAATATTATCTGATGGATTGAAAAGATGCATCTGAATTCCTTCCTAGATTTTTGTCTGATAATGTAGAAGCAAATTGTTAACTATCTGTTGAAAGTTGGAGTCTTTTTAAAACCTAGCTTTTACATTATTAATATGTGCTTCATTGTGTTTTCCCCACATACCAGTTATTTCTGGGGAAAGCAGCATGTTAGTTGCAAGCCACTTTTCTAACAAAATATGTGACTGTTTTCATCCCTTGGGACCCTAGGGACTTAAAAAAAAAGAAAAAAAGCCACTTTTTAAAATCACACACTAATGTTTAATTATTTAAGTTCAGGGAGCGTCAATGAGAGGTCTGTAAAATTAAGTTTCTATTTTATTTTCTTTTAAAAAGTAATAATGTAAGAGCCGAACTCTGTGCCCTCATGTGCTGGTTTCTGCATTAAATGTGATTCTGCAGGACCAATGCATCACTTTGCATGGAAGATATCAGCCAGTGGCATTTACTGACAGCAATGCATGCCCTCATCAGCTGCCATTGTCACCAAACTTTTTATTCTTTTTTTTCAGCCTCATTCAACCTCAGAAATGTTAGTCCTTTTCTTGAAGCGTAAACAGGTCAGTAAAGTAGATGATATCAGTCTGCAAATCTTACGTGCTTTTATTGTTTGCCTGATTTGGTATCAAGATCTTCCTCTGTATCTGATAACTCGAGAATGTGCCAAGCCTTTGATAAGCTGTTTTACCCTTAAATACACTTTCTGTTCTAAATCTCGGTTTTGTTTGTCACTGTGTAGCCTCATGTGGGCTTTATTAAATTTTGGTAAAAGAAATGAGGTTGACAGTTCCAGTCATTCTGTTGATCAGGGGGATGAGCTTTTATTTAGACATTAAATAAGTGAGAAAAGAATGAATTGCATGGATTCGATTTTTACTTTTGTAATATCTAACACAGGAATTTCATTGATATTCTGTATACTCAGAACATATATCAACAGAATGGCCTGCTGAAATGATTACATTGTGTTGAAAGCGAGAAAGTGAATCTGAATGAATCTACGAATCTTTTGCTGATTCTCCATTCTATTACTAAACTATATTTCATGTTTTATATTTTTATAAAACACGAAACATTTAAATACATGATAAAAGGGTAGCATCTTACCACTTAAGATTTATGCACCATATCTTAGCCTAGCATATGAGTTATGCTTCTCATTATTCTAAATCTTTATAGATTTCAGATAAATGTATAGATTGAGAAATGGGTTCAAAAAGCTTAAATATCTTGCCTGTAGTCTCTTTGTCTAGAACTCGTGAGTCTTTTTAGTTTAGTATTTGTCAGGTTGATCATTCTGCTGTTCAGGCACTTTTTTTCATTTGGGCCATTTTAATAGGTGTACTAAAAAAAAGTACCACAGAGATATTTTGATACCTATCATATATGGAAAAGTATAATCTGCCTGCCTTATTGAATATATTTTTATGATGAAATATTTAACTGAAAAAGTATAATTATTAATGAATTTTGCAGTGACCAATAAGTTATTTAAAGTATAAAATTCAATTCCTTGAGTATCTAATGAAATGAATTTTGGATACACGTGGTGGTATATAATCTACTACCTCATAAGTTCTCTGTGGAATTAATACAGTGTTTTTATAACATAAGCCTTAATTTCAATTCTAAAATTGACATTTGTCTCTTACTTAAAGCTTAGCAACTCTTGAAAAATCAAAATGATTGCTTTATTTAGTAGCTTATTAGAACAATAACATTCTTCTAGCCTTGGAACTCTATGATAAGAACTGAGATGACCATCTGCTGAAATCGCAATAATTTTGGCGTGTTTTAAAAGGAGAATTATGTAACATGTACAGAAAATACTTGAGAATGAGTTTTACCCACACATGCATGTACACACTCTCTCTCTCACACGCACACACATACCTACACAAAATATACTTTAGTAGGGTGGCCATATACCAGTAATGTTTACATAGGGATAATAACAAAAGTAAATATTGAGTGTATGTGTGTATGTGTGTGTGCATGTGTGTGTGTGTGTGTGTAATAGCTTCCAATAATATTGAAAGCAATATTCTACTGTGAAGTATTTCCTGAAATTTCTCTGGATTCTAATACAAATTCTACTCTTAACTCTGACCTGTCAAATGTTAACAGTTACTGTACACTTTTCCCTTTTGGATCTCCATTCTCCTTGATCTGTTCACTTTTTTGCTTTTTTGCTTATCTCCTCTTTGGTAAGTTCTGTCCTCCTATGGACTTGGGTGCTGTGAGAACTGGGTTATTCTCCTGGCTCAATAATTGTTTTTCAGAGTCTGCTCTGTCTCCTCATCCTCTCCATATCCTGCTTTGTAGTCTTCCTCAACTTCAGTCCTCAACCTTTATTCTTTCTTATTCTCATTCTTTCTACTCTCATTCACGCTCTTGTCTTCAACCCTTTTATTTTAGAAACAAATGGTGCTTTTGAAATGGCTTTCAATAAATTTTTCTTTCTCAAATATTTCCTTTGCTTTCTCTGCAGTCTTCTATCCTTAAGGCCAAGTCATGAGACCTATGCTTATTGCTTTAAGGAAGGAAAAAAAAGATTCTGTCTACAACCAAGAAGTCACTGTGAAGCCATTGCTCAAATATGACATTTTAAAATCCACAGAGAGACAATAAGAAAACTAGCAGTCTGTTTTAAAATATTCAGATAAATTTGGAGGATTCAGGGTTGCAAAGGTACAGTTCAAGAAAGCCTTCCTGAATCTCAGAGATATCTGCATTTAACACTATCATGTCCATCACGACGTGGGAATGACTGAGTAACAAAAACAGAGGGAGGAGAGCTAAGCCATTAGGCTTGATGACAACTTCACTGGATCTAGCACACTTTAGAATGATGCAGAGGAAGCAACTGAGAATTCCAAGGGAATTATCTCTAAGAGGCAGGGGATGTGCTGGAAGGAAATACAAGATGCCTTTGATAGGGATGAGGAGGTTGTATCACCTTGGTAGCCTGAGATCATGGTACCTACAACAGTGCCAGAATGATGCTCAAGTGGCCACATGGAACAGTTCCAATTCAGCAGAGATGAGTGAAAGACACCCAGGGACTAAATGGGCCCGGACATAGTTCAGCAGACATATCAAGACCTAGAGGAAGGCATAATACTGGGCAATGCTTCCCATCTAAGCCACATAGATATATACCGTTTCTGAACCCAAATGCAAAATTGGAAAGAGGAGGAGAGGATATCACTTAACAAAGAGATAAACCCTTCAACTAGACATTTATCCCAAAGAGACTGTTTTCAAATCAGAAATGTCTGAAAGATATTTTAATTTTTAAAATTCTTTTATTATACTTTAAGTTCTGAGATACATATGCAGAACATGCAGGTTTGTTACATAGGTATACACGTATCATGGTGGTTTGCTGCACCCATCAACCTGTCATCTATGTTAGGTATTTCTTCTAACACTATGCCTCCCCTAGCCCCCCACTCCCTGACAAGCCTCAGTGCGTGATGTTCCCCTCCCTGTGTCCATGTGTTCTCATTGTTCAACTCCCACTTATGAGTGAGAGCATGCAGTGTTTGGTTTTTTGTTCCTGTGCTAGTTTGCTGAGAATGATGGTTTCCAGCTTCATTCATGTCCCTGCAAAGGACACGAACTCATCCTCTTTTATCGCTGCGTAGTATTCCATGGTGTATGTGTGACGCATTTTCTTTATCCAGTCTATTATTGATGGGCATTTGGGTTGGTTCCAGGTCTTTGCTATTGTGAATAGTGCTGCAATAAACATATGTGTGCCTGTGTCTTTATAGTAGAATAATTTATAATCCTTTGGGTATATACCCAGTAATGGGATGGCAGGGTCAAATGGTATTTCTAGTTCTAGATCCTTGAGGAATCACCACACTGTCTTCCACAATGGTTGAACTAATTTACACTCCAAGAAACAATGTAAAACCTTTCCTATTTCTCCACATCCTCTCCAGCATCTGTTGTTTCCAGACTTTTTAATGGTCGCTATTCAAACTGGTGTGAGATGGTATCTCATTGTGGCTGTGATTTGCATTTCTCTAATGACCTTGACCTTTTTTTCGTATGTTTGTTGACTGCATAAATGTCTTCTTTTAAAAGTGTCTGTTCATATCCTTTGCCCACATTTTGACGTGTTTTTTTTTTTCTTGTAAATTTGTTTAAGTTCTTTGTAGATTCTAGATACTAGCCCTTTGTCAGATGGATAGATATCAAAAATTTTCTTCCATTCTGTAGGTTGCCTGTTCACTCTGATGATAGTTTCTTTTGCTGCGCAGAAGCTCTTTAGTTTAATTAGATCCCATCTGACAATTTTGGCTTTTGTTGTCATTGCTTTTGGTGTTTTAATCATGAAGTCTTTGCCAATGCCTATGTCCTGAATAGTATTGCCTAGGTTTTCTTCTAGGGTTTTTATGGTTTTAGGTCTTATGTTTAAGTCTTTAATCCATCTTGGGTTAATTTTTGTATAAGGTGTAAGGAAGGGGTCCAGTTTCAGTTTTCTGGATATGGCTAGCCAGTTTTCCCAACACCATTTATGAAATAGGGAATCCTTTCTCCTTTGTCAGGTTTGTCAAAGATCAGATGGTTGTAGATGTGTAGTGTTATTTCTGAGGCCTCTGTTCTGTTCCATTGGTTCTAGACATTTTATTAGCATAACCAGGTATCTCCCCTATCAACAGCCATGTTCTTAGCATCTACTACATGAAGTGTGCTGTGTTTGGGTTTATGGGTAATGATAAAAGGATTTTATTTCTACTTTCATGGAGCTCACAATTAGTTGGCAGCATATCCAAGCATCTCTCTTTCTCTGGTAGTCCATCTTCTGTTGTGTAATGGATATGACCTCAGATAGCTAAACTCAACATGTATAGCACTTAATGTACCATTTTCCTTAACACTTACTATTCCACCTACATTGTTCTCTCAGTTATACCTCTCACACTCATAATTTAGGTATGCTCTTTGAATCTTTCTTGCTTTTCTGAGTTCCTCAGAGATAGTCTCTAGGTGTTTCTACAATTTTCTTCCTAGAATCCTAGAATCCTTCCTAGAATCCTAGAATACCTGCCTCTTGGCTCCATTCTCAATGCTACCACAATGGTTCAGATAACTGAATAACTGTAACAATATAATTCATCTTCATAACATTAATTTATTTCCATTCTAAGCTTATAAAAATTCAATGCATTCAGGGTAGATTCTTAGTTATTTAGTATGGCCCTCAAGCTTCTAATGTCCTGGCACCCTATTATTAGTTTCCTATTGTTCCTGTAACAAATGACCACAAATGGGTTGGCTTAAGACAATTCAATTTTAATTTCTTACAGTTTTGGAAATCAGAAGTCTAAAATCAGGTGTTGGCAGAGCTGCATTCCTTCAGGAGGGAATCTGTTTCCTTGCCTTTTCTGCTTCTAGAGGCTGCCTACATTCCTTGGCTCATTGGCCCCTTGCTTGTATCACTCTAAATTCCTACTTCTGTCTTAACATCTGTTTCTATTCCCTGACCATCATTTACAAGGATGCTTCTGATTATACTGTGCCCACCTGGATAATCCTAGATTACCTCCCTCTCTCAAAATCCTTAATTAATTCTGCAAAGACCCATTTATTGTATAAAGTAATATTCATAAGTTCCAGGATTGGACATGGATGTCTTTGAGGAGTGTGGGGGACATACACTATTCTATCCACTACACCCACTAATCATTCTAGGCTATTTTATACTCTGTCATTCTGTTGTAGTCAGAGTCCTCCAATTGCAAACCAATGGATAGACCTTCTGCATTCTCATCTCTAAACTTTTACTCTTAGCTTTTCCCATATTTGAAATGCTTTTGCCCACTAACATCCGCAGCTTAAATTCTACACAACCTTTCATTCTAAGCTTCTTTTCCACCCTATGCTAGCCCACTATGATTTTCTTCTTCCTGACTGATCTATCATCTATCTATCTATCTATCTATCTATCTATCTATCTATCTATGTGTCTATCTATCTGTTTAGAGACAGAGTCTTGCTTTGTGACCTAGGCTGGAGAGCATTGATGCCATCATCGCTCCCTGCATCCTTGACCTCCTGGGCTCAAGCAATCCTCCCACCTCTGCCTCCTGAGTAGCTGGGACTACGGGCACACACCACCATGCCTTGCTAATTTTCAGACTTTTTGTAGAGGCAAGGGTCTCATTATGTTGCCTAGGCTGGTCTTGAACTCCTGACTCAAGCAATCTATATACCTCTGCCTCTCGAAGTACTGGGATTATAGGCATGAGCCACCATGCCTGGCCTTCCTGACTCTTCTAATTGTTATTTTATATATCACTTGGGGAGGAAGACATTTATTATAATTTTATCTTGTATTTTGGTCACAATTATCTTAATCATGAAACAACATTTTACTCAGAATCTATCATGGAAAAAGCATTGGTTTTTAGGTGTTAAGGGAAATACAGACATATCTAAAGATGATTCCTAACTTAACAGAATGTATAAGATGATAAGAAATTTAAAAATTATTATTAAGTCATTATGGTGTGTTAGAAATAACATAGACTTTTGAATCATAATGTTCTGAGTTGAATTGTAGCTCCAACCTGTGGTAACTTATTTATCTCCACTGAAATTCAAGTCTTTTTATATTAAAATGGAGATATTTTCATTATAAGGTTCATTCAATATGCAAACAAAATATACCTTGTAAAGTATCTGGCTCATACTGGAAAGTCAGAAGTTTTCCACATGATTTTTGACATTAAATAAAGAGTCTTCAGGTGTCCAGAGGACTGAGAGAGGACATCAGGTCAGGGAAGGCCATATGGAGAAAGAGAGATTTGAGTTAGACTTTGAAATCTGGATATAATTTTCTCATTGCAGATAGCAAATAGGACCATTGTCACAGGAATTTGGTTTCTAATGATGTACACAAATTGGCTGTTTGAAGGAAGTGTAGTAAATTCCTACAAGAAAGGCTTAAAATATAGGCTGAAGAATTTGAAGGCCAGGCTAAAGGTCCATCCTATTTTCAGAAGGGATTGCCCCATTCACAAGCCTTGGTTTAGGCCTCATCATTTCTTACCAGTGCTATTAGAAGCTCTATAAAGATAGGAACTGAGTCTGTTCATTCCCGTATCCCTAGCATCAGGGCAGGGCTTGTCACATATTAAGCACTCAGGAAATGCCTGTGGAATAAACAGATAGAGAAACATAGGAAGATAAACATGACATCATAGTCCCCCCCGCCAACTTTTTTTTCCATCTAAAACAGAGCAAAATAATCTAAAGATTCAGATATGTTGTAAACAGTTTCCAAGTTTTGGCTCTTTTTCTAAAAACTTATAGTGATGGCTATAAATGTGAGGATACTAATTATTTGCTGTGCTGGAAGGTGGAAAAGAGACAAGCAGTTGAGTGATTTTAAAAATAAAATTGAAAAAAAGTGTCTTGCCTTATGAGTTTTAGGATCATTCTTGTAAAAAATTAGCAGTCATTAATCTTATTTGTGTGATTCTAAAACTTTGCTTGGCTTGGAAGTTGATGGTGATAATTTTCTAAGTAGATGTGAGAGGATGGGTCTGATAAATAATTGAAACAAACATTTAATTTGCTGATGCTTTGTGGTATTTAAATAAATTTATATTTTTGAATAATTCATACTATTTTGCACCAGGTTTCTGTCTTCCCAGGAAATTATAATGAATCTCTGATGCATAAAATGCTTATCCATTTACAGCTGATGAGAAAAATAAAATTAAAACAAAACCCATAGGGGACATACAAGAAGTATCTTCTGAACATCAGAGCCTAAACAGGCTTCTAATACATAAACTTTTGTTTGAGAACTTTGGATCTTGTAATCTTCTAATACACTGAAACTTTTCCATTTTCAAAATACGCATTCTAATAAGTATAAAAGGAAGCAAATTTAATCATTAATAGGTGGATAACCATGGCAACATCATAGCTATGCTGCTATAAACAGCATCATTTTCTAACTGAGCTAAGAATAGCATAACATGTTGAGAGCTTTACTTTAAGTATGATTTCTAAGATTGGAAATCTTGAGGTTGGTAAATGAGAAGTTTAAATGCCACATTATAATTGTTCAACCAAACTTTAACATTTT
Source organism: Papio anubis (assembly GCF_008728515.1). NCBI lineage: Eukaryota > Metazoa > Chordata > Mammalia > Primates > Cercopithecidae > Papio > Papio anubis. The sequence goes on along the minus strand of NC_044981.1, from coordinate 91,980,542 downwards.
CTCACAGATAATGGGAATAAATTATTGAGGTGACAATGATATCTACATCAAATGTTAGTATATTTCCACCAAATTGGGCTACATCTTAAAGGAATATGTAAGATTTTAGTTGATAATTTTCCTAGTCAGGATTAGGGAAGTAGCCACTAGGAAAGTGAGAAGAAATTTTAAAAAGGTCTCAAAATCTTTAACTTCATTACTTCTGCAAAGTTCCTTTTGCCATATAAGGTAACATTCACAGATTCTGAGATTAAACATGGAGGTCTTTGGTGAGGGGATTATTCTATCTAGTACACACACTATTGATTCCAGGCTATCTTCTACCGTATCATTCTCTGCTGTAGTTAGACTCTTTCAATTGTGGAAAATGGAAAAAAAAAAAAAAGAAACCCTTTTTTTTTTTTTTTTTTAAATGTTTGTGGCAGAGCTTGCATATAGGTGGGGCCATGAGACTAGTTCTTTCCTGAAGAACGTGAGGCAAAATGATGAGTGTCACCATCCAGGCTGAGATGGTGAGACCAAGTGAGGTCACACCTCTTCACTTTTCCCTAGTGAGCTGTCCCAATGGAGAGGATTTAACAAAGGACTCCAAGGTGCTGGACAATGATGGAGTCACAAGATAGAAGGATCTGAGGTCCCTGAATCACTGCATAGAACAGATCCGTCCACCCACCTTCACTGCACTGTTACATGAGCAAGAAATATTGTATTAAGCTGCTGAGATGAAGGGATTCTTTCTTTTAGCAATGAGCCTGACCAGCATGGATGGAGGACTTTGAAAGTCAGGAAATCCCTTGTTCTTCTGACGGCTCAGGCTCAGGAAGTGACGCTGGCACACGCTTCAGAATAGGTTCACAGGAATTCATTGCTTTCTTTTTTGTCCAAGGAAACGTTGCTGAGGCTGTGTAGGTCCTATTCATCCCTGTCTCTGCATCTGTGCTTCGAAGGTGCCTGTCCCCAATTCACAATGGACACACCATGTGCTCTGCCTTGAGTGTCCGACATAAAGCTGAATTTGGTTGAAGTAGATTGTCAAAACCATTACATGTTTACAAATTAAGAAGCTTAGATAAGCAGCCACTTAGAACCTATTAGCACTGTCTCTTTACTATTAAGTATGACACCAGTAAAATAGCTTCCTTTCTTTTCTTATTTATGAGTGTTTGATCCCTGGATTTACTTTTCTTTTTATATGGTGTAGAGATATGACAAACTCCTTTACGAAACATGAATTATTTTATATAACTTCCTTTAATAATATACCTAATATTCAAGAAAGAAAGCAGTTGGCAACTTTTAATTTAGAGTATACAATTTTTTGACATCTGGGAGTTCTGAGTAAGCATTAGGAATATGTATTCTTGTGTATAAATTTTTTAGCTAGTCAAAACATCTTTGTTGTACTTTTTAAATGTTTCTTCAAGATATATGAAATGGGAAGAGAAAGTTATAGAATCATCTGGGTCTTGGATCATCTATCTATCTTGGGCTTACATTTAAAAAGAAAGTATGTTTTTAGTAAATTCATCTATGAAGATGTTGCTGAGAATATTTGGAAGAAAGTGGCTCACAGGAACATGACATATAGGATAATTTAAAAGTGATCTTTCTACATAAAAGCCATTTCTCATCTAGCTTTTGGATTTACGGATACCATCTGCTTGGTTCATAGTGAGAGGATCTGCAGCTCCAAATCTGAGCATCAGACACGAGCACATCGTACCTCTTGCAGAACTGGGAATGACAGATGATCTTTGCACAGGCTGTGAGAGGCAGAGAAGAGTAGGGCAAAGGCAGACAGATGGTAGTAAGCATGTGTGGGTGCCTCGTCCCATCTCTTAGGGGTTTGAATGATATAATCTTTAATTTAACCTTTGAGTGCAATAGAAAGGTCAAAGCATATCCTTGAATAAAACATATTCCTCAAGAATGGGTTATATATCCTCTTAAGGAATGATTGTTCTTAAGGTCCTGAATAGTTTCTAACAACAACAACAACAACAACAACAACAACAACAACAACAGTGTTATAGGGAAAACTCAGCTAAAACAGTAACTTTCTTTTCTCTTCAGAAGGAAAGAGGCAGATAATGAAAGTTTGCATGCCTGTGGGTGTGTGCAGCTTGGGTATAGTGGGCACATAAATAAATACTTTTTACTACTCAAGAGTATTGGGAATATTTCAATTATTTCTTTTGTATAACAAATCACCTCAACATTACCCCCATACCCTCAAACTTAGCATTATAAGACAACTATTTTATTATGTCCATACTTTCTGTGGTCAGAAACTCAAACAAAGTATAGCTGCGAAGGCGTATCTTCTCTCCCCATTGCTGGGGCTTCATCTGGAAAGATTCAAAGCCTGGGTCTGTTTACCTGAGTCCCTATTTGTAGCCTCTCCATAATGGGCTCAAGCTAGCTGAACTCATCAGGCAGCTTAGGGCTCCTGAGTGACTTTTCCGCACACCAGGCAGAAGTGGCCTGGGCTTTTAGGATTTACCATCAAGTCATTGTGTCACTTCCTGTGAACCCTGTGTGATGGATAATATTGAGTGTCGACTTGATTGGATTGAAGGATGCAAAGTATTGTTCTTGGGTGTGTCTGTGAGGGTGTTGCCAAAGGAGATTTGAATCATTTGTCAGTGGACTGGGAGAGGCAGACCCACCCTCAATCTGCCAGCGTGGCTAGGCTAGAATAAAGCAGGCAGAAGAAGGTGAAAGAGCAGACTTACTGAGTCCTCCAGGCTTCAACTTTCTCCCGTGCTGGATGCTTCCTGCCTTTGAACATCAGACTCCAAGTTCTTCAGCTTTTGGACTCTTGGACTTACACCAGTGGTTTGCCAGGGGCTCTCAGACGTTTGGCCACAGACTGAAGACTGCAATCATTGGTTTCCCTACTTTTGAGGTTTTGGGACTTTGGGACTCAGACTGGCTTCCTTGTTCCTCAGCTTGCAGACGGCCTGTTGTGAGACTTCACCTTGTTGTTGTTGTTGTTGTTGTTTTAGAGAAGGTCTCATTCTATCACCCAGGCTGGAGTGCACTTGTAATGGCTCAATCTCGGCTCACTGCTTCTACCTCCCAGGCTCCCAGGCTCAAGCAATTCTCCTGCCTCTGCTTCCTGAGTAGCTGGGACTACAGGAATATGCCACCATGCCTGGCTAAAAGGGACTTCACCTTGTGATCGTGCAAGTCAATACTTTTTAATAAACTCCTATATATATATATATATATAGCTATCCTATTAGAGCTGTCCCTCTAGAGAAACCTATTACACTCTATTTGTCAAAGAAGCCACATCTTGGCCGGAATCAAGGGGAGTAGACATAGATCCCTGCCCAGCCCAGCAAAGAATTTGTGGCCATGTTTTAAAATGGTCACAAGAGGATTAGATGCAGATGACATCTAGCATCCAAAAACATATTCATATAAATTTTTTACCATTTTAAAGATCAAGTACTTGAATATTAACTTTTCTCTTTTATCTCTCCCTCAACACCCACACTCCTACATTTTGGATTCCTGAGAATGTCCAATTTTTTTTCTTCTGTGATTTTCTTTCCACTTCTGAGCTTTAGGAAATACCTACAAAGTAGCATTAAACATTGTTTTCTTTGTGTTTAACTTGTGACAGGTATGTTTACTAAGATAAGAAGTCTTACCTAGGGAGTTGGACATAGCATTGACACAGTGTTATAAATCTCATGGAAGAAAGGGAGAGGACATTGGTCTCGCCTGGAGAAATGGAGAAATGTCAGAGAGAAATACTGACTGAAAGATGGCACCCAGCTGCCTCAGTCTTCCAGGCACTGACCGGATGTGCTTTTGATTTATCCCTATCTTTGTCTTTCTTTGATCGTCTAGCTCCTGGTTTCTGTCTAATATTCTAGAAATATTCTCCAAGTCTGATCATTGGTCATATCATTCAGAAACTTCAGATCTCCTCACTTTCTCTGACTTTGTGCTTGCAGCCTTCCTTGTGTATGTGACACGTTGTCCAGCTCTTATGAATCCTGGTGTCTCTCTGCTCTCCTGTCATAGGCGATGATTTCTCCCTGCCTGACAATGATGGAGGCTCACCCTCCCCATGGTCCAGCATGACAGAAAGGAATGCAATGCTAAAATATTTCCACATTAACTCTGGCCAGATGAAAGGAAAAAGATGGAGCAGGAGGGATTTTGATTGTCAGTTTTATTTAGTGCTTTTAAAGTTTTAGTTCTATGATGTGATAGGGCCACGCAGTCCCTTGGGATAAGCAGTACTTAAAGAAAAATACCCAACCTTACTTTTTTTGATTTGCATGTGAAATGTTGTTGTTGTTTTTTTGTCTGTTTGTTGCTACCAAACTGATTTAAATTGATTTTACCTGTTGCTATAAATGTATAATTTAATTTTATGGAAAGTGAATGAAATGTGAATGGACAAAGAGTTGTGACTTCTTGGAAAAATAAAAGAAATGCATTAGTTGCTTCATTAAATGCTTCATTGAGATAAATCTGTAAAATCAAGCAAGGGAGAGAGAAGTTTGAAAGATTATAACATTATTGTAAAATTGTAGGAGGATTCTGTATTAAGTTTGCTACCTCATCTGATATTTATCTTATCCTCAATAAATGGTAGTTACTGTTTATTGTTTTGAAGAATAAGTAACCAGGTAGACAAAAAGTTAGTGCATATCAGGTTCCTTTTCATTTTTCAGCAGATTGACACTTCAAACAGAGTTTGGATGAGAGGATGGAGATTATGTTTAACTTCCGAGGCATGGGAAAATGTGTCTCTAACAAATGTTTTAAAATTATCTTCTCAGGAGGCTGTGTTGATTTTCCCAAACTTTGATGGAGTCAGTCTTTCAGATAACAATTAAATATCTGCTTGAATAATATTCTCCAAGGAGAGCATCATAGGCCCAATTTATTGTATTACAATTTTTGTATACTCTAAAATTGAACAAAGGAGTTTGACATTACTCAACTGAATTACAATAGGTTAAATTATTAATTTACAGGGCATCCAAGTGATTAAATGGAATGTCATGATGAGAATTGCACAGAACAATGGAATTTTCACCAACCGCCCTATTTAAAATTGCAACCCTTTCCCCACCCTTCATTCATGGTTCTCCCTACCCGCTTTCCTGATCTACTTTTGCCATAACAATTATTACCTTCTTATACCCCATGTAATGTCCTTATTTATTTTATTGCCTATCTTCTCCTACAGTCAAGATTATATATTTACACACATGAATTCATCAATCAATAAATTTGTGAATGAATTAAAAATGTGAGTTAGTTATATCAGTAATAGAACTTTCCCAGTAGATAAAGCTTGCCATGAAGTTACCCTAGGATTAAATAAAATACACACACACATTCTCTGTCTCTAAATCATGAGGTGATATATAGTAAGAAGGATCAGTGGTAAATACTTATGTTTATTAGGATAGCTTTGAAGATGATGTTGAATTCAAGGAACAAATCCATCTCAAAATGACTTAAACAATATTTATTACTTCATATAACAAGAAGTTTCAGAAACAGTGTAGCTCCAAATTGTTCAGTTTAGGAGTCCAGTGAGCATATCACGGACTCAGCTTCTCTGAATCTTTATGTTCTTTCATCCTCAAAATACCAGATCTGCTCTCAGGATTCAAAGAAGCTGCAACAATCCAGGCATCACAGCCAAATGCAATCACATTCAGAAAAGGAAGAGACTTTTTCTGTGTGTTTCCTTTTAAAAGTTAGGAAATAATTCCTGGAAGTTATTAGTTATCCTCATGTCTCATTGGCCAGAATTGTACTGCATGCCTACGATACTAACCAATTGTTGGTGAGGAGAATGAGATCACTAGGGTTGACTAATTAGGACTTACTCTCTGGAGTGAGGCTTATCCTGAAGCACATGGCCATGAGAAAAGGGCTAAAAACTGGAACAAAATGGATTTCTTTGGAGTAGAAAAGAGGGGTAGGAACAAATGTTTGGTAGTGTCTGCTAGTCTGCTACAATATTAAATGCATTTATATGTGAAGATAAGGCAAAATAATAATGGGATTGGTTTTCAAATAAAAATAGTGCTTTAACTCAAATCTAGAAGTCAGGAGAGGGAGGCACTATGAGAGTAATATTTTCTTATCTTTCATAGGGGAGAGTCAATTGACATTGTTGACACTTGAAGTATATAGTTTAAAATGACATAATGGAACCAAATCTTATAATGATTTTTGGATTTTTCCATAACCTTAACCAACTAATTCTTTGTCAGAAGACACTTGTTTGTCTGACTTCGTAAGTTCTATTAATTTTATTTCAATTTATTTTTCTAGTGTTTAACTTAAAGTAAAATCACATTTTTATTTAAATATTATTTATATTACAAAATTATTTTATAAATATATCCATATATCTATCTCTTTTTTATTCTCCATATTTTTATACACAAATTAATAGCTAGAATGAAGTTCATCCAATGTTAATGAGATGTATTTTTAAGTATTTACATTATATATATTTGCTACCTCTTTTGTACTCTTCTGAATAGCTTAAATATTTTGGAATGAGGATGTTTCATTTTTATGCAGATGATAACATTGTTTTAAAAAAGTAAAATAAAAGACAAGTAGACTATAAAATTGTAAAGGTATCTCCATGTTGTTAAGTTCAATAAGCAAATTGTTAAACAAAGTGTAGTATAATCTCATTTTATCAAAAAGGGGGAGGGGGCTATATTATTAGAGAACTAAAAAATTTCTAGACATTTGTGTATCACACAGATGACAGTGTTTATTTTTGGGTACAACGCTGTGGGGACTTTGACTTTACACATATTTCTGTATTGTTTGAATTATTCTTCAATGATTGTACAATTCTTTTGAATTAGAAATTATAATAAGTATAAATGTAGGAATAATGATTAATCTAATCCCTGAGTCCTGTTCGTTAGGGTACTGTCCCAAAGCTGTAAGCCCCTGATTTCCAGCTGCCTCTGTAAAAGCCACCATCAACCTCAGTCATTCTCTGCTGCTTGAAACAGTTCCTGTTGAATCACTCTAAGGTTGCAGAAGTCAGTCACAGGTGCCTCCTCACCTGAGGTAAATACTGGTTCACTTAATCGTTGCTGGGGCCAATTGGATAAGAAGCATGATGTGACTCTGGCCTGTGCACTTAGACTCTCTGCTCTGCCCTCCTTGTGCTCTATCAGAAGGTGTCCGGGCAAGAGGGTGCTATGCCTGCACTCCAAATAGTGACCCTGAATCATTACAGTAAAATTAATAATAAAATTATTCCCTCCCTTCTAGTGTCCTGAAGGTATCATAAAGTCCAGAAATGTGCAGGCAGGTGGAGTTTCCTACAACTGAGCCTATCAGATCTTAAGACACAGGGGTTTTTAGGCGTTGGTTTCCTGAAGTATGTGCTGCACTTTACGTCTAGTCTTTTCCCTGGTATTATTGACTACTGCTCCGCAGTTGATTTGGAATATTCAGTTTTCAATGGAAAATTGTTTCCTAAATGCTTAAACATATTAGATATGAGAGTTATAGAGTATCAGCTTTAGGAGCACCTGGCACACATTTTTAACTTTCCACTGAAATATCAATGACTAAACACAGAAAGACAAAGTAAACCACACACCACCATCAGGACACTTTCAGACAAGTTGTTGCCATATCTTGGTGGCATTTCACAAACTATAAAGATGAGAGAACTGCATTGAGAATTACTGGCCTTGAGGAAGCAGAGTACAAAGAAACATCGCAGTGAGAGTAGGGATTCATTCTACCTGTATTAGTTTCCTAGGACTGTCAAACAAAATACCACAAACTGGATGGCTTAAAACAACATAAGTTTATTCTTTCATAATTCTGGAGGATAAAAGTCTGAAATCATGGTGTTGGTAAGGCCACGCTCCCTCCGAAGTTTCTAGGGAAGAATCCTACTGTGCCTCTTCCTAGCTTTTGGTAGTTTCTGGCAGTACTTGGCACTTGGCTTGTAGATGCATCACTCCATCTTTGCCTCCGTCTTCACATGGCTTTCTTCCCTGTATGTATCCAGTCACTGGAGTTAGAGCTTACACTAATCCAGTGTGAGTTCATCTTAACTTCTGCAAAGAACTTCTTTCTGAGTATGGTAATATTTGCAGATATCAGGGACTAGGACTTAAACTTATCTGTTTGGGGATACAATTCAACCCATGACACTAACTGAAACCAAAAGAAATACATTGAGTGAATGCATATTAGATGCTGTGTTAAGTAATTTACACTAAATAAGGCAGTGGTAACAAACCACCCCTGAATTCTCAGTGGCCTACAATAATACAGGTTTATTTATGTCTAATGTTGCATGTCAACTATGGGTCTGCAAGGCCCTGAAGGCTTTGCTCTGCCTGTCTTCTTCATTCTTGGATTCAGGATGAAAAAGCAGTTGTAATTTCTGACACTGTTATGGGGTTGAATTATGATCCAAATTCTTATAATGAAGTTCTAATCCCTAGTACCGCAGAATGTGACCTTATTTGGAAAGAGAGTCATTGCAGATACAATTAGGTAAGATAGGCCCTAATGCAATATGAACGGTGTCTTTATAAAACAGGGAAATTTGGACACAGAGACAGACACACACAGAGGCATGTTGATCTAAAGAGTCAAATTCTGTAAAATATTTGAAGAGATGTATTTTGAGCCAAATATGAGTGACCAGTGGCCTGTGACACAGCCCCAGGATACCCTGAGAACATGTGCCCAAGGTGGCAGGGCTACAACTTGGTTTTGTACACTTTAGGGAGACATAAGACATCATCAATACATCTAAGATGTACATTGGTTCTTTCTGGAAAGGCAAGACAAAGCAGGAGCTTCCAGGTCATAGGTGGACGCAAAGATTTTCTGATTGGCAATTGGTTGAAACAGTTATTATCTAAAGACCTGGAATCAAAAGAAAGAAATTTCTGGGTTAAGATAAGGGGTTGTGGAGACCAAGGTTTTTTCAAGCAGATGAAGCCTCCAGGTAGCAGGCTTCAGAGCTCTTATCAGACCTAAATAGGTGCCAGACTCTTTGTTAATTCTCTCCTGGGTCAGGGAAGAAACCTGGAAAGCAACAGGGATTCCCTACGGAATGTAGATTTTCCCCACAAGAGATACTTTTGCAGGGCCGTTGGAAATATGTCAAAGAAATATATTTTGGGGTAAAATACTTCTATTTATTTTAGGGTGTACCAGTGATCTGTCATGTGATGTGACCCTAGAGTCAGGCTGGAATTTGGGGTCTTATTGCTACAAAAGTCTGTTTCATCAGTCTTCAGGTCTGTGTTGATGTTAATGCTGGTCAGCTGTGCCTAAATTCCAACGGAAGGAAGGTATAATGAGGCACATCTTACCTCTGTTTCCCATCATGACCTGAACTAGTTTTTTAGGTTAACTTGGAATGCCCTTGGCGAGAGGAAGGGTCTATTCAGTTGGTTGGGGGTTTAGAATTTTATTTTTGGTTTACAGGAGAGATGATGTGCAGAGACACAGGGAGAAGAAGCCATCCACAAGCCAAGGAGAGAGGCCTGGACAGATCTTTCCCTCACAGTCCTCAGAAATAACCAATCCTTTGAACACCTTGATTTTGGACTTCTAGGCTCTGGAACTGTGAGGCAATAAATTTATGTTATTTGAGCTCCAGTTTTGTGGGTACCTTATCTGGCAGGTCTAAGAAATGAACACAGACATGCCAGTCTCATGGCAGAGGGAAAAGAGTATATGCATGGAAACATTCAGTGGTTTTTCAAGCTTCTGCTGAGAACTAGCTTACATAATTTCCTCTCACTCTTCCCTGGCCAAACCTAACAGTGGGGTGACTCTGATTGGAATCTAGAGGAACCACAAATGCATATATCTGCTAAGTGCTGAGGATCGGGAAGGATGGGGCCTGGAGAGAAAAGCAAAAGCAAATTTATTCCAGTTTTCAGGGGCTTCAGTAGATGAAGCCCTGCTAGAGGAGAGACCTGTAGTAAACACAATCTCCAACATGAAGTGAGCTGGGTTTTCTCTAAAGCTGTATCCGTCCTGAGTCAGCTCAACTCCTTATTAGAACCAGGCGTTCGGCCCCTCACCTTATTTGCCAGACAGAAGAAAGGCAAGTCCTGTCTGAAAAAAGGGGATAATTTTGACATTAGTCTCTACTATCCTTTTATAGACAATGTCTGAAAGAGAGAGAGAGAGGGAGACAGAGATGAAATGAAGTAGGAAAATGTGACCATAACCAAGAACAAATGTAATTAGTCAGGTGTTAGGTTTGGAGCTAGATAGTTTTGGCCCTACAGTTTTTTAGGCAGATCATTTTAGTCATCTGTGTTAACTCAGTGTCCCTGCAGGCAACTGAGTTTTTGACTTACTACTCCTTCATTAGAACATGAAGCTTATGTTCAATATATAGGAAGAATGGGAAAATAATATAAATTTAAAATTTCAAAGCATAATTATATTTTTAGTTATGTGCTTTGAAATGATCAGGACCAAAAGGAAATTGAAGAAAACTCTTTAGCATCTTCAGTAGCTATCCCATGTATTTATTTGTTCAACAAATATATGCTAGGCATTGTGCTAAGTGTTAGAAATTTGGGAATGAACAAGACAGACCCAGGTGATGTCCCAGTGGAGTTTAGAGTGCAACAGGCAGAACCATTAGCTAAGTAAGGAAAATGAAGGCAAAAGGCTAGGGTAACCACAACAACAACAAAATAGAGTGCTAAGACCAAAAATGGTGTTTATGGCCCCCAGAATGTAGTGAGGGTGGGATTCATCTGAATGGCATTGCTCTGTCACGTGAGTGGGCCTGTGGGTCATTGGCCACAGGGGATATGATCCCTAGATCCCTCTTCCTATGAAACTGCTTTCACTTAGGAAGACTCACTCCCAGGGGAGATGGCTGCCTCCAATCCCTTATTGTTTCAGCTGGAGAATCACCTCAGATTTCTGAATAGAAACACCCCGAAAGTCTGGTGAGGACCAATACCTCTGCCCCTGCTCCCCAGAGCACCACTGCTCCTCAGCTCTTGGATGTCGGAAGCCTTGACTAGCTTTAATTCTCCATTGTTTTTGGCCGAAGTGAGAGACGTTTCTACTAACGTATCCTTATTCTCTTTTCTGCCCTGGTGTCTAATAGTTTCTTCTGCTTATTATGCCCATATCTTTACTTCTCTAAACTTAACAGCACTGATAATAACGGCGCCAGATGACCCAGGTAGAGCATTTACCACGTACAGGCACTGCTCTAAGGACTTTCCATATATTAATTCATTTCATCCTCACAACACCTGGGTGTAATGCTCCTTTATTATTAATTTATTATCATATAACACTATTGTTTATTTTGTATTCTCATCATTATTGATCTATTCTGACCTTCAAGACCTTATGTTTCCTTTAATATCCACATAATCCATTTCCTCAGAGCTTAACCTTTCTCCTGAGGATTATTTTTCTTCCTCCAGTTTAATTAATCTGTCTTTCTTGATTTATTTTCATGTTTCTACTGCTTCTGTTCTGAGATGAAGGCTGAACCAATTTCTTTTTAAAAGCCACTCTCAAGTCTTCCTTGACTTCTGAGCAAACTTGATTCCTAGAGGCAGAATGTTTCAAGCCTAGGCCTTTTAAATTACCTTTCTTTCTTGGTTCTGCAATATTTCAGTTGAGCCTAAGAAGGTAGCATTTGTCTCTATACTAAAGGCCCTACTTATTTTTACTTATTTCTTGGTGAAATAAACCACTCTTCTGTGAATCCAGCTACAACTTGTGTCTTACACCATTTTTAAGCCATTTCAGAACTTACGCAATTAAAAAATCCAGAGTCAACTTGAGACTATATGAGGGATAGACTTTTAAGCGTTTGTGGACAAGAGCTTAGCTAAGCTTGTATTCGAGCTTAGCTCCTCTGCTATTCCCTACTTTTCATGAATGAAGTTCCGAATGACATGAAGCATCACAGTATTTGGAGAAATCTATGCCACTCTCTACTTTGGCTTCACATTAACAAGTCCAAGCTAAAAATCCACACTATTTTTCTGTAGTTTCTGTAGAACACAGTCGTAATTTAAGATTTGATCTAATTGGCAAAACAATACAAAACAACAACAACAACAAAACCCCAAGTGAAAGCATCAAATAATTTATACAACTCCAAAATATCTAAAAAGCATGACATGAGAACACTTTCCTATGTAATCAAGTCTTTCGCTTACTATGGCCCCATGGCTGCCCGCACCTGCTCGGATTCTCTCCATCCCTCAAACTGCATTTTTTTTGCGAAGGCGCCTGTGTGGTTTCAATGTGAAGCAATGGCAGTATGTCCCTGCAGATGCCCAGCAGCCTGAGAAATCAATATATGCTGAGACCAAGGCACCCTGTGCTTTTGCTGAGGCCTGCTTGAATATTCCTAAACCTAGTGAAGAGGTGCAAAACACCTACTTGCCTGTGAACAAAGTTTCCATAAACTTCAGTGACATGTCAAGGAAAAACAAATCCATGCAGCTTTAAACTCTCCACTTTCTGCTCCAGTGTCCAATTTTTTGTTGTTACTTTGTCCCTCAAATTCAGCTTTGTATATATATATTTTTCAAGTTTCAAACAGATTTTGGAGTTTTAGGAGGCCAATGAATGACACCTTGCTTTATCTACCCAAGATTGAACCAATTGGAGAGACAAAACAGTGAAAGATAGAGAGCAAAATACTACTTCTATTACTGAGAAAGGGTTTTGGGTGACCTCTGTGAGTAGCAACAGTGGGCTTTCTAACTTTGAACATTAGAACTAGGCAGACCTGCGCACTGCGTCCCAGGCAGTCCTGGAAAGCCCTATGCCTCCCAAATTAAGCTGTTCCTTTAAAACTTACAGCAAAGAAGAACAGATGAGACGAGCACTTATAGTATCTACAACAGCTGGACAGGGACACTGTGGAAAGAGTTAAGCTACACATGCTCAGTTCCTTCTCCCAAACTCACCCATCAGTCATTCTTCATCCCTAGGGCTAGAAGGATCACGAGGGCAAGAGCGCCAGAAGTGGTTGACAGTGGAGCTCCATCCGCACAGAGGGAACTAGCAAGAGTGAGAAAGTGCGTCCCCCTGCTTACAATTCAATAGGGAAAACACTAACAATGGTGCTAATGAGGCAAAGAACAATATAAAATAGAGATTTTTCTATAGAAAATTAGGCAAAAGACATAGACAATTAACAGAAGAAATCCAAAGTATAAATAGCTGAAAATTGTTCAACTTCACTTGTAATCAAATAATTGAAAATCAAAATAATTATGATACTGTTTTTCCACTGAAGTAGTGAAAAATGTTATACAATTTCTAGAAATTATTTCAATCAAGATATTTAATGTGTTTTAATGCATTAAATTCAGTTCTGGAAATACGGTAAAAGTAAATGATGATAATGTGGACAAATATTTAAGGGCAAACATGTTTCTAATAGTGTAATTTATACTAACAAAAATGTGATAATAACCTCAATATTTAACTGTGGAATACTGGCGAATTAATCGTAACGATGGACTATTATGTGGCTATCGACATTAATCTTTAATAAAATTTAACAACTTTGAGCAATGCCCGTGATTAAATATTAAATTAACAAATCAAGATATACAGATCTCTGTGTGTATGTGTATTTAGTAATGTAAACTTATGAACATCTGTCTGTATGCCCAGCAAAACATAGTAAGAAATATATAAAACCTAAATCCTACTTTAATTTTAATTTTTCTCTTTATACTTTTATATTACTATATAATTGTTAATTACATATAAATTAATTTTCTACAACAAGCATATGTTACCCTTTTACAATTAGGAAAACATGAGCACTTAAAACGTCATGAATTTTAACACAGTTTAGCCTACAGTCATCAATTACACTCCATAGAGAAGAAACCATCATCAATTGCACTCCATAGAGCAGGAACCACAGGAAGTAGGAGGCTTTTGGGGAGCAGCAATAAGAACCACAGAGCAGAACTGAAGTGAAGTAGAGGGTGATTCAGTACCTAACCATGGCTTTTAGCCGTCAGCATTGTTATAGTCATTATGAATATTCATCTAATTCTTACTGCATCCCACACAAAGTCTTTAGAACCTTGCATGAAATAACTCATTAAATCCTCACAACTCTATGAGAGTGGTACTATTTTATTAGTTTTAGTTGACAGTTGATAAAACTCTGAGGCAGAGTGAGAGTTTTAACTTGTCTGAGTTCTGATAGCCGGTAAGTGCAGAGAGCAGGCTCTTATTTAGGGCAATCATATCCTAGAGTCTGTGCTTTTAATTCCACTGCCTCCGTGCTGGCATTTGTTCCCCCATGTTATGGTCCAGGAAGGTATTTTTGGTACAGTGGGTACTCTTGCAGGTTCTTTCCATACAACAATCTTTATGACCTTATTCATTGTGAGGTCCCCAGAAGTTTGATAAGAGTCAACTCCAGGATATTTGAATCTAAATTCCACATTCTTCCTACCTGACCGTGCGGAATACCAGAATAACAATTCTCTTTTTGTTATTATGAGAGTGAATTTTCTCATTAGTAGGATAGTTACACTAAGAGGCCAACTTTGCTTTGTGTCCTGTGTCTTGATACACACACTCCTGCTTATGAAAGAGTTAAAATTTTGATTCATCATGAACCATTTGTGTTTTATTTTCAAAGAGGGTTAAGAAATAATAATGTAATGTAATTAGAAGACCAAATTGTATTATTTTAAATATTATTATTTAGTTGGATTGTGAATACTGCTTAGAGAGAACTGGACACAAGAAAATCAACTTCCAAAGTTGAAGGAACATATATTCCCACATACCTCGTTACTTAAAAAATTAGTCATCAAATTTTGTAAGTAGTTTGTATAGATTAAAATAACATGGTGAAAAATATTAACTCAGTATCCTGAGCTTTCATACGTCCCTTATGAAAGGTAGCCAGATATGCCATTCAAACGCAGTCTGAAAATAAAGGAACCTCCTTTCTTTGTGTCATAGTAGAAGCCAGCTTTAGGAAGCCCTGAACACACTGTCAATACATAATGAGTTGAGAATAAATTGAAAAGCGAAATAAATGACAGCTCATTACTCTCACTGATGAAAACAAATTAATTATAGCAACTGGCTGGCAGAAATAATGCTGTACAAGGCAGGCAAATACAATCTATTTAAGTAGCTCATTGATTGCAAAAGAAATTTAGATCATATGAAATTTCATTAAGGAGCACTAGATGCTTAGAGTCTTTGTTACCACTGACAGCTTCATACTATGTTCTCATAGTACTTTATATTTTCCCAAATATTTTGCCTTAGTAAAAATTATAGGTTTATAGTGCTTTAAATGCAATCTGTGGACCAACTCTTGTGCTACAAGTCCCCCTACTTCTTGCAACACTCAGCCGTCTTAATGATGTCAATTCTTAGCCGTTCAAAGAAAGCAAATAATTTTCATGATGGACTGGGTGATTTTCTCTTTTCTCAATTAGATAGGCAACCTGTTATTAAACAAATATGTTCACGAGAAAACTTTAATTTTGAAGATACTATCTTAGACAACTTGCAAATGGAAATTAGGGAGGATGCACCAGTGAAATGGATGGATGATTAAATATCAGACTTGATTAAACTCATTCCACCAGACCCCAATGTGGGGAGGTGATGATATTGAGGAACAGCTGACCCCCACCCAATGCTTCCCTGTACTCCACACCCCATCAGAACATGGTTACAACTCTAGGGAAATTGACTTATGTTAGGTTTCTGCTTCTTAAAGGAACAGAGATTAAAAATAATAAAGTTTTAGAAAAAATAAAATTTATGTTTTTTTGTTATTTAAGTTTGCAGACCAGTGAGGGAGAGGAGAATAGACAGTTAACAGATTTTACACGCACACACACACACACACACACACACACGGTATAATGCTACTGAATTTCAGGAGATATCTCTAAATTATGTGAGCGAGAAAGGCCTATCTGAAAAGGTGATATTTAAGAGGAAACAGCCATGTGTTGCTAAATGATGGAGATATATTTTGAGAAATGTGTCCTTAGGTGATTTCTTCATTTTGTGAATAGTATGGAGTTTACTTAGACAATCCTAAACCTAGATGGTACAGTCTACTACGTGCCCAGGCTATATGGTATAGCTTATTGCTTCTAGGCTACAAACCTGTATGGTATGTTCCTGTACCGAATACTGTAGGCAACTGTAACACAGTGAGAAGTATTTCAGAATCTAAACATATCTAATATAGAAATGGTACAGTAGAGATACTGTATTATAATCTTATGCAACTACCATACTACCATCATACATGTGGTCTGTTGCTGACTGAACCATCATTATGGTGCATGACTGGATGTCATAAAATTTTTGGAAGAAAGAACACTCTTGGCAGAAGCTACAGTACATGGAAAGCTTTGAGGCAAGACAGACGTGCTTAGAGAATCTGCAAGATGCTTGTGTGTGTGTGTGTGTCTGTGTGTGTGCACGTGTGTGTTTGTATCATAGTGAGAGAGGATGTGAGTAGAATAGGATGAGGGGAAACACATTTCCTTCCCAGAATACTCCACCCACCGGTAGCACTGCAGAAGTAAATTTAACTTAACCAGACCCCTGACCCAACTTCAGTCATGTTCTTTCTCTTGGAAATTTGGAATTGGGACACAGATTCTGGGGCAGTCAGGGGCGGTGGGGAGCTGTGCTGCACTGTCACATTGTGTGGGCCACTGTCAGCTTCAGGGGGAGTTAGAGCTACATGGAAGTCAATGTCATGGAAAGTCAGAAACAGCAGTTTTCAAAAAAAGGCTTTTTTTTTGTTTTTTCAGAGAGAACAAAGGAGCACATGCTCAAAAAGAAGTAGGAGTGGGAGCGCCTGTGGACCCAGAGACTGACCATCAAAGAAAGTAGTTGCCTGACAATTTTCCAGTTTCTGCATTCCTGCTCTTCGTACTCCATGTGAGTCTACGGTGGACTCCTCCCTCCCCATTTTGGTCTGCTTAGCACTCATGTATTTCTTCTGCTACTTATGAACTCTGGTGAGACTGTTAATTGTAGTGTCTCTCTGGCTTTTTGGTCCAGACATGGGTGTGTGACCCAGTGAGGGTTCCTCCTAGATTTGGTATGTGGGCACTGGGAGAAAAAGCTCTCTCTTCTTTTTGAAGCATGAGCTATAAGGGATGTAGGCTTCCAAAGGAGCTCCTTTCTGCCATGTGTTGAGAAGTTGCCAATAGTAAAAGGATGAGGCCAAAACACAACGGAAGCCTAGACAAGTAAAGCTGAGTGGTTTGAGAAAGAGACAGAGAACCCATACAATAGTCAGAGATTCAACACACATTAGCAAAAATCTCACCCTTCTACCTGAACTATTTTGAAAGAGCCTCTGTTCTTTGCAAATAAATTGTCCTTAATGGAGTACTCTGCAATCATTGAATTCATTTTTTGTTTTCATTTTGCAGATAGGAAAGTTAAGACCCAGGGTGGCTAAGTGACTTCCTCATGACATTTCAGCATTGACTTGTGGCCTCCCAAACACAAACCTAGGACCCTATGAATACCAAAATCTGAGGATACTCAAGTCCCTTATATAAAATGGTATAATATTTGCATATAACCCATGCACATAATCTCTAGATTACTTATAATACCTAATACCATGTAAGTGGTATATAAATAGTAGTTATACTTTATTGATTTTTATTTGTATTTTTAACTGTTGTATTGTTGTTTTTATTGTTTTTTTATTCCGAAATATTTCCCATCTGCCATTGGTTGAATACAGGATGCAGAACTGGAGGATATGAAGGGCTGACTGTAGTTAGTAAATTCATAGATAAGGATCAATCTTATCAGAATCAAATAAATGCATGTTAAAAATGTAATGTCTTAGCTACTAAATTCATTTTCCCTAAAATTAACAATATCTACTACTAGAAGCAGCATCTTCAAAATTGGTTGTTCATCTGGGAGACTGTGGTTAAATTTCTTTTTTAGGCTTGAAGGCTTCATAATGCCCACAATATATTTATTTTCTCTTTTCTTTGGGAAAAGAAAAATTGTGACTTTTCCTGTTATTCTGAAGTAATTCCCACAAAGACTTCAATACACCTTCCTCGGAAAGACACATTTTGCATCATTGCAGCAATAAGTATTCATACATTGTAAGGCTTGCAAACTTCCACTGAGAACGCATTGCTCAAAATGTTTGCCAGTTTGAGGTTTAATGACACCTCAAGTGACATTATGTGTTTGCTGTCACTCACATTTCCTAGACGAATTTTTAAGGGATGGAAAGAAATCCTCCAGGTTGTAATAGAACCCCAGTTTTGAGGGGTTATTATTTTGGACCTACAAAAAAATTTATAATCAGACAGCTTAAATCAGTGTGGTAATATTTGCATGCTGTACTGTAATATTGTTTTGCATAAAGAATAAAGGGACAATGAAATAACACTTTGATTGTTTGTTCTAATACTTGAAATTATAAAGTATTTGTTTCATTGTGTATTTTTCAAAATGCAGACATTAGGCCTGGCTTAAACAGTGATCCTGTTTTGGCAGGCACTCAATAATATTGTACGAGGCACCATTCTTTGGAAAATTTTTTTGTGTATCAATAACTTAAAAATATTATGGTCTGGGCGTGGTGGCTCACGCCTGTAATCCCAACACTTTGGGAGGCCAAGGCGGGCGGATCACCTGAGGTCAGGAGTTTGAGACCAGCCTGGCCAACATGCTGAAACCCCACCTCTACTAAAAATACAAAAAATTAACTGGGCGAGGTGGTGTGTGCCTATAGTCCCAGCTACTTGGGAGGCTAAGGAATGAGAATCGCTTGAACCCGGGAGGTGGAGGGTGCAGTGAGCCGTATATATATTTATATATATATACACATACGCACACACACATATATATACACACACACATACATACACACACATACATACACACACACATATATACACACACATATACACACACATATATACACACACACATATACACACACATATATACACACACACACATATATATATATAAAATGGCCAACAGTCTATCAAAAAATTAGTATAAATTTTAGGAAATCTTAAATGAATGAACCTGTCCCTTGCAGTAGTTTTTATAGTGATGAGCAGTATGTACTGAGATTCATGCACTACGCTGAGGACCCACAAGTGCTACTGCTTACTATAAATAAAGTAGGCACCATGATGGCACTATACACACACACACACACACACATACACACACACACACACACACACAGAGAGAGAGAGAGAGAGACAGAGAGAGAGACAAAGAGAGAATTTATTTTAAGAAATCAGCTGACATGATTGTAAGGCTAGCAAGTCCAAAATCTGTAGGCTAGACTGGCAGGCTGGAGACCCAGAAAAGAGTTGCAGTTCTTGTTTAATTCTGACAGTCTGCTGGCAGAATTTCCTGTGTGCATGTTTGTGTCCTAATACCCTCTTCTAATGAGGACACGGTCATACTGGATTAGGGCTCACTAATTTTGGTGGGCCTTATGGACAGATATGGAGTAAAAGTGATTTGCCATATCAGTAGCTACATACCAGGTACTAGGGGATGAGTCAATTTGTTCAAGTAATGAAACCACATCTGGTACAAAACTGCAATTGAAGTCAACACTTTGTTAAGCTTACAATAATCCACTGTCATCCTCCAAGATCCTGCATGGGCCAAATACACAAATTGAATTGGGGATGCAGAGGGAATCACCACCCCTGCATCCTTAAAGTTCTTGATGGTAGCACTGATTTCTGAAATCCCTCCAAGAATGCAGTATTGTTTTTGGCTAAGTATTTTTCTGGGTAGAGGCAGTTCTATTGGCTTTCACTTGGCCCTTTCCACTATAATAGTTCTCACTCTACAGGTCAGGGAACAAATGTGAAGATGCTGTCAGCTACTGAGTATACCTATTCCAATTATACATTCCAGAACTGAGGAAATAACCACAGGGTGAATTCGGGGACCCAAGAGGCCCACTGCAAGATTAACCTGAGTGAAAACTCCATTGATCACCTACCTGACCTCCATAAGTCCCTACTGTGATTGGTGAGCCAGAATGATATTTTGGGTCTCCTGGAATTAATGTCAGTTCAGAGCCAGTATCAAGTAATTTTCCAAAGCTCTGAATATTTCCTTTTCCTCAATTTACAGTTACCCTGGTTAAAGGCCAGTGGTTCCTTTGGGGAAGTCCGAGAGAAAGATTAATAGTATAAATTTTTGGTAGTGACCTGAGTCCTTCTTCAAGGGGACCCAGACTCCCCTTTATTTCTAAGGGGCCTTGGGTTTGTAAACTGGCTCAACTCTGGGAATTGATTGAGGAGCTGTGAATCTGTTTTTGTAATTCAGGTTAGACTTTTGTTCACTTCAAGTAATAATTTACTAGAGTTTCTGTCTATTTCATTTCTAGGAAGTCTGTGATAAACCTGCCAAGGTCATAGGTCTGCATGTATAGACTGTTCTGATTGCTGCTTTGACTCTGTTGTCCGTTACCTGGACATGTAACCATGTCCATCTTACTTTGGTGATAGAGTGCTGCCACTTGGCGCCTGTGACCCCAGGATCTAATTACTCCCATTGCACTTAGGTTTCCCAATCCAGTGGCTACCGTCCCCATTGTAAAGTCTGGCGTACAGAGAAAAGTGATCACAGGGCACTTCAAGGATGTTGGGCTCCTCTCACAAGTTTATTTCTCACAGTTGTGAAAAGTATGTCTTCTGGATTCTCCTAGTGTGGGGGCGTAGTTCTTTAATGACAAATTCACTCTAATATTCCAATCTCTCTAAGCTTTTAATCCCTTCCTCTACATTACATGTCTGGCATTTCCAAATCACTCATCTTTTGGTCCATGTTTTATGCAACCAACTGACCAAACTGTTAGAGCCCTTTTTTGACTCTCTGTGCTGCAATATTATATGTAGAACGTCTGTATAGTGTGCTCATTCAACCTAATCCAACTTTATCTTCCTTCAACCATAATTCCACACTCTTAATATCCATTCCCACACATGTTTCTCTGATTTGTGTCTGTAAAAATTAGAAAAATCCAATAGTTATTTGAAGTCTAGTATGCGTTCTTATGGGTCATACTTTGTATCTCATCTTTAGAGACCTGCTGGCATTTGAGTCTAGTTGTAGGTCCAGAAGCAAAGAAAAGTGATGTGGATGGGTCTTGAGGGGAATTAGCATTGTCTTACATGGCAACTGCCTCAGGGGAAGTCATACTGTTTTCTCAGGAAATGTACAGTTAATCCAATCCCCTCATACAGGGGATACCACTAGGGGTAGGGAGACTACTTTCTCTGGCAAAGAAGACTCATCAGAATTTAGGAGCTCAATGTCCCAAGCTTCATTGGGTTCTTCATACATGTCTCCATCCCTACTTATAGAATCCCATACTTTTCCCAGTCAATGCTTTCACTTTAACAGTAGACACCCTGTGAGGTTGGGAGTTCAATTTACATTGTTAGTTTAGGCAGTCACTGGATGAGATTTTGCATTAGACTTTCAGCAATCTCAACCCTGCAGCTACAGAAGATAAGGCTTTCCTTCAGGGCACCCATAGAAGCCTTTAAGTCATTCATACAGCACTTGAACTGGGAAACTGAATCCCTGAGCTCATCCCATCCTTTCACCACTTTGTCTAGTGATCTTAGGAGTAACCAAACAAGGTCATTATATTTGTTTATTTTCTAAAAATGTTCAAAAGTATATACCCAGTTCCTTGTCTCTTATAAGTGGTTTGTTGGGTATCCAATGCATATATTTTTCAAGTCTCTATTATAATTCATGCCATGGACTATCAGTGCACTCTTTACTATTGGAAATAGAGTCATTAGTGTCTTTAAATCTAATCATATTAGAGAGCCAAACCTGAAACCAATTTAGGCAGCTCATTCTTAAAATTCTCTTTCTCTGGAATCATTTTCAGTACAAAAATCTACTAGGGATTCTCCAGAGAAGCAGAGCCAATAGGATCTATCTATCTAAGTATGTATCTATATAGATACATATGTCTATCAAGAGAGGTATTTATTATAAGTTATTGGCTCATATGATTATGGAGGTTGAGAAGTCCCACGATCTGCTGTCTGCAAGCTGGAGATTCAGGAAAGCAGTGGTGTATGAAGGCCTGAGAGCCAGAGGACCAATGATGTAGATTCCAGTCTGTGTCTAAAGGCTTGAGAACCAGAAACATGGATGGCAGGGGAAGATTGACGTCCTAGCTTGAGCAGTCAGACTGAGAATACATTCAAACTTCCTCTGTTGTGTTTTGTCCTATTCAGGCCCTCAGCGGATTGGTTAATGCCTATCTACACTGAGGAAAGCCACATGTTTTACTCAGTTCACCAATTCAAATAGTAATTCTTTCTGGGAATGCCTTCTCGAACACCCAGAAATAATGTTTAAGCAGACATCTGGGCATCCAGTGGGCCAGTCAAGTTGACACATAAAATTAACATCATACTGAATGAATAGAAATGCAAGTTTGCCTACTTTTTCTGCTTAAATTAGGAATATGTTATGCAGTCGATTTTAGCACAGTTGAGGAGTCACAATGCTATGGCAACAGCTTGACCAGGGTCCAACTCTTGGTTTTAACTGCATGACTTAGGGCAATTTCTGAATCTACCAGCTTACTTTCTATGACATACTATTATTGACTTCATATTTGAAGCTTGAATTAGTTGATGTAGGTAGGACATTTAACACAGTTCCAGGCACATAGCTAGAGTTCAAGCAAATACTGGCTTCATTATTAAGAGGAGGCTCCCCTGGGAACTTTCTCCTGAAGACTTGGTGTAGTAGCCAGAATTACATCTTCCCATCTCCTGAAAAAAATCTACATCCTAATCCCCAGAGCCTGTGGTTATGTCAATTTACATGACAAATGATAATTTGCATTTTTAATTAAGAACAAATATCTTAAGATGAGAAGAGTAGAGTATCCTGTGTTATTCATGTGGGCCCAATTTAAATATGAGTCTTTAAAATGAAGAAACATTCCTGGCTGGGTCAGAGGGAAATGTGACTATGTAAGAAAAATGAGAAAGGTATTTGACATTCCCGGTTTTGAAGATGGAGAAAGATGGTCACAAGCCAAGGAATGTGGACAGGCTCTAGAAGCTGGAAAAGGGAAAGGGACCTTTTCTTTCAGACCCTCCAAAAAGGAATGCAGTCACTGACAAATCTTTAGCCAAGTGAGACTCATGTTAGACTTCTGACCTAGCTTAGCAGAGAGGTTGTGGAGTGGGGAGTCTAAACAGTACCATACCGAGTTGAAGGACCTTAGGAGGGCTCCTGACAACTAGCTATTTTGAGTGAAGTGGCTAAATTGACATCTGATGGTATTTTCCGTTTCTGTTCATGAAGTAGGAAGATTCCCAGACTGAGCTCAAGCAGTTTCCAAGACTAAGTTTCAAACACATGTATGCATATCTAAAAACTGGTGGGTTTAACATGGAGGGGATTTGATGTGTGAGAAGAAAGGCAATCAGTGAGGTCAGTCCAGTAAGAAGGCTTGGAATTCAGAGGGGTGGCAGGACTCTGAGCACAGTAGAGCCGACTTCCCAGAATTATCTGAATTCTGTAGCCAGCAGGGGGCTAAATGTAAAACCAAGGAAGTATTTGTTTTTAGCATCAGCAGATAATAAACTAGATGGGGCAGACAGACTTCTCTTCCAGGGTCTCCCAGGTGCCTTTGGAGCTGGGCACTGTCAGGCCCTCCAGGGTTTGGGCAGTGGCAGTGCCTGCTGAGCAACTTCCAGTAGAGTGGAACCAGCAGAGCCTCGTGGACAAGATGGTGTTCAGGTGAGGAAGGCAGAGCAGCAGAGGTGAGAAAAACGTGGGTGACATACATTAGGTGAAAGGACGTGGCTCTGCCCATAGCTAAGACCTTCTACAGAATCTTTTGAAAATAACTAAGGGCTGGGCACAGTGGCTCACACCTTTAATCCCAGCACATTGGAAGGCCAAGGCAGAAGGCTCACTTGAGACCAGGAGTTTGAGACCACCTGGGAGACAAAGTGAGACTTAATCTCTACAAAAAATTAGCTGGTCATGGTGGTGTCTGTCTGTAGTCCTAACTGCTCAAGAGGTTGAGGTGGGAGAATTGCTGGAGTGCAGGAGTTCGAGGCTGCAGTGAGTTATAATCTATGATTGTGCCAGTGCACTCCATCTTGGACTGAGGGAGACCCTGTCTCAATAAACAAACAAACAAACAAACAAACAAATGGGGAACTTTGGAGAGTAAGAGGGATCATTGAAGAGAGAAGAGAAGTTCTGCAACTTAAAAACAGTTCACATAGGTACCATCTTTAGATGCAATGTTGATTTAAAAATTGATTAGATCTTCTTCCAGGACATCATGTTGAGTGACTGCAACTAGAGAACAGTGGGCTGTCCAGAATGGTACTGTTGGGGCAGGTTAATGACAAAGGAAGTCGGTTATACCCAAACAGTAGCTTGAACACCCACCCCAGGGTTTAATTGACAAGTTTCATGAACAACCTAGCAGTGCTCTATTGCTTCATTAAGCAGGCCAGTGAAACCCTCATATTATCAGAATATTATCAGGATTCCCTTAACAGGTACTGAAGAAGTAATTTTCTAGGAAATAAAATTCTAATGGGTGAATAAAAAATCAACGAAACAAATACACATCACCCCTGGACAAATGCCCATTTACCCTTTAGAATCAATGTAATGCAGCTTCCTACAGGTAGTAACTTTTCACTGCGTTATGATGACCAAATAAGTAATTATAAGAAACCAGGTATCTTTGACAGTCCCACTGGTACACTAATGGATTGCCACATAGGTTGTTTACAGACAAATCATCGCAGAGAGAGATTAGATTAAGAAACAACATTCTAAGAAGACCAGATTTAATCTTGGTTGACAGAGACATTCTTACCTATGATTGGCTAATTAGAGCACATTCAAAATATGAATGTAGCATATACACCTAGGGCATAAAAATTTTCCAGAAAACTTTCCAGACACACACCAACATATTTTTAAATTAATTTTTAATTTTTGTGGTTATATAGTAGATGTATATATTTATGGGTTACATGAGATATTTCGATATGGGCATATAACACATATAATCACATCAGGACAAATGTAGTATCCATCACCTTAAGCATTTATCCTTTCATGTCACAGTCTAATTACACTTGTTTACCTATTTAAAAATGTACAATTAAATTATTTTTGACTATAGTAATCCTGTTATGCTGGCAAATACTAGGTCTTATTCATTCTTTCTATTATTCAAACCCATTACCCTTCTCCACTTCCCTGCCACCAACCCACTACCCTTTGCAGGATGGTAACCATCCTTAACACTCTCTATCTCCATGGATTCAATTGTTTTAACTTTTAGCTCCCATAAATAAATGAGAAAATGTGAATTTTGTCTTTCTGTGCCTGGCTTATTTCACTTAACATAATGACCTCCAGTTCCATTTATGTTGTTGAAAATGACAGGTTCTCATTCTTTTTATGGCTGAATACTCCTTTGTGTATATGTGCCATATTTTCTTTATTCCTTCATCTGTTAATGGATGCTTATATTGCTTCCAAATAATGGCTATTGTGAATAGTACTGCAATAAACTCAATAAAGAGTGCCGATATCTCTTATTTCCTTTCCTTTGGGTACATACCTAGGAGTGGGATTGCTGGATCATATGACAGCTCCATTGTTAGTTCTTTGAGGAACCTCCAAACTGTTCTCCATAGTGATTGTAATACTTTACATTCCCATCAACAGTGTACATCCTCACCAGCATTTGTTATTGCCTGTCTTTTGGATAAAAGCCATCTTAAATGGGGTGGGATGATACCTTATTGTAGATTTGATTTGCATTTCTCTGATGAGCAATGATGTGGAGCACCTTTTCATATACCCATTTTCCATTTGTGTGTCTTCTTTTGAGAAATATCTATTCAGATCTCTTGCCCATTTTAAAAATTTTCCTGTAGAGTTGTTTGAGCTCCTTATATAATCTGGTTTTTATCTCTTGTCAGATAGGTAATTCACAAATATTTTTTCCCATTGTGTGGGTTGGTTCTTCACTTTGTTTCCTTTGCTGTGCAGAAGCTTTCTGACTTGATGTGATTGCATTTGTCCCTTTTTGCTTTGGTTGCCTGTACTTGTAGGGTATTACTCAAGAAATCTTTGCCCACTTAAATGTCCTGGAGAGTTTCCCCAATGTTTTCTTGTAGTAGTTTCATAGTCTGAGGTCTTAGATTTAAGTATTTAATCCATTTTGGTTTGATTTTTGTATATGGTGAGAGATAAAGGTCTAGTTTTATTCTTCTGCATATGGATATCCATTTTTTCCCAGCACTATTTATTGAGACATATTCCCCAATGGATGTTCTTAGCACCTTTGTCAAAAATGAGTTCACTAGATGTATGGGTTTATGTCAGGGTTCTCTCTTTTGTTCCATTGGTCTATGTGTCTGTTTTAATGCTAGTACCATGCCATTTTGGTAACTATAGCTCTCTAATATAATTTAAAGTCAGGTAATATGATTGCTCCAGTTTTGCTCTTTTTCTTTAGGATAACTTTGGCTATTCTAGGTCTTTTGTTATTCCATATAAATTTTAGAATTGTTTTTTCTATTTCTGTGAAGAATGCCATTTATAGTTTGATAGGGATTGCTTTGAATCTATAGATTGTTTTGGGTAGTATGGACATTTTAACAATATTGATTCTTCTAATCCATGAACATAAAATATCTTTCCATTTTTTTTGTGTGTCCTCTTCAATTTCTTTCATTAGTGTTCTATAATTTTCATTGTAATGATCCTTCATTTGTTTGATTAATTCTTCAGTATTTTATTTTATTTGTAGTTTTATAAATGACATTACTTTTTGATTTCTTTTTCAGATTGTTTGCTGTCAGCATATAGAAATGCTACCGATTTTTGTATGTTGATTTTGTGTCCTGCAATTTTACTGAATTTGTTGATCAGTTCTAATAGTTTTTTGGTGGAGTCTTTAGTTTTTTTTTTGAAATATAAAATCATATTATCTGCAAACAAGGATAATTTGACTTCTTCCTTTCCAATTTGGATGCCTTTTATTTCCTTCTCTTGTCTGATTGCTCTAGCTAAGACTTCCAGTATTATGCTGAATAACTATGATGAAAGTGGGCAACTTTGTCCTCTTCCAGATCTAAGAAGAAAGGCTTTCAGTTTTTTCCCACTCAGTATGATACTAGCTGTCAGTCTGTTATATATGGCTTTTATTATGTTGAGGTATATTACTTCCTTTTTTAGAAAATTTTTTATTTCCATAGGTTATTGGGGAACAGGTGGTGTTTGGTTACATGAATGAGTTCTGTAGTAGTGATTTGTGAAATTTTGGTGCACCTATCACCCAAGCAGTATACACTGTACCCTATTTGTAGTCTTTTATCCCTCACCCCCTTCTCACCCTTTCCCCCTGAATCCCCAAAGTCCATTGTGTCATTCTTTTTCCTTTGCATCCTCATAGCTTAGCTCTCACTTATGAATGAGAACATATGGTGTTTGGTTTTCCATTCCCGAGTTACTTCAATTAGAATAATAGTTTCCATTCTCATCCAGGTCACTGTGAATGCCGTTAATTCATTCCTTTTTATGGCTGAGTAGTAATCCATCATATTTATACCACATTTTACCCACTCATTGATTGATAGGCATTTGGTTGGTTCTACATTTTTGCAATTGTGAATTGTGCTGTGATAAACATGCATGTGCAAGTATCTTTTTTGTATAATGACTTATTTTCCTCTGGGTAGATATTCAGTAGTGGGATTGCTGGATCAAATAGCAGTTCTACTTTTAGTTCTTTTAGTTCTGATTGGTTTTTCTTTATAGGTTACCTGGTGCTTTGGTCTCACAGTTCTTAAAATTATTTCCTCTGTCTTAACTTTAGATAATCTGATGACAATGTGGCTAGGCATTGATCTTTTTGTGATGAATTTCCCAGATGTTCTTTGTGCTTCTTGTATTTGAATGTCTAGGTCTCTACCAAGGCCAGATAAATTTTCCTCGATTATTCCCAAAATGTTTTTCAAACTTTTAGATTTCTCTTCTTTCTCAAGAACACTGATTAATCTTAGGTTTGGTCATTTAACATAATCCCAGACTTCTTGGAGGCTTAGTTCATATTTTCTTATTCTTTGTCTTTGTTGGATTGGGTTAATTCAAAGACCTTGTGTTTGAGGTCTGAATTTCTTTCTTCTACTTGTTCAATTCTATTGCTGACACTTTCCAGAGCATTTTGCATTTTATAAGTGTGTCAATTGTTTCTTGAAGTTTTGATTGTTTTTTATTCATGCTATCTATTTCCTTGAATATTTCTCCTTTCACTTCTTGTATCTTTTTTTTTTTTTTTTTTTTCCTTACATTGGGCTTCATCTTTCTCTGGTGCCTCCCTGATTAGCTTAATAACAAACCTCCTGATTTCTTTTTCAGGTAAATCAGGGATTTCTTCTTGATTTGGGGGCATTGCTGGTGAGCTAGTATGATTTTTTGGGGGATATTAACCTTGTTTTGTCATATTACCAGAGTTGGTTTCTGGTTCTTTCTCATTTGGGCAGGCTCTGTCAGAGGGAAGGTCTGGTGCTGAAGGCTATTGTTCAGATTCTTTGATCCACAGGATGTTCCCTTGATGTAGTACTCTCCTCCCTTTTCCTATAGTTGTGGCTTCCTGAGATCTGAGCTGGAGTTGCAGTGATTATTATCTGTCTTCTGGACTAGTCACACAGCAAGTCTACCAGCCTCTGGGCTGGTACTGGGGGTTGTCTGCACAGACAACCTGTGATGCGAATTATCTGTGGGTCTCTCAGCCGTGGATACCATCGCCTGTTCTGGGGAAGGTGGCAGCGGGGCGAAATGAACTCTGTGAGGGTTCCTAGCTTTGGCAGTTTAATGCACTATTTTTGTACTGGTTGGCCTCCTGACAGGAGGTGGCACTTTCCAGAGAGCATCAGCTGTGGTAGTATGGGAGGAACAGATGGTGGGTGGGGCCCTAGAACTCCCAAGAGTATATGCCCTTTTTCTTCAGTACCAGGGTGGGTAGGAAAGGACCACTGGTTGGGGGCAGGGCTAGGCATGTCTGAGCTCAGACTCTCCTTGGGTGGTTCTTGTTGCAGTTGCTGTGGGGATGGGGGTGAGCTTCCCAGGTTAATGCAGTTATGTTCCTAGGAGGATTATGGCTGTCTCTACTGTGTCATGCAGGTTGTCAGGGAAGTGAGGGAAAGCCAGGAGTCACAGGCCTCACCCAGCTTCCACACAATCCAAAGGGCTGGTCTCACTCCCACCGTGCCCCCGCCCCACCCAACAGCACTGAGTCTGTTTCCAGGCAGTGAGTAAATAGAGCTTTCCTCAGGCTGCCTGCCTCCCCACTGTGAAAGCAAATATGGCTTTCCTTCTTCCCTCACCTGTGGAGATGGCACACCGGATTTACACCCTTCTCTGAGTTCTGGCCAGGAATCTTCTCAATCAGCTCAAATTGTTACAAAGTTCAGCTGGAGGTTTTCTTCTCCCTGTGGCCTTTTCCCAGCACCTCTGGTTGCCCTCCTGAAGGACGACTGTGAGGCCAGGAAAAACGACTTGCTGGGAGACTCAGTGAGCTCCCAGGGCTTTTCCTGCTGCTTCCTCTACCCTATATTTCACTCAGCTCTCTAAATTGACTCAACTCCGGGTAAGGTCAAAATCTTCTCCTGTAATGTAGGCCTTCAATTTCCCCAGTGGGGGTGTGTGTTCCGGGGTGGACGATCTCCCTTTCCCACTTCCACAGTTTGGACAGTCACAGTATTTGTGTTGTTTCCTGGGTCCTGCAGGAGAAATCTGCTTCCTTCAGGGGGATCTGTGGGTCCTCTCAGGTTTTCTGATTTATTCCTGCAGTTGTTCTGGAGCAGAAGTTCATGACGAGCCTCCACATCCTGCTTTGTCCATCAGAGTCGGAGCTACAACGCAGTCCTGCCTCCTCTCTGCCATGATCCTCTAGTTGAAAAAGTCAGGGTATGTTCCTTCTATCCTCAGTTTTTTGATGCTTGTTATTATGAAGGGGTGTTAAACATTATCAAATGCTTTTTCAGCATCAATTGAAATCATCATATTGTTTTTGTCCTTCATTCTGTTGATATGATGTACTATATTGATCAACTTGTGCGTATTGAACCATTCTTGCATCCCTGGGATAAATCCCACTTAGTCAGGATGAATGATCTCTTTAATCTGTTGTTCAATTCATTTTGCCATTATTTCATTGAGGATTTTTGCATCGATATTCATTGGTGATATTGGCCTATAGTTTTCTTACTTTTCTTTTCTTTTCTTTTTTTTTTGCTTCATCTTTGTCTGGTTTTCATATTAGGGTAATAATGGCCTCATAAAATGAAATTGGAAGTATTCTCTCCTCCTCTATTTTTTAGAATAGTTTGAGTAGGATTGATATTCTTTAAATGTTTGGTAGAGTTTAGCAGTGAAGCCATTGGGTCCCTGGATTTTGTTTGCTGTAAGAATTTTTATTATGGCTTTGATTTCATTATTTGTTATTAGCCTGTTCAGGCTTTGGATTTCTTCATGGTTCAATCTTGGTTGCTTGTATGTGTCTAGGAATTTATCCATTTCCTCTAGATTTTTCCAATTTATTGGCATATAGTTGCTCCTAGTAACCACTAATGATCCTTTGAATATTTGTGGTGTTGTTTGTAATGTCTTCCTTTTTATCTCTGATTTTATTTATTTGGGTCTTTTCTCTTTCTTTCTTAGTCTGGCTAAAGGTGTGTCAGTTTTGGTTATCTTTTCCAAAGACTAACTTTTGTTTCATTTGTATTATTTTTTTCATTTACATTTCATTTATTTCTGCTCTGATCTTCATTATTTCTCTTCTTCTACTAATTTGGGGTTTGGTTTGCTTTTGTTTTTCTAGTTTTGTGAGATGCATAATTCGGTTGTATTAAAAGTTTTTCTACTGTTTTGATATGGGTGCTTATAGCTATAAACTTTCCCCTTTCACTGTTCCCATAGGTTTGGCATGTCATATTTTAATTATAATTTGTTTTAAGAAATTTCTCAATTTCTTTCTTAATTTCTTCATTAACTCACTGATCATTTAGGAGCATATTATTTAATTTTCATGTGTTTGTAGGGTTTCCAAAATGTCTCTTGTTATTGATTTCTAGTTTTGTTCCATTGTGGTCAGAGAAGATACTATTTCAATATTTTGGAATGTTTTAATACTTGTTTGGTGACCTAACATATGGTCTATCCTTGACAATGATCCATGTGCTGAGAAGAATGTACATTCTGTAGCCAGTGGATGAAATATTCTGTAAATATCTATTAGGTCAATTTGGTCTATTTGGTTTCCATTGACATAGAATATCTTTTTCTATCCCTTTATTTTCATTCTATCTGCATCTTTATAGGTGAAGTGTGTTTTTTGTAGGCAACAGATGTTGAGTCTGTTTTTTTTTTTTTGTTTTTTCTCTTTTTAAAATAATCTGTTCAACCACTCTATGTCTTTTGATTGGTGAGTTTAGTCCATTTTCATCCAATGTTATTATTATTAAGGACTTACTTCTGCCATTTTATTGTTTGTTTTCTGGCTGTTTTGTGGTCTTCTTTTCCTTCTTTACTTCCTTCTTGTCTTTCTTTTAGTGAAGGTGATTTTCTCTGGAGGTATAATTTCATTTCTTGCTTTTTATATACCCTGTGTATGTTTTCTGATGAGATTACTATGAGGCTTGCAAATACTCTTATAACTCATTATTTAAAGCTGTTAAGAATGTAACACTACTTGCATGAACAAACTAGCAAAAAGAAAATGAAAAAAAACTACACTTTAACTTTGTCCCCTGCTTTTTAACTTTTTGTTGATTCTATTTATACATTATTGTATTGTTCATGTCTTGAAAAGTTGTTGTAGTTACTATTTTTGACTGGTTCTTCTTGTGCTGTTTCCATTTAGAAAAAGAGTAGTTTATACACCACAGTTATAGTGTTACAATATTCTATGTTTTTCTATGTAGTTACTATTACCAGAGAGTTTTATACCTTCTTGTTGCTCACTAACATCCTTTCGTTTCCGATTGAAGTACTACCTTCAGCACTTCTTGTAGGACAGGTCTGGTGTTGGTAAAATCCTTCAGCTTTTTTTAATCTGGGAAAGTCTTTATTTATCCTTCATATTTGAAGGATATTTTTACCAGATACACTATCCTAGGATAAAAGTATTTTTTCTCCAGTAATTTAAGTATGTCATGCTACTGTCTTCTGGCCTGTAAGGTTTCCACTGAAAAGTCTGCTGCCAGACATATTGGAGCTCCATTTTATGTTATTTACTTCTTTCCTCTTGCTGCTTTTAGAATCCTTTCTTTTTTCTTGACCTTTGGGAGTTTGATTATTAAATGCCTTGAGGTAATCTTCTTTGGGTTAAATCTAGTTGGTGTTTATATTAGTCCATTCTCACATTGCTACAAAGAAATACCTGAAACTGGGTAATTTATAAAGAAAATAAGTTTAATTGGCTCATGGTTCTGCATACTGTACAAAAAGCATAGTAGCTTCTCCTTCTGGGGAGGCCTCAGGGAGCTTTTACTCATGGCAGAAGGCAAAGTGGGAGCAAGCATCGTACATGGCAGAAAGAAGACCGAGAGAGTGAGAGAGGTGCGACACACTTTTAAACAACCAGATCTCATGAGAACTCACTCACTATACAGTAGCATGGGGATGGTGATAAACCATTCATGAGAACTCTGCCCCTGTGATTCAGTCACCTCCCACTAGGCCCCATCTCCAACACTGGGGATTACAATTTTACATAAGATTTGGTAGGGACACAGATTAAAACTATATCAGTGTTTTATAACCTTCTTATCCTTACATAACAGATCAAAACCATATCAGTGTTTTATAACCTTCTTATCCTTACATATTTATATCTTTCTCTAGGTTTGGGAAGTTCTCTGTTATTATCCTTTTGAACAAACTTTCTACCCTTGTCTATTTCTCTACCTCCTCTTCAAGACCAATAACTCTTAAATTTGCCTTTTTGCGGCTATTTTCTAGATCTTGTAGGTGTGCTTCATTGCTTTCTATTCTTTTTACTTTTTTGTTTTCTGACCATGTATATTCAAATAGGGTCACTAATTCTTCCACTAGATCAATTCTGCTATTAAGATAACTCTGATGTATTCTTCAGTCTGTCAATTGCATGTGCCAACTCTAGAATTTCTGCTTGATTCTTTTAAATTATTTCAATCTCTTTGTTAAATTTATCTGATATAATTCTGAATTTCTTCTATGTGTTATCTTGAATTTCTTTGAGTTTCCTCAAAACAGCTATTTTGAATTATTGGTCTGATCTCTGTTTCTCCAGGATTGGTTCCCAGTGCCTTATTAAGTTTGTTTGCTAAGGTTGTGTTTTCCTGGGTGGTCTTGATGCTTGTTGATGTTCACCAGTGTCTAGGCATTAAAAAGTTAGGTATTTATTTTAGTCTTTACTGTCTCAGCTTGTTTGTACCTGTTCTTGGGAAGGCTTTCCAGGTATTCAAAAGTACTTGGGTATTGTGATCTAAACTATGTCTGCACTGGGGGAACCACAAGTGCAGTAATGCTGTGCTTCTTGAAGACTCATAGACCTATTGCCTTGATGGTCTTGGATAGGATCCAGAAGAGTTCTCTGGATTACCAGGAAGAGACTCTTCTTTTTTTCCCTTACTTTCTCCAAAACAAACAGTCTGTCTCTCTTTCTGTGCTGAGCTGCCTGGGGCTGGAGATAGGGTGACACAAGCACCCCTGTGGTCACCACCACTGAGACTGTGCTGGGTCATACCTGAAGCCAGCCCAGTACTGGGTCTCACTCAGTGCCCACGGCGGCCACTGCCTGGTGACTGCCTATATTTGCTCAATGCCCTCAATGCCCTAGTTGTTTACAATCAGCAACTGGCAATACCAGCCAGGCTTATGTCTTTCCCTTCAGGGTACTGACATCCCCCAGGCCCCGGATAGGTCCAGAGATGCTGTCTGGGAGCTAGGGACTGTGATCAGAAGCCTTATAAGTCTACCTGGTATTCTAGTCTACTAGCAATACTTTTGTCTTTTTATTATTTGTTTTCTAGCTGTTTTGTGATCTTTTCCTTCTTTACTTCCTTCTTGTCTTTCTTTTAGTGAAGGTGATTTTGATTATGATTGAGTTGGTTGAGCTGGTTCTCAAACCACAAGACCCAGTACTTCTCATTCTTCCCTCCCCTTTCCACAGGCAGAGCAGCCTCTCCTGCCCCCAGTCCATGGCAAGTATTGCCTGTCTACCACCAGTGTTCCCTTAAGGCCTAAGCATTCTTCAATTGTCTTGTGGTAAATGTTACTACCAGGCCTGGGAGTCACTCTTTAGGGAAGTGGGCTCACCTTTGTGGAACTAGCACATTTCTGGTAGCTCCAGAAATGCCATTCAAGAACCAAGGCCTGGAATCGGGGACCCCAAGAGCCTACTTGTTGCTCTACCCCACTGTGGCCAAGCTGGTACCTAAGGTGAATTCAAAGTCCCCTTTACTTTTCTCTGTACTGTTCTCAAGCAGAAGGAGTCTCTCATCATAGCCATCATGGCTGGGAATGTGCTGGGTCTCACCTGATGCCAGCATGTCTCAGAGTCTCACCCAAGGCCCATAATGTACTGCCTGAGTATCACTGCTTATTATTCAGGGCCCAAGGGCTCTTTAGTCAGCAAGTAATAGATTCTGTGTTGGGTCCTTCTCTTCAGGGCAGCTGGTTCTCTTCTGGCCCAGGGTATATGTAGAAATGTAATCTGGGAGGTAGGGCCTGGAATGGGAGCTTCATGACTCTAATCAGAACCCTATTCTTCTGTGGCTGAGCTGGTATCCAAGTTGCAAGACAAGAGTCCTCTTTACTCTTCCCTCTCCTCTCCTCACGCAGAAGGAAGGGCCCTCTTTTGGAGTTGTGAGTTTTACTGCCTGGGGTTATGGGAGGGATGGTGCAAGCATTCTCTTAGCTGCCCTGGCTGGTGTCTCAGTATGTTACGTGCCCCTAAATCCACTGGCTCCTAGCTCAGCTTAGCACTAGGAGTTGAAATCCTTGTGGGCCAGACTGCCTTCTAAGTTTACTTATTGCCCCAGAGCACTTCAGCCCATGGTGGCAAGTCTCGCTGGAAGTTAACTTCCAGCGGCTGGAATGGGCAACTCCCCTCTGGCTAGGGCTTGTCTGAATGCTTCCTCTATAGGCGGGTGTCAACTGAGCTCAGCCTGGTTTTGTTTTCCCCTGTGACAGGGCTGCACTGATTTCCATGCAAAGTCTCACAGTTGCCACCCTCTCCCTCTCCCAAGTGCAGAGATTTGTCTGTGACATGCAGCCGCTGCAGGAGGATTGGGGTGGTGGTGTTAGCAATTTGAAACGGTCTTTTCTACCCTATTCAGTGCCTTTCTCAGCAATATAAAGTTAAAGGCAGGTACTGTTAGTGCTCATCTAATTTTTGGTTCTTAGGAAGTTGCTATTTTTATCTAGCTAGTTGTTGAATTTGGTTTTCCCATAGTGGGGCACAATCTGGGGCCTTCTATTTTGCCATCTTGTTTCCTGCCTTTCTTCCATTCCAACATATTAACAGTGGTAATCTCTGGGAACTCAAATTGTAAGTTACTTTCATTTTCTTTACACTATCTGTATATTTAAATTTTCATTGCAATGATATATATTTCTTATATAAAAAACTATAAAAACACTTTAATAACAATTTATGGGTTTTAAACTAAAAGCATTTTGAAAATATATTCTCAGCAGACATGCATTCAACAAAATATTTGTTTCTATCATGTGATGGTATGGTGACAGATATGATAACATCACTGGAAAAGAACAAAGGCAAAAATGACCCGTATCCACACTCTGGTGGGACAGATAGAGACATTTGTACATAGGCCAAGTACAATTTTACAGGCCAAGTGCCATAGGAGTACAGCAGAAGGGGAAACAGCTGGGGATTTATGAAAGGGTTTTGGAAAAGATGATTGACACAGACCTTGAGGTATTTCAACAGATGCAGAAGTGAGATGAAAATTAGTCCGAGAAGTAGAACAGTGACAGCTGGAAGTGGTGTTACATGTTCACCAACTGGAGTGCCTGTCCCAAAGAACTTGTAGCAGAGCACTTAGGGATAGGAGAAAAAGAGAGTAGAAAGCGATGCATCCACAAAGACCAGATGGAGAGGCAACATTTCCCACAGGAAAGTATGCAGCTTGCAGACAAAGAGACTGTATTATTAGTCCATTTTCACACTACTGATAAAGACATACCTGGGACTGGGCAATTTATAGCAGAATGAGGTTTATTGGACTTACAGTTCCACATGACTGGGGAGGCCTCACAATTCTGTCGAAAGATGGAAGACATGTCTCACATGGTGGCAGTCAGGAGAAGAGAGCTTGTGCAGGGAAACTCCTCTCTTTTAAACCACCAGATCTTATGAGACTCTTATTCACTATCAAGAGAAGAGCATGGGAAAGAGCTGCTCCCATGATTCAATTACCTCCTACCACATCCCTCCCACAACAGGTGGGAATTCAAGATGAGATTTGGGTGAGGACACAGCAAAACCATATCATTTTGCCCCTAGTCCCTCCCAAATCTCATGTCCTCCCATTTCAAAACCAATATGCCTTCCCAACAGTCTCCCAAAGTCTTAACTCATTTCAGCATTAACTCAAAAGTCCACAGTCTAACATCTCATCTGAGACAAGGCAAGTCCCTTCTGCCTATGAGCCTGTAAAATCAAAAGCAAGTTAGTTACTTCCTAGATACAATGGGGGTACAGGCATTGGGTAAATACAGCCATTCCAAATGGGACAAATTGGCCAAAACAAATGGGTCTACAGGCCCCATGCAAGTCAGAAATCCAGAGGGGCAGTCAAATCTTAAAGCTCCAAAATAATCTCCTTTGACTCCATGTCTCATATCCAGGTCACGCTGATGTAAGAAGTGGTTTCCTATGGTCTTGGGCAGCTCCACCCCTGTGGCTTTGCAGGGTACAGTCTCTCTTCTAGCTGCCTTCATGGGCTGGCATTGAGTGTCTGTGGCTTTTCCAGGTGCATGGTGCAAGCTGTCAGTGGATCTACCATTCTGGGGTCTGGAGGATGGTGGTCTGGAGACAGTTGCTCTACTAGGCAGTTCCCCAATAGGGACTCTGTGTGGGGGCTCTGAACCCACATTTCCCTTCTGCATTGCCCTAGCAGAGGTTCTCCATGAGAACCTTGCCCCTGAAGCAAACTTCTGCCTGGGCATCCAGGCATTTCTATACATCTTCTGAAATCTAGGCGGAGGTTCCCAAACCCCAGTTCTTGACTTCTGTGCACTCACAGGCTCAAAACCATGTGAAAGACACCGATGCCTGAGGCTCACACCCTCTGAAGCCACAGCCTGAGCTCTACATTGTCCCCTTTCAGCCACAGCTGGAGTGGCTGGGATGCAGGCCACCAAGTCCCTAGGCTGTACACACCATGGGGACCCTGGGCCCAGTCCATGAAACCATATTTTTCTTTTAGGCCTGTGGGCCTGTGATGTGAGGGACTGTCATGAAGAACTCTGACATGTCATGGAGACAGTTTCTCCGTTGTCTTGGGGATTAACATTCGGTTCCTCATTACTTATGCAAATTTCTGTAGCTGGCTTGAATTTCTCCTCAGAAAGTGGGGTTTTCTTTTCTGTCACATTGTCAGGCTGCAAATTTTCTTAACTTGTATGCTCTGCTTTCCTTATAAAATTAAAGCCTTTAACAGTACCCAAGTCACCTTTTGAATACTTTGCTGCTTAGAAATTTCTTCCACTAGGCCGGGTGTGGTGGCTCACGCCTGTAATCCCAGCACTTTGGTAGGCTGAGGCGGGTGGATTACCTGAGGTCAGGAGTTCAAGACCAGCCTGGCCAACTTGGTAAAACCCAATCTCTGCTAAAAAAATACAAAAATTAGCTGGGCGTGGTAGCAGGCACCTGTAATCCCAGCTACTTGGGAGGCTGAGGCAGGAGAATCACTTGAACCCGGGAGGTGGAGGTTGCAGTGAGCCAGGCTTGTGCCATTGCACTCCAGCCTGGAGACAGAGCAAGACTCCATCTCAAAAAAATAAATAAATAAATAAATAAAAAATAAATAAATAATAATTCTTCCACCAGATACCCTAAATCATCTCTTTTAAGTTCAAAGTTCCACAAATCTCTGGGGCAGGGGCAAAATAATGCCAGTCTCTTTGCTAAAACATATCAAGAGTCACCTTTACTCCAGTTCCCAAGTTCCTCATCTCCATCTAAGCCTGCCTCAGCCTGAACCTTATTGTTCTTATCATTAGAAGCATTTTTGTCAAAACCATTCAACAAATCTCTAGGAAGTTCCAAACTTTCCCACATTTTCCTGTCTTCTTCTGAGCCCTCCAAACTGTTTCAACCTCTGCCTGTTACCCAGTTCCAAAGTCACTTCCACATTTTTGGGTATCTTCTCAGCAGTGCCCGACTCTACTGGTACCAATTTACAGTATTAGTCCGTTTTCACACTGCTGATAAAGACATGCTCAAGACTGGGCAATTTACAAAAGAAAGTGGTTTATTGGACTTTCAGTTGCACGTGGCTGGGGAGGCCTCACAATCATGGCAGAAGGTGAAAGGCACATCTCACAGGGCAGCAGATATGAGAAGAGAGTTTGTGCAGGGAAACTTCTCATTTTAAAACCATCAAATCTTGTGAGACTTACTCACTATCATGAGAAGAGCATGGGAAAGATCTGCTCCCATGATTCAATTACCTCCCGCTGAGTCCCTCCCACAACACATGGGAATTTAAGATGAGATTTGGGTGGGGACACAGCCAAACCATATCAGAGACCATGGTTGACATCTTGGCGTTGAACTCTCAAAAGATTATCAAGGAAAGAAACTACAGCCTGGTTCCAT
This sequence comes from Papio anubis, assembly GCF_008728515.1. Taxonomy (NCBI): domain Eukaryota; kingdom Metazoa; phylum Chordata; class Mammalia; order Primates; family Cercopithecidae; genus Papio; species Papio anubis. The sequence continues at coordinate 91,941,541 of NC_044981.1, read as the reverse complement.
CTAAGCCCATGACTGCAATCTGAATGGACACTCACGGAAGCACATTTGGGTATTAATGGCCTCAGAAGATACATTCTGTGTTGTCAATGACTCACTGCATATGGGCAGTTTGAGAAAACAGAACAGAAAAACACTGACTTGGCGATTTCTCTAAAATAGTAAGCTTGCGAGTAAGCTTATTTTTCTCTATGTTGTTTACTACCTAAAATCTGAAACCTCATACTTCTGATGATTTATTTAAAAACTCAATAAAGTTAGAGATCTCCTTTTTTTACTCTTTGCCTGACACATTTTTTTCCTTGTGTAAATCAGATGCTGTTTGCCTGACTCTTTCCTAGTGCAGCCTGCCAACTGGGACTGAGAGACAATTGCAAGCCATGCAGACTGAGAGGCTGCAGAGCTTGGCAAATCCATCCCCAGAGGGGTCTTTTGGCACCTAATAAATGTCTTATGAGATCCAGGCTCACATTTAGGCAGATCAGACATGTCTATTTTTATTTCTAGACCTTTTCCCAGTGGAACTTGCAAAGCCAACCCATAGTTATATGCAAACTAGGGCTACAGATCCTGTAAATGAGAACCTACAAACTGAAGGAAAAAAGTTTAAATTTAGATTCAAATTGAAAATAGCTGAAGGACCTTGTATGTGAGATATCCTGAGCCATTCTGTTGAGGAAGATTATTATTTTGCTCTGGCTCAGTCTTTGTCATGGAATCTATAACCTATAAATGTACATACCAATCAAGGAAATAATTTGGAAAGAAGAATTTAGTTATTTGAATGATTGAAGTGATCACTGGCACCTGGAATGTGCATTTGAAAAGACTGCAGCATCCCAGCATTCCCAGGCACTTGGCTGGGTATTCTCCAAGCAAGCCTGTGAAATCTAAGTTCTGGCTAGGGCAATCAGGCAAGAGAAAGAAATCAAGGGTATTCAGTTAGGAAAAGAAGAAGTCAAATTGTCCCTCTTTGCAGATGACATGATTGTATATTTAGAAAACCCCATTGTCTCGGCCCAAAATCTCCTTAAGCTGATAAGCAACTTCAGCAAAGTCTCAGGATACAAAATTAATGTGCAAAAATCACAAGCATTCTTATACACTAGTAACAGACAAACAGAGAGCCAAATCATGAATGAACTTCCATTCACAATTGCTTCAAAGAGAATCAAATACCTAGGAATCCAACTTACAAGGGATGTAAAGGACCTCTTCAAGGAGAACTACAAACCACTGCTCACTGAAATAAAAGAGGACACAAACAAATGGAAGAACATACCATGCTCATGGATAGGAAGAATCAATATCGTGAAAATGGCCATACTGCCCAAGGTAATTTATAGATTCAATGCCATCCCCATCAAGCTACCAATGAGTTTCTTCACAGAATTGGAAAAAACTGCTTTAAAGTTCATATGGAACCAAAAAAGAGCCCGCATCTCCAAGACAATCCTAAGTCAAAAGAACAAAGCTGGAGGCATCACGCTACCTGACTTCAAACTATACTACAAGGCTACAGTAACCAAAACAGCATGGTACTGGTACCAAAACAGAGATATAGACCAATGGAACAGAACAGAGTCCTCAGAAATAATACCACACATCTACAGCCATCTGATCTTTGACAAACCTGAGAGAAACAAGAAATGGGGAAAGGATTCCCTATTTAATAAATGGTGCTGGGAAAATTGGCTAGCCATAAGTAGAAAGCTGAAACTGGATCCTTTCCTTACTCCTTATACGAAAATTAATTCAAGATGGATTAGAGACTTAAATGTTAGACCTAATACCATAAAAATCCTAGAGGAAAACCTAGGTAGTACCATTCAGGACATAGGCATGGGCAAAGACTTCATGTCTAAAACACCAAAAGCAACGGCAGCAAAAGCTAAAATTGACAAATGGGATCTAATTAAACTAAAGAGCTTCTGCACAGCAAAAGAAACTACCATCAGAGTGAACAGGCAACCTACAGAATGGGAGAAAATTTTTGCAATCTACTCATCTGACAAAGGGCTAATATCCAGAACCTACAAAGAACTCCAACAAATTTACAAGAAAAAAACAAACAACCCCATCAAAAAGTGGGCAAAGGATATGAACAGACATTTCTCAAAAGAGGACATTCATACAGCCAACAGACATATGAAAAAATGCTCATCATCACTGGCCATCAGAGAAATGCAAATCAAAACCACAATGAGATACCATCTCACACCAGTTAGAATGGCGATCATTAAAAAGTCAGGAAACAACAGGTGCTGGAGAGGATGTGGAGAAATAGGAACACTTTTACACTGTTGGTGGGATTGTAAACTAGTTCAACCATTATGGAAAACAGTATGGCGATTCCTCAAGGATCTAGAACTAGATGTACCATATGACCCAGCCATCCCATTACTGGGGATATACCCAAAGGATTATAAATTATGCTGCTATAAAGACACATGCACACGTATGTTTATTGCAGCACTATTCACAATAGCAAAGACTTGGAATCAACCCAAATGTCCATCAGTGACAGATTGGATTAAGAAAATGTGGCACATATACACCATGGAATACTATGCAGCCATAAAAAAGGATGAGTTTGTGTCCTTTGTAGGGACATGGATGCAGCTGGAATCCATCATTCTTAGCAAACTATCACAAGAACAGAAAACCAAACACCGCATGTTCTCACTCATAGGTGGGAACTGAACAATGAGATCACTTGGACTCGGGAAGGGGAACATCACACACCGGGGCCTATCTTGGGGAGGGGGGAGGGGGGAGGGATTGCATTGGGAGTTATACCTGATGTAAATGACGAGTTGATGGGTGCAGCACACCAACAAGGCACAAGTATACATATGTAACAAACCTGCACGTTATGCACATGTACCCTACAACTTACAGTATAATAATAATAAATAAATTAAAAAAAAAAAAAAAAAAAAAAAAAAAAAAAGAAATCTCTCCTCCAGCCTTTCCCTGAATATCACATCCTCATCAAAACCAATACTTCTTCCTTGAGCCAGTTCCTGTAGTGCCTAACGTCTACACTCCTTGATGAATCTTTCCACCAATGCAGTAGATTCTGCAGGAGGTAGATGAAACTAGGGTGGTTCTAATCTCTAGTTGGCTTAAATCCCTGTGACTTTATTAATAAAGCAAGAAAAAAAAAAACCCTTTCCCTATTTCTAAAACGGGGTTTCTCAAATTGTGGTTTTCCCCAGAACTGTATGCATTAGAATTTCCTTGGGAATGCTTCTTAAATGTAGACTCCTGTGTCTTGCCAGACACACCATGTCTCCAAGGTATGGAGATCTGGAACTACATATTTAGAAAGCACTCTAGGCAATTTTTTTTTTTTTTTCCCAGGCACAGGTATTTAAGAACAATTACTGAGGACTGGGTATGAAGCTACCCTATTTTCTGTCGAAGATTGCCTGGTAGTGAGTTCTTTGTCCATCAAAGTTGCCCTTAAAGTATATGAGAGGGTGGAGAAATGTTTGGGGGCAATTTTAGGGAAGGAGCAAGAAAGTTGGATGAAATAGGCGAAAATTCAAAGTCCCTTTTTCATGATGTCTTCAGGCCTTCAACTGATTGGATAAAGCGCACCCACATCATAGAGGACAATCTGCTTTACTTAAAGTTCACTGATTTAAGTGTTAATCTCATCTACAACACCTTTCAAGTTAAAACATAAAATTAAGCATCACATGAAGATATCATGAAGGAGGAATCTTGAATTTTGTCCTATTTGATCAAACTTTCTTGGTCCTTCCCTGCCGCCAACCTCCACGTGTTCTTATGCCTTCACACATCCTTGAACATACCTTTAAGGGGAACTTTGATGGAGAAAGAATCCATTACAAGGCAATCTGAGAGAGAAAATGGTATCAAACACTGGTACCTGACAAAATTGCCAAGGATGATTTGTTTGTTGTTTATAGAAGAATTATATTTGTTTCAGGTGAAAGTTAGAATAGAGGTTATTGATTGTATATGTTGTACATATGCTAGGGACTATCAAGATTATCTGCCCACATGCGGTACATTAATATTCATTTTATTTACATATGCATTACTTATGAGTTCAGTACTTATCCTATGTGAACATTAGGCGTTCAATGAATAATTTGTGAGTGAATACATGCTGTTTGTTATGTTTGTCATTTATTTCATGATGACTGGTCAATCATGAATATAACCTCCAAATATGTTGCTGAATAGGTGGCGTGGTATAAAGAAAGGGACTCAAACTTTGTAAACAAATGATTGTGGTTAACATGAAACAAGATAGCTTTTAAACCACAAAGCACAGTGCTGTGTGCATAATGAATAAAAAATCAAGTTCGAGTCCCTTAAGCTTTAGTCTTAAGGGAAAAAAATGATTCCCATTGCAACATACACTCTTAAAATGCATCTTGTAGAAAGCAGAGAGCTTAGACAGACTGTGATGAGCTGATCAAAACTTATGTGAATTATAGGGCTATTCCGCCGGATGTACAGATGGCTTGAGGTACACTGGCCTTTGTCAGTAAGTGTAAGGAAGGAAGACAGAAAACCCCAAAGAACCCAGTTTTCATCACTTTTGGGTGCACACAGATGACAAATGATGACAAATGGAACCAAACACACAAGTACTGTGGAAAGAATATACACTTCAGAGACTATCTACATAGGTAATTTTTCCTTTTAACTGTTTACCCTGGGTAACAAACAAATCTTTTATTCAAAAATTCTTTTTCCATTGATTATTGGATAAAGGTCAAAGTAGAATAACTTTTTAGTAAAGTTATATAGACAAATTGGTAACTAGCATCTAAAAATAATGCTCAAAGAACCTAGACAATTTAATTAGCTGCCTGTTAAGCTTCAGTTCATGTCTGTAAAAACGAGAAGAATAACACTCAAAGGGATTTTGTAACTATTCAGTAAGAAAATGTACATAAAGTGTTTAGCACAAAATAAATGCTTAATAAATAAGAGCCATTTATGTTAAATAGAATAATATGGACTGACTGTGGTAATCAGAAATAAGTTATTAAAATATTGTCCTGAAAGTAAGAACTGAGGGGGAGTTGAGTCAAAATTAACTGGATTTCTTTTGACACACTGTAGCTATTTCTGCCAAAGCATGCGAGACAGCCTACTGCCCTTTCCTCCTGCGGGCACACAATATTTTAAATGATGAATGAGCTTTTAAACATGGTTCAGGGAAATTTGTGAATACTTGGTCATCCTTCTGAAGTTGCTGTAATAGTACCCATAAACCCCTCAAGCCAGCAATGTTCTCTGATCTGAAGAAATTGCTTTAGTGAGTAATGTATAAATTCTCAACAGTAAGCTACACAGAAATTTTGATCAATATATTTTATGGGAAAAATTGCACTTCTGGATAATGAATCTTTTCCACATAGATGTACAGTTTGGAGCAAAATTTCAGACCATGCTTAGAATTACACAATTGCTGTGAATCAATTAAACTGGCAGAGATGAAGAAGTGAGTGGGGTCTTACTTCTTTATTTGTTTCAAATCTTGTTGTCTTTGCAAATAAATTATTAAAATATAAGAACTAGGAAAAACATTTTAAGGTTTTAGAAATTATATATGCTTGTTTATAATATTTTGAATAGGTTAAATTCAACTAAACCATGTGTTTATTGGATTGGCTAATATATAACAATAAGACATAATTCTTGCTCTCAAGGAGCTAGTAACACAGTACAGGAAAGAAATAATGACACAAGCAATATCTTCAGTAACAAATCAAATGAGATGTGCAAAACACCATATGTGAAATACAAAACATTATGGTGCTGGAGGCGAGAGAATGCTTCATTGAGGAGGTATAGTTGACTTGGGCTTTGGAGGTTCAGTAAAATTTGCATGCTAGAAGTAGACATTCCACTTGTCAGAAGAGGCATATGCAAAGTCACAGAAAAGGAAACATATGGCAGATTAAGGAAACAAAAAATAGCCAATTTTGGCTAAAGCACAGGGTACAGGGAATCATATGTAATAAAATGAAATGTTAGAGTAAGGCCATATGTAAAGCATCACATCCTTTAAGTCGTAGGCAAATGACTCATTGTACTGAGAGGGGATCGTGAATAGTGATGAGGACAGCAAATAGGTTGAGAGTAACTTCTCTAGTTAATGGAAAAGGATAGCTTTATTCCACAGAAAGCTGATTGCTTCTGAGCAGAGGATTGACGTGATCAGGAAGTTAGGAGACTATTGTAATTCACTAGACAGAAATAAATGAAGGCCAGCATCTTGTAAAATATGCAAGTTAAACCCATGAATACAACCTCTGTACCCTCCTCAAAGCACACTAAAATGACAGTAAAGGGGCACTTCAGAAAGATGACCAAGTATTCACAAATTTCCCTGAACCATGTTTAAAGTATGAACCAATCATAGTTTATTCCGAGGATTTACACAAGTCTTCAGTTTTTTCAATACAGACTGTAGACTAATTTTTAGAGGAAATAGCCTCCCTTCCCCCACTTTTAGGTTTCTTTGGTGGCAAAAATTAAATTGGGTTGCATCAAACATTTTTAAAAAGTATGAACCAACAAGGACAAGGGGAGTGAAAAGAAATTGATAATAAAGATTTGGAAGCTGTGAAAGTAGGTGGATAAACAAAAAATTAACGATCTGGGATGAATGAAGAGTGAAAAATAATTCAAGTTATATGGCAGAATTCTTGGCACCAAGTACATGGGTGAATTTGGGGCTATAAACAGAAGAATGAATTGAAAGTTTGTTTAGAAAGAAGATGGTCCCCTCTATTCTTTCTTTTATTGCATCCCCCTCCTTAACCATGCAGAAGAACAGAGATTTATTCTCTGAGAATGGTAAAGCAGAGGGTCTTTGGAATGGAGAGTGGCAGGCAGATTTGATGGCAAGACTACTGGTTGAAAATGGGCCATTAAGTGAAAATTTACTGTGAATCTGAGATGTTCAGTCTTCTTTCTCCTCTCATTTACTATAATGCTGTTAGGGAGGCTTATATCATTCAGGTAAAAATTGGAGATTATTCCCTGGCTGGAATATACTAGCAAAAGGAAAAATTTTGAAGACATTGATGTCATCAGCTGTCTTCCCCCAAACCTCATCTGGCCTTCTGGAATTACCCTTTATTCAGGTTCCTCACTGACAGTGTCAACTATTCATTCAAGGTTTCCAAACTGCCCATTTGGGGGCCATTCTTAAATATCAGCTGACATAGCACTTTGGGAGGCTGAGGCGGGCAAATGACTTGAGGCCAGGAGTTTGAGACCAGCTTGGCCAATATGGCTGAAACACTGTCTCTACTAAAAATACCAAAATTATACAGGTGTGGTGGTGCACACCTGTAGTCCCAGGTACTCGGGTGGCTGAGGCATGATAATCACTTGAACCAAGGAGGCAGAGGTTGGAGTGAACTGAGATTGCACCACTGTATTCCAGCCTGGGCAACAGAGTGAGATGCTGTCTCAAAAAAAAAAAAAAAAAAAAAAAAAAAATTCTGACACCCTAGTATCATCACAAATTTGAACAAAAGCTCTGATATTGAAGATAGAGACCAAAATGAAAACTAGGAGAAACAGACTATACATGGGGAAGAATGCCTCAGAGAAATCAATCATTAATATCTTCTGAGAGACAAAATAAGAGATTGCCTCTAAGAAGTAGGAACAAGTGCTATGGTCAAAAAATTTCAAAAGTTAAAAATATAGCAGAAATGAAAAAAATGCCAAGAATGGTCAGAAGTAAAATTAAGAAAATCTCCCATAATACAGAGGAAAAACACAGTCCAGGCAGTTTAACATCCAAATATTAGAAAATTTAAAAGGAGAAAGCAGAAAGTGAGGGGGCACAATTTTTAAAAAATATATACATATCTGTGTACATACATATGTGTATGTATATGTATATTTAAATCTCATTATTAATATACATATCTGTGTACGTACATGTGTGTGTATATATATTTAAATCTCATTATTAATAGACATAAGTTTTCACATGCAAATAGCTTTCTGAGTGCTCATCCAAATGATGAAAATAGACCCACACCAAATCACATCATTGTGAAATTTCAGAACACTGGAGACAAGGGAAAAAACCTTCCAGAGAGAAAGAAAAACAGTAGGAGGAGGGGAAGTATATTCATACAAATGATCAAGAATAAAATTGTCACTGACAATAGCAAAGCTGGAGACTGGAAGATATTGCCTCCTAACCTTGAATTCTATACTCATACATACTATCAATCAAACATGAGGGTAGAATAAAAATGTCTCAAAAATTTATGTTTTAAACATTTTTTCTCAGGATGCTACTTTAGGCAAAAGGAGGAGTTATAGCTAGAAAGAAGAAACAGAGGGTCTGGAAAACAGAGATCCAAACCAAGAATTAGGAAAAGGGAATCACTGAGATGATGGCAAAGTGAGAGCTTAATACGACAGTAGTGCAGTTGGCCAGAAAGGGAGGGGACAATCTTCACAGAGCAGATCTGAAGTTCTAGTGAGAGATGTCACTTAGGTAAGATTGAAACGTGCTTGAATGTATTGAGAAGATATTGACAACCCAGGGAGAATTTGTGGTTGAATTCCTGATAGAAAATTAAGCAAATGAGACTTCAGGGGAAACCGTTGAGTAGAGAAAGGAAAGACATCACGTTATGCTACATGAATCAATAAGGGAAAGCATTTACTTAATCATAATAACGTAAACACTGATCCAACTAAAATTATAGCATATTTATAGTTGAAGAATGAAGACTATGAAGTATATGGTGAAAGGTAGGGAGAAACAGAACTGAAGCTTTGTCTTCTATTGTGAGAAATCAATAGTTAACACCTCAAATTTACAACTCAAGCAGTAGCAATATACATGTGCTATTTAGAAGTACGGATGTACGCCAAAAGAACAATTTAAAAGAGAAGAAAGTGGTTGGCTCTGGGGATCAGGAAATGGAAGTGGGAGAGTCTAAAATTAGATAAGACTGAGAGATATGGCAGCAGCAGTAAAGAAATAATAGGTAGGACTAGATGAGAGAGATGTGGTAAAATTAAATCAATAGGACTGGGCAATTGGTTGGATAGAGAAAGTAGGAAAAAAATGACAAGGGTTTCAGCCAGAGTAGCTGAGAGCACAATGAAGTCACTAACAGAATTAGGAAATCTAAAGAAGACATGTGAATGGAATATAATAGAAATATAATATAATAGACAATGGAATATAATAGAAATATAATGGCTCAGTGTGTAAAGATCTAGCTTCCAGGCCTGATTCTGCCACCTTGTCCATGTGGCCTTGAGCAGACCACCTCACCTCTGTGAGCTGCACTGTCCTTATCTATAGAGCAGGGGAGTCAGGGGAGCATAGTGGTGAAGAACGCAGGCTCTGGAACTAGATTTCCCAGGTACAAATATCAGCCAATGCCATTCTCTGGTTCTATTTACTAGCCATGTATGTGGTTTAGACCATTCATCTAACTGATGTGTGCCTCAGTTTCCTCACCTGTAAAATGGGGATAATAGTATCCTATTTATCATCATATATTGTTGGGAGAATTAAATGAAAGTGAATTGTATCATTTAACAATAGAAAATAAATAAAAACAAATAAAATAAAACACCTGATCAAGCATACATGGACTAAACTTGAAAAATAAGAAAGAGGCTGATATGGTTTGGCTGTGTCCCCACCCAATCTTATCTTGAATTGTACTTCCCATAATCCCCACATGTGGTGGGAAGGACTCAGTGGGAGGTATTTGAATCATGGGGGTGGTTTTTCCCATGCTATTATCATGATAGTGAATAAGTTCTCACGAGATCTGATGACGAGATCTGGCTCTCATCCTTCTCCTTCCTGCCACCATGTGAAGAAAGACGTGTTTGCTTCCCCCTTCCACATGATTGTAAGTTTCCTGAGGTCTCCCCAGCCCTGCAGAACTGTGAGTCAGTTAAATCTCTTTCCTTCATAATTTACTCATTCTCAACCAGTTCTTTGTAGCAGTGTGAGAATAGACTAATACAGAGGCCATGTGGAAGGATCAGGAGAATTTCTCCAGGTAAACACTAGATGCCATAAACAGATCATGGCAAGAACTTGAGCCTTGAACTCGAACAAATCAAGGTTTGAGTCTTAATTCTCAAGCCATGTAAACTGGGGAAATTTGTGTCTCCTACCTAAACCCATTCTTCCTTAGCTAGAAAACCCACAACAGTTATATATAAATTAAAGTACATAATATGCACAACGTGCTCAACACAGTGCATATTATAGAAGAGGCATTTGAAGGCTCCATTGACTAGAGATGGTTTACACACATAATTGGGGTTGCCTATGACTGTGAGCCTGTGTATACCTCATGCCATCTGAAAGGTGAGCTGTTTTCTTCCAGGGGTCAATCTCTTTCCTAGGTGTCCTCTTCCATCAGTCAGGTTTTCATCTCTCTTTGAGTCCCTGTGGAGCCAAAATTTTCTGATAAGTGCCCTTAATCAGTGTCTACTCTGTAAGTGAGGTGAACTAACGACCTAGTTCACAGAGCCATGACCAGGTCCAATGTAATATTTATAAAGTAGGCATAGCATTTTGCATCTGCATACTGGGTTAATGCCAGTGCTATCTTTACACTCTCGGGAGCATGGTTAGATTTGGGAGTCCTTTGGTTTGTTTATTTGAATAATGAAGGAATCTTAAATCCTGGAGAAAATTATAAGCTGACTTTCTATAGTTATATCCAGTAACTAAGAAAGTCCAGAAAACAGTCAGTTTTAATAGGGAAGATATGAAATCACCAGGGGTTGGTTGCACAATTAAGAGGGTAAAAGCAGGAGCTCAATACATTTGTTTCATTGAATGCCCAATCTCTTTACAGCCCAGAGCATTGGTCTGTGTGCTGGAAAAAAAGGAAAATGAGTTTAAATGACAACAAAATAAAACATAGTCCCTGGGTAAGGTTGATAGGCATAACTAACCGCAAGTTAGGATCTGACATTAATTAGTATTATGGCAGAGTCATTATACCATTGTAATCACTATGTTTTCTATTTGAGTATTTCATGCTTCTTCAAAAAATGTTATAACATTTTTACATTTTGAAAAATATGTATGCAAGAAATCTAATGCAACTCACAGAATACCAATTATGCCCTCCAAAGTATCTGTGTAATCATAACTGTGGGTTTTGGAATCGTGTCTTTGAAGAAATGGAGAAAAACATGGAAAATTCTTCATGTTCTACAGGATGTAACATTAAGCAAACCAAACCTAGAGGAAGAGAGATGTAGAAAAAGAGAGGTAATTCAAATTGCTTCGTTGTCCACCAAAAACTAAATTCTGCATTTGTCCGTTTCCAGTAAACCACAGTATGATATGAAGCTGTGGGACTTATGCTCCATTTTATGCTTCAAGTTTCACTCTACTGGTAGGAATTCAACTGATTCTAGGTAAATTGATTAGGGTTAAACCAACTCTCATTACTTACTAATGATCCTTAACGTTTTATATGTGGAAGAGATGTGGCCCAGCCAAAGCTAGTCAACAGGATCAGAGTGGCCTCCAGTGCTAGAAAATATTTTATGTATAATACAGTTTTCCACAGTAAAAAATGCATTACTTAGATTCAGTAAGACATGTGAGGCATGGAAGGAGCATAGCATTGGTAGTGGAGGTAGATAATTCATGATTTGTGACTTAGGCCAATACTTAAAGTATCAGTTCCCTTACGTGTAAAATGAGGATAATATTGCTTTGTGGGGCTATTGTGAAGGCTCTATGATTAAACATATAAAATGTACCCAACCCAGGGTCTGACATATCGTTAGAACTCAAAAAGTTTTCTTTATTTTGTTTATTTATCTCTGAGTGGAAAAGTGAAACTGGTCCTAGATAAAAGGCTACAAAACTGATTTTGTCAGCCTGAAAGTAGAGAAGGGCTTGTCCCTGTACACATCAGCTCTTTTCCATTCTATTATGGCCAGAGAGATGAGCGTCCATTGGCACTGCTAGCTTTAATCTCCACAACTGTTTTAGCAGGGGAGGACTCAGAAAGGCAGCCTTGGTAAAATGCCAGACACTCTTGGATGCTCAATTGATATTAATTAATCCTCAGTAGCAACATTTTGGCAACAGATCTTGACTCGTGTGACCTTTCATGCTGGATGGAATTACACTCAGACGATTCTTTTTCTCAGCCAAGCCCTTTAGAACCTTCTTAGACTGTTGGCAGAATTCCATGAGCACTACAGTTTCCTGAGAATTCTGCAGTTGGCACTTTAAATGTGTTAGTGCTAAATAAATAGAAGGTGAGACATTATGTATCCAATTTTGGTGGTAGGAGATAGCCAAGTAAGTGTTATAAAGATGCAAAAATTCTCTGTTGAGTTCTGGTGATGACCAAGAGGATGGATTTATATAGTCTCCAGCCTCCTACCATCGATCATTCCCAAGGCCTGTGGTTATTCAGGATGGCCACTCACCATGACAAGGAATATTGCTGGCAAAACAACTGCTTCTCTCAGAGGATAAGCAGCTTAAATGTAGTGCCTTCGGTAACATCAGATTTACATTAGTTTTTAGTCTCCGCCCCCCTGCCCTTACTTTTGCTCCTGCTGTTTATTAAAGGGCTTCTTATGTGATTTTATTCTGTATTTGAAATGAAGGCAGCAGGAGTTAGTCTCAAAAATGAAACAAGAACTGACACTTCTCGCCCTACCTGGGCCTCTTTGTGCTGAGACGATAGTGCCCATGCAGTTACTGTGCCTATGGACTCCCACCAGGGATTAGCGCAAACTGCTCTAAACATCTTTTACATCCCTATAACTGTATTTTCTTGTATATGATGTTTAATGTAATGGAAAAATCTACTGTGAAGATGATTCTCAGGAACTTGGTGATAATAGTATTAATTTTGTAATTAGAGATACTGTTACTACTGTTAATGCTATTTCTTTCCTGGAACTACAGCACTTATCATAATATGTTTAAATGGTAAATTTACTTTTCTCTCTCCTCCACCATATTTTAAGATTTTTTTCATTGTATCTCCAGCACTTGGAATTATGACTGGTACAGAGTAAACTGTTCAATAAATATTTGTTGCATGAGTGAATGATGAGGTACTGGAACATGAATGATAGTAATATAGCCAAGACTTTACAGAGTTAACCTGATTAAAATTAGTATTTTTCACATGTTCAACCCACCTCCAAGCTGCTCTTGGCTAACTCCAATTTATCCTTTAGATAAATGAGTTTCTCAGGGAAGCCTTCTTTCATGTTCTTCATCTTGCTGGTAAGCATTATGAGTACAAAGACCATGGTGATTTTTGTTTAACATAGTATTCTCAGCACTCAATAGAGAATCTGGCATGTTTTAGACACACAAAAAATATTTGTGAAATAATACTCCATGCTCTGATTTCTCCTCTTTCCTACCCATGCTACCAAATTATCTTGCATTCATCATATTTCATTTAGACCATGTCCATTATCTTCTTGTTGGACTTTCTACAGCTACCTTCTCCCTGCTATAATTCGTATTGGATACAGCTGCCAAAATAATTTTCACCAAACTGTGCTCAGGCTAATACTTTCTGTCCTCAAATTGCTTTTAAATTACAGTGATTTATTTATTAAGTTATAAACAACAACGTGTACTCCCCATTTTCTTTTGAAATCTCATTCTTCTATAAAAGTTTTTTTGTATTATAGCCATGGTCTGAATGTATGTGATCCTCTAAAATTTATGTGTTGAAACTTAATTCCCAGTGTGGCAGAATTTGAAGTGATTAGGCTGTGAGGACAGAGCCCTCATGAATGTTAAGATTAGTGCCCTCACAAAATAGGCTCGAGGCAGACTGCCCTTTTCAACAAGTGAGGACAAAAGAAGGTGCCATCTGTGAGGAATGGACCCTCACCAGATGCTGAAACTCCTGGCACCTTGATCATAAACTTTCTAGCCTCCAGAATTGTGAACAATAGTTCTGTTGTTTATAAATTAACTGGTCTAGTATTTTGTCATAGCAGCCAAAACTGACTAAGACAGCCACTGTACTTTGTCTTTGACTTTATCTATACTTCTGTCTAGCTATACCCAGCTTCTCTTGTCTTTCCCTCAGTCATGAAGTTTCAGGTCTGCAGAACCGTTTATATTGCACATACCATGTGCTTACATGAGTGAAAAAGACTCAGGAATGTTTTACCTCCATGAAAGATGAGCTCCCGATATAAAACAGCAAATTGCATGAGGAAATGAACCAAAGAAAGAAACAGAGAGTTTTGAAATTATTGAATAATATGAATGAAGCTATAAAATAAATATATGTATTAGTCTGTTCTCACGCTGCTAAAAAGACATTCCTGAGACTGGGTAATTTATAAAGAAGAGAGGTTTAATGGACTCACAGTTCCACATGGCTGGGGAGGTGTCACAATCATGGTGAAGGGTGAAGGGGAAGCAAGACATGTCTTACATGGCCGCAGGCAAGAGAGTGTGTGCAGGGGAACTGCCCTTTTTAATATCATCAGGTCTCAGGAGACTTATTCACTATCATAAGAATAGCATGAGAAAGACCCGTCCCCATGATTCAATTACCTCCCACTTTGTCCCCTCCACAATATGTGTGAATTACAGGAGCTACAATTCAAGATGAGATTTTGGTGAAGACACAGCCAAACCCTATCAGTATATTTAAGCGGATTATAGAAATAAAGGGCTTCCTGTGACTCCAGCAAGGAAGAGGGAGCTAAGGAGAAAGCAGGAGTTGGGGGCCCCTACCATGCTGTGTCACTGCTGCTTTGCTGACGCTCTGAGCTGGAATGGGGAGATATAGAGGAGCGAGTCATGGAGATGAGTGGCAGCACCTTGATAGGGGTGGCAGTTGAGTGATAGCAGATCAGGGTAAACTCAGCAATCTTGGCTGCTGGAAGTGAAGGGGCCAGAGCCCCGTGAGAATTAAAACAAAAATCAGAGGCCTATGCTTGAAGTCTGAAGAAATCTGTCAGTCAAGATAGCTTGAATGCTATTCAAAATATTTGGTGATATTTGTGGTCTATCTATTATATATCTTAAATTTTTATTTTTTTTAAAATTTTTGACCTTTTTTGAGTATGATGGTTTGCCTTGAAAAACAGCTACTGTTTCTTGAGGAATAGAAGATGGAGAAATACATGTTTCATTTACTAGAGACTATCAGTGTACTGCTGGCCTAAAAAATCCAACTATTCAGGTAGTTTTTTCTTCAGAAAGGAAATTATGAATATCAGTAGCTTATGGATTTTATGATGAATATAAAAGAAGACAAACTATTCAATTATGAAAAATTTCCAGAGTAACTTTTTGTAAGTATAGGTATCATAGATAAGAAATTCTGCTATCATGAAATTTATAATCCCCAAATCTTTAAATATCTATGGAGCAGCTTCAACAAATTGTAAGACCAACTTATATATCAAAGCAAACTCTTTTTTGTGATATTTTGTGAACTGTTCCTAGAAAGATGTCTGAGTCTAGGGTGAAAATGATGAGGAATATCTCTTCTATTTAGCTAAGAACTAGTTGCAAAATATTTCTGTACAAAAGATTTGAACTTACACAGGAAGCTTTTCAGTTGATTAAAGATGGTTATGAATTTCGCCAAACTATTGTGGGGAATTTGATAATTCAGGTGCCATGATAAATGTGAAAGAAATGCTTGTTTCTATTTTTTATGTATTTTTAAAGTTTCAGGAAAAATAAAGCCAAATTTCAGTAGTTTCATAATACCACCAAATGGTATAATCAAACCACAAGTGATAAATAAAAAGGCCAATTTAACACTGCTCAGTTGGGACTTTTATACAAAACGTGTAACTTTCATTTTAAAAACTGATGTATACTAGGTTTTTTTTTGTGCTCCTTTCCACATTTTTCATTTGATAAATGGCAGTTACTGGTTATAACATGCAAATAAAAGATTTTCTCTGTTCTCAAGTATAGCATTTCTTATCAAATCAAATTCTCTATTCTATTTGTATACAACTTTACTTTCTGAAAAATGACAGCTGTACTCTCCAAGAGGTAAACATATAATTGGTTTTCGTTCATCTTTAAATTCAGCGTAACTCATTATTAATTTAAAACTCCTTTTTCCCTAGTTTGTGGATGCTTAATACTAGATTTGTATGTATCAAAAGATACATACATCCTACAAAAACCATGTTAAATGTACTTTTATTCTTTAAAGTTCATTAAAGTGTGTTTTATGGTCCAACATGTGGTCTATCTTGATGACTATTCTATGTGACTTTGAGAAGAATGTGTATTTTGCTGTTATTTGATGAAACATTCTATAAATGTTAATTATATCCAGCTGATGGATTCAGTTCAGCTGAATCCTCACTGATTTTTTACCTACTGTATTTGTCAATTATTGATAGACAGATGTGGAAATCCAGTTATAATAGTGATTCATCTATTTCTCCTTCAAGTTCTATTATTTTTTGCCTTATATATTTTGATGCAATGTTGTTAGATGCTACACATTAAGGATGATTATGTGTTCTGAATAACTGATATTTTATCATTATGCAATCTCCCTTCTTATCCCTCTTAATTTTCTTCACTCTGGAAGTTTACTCTATCTGAAATTGATGTAACTATTCCAGATTTCTCTTGATAAATGTATAGTAAGGTATGTCTTTCTCCATCCCTTACTTTTTAATCCATGCCTTTGTATTTTAAGTGGTTTTCTTATAGACAACATACAGTTGGATCTTGTTCTTTTAAAATCTATTTTTACATAGCCTTTGTCTTTTAATTGGTATATTTACATCATTCACATTTAAAGTGAGTATTGATATAGTTGGTTTAATATTATCTTACTTGTTACTGTTTTCTATTAAGTGATCTACTCTTTGTTTTTTCATCTTCCAGTCTTTTCCTTTAATCTCCAGTTTTAATTTAACATTTTATGATTCTATTTTTTCTTCTGTCTTAGCATATAAGTTATAAATTTACAACAAATCTAAGTCCACTTTGAAATAAAACTATAACATTTATGAGTAATGCATGTACTTCCCTCCATCCCTTATAATATAATTGTCATTAATTTCATGTATCTTCAAGCTATAATCACTGAATATATTGTTGTTATTGTTATTTTGAGAAAATTTTTATGTTAGATCAATTAAAAATAAAAATATTTTATTTTCAATTATTTTTATCTGACACTCACCCTTTCTTTATGTAGATACAAATTTGACCTATATAATTTTTCTTCTCTCTGAAGAACTTATAAGATTTATTGCAAGGCACGTATACTGTTGACAAATTTTCTCAATTTTTGCTTCTCTGAGAAAGTTATTTTTTCTTTACTTTTGAAGAGTAATTTTATAGATTCAGTATTCTAGGTAAATGATTTTTTCTTTCAACACATTAAATATTTCATTTCACTCTTTTTTTGCTTGCATGATTTCTGAAGATTAATCTGAATGTAATTCTTATGTTTATTCCTTTATAGATTAGGTAATTTTCTTGTTTGGGTTCTTTTCTATCTTGTTTCTTGATCTTTGGTTGTTGAATTTGCATGTAATATGCTTAGGTGTAGATATTTTTGTATTTATCCTGCTTAGTGTTCTCTGAGATTTCTGGATCTTTAGTTTTTTGCCTGCCATAAATTTCAGAAAATTATTAGTCATTATTAAACTAGAAAATATCAATGACAGAAAAATATCTTAAAATCAACGAGAGACAGCGAGACTCCGTCTCAAAAAAAAAAAAAAAAAATCAACGAGAGAGAAAAGATAGCTTTATATACAAATAGTGACAACTAGAGAGTAACTTTTCTTATATGAAATAGGTACCTGAATACAATGTGTTTATTAATGAGCTTGGGCTTAATGGATTGCTGGAATAAGATGCAAGGAATAGGAGTGAGTTGAAAATGTTACTGTTACATACAGCTAAGAATCTTTTGATTCATGGAATTATTGTTCCAGATTTCTCATCCTTCCCTATATCCATACCTTTTAATGTGGGATTTTGTGGTTTCTCAAAATAGAAGTGGAATATATTTCCATGGCCCGTTGGATGTGTAACTTTGGCCAATAGAATATGAACAAGAATAAAATATGCCCAGTTCCTATGCCAAATCTTAAGAGGCACTGTGTGTTTCCTCTTACCTTCTTGTGCTTCTATCATTGCCAGGAGAAAATTATGCCCTGTGCAGGTTGTTGGTCCCAGAAACATTACAGCAACGTGGAACACACTTAAATCAATCCCACAGTCGGGAGCCAAGTCTAGATGAGTTTGGAAGAGCCATTCAAGCAGCCCTACAAATGTGTGAACGATATAAAAGATGGTTGTTTGAAGACATTGAGTTAGGATCTTTTTGAAGCATTATTACTATAATAGCTAACTGAAACCAAAGGGCTAGACTCTCAGATTAAGGCAAAAGAAAGCATGCTCCTTTTGGCAGATGGAGAAAAAAATTTCTAAAATTTAACAATTATAATGTGATTCTTAGCAAACTAGGAATAGAAGGGAACTTTCTATAGTTGTATAAGGGGTACAAAGAACATCTACAAAATAATAAAAATAAAACTATAGCATATAAGATACTTAAGGGAGAAAAGTTATAAGAATCTTTTGTATGGTAATAGATAGCACAGGGACAGATGCTCACTACACCACATCTAATCAACATTGAACGACAGGACTGAGTCAAAGGACCCTGAGATCACTCTCAAGCTTGATAATTCACTAGAAGGAATCACAGAACTCAAAAAAACTGTGGTGTTTACAGTTACATTGTACTACAGACAAAGGATACAGGTTAAAATTAGCAAAGGGAAAAAGTAGAAGGGGTGAAGTCCAAGAGAAACTCAATTTCTTCCTGGTAGTTCAGTTCATCCACTTCAGTCATTAGGGTAATTCCCCTTTTTGTTTATTGCTTCTGTGGCATAAGACATGCCAAACGGCCAGGTAAAAGTCTCAGCTTTGATATCAGTGGATTCATTTTTGTGTTCCCAGTGGAACCATTCCCCCAAAACCTGCAGTGCTGATGTTCTGTGGCGTATTAGTGAGAAGGTTCATTCTACTTTTCCTCCTTGATTCTCCACATATTTTGAATGTAGGGGGGAAAACACCATGTAATTTCCTCCTGTAAGACAAAGAGGGTGTGGCCTTCCAACTGAAGCTATTTTTAATAAGTCAATCCATCTTTCTTTCAGTCCAATCACTTCTGGAAGATGAAGTATGTTGTATGACCAGTTAAGTCCTTGAGCATAAACCCATTGCTGCAGTTCTTTACCGTATAATAATTTGAAGCAATGCTTTGCCAAATAACATGATGGTGAATAAGGCATTCTGTGAATTCACAGGTGGTGGTGTTGGCAGAAACATTGTGGACAGGGAAAGAAAATCCATCTCCAGCCGGGCGCGGTGGCTCAAGCCTGTAATCCTAGCACTTTGGGAGGCCGAGACGGGCGGATCACAAGGTCAGGAGATCGAGACCATCCTGGCTAACACGGTGAAACCCCGTCTCTACTAAAAAGTACAAAAAGCTAGCCGGGCGAGGTGGCGAGCGCCTGTAGTCCCAGCTACTCGGGAGGCTGAGCCAGGAGAATGGCGTAAACCCGGGAGGCGGAGCTTGCAGTGAGCAGAGATCCGGCCACTGCACTCCAGCCTGGGTGACAGAGCGAGACTCCGTCTCAAAAAAAAAAAAAAAAAAAAAAAAAAAAAGAAAATCCATCTCCAAAATGTTTGTCTATTCCAGTGAGGATGAATCTCTATCTCTTCATAATAAAAGGGGCCCAATGTAATCAACATGCCACCAAATGGCTGGCTGTTCCTCCCAAGGAAAGGTGACATATTGAGGGCTCAGTGTTGATCTCTGTTGTTGGATTCAACATTCAACAGCAATTGTAGGCAGGTCACCTTTGGCAAAAATACGTCTCTGTTGTTAAGATCACGTATAGTGTCTATTTCTTGCAGTGTGGCTATTTTTTTCTTAGGCCTATTAAGCATGCTCTGGGGTATCTGGGGAAACGAGTGACTGACAGTCACAGAATGTGTTATTTTGTTCACTTAGTTAGTGATTGCTTCTTTTGCAGTGGATGCCCTTTGGTGAATATTTTTTTTAAATGAGACACAGCCATTTTTTCTCTTTGAGGCCATTCTGAGTGGTCTATTCACATAACATTTTCCCAGACTTTTTGTTACTGATATTCCAACCCTGTTCTTTCAAAGTCTCTAATTCATCCATTTAAACAATTAGCAACAACTTATGCACCGGTGTAGATCTTTACTTTTGGCTTTCTTTCAATTCAATGGACAATCAAATGTCCCATTGAAATTCTATAATTTTTTGCTTTTGCCACTGCCCATTAGGTCCAATTCTGTAGTTATCTTTCCCATTTTAAAACCAGGATTAAGTTTTTCTTCCTCAGTCAACTGGTAATAAGAAACTACACATGAGGTTACAGGACTAGATTGAAGGACAGGAGGCAATGAAGTAGTCAGTGTAAAAGGAGATTGATCCACCACTGCCTGAGCCCAGTCCTTTTATATCGTTTTTATTTGATGTAGACTGAAGGCTACAGAAATGTTTGATAAAACATTGACTTGGAGATAAAGTACTTGTAAGAGTCCAGTTAGGAGATTAATATTATAGTAGCAATGATGACAAACAACATTGACCGCAGTGTGTGATAGACTCTATTAGAGTGCACTTGAGTACTTAGAGAAAGAAAATAAGCTTGGCTCAAATCACAGTTTGAGAGCCAGAGAATTCCACAGCATTCCTAAAAGATTCCTAATTTCTTGAAGTTACAGGGCAGATACTACTGAAAAGTGATCTCTTTCTCCTCAAATTGAGGCTTTTCCCTCAGACACCTTCTATTGGCAGAGCCTAGCATCAAATCAGCTGGCAAAGAAATAAAGGAGTTTATAGAATTTAGATCTAGCACCACAAAGTAAGGAAAAGGCAAGTGGGTTCAACTCTGAGAGGCAATAAAATACGGGCTTGAAGCAACCTTATAGCTGGAACAGATAACCAGCTTGAAATTGAAAGAAGTAAATACAATTTTATGTGGAAAAACATCATAGATTGCTCTGTGATTCATAATAAGAACTTTGACATTTGTGTAGAAAGGGGTAAAAAGAAATTTATGATTTAACTACTTAGCTTTGTAATCATGTTTCTAAGTATAAAAATCATAACCTTAAAATAGTGATAAATGTAGATCACCACCAATTTATGCAATTTCAGAGATGAAAAATGTTTTTTTGTTTGTTTTCTAGTCCGTGTTACTTTTGGTGTGTCTAGATTACAGAATATTTATATTAGTCCACTGAATTCAAGCCAAAATCCTTTATTTTGGGATAATGTGCTTATATGAGAGTAGAATAAGGACTTAAAGAGAGGTTAATTAAGCAAAGTCAATTTTGAAAGAATATTTAGCCACAAGCTTGCTGGATTTTTATAGGGCAAGTGTACTGACTCCTTGAGCTCTTGGTTGTCTTATCAACAAAAGTTTTAAAGTCTAGTGACTTTATAACTTCAAACCTATGAAAGTACCTCATAGGATTGTCCTCACTTTGTACTGGAAATAGAAGAGGTATCTGTCAGGTATAGAAGAGTATACCATGGATGACCCTTGAAAACATGCTAACTGAAATAAGCCAGCCAAAAAAAGACAAATATTGTGTAGTTCCACTTGTATGAAGTACCTAAAGTAGTCAAATTCATGGAAACAGAAAGTAGAATAGTAATATAATCAGAACCACATTTCCAGTTACCTGTTTTATCAGTCAAGTGGTAAAGAAGAGAAGAACAAAATTGTCTTTTAAGTAACCCTTGTCACAAACTTTTAATTCTGAGACTATATAGATGCACTAGTGTTTGTGAGTTTTATAGTAATGGACCAGGTTATCCTGTGTAGAGATTTTTCAACTGTCATTTTTAAATGTACGAGAAATGTCACTATAGAAGAATTGGAGAGTATTTAGCTTATTGAAAGGCATAGAAGAATTGGACAGTATTTAGCTCATTAAAAGGCAGAAACAGTAAAATACTAAATATTTTTTTAAAAGATTTAACTGTAGCACTTGTGAATTTCTAAGTTTTCAAACTCAATTATTTCACATCCATATTCATGATGATGTGGTTTATCTGTAAATGCTACCCACTAGGTTTATTTTGGATGCTCTTGGTAACACCCTTACAAGCACTGAACTTGTAAAGTCATCTTTTCAGTAATATGGAACAAAAGATTTGGTGTGGGGATGGGGATAAGGCAAGAAAAAAAATGATACTGAAGGTAAAGGTCAGATATTAATGTTCACATATCAACAGGAAAAGATTTCAGTGGTCAGAAATGAATCAGAAATTTGGGGAAATAAAAATCACAAAATACACTAGTGATTGGGGCACAAAATATTTAAGTCACTGTGTTAAATTATCCAGTTATTTCAAAGAAGAAGAAAATTTCCAACTGTATTAGAAATGTATTTCTCAAAGATTGATTGAGATGTTTCTCAAAAATTGAGATATGTTTCTCAAAGATTATACCTTAAAAGGGTGCATTTGCCTCTTTACTTAAAGAAATGGATGTGTCTGAGATCACTGAAAGATTAATAATCATGCCTTTTGACCTAGGACTTTGGTTTTGATTAGTTTATTTTCTCTCATTTCTGTGAAAAGAGAACATTATGATAGAATGATAAAAATATTAAAACATGGAAACTAGATTTTGGTTACTTTTAGGGCAATCTCTTTAGACACAACTCAATTCAATCAACAAGAGGGCATGGACAAACCTACTCCACTTATTAATTTAATTTCTATTTCTCATGTCACCGTTTTTTCAGCTCTTTCTTTTCAAAATGCTGACATTTGGGATAAATGTTTGTGTATGTGAAAGAAAGAAAAGAAAGAAAGAATCTATCTAATGTTTAAAAGTGATCATAATCTGTAAAATACTTTCTTTTTGCAATTCAATTACATTAGTAACATTTTAAAAAGTACATTCAAATATGTCTAAAAGTAACAATATCAGTTAACAGTTATATCACCAATTTGTTCATTAAATTGGGGAAGTGAGAAGTTTGGATTATTCTTCCATTTTATATTACACTTAACAGAATAGATGGCATGTGTAAACTCTTTCTGTGTTTAATTTTTTTAAGAAGAAAAGTGAATTTTTAAAATGATTAAGAAACAGTTATTACACCAATGTTCATCGTGAAACTGGTCCAATTTTTCCACAGAACTGAAATTTGAGAAACTTAAATTTGTCTTATCTGAGTTCCTTTGATGGCCAGGCCTCCTGGGTGGTATTGGGGAACTGAGGCTTTCCAGATCACCACACCAGACAGTGCGATATACCTGCTGCCTGTTGATTGGCTTGTCTTTCTTACCTCTCCCTAATTTTCATTTTCCACATGTGATTAAAAAGAGATACTAGCCCCCCTCATTTGGCCACCTGATGCCTGTTGACCAACTCCTGTTCCTTAACCCTACTGTTTTCTTTCCATGCTATATATTAATAAAGCTCCAACTTTAGTCAGGGGAGACAGACAGATTTGAGACTGCTCTTCCATATCTCTGGCTGACATCACACATCATAATGCCTTTCTTCTCTTACAATTCTCCTTGTTTCAGTTATTGGCTTTCTGTGCAGGTAGTAACAGGACCTAGGCCAAATACCTGGCATTCGGCAGCAATAGCAGCATTATTCATAATAACCAAAAAGGGGGACAGTCCAAATGACCACCAACAGATAAATAAATGACAAAATGTGGTTTATACATACAATGATATATCCAGTCATCAAAAAGAATAAAGTTCTGACACATAGTATACCATGGATGACCCTTGAAAACATGCTAACTGAAATAAGCCAGCCAAAAAAAGACAAATATTGTGTGGTTCCACTTGTATGAAGTACCTAAAGTAGTCAAATTCATGGAAACAGAAAGTAGAATAGTGGTTCTCAGGGGCTGGGGGAAGGAGGAATAGGGAGTTATTGGTTAATGGAGTTTTCTGTTTGGGAAGATGAGAAAGTTCTCAAGATGAATGGTGGTGATGGGCACAACAATGTGAATGTACTTAATGTTACTGAACTCTACACTTAAAAATTGTTAAAATGGTAAATTATATATATATATATGTGTGTGTGTGTATATATATATACACATATATATAGTTTTAAATTTCAGCTTTTATTTTAGATACAGGGGTACACATGTAGGATTGTTACATAGGTATATTGGACCCAGTTCATAAGTATGGTACCCAATAGGTAGTTTTTCAACCCATGCCCCCAACCCTCCCTTCTCTAGTAGTCCATGGTGTTTATTATTCCCATGTTTATGACCGTGTGTGCTCAATGTTTGGCTCCCACTTATAAGAAAGAACATGTGATATTTGGTTTTCTCTTCCTGAGTTAATTCACTTAAGATTATGGCCTCCAGTTCCATTCATATTGCTGCAAAGGACATGATTTCATTATTTCTATGGTTGCATAGTGTTTCATAGTATATATGCACATTTTCTTTATTCAATCCACCATTGTTGGTCACCTAGGTTGATTCTATGTCTTTCTACTGTGAATAGTGTGATGATGAACATATGAGTGCATGGTTCTTCTTGGTATAATGACCTATTTTCCTTTAGGTACATGTCCAGTAATGGGATTACTGCCTGTGTTTTAAGTTCTTTGAGAAACTTCCAAATTTCTTTTCACAGCAGTTGAATTTACATTCCCAACAACAGTGTATAAGCATTCGTTGTTTTTCAGCTTTTTAATATAGCTATTTTGACTGGTATGAGATGGTATTTCATTGTGGTTTTGATTTGCATTTCTCTGATGATTAGTGATGATGAGCATTTTGTAATGTGTTTTTTGGCTATTGTATGTCTTCTCTGAGAAGTGTCTGTTCATGTTCTCTACACATTTTTTTAGTGATTTTTTTTCTTTTTGATTTGTTTAAGTTCCTTATAGATTCTGGATATTATTAGACCTTTGCATAGTTTGTAAATATTTTCTCCCATTCTGTAGGTTGTCTGTTTATTCTGTTGATGGTTTATTTTGCCATGCAGAATAAATGTTAAATTTAAGTTCTTTAGTTTAATTAGGTTCTTTACAACAAAAAATGAAATTGACAAATGGGACCTAATTAAAGAACCGAAATTTGAGGAACTAATTCCCCAAAAGCAATTGCGAAAGAAAAAAAAAAAAAAAAAAATTGGCAAATGGGACCTAATTAAATTAAAGAACTGAAATTTCTCATGAACTAGTTAGTTTCTCATGAACTAGTTTCTCAAATTTCAGTTCTTGAGTTTAATTAGGTAGTATTTGTCAACTGCATTTTTTTTTTTGCTGTTGTTGCAATTGCTTTTGGAGAATTAGCCAAAAATCCTTTGCCAAGACCAATGTCAAGAGTAGTATTTCTATGTTTTCACCTAAGATTTTTGTAGTTCAAGGTCTTACATTTAAGTATTTAATCTATCTTGCTTTAATTTTTGTATATGGTGAAATGTAAGGGTCTAGTTTCATTCTTCTTCATATGGCTAGGCAGCTATCACAGCACCATTTATTTAATAGGGAATCCTTTCCCCATTGCTTGTTTTTGTTGACTGTGTTGAAGATCAGATGGTTGTAGATGTGTGACATTATTTCTAGGCTCTCTATTTTGTTTCATTGGTCTGTGTCTGTTTTTGTAATAGTACCTTGCTCTTTTGGTTACTGTAGCTTTGTAGTATAGTTTGAAGTTGGGTAATGTGATGCCGCCAGCTTTGCTCTGTTTGCTTAGGATTGCCTTGCCTATTTGAGCTCTTTTTGGTTCCACATTAATTTTAAAAGTTTTTCTAATTCTGTGAAGAATTTCATTGGTAGTTTGATAGGAAGAGCACTGAGTCTGTGAAATGCTTTGGGCAGTATGACCATTTTAATGGTATTTATTTTTTCAATCCATGAGCATTGCACGTTTTCCCATTTATTTGTGTCACATGCC
This sequence comes from Papio anubis, assembly GCF_008728515.1. Classification (NCBI taxonomy): domain Eukaryota; kingdom Metazoa; phylum Chordata; class Mammalia; order Primates; family Cercopithecidae; genus Papio; species Papio anubis. Next base: position 91,915,548 of record NC_044981.1, on the reverse strand, counting down.
ATTTTTTTTAGTAGTGTTTTGTAGTTCTCCCTATATGGATCTTTCACCTCCTTGGTTAGCTGTATTCCTAGGCATTTCATTTTGTTTGTGGCTATTGTAAAAGAGACAGTGTTCTGGGCCTGTGGCTCATGCCTGTAGTCCCAGAACTTTGGGAGGCCAAGGCGGGTGGATCACAAAGTCAGGAGATCGAGACCATCTTGGCTAACATGGTGAAACCCCATCTCCACTAAAAAATACAAAAAAATTAGCCTGGCATGGTGGCGGGCTCCTGTAGTCCCAGCTATGCGGAAGGCTAAAGCAGGAGCATGGCGTGAACCTGGGAGGCGGAGCCTGCAGTGAGCCGAGATCAGGCCACTGCCCTCCAGCCTGGGCTACAGAGGGAGACTCCGTCTCAAAAAAAAAAAAAAAAAAAAAAAAAAAAGAGAGAGAGAGAGACCGTGTTCTGGATTTGACTCTCAGCCTGGATTTTATCATTCTACAGAGATGCTACTGATTTTTGCACATTGAGTTTGTATCTTGAAACCTTGCTAAAATCGTTTATCAGTTCTGGTAACCTTTTGGCAGAGTCTTTGGGGTTTTCTAAGTATAGAATAATATCATCAGCAAAGAGAGATCGTTTGACTTATCCTTTTCCTATTTGGATACTTTTTATTTCTTTCTCTTGTCTAATTGTTCTCTCTAGGACTTCCAGTATTGTGATGAATAGGAGTGGTCAAAGTGGGTATTCTTGGTTTCTTTTAGTTCTCAAGGGGAATGGTTCTAGGTTTTGCCTTTTCAGTATGACTTTGGCTGTGAGTTTGTCGTAGACAGCTCTTACTATTTTGAGGTATGTTCCTTCGATGCCTCGTTTGTTGAGAGTTTTTTTTCTAGAAAGAGATATTGGATTTTACTGAAAGCTTTTTCTGCATCTATCGAGATGATCACATGATTTTTGCTTTTAATTCTGTTTATGTGGTGAATCACATTTATTGATTTGTGTATACCGAACAAACCTTGCATCCCAGGAATATAGCTTACTTGATCATGGTGAACTAACTTTTTGATGTACTGCTGGATTTGCTTTGCTAGTCTTTTGTTGAGGTAATTTTTAATCTATGTTCCTCAGGTATATTTTCCTGAAGTTTTCTTACTGTGTTGTGTCTCTGCCAGATGTTGGTATTTAGCTGATACTGGCTTCAAAGAAGGAGTTAGGGAGGAGTTTCTCCTCCGCATTTTTTTTGGAACAGATTGAGTAGGATCAATAACAATTATTCTTTGTAAATCTGGTAGAATTAGGCTGTGAATCCATCTGGCCCAAGGTTTTTTTTGGTTGGTAGGTTCTTTATTACCGATTCAATTTCAGAGCTTGATATTGGTCTATTCAGAGTTTCAATCTCTTCCTCATTCAATCTTACAAGGTTTTGTGTTTCCAGGAATTTATCCATTTTCTCTAGGTTTTCTAATTTGTGTGCAAAAAGTTGAATAGTATTCTCTGAGGATCTTTTGTATTTCTGAGGGGTCAACTGTAATGCCATTTTTGTCATTTCTGATCGTACTTATTTGGATCTTCTCTTTTTTTTTTTTTTTGTCTTCGTTAATCCAGCTAGCAGTCTGTCAGTCCTGTTTATATTTCTGAAGAACCTATTTATGACTTTACTGATCTTTTTAATTTAAATTTATTTTTTCTTTTCATAGTGTTGGAGTCTTGCTATGTTGCCCAAGCTGGTCTCAAACTCCTAGTTTTAAGCCATCCTCCTACCTCAGCCACCCAAAGTCCTGGGATTACGGGCATGAGCCACCGTACTCAACCTTATAGATCTTTTGTATGCATTTTCCCATCTTAACTTTGTTATGTTTTTCTCTAATTTTAGTTATTTATTTTCTTGTGCTTTGGGGTTGGTTTTCTCTCTCTCTCTTTTTTTTTTTTTCTAGTTTGTTTAAGCTCAAAGTTAGTTTGTTAATTTGAGATCTTTCTAACTTCTTGCTGAAAGTCTTCAGGGGTGTAAATTTTCCTCTTACCATTGCTTTGGGTGCATCCTAGGGATTTTGTTAAATTGCATCCCTATTTTCATTAATTTCAAAGAATTTTTTGATTTCTGACTTAATTTCAATGCTCATACACAAGCTATTTAAAATCAAATTGTTCAATTTCTATGTATTTGTGTAGTTTTGAGAAATCTTGATATTGAATTCTATTTTTATTTTACTGTGGTCCACAAGTATGCTTGCTATGATTTCAAGTTTTTTAATTTATTGAGATTTTCTTCATGATCAGACAGGTGGTTGATTTTAGAATACATTCTGTGTGCAGATGAGGATGTATGTTCTGTGGTTGTTGGGTGGAGTGTTCTATAGATGTCTATTAGGTTCAATTAGTCAAATGCTAGGATTTAAATCCAGAATTTCTTTGTTAGTTTTCTGCCTTGATGATCTGTCTAATGCTGTCAATGGGGTGTTGAAGTCTCCCGCTATTATTGTATTTTTGGCTAAGCCTTTTTTTTTTTACGTTGAGAAGAACTTGTTTTATGAATCTGGGTATTCAATTGTTAGGTGCATATATATTTAGGATAGTTAAGGCTTCTTGTTGGATTGGACCCATTATAATTATGTAATGCCCTTCATTGTCCTTAATTTTTATTGGTTTAAAGCTTGTTTTTCTTTTTCTTTTTTTTCCAATGTAAGAATAGTGACTGCGGCTGTCTTTTGTTTTCCATTTGCATGGTAGACCTTTTTCTATCCTTTGATTTTGAGCATGTGGGTGCGATTACATGTGAGATGAGTCTCTTGAACAACAGATGGCTGAGTCATTTCTGTTTACCAAGATTGCCACTCTGCGTCTTCTAAATGGGATGTTTAGCCAATTTACATTCAAGGTTACTATTGATATATGTGATTTTGATCCTGTCACCGTGTTGTTAACTGGCTGTTATGTAGACTTAATTGTCTAGTTGCTTTATAGTGCCTGTGGGCTATGTGCATAAGTGTATTTTTGTGGTAGCAGGTGTTCTTTTGATTTCGTGTTTAGTACTCCCTTTAGAACCTCTTATAAGGCTGGTCTAGTTGAAACATATTCCCTCAGCATTTGCTTATTTGGGAAGGATTTCATTTCTCTTTCACTTATGAAGTTTAGTTTAGCCAGATATGAAATTCTTGGTTGGAATTTCTTTTCTCTAAGGACACAGAAATTAGGCCCCCAATATCTTTTGACTTGTAACGTTTCTGCTGAGAGGTCTGGTACTAGCCTAATGGGTCTGCCTGTACATAACTTAATCTTTCTCTCTAGTTGCCTTTAAGATTTTTTCTTTTGTGTTGACTTCAGTGAATCTGATGACTATGCGCCTTGGGGATTGGTCCTCTTGTATAATATCTAGCTGGGGTTCTCTGTATTTCTTGAATTTGCCTGTCAATCTCTTAGTGAGATGAGGGAAATTTTCACAAACTGTATCCTCAAGTACATTTTCCAAGTTGCTTATTCTCTCTCCTTCTTGCTCAGGAATGCTAAAGGGTCATAGATTTGGTCTCTTTACATAATCTTACATTTCTCAGAGGTTTTCATCATTTTTCTTAATTCCTTTCTCATTATTTTTGTCTGACTGAGTTGACTCAAAGAACCAGTCTTCAAGCTCTAGATTCTTTCTTCAGCATGGTCTATTCCATTGTTAATACTTCCAATTGTATTACAAAATTATTATAGTGAGTTTTTCAGCTCTAGAAGTTCAGTTTGGTTCTTTCTTAAGATTGTTATTTTGCAGCCTGGGTAACATGGCAAAATCCTTTCTCTACAAAAAAATACAAAAAACCAACTGGGTATGGTCACGTGTACCTGAACCTGGCAGGTTGAGGATGCAGTAAGCCCTGATTGTGTGACCACACTCCAGCCTTGGTGACAGAGTGAGACCCTGTCTCAAAGAAAAAATAAAAAATGATGGCTATCTTGTCTTTCAGCCTTTGGGTCACCTTACTGGATTCTGTGGGTTCTTTTGATTGGGTTTCAACTTTCTCCTGAATCTTGATGACTTTCCTTGCCATCCAGCTTTTGAATTTTATGCCTGTCATTTCAGCCATTTTAGAATGGTTAAGAACCATTGCTGGGGAGCTAGTGGGCTCATTTAGAGGAAAGGGGACACTCTGGCTTTTTAGATTGCCTGAAGTTTCTTGTGCTGATTCTTTCTTATCTGGGAGAATTGGTGTTCCTTTAACTGTGGTTTAAGTTGAGTATATTCAGTTGGCTTCATTTCTGGATGCTTCTAGATGCCCAAGGCTCTGTAAAGGAACTTTATATTTGGGTCAATTCTTGCTCTTGGTTTCACAGGTGTATATATTTAGTGGGACAAATTTTTGGTGTTGTGGGTTGAGTTGGAATCCAGTAGATCACACTTAAGAATAATGGCCAGTAGCTAAGCTGATACCCAGTCACGTGACTCTTTTGTACTACCTTGTATTCACAGGCATGCTCTGTGGTGGCAGGGGAGAGAGACAGCCCCCTCACCAGTCCACTCCTGGGCCTTGGGGGAGCCCCTCTGATGGCTGCTGCTACACCCACATTTTTTGTTAGGTGCTTCATGTGGTGGGGCCCCCCTTGGGCAGAGGCTGTGGTAGGGAGATGTGAACACAGTCTCTGAAATGGCCTTGAGGAGGAAGGCACACTCTGTTCCCTCTCTGTCCCAGGAACTCATGCATCTCACCCTTCTCAGTGTTCTGAGGATGGGGGCTCCTTCTCCACTTAAGTGCCAGCCACAGATCTTGGCTTTGTACCCTTGAGCTGCCCGCTACAGCCCTGGGGGCAACGGGATATTGGCTTGGGTCTGGGTTCTGGTAGTGGTGAGAGATCCAGTGTGTTCCAGGGTCCTCAGGAAAGTACTTAGGTGCAGTGACTCACTAAGGGTGTGCTGCAGGGGCTGCACTGTGCACCCACTCCTGCAGGGAAGCTAGGCATAGACCCTATGAGGGAACAGCAGGCAGAAGAGCTTGCAGAGCAGATGCCTCCAGTCCTGTGGTGAAGCTGGCCCCGCCTCTGCTGGCTTAGAGGTCAGCTGGGGCCTGCACCTCCTGGAGGGGAATGGCGAGCCCTGGGGGATGGGCCTCTGTCCTCACTCTCTGCAGGAGAGTCCAGTGTGCAAAAGCTCCCAGGCTCCATCTGTCCAATGGCCTGTCTCTGACTGCTCCCTAGGGAGATCCCCCGCTAGAAGTCCATGTCCATGGGGGATACAGAGTCCTCTGTAGCTAGGATTCCACAGGTCTGCAGCAAGAGTGGGCTGTCCCTCAGTTCCCCCACTCACCCCTTTCTCAGAAGCCAATTGGAGCTGGAACTAGCCCTGGCATTAGGGTATCCTACACAGGATTCCCAGCTTCATCCCCACTTCTCCATCCACTGTCAGCATTTTCTCTCTGAAGATCTGCCCAAATTATGGTGGTTTACTCGATAATTCAGTCTCTCTCAGTAGGAATGGCATTTTTGGGACTGCATCTAGTTGGTCACTTTGTGTTCAATTTGAAGAATGTTTAGGACATGTTTTGCTGGACAGCTCTTCAAAGCACACTGCTGAGCACTTCTACTGGGCCCATTTTGAGACTGAAATTGTAGAGCTTTTGAGAAAACAAATGCGGGCTAAAAGCTTGAATAGACATTCTCATTTCAATATTTGTCATTTAAAGCATCCCTCATTATTATCAATTTAAAGTGAAAATGCCATACCCACAGTTGTGCTGCCAATCATTTTCTCTACTGAGCTAAAGACTCACAGAAATGGGATTTTTATAGTAGCCTCCAGAGACACCGAAGTGACAGTGCTATCTGCATCCAAAATAAGAATGTATCTACCACTGGCAAAATGAATTAGTATGACTAAAACTCAAATGAATCTCATTTCTACCCCCTCCTCTCTTTCAGAATACTTATCTCATTTTATAGTAATTGCTTTATAAATTTCCTGCCTTTGACATTGTAAGCTAAGCAAGGGAACAGTCTATATATATATGATTTTACATTGTTTTCACAGTACTTAGTACAATGTCTGGTTCATGGTAAACTGTTAATAAGTATTTATTGAATGTGTGTGTGAATGTATAATAAAATGAATCATACCATGATCTCAGTTGCTAAAATAATGCACAATTAAATAGAGGGCAAAAATTTTACACTAGAAAACTAAAGCCCACAATATAAATAATCAAGTGATCCACTTTTCAAACAATGGTCAATGACTGAGCAAACAATATTTAACCTATTGGGAAATTTTAAAGTTTAGTAATTAGTTAATCATCCTTCAAAAAGCACTTACTGAACACCTATTATGTACTAGTTCCTGGGAAAAGCTCTACGCTACTAATTTCTAACAGAAGCAGTACCCAACTCCCACTTCCATCCCCAGTTGTGTTTTGCAATTTATTTGATTTTTCTTTTTGCTCTCATGATATTTGGTGGCCAGGAGCCAAGCATTCTAGATATCTTACAATTTGTAGGATAGTCCTTCACAATGAAGAATTGTTCCAGGTTCCACAGGATTTTGAAATATTTTGCAAGATATTTAAGTGCCATATTTCACTCAATCTAAGATACCATTGATTTTAAGATGTACTATAATTATATATATAACTGAGAAGGAAGAACACCGCAAATTATACTATGACACAATTCCTTCAGTATAGTTCTACACAACACACGTGTCAGTCTTAACAGCTCTTGCTCTTCTGAAATTTCTTTTAACTACTCTGAGCGATCTACAAATTCTCCTCCTTTTTGTTACTCAGATGGATCTACAAATTTTTCTGCCTTCTGTTGCACTGAATGGCATATGATAGTTAATCTTTGCATCTATTTCATGATGAAAATGTAAGACAACATTTATTCATGGTGTCTTCTTTTTTTAATAAAAAAAATGTGCTTGGCCGGGCACGGTGGCTCGCGCCTGTAATCCCAGCACTTTGGGAGGCCGAGGTGGGCAGATCACGAGGTCAGGTGATCAAGACCATCCTGGCTAACACGGTGAAACCCCATCTCTACTAAAAGTACAAAAAATATTAGCTAGGCGTGGTGGTGGGTGCCTGTAGTCCCAGCTACTCGGGAGGCTGAGGGAGGAGAATGGCGTGAACTCAGGAGGCAGAGCTTGCAGTGAGCCAAGATTGTGCCACTGTACTCCAGCTTGGGTGACAGAGCGAGACTCTGTCTCAAAAAAAAAAAAAAAAAAAAAAAGATTTGCTCTAGCCGTTCGAAGTTCCTCTGGGAAAAATATTGAATGATTGTTATTCTTCCAGTGACGAATGCTTTGTAATTTCAAAATGATGTCCACTGTCCTGCTTCCATACTTGTGAATAATTATTTGTATTGATGTTGATTCATAGTATAATGTCTTTAAATGACATTTTATATAGCAATTAAACTCAACACATGCAATACCTGCAAAGCAGATAACCCAATTGAAGTGATGAGAATACGAACAACTCTGATCAAGTTTCCTCATCTTGGCTGCAACCTGATTGAAAGAGACTGTAAGAAGCCATTGACTGTAAGATGAATTTTGTAATTTCAAAAAGGTTAAAATGTGTCTAGAGACAATAGATGAAAGATTTGTTTTTGTAGTTATTTGAGTCCAGAGTCTAACTCCATTTAACTCAAATATGCTGAGTTTTTCAAGAATGCAAATATACTATGTAAATCACAATAAGATTACCCTTGGCTTTGTTCAGAACTTACCGAGGTTATTCATCCTTCTGAAAAGGCTATTTGCGATACAGTATTTGAGTCTCTTAGGTCACATACCTATAACTGTGTTACGAGCTACTGTATTCAATGTGATTCTTCATATAGTTGTAAACATCTGACTAATTTAAGACTTGTCTTCGTCAATGATTTAGTCTCATTTATTATACATAATTTTCTTATTGCTCTTATACTATGCTGAGGGCATTTTGTCAATTTATTTGAGAACAGAATGCTGATTTATAATATCTACAGAAATATATAAAACATATTTCAAAAGACTATAACTACAGTGCATATTGTGGTTGATAATATTTAAATGCTGCTATAGTGATATTGTTTATACAACACTTGAAATTAACACCTTCTTCATACAGATGTAGGTTTGAAATGCATGTATTTTTTGAGGGTAATAAGCTTTCAATCTTTTTAAGATTCTTAAAAATTTTTACATATTCTTAATCACATTAATAGTATTGTTTTTCTAAAAAGGTGGACCTTTTTTCCTAAAAAAATTATCCCCAGTGGAAGCTGTTCTTAATGATGCATGGTAACTGATAGGATATTAATGGGGTTTTGACCTAGTTCTTTTTTCATTTGAAGCACAAACAAAAAACTCACTGGGGCAGACTATCTCCAAAAGACTGATCAAACCCCGAAAATATGCAAAGGCATTTCAGACAAACATTTCTAACTTTAATACTTAGATGAACGCTATAGCTTTCAATCTGAATATCTTCAGCTTTAACATCACTAATTATCTTAACTTTTTGAATGTTCTGAACTTGGAGAAAGGTCTAATTAATTTTCAGTGGCTCAGTGAGATTTAGGTATATATGAGCATTGTCCAAAATACGTACAGTTGCTTGGCTTCAGGTCTGTGATGCATGGGATCATGTGATGCCAAAAGGCACCAGGGCCCCACATTTCCTGACCCCTGGTAAAGTTCACTGTCCGCTGTTAAACTGGCAACTGACCTGACACCAGAGCTATCAAAGGGAGATTTTATTTTTTGAGTTCTACGTACACTTGATGATTCTTTTGTCATTGTGGTTGGTTTTCATTGTGTCAATAACTTTTGGCAGTTGGTCTACTCCTTAACCTGAATAATCAGGATTCATCTCTTTGCATTCTGTCTCAAATGTCTCCACTGATGTCTTCCATAAGCTGGTTCCAAATCTGCATCTCCTGGTGGGGAATCCCAGACTGCCCCAAAAGATTTTGAGATCCATTGGCATTCCAGATTTTTACTCCCTTGGAGACAATTACTTAGCATCTGTGGATAAATCATATATGTAACACAGTACTACAGTAACTCCTCCAAACACCTTTGCAGGATACATGTTTGGTTGCCAGCAAAGAAAATTCTTCTGTTCAAGGTACTGCATGCTGAACATGCACAGGGTGCTGGTGAGTCCTCTTCCTGAAGCCAGGGCAAACTGTGCTTGATCTTCCCTGGGCACTGCATTTGGCCTCAGAGATGCAGCCCTGGCTTCTGGTCCAAGAAGGTGAATGCTAAGAATCTGTGCTACACTCTTGCTGCAAAAGACATCAGGCCTCTTGATATTTTGAGCATGTATTTATGTAGGATATATTAACTATGGATTTCATTTTAGGAGAGTAAAAGGACTAAATATATTTATAAATAGGAGGGCTTGGTCTGATAAGATTGAGAACCGCTGAACACAGATATGCTATTCCTGCTAATAGTGTCATTGAAGAGTAGACTTAGACAATTGCAGCAAAATGGGAAAAGTTTGGCGATAGTGGTAAGCACACAGTGCTATAAACGCACACAGGAGGGCACTTAGGATGGACTAGGGAAGGGCCAGGCAGGGTTCCCTAGGAGAGGTGATTTTTGAGCTGGCCTACAGAAATATTTGGAGTTATCCAGGTAAATGAAGGTTATTCTAGTTAGACGAAAAAATGCCTTGGAGGTATGAGATGGCATAGCATTTATAAAGACCTACAAATGGATGAGGCAGTTGAATCAAGGGAAATAGTTGTGTTTGGATAAGATGCCAGGTTGTTCATAGGCAATTATTGCTCCTCCCTCCTGTGACTCCATTAAAATGAAATAAATCATTTCCCCTTCTGTCCTACTCCCATGTACAGTCGGTGTAAATCCACAGAGAAAAAGGGAATGAGAGAGGGGATGTTAGTAGATGAAAGATTGTTACAGTTTGTGAATTTAGGAAGTTCATAGAAGCAGAAATGTTATTTAAAATATTTAAAAATAAGTATGATGTGGGGCCCAAGCAATCAGAAAGAACTGCCTGTTGTCGTGCAGAAGAGTTTCCTGGGGACCCTCTGCTGAGCCAGTGGTGGGCTGCACAGTCTCTGTCACCCTTGGCTTCTCTAGATGTACTCTCCACTAAACTTTTAGAGCTGAGAGGACTCCCTTGCTTTTTGACTACCTGATGGTTCAGCTAAAGGAGGCATCAGGGGTATCAGGATCATTATTCTACTGGTTCTTTCCCTGCTGAGCCATGGTTTTGTGTGCCTGCTATCCTCTACCTAGGACCACAGTTTCTGTAGGGTAATCTATTCTATAGCTATAGCTCTGCTTGGTTGCACCAACAGTTTCCTTTCTTGCCTCTTCAGCCTTAGAGGAGGTAATAGCTTTCTAATCTTGATGATTCTGGTGTCTTGTCCCATCCCTTGTTGGTTGGTTTCCCTTAACCCTCTTCATGCCGCTGTAAATGGTCTCTTCATTAAATCTTTCAATGATCCCATTTTCTGTGCACCATCTGCTTCCTGTAAAGAGTTCGTGTGGGTGCATGTGGAAAGGGGGTTTCCCAGGGAGAGAATGAGGTGGCAGGGGGTGTGCAAGGGATTCTGGAGAGGTAGCTAATAACCAAGAAGGACAATAGGATTTCTGTTTCATGAACTGTCATGGCTAACCTGGTGAATGTCAGTTAGATATCAGTTCTGGATAGGATACAAACTATGTACTTATCGGAATAGAAGCTTACACAGAATATGAAGGGCTTTGTTTTTGTCCCCTCAAATGCACAAAGGGTCAGGATGGCATATATTTCAGAATATAGGAAGTAAAGTCCAGAACTAAAAATGGTACCAACAAAGGAATGCCTTACATGTCTGAATATGGAACTGGAATCTCAGCTCTTATTTCTATCCAATAACTAACTGAACCAATAACTAGATGTGTAGCTTTCAGACAAAAGATTGTAGGTTCTTTCTGTATAAGAATTAAATAGTGAATACTTGAGATTAAGGGAAAATTTAGGAATATTGACTGAAAAGCTGCACTCAAGGATGTTTGTTCTCTATTCCTATAATCCCATCAAGCCTTTGTTGCACATAGTCCAGTCAGGAGACTGGAGAACTCTTCTGGAAAATAGAATGGCTTCAGGGAAAAGTTCTTCATATATTGATGTTTAGAAATCACCAGTGAAAATGTGGCTCTCCCCACCTGTCAATCCAAAGTGAAACATGTGAGTTGACATACTTCATCTATATTAGAAAGCTGCCTGTTAGCTTTTTAAATTTTCATTTTTAATATGTACTCAAACCAAAGATCTCTTGGCATAAAAGTAAGCCTCATAAATTAAAAACAAACAAGTAAAATAAACATACAGAGAAAGTGCCCAGACCAAAAAAATGTGTAAATGAGAATTAATCTCTCCCAAATAAGAATTTCACAGCTCCAACTAAAACTTTAAGGTTTGTGAGAACATGTTGTAACTGTTAAAAAGTCCCAGAAAGCAACTTTAAAAATTAACATACAGGTAAGTTAAAAAATCAGGTGGCTAGAATAAAAAAGGGAAGATTTGGAACATAAAGTCAAGAAAATTTCTCAAAATATAATAAAAACAGAGGTGAAGGCCAGGCATGGCAGCTCACACCTATAATCCCAGCACTTTGGGAGGCTAAGGTGGGTGGATCACCTGAGGTCAGGAGTTTGAAACTAGCCTCTCCAACATGGCGAAACCCCATCTCTACTAAAAAAAAAAAAAAAAAATTAGTCGGGTGTGGTGTGGTGGTGCATGCCTGCAGTCCCGGCTACTCGGGAGGCTGAAGCATGAGATCATGGAGGTGGAGGTGGAGGTTGCCGTGAGCCAAGATCACACCACTGCACTCCAGCCTGGGAGACAGAAAAACAGAGGTAGAAGGCCGGGTGCTGTGGCTCACGTCTGTAATCCCAGCACTTTGGGAGGCTGAGGCTGGCGGATCATGAGGTCAAGAGATCAAGACCATTCTGGCTAACATGGTGAAACCTGATTCTGCTAAAAATACAAAAATTATCCAGATGTGGTGGCAGGTGCCTGTAGTCCCGGCTACTCGAGAAGCTGAGGCAGGAGAATCACTTGAACCTGGAGGCAGAGGTTTCAGTGAACTGAGATCACGCTACTGCATGCCAGCCTGGCAGTAGAGCAAGACTCTGTCTCAAAAAAGAAAAAAATAAATAAATAAAACAGAGGTGGAAAATATTAGAAAAAAGAAGATACTTAGAAGATAAATATAGAAAGTTCCACATCTGACTAAGCTCCAAAAAGAAAGAAAAAATAATGAAAATGGAAGGAAGGAAATGATAAAAATAAAATACAATAAAATATTTTACAATCGAAGTGTATTAATATCCAGATATAGAAGCCTTACCAAGTTGCCAGTGCCAAGAATGGAAACGACCCACACAAGGGCACTTCATAGTGAAACTGCAGAGCACAGACGTAAAGACAATTTCAGAACACAGATATAAATACCTTCTGAGTGTCAGAAAAAAAGACACATGTAAAGGACTAGGAATCAGAGTAGTGCCAAACATCTCAAAGAAAGTCTAAGAACAACGAGAGAGTAGAAGATGGTTTTCAAAATTATGAGGAAAAACTCACTCTATGTATCTATGTATCTATGTATCTATGTATCTATGTATCTATGTATCTATGTATCTATCTATCTATCTATCCACTCAGCCAGCCAGCCAGCCAGCCACCCACCCTCTGTCTGTCTATTGGTCTATCATCTATCATCTGTCTATCTTTATGTTTCTTACTGAGAACTTGATACTTAACAGTGAAAAGGGCAGATGAAGACCTCCTCATGGAACCTTTGTTAAGCAATTAATGGAGGATATGTTCCAGCAAAATACGGGAATAAATCAAGTAACAGGAAAGCATAAGCTTTGCACAGGGGGAGTATGGTAGCCAGTGAGGTTTATCCTGGGTGCGATTATTGCTAATTGATAACGTTTCCCAATACCCCACCATGACAACTTGAAACATAGTCGGTATTGGCAATTTTTGACAGTCTCTAGTGACCAAGATTTAAAAAAAGAAAAGGAGGCAAACATAGTATCTAGGGAACCATGTCTCTAACAAAGGAGAATAGCAAAAGAAGTACCTGGCCGAAAACCGTTCAGAGGGCCTGCAGAGCAACCATCCTTGTTCAGAGCAGGAGAATGAAGGTCTCCATGATGCAGAACTCCATCCAGAAAAAAAGTAGACTCAAGGGAATGGATGAAATTGTCAGTGGTAACTTAGAGATGAAGGAAAGTATTAACTATATTTAAATGAAAATTATGCAAGCAAAAAAAAAATTTTTTTTTTAAATTGACACAATAGTAAACAAAAAGCTCTATAGAAAATAATGTCTTGATCCTCTTCCTAAACCGGTGCTCAGCAAGGAGAAGGCCATGTTCATTTCGGGCGCCAAGATCGTGAAGCTCAATGACGAGAAGCTGGACTAGTTCGAGTCCAGCATCTCCCAGGGTCTTCTGGAGCTGGAGATGAACTCAGACTTCAAGGTTCAGCTCAGGGAGCTTAATATTATGGCAGCCAAGGAAATTGAAGTTGGAGATGGTCGGAAAGCTATCATAATCTTTGTTCCCGCTCCTCAACTGAAATCTTTCCAGAAAATCCAAGTCCAGCTAGTAGCAAATTGGAGAAAAAGTTCAGTGGGTAGCATGTTGTCTTTATTGCTCAGAGGAGAATTCTGCCTAAGCCAACTCGAAAAAGTCATACAAAAAATAAGCAAAAGCATCCCAGGAGCCGTGCTGTGACAGCTGAGCACGACGCAATCCTTGAGGACTTGGTCTTCCCAAGGAAATTGTGGGCAAGAGAATCCGCGTGAAACTGGATGGTAGCCTGCTCATAAAGGTTCATTTGGACAAAGCACAGCAGAACAATGTGGAACACAAGGTTAAAATTTTTTCTGCATCTTGGCTGGCATAGAGAAACCCTGTCTCTACTAAAAATACAAAACATTAGCCAGGAGTGGTGGCGGACGCCTGTAGTCCCAGCACTTTGGGAGGCTGAGGTGGGCAGATCATGAGGTCAGGACATGGAGACCATCCTGGCTAACACAGTGAAACCGTCTCTACTAAAAATACAAAAAATTAGCCGGACATGGTGGCGAGCACCTGTAGTCCCAGCTACTGGGGAGGCTGAGGCAGGAGAATGGTGTGAACCTGGGAGGCGGAGCTTGCAGTGAGCTGAGATTGCACCACCGCACTCCCGCCTGGGCTACAGAGCCAGACTCTGTCTCAAAAAAAAAAAAAAAAAAAAAAAAGAAAAAAAAAAAATCTGGTGTCTATAAGAAACTCATGGGCAAAGATGTTAATTTTGAATTACCAGAGTTTGAATTGTAAACAAAAATGACTAAATAAAATATTTTCACAGTTTAAAAAAAAAAATGCTTTGATAACTTCTTCTTTGCAGCGAGTTATATTTTCTGAATCAGATTATATTGATTCAACTGAAAGTAGCTTTTAACTATATTTAAGAAATAAGAGAGAGGAAGTGGGAGTATAGGAGTTAAATGCATGTGTGTCATATATGTAAATTTAAAGATAAAGTCTGAAGTATTGATAAATCTAGATAGAGAAGTATAAATCTATGTAGCAGAGACTTCTACAGGTCTCCTAGAGGCTGTCTCCCCTTGTCCAACAGGAGGCTTTGGCACATGGCTGGCCAGTGCAAGCAATACTTCTGTACCCTCCCGGCTGGGATGAAGTTTTGGCTCATGAGTTGTATGTACACGTTTCAAATGACAGCAACTAGAATCCTTCAAAGAACAGCATGCCCATGTGCCTTTGCCCTTTTCTCCATCTTGATGTCTAAAACATAGATTCTACCTCAGACCGTGAGGACAGAGGCCACATTCTAGTGGCAGTGGAATGTGAACAGGGAGAAGTCTGGCTCTTTATACTGCAAGTATTTTATGTAAGACAAAAAAACAAACAAACAAAAAAACCCTGTTTCTCTTATTTGAGGTATGGCATTGAACTTGTCAGAGCCAAACCTAAACTCTTTTAGCATAGTATGAGAAATATGGAGGAAATATCCAGAACCAACTGAAATAATAAAAAATGGTTGTCTCTGGAGAGTATATTTGGTGCTAAAGAGGGACAAAGGAAAGAGCTACTGTTTTCCATTATAAACTTCAGCAATAATAAGCCGAATATGAAATTGCTGTTTAGTAGACTGAAATTGGTTGAATATCAGCGATTTACTATGCTGCAATCTAATATATATATTTTAAACCAGGTGCATGTATTGGTATGATTAAAAAATCTTTGAATACAAAAGAAAGAAAGAGGAGACTGGGTAAGTAGACAGGAATCTAATCTTGAAAGACCTGCTGTGTCATAGTGAGGGTCTGTGGTTTAATGTGATCAGATTGGTGTTTTGAAGATCATTCCCACAGTAAAATGGAGAATATACTTTATAGTATAGCTCCATTATTTAGTAGCTATCATAAATAATTTTAAAAGGTGCCTTTATAAATCAATCAAGACAACAAATAATGAAAACTAAACTAAGGCTGTTGCAGAGAGGATCAGGTTAAGAAACAGGTTATCAATCAGAGAAAGAGAGCAGGAGATGGAAGAGAGACAGTCTGGGAAAGTGGTTAAGAATCTGGATCTGAAGTCCCTTGGACTGTCTGTTACCCTATGTGTGGCTTTGGCAAGGTTCTGTAATCACACTGTGCTTCCCGTTCTCATTTACAGAATGGGGATAACAATTGTACCTCCTTTTTAGAGTTGTGGTGAACATTACATGCAAGAGCACATATGAAAACCATACAGAAGTGGTGAGAGTACACGTTCTTGTCTTTTTCCGCTTCTCAAGGGGAATGCTTCCAGCTTCTCCCATTCAGTATGATGCTGGCTGTGAGCTTGTCATAGATGATTCTTGAGTACACATGGACATAAAGATGAGAACAAGAGACACCGGGGACTACTAGAGGAGGGAGGGCAGTGGGGAGGCAAGGGTTGAAAGACTAGCTGCCGTGTACTAGATTCACTACCTCAGTAACGGGATTACTCATACACCAAACCCCAGTGGCACACAACTTACCATGTAACAAACCTGCACATGTACCCCCTGAACCTAAAACAAAAGTTGGAAAAAAAGGAAAAGTAACAAACTACCTGGTGCAGAATAAATACTGAATAAATGTGAGCTACTATTATTACTATAGGTTGCTTCATCCATTGGAGGAAGCGCAGGAGAAGGCACAGCCTGGGTGGTGGTAAGATACTAAGCTCTATTCTGGAATGTGGCATTTGAGGTACTGGCTATCTAAGTGGATTTGTCTGATAAAGAAGATTGACAGGACAGAAGTTGTGCTACAAATAGGATTCATTGGGACCCAGGCGGAATTTGAAGCTGTGGGAATGAATTCATTCTACATCTAAGAGGAGTATGTAGAGTGAGGAGAGAGAAGAAAAAAATAGAAACACCAATATTTAAGGAAAAGGGAGGCTTCCAAGGAAATTAAGAATAACAAATCAGAGATTTGGGAGAAGGGCAAGTGGAGAACATTGGGAAGTAACAATTTCCAGGAGTGTTTCGCATGCCCAAACTGGAACGGGATGTAGACAGGTCCTTTGACTTTAGCAACTAAGTGGGTGATCACCACGTTGGTGGTCCGAGGAGCTCAGGAGTCAGAGGGCAGAAAGCAGAGGTGCTGCCAAACATGACGAAAGCAAACTGAGCCGCTGGGGGCAGAGTCTTCTTTCTAGAAGCTTGTCTGGGAATGAGAAAACTGGAAGAGATTTGAGAGTGTTTGCACATGTAAATAAATAAGACTTCAGAGAGGACGGAAAAAACGAAACAAAACAAAACACACCATAAAACAAATAGCACACATGAAAAAGCAGGGTCCCTGAGATCTGTTCTCTTCTGATTTTCCATTTTGCCTTCTCAGATAAGTAGAATGTGTGACAACAAAAAGACGAATTATGATTCTTGGTACTTAATTATGTAAGATCTGTTTCAAAGCCTCATGGGAGAGTGTTTTGTCCTGTTACATATTCTTTTTCTGTATGCTTTCCTAAAAAGTGATAACAACATATGCAAAGAAACACCGAGAGAGAAATCAATCTGAAATGACATTGCATGTCTAGAGATTATTTTCTATGCTCAAACAGAAATAGCTCTTTTTGATAGCTTTTCCTATTAACATGCCACTTTAAGGAAGAATAGGAAAGTGCCGAGCTTCACAGTCAGAAAATGCTTTCTATTTTAACTCCTTCAAAAAGGTAATGAGTAATTTCATCTGTCTACAAAACTACATGTGTGTGTATGTGTGTGTTTAAAAAGTCCCGGAGGTCAAAATAAGTCTTTATATAATTAGAAATTTTGTGACCTTTCAATAGAAAATAATCACAAATAATGGAATAAAATACGTTTTTTGATCTCAGGTATGACAAAGGCATTTCTTATAGCAAGAAGTAAAGGCGTACAGCCACTGGAAGGTGGCTGCTGTGCTGTGGTCTCTGTTCCCACAGCCTTGTTTAGTAGCCACTATAAATAGAAACAGTGCACATAGGAGAACAGATGCACTTTTCCACATCAGCATCAGACTGCTCCCAGGCAATGAATGGCCATTGTAGCTGAGCATAAGAACTGAATAATTATTCTTAAATTATTTTCAATGCATATACTGCTCAACATGTAAGGGAATGGTTGTTTACATGTATCACTTTGAGAAAACTGAAGAAAAGCTCAATAAGAAACTGCTCGACATGTAAGGGAATGGTTGTTTGCATGTATCACTTTGAGAAAACTGAAGAAAAGCTCAATAAGAAATTTGCTGCAACATGGATCGAACTGGAGGTCATTATGTTAAGTAAAATAAGCCAAGCTCAGTTTATTTGCATGTTCTCACTCATATATAGGAACTAAAAGAAATGAATTATATAAAGGTAGAGAGTAGAATGGTAGTTACAGAGGCTGGGAAGGGTAGCACGGATGAAGAACACTTGGTTAAGAGGTACAAAAATACAGTAAGCTACAAGGAATAAGTTCTAGTGTTCAATAGCACTGTAGAGAAACTATAGTTAACAATAATTTTTTGTATATTTGAAAATAGATAGAAGAGACAATCTGGAATGTTCCCAATACACACACAAAATAATTGGTTGAGGTGGTGGATATCCCAGTTACCCTAATTTGATCTTTATGTATTGTGTGCACATATCTAAAGAAAACCTTCATGTACCTCATAGATACAACTATTATGTATCAATTAAAAAATGATCATCATTTGTGATCTGTGTTTCTTGTATGAGTTCTGAATATGCTCCAAATACTATGCTATGCCCTTTAAAAAGCATTTAACATTTTAAATATTTATGATCCTATGCCATAAATACTAGTATTACCCCATTTAGCAGGGGAATAATTTTAGACTCAGTTAAATTACTTCTTATGTTTTGAGATTTGGTATGTGAGATTTAAAGCTACTACTGGAGAGAGCAGTCTTCCTCTAGTTTGAGAATTGAATGATATTTTGGGGGCAAAACAAGTAAGATATGAAGAAAATACTTAGAGGCAATAACCACTTATTAAAAGGGAATTCTTATGTCTAAGAAATTTTCATCTTGACTAAAATACTCAGCAAAGTACTGCTATTCTGACTGTATTTGCAGCCACATACATGCATATATATATACTGCATATATACATACACTGCATATCTATACTGCATATATACATATATATACTGCATATATATACTGCATATATATATCTATATACACTGTTTGACTAACTCTATTAGTATTTTTTGCAATGTCTCTCATTTTATGAAATTGATGTATTCCTCAAGAGTTGCAGGCTATTTATTTATTTATTTTTTGCTAGCTGTTTATAGCTCTATTTGAAAAGGGCCCTAGCTGTGAACACTGGGTAAATAATTGTTTTATATTATCAAGAGGACAAATGATTATTTCCCAAATAAACACACTTACGTTTAACTAGCTGTACAAATAGGGAACTGAGTGCTCCAAACCATGTGACTAAGATACAAACTAAAGAGAGTACTATGGCACATGGTACCACTAGAGATGGGACCACTCTCTGGCAAGAGGATGGAGCCAGCATGTGCCTAGGTTGTTCACAGCCTAAAGGCATGCAATCTCTTGAGCTCTTCTTGCTAAGGATTATTTAGCACAGAGTTGTATGATTCCTGCTATGTTTCCATGATTCTAAACCTTTAAAAATTTTTTTTATATACTTCCTATGGTGTCCTAAGAAAGTTTAATGACTATATTCTCTTTTATTTCTTACGTGTTATTTTTGCATTATTTCAAACTTACAAAAAAGTGAGAACAGCACACAAAATTTCTGTTATATGTACTTTTACCCAGATACACAAATTGCTTAAATATTGACCCCATTTACTCTCTTATTTTAACTTATGCTTTCTAAGTATATGTTTGTATTTTTCTCTGAAACACTTGAGAGTAAATTTTAGACATCATGCTCATTTGTACTAAAGACATCAATGTGTTTTTTCCAGGAACAAGGATATTCTCCTGCATAACCACGATGCAGTGATAAAATCAGAAAAGTTAACATTGAAACATTACTATTATCCATGGTCCATATTCAGATTTTATCAATTGTCCCAATGATATTCTGTATAGCTAATTTTTTTCCGAGTCCAGGATCCATTCCAGGATCGTGTATTGAATTTAGTTATATTTTTAAAATCTGGGACTGTTCCTCAGTCTTCCTTTGTGAGTCATATCTTGACATTTTAAATAGTGCAGGCTAGTTATTTGGTAGAGTGCTCCTCAGTTTGGGTTTGTCTGATGTTAACTCATAATTAGAAATTAGATTATGCCTTTTTACCAAGAATGCCAAACAAATGTTGCTGTGTCCTTCTTGGTGGTTTATAGCAGGTGGTTTGAGATTCAGTTGGCTCCATTACTGATGATTTCAACCTTCATCACTCATTGAAGGTGCTGTCTACCAAATTTTTCTTCTGGAAAGTTACCATTTTTGTCTTTGTAATTAAAAAACAATCTGTGGGACATTCACTGTTGACTCTTGCCTTGATGAATTATTACTATGATGTTGCAAAATGACAATTTTCTCTCATAGTTTCTGCAGCTATTAATTGATATTCCATTGCAAGGAAGGACTTTCTTTTCTCTCTCATTGTGCGTGTTTGTATGTATTATGTGTTTATATCAGTTTAGACTCATGATTTTTTATTTTATTCCATAGGTTGTAATATTTTACCATCATTATTTATTTTGATGCCAAATTGCCCCCTTTGTATTTGAATTTTTAAAAATGGCATTAACCAGTTTTGTCATGTACTTTAGTCACGTGACCTGCATTTGATAACTTCTGGCTGATTTCAAAAAATAAATATATTCTCCTGACAAGGAATTTTATTCTATTTAATACAGACAAAATGAAATGAATAATGAAAAATTAATAATTTTGAAGAGAACTTTGTTGTAATCAGTATACAACTTCTAAAAAACAATCTACAAATACTATTTTTTCATTGTTAGTGTTTTTATAAAGTTCACTACATTCATAGGATGATTCTGCCTCTTAGATTTTAGGTTTTGGCATATTCACATTTGTTGCATTTTCTGTAAGATTTTTCTGTTTTCTCTGTTTAGACACTCTTTCGACCCAAATGAAGAACAAGCCTGAGGGGTCAGGACTGGATTAAAATATAAAAAATATATAAGTTACTCCTAATTATTAATTATTGATTAATATTTTTCTGTGTAGTTTAATTCAATAGGTATTATTCATTTGAGTTCTTCATAAGTCTGTTTTGTTTGGGATATCTCTCTTCAAATCCCCCCCGCAAACTGTAGTATTTTCAAGATTGGATCATATTTGCACATCAATGAACTTATGCCCCAAAGTGGAACTGTGACCATAAACTTAAATGTGAACCTATTGCTTACCATTGCTTCCCATATTGTCATTGAACAAGAATGGCTTGGAAAGGTTTCATTGATATTGTACCCAAAAACTATATGTAAAATTGTTTAGAGACTAAACAAGAAATTTAATAATTGTGAAACTTTCTAGAGAAAAATTACCTGACCTAGAGCAAAATTAGAGTTTGGAAGGACTTCAGTTTATTAGTTTATAGTTTATAAGTACAGAAAATATGAATGCAGCAGTTTTTTGACTAGGCCTCTTTTTGCATTTAGGAAAACTCTCTGAAAGAGTCTACTGGGTGAGGGTGAGAGGCATTGAAATGGGATTAAGGTATCCATTTATTAGGTTATTTAGGGCTTATGTTAGTTTTGTGGCTAGCACAAGTAAAGCATTCTGCTGCTTGGGGAAGCGTTTTCTCTAAAATATTCTAAGTCCTTATTTTGTTGGTGGCTGCATGAGTGAACATGTTTGTCAAGTTCATTACAAGGGGATTTACTTGAATATGCAAATTGTTATTTTGAATGGTGAAAGCCGCATTTATGTAGAACTTCACCATAAATATGGTCTTAGGTAGCACCTACTCTTAATCATATTTAGATACGTCCAATGAAAAAGGATTTTCTGTTTGATTTTAATTTTAGAGGAATGCTACTTATTTAGCAACAGCCCCATTCAACCTGTCTAAAATGTTGGTGTTGGGAACTTGACATTTTATAGTGGATTCACATTTATTTGCTGGAATGGCTGATACAAAAGGTTAAAGATCTCCATGCTACCTAGAGTAATAAATTGAAAATTAAATCAGATGACCTCCATCTATCTCCAGATTCTATGACTTTCATTCTTCCCACACTGATAAAAGCAAGGAAAAAATAAGTCAAATTGCAGTAATTGAAATGGCTTTCCTCTTCAGCCCTGCGAAGCTGGCTGGGGCTCAGTGATAACACGTCAGTTCTGCAGTAGAGCACTTCAATATGAGGACGTATTGCTCACTGTAATTTTGCTGAAAAGGTCTGTATACTATTGCTGTCATCCTTTTTTCTTCAGAAGAATATGTGTATTTACTCACAATTGTTTAGTCAGGAATAAAACATCAGATGAGAAGAGGCTGTTTTGTATTATAAACTATGAGTCAATTATTTCTTCATTTTTAATGATCACTAGTTTCAAGTTAGAAGCAAATGCTAATTCACAATAAAGTCTGTTAAACACTTGCAAATGCTAAATGCAGTATAAAAGACATTAAAGCCACATTTCCTGTCCTCTAACAGCTCATAATTTAAGATGGCAAGGTAGTCATATATTCACCCTTCTGCCTTACTTACAAATTAGAACGAAAGGAGAGGGGTAATTAGGCTGCAAAAAAACAATGCATTGCCTAGTCCTTCTGAATGAAGTCAGCTTTTTGTTAAGTAGGTTATATTTGAGAATGTTTTGGGAAGGGGCAGTTGATTACAAGTGGGCACAAGGGAACATTTGGGCGATGGAAATATCCTATGTGTTGGCCGTGTTGGTGGCTATACGAGTGAATATATTTGTCAAAACCCATCAAACTGCTATTTAAAATGCATGTATTTTAATATATTTAAATAATAATTTATCCTTAATTTAAAAAGCTATCCTAGAAATGAATATAAAGCCCAACTAACTGATAGAATATTGTTCAAAGGATGTGTGCAATCAATTCAGAGAAAAGGAAACCCAGATGGCTCTGAAAAAAAATATATGTATAGATGCTAGATTCCTCTCAAAATAAAGCAAATTAAAATAACTTGAGATACATTTTTCATCTATAAATTTGGGGAAATGATTGATAACAAACACATTGTATGGGAAAATAGATACCCTCATATTTGCCTTGTTGAAGTATAAATTGCTACCATTCCTAGGGAGGGCAGTTTAGCAACAATTAACAAAAACAAATGCATGTATCTCTGTTGATCCACTAATCCTGCTTTTGGGGAATTCGTCCAACAGATATACTACATGTGGGCAAAATGACATTTGTATAATCTTATTACTTGTAGAATTGTTAATAATTGCATATGATTCTTTAAGTGTCCAAAAATCGGGGACTGGCTAAATGAATTATGGTACATCCATGTAATGGAATACTGTGTAGCTGTAAAAATGGGAAAGTCTCTATATGGTGACATAGGTAACTCTCTTAAGTAAGTGAAAAAATAAGGCACAGTTTCCAGGAAGGTAGAGTAGAAGTAATTTCCTCTATTCCTCTCTCTAATTACAAATAAAAATCTTGGACATTATATATGTGTTAAAAACAAAACAAAATGTAAGAAGACTCTGAAAGGTAGAGAGAAGGTAGCAGACCAGCTACAAATCTCAGGACCCAAGAAAAACAAGGCGGTAAGTGCCGTGGGTTTTCTTTCTGCCTTATATACCCAAGACTTGTTGCTAAAAAAGCTGGCGTCCTGGAAACACCGATGAGAGAAAACAAAACAAAACAAAACAAAACAAAACCCTCAACAAAAACCTGCTCTCTCTAGCGAACGGGCCAGAAAATGGGCAGGCTAGCATGACAGAAAACTTTTAGACAGTAACTACTCCAGCAAAACACCACAGAAAAAAAATGATGGCCTTACTCCCAACCCTATGAGCAAAGGCTGAGCGTGAAACTAGACTTCCATCCCTCCACTCGCCCCTCCCGGAGCTCTGTTGTCAGAGAACATATACTAAGTAGGAATCCTAAACTTTGATCCACATTTGGGGATAAATTGGACTCAGTCAAAATTTTAAAATTCTCTTTTTGAAAGACGACTTCAGTGGATGAAAAGATAAGCTACAAACTGAAAGAAAATGTTTGTAAGCCACATATCTCACAAGGACTAGTATCTAAAATATATAAAGAACTCTTAAAAGTCAGCAGTAACAAACAAACAAACAAAAAATAACAAAAATAAGCAATCCAAATATAAAATAAGAAAAAGACACAGAGACATTTTACCAAAAAGGATATATAGGTGGTAAATAATGCTTGAAAATTTGTTCAACATCATTAGCCATTAGAGAAATGCAAATAAAAACCACTATAAGATATCACTGTACAACTATCAACATAAAAGATAAAATGAAAACTAATGAAAACACCAAATGCTGGTAAAGATATAGAGAAACTGAATTCCTCAAGCATTGCTTATGGGAATGTTAAATGGTAAAGCCACTGTGGAAAATAGTTTGATATTTTCTCATAAAAGTAAACATCACTATCTTATGACCAAACAATTACATCCCTGGGCATTTATCCCAGGGAAATGAAAACTTATGTTCACCCAGAAACTTGTACCTGAAAGTTTGTGGTGGCTTCATTTATAACAGACAAAAATTAGAAACCACCCACTGGGTGAAAACTTAACCGTAGTACATTACTACCTTACTATCATAGAATACTACTCAGCAATAAAAAGTAAGGAACTACTGACATACGCATCGACTTGAAATAACCTTCACAGAATCATGTTGAGTGATGAAAGTCTGTCTCAAAAGATTATATAGTACAGAATTTAATGTATATAATGTTCTTGAAATGTCAGAAATTTAGAAATAGGAATACAATTTTGGTTGCCAGGGGTTTGGAGGGAGTGGGAGTGGCTAGAAAGGGGGTGTGGCTATAAAATGAACAGCTTGAAGTATTTTTGCAGTGAAGCCAGAATGTTATCAATGTTATTATCCTGGTTGTGATATTGTACTATAGTTCTGTAAGCTATTGCCATTGGAAGAAACTGGGTAAAAGATACATGGGATCTCTCTGTATTATTTCTTACAACTACATGTGACTCTACAATTATCTCAAAATAGATTTAATTTTTTAAAGTTGATGTGCAGAACAGCAAAACTTACACTACTTTATGTGTGAAATTGGGAGAAAAAATCTGTAATTGTTTTATTCTAAATGAATAATGGAATGCTGGAAAGATACATAAGAAGTTTAAAACTTAAAAATGTGGTCACCTATGGAAGAAGGGATGGAGAAAAATGAAGACAAGAATAGAAAGGAGATCACTGTACACTCTTTTAACTTTCCAATTTGTGTTTGTTTCCATTTTAGATTGTAAACTCCCATGGATCAAGTATGTGTGTTATTTCGACCATACCTGCACAGTGCCCTATGGAATTATTTAGTAATTTGTTTAATGCTTGATAACTAGTCTATCAATATGAAGATTTTCATATGATGATTAGGTGATTTTCCGGAAGGCAAATCTAATTGGATAGAAATATGGAGCATGAAGAATGGATTAAATGGATACCCCATTTGCCACGATGTGTTTAGTATTCATCACATGCCAGTATCAAAACATCTCATGTACCCTGTAAATATATATACCTACTATGCACCCACAAAAATAAAAACATTAATGAAATAAATAAAACTGGAAGTTCGGTGGTGATATAGAAGACAGTAAGAAATATAAGAAAGAAACATACTTGTGACCTCTTAACAAATTTAATTATTTTTTTTTCACTCTCATTTGATTCATTTGATTAACTTTTATCAGTTTGGAAATGACCTCTTCTGTCAGCTCCAGCTGCTGGGTAACTATAGTTCTTAACTCTTGAATCAATGTCCATTTTCTCTGTCTGCTTTGTTGACTCTACTTTTATCTAATATATAACTGTGTGTGTGGGTGTGTCTGTGTGTTAGGTGGATGGGCAGTAAAGAAGAAGGAAAAATGACATTTTTGTCTTTGGGCTTCTATTCATTTTTCAATTCACTTTCTATCCCAAAGGGCCCCCACATTTAAACATTTACATGCCAGGAACTATGTAAGTGTTTTATGCATTAATCTTCGTAACAATGCTAGGAGGAAAGTTGTATTACTATCATACCTGTGATGTGGTTAAGGAAAATAAAGCTGAGTGAGGTGAAAAACTTTCCCGAGGTCACATAGCTACTAAGGGATAGAATCAAGATTCAAATTCTGTCTGACGCCAAAGTCAATGCTCTTTACTGCTCTCCTTATTTGAGTAAGGAGTTGTAGTATGAACTTTAGGAGAGCAGATGTGGATGCTGCGAACCACATAGAACATACTTCCAGAGGCGTTAGTGAGGAAAGAGGTAAGAAATGGGTCATAAATTGGCCAGATTATAGTGGTCTATATATGAAATGCTGAGAGCTCATAAGTGCTTAGGTCATCTTGAAGAAAATACATGCTTTGCAGGAAGAATGAGGGATGGAGGAGATGTTGGTCAAAGGTCACAAAATATCAGTTAGAAGGACGAATATATTCAAGAAATCTATTGTACAACTTTGTGACTGTAGTTAAAAAATGTATTATATACTTGAAAATTGTATATTTTAAGTGTTCTCACCACAAATAAATGATAAGTATGTGAGATAATGCATATGTTAATTAGCTTTATTTAGCAATGCCAGAATGTATATATATTTGTAAACATCATGCCCTATGCTATAAATAGATACAATTTTAGATGTCAATTAAAACAAAAAATACGTAAGAATGAGGCAATATCTGCATGGGAATTTCTGGGATGAAAAGTATGTTAAAGGACCCATCTCACAAAATGAAGTCATTTTGTCAAAAAATTGAACGTGGGAGAAAAGAATGAACAAAGGATTTGATGTTTTGTACTGGGGAAAAGAATATGGTTGTACCTATTCATAGGGAAAATGGTAGTAGAGCTATCTTGGTTAAAAAAAATAAGTGCCCTGGCGCGGTGGCTCATGGCTGTAATCCCAGCACTTTGGTAGTCCGAGGCGCGTGTATCACGAGGTCTGGAGTTCAAGACCAGCCTGGCCAACATGGTGAAACCCCGTCTCTACTAAAAAAAAAATACAAAAACTAGCTGGGCTTGGTGGTGGGCACCTGTAATCCCTGCTACTCAGGAGGCTGAGGCAGAGAATTGCTTGAACCTGGGAGGCGGAGGTTGCAGTAAGCCGAGATGGCGCCATTGCACTCCAGCCTTGGTGACAGAGCGGGACTCTATCTCAGAAAAAGAAAAAGAAAAAAAAAAAAAGAAAAAGAAAAAGAAAAGAAAGAAAGCAATACTTCTATCATTGGCTCTGCAAGATGTGTTAGGCTGTTATCCAGACATAAAACAAGGAAGGGGAGTGGCTATTGGACAAAAGAAGAGAAGATGTTGGTGTGAAGTATATATGGAAATCATTACTCAAGACAATTAGAATGGCTAAGAATGCTTTGACAGCATACTTGGAAAGAGAAGGACAGTGCCAGACAAAGATCAGAAAACCAGACTCCTAAATTAAAGAAGTAAAGAGAAAGTTGACCATGAATCAGTACAATGATAGATTGATGGATTTGAAATAGGCCTTTGAAAGAAAACATCAGATGTTTACTATCAAATTGTGCAACTGTTTAGGATAGAACTTTTCACTGTGCTAAATTAGATCAGCGCATAATTTTCAGTTAATTTTTGACTGATGGAAATATCACTTTCATGTGGTCTGCTGTATCTGACTTCTCCTCATGTTTGGATTTCTGCTACTGAAAGTGCACTCCAGGGACCAGAGCTATAACCAAGTGCCAAGCCCCATTCCAATAATAAAATTAACCATTACGGCTCTTTAGGAATCTCCAAGATAGTCTTCAATTTTAAATTATCTCCTTTCCCTTCTATACCCCTATGCATGGTGAGGCCAGTATTTATGCCTGGCTTTCCCAGCTAATTACTGGGTGGCTGCCAGTGCTAGTTGAGACAATGGTTTAGAAAAAGCCTCTTATTGATTTCAGAAAGTCTACACATACCACAGAAGAAATATTACTTGCTGTGGCCCTTACCTCCAGGACTTCATGGACCAATTGGCTACAGATTTAAAAACTTTGGGGAGACAGACTTAATGCTGATCCAATTTTCTTTGAGAGGGAAAGTCCGAGTCCAAATATCTGTTGTATCTGTTGTCGTGGTTACCTCCTTTTTTTGTGCCCTTCTCCAAAGTCAGTCTCCCTCCATTGTATTGTCCCTAGTTATGATGAAAGTTTCTCTACAGGTTAAAAATTACCACTCAATCTACAGCCTTTGGGACATAGAGGAAACTTCCGTGGCTTGTTAAATCACTATATTTCGGTATTTCACACAGTATATGCTGCTGATATTTAATCAGAAGAAACAACTTTTTTCTGAAACTAAATTGTTACTAAGGAAATTACAACTATTGGACAAGAACAAAACATAGTCTGAAGTTTGGAAAAAGTGCTAAGGGAAAATGGGGTAAAGTTTGATGCAGTCACGAGGCCCTTTATACTCTTTTTGATTAAAATTTGCCTGGTAAACCACTTTCTGGAAATAAAATTTAATTCCTCAATGCCACTCACACTCCCCAGGGTCAGGGCATTCAATAATAAATGGGATCTGGATAAAATGCGTTCTTCAAATATAATTATTACTTTAAATATCATATAATGATAATGATTATCTCGTCTTTAAAAGAGTCTTTTACTTTAAGAGATTCATACCAAAATATTTATAGATTAAATAATATGTCTTGTATTTGCTTCAAAATAATGCTTGTGTGAGTAGGAGGGAATACGTGGAAGTATAGCAAAAAGATTGAGTGGGAGATAATAATGTTTGAATCTGGGTGATGGCTACTTGGGTGTGTATTATACCACTCACTCTACTTTTGAATATGTTTGAAATTTTCCATCATAAAAAGCTCAAAAATAATATAATGGTCACCCTTAGAGTCAGTCAGTTCTCTGAACGTTATTACTTTCCTGAAAGGCAAATCACTCAGAACTACGTGGCAACTGTACATTATACTCACTACTCACTTCTGGTCCCCTAGCTCTTCATTTAGCAAGCAGTGTTGGCAAAAAGTTTTAACTTTCCAAGTAAAAGCTTCAGGGAATTCAGTTTGACAGGATGAGTGTAGAAGAATTTATACGAAACTTGTATATGTTTCTGCAGAAGCCCTTCCTGCTGGATCAAGGGACCTATATATTCATATGGCAGAAACAAGGTGGGGCTCTAAAAAGAGCGGAGAGATTATGGACAGAACTTTGTTTTATTAGTCTCTATGAGCCCTGGAGTCAAAATATATGTCAAAAGATGTTTATAAGATTTACTCAATTAGAATTCTCTTGAAAATTCTATTAGGTACATTTTCAGTACTCTCTTTTTTTGCAAAATATCAGAGTTTCTGAGTTCAAGTACAATTTCACCCAGAAAAACAATAGTACTCCCAAATGTACTGATTGTTTTAGAGTTGGTCTTTGTTACATCACTGTTCACAGATATGTTATGCCAATTTTTCAACCAGCTCAGCAGCTACAAGATTAAATAATAAGGTAGAGACCATTATGGTAAGTATAGGTATAATTTTAGTTATAGATGGAGAGATGGATACTGTTCATAAGTTGTTCAACTATTTATGGGAATTTTGGCATGATGTTATATATTCAGGCCGTGCTGGGTCAAATCTCAAGTCTTGACATTCTCTCTTACAGCATAGCCTTGGGCAAGTTATGAAACCTTTCTGCATCTAGTTTTTCCCTAAGGTCTTTCATTGTGTGTAAATTAACTAAATTTATGTTCATAAAGGATCCAGAACAGAATTAGTTCTTGTGCTTATGAAGCTGATAGTAATAAATATGCTGTTAGACTTCAATCCTAGAATGTTAGAGCTTGAAGAAAAGACTATGATTGTGTAGTCTAATTCTCTTATTTTATAGTTGAAAAAGCTTGAAAAAAAATGCCAATGTCCAGGTTCCACCACCAGAGAATTGGGCCTGGGGTAGGGTCCCCAGGCAAATCTAATGTTCTCAAAGGGAAGAAAACCATGACTTACAAGTTACAGGAAACTGTCCTACTGGAGGCTTTTCAGCTTCACTCTAGTATCTGGCATCTGGATAGGTCATTCTATGTGGGCTCTCAGCCCTTCTCCCAACATGTCTGTGCATCTGCTCCTTCTATGTTACAGCAGAATAATACAAACATATAATCAGTATGTTCATACCTAATATTTATAACTGTGAAAACCTCTGATTTTTCTTTCCCAGCTTAAAAATACTGGTGTGTTTTAACATGCCACTTGTGAAAAGGCCAGCATTGCAGGGGTAGAGGTGAAAGCAATTTGCGTAACTTCTGGAGCTTAGAAAGGAGCCTGAACCAATCCTGTAATAGTGCTTTGGACAGTAACAATTTTCTGCCATCTAGTGGATAATTCGAAGAATAAACCATACCTTTCCTTTTTTTTTTTTAAAAAAAAAAAACAGCATATTCACAAAACTATGACTTCTAAGCATCCTGCCACTTTTTTTTTTTTGTTAGTAAAACAACTACTTTTCCACAAACAGTTCCTGGAATTTATCCTTTCATTGATTTTATTGATTGATTCTTTTAATGTAAAAAGATATTATGCCTCCTTTTAAAATGTTGCTAAAATGGTGGGGCACAGTGGCTCAAGCCTGTAATTCCAGCATTTTGGGAGGCCAAGGAGGATGGGTTGCTTGAGCCCAGGAGTTGGAGACAAGATTGGTCAACATGGTGAAACCCCATCTCTACAAAAAACACAAAAATTAGCCAGCCATGGTGGCATGCACCTGTGGTCCTGGCTACTCAGGAGGCTGAGGTGGGAGGATCGCTTGAACCCGGGAGGCAGAGGTTGCAGTGAGCTGAGATAGCACCACTTCACTCCAGCCTGGGTGACGGAGCCAGATCCTGTCTCAAAAAAAAAAAAAAAAAAAAAAAAGTTGCTAAAAAATGTGGACACACAAAATATAAATTCAGCATGCTCCATTTCTAAATGTTTGCCTACTTAAAGGCCTGTAATACAGATCAATGTGCTTATATTTGGCTGTTTCTAAAGTTTCTCCTTTCTAATTTTGGAGGTCGTAATGTCCAAGGTTAAGAGCCTGGGCCCTAAAGCCAAAGCTCTTATTTAAAACTCTGGCCTTCTTGTAATAACTGTGGTATCTTGGAGAACTTAACTTCTTTGTGCTCCAGTTTTCCTATCTGGTAATGATAGTATCTACTGCATAAGGCTACTGGAAGGATGAAATTCATGAGTTCCTTGGTGTTCAGTGTTATTAATGCTTTTATCATGATTGTTTACATGTGTATCAATGTTTACCAGTTTTGAGGAAGAAATTCAGAAGTGACTTGTCCTGTGACTCAATTCAATTTTAAAACTCAACATTTATTTAAGTTTATTTTATACTCAACATTATGGGAAATACAAAGCTGAATGAGACAGTGCCCTATTTTTGAATCAATAGTTTCAGATGACTATAGGATAATTAACTATATAATTCAAAGCAAATATAATGAATATGAGACAAGAATTGTCATAAACAAAATACATATGAGGGGAGTGAATATTTCCCCTTGGAAAGGTTGACTTATGAGTGATAAATGGCTAAATTTTAATAGGGAATTAATTGCATGAATGGCAATGATAGGGAGGGCTACCCAGGTAGGAGACTATTTTGAGCAAAAGAACAAAGTTGAAGAAAATGCAGTATTTATTTTGGGAGCAATAAATAATAAGATATGGCTAAAGCAGAATGTTTCTTAATTCTTTCACCCAACACTTATTTCAGCACCTTCTCTGTACTAGGTTTTGTTCTAGGCAATGAATATTTGATGGTGAATAGAGCAGACAAAGATTCCATCCTCAAAGGTACCTATTCTAGTGGGGAAAAATACTGATAGAGTAGCCTAGGAAGAACGATGAGGCCAGATTTTGGAGGGGACCTAATGGAGAGCCAGTAAAGGCTGCTGAGCAAGATGAAGCAATAATCAGATGCTAATTAAGAAGTATTGATCTGGTGGAGGAAAGGTGTAGGGCAGATAAAAGGATGAGACCATGGAGACACAAAAGCATATTTTGATAGGAGATAATTTAAAGCATCTAGATGAGAACTAATGAAGCTTGAACCATGGAAGTGAAAAGGAGAAAACAGTCTTAACAGACATTTAACAAGTGAAACAGGACCTGGGACCGGCAGGAAGTGGGTATGTGGGAAAGGGGAAATGGTAACACTAGACTTTCTGCAGAGAGTGGAGGCACCATGTGTTATTAGCGTCACGGATATCATAGACTCTGGAATCAGATCTACACGTATTGTAATGACTGGAGCCAATTATTTTCCCTCTTTTAACCTCAAATTCCTCATCGGTGCAATGAGAATAATGTAAAATACAAGTTTATTAGATTATTGTAGAAAATGAAGGCAAGTGCATGTCACATTCCTAGGGACACGGTGAGTGCTGGAGGTTCTTACTGGGGGAGGTAAAGAAAGCTAAGACAAAGCCACCTATACCTGCCTGCATTTCTTCAGATGTATTTGAAGGGGAGATTGTTGTCACTTTAAGGTAACAATTATTCACAAAGAAGATAACTAGTTGAAGATTTTCAACAATTATTGTACATTATGATTACAAACTAAAGGTCCTTAATATTTCTTTTGAGAATCAAAGTAGTTGTGGGTTTTGATATTACTCTCCTCACAAACTGACAAAAGCCTCATATTGGCAGCTAGAAACATATTCCTTATGAGAGATAATAGAAGATTTTATGAAAAACCCAAGAATGAGAATTAAAGTTTCAATACCCAGAGTGTTTTTATTTCTCACAGTTTTAATATCTGTCTCTGAACATTTTCTAGCTGTGGACTTGTATTTCTGTTCTTAGAAGCTATATATTGAGTTTAATATTGGGGCATAAGGCAAGAAAAATGTGGGTGTTAGTTAAGGACCAGGTAAATGGAGAAAGAAATGCCTAGATGTTTATTTTCTAGAATTCCATCCAAAGTAATTATATTAATATCCTAAACTTATATCCACTAGGAATTAGTGCACATTAAGAAAAGGAGAACACTGGAACAGGAGAGGTGAAAGTGTCAAAAAAAAGAAAAAAGAAAAAAGAAAAAATGCTTAATAAGGAAGAACAAGAGAAATGAAATGCTGTACCATGGGAGGATTGAGGCAGCCTATAAATGCTGTTCTGGTATGATAAAATAATTTAATATGTCCAAAGCTACACATACTCAGCATAGGTTAAAGTAAAATTGGCTGCCTTTTTGAGAAACACAGAGAATGCATTTTGCAATTTAAGCAAAGTAAGTACAACTTCATTTCTAGCTGTCTGTACGCAAATGACACAAAACTTGGACAGATTGACTCCAAATTTGGCAGACATATTTAGGATGGTCTGACTTAACAAAAAGCTATGCAATGCCTAAAACATCTACTGTGAGGGCCCTAGAGGAAACTTCAAATACAGGCAGTTATTTTCCAAAGCACCTGAAAATTAAGTGTCTCCAGATACCCTGTGACTGTTGGTTGAGAAAGGCATATTCTATAGATTAATAGTATATGGACAGAGGAAACAGTGGTATCAAAATAAAAACTTCAATGAAGATACTTGAAACTACAGGCATTAATTTGCCATCCAGCTGCTTCTTCCATGGGCAACTCTATACAACATGATTGAGGCCAATAGCAAAAGGGAGTTACATATTAATGATGACTGTTGATAACTGACACTGGGAGAATATTATAGCAATAATATTTTCACAACTAGAATTTAATTCAGAAAGTATTTATTGGCTGTCTACCAAGTGCCAGACACTTCACTAAGCACAGAGTTTATCAAAGATGAATAAACACATGATCTAGGGTGGAGTGAGGGTGAGAAGGAAGGTGAAGATAATTGACACTTTAATAACTTTATAATATGTTGAATATGTTCCAGGTAGATGTAAAGCAGTTTGCATATATTTCATTTCATATTCACATCAAACTTTTTGAGGTTTATACTGGAAAATTGAGAAACCAAAGTTGAGAGTTCGGTAACTTAACCAATGTCATATAATAAGCTAGTGACAGAGCTGGGATCTGAACCCAGCTTTTCTGACTCCAAAAACCATCTTTTTTAACCAGGTTGCCTATCACTCCTAACTGCAATATAAACCAAGTTGTTTAAATTTCTCACAGAATTATAAAAAATAAGTTGCAGGAAATGATTAAATTTTGCTAAGGGATATTAGTAAAGATTTCACATAAGAGGCAACTTTGATCTGGGCTTTAGAGGTTGATTAAAATTTTGACAGGCAGGCGAGAGGAAGAGAATCCTAAGCAGAGGAAACAGCATGGGCAGGAGCACATAAAAATTAAAGTGAATGGTATTTTGGGGAAACAAAATAAGTCTGCAAGGGAAAATGAAAAAATTGTGGCTTTTCTTACAGGACTCAGATGTAAGGAATTGGTGAGAGGGAAAAGCCAAGATTAAAAAATACCCAGCTTTATTGAGCTATAGTTTACATATCATACAATTCACTCATTTCAAGTCTATAATTCAATGATTTTTAGTAATTTTATCAAGGGGTACAATCATTACGATAAATTAGTTTTAGAATATTTTCATTCTCTCCAAAAAGTTTCCTCATGATCATTTGCAGTTAATTACCATTCATGCCCCTAACCCCAGGAAACCACTAATCGACTTTGTCTCTGTAAATTTGCCTGTTCTGAGCATCTTGTATACATGGAATCATATAGTATGTGGCCTTTTTGTCTGACTCCTTTCACTTAGCATAATATTTCCAAAGTTCATTCATGTTGTAGCATGCATCAATACTTCATTCCTTTTTATGGTAGAATAATAATATATGATATGGCTGTATCATACTTCCTTCATCTCTTTATCAGTTGAATACTTCGGTTTTTTCAAGTTTGGGCTGTTATGAATAATGCTGCTGTGAACATTTGTGTGGACATATATTTTCATTTCTCTTGGGTAGATATGGGTGAAATTTCTGGGCTTTATGGTAGTTTTATGTTTAGCTTTTTGAGAAACTATCAAACTGTTTTCCAAAGTAGCTGGATCATTTCCTAACATTTTCATTACTACCAGCAATATATGAAAGTTCCTGTTCCTCTACATCCTTAACAATACTTGTTACTGTCTGTCTTACTTATTATAGCCATTCTAGTCTGCGTGAAATGGTATCTCATTGCAATTTTAATTTGCATTTCCCTAATGACTACTTTTCATGTGCCCAAGACTTGAATTCAAAAAGCTCTATTTGGATGATGCATTAACTAAGATGAAGAACAGAGGACAATAAGTAGAATTTGGAGGAAGGATAATAAAGTTATTTTTAGGTGTCTGCATGACATTGGTTTGAGATGTCCAAAAGGCAATGAGAAACTTGGGTCTGGAACTCAGAAGAGAATTCAAGGCAGAAGATGTATATTTGGAACTCAGCTATCCAGAGAAAGCAATTGAAATCATGGAATTAGATAAATTCAAATTCACCAATAGAGAAAATATAGAGCAAAGAGGTCAAGAATATTTAGGAATATTTGTTTTTAAGAAATTGATAGAAGATGGTGTGCCAGTGAAAGAGGCAAAGATTTAGGAGACATAGGAGAGAATGGTGTCATGGATGCCACTGGCAGAAAGATTTTGAAGAAACTTGAGGAAGCTAGCAATAGCAAGTGCCTATCTCATAGCAGACAGAAAGTTGAAGAAGCAATCATTGACTTTTGTGGCTACATATTAGTTGGTGGTGTCTAAGAGAGTAATTTCTATGGAGGGGAGAAGACTAACTGTAGTCCTTAAGCCCAAAATTTTATCAAACTTTTCCTTTTTTGTTCATATATTTTGCCTCTTGTAACTATCTTGTAGTTTTGGAAAGTTTTTATTACATAGGGAAAATGAAAGTTTTAAAATTTTAATTTTTTATTTTATTTCAGAAATGTCAAAATTTTTATCACCACACTCTTTTTCTCCATTTTTCTTCTATCCATACTCCTTCATTCATTTCCTGTTTGAGAGGTTGGGTTGAAGCTCTCAAATAAACAGACTTATCAGTGATGCTACAGAGGCAAACAAGGGATACGATGTCATTTGTTAAAGAAGGAGTAAGCCTTAAGGATTCAGTGTGTGGAATTCCATAAATATAAAACTTTTTGTTTTTATGTGCAGCAGGAATAGCATTTAATGTCACTGTTTGAGTCATTGGATGAATGTCTGCTGAGCTCATTAACGTTCCTCATTTAGAGAACCGTTTACGGACATCCACTCCATAAGTTTGTTAACATTCGTGGGAAAATATTTGACCCAAATACTCTTTGCTCCTCGGTGACACAGATCATAATTCTATCACAGCGAGCTGTTCCCTTTCTCAACCACAGTGATATAAAATCCAGTCATTTCAAATACATGTAAACTCTGTTATTTCTTTTATAGACTCCAACTTTGAGTCTGAATCTCTTGTTTCTTTTCTCTCCTTTTTGATTTCCTCCATATTGAATAGAGTATTTGGTCTAAAGCTTATCAGCCAAAAAAATTTAGAATGATTTTAATTATCATACAAAACTTCTCTAATTCTCTCTGGATGATACATTTTTGGTACCATCTAAGAAGCCACGTGGATGACTTGAGTGGATGGACTCATTTCTAAATTCTTTTGAGATGGATGGTTCAAATGAAGACTTGATATCCTCTCTCCTTGATATCCTTTTTAAAATGTTGACATAACACAATACAGATTCAGTAAATTCTGAGAAGTCATAAGGCCATATCTATCCTGGTGATGTATTTTCCCAAGTCTTGACAGTTCTCCTTTACCTCTCCCTGAAAAGAGGACCTCAAAGTTCCCATACATTTTTTAATGGTGATCCCATTTCAGTCAGTCCTGCAATGTTTCTGGTAGGATAATGAAGATCTAAAGACTTAATACTCCTGGAAGAAGAGGTTTAGGATAAAAGTAATACCTAACAACTGTAATTTCTAGTGATATTCTGACTCTTTCATTGAAGAGACACTACTCCAAGACATAAGGTTTATATTGTGGGTCCCCATAAGATCTTTACTTTTCAAAACCATGTGATTTAAAAAGTGAACTAGAAACGTTTGATGAGGTTGTTCTTCCAAATATTCTTTGTGGAACAGGTTTGGACGTTAAAAGAATTCAGCATCCAAGATTAATTCTGGAGAGTAACTAACTGATACTAATAATATGGATTAAAGTTTCATGAAGATTTGTGTAACAGACATAAATTTTGCTTTAGATAGAATAAATAAGGGTTTAAAGCCACCAAGAGTTTTAGCAATTCCTTACATATAAAAATAAGAAATTAGCAACAGACTACCTGCATCAAAGTAGAAAAATTCAGTTGAAGTGGGATTTTTTTTTCATAAAATATTTTCAGAATCACAGAAGTAATAGAGGTTTTTTTGTTTTGTTTTGTTTTGTTTTTTAGTTTAGAATATTTTAACATTTTATTACTGTCAGAGCATAGCCATAGATCTCCTAGTTTAACAGAAGAGAGATTTTGTTTGGGCCAGACAATTCTGTTTTATGCCTGAAATGGTATCTGAATATATAGTTACAACTTGAATGTTGTAAAAACAGATGGGTAATAGAAGGTAAAAGTCATCATGTTCCTTTATGTAATAGAAGTAGAAACAATACAGAATTTATTCCACACCTATTTTGTTTACTAAACAGTTAATGTAAAAAATAAATCTTTAAAAATAATATGAGTAATATAGACTATGTAAAATGTAAATTTATTCAGTATAAGAGACTTCTAAAAACCAATGTATAAAATTAGCAAAAACTGTATCATTATCATAATAAACATCTATCTATAGATGTATTACAGGCTATGTGCTTGATTAAATATATCTAGAACACACTGTAACAATCATTTTCTTTTTCTCTTGAGATAGAGTTTCGCTCTGTCGCCCAGGCTGGAGTGCAGTGGCGCGATCTCGGCTCACTGCAAGCTCCGCCTCCCGGGTTCACGCCATTCTCCTGCCTCAGCCTCCCCAGTAGCTGGGACTACAGGCGCTCGCCACCTCGCCCGGCTAGTTTTTTTGTATTTTTAGTAGAGACGGGGTTTCACCGTGTTTGCCAGGCTGGTCTAGATCTCCTGACCTCGTGATCCGCCCGCCTTGGCCTCCCAAAGTGCTGGGATTACAGGCTTGAGCCACCGCGCCCGGCCAAACAACCATTTTCTTATTTAAAAAACAATTAACAATATGCCAAGTAGATTAAAAATTTTTTTCTTAAATTCAAAAATGGTATTGCTAACATCAAATGTGTTTTTGGATTGACTTTTCATTTGTGATATTAAATTTGGCAGTGATTTTTTTAACCATTTGTGATTAGTGTTATGCATTTTTCATAATGGTAGGCCAATATTTTACTCCAATGAACAATCTAGTGTTCCATTTTTTTTAAGTTATAGCAAAGATGTGAGCTTTGAAGCCTGAATTGTAACATAACCACATTTTACTTAACCAGTGGAGCTCGTTTGTCCCAATTTAACACTTATATAAAATGCCAAGTTAAAATTGAACCCTTGGGCATCCTAGTCATTATTATTGAAGCAGAAATATATTTTTGCTTCTTTTGTCATCTTTAATCCCCAACATGACAAAATAAAATATTTTGACTTGTTGACTTTGCCAACAAATATAACTCTTGGCCTTCAATGCCTTTTTCCTCTTTCTTTTCACTTTTGTAGCCATTAACCAAACTTATTACTGCAGTAAGAAAGTTAATCCTTGGAACCTTGCTTTCTTTGGTTCTATTCCACAAAGAATCAATAGCATAATTTCCCTCAAACACTGCAATAATTACTTTCTTCCTTTACTTAAGAACAGTTGGTAACTTTCTATGGCCTGTTATATACACTTTTTATCCTAAGAGTTAATATCTCCCTTCCTCTGACTCTTTCTCTTTTAGCAGTCTTATTTTCTCCTGCTCTTCGGCACAGTCTCTGCTACTTCCAAGCCATCTGGTTGTTATTGGCACGTGGGATTTTGCTTTTAACTTCTTTCCTGCCTATGCAGATGTCACCTTTGAATTACTGGGAACCCACTGTTTCCTGAGGCAGTCCATTTCATCTTTGGATAAGTCCATTAAGAGAGTTTTTCTCTTTGTCACATAAACCGTATAAATCAACTATATAATTTTTACATTTATCTTTGTGTGTATTACACAAAGACCTAACGAAGTCTTTTTTCTTAGTTGTTTTGTATATGTGTCCTGTGTCTACAGTGGTGCTTTGTTTAACCTGTAGGCAAGGATCTCTGCATCACGCACTTCTGCGTTTCCATACCCTGATCCATCCTCCTATCACTCCAGAACCACAACAGTGTAAGCTCTAACTTTTGGCATAGTATAGTACATGTTTAATGGATGTTTGATGTGTAGGATACCTTCTAAATGCAGAACTATTCATATGTAAAAGTACATATATTTATACTTATGAAAGGATAATAAAATCTTTAGGAAATCATTCTGTGAATTTTAATTGTAAGGCTAGAATACAAGTCTCATCATGTGCATACTCACCCCCCCCCCACACACACACAGTAAAATGCCTAAACATTTCCAATTATTTAACTAAGAAAACATTACATGTTGTATACTTATCTATAATTGGTTAACAGAGAAGATGTTACATGTTATATATCTATCTAAACCTAAGTGGCTTAGTTTTCACTATGTGTAATGTACTATTATTTTCTATATCATAGATTTAGTTTTACCTGTGAAATTTCATATAATGCAGAAAAAATATTGCTAGTTTTGCCTGTATTTTGCAAAGAGAATATGAAAACGTATCTTGGCATTGTTAACCCCAAAATACATTTATAGTGTTCAAATAGTCTATCTAGCAGAACATTTATTAGTATCTCTAAATTGTTAACATCCCTGAATGTTCTTGCATTTTAAACTATTTCAAATATTGTTTCCATGACAATTTTAATTGAATCTCCTGTGATGCTATTTTGGTAATTGTGATCAGCAGTATCTTATAATTAGATTTTAATCAAAACCTTTAATGCTCTAATCTATAATCTGAGAGAAGACACTTATATATCTATGCGGGCTTCTTCTCCTGACCTCCCTCTACTCCACCCAAGAGATGCTATAACCAATGTGATAACTGATCATGGAGAGCAGAGGTTGCTCTCCATTTGTCCCAAGTAATGTGGAAAATATCCAGGGGCAGCAAGGTAGGGTCACGATCAGTTAAAGTCTGGTATAAAGATAAACCTGGTGCTGGACTTCCAACTAAGGCTGTTTACTTCCTGTGTGATCAATAAACACTGACTGACTTGTAGGACGGTGGCTTAGGGTTAGGAGTGCACCTCCTGGTTATGCAGCAGATTGAAGCTGGGGGCATGA
Organism: Papio anubis; assembly: GCF_008728515.1. NCBI lineage: Eukaryota > Metazoa > Chordata > Mammalia > Primates > Cercopithecidae > Papio > Papio anubis. The sequence continues at coordinate 91,875,537 of NC_044981.1, read as the reverse complement.
TTGACTTGGGGTAAGGTGGGTGGCACAGGTGTGGGGGAAGAGTGGGGAGGGCTCCCCTACAGTGCACATTATTGTGCTGCTTTGCAGGTTCGGAATTATCAGCAGTGAATTATTCTTTTTCAGTTTTTATTATTACTAGATTTCTTTAAAGCCCACTTTTATGTCTGCCCATTAATCATCTATGTAATTTTAGAAGGCAAAATGCATGAGGCACAGAGCTAATTATGCATTCTATTATGTCTTTAGATATCTGGATGAAAGTCATGTTCCAACACTCAATCCCTTCCCTAAAACTCATTTCCACAAGTGATGATTTAATGATCTATTTATTTTAAAGGTTTGCCTTTAGGGACAAAGATTATCCTGGTTAACTCCACTTGAAAGAATGACTGTTATTTCATGGAATCTGTAAGCGTTTAGAAAAATCACTGTGGACTTTGAAAACACATTTAATACAAAATGTGTTGAAACCCATGGTTTGGCTATCCCTAGGTAGAAATGATCCCCTTTATACCTACGCAGATTATGAGAGCCATAAAGTCTTCAATTCTCATATTCCATTGAGTAAACACAGAGCTAGCAAGCTGTGGAAACTGTGTATGAGGACAAATTGTAGCTTTGTTTTTAATTCTAAAGTCAGTATGTGTGAACAAAAAAAGAATGATTTTTAAATCATAACAATTCTTAAATGTGATAATTGCTGATGAATTTACTCTGATCACTTTTGTTCTTTTACCATTCATAGCTAATTTATCACATTACATATAACCAGGAATGCAAACACTAGTCTCATGCATACCTCTCAGTTTGAGCTCTTAGTTTTTCTTTTACTCTTCAGGTGTGAAAAACCTCATTCTTCAGTAATTACATCCACAGCTCCTAGGTATATGTCATATATTTGATTATGAAGAGATATTTTCCTATGTTTCTAACAGCAGAGTGCAGTATTTTGCAAGGAGAGTTGTCTTTGTGATTTAGCATATATTCATTTCTGTTCTACTGTGCTTTTTGTGCCCTTAGAATACAGTTCGATCAAACTGTGTGCAAAAACTTTTCCATTCTAAACTACATTAATATTTTCTAAAACTTAAGTCAAAAATAAGACTGCAACTGAATTCTGGCTTTAGTGACAACAAAGGCAAAGTGGATTTTAGGTGGGAAAGGACTGTCTCCTAGATGTCACTGTCCATCCCGGAGCCACATTTTTGGCAGAAGATTTCCTTGTTTTGGGTCAGGAAGCCTTTACCCACCAAGGAGACAGAGCACTTCCCGCAGTTAAAGCATTCGCTATGCCACTGGCTGTCTTGAAAGCAGATAAACTTGGCACCTGTGAGACCTGTAAAGGAATTGGAGAAAAAGATTAATCTATCCTTTCAAGGAACAGCTTGAGCATTCTATCATATACTCCTCTAGGAAATGGAGATATAGCCATGAGCAAGACAACATAGAGGCAAGTAACCCAAAAAAGAATGCTGCTTCCTGGGCCTGTGTCCATCTGGACCTATCCGCTGTAGGAAAGTTCCACCTATGCCACCCAACCAGATTCGCAGCCAAATTCTGCCATAATCTACAGAAGAAGGCAGAATGCTGATATGCAAGTCACGTATTTTTGGAAACAGATAAGGATTGTCTAAGCTGGATAAGAAAATACAGTGTAGCGTAGTGGAAAGAAGGTATAGGTTGTAAAGCCAGAGATAGCTAAGTATGAATACATTTCCTCTTTTTCTCTATATGACTTTAAGTTTTCTTAGCTGCAAAATTAAGACAAAATGAAATAAATGTGCACTTTCTAGGCTGACGTCCGATGTTGTAACGACTTTTCGTTTTCTTTCCCCTCATTTTTCTGTGCTTAGTTGTACTTAGAATACATCCTGGGGTCATATGGTTTGGGACACTATTTCTAGAAAGCCCAAAATAGAGAATTTTGTCTAATCATTCAGCTATCCTAACGTGGTGGCCTTATTACCTCGCTCAGAGACAACTTCAGCTTTTGTTGAATCTGACCAATGAAGCCACGTTATCCAGTGATTGGTTTCTAAGGGCTTTGTCAGACTCCTCCACTTTAACCTGGGCCTCCCTTGAGCCACACAGTTTCTTTTAAAAGTAGTAGAATTTGAATCGTCAGTGAGGGTCTGATCTCTCTCTCCCTAATGTGATTCCAGGGTATAGTTCAAGAAACTGATTTTGAGAAGTTCCATAAAGGGAGAAAATGTTTAGGGTTTGGGAAGAGGTTGAGATGCCCTAGGCTTGAGTCTTTATTTATTTCGTGTTTTCTCCCAGTAATCTTAGTGCTATTATTTGCTCATCATCCATGGAGTGAGGCTAAAAGAGTTATATAATTCATATGTAATTTCCAAATACTCCATTTGGAATGGTGATGTGAAAGGGTGAATAGCATTCTATTTCAGATACATTCTTCTTAAATAGGATAGTGAACTTTTGTTTCCATCGTAACAAACTTATTTGATGTCTTCATATATAATTTAGTAGTTCATAGAGAAATTTACATCAAATTCCTCTGCTTTCCTTGATTAAATTTATAGCTCGCTTATCTATGATGCTATCAACATTACTTCCTAATAAATGTAAATTAATTATGTACTACTTAATTCCCTTAATGTTATTCAAAACGTTAATAAGCTGACTGCAAGAGTAATGTTCTGTATATACATAAATTATGCTATTCATAAAACTATTACTATGTCTAGCATTTTGATACTCATGAGTTTTTCTTAATTTTATTAGTAAGCCTTGTACAAGTGGCAAATATAAAAGCAATTCTTCCAGATTTTATGAAGAAGAAAAACTAGAAGCATCTGACAACTTTAAGAAAGGGCTGAACCAACATGTGAGACGTTTGCAAACTGTTCCAAAAAGGATATGTTTACTCCCTTAAGTCATGAGGGTTATTTGCAGTAAGAAAGTCATCCCTGAAGCGGGTCTCTGGCACCTGTTTTATCTGGTTTCATAGGTTTCTGACAAGTCAGTAGAATAAGAGCTGGCATTTGTTGAGTGCTTGAATGTGTGCCAATCACTATTCTAAGTCTTTATGTGTGTTACCTTATACAGCCCTCACCTTACCTTCATGGGGATAGATATTAGCATCAGTTCCACTTTGCAGACAAAAACTGAAAAATGAGAAGTTTAACCACTTGCCCCAGGTCACCCAGCTAGTAAGCAGCAGACCTACTATTTAAGCACAGGCCAGTTGTCTTTAGAGTCTCTGCTTTTAACCTCATGAAACTAAGTTTGAGTTTCTCTTTGGTAAAGAACATGGTCAAGAACATTAGCATCGCTCTCTGAAGAAACCACAACATTTGAAATTCCTTTTCCTTGAAATAAACAGAGATGGAAGAAAGCAAAGCTGCTTAATTGCTTGTTTTATAAATAAGGCAAATGAAGGCCCCCCACCCTGGAAGTGAGTTAGTCACCCATGGTGACACAGCAGTGGGGGCAGGAGGACCAAGTCTTTTGCTCCTCAGTCCAGAGCACTTTTCATGCATGAAGCTGCTTCATTTATCCCTGATAATTTAAGGGGTTAATCCTATCTTAAAGGAGGAGAAAATATGGTAGCTATACCTGGAGTTTGTTCAAATGAAGCAGTTCAATGTGCTGGGTTTTAAAAATTATACTTGGTGATTTATAGGTAGATTTCTCAGAGCTTTTTAAAAAAATTAATGGATTAATTAATCTTAATTGACAAATACAAATTGTACATATATAATGTGTTGTTTTTGTATATGTATACATTGTGGAATGGCTAAATCAAGGCAATTAACATATCTATTACCTTATCATATACTTTTTTTGCGTGTGGTGAGAACATTTAAAATCTATTCTCTTAGCAATTTTCAAGTATATAATACATAGTTGTTAACTATAGTCACTATGTTGTACAATAGATCTCTTGAAATTATTTCCCCTGTTTAACTGAAATTTTGTATCCTTTGACCAAGAATACCTAGCTTCTTAAAGTGATATAATAATCAGATGAATGCCAATTTTCTGAAGACATGTGACAGTATCAGATTTCCAATGGTACATCAGTTCAAATAGCTCAATTTTAAAGAAGCGGTACTACAGGGTCTATAGATATTTAACAATTAGATCAAGAAATATTAAAGTGAGTTGTAAGTTTTTGCAGGCATTTCAGTCTCTGGTGTCTCAATCAAAAAGTTTAGAAAAGAGATTAAAATAGTTATTAGACATTTCCTGTGGACTGATGAGTCTGAATAAAATATATAATATTGCATTTAGATTACTTTTGGGTCAGATTGTTTGCTCTTGATCATCCTCATATTTTTGTGCAGAACAACGTTGTTTTTCCATCTCAACTTTAAAAGCCTGGGCTCAGTGATCTGGAACAATCTATGAGAAAAATCACTTAGGCACATGAATCTGTGATATATCAGAATTGAAACTCAAGTTCAGGCCTTGTGTAGGCTTTTTGCAGATCAGTATTAGCCATCTGGATGCCCAGAGAATTTTGAAACCTATTTTGAGTTGTTAATTTCCTTATTTTCTCATTGAAGTTCTCCTTTTTTTCTGTCCCGATTCAAGAAAAGTATTGTTATAAAATAAAGGGACTGTGATTGCAGATTTTACTAGGGAGATTCTGGAGCTCCAGGTACTGTTGGATATCTGAAAGTCCCATTTTCTAACTAAAATCAGTGGAGATAGTGGCTTGTTCTCTTGGCTATAGGAATTGCCAAATTTGTAGAAGGCAGGAGAGCAGGGTGGTTAAAAGCATGGACCCTGGAGCCCAGTGGTGTGAGACTGCTAAGGCAAGTTCTTGCAAGGGCCAGAAAGGTGATCTAGCTGAATGATGCAGACAGGGTGCAAGGAACAGAGAGGGCATGCCCAATGCAATTGAACAGCCACTAGTTCCATATGATGGTGACCCTGCTGGTTAATGTGGAGACAGTTTGCTCACCCAATGGTAGGTTCTTCCTCTACTTTTAGCTGCAGAGATGGATTTTACATTTCCAAACATGTTCAGGCCAAACATCACCTACCTGCTGGCCAGATGTAGCCTGTGGGCCAGTGTGAGATCCTGACACACATGGTGCTCCGTCTAGAGAAATAAGACCATGCTGTTTTTTCTGGTGATGCCCTCCCTTCCCTTGCAAGTCAGTGAAAGCCTGCCAAGGTGGGGCTTGCTGTGAAACTTTTTCTTTCGTTTGAAAAGTGCATGAAGACTCAACTTTTATTTTGTTACATATTTGAAGATGAAGAAGGAGGAAAGGGATAAAATAATCTTTAATTCTATGGTATGTAAACTGAATTAAAAATTGAAATATGATCTAAGAATACTAGGAATAGAAAGTAGATATACAGTTCTGACACATTATTAGGTGACTATAAATTGCCAGAAAGAATACCTGCTGGATTTCTCAAGTGTCATGCTAGTTTCAGTTCCTTTATTATAGGATTAGCATTTTAAAGGTGTCTCTGAGGAAAAGATGTATTTTTTTTTACCTTGAAAACCTCTTTAACGTGGATCGATTTATCATTAAGAGGGAAATTTTTTTTTCAGTAAAATGCTATCTTGTTTTCTTTCATCTACTCATAAATGCACTTCATAATTGCACGTGAATAGAGAAAAGAGAGTAATACATTTGTTAGAAGCATCTTAAAATGAAGTTTAATTAATTACTGACCTATGTTACCTTAATTATTACAGCTTCAGATGTTCTATACAATAGTGGAATTTAATTAAAACCTTCCTAACTAAAGGATGCTTGGTCCTATTTTGGAATTAAGCAGGATTCTGATTTATGAGTACTCTTTCCTCCCACTCAAATCTTAATGAGGCTGCAAGCAGACCTCCTTGTGAAGGTCTTTTACTTAGAGTCAGTACCATTAGGTTTAGTAGGTAGTTACCTTTACTGAGTATAGACACCCAAATTATACTTTCCTTGAATAATCCATGTAATATTTATGCTCATATATTTGCACCCACTTGTGTTTATCTCAAAAGGAAACATAAATGAAAGCTTCCCATCCTTTAATCGTATTTCCTAAATTAACTAGACAGTGTTTCATATAGCCATAACTATCTCATGGCAAGATCATATTGAACTGAAGAACTCACCACTAATGGGTTTGGAACAGGCTACACACTTGTTGGCATAAAGATGGTTGTAGCAGTCCACGCAGAATGGATAGTCGTCTCTGGACATAAACTGCTCTTCACAGAGATCTTTCCTACAGCCACTACACAGAAAACACTCTTTATGCCATAGCTGGTCACAAAATGTTATCCCACCTGAAGTTATCACCTGCCAAAGACCACAGAAAAGGCAATGACCATGGGAGCCATTACAATTCAGATCATTTCATGATTCTCTTGAGATCCTAGTATCTCTGGGGATTAAAGGAAGCAAAAAGAAAAAATAAAAGATCATTTCATGTCTTCTATGTCCACAACTGGTGCTTTCGGCTACTCTATTTTCATCTTAGGATGTTCTTTTCCTCAAAAAGTCATTAAAAAATTAATAACATGAGAAACCAAAGGTTATAGGAATTAATTGGAAGTAGAAAGAAATAAAAATTATTTTATATTTTTCTCCTACAATGAAATAGAACAGAGGCAGGGCCATATTGGACTCAGGAAGATGGGGGAGAAAACCACACACGTTCTTTATTCACTTCCTCATACTTCTCTGAATTTTCTTAATTTTGGTTTTTAAAGATCTGCTGTTAGAGCTATTTTCTATACTATGTTCTTATAACTACCTATCTAACTTTAGGGATGCTTAAAAGAATTCTTCTTTTTCCTGAACTTTTTACACCAGGTACAAGAATATCCAACAGCAGTAACTCTGAAGGGAATTGGTAAGCACCATTATTTGTTGATAACGACTACCATTTCTTAAGTGTTCTTTCAGTCCTTAGCATCGTGCTAAGGATGACCTCTTCTGAATATTCTCAACACCTCTACATAGTAGAGACTATTATCTTTCCCTCTTTTCCTATGAGCAACTACTGAGGGTTACAGTCATTAAGTTACTTGCCATCGCCACAGTGAGCTAGGATTCAAACCTGCATGGTCTGACTCCACAGCCTGCGTGCATCACCATTAATACCATACTGAGTCAAGGTTACCTTGCACAGATAAGCAGTTGAAAATCCTTGCTGAATGAATGAATAAATACCAAAGAAAAAACTAGTTGGAAAGCGATTCCAATATTGTATCTAGCAATGGGGCGTTGTGGGAATCAGAACTCAATGGAGTGAGCCCTGGTTGTACATTGAGCCTTAAGGTGTTATGTGAAGTGTTTTGCCAGAGATGTAATTAGTTCTGCATGAGATAATTTTTTTTCCTAAATGAATTTAATCCATGAATTCTACTTTTTAAAAGGCTGAGAAATCTTTATTTAGAATCAGATGGATAAATATTGGGCAATTTTTCTCGTGTAACTATTTTTAAGCCATATCACCTTTTGAATTTACAGCTAATGAGCTCTTAGAGTTGCTGCAGATATTGGAATGTGTTTTTGTAAATTTTTGTAATGACTGAAGCAATGGGATATCTGAGGTGGTTCCCACAACCTTTGTATCAAATTAACTAGATAGTAAAACATAGAGCCTATTTTAAGCCACCTCCTTGTTTACAAACCCGAAAATGTTATTTGTCTGTGACATAGACTTGTGAAAAAATTATTCTAAAAATATTTTTAATCGTATAACAAATATCTTAGAAATTAAAGATATTTGATATGAAAGATATTTTCCTAGAGGAAAAAAGCATACTATTCTGAATAAGTAAATGGGAAGCATAATGGTGTGATGGAAGTAAAGCAATTTAAAATACCCCCTACTGACTTCCAATGCCCTACAGCAGACACAGCAGAATTCATGATTCCTTTGATTTGTTTGGTCTAATGATTAGCAGGCAATGCTTAAAAGATCTGAAACTTGAAAAATGTATTCACAGCAAAATAAAACTACCGAAGACTGTTTAATTAGAGACAAGAAACTCTGGAACATTAGAAATAGTTTGCTTGTGATTACATTCCTTTTGAAGAGGTAGGAAGGTTAAGATGAAGTCTAATATCTAAGTTTGGTTTTCACCACTGATTGATCCCAGGATTTAGAACAAGTTTCTCCTCTGAAAAAGTGGAGGCAATAATGATTTTGCACTCAGTAGGTGACAGATGAAGAATTGAAGAAGACGTTTAACTCCTTTTGAACCTTGAGGAGTTCGAATTTGAAGGGCTTGTAGTTTAAAATCATTTGCTTTCTGGAGGAAAATAAATCTTAGTGTAACAAAATGAAATCTATGGATTTTAGAGCTTAAAAGTTCTAAGAGCCTGATTGTCAGGTCGTTTTTTCTTTGTTTTAAGAAAATATTTGGGTTTTGGTTTGGGTTGAAAAAAATTGTTTAGATTGGATCATCTTGATCAAAAACATATCCAGCTTTTTAGAAAAGGACTTGTGGTTTTAAAAACTAAATAAAAAATAATCCGGTATGTCATAATCTGTCTACTACCCAATATAAATATTTTGTAAATGTTTGGTGACTTCAAATCATATCCTAAATATAGTTACAGGCTCCAATAACCTGGGAAACATCAGCACTTGGCCTAGACAGTGCTCAGCATAGATGTACTAAAGAAGCTTCACTCTTGAATTGTTATAGCATTGAAAGAGACACTATATTGTATCCAATAAATGATTTTAAGATAATTCTCACAAATCTCATTACTGTTTTAGTCTAAGTCTTTAAGAAATGAAGTCTAAAATTGGCTAACTCAGTTGTCTCTCAAAACAGTGAGATGAATCTATTCATTTTATTTCCAGCATGATTTTAATTTCTTTAATTTTTAAGTTTTGTATATTTTTTAGAGATAGGATCTCGTTGTCACCCAGGCTGGAGTACAGTGGCTCAATCATAGCTCACTGCAGCCTTGAATTTCTGGACTCAAGTGATCCTCCTGCCTCAGCCTCCCAAGTAGCTGGGACTATAGGCACATGTCACCATACTTGGCTAATGTTTAAACTTTTTTTTTTTTTTTAAATAGAGACAGGGTCTCACTATGTTGCCGAGGCTGGTCTTGAACTCCTGACCTCAGGCAATCTTCCGACCTTGGCTTTCCAAAGTGTTGGGATTACAGACATGAGCCACCATGCCCAACCTCCAGCATGTTTTTAAATGCTGTCATTGGTAATTCTTTGGAATTCATATGTCACATGGTCATATGGCTTGATTGCTGCTTGTAAAGTCATTTTCTAAGCTAGTGTTTTGGTAGAGTAATGAAGGTCTCAGTCATAAGATTATTTTATATCATGTTGTCATCAATTACAATTCTCAGCCATCAGCATTGTATAATTTAATAATTATAACTTAGTATAGTATATTGCTTCCTCTTTAAATGAAGTACTGGTATTGGTTATGCATGTTAAACAATCACTGCATGTGTGTATATGTGTATGTGTGTTCACATATGCGGGTGTAGAAAGTGGTAGTGTGACTTCCAGCTGTCCAGATATACAAACGGGCTTAAGAGTTCTCCCAATGTGGCCCATAGATAAAAAGTACTTTGAAACCACTATACTAATCCAATGTATTTTCATGATTTAGCTTTCTTATGACAATTTATGGTGTCATTTTAAACTTATGATGCCTCAGAGATCAAGGATTTCTTTGAGAACATCCCATATATATTATATGGAATGCAGACAGGCTTCATCAAGGTGTTAGAGCTACCTTTTCACATAAAAGCTTAGAGGATAAAAAAAGAATTGGATGAAGTTTACTTCAAAAAAATCACTTTTTTTTTTTTCTCTTAGAAAATGTTTTTTGAGTGGGAAGCCAAGTCAGAAGGCTGTACATGATCCTGGAGCTGGAGTGAAGGAACTTGCTGCCCTTAGTCTTCTTTCTGTCTTTTGTCTGCTGAACGCCCCCCACGATCTTGGCACTCTCTTGAGCTGATTGCTCTACTCTTAGGAAATACAAAAGCTTCAAGTCAAGAAGACATTTGCATTGCTGAGAAAGAATGTGAAGAGTTAAACGCCCTGTTTAACTTGGTTCCCTTAGTCACTTTGTGAGGCAAATCCGTATTTCTCTGAAACAGTTAATACTGAATGGATCAAAAATTATTTTTTAAGAAACATCTGTATTCAAAGAGAGACCTGTGCTTTCTCTCAGAATACGTGAGATCTTGTATAAAAGCAGTGAATGGGCCAGGTGTGGTGGCTCATGCCTGTAATCCCAGCACTTTGAAAGGCTGAGGCAGGTGGATCACCTGAGGTCAGGAGTTTGAGACCAGCCTGACCAACATGGTGAAACCCTGTGTCCACTAAAAATACAAAAATTAGCTGGATGCAGTGGCAAGCACCTGTAATCCCAGCTACTCAGAAGACTGAGGCACGAGAATCTCTTGAACCCGGGAGGCAGCGGTTGTAGTGAACTGAGATTGTACCACTGCACTCCAGCATGGGCGACAGAGTGAGAATCCATCTCAGGAAGAAAAAAAACAAAACAACAACAACAACAAAAAAAAAACAGTGCAATGAACTGGAATACCAAATCACTTGAGCTGTTTGGAATATTAAATTCTTGCTGTGGCTGGAATTTTATGGTTAACAAAAAAAAGATGGTTATCGTCATCATGACAATTAGTGGTTTGGACATGTTGAAAGTCCAAACTACTATGGGTGTGTGATTGCAGATATAGCGTAACAATATCAGTTCATTCCAAATATACGATACAGCTAAAAAGAAATGGTCTGAGTTTCCATAAGCTTCACCCTCTTTAGAAAATTACCTTCTTACAAAAGTTGCAGTAGTGAGCAAACTCCTTCTCAAAACACGGCACACAAAAATTGCCACTCTCTTTGGAGATCAAAGGCTTTGTCCCTATAGGTTGTCGGCAATTCTCACACACAAAACAGGTTTCATGCCAGTAGTTTCCTTTAAATTCCATTTTGCGGGAACCTGTACTCCAAAATTAAGGACCTGTTAGTATAAGTCAAGCATAATACAGATCAAATTACTTTACGACGTTTTAAGTTAAGATGATAAATGAATTGTCCTTTTAGAAAAATAGCATTTTTTCAGTTTCAAAAAAACCCATTCATCTGAGGAAAAAAAAAAAGAAAAGGTTGGTAAAGTTCAGCCATGGTGATGGAGAATCACTCTTACACTGAAAAGTCTTTCAAGCCCTTCAATAACCTATAATCTGGAGATGTAAAAGTACTTCGAATGAAGACTCCTAATCGTTTTACATGGTTTGGATAAATTGGGCCATCAAAATCATTACAGGGGTATTAAAAATGCCCTGAGCACAACTACTGAGACTACGCTGTGCAGTTATGGCCTTCTAGAAATTCTCTGAATCCATAATAAGAAAATGAGAGAGCAAGAGTGAGACAGTAAGATTGAATTATGTTCTTATGCTGCTGTCCATAGAGATTGAGAAGAAGATCAAAATATAAAGAATTAGTCCTTGCCAAAAGTGGAATGATATACATGAACCCTGTCTTCCCTAAGAGAGAATAACAATGACTGATCCCCAAAACAGTTTGTGTCAAGCTACGAAATGACAGTTGGCCCCAGTCGCCAATGATGAATCACTCTTTCTGATGCCATTCATTATGCCTAGGGCACTGCGTTTAATGTAGTATTATTGCTATAAATTTTTCTTTATTTTATGGGTGAGGTTCTGGTTTGAAATGTTTCAATGAATTAGACTTTATGAAAATACACAGAACACTGTAATTTACCTATTCAAGGATAATGAATGAACAATCTTTTTATTTCTAAGGTACACGGAAGGAGATTGAGAGAGTAAGAAAGATGTCTTTCTCAAAACCAGGGTTTTGGGAGCTGCAGCACTCCTCATGTGCTGGGACTTAATGAAAAGCATGGCAGCTTCAGTTAGAGACAGGAGCCCCCTTGAGATCCTACCAGGCATGATGGTCCTCTTGCAGTGGAAGCACTTGGAGGAGCATTCGTTAGAATAGCACTCCGTGCACAGCAGGCGCTCATCCTTGGCAGCAAAAGGCTTTTCCACCAAAGAGTGATTGCATTTGGTGCACTTGAAGCATCCTTCGTGCCAGTGCCGGTCTTTGTAACAAAGATCCTTTGAGACAGTAAATAAAAGTTAATTAAATGTGGTTGTGACAAAACAGGACATTTTATAAGACAAAACTGAACACTCCTGGGACTCTCATGTCAGTAGGTTGTGCTAGTAGCTTGAGGGAAAGTTGTTACTGAAACTGTTACCCATAGAGAGGAGACTCTCTGGGGTAATTAAGAGCTAGAGCCCAGGGCTTTCTTGGTGGGTCACTTAAGGCAGCTGGGAAAAAACAAATGAATTCTCTGCTGTGTCTTCAAAATTTGCCTATATTCTTTTTATAAACTACAATAGAGGTTTTTCGTGGAATGATTTTTTAAAATTTTGGGGTACAATGTTCTATTACTTTTTCAGACTTATCTAAAAAGCAAACAAGGCCGGGCGCGGTGGCTCAAGCCTGTAATCCCAGCACTTTGGGAGGCCGAGGCGGGTGGATCACGAGGTCAGGAGATCGAGACTATCCTGGCTAACATGGTGAAACCCCGTCTCTACTAAAAATACAAAAAAAAACTAGCCGGGCGTGGTGGCGGGTGCCTGTAGTCTCAGCTACTTGGGAGGCTGAGGCGGGAGAATGGCGTGAACCCGGGAGGCGGAGCTTGCAGTGAGCCAAGATCACGCCACTGCACTCCAGCCTGGGAGCACAGCGAGACTCCGTCTCAAAAAAAAAAAATAAAAATAAAAAAATAAAAAAAATAAAAAGCAAACAAAAAATAACATCACCTAAGTAATGCAAACGCAGAAAGAAAGGAAGAAAGACAGAGAGAGAGAGAAAGACATTTGGATGATGGAAGGAAGGAAAGAAGAAAGAAAGAAAGAAAGAAAGAAAGAAAGAAAGAAAGAAAGAAGGAAAGAAAGAAAGAAAGAAAGAAGGAAAGAAAGAAAGAAAGAAAGAAAGAAAGAAAGAAAGAAAGAAAGAAAGAAAGAAAGAAAGAAAGAGAAAGAAAGAAAGAAAGAAAGAAAGAAAATAAGCATGTCGGAGGAATGGGTGGTAGGAGTGAGAGCTATCAGTAGGGCTTAGTAGAAATAAAGCTGATTTTACATCAGAAAACAGATTTTGAATCCTTACAACTTCAATTCTTTATGCATTTATTTATACCCTTGTCATTCCAGAAATAAGAAACACACCCAGAGGGTTACCAAGGGCTTGGAAACAGCAGGAAAATTCTAGCTGTGTAACTTTGGACAAATAGCTTAACATCATTAATCTTTAGCATTCTCAGCTACCTTATAAGATCACGTGAGGATTAAGCATATGTTGTATTTCATAGTGCTAAGTGTAGTGGCTAGAGTTTGACTGCTGGTAACTTTTAAGATCTTTGTATATCCAGTAGCAGAGAAATGATGTTGAAAGTCAACACTAAAGGAAAAGAGGCACTCCAACCCACTTGTTTGCTGTTCATATGCAGTAATTCTGTAAATTGTGTTGAGACTTACCTTAGAATCGGATTCAATTGGTTTTTTGCACTCCTCACAATAGTTAGAAAATACACGATCATAACATGTAACACAGTACGTACTGTCATCCTTTAGTACATATTTCTTCCCAAGAAGTGATGCTGTGCAGTATTGACAGTAAAATTGAGCAGTTGTCATTTTGGTTTGATCCTGTGAATGACAAAGTGATTCATGTATATAAAAGCAGAATTTTGTTTATAGGATAAATGATGAAACCTTAATGTAATGTGAGTGAAGCATTCGGATGAATTTATATTTTCTTAAGCAAAAATCCACCAATTTAGGAAAATATGCTTCTAGTCATGGTGACATTTGGAGTGATTTAGGAAAGGTTACTCTCCCATCTTGGCAGTTCTTGTGTGTTTTGCTAAAAAAATGCATAAAACCTGCAGCTAGATTATGAAAAACATCTTGTGTTTGTCATAAGCTAATGTGGAATTCAATGAGAATATGGTATCTGTTGAAACAGGATGGTTTTACCTCAAGGATATAAATATAAACTGTTGCTAGGGCTTTTAATAACTGTCCTCACTTACTTCTTGCTGGAAAATTCTAGAGGCAGATTTTGATGGAAAAACAGTCTTTTTTACTGAAATATAAATTAATAATCAATACATTGTCATTCGAGTCTTCACTGAATAAGGGCTCTGCACATTTACCCCAAGGTCTTCCTGTACCACATCCCCTCCTTAGCTGTGACTTCCATCATCCCAAATGTGCTGATGACTCCAAAATCTCTGTTTTCTACTAGCTTTAGATATCTTCATTTAAATATCTTTTACCAAGCTGGCCAAATAAAACTCCTCAGCAGGTAGGATTCTGAACAAGTGCTAGGTCTTTGTGACTATTGTTGAACAATTGCCCAAATGCAGAAGTGCATATAAAATCATCAGTGGTAGAAAACAATAATAGGTTCCTTCAGGCTTTAGGGCCAAAGTAACATGTATAGAGCATGAATAATAGCAGCAGCTATTCCATTATAGCTATGGATAAAATAGCTAGAATTCATCTGCAAGGTGAAAATCATTCTGTAAGGTGAATAAAAAAGCTGATATGAAACCTAAAGCCAGTGGTAGATAAGGATTCTGATTATCTTGTAAATTTGGAAAGCCATTAAGAAACAACGCATATAGATTTCCAAAGGTTTTAATTAGGCGTTGAACATGAATTCTTTGTTGTTACAAAAAAAAAAGTAGTACTGCTTTTCCTCGGAAAATGAGATTTGTCATCTCAGGATTTACTGGAATATATTAGGAGCTTTGAATATTTTCTAATTCTCTCCCAACAGAATTTTTTTTTTAATTTTGGCAAAATCAGAGGAGCAATTAACGATGATGATACAACAGCGTTTTTGATACTAGTTTGTACTGACTACATTTGAACTGTTATTCTCATGCGTTTTGCCTTATTCTAGTGATGAAGTTCCCAGCAGAGAGCCTTGCTAAATGCACATGATTATTAATTCTGTACATAGCAGTTTTGCTATATTGTTCTTTACTAACAAGTAGAGAAAAGGCAGAGGATTTGGAATATGTGGGTCTTTTCCCAGGAAAGATGAAATGCAGACTAGAAAGTTCGCAATGGAACATGGCCAAAATCATCTACAAGGAACATTGAATTCTCCATTTGATTAATTCCACAGAAATGTTCCTTCCTAGTGAGTACAAACACACTCAGAGGGTTACTGAAGGCTTGAAAACAGCAGGAAAATAGATCTAATTCCCTTGAAAGGTTTAAAAATAAAAGTTTTATTCACATTTACAGCAATCAAGTATTTATCACTTCATAGAAATAAAGTATGTACCTTTAACTCTCTTTACTTAATATGGAAAACGTCACTTTCATTAATATTTATTTTCATTTTAGATGTATATAATAGCATCATGAAACATAGCCCCTCAGTGGTTAGGAACTGGCAGTCTACTGCCATTTTGTGAGGCTTTTAGTGTATTATAAAATGAATATATAAAACCACAAAAGGGATTACACCAAATTGATAATATTTCAATTGCTTATTTCAAATGACACTTTAAACATGACAACATCAAAATACCTGTAACTTATTTAGTGATCAGATCAGATGCCTAAATATAAGACAAGATGGTCCTTCTCCCATCCAAGTCCTAATAGGATAATAGGCCTGGATCCACAGAAAATTCCTTACAACATAGACAATATGTCTTAATTTTTTTTTTTTTTTTTTTTTGAGACGGAGTCTCGCTCTGTCACCCAGACTGGAGTGCAGTGGTGCGATCTCTGCTCACTGCAAGCTCCGCCTCCCGGGTTCACGCCATTCTCCTGCCTCAGCATCCTGAGTAGCTGGGATTACAGGCGCCCGCCACCGCGCCCGGCTAGTTTTTTTTTGTTTTGTTTTTTGTGGTTTTTTTTTTTTGTATTTTTAATAGAGTCGGGGTTTCACCATGATAGCCAGGATGGTCTCTATCTCCTGACCTTGTGATCCGTCCGCCTAGGCCTCCCAAAGTGCTGGGATTACAGGCGTGAGCCACCGCATCCGGCCTCTTAAAAGAAATTCACTTCTTATTCAATTCTGTTTTGTAAAAGCAACATCAGGAAGTTGGGTAGGGTGAGGACAGAATTGGTCTAATATCTCAAAACCTTGTGATTTTACACTTGTAGGACTATACAGTGGGAGGAGGCATTTGGTCCAGGTCAACACTTCTTAAATATTTACTCAGTGATTTGAACTCCCTGCCCCCTCAAGGAGTCTGGATTCTCTTAGCTTAGCCCCTGTCTTAGTAATAGTGAATGTAATTTGAAGTAAGAGAACAAACTGAATGTTTATTCTTTTCTTCTTGGTTAGAAAAAATACACTAAGAAATTCATTCCTCATTTTCATGAAGTCTATCGTTTAACTATTGATCTTTGAATATATCCAAATAGTGTTTCTTAAAAATAGAGGTATTATAACTATATAAAAGATACACATTCTATTAGAACGATATAGAATTCTTAGAGAACCATTATAATAGAAAGGAGAGTGAGGAGAGACCTTTCTAGGAAGACCTTAAGGAAGTTAAGCTGTTGGAAATCTGTTAGGAAGGAAGGAAGATTGGAAGAAAGGAAGGAAGAAAAGAAGGAAGGAAAGAAAGAAGAAAGGAAGGAAAGATCAAACTTTATTGAGGAAGGGAAAAGACAAGTGAGAGAATGGCATAGGAGCTCATTTGAAGTTGGGAAATGTTTAGTCTTGAGAACAAATTTTCACCTGGGTACATTAAGGATGAAGAAGGATCTTGAAACTTGAAAGCTTTTTAAAGTGATTTGAACTTCGAATGCAAGTAGTTCTAACTGGAATGAAGCAGGCAGAACAGGTAAGAGAATGAATTTTTCCAATCTGACCACTTTTTACTATTTTACGCTTTTCTAAACATTATTCTTTACTTTTTCCTCTTCTTTATCACTAACATTAATAGTTTAAAATTCTCAGGGAATAATTCTGTGTCCAGAAGAGCAAGCCAATTAGCTTGTTTTAATCATGCCCTAACAGGTAGAGCTGTAGGAAAGAGGATGAGGACTATGTGATTTTTGTCTCAGGAATCACCACCTGAGGAATAATTTGTCAAAGACATTGGAAAATTTTTGCTTTCAAAGATTAAAAAGTCTTGAGCAAAGCTGTTCTTAATTATGAGCTGTAAGAACTATTAATATAAACAATGTACCCCCAATTGGTTAGCATTCAACTTTTCTAGGTGTGAACTCAGCAGTGCTAGTCATTCACTTGGAATGTATCACTTAGACATTCTTCTCAAACTTCTTTCAAAGTTATTCAGCAACTAACACAACATTTAAGCCCAGAAGTTTTATCTTTGCATATTGGGATTTTAGAAGGTTTATTTAGTGGTACATTGATACGTCAAAGAACATAATGAAGACAGATGAGTAGAAGACAGATGAGTAGTTGAGCAATTCAATGGCATCAATGGACTTGGCTTTGTTTTTCTAGTTCCCTCCTTTAGATTTTAGATTTCTCCCTTAAAAAGATGTAAGTTTGGCTGTGCTGTGTCTCGCCTGTAATCCCAGCGCTTTGGGAGTCCGAGGTGGGCAGATCACCTGAGGTTGGGAGTTTAAGACCAGCCTGACCAACATGGAGAAACCCCTGCTCTACTAAAAATATAAAATTAGCCAGGTGTGGTGGCGCAAGCCTGTAATTTCAGCTACTTGGGAGGCTGAGGCAAGAGAATCACTTGAACTCGGGAGGTGAAGGTTGCAGTGAGCCCGGATAGCACCATTGCACTCCAGCCTGGGCAACAAGAGCAAAAACTCCGTCTAAAAAAAAAAAAAAAAAAAAAAAAAAAAAAAGATGTAAGTTCATTGGTAATAGTTTCTGTAGCTGAGAATGTTATTTCTTAGGTGCTATTTTAAAAACCAGAACAATTTTGCATCAAGTTATATTTTATGGTGAGTTATTGATAAAAAGCCTAATGCTATGAGTAATATATCCACTTAACATTTTTACTATGCTATGCAGAATGAATAGATTCACAAGAAGTGTAGTTGAGAACATTTCACGTGGGAGAGAGGCAAGGACTAGGTGCCATGCCTGGTATCTTTAATATACTATTGTTTGCAAGGCATCACACACCATCTATTTATTAATGCATTTGAAAAACATGTAAAGTACATGTCATTTGCAAAGTAATCTGCTGCAAGTTGTAAAGGATATAAAAATAGATTAGACTCACATACTGTCTGCAGAGAGCTTATGATCTAGGAGGAAGAGTAAGGACATTTCATAAATCACTAAACAAAAGTTAGGAAGTGATGAGAATAAATGAAAGGTTACAAGTTTTATAGCAGTAGTTCTAAACATTGGGTACACATTAGAATTTAAAAAATGTCCAAGGTGCATCCCTGTCTCAGATAAATTAGACTTTTTGGGAGTGCACTAAAAATAAGTATTTTTCCGTTCTCAAGTAGCTCTAATATCCAGCACGGTTGAAAACCACCCCCTTAAAGAAGGAGGAAGGACAATTATTTTCAGCTAGGAAAAATTCAGGAACAACTTGAAGCAGTGGCAATTGAATGACTTTTGTAGCAAATATTATGGATTGGCCTTCCCAAACTTGGTTTTATCCTCTTTCAAGTTGGAGAGATCAAGGAATTAAAAGCATTTCCTGGATCTTCTTACAGTGTGTGTTCAGGATGCAAATTTGTCTCTGCTGCAAACACATGGGAAAATCAGCAGGTGGATATGAAATGAAAGACGTATTCCTGCTGCTGTTGATGGTGGCAAATCGGCTGGCTGAGATGTGAACAGCTTCTATCCATTCAGAATGCCAGGATTCAGGTTTCCTAACTGGTGTTTTTGCTGGGAGAGACAGTTGTGGTGGTACTCGTGGCAGCAGCAGCAAGTTTATGACCTCTAGATCACCAGCAGAATGGATGTGGAAGTGGGCAAAGGGCAGTCTCTACCACCCTTGGAGTAATTTTAGAAATACTAACCATAATACTTAATACTCCTATATGTTTCCTGAACATATAGGCTGAGTCCTCTGTCAACTGCTCTATGTGGATCTTTTTAAATCTTTGCAATGATCCCCTGAGGAGGTCTATTATTATTATGCTCATTTGATGGATGAGCAAACCAAAACTTAGGAGGCCAAGATCACTTGGCTGATAAAAATGCTAGGTCTAGGGTGCAAGTCTACAACTTTTAGAAACTGAAGCCGAGGATCTTAGCCAGTGTAAACCTGTCCTTTCCTTGAGATGTGGAGAAGGGCATTTAGATGCAGCAACAGAATTGGGAAGGGCACTGACACTTGTATATGTGAGGCATGCATGGAAAACAGTAAGTACCGTATTCTAAATGGCTTGCAGAGCATGAGAGGGTAAATATTGGAAGACAAATTTGAAAAGGAAGACTAGAGCAAGATCATCAATGGCTTGAGTTTCATGCTAGTTTTGAACTTTTTTCCATAGAAAAAATATAATCATTGATGATTTAGAACAGGTAAGTGCCATGTTTTGAGCTGAGACTTATGAGAATTAATTTAGAAACAGTGATAGAAGGGATTAAAGGTAGATATACCATAAACAGGAAAACTAATTCGAAACTCATTTTTCAATATGTGGTCTAATCAACAAATATTATGCCTTCTGTACAAAATGTGCTGTTTTTTGTGTTGGGGGGAGGGGATATGGAGAATCAATGAGCTATTTACCTTAAGGGAAAATTCATTAAATAAACAAATCATAAGAATAAAATTATTAATCAATTTACATGAACAAGTAATTATATATAATATATAATGTTAAACATGTATGTACACATTAAATTATATATTGGCATATATTATATATATAAAGAGAGAGTTGTAGAGACTGTGAGATCAAGTGATAGAAGAATACAACCATGTATGAAGTCTTGGAATTCTGAGAAGCCAAAGACTGAGTCTTGTTTAAAGGGTGAGAATGACGTTGGAAATGAGGAAGGGATGGAAGCATTTGGGGTATTCATGTTGGAGGTAATGATGGCCTGATTTAGAAAAGAGTATTGAGATCATGTGCAAGATGCAGTAGGACTTAAAAAGTGAATGCATTTGGGAGGCAGAGAGAGTAGTTCTGAAATTTCATATACAGTTCCTGGTAGAATTAGTATGCCACATGGGGGTACACAAAGAGAAACTAGTTGGAAGACAAGATGAACTCAGGTTTAGTTATATTGAATTTGAGGAACTAAACTAGATAGCCATCAAGCTGTATGTCCAAAATATTAGGCATTGAAATGTGTTAGATTAAGAAGTTTAGACTATTTTCCTGGGTGAGCTAATTAGTAGTTGAGGAACTGCAATGGTAACTGAAGTTATGAGACTGAATGAGACCATCAAATAAACCCTAGTGTAGAAAAGCGAAAACAGATAAAATACAAACTCATGGATAAATGCATGTTATGTGATGGGAAAGAGATGAAGCAGATGTAGTGAATGTCACAGTGTTTTGAAAGACAAAAGAAATGAGAACTTCAAGAAGAGAATATATGTTAATAACAATTAAGGAAAGTGTCAACGAGGAGGTAAATGATGCCTTCAAGAGAATAGTTTGGAGACACTAAATTGTCTGATGTCAGATTTCAGAGTTAAAACGTGAGTGAGGAGATGCTTATTGCTGACAGCTTAGAAAACTGCATGTTCAAAAACACATGCCTAAGGAATAAAAAACAAACAAAATAAAATGTGTTGCTGAACTGGCAAGAAAGTACGGGAAAATCTCAGAGGCTAAAAATAAGAAGAAAGCAGGAAACTAGAAAGGTTAACACTCTCTAAAGGAGCCATCTGTCCTGAGGATGTCTTCTGAGCCATGATGACCTTGTTGTCCAAGTATTTACAGCCTGGACTTATACTAACCGTAAGGTCTAAAACTCGTAGCTTTTAGTTTAAAAGGCTTAGTTTAAAATGGAACACAAGAAAATCCTCTATGAAAGAATGTTGCATCATCCTAGGCCTAAAAAAATTCATACATATAAATTTTCATTAAACATGAATTCACAGTTAAAGTATTTAAAATAAGAATAAGCAATGAAAACAAGCAGTATAAGTAAAAATCCAGCAAAGAAAATAATTGATCTCCAACAAAACAATTTAACATGAGAAATAACAGATACAAAATGGAAAATAATTATGTTTAACATATTTAAAGACATAACAGAGGGCATTATCTAGAAAAATTCAGGAGAATAAAAATGACTAGGCAGACTTGCAAGAGAACTGATAGAAATAATAGCAATAAAAATGTATCATTAAAATTAAAACTTAGATTAAGATGTGGATTAAAATCAGTTGAAGGGAAAATTAATAAACTTGGAGATAGAACTAAAGATATACTATATAATGAAGAAAGAAAAAGAGATAGAAAATACATCAGTTAAAAAAAAAGTAGAAGATAGAGTAAAAGGATTTGACCTAAGTCTTTACAGAATTTCAAAAGAAGATAATAGAGAAAATGAGAAATACGCAAAGGTTGCAGATAGAATTGACTTTCCAAGAATTAATGACAGAAATGTATAGAAGCAGAAAGTAAAACAAATTTCAGGCATCATAAAAACAAACACATCATAATAAAGATGCCATACTCTAGAAACAAAGATGATCTTAAAGACATTCAAAGAGAGAAAAAAATCTAAAACACCAACAATTAGATATGAAGACAACTTCTAAACAGCAACAATAGAAACCAGAAGGAACTGAACTAATACTAAGAGAAAATAAGTAAACCCTATACCTGTATACTCAGTGAAGCTGAATTTAAAGAATAGGATGACATAAAAACATATTTAAGTTGACAAAAGCTATGTTTACTACCAAAAAACCCTCACTGAAGGTAATTCTAAAGAACGTGGTTTGAAAAAAAGAAAGAAGAAAGGAAACTCTCTAAAGGACGGTTTAGGAAAATGGAAGACCAAGAGAAAGAATAAGGAGCAAAGACCTTGACTAACATGCAGTTACATAAAAATAAACATTGACTGTATGAAACAACAATAATAATTTGTGGGGTTCAAAAACACATAATAGTACCAATGTACTGGGGAAAATAGAATTTAAGTGAGGAAAGAGTTGATTGTTAACCCTTGTATTGTTGGAAAAGAATACATTAACTGAGTTACATTAAGATTAAGTATTTCTTATGTTAAAATTTTAATCATAAGCCCATAGATTTGTTAAATTTTAATGGAAAACTCTAAACATAGAAATAGAAATAAGTAAAACAAAATTATTTCATAGAAAGTAGATAGGAAAAAGAAAAATAGAAAACTGAGACATCACAAAAGAAGAAGATACATGATACATTTTAAACCCGAATCAAACCAAATGGAGTGGTTAAACTTTCTTGGTTGAAAACCAAAATATTCCAAAGATGATCCAAAAGTAACTACCTACATCTGCAACCAATCTGAGTTCAAATCCCAACAAATTCTTGTCAACTTCAGTGAAAGATTTGATGAAAGGGAAATACAGTTTTCTTTAATACCATTTGAAACAGAGGTCAGCCTAATTTAATATTTTTGTTAACTGCAACTCAGCACAACACTTGACAGAAACTAAAAGTTCTTCCCCTTGACCTAGCCATGTGACAAGAAAGGAGTGCATCCTCTGGGGGTAAAACAAAACAAAACAAAACAAAACAAAAATTGTACATGTGTATTTTGTTCCAATGTTTGGTAGGCAAAAAATTATAAGATATCTCAAGAAGTAAATATATACTTTTTTTTAAATTCTAATATTTATTTGATCCTTTTCCAGTTCTTTCATTTTTCTGCTGAAATCATTTATACATTCACTCATTATGTTCATTTCCTTCCAAATATTTAACATAAGTATAATAAAGTCCCTATGGGGTCTCATGTTTAAAAATATTTATAGTAGAGAATTCAATGGATAAGATTATCAGCAGATCAAAAAAAGCAAAAGTAAAAATCAGCAACTTTGAAATGAAACAAACTAATGCATAAAGAGAAAATTCACTAAATGAAGATAGTAGAAATTTTTCCCCACATAAAATTGGTGAAAGACTTCCATTCCAATAATGGTACTCTGTATAATTCAAACCATGAGGCAGCTGTGAACCACCAGAGAAGCTAGAAAAAATATATACTTAAAAAATGTACCTTGGAGGCATCATATAATTAATATCACAGTGAAGAATTAATAGGCAATGTCCAAAAGAAAGAGAAAAACATAGATGAGCTTGATAATTGGCTTTCCACAGAAGAACATGTACATTCAGGAAGATAAAATGAATAGTATGAGAAGCTGTATGGCACTTCTCACAGCCTTGAAAGGATAAGGGGACATAGATTGAGGTCTGTGGACCTTCAATGTAGCAGGCCTGGTAAGCTTATCATTGTATAGGTGAGATTTCTATGCCCTTGGAGTACGGCAAATTAGAAGTAAACTAGTATTTCAGAGACTGAAGCCCAGCTTTGAATTACCTCAGTTTCTAAAATTTTATTAAGATAACCTTGGAATTCTGATATCCCTAGGTGAACACCAGAGTAAACACACATCCTGTCTGAAGGAAGAAAACATCATACTAGGCCTCAATTACTTCTACACCAATGTCTAGCACTAAACAAAAATGACCATGTTCAAAAGAAGACAAGGGAACATAAAAAATAGAAACATACACGCAGGAAACCATAGATTTTGGAGTTATAAGACAGAATATAAAACTATTCTTAATATGTTCAAGGAGGTAAATAAAATAAGGAGCAAAAATGTACAGAGAATTAAAAACAATGAAAAAGAATGAAGTGTAAATTATAGTACAGAAATATACAATGATTGAAATTAGGGACATAACAGGAAATTTTAGAAAAGATTGGGTGAAATGAAAAAGATAAAATAGAAAATAAAATTAAGCATGATGATAAAAGGTATGAAAAGTATAATTAAAAAAGTAAGAAACATAGGTGATAGAATGAGAATGATAAAAGAGAAAAATATACAAGTTGTATTTGGAGAAATAATGGCCAGTCTTCCAAAACTGATAAAATACATGTCCCAAATTTTAAAAACCAAGAAACCATGAACCTTAACTGACCTGAAAAACACACTTGGACACATCAGGGTACAACTACTAAAAATCAAAGACAAATACCATATCAAAAATAGATGATAAAGTATTACTTTCAGATTAACAACAAATTGAGAAGATACCTACTTCTTCTAGACAATGGAGAGATATATGCAAATTGCTGAAAAAAATTAGCAACCAACCTAGAAGTCTATGCCCAGGTAAAAGGTCTTTTGACAATTCAGGTAAAAGCATTTTCAGGCCATCAGAAACTAAATTTATTGATCATCCAGCCACGTTAAAATAAATACCAAAGAGTGTTCTTTGGGCAAAAGTACACATTGGAGCTCACATGTGCAGAAAAGAGTAGGGAAAAAAATGAAAATTGTAAACATGTAGATGAATCTATGTAAAACTGACTATGTAGAACTACCCTATGTCAAAGAATTAGAAAATTTAGGTAAAATGGAAAAATCTAAAATAAATAAAACTATTAAAATTGATACAAGAAGAAATAAAAAATTATGACAACTATTAGATAAAATGAATTTGTAATTAAAAGCCTACATACAGAGTGAAATAAAGCCAAAGTGGCTTCACCAGTGAATTTGCCAAGCTTTAAAGAAGAAATAACAGCCATCTCATACAAACTAAATCAAATAAGTACAGACAGAGAACATGCTGTGGTTAATTTTGAACTCATTAACACTTTGGTATCAAAATCTAAAATCAGTATGAGAAAGGAAAATTTTAGGTCCATAATACTTCTGGCAATAAATACAAAACCCAACCCCAAATAACAAGCAACGAAATCCAGTGATATATGATGAGATTAGTATATTGTGATCAAGTTGATTTCATTTTAGGAATGCCAAGTTCAGTTTAAAATTCAAGAGAATCACTGTGTTTCAATAATTTTATCAAGAAAAGGGACAGCTGTGAAATTACCTCAGCAGCTGCAGAAAAGGCATTTGATAAAATCTTCAATTTATGACTAAAAACTCTTAGCAAACTAAAAATAAAAGAAACTTCTTCCATGTGGTTTAAAAAAACCTATAGCAAACATTATACTTAATGGTACATGTTGATAACTTTTACTCAGATTATGAACAGGAAAAGAATATCCACAATCACCACTTCTATTCAGCTTTATACTGGAAGCCACAGATTTTGCAGTAAGGTGAGGGAAAAAAAGTGCAAGAGTTAAAAGGAAACAAACTCACTATTTGCTGATGATCTAATTGTGGAGAAAATCCAAAAAATTCTATAATACCTGATTAGAATTTACAAGTTAGTTATTAGAGTTGCTCAATAAAATGTCTATATATAAAAATCAATTTTATTCCTAGCAGTAACAAAGTGAAATTTAAAAAGTCATTTGTGATATCATTTAAATTCCCTGAAACACCTTGCTATAAACCTAATAGGAATGTATGAGATCTCTACATAGAAAACTATAAAACTTTGAAGGAATAGACAGAAAACCAAAATAAATACATGGAAGGATAATACCATGCTTTTAGACTTGAAGACTTACTATTGTGAAGGTATTATTTCCCCTTCAATTGCCCTATAGATGCAAAATAAAATTCTATCAGGAGGCCGGGCGCGGTGGCTCAAGCCTGTAATCCCAGCACTTTGGGAGGCCGAGACGGGCGGATCACGAGGTCAGGAGATCGAGACCATTCTGGTTAACACGGTGAAACCCCGTCTCTACTAAAAAATACAAAAAACTAGCCGGCCGGGGTGGCAGACGCCTGTAGTCCCAGCTACTCGGGAGGCGGAGGCAGGAGAATGGCCTGAACCCTGGAGGCGGAGCTTGCAGTGAGCTGAGATCCGGCCACTGCACTCCAGCCTGGGTGACAGCGCGAGACTCCGTCTCAAAAAAAAAAAAAAAAAAAAAAAAAAAAAAATTCTATCAGGTTATTTTTGTTACAAGCTAATTCCATAATTTATAAAGAAATGCAGAGGGCCAGGAATAGTGTAATCACATTTGAACAAGAACAAGATTGGAAGACTTGCTAAGTCAGATATGAAGACATTATAAAGCTACTATAGTGGATGGTATTGTATAAACACAGGATTAAATACTTAGATCACCAGAGCAGAATAGAGAGCTCAAAAGCGAATCTATACATATATAACACACGACCTAAGGAACAGTGAGGGATAACAAATAATAGGAATGGTCTTTTTAGTAAATGGTGTTGGGTCAATTGTATTTGTTTCCATATGAAAAAGAGTGAAACTAGATTACTACTTCACATGACATATAAAGATTTTTTCCAGGTGAACCATAGATCTGTTAGGACAAAGCAATAATCCTTTGAGAATATAAGAGAATGTCATTATAAACTTGTAATCTGAAAGGTTTCAGAAAGAAGCCAGAAAATGTGCTGGCCATGTAGAGAAAATGTAATACACTAGGCTAAATTAAACTTAAGAACTTCTGTTTCTCAAAAAAACACAAATAAGAGTAAAGAGAGAGCCAGAGTCAAAGAAGGTATTGCAATTCATTAATTAACAAAGAAGTCATATCCAAAACATGTGAAGAAGTCCAACAAATCAATAAGAAGAAAAATGGACCACCCAATAAAAGTACAAAAGACTTGAACAGATACACAGAGGATGATAACCAGCTGATTAATAAACATGACAATATTCTCAACCTCATTAACAACCACTGAAATATAATTTAGCAAGTTCCTTAATACAAAATCAATATCAAAATATCAGCAAAATTCCTACACATCAGAAATACAATGTTAAAAACATATAACGTTCAAAAACAATGGAAATTGTACTTGTCTTAAATATAACAAGATGTGTCTAAAACCTTCATATAGTGGAATAATTTGTTGTAAATGATATAAGAACTTGTCATCATTAAGGCAGTCTAGTATTGAAACAGGATAAACCAAAGACCAATGGAGGAGAACAGAGAATCAAATCAGATCTATGCATATATGAAAATGTGATATATCAAAAATGGTATTGGTTATTTACATGGGAAAAAATAAATTGAGTCCATACCTCATACCATACTCAAAACAGTTCCATCATGAATATGAAAGGCAACCTTTAAAATATGGAAGTAAATTTCTATGATCTTATCATCATATGTTAGGAAAAAAATTTTTAAAACCATGAAAAAGACAAACCGTAAATGAAAAGGTTGATAATTTTTTCAAAATTGCTCATTAAGAGACACTTTTTAAAGACTGAAAAGACAAGCCACAATATGACAGATGATATTTGCTACACAAGTAACTGAGAGAGAGTTAGAATACAAAATACATAAAACATTCCTATGAATCAGTAAGTAAATTAAAAACAAGCTAATGGAGATCATTTTTCCATTAGCTTGTTTTTAATTCACTTATTGTGAGCAAATATGTTCTTTTGTAAATGGAAAATATTTATTTTAAAGAAAGCACAACCTACTTTTAATCAGTGAAATTTAAATTGATCTGTTCAACAAACCAAAATAAAATGCATTTATACTCACAAAATATGAAAAAAATGCTGACAATATCAAATGTTGGCGAGGATAAAGAAGTAACGGGAGGCCAGGTGCGGTGGGCTGATGCCTGTAATCCCAGCACTTAGGAGGCTGAGGCAGGTGGATCACCTGAGGTCAGCACCAGCCTGACCAACATGGTGAAACACCGTATCTACTAAAAATTCAAAATTAGCCGGGTGTGGTGGCACATGCCTGTAATCCCAGCTACTTGGGAGGCTGAGGCGGGAGAATCTCTTGAACCTGGGAGGCGGAGGTTGCAGTGAGCCGAGATTGTGTCATCAAACTCTAGCCTGGGCAATAGAGGGACACTCTGTCTCAGGAAAAAAAAAAAAAAAAGTAACGGGAGCTCTTACACGTTGAAAATAAGAATGCAAAATGAATAGATAAAATCACTTTGAAAAACAATTTTTCATTTTATTGTAAAATTGAACATATACCTGTCATGTAACTCATCAATTTCACCCCTAAGTGTGTAAATTTGAGAGAAACGTTCAGGGATGATGCGGAACAATGCTCACAGTGACATAGTTTATACTAGCCATCCAAAAAAGTCTGAATGTCCATCAAGGGAAAAATGGATAAACAAATAGATATATGGTCACACAACACATTGTCATATGGCCACAAAAACAGATGACTTACAGGTATATTCCTCAACGCAGAAGAACTTTACAACATTGAGTAAACAAGCAAGTTGTAGAGAGTAAATATACCAGAATGACATTTATATAAAGTTTAGAACAGCCAAAATTTATTATTAGGAATTATAAATATGTGCTGTTAAAGTTATTTTTAAAAAGCATAATGATGATTAACACAAAATTCAGGATGCAATATAAGATTATCTAATTTTCATAGTTATAAAAATGGATTGGGATGTTACACAGGGGTTTCAAATATAAAGGAGATGTTTTGTTAAGCAAATTTGTTATTTCTTACAGTTTGTGTATATATTATGAATATTTTTTTCTATATAAGGAGACTTCAAAAAGTTAATAGAAATGGAATTAAGAGATAAAAAGTAAAAATATAAATTTTATTTCTCAACATAAGCTCCATCAAGTTTGACACTTTTGTAAGTGATGATATCAGCCATATAATCCATTCCTAAAGAACTGAGGGTCCTGGGAATTTAACCATGTCAATGTCTTTTTACATCATTAACTGAAGAAAAATAGGTGCCCTTGAAAGTCTTTTTTAAGATTAGGAAACAAAAAGAAGTCAGAAGGAGCCAAGTCAGGACCATAAGATGGATGCCTAATAATTTTCCACAGAAACTCTCACAAAATTGCTCTTGTTTGGTGAGAGAAATGAGCAGGGGCATTGTGAAGAATTCTCCGGTGAAGCTTTCTTATGCGTTTTTCAGCTAAAGCTTTGGCTAACTTTCTCCAAACACTCTGATAATAAGCAGATGTTATTGTTCTTTGGCCCTCCAGAAAGCCAACAAGCAAAATGCCCTGAGCATCCCAAAAAGCTGTTGCCATGACCTTTGCTCATGAATGTTCTCCTTTTGCTTTGACTGGACCACTTCTGTCTCTTGGAGGCCATTCCTTTGATTGTGCTTTGTCTTCAGGATCAGACTGGCAAAGCCATGTTTCATCTCTTGTTACAATTCTTCAAATAAATGCTTCAAGATCTTGATCTCACTTGTCTAAAATTTCCATTGAAAGCTCTACTCTTGTCTGCAGCTGGTCTGTGCAATAGTTTTGGCACCCAAGTGGAAAGTTTGCTCATCTTATGTTTTTTAGTCAGAATTGTGTAAGCTGACCCAATTGAGATGTTTATGGTGTTGGCTATTGTTTCTGCTGTTAATTATCAGTCCTCTCCAATTAGGGCACAAAGGATTAATTTTTTCCTTACAAATTTATGTGAATGGTCTGTTGCTGCAGGCTTCATCTTTAACATTATCTCATCCCTTCTTAAGGCAATTTATCCATTTGTAAACTGCTAATTTCTTTGGGGGCACTGTCCCTATTATCTTTCCATAAAGTATACATTATTCCACCTTTCTTCCTCCCAAGTTTCACTGTAAATTTGATGTTTGCTCATTCTTCAATTTTAGGAGAATTTATGTTGCTCTGATAGAGACTCCTCAAACTGATGTCTTATCCTTCTTGATGCCTCAAATTAGATCCTTTTCAGACATGTTATAACAAATTAGCATGAGTTTATTTTGGTGTAAAAAATTTTTAAACACATGCTTAG
Source organism: Papio anubis (assembly GCF_008728515.1). Classification (NCBI taxonomy): domain Eukaryota; kingdom Metazoa; phylum Chordata; class Mammalia; order Primates; family Cercopithecidae; genus Papio; species Papio anubis. Next base: position 91,845,744 of record NC_044981.1, on the reverse strand, counting down.
TTTTTAAATAATATGTTTTTTCCATGAACTGTTTGAAGTCCTCTCATAGATTCAATGTTTTTTAAAAAATGAGTGGATCATGAATAAGTAATAGTATGTATTAATCCAGCCTTTATATTTCTACATCCTTTTTGATTATTTTTAATAAAACAGGAAAGGGCCGGCCGGTTGCTGTGGCTCAAGCCTGTAATCCCAGCACTTTGGGAGGCCGAGACGGGCGGATCATGAGGTCAGGAGATCGAGACCATCCTGGCTAACACAGTGAAACCCCGTCTCTACTAAAAAATACGAAAAACTAGCCGGGCGAGGTGGCCGGCGCCTGTAGTCCCAGCTACTCGGGAGGCTGAGGCAGGAGAATGGCGCAAACCCGGGAGGCGGAGCTTACAGTGAGCTGAGATCCGGCCACTGCACTCCAGCCCGGGCGACAGCGCGAGACTCCGTCTTAAAAAACAAAACAAAACAAAACAAAACAAAAAACAGGAAAGGGCTTTGTGTGCTGATAGTGGTTATGGAAGTTGTGCTCACAGAGAGCTGGAATGCTTGTGGACTGAGCAGACGAGTGAATTGTGAGGAAGACCATTGTACATGCAAGAGAGGGAAGAGAAAGACAATAAATTTCTCTCTTTTTTTCCCTTCCTCCCTCTCCCCTCTCATTTCTCTTCCCTTTCTCAATACTCAGCTACCATGGAACTGTGCAAAACAAGAATATGTTTCCAATAAGCACAAGTTTCAGTTAACACAGCATTGTGCAAATAAATATATTACTTATATGTGCCTTATTACTTTCCTGCTATAGATTACATGTTTTTAAAGAGGACTTTTACTTTCTTATGGTAAAGTTGAAGTGCACTAGGATATAATTACAGTCTTCTGTTGATGTGTTTTTGAGGAATTTTATTTTTTGTGCTATAATTTGAGGGAGTTGAATTATCATATATTCTTATTCTAAATACCAATTATAAGTTACTACATTGATTTGATTGCAGCTTTTTGTTCCCCATGGAGATAGGTAACACCATATAAAATAATCACATTGATATGTGTCTTAAAATGAGGATATACAGTAGGGGATTTTTAAGATTACTTTTTTCTCTAATATATGATCTGTAAATTTTACTAAATAAATGCAAATAACACCATAATTATTACTTTTGCATATAAGCAAAAGTGCACTGCCCTTTAATGTAAAGTCTGGTGGGCTTTGTGGTTTAATTTTCATCTGGTTATTCAAAGTAGTTTTACCTGTATAAATATATCTATGCTCATCTGGGATTGCTGCGTGGCCATCCCAATTGCCCATTCAGGTCTTTATTTGATTCTGTAAAGTAGAATTTCCTTTAGGGAAGAACTTGGAATAATTTAAATTTAAATGGTGTAAAGAATATTAAAATGCTCTTGGGAAGGGCTAATGCAAACTGTTGAAGTCTTTGAAACTTGTGTGATTGACATGAAAAACTTGAATAGAGACAGAAACTGGATGAAGAATCTAAGTTTAATCTACAATTAACTGGATTTACCTGTGGTCATTTTCTTGTTCAGGATTTTAATCATTTGAATCATTGCTCTTAAGGGCAAGAGATGACTGATGGGCAGTCAGCAGGATTTTTGAAGGCTGATTGAGCAAGGTATACTGCTCTATTCTCTATAAAGGATTGTAGAAACCATCTGCAGTGCATAGTTATACAATACACCTAGTCTCCTAAGGCAAATGTTTCAATGTTTCATTCTCTTTTCCTCCTTATACACCCCACACATTTATGGGTTACCACATTCTATTGATTCTACCTCAGAAGCATTATTTAAATATTAGTTTAGGCTTTCCTCACATATCTGGTGGACCATATTGGCTTACATTGAACTGAAAATATTACATATTTCTTTATGTAGAGGAACTAAGCACGTCTATTACGTGACTTTGTTCTCTAACGATAATTAAATCTAAACTCAACTACTTAGCATAGAGATCTTTGACTATCTTCTCATTTCTACTTGTCTCACTATCTCCAGCCCTTTCCCAGCCCCAGACTTTCCAACACACACACACACACACACACACACACACACACACACACACATCCCACCTGTGCTTCAGCCACTTCCAGTGACTCCCTATTCTTCAGATACACTCTGTTCCGTTATGCCTTTCAGTTGTCACACATGACTTTTCTTCTATTTCTAATTCTCTTCTCTTTGCTCCCCATCTACCTGATCCATCCAACCTGATGATTATCCTCATCGGTCAAGGTCCAGTGAAAAATCCTTCTCTCTATAGCATTTTCAGATATTTCAGGGCAGAGTGGTTGTTCTCATTAGTTCATATTTATGTCTATTTTTCTTTTGCCACATTTTGTAACAGTTGTTTTGTCCTATGTGTGTCTTTCTCACACCACTATTAGCTCCTCAAGGCTAAGGATGCTGCTTACTTTATCTTTGTATCTCAGGAGGCATAGCACGATCTCAGTAAATGTTTTAGGACTGAATAATTGAACAAATGGAAACTTCTTGTTCTCTAAGAACTTGGAATCCAAAACAAGCACTAATGAAAACACATATGCAAAGAGAATTCTATCAATAGAAGAAAGGATAAAAACTTAAGTATAAAACAGTTAAGAATTTGCATGTTATATATTCACTTGAATTGTGAATTAATTCCTATATGTTATATGTATGGCAAGTATGTCAAAGGACTGAGCATAATGGCTAGGGAACAAAAGTTAAAGCCCTAAGGGCCTGCCACGGCAGGGAGAGTTTTTACTTTTTCTGTGGGGGTGACTGAAGAAGGCAGCCTTTGATATTCAATTGCCCTTTGAATATCAGCCAAGGAAGATATCAAAGAAACAGCAAAAGTAGGTGGTTAATCTGTTGACAAGATTAAAGTGTTTTTCTCTAAACTCGGGGCACCAATGAGCTTCCACTAACAGTTTAAACTGTTCGATCAGATACTTCAATTCTCTGTTGGGAGCTGCATGAGCCTTTCTGGGTCTATGCGTAAAACTTTGGAGACTGCCATATTGTGTCAGGACTGCAAAGTCATTGTCCATTGATATTTATGATGTCAAATGAAATGTTGGTGCAATGAGGGAATAAATTTGACAAAATTTAGGGGAGTTAAAGGAGTTATATGAGAAAAACAAATCCTCCACATTTATTATTAGTCTGTATAAACTAGGCCAGATAGGATACGTGCACATTCTATAGTAGAAAAATTTGAAATTCACATATTTTAAAACTATGAAAAAGTTAGAATAATTAGTAAATAAATTCTACTTTTTGGATTTCTTTTTCTTTTCTTCGCTTGGTTCTGAGGATCAAGTTGAACAGATCTGTGTGTACTTCCTTATTTGGTTTTTGCTTGAAACCAAAGACATACATACTAAGAAGAGCATTGGGTTAAAAATCAAAAGCTACAGATTCTTGTGCTGGTGGTTTTAGCCCTAGCATATAGTTTGTCCACAGTTAAGAAAGCCATGTAACTTTTCTGGCCCTTTCTTTAACTCTGAAATGAGAACTATATTAGCTGCTTATGATCCCATTCAAGGATCAAGTAAGATGTAAGAATGGAAAAGTCATGGGTAAGTCGGTTGTAGGTATACTTGGCTTGATGGAAAATGTGCAATTAAATTATAACTGTAATTTGCATTTTGAAGAAGGAGGCTGTTTCCATTCCCCCTCCCAAATGCTACTTTTAAAAAACTCAACAAACAATCTTAAAAATAACTTAAGCCATAACTTCAGGCCATCAATCAAAAATAACCTAAAACAAGCATCATAGAATTGTGGTGGAATGTTTGATATTAGTCTCTAGGGACATATTTGCAAGCACAGTTTGTTGGAAGCTGAATGTCTTGTGTGGAATGGTTGAACACAAATTCTCCAGAGAGCTGATGAGTTACTCTCCCATGAAACAAAACAGCTGACTAGAGCTTTCCATTTGGCTAATTTGTTCTGTGGATATTAACCAAGAAAAAAAAGTGCTTCATATGGTTTTCTTGGAGAGTTTACATTTAGAATCATGTAATTATGGCAGCTGTTACTGAAATAGAACTAAAATACAGTTCATAATAGCATATAATAATATTTTATCAAACATTCTTTAAGAAATAAAAAAGAAGGGCTTTTTAAAACTACACAGGTTTAGTATCACCCTTTTTGTCCTCTCTGGGATATAAGAAAATTTTCAAGACTATAAGAGTATTGCCTTTGAAGATAAAATTAGATTATCTAGGACTCTGTCTATCCAGAGCCTAACCTTCTGCTTTTAAATCTATCATTAGTCTTGCTTCTGCAATGTTAATTCCAAAGAAACTGCAACCATTTCAGCAGACCTAAGTCTTCCCTTCTACTCCCTTCAAACTTGCTCTGTTATGCATTTTAAAGGTGTTCTGGAAGAGCAGATATAGTTTCTAGGTTGCCGCAGAGTCTCCTCAAAGGCTTGTTTGAGGATCTGATTTAGTGACAAAGCTTAGGATAGATAAGGAGAAAAACTAAAAAGATGATTTATCTAAAAGTATTTAGCATAGGCTCAGCACATGGTTGGGACAGGGTATTTCTTGTACATGAATCCTCAAATCAACACTGTTTCCTGGAGATTGAGTCTGTAGATGGATGCTATAGATCTAACATAAATCAGCAAGTATTCCCCTCCACCTCTTTATGCTCCTTGGAAAATTCGACAAGTATTTTATAATATTTTTTAAGACGATTAATTGTGCCAGGGTTTTTAAAAAATGTTTTATTTTCATTTGCTTTTTTGGAGATCACCTTCATTATCCTCTGAATTCTGGTAGCTGTTTTCAGCAGTGCAGAGTGGGCCCCTCATTGATTCACCTACTTAACATTGTTTCTACCAGCTTTCACTTGCCATTTGATGGGGAAGTGCTTCCCCTTGCATCAGATGGCAAGTGCAAGCTTATCTAGTAAGAAGTATAATCTGCCATTGCAGAAACTAAGTCTCCTGAGGAAGGACCAAAGCTGTAACACGGGCACCATCTGTAACAAACATTGCTGAGCTGAATAACTCCCACAGGGTCAGGTATTTAGGTAGCAGAAGATAACATAAACATTTTGCCATGGTCTGAAAGAGTGTGTTTTATCAGAAAGAAAGAACAATGGCTTTTGCATCTTTCATTTTCCATTCATGTGTTTAATATCATGATTTATGAAAAGATTGTAAATTGGTTACCATGAAGCCAAGATGGCTATTTTATTTTCCTAGAAATTACAAATTTTAATTTCTGTCAATGAGTGATGAGAAAAATAAATCCTTACTCAATTAAGTCACCTTAAATGGAGGACACATATATTGAATTTAATTCAATGGCTTCAGGGAAGGTTCAGTTAATAACCTGGGTCCAGGAATTTAGAGGAACTCTGCAGAGTGCTCCAATCACCACAGCTAGTCAGTTCATCTTGACCCTATATAATCTTGAAAAACTAAGAGTATATACTCCCTATAATATAGGAGAATCAAAAAATTATTTTCTATGATTTTCTTTAAAACAAATATGTTTTCAAATATAAGCAATAAACAGTGTCTCTTCTAGTAGTACATGGATAGTGTTGGAAACTGTCCAATAAAATGAAGAGTATACTTTATTGGGAAGGTGGCCAATACAAAATGATAGATGGGGTTATATATTCCTTATCTAATAGAGCCTATAAAGCAGTTTAAAAAAATCTGTGATTTACCTAGATAGCAACTCCAGTTAAACAAATTAGTTAGGAAGAGCTTTCAGCTATTCAACTAAGAGCAATAAATAAGATTTCAAAATCAATCACATAATTCTTTTCTGAGATTATGTCAAGACTAACCATATAATATATTGGTTTTCATTTATCCTGGCATTAATGTGTATTATAGATTCTGTTGGTTTATGACCTCCTTAAAATGCATAAAACATAGTGATAAAAGGAGAGTTCATTTCTGGGTCTTTTAAAAGAACAGCCTGTCAACATGTTCTGTTCCACTTCTGGCTTAAACCTTTTTCAAGTCTGAGGTTCATAAGGGCACATTTATAAGTTGTATTATTATGACATGGTTAATGAAAGCCCTTTGTGTTTCTTTAGATACTTAAAAGTAATATAATATAAATGTTCTAATATAAATGTTCTGGAGCTTGTTGTATCCCTTCTAACTGAAATGGAAACTCATTGAGAGCAACCATTATGTCTTACTCATTTCTATACTTCAATTAGAGCCAAGCAGTAGCCATCATATACTGGGTGATCTCTGAAAAGGTCTTGGATAAAACTGATGATAATTTGTAAAGGATTTCTACTTAAGTGAAAGTGATGATGGCTCAAGGCCAAGAAAACATGCTGCAGCACGAGGTAGAACTTTCTTTTTGGAGACGTCATTATGACTCCATAGTAAATACAAGCAGTCTAGGTAAGGGTGTGGTAAGCATCCTTTCCTTGATTTATAAGGAGAAGTCTCCAGATACATTCAGTTTCTTTTCCTCTGAACTGGTGGGCCAGGTTGAAGGATACAAGTATCCTATCTCTTTGCAAGTCTACCAGCAGTTTTACTGGTGGGTGCCTCTTTAAACCTTTTTATTCTGTTTTCAGAAATAGTGGTCCCTGGAGACTTCAGACTCTTAGTGAGTCTGCAGAAGGCTGGGGAGGGAAGGGTTAGACTTTGATAACAGGAGCCCTCTCTGTCCTTTCACAGACCTGGGGAGGCCTCAACCCCAGAAACTTCTGTAGAGCCCAGCAGCCTGTCACTAAGAGTTTGTTATAAAGCATAATGTATCCCTTGTCATATACATGAAGTTTCAAACTTACCTGCCAATTCTTAACTACCAGTTGACAATTTTCATGACTTTTTGGGGATGGGTCACAGTAACAGTTTATAAAACCACTCCATTATTAGCATTATATTAGGCATTATGACAATATCAAAATACACACATGGTACACGGCAAAATCATGACATTTATAATCTACCTTGCAAGGTCAAATGTTGGAAATTATATCCACAGATGGTACCTTAGAGAAAATTAGATAGTACATATTGAAATGTTTTTAAACCTATTGTGAATTATACAAATATCAACATTATTGACAAAATGTATAGGAAATAATGATAACTAGAATATACAAAAATATATTATTAAAATTGTTGTGTGTATAATTTGTTATCATAATGGTACTGTAACATTTGGTACTGATCAATACCAAACATGGCTTCCCATCAACTGATACTGAAAGTAAAAATACCAAGAGTCATTCTTGAAGAAAGTCTATGGAACAGTATGATAAAGAGACAATTAAGGAAGGTAGCAAGATTTATTTTTTCATCATACAGAATTTGTACCTTTGGAATTTTGTACCAAATGCATGAGTTGCCTATTTCAAATACTAAATAAAATCTTCATAAGAAGACTGAACTTATTCCACTTGAGTCTCCTGTTCTTTATCATAGAATGCAAGAACTAGAAGAAATATGTTAGTTTCAAGTCCTCATTTTACAGATTTGAAATCTAAGTTCCAAAGAAAGTACTAATACATTCAGTCTCTCGTTTCAGAAAAAATAGAAAAAATGAAATATATCTACAAAATGAAATTTTGTAAATAGTAGAAAATACTCACATAACTAATCCAAATCAATTTTTTTTTTTTTTTTGAGACAGGGTCTCACTCTGTGGCTGAGGCTGGAGTGCAGTGGTACAATCTCGGCTGACTGCAACCTCCGTCTCCCAGGTTCAAGCGATTCTTGTGTCTCAGCCTCCAGAGTAGCTGGGACTACAGGTGCATGCCACTATACCTGGCTTAATTTTGTATTTTTTATAGAGATGGGGTTTCGACATGTTGGCCAGGCTAGTCTCAAACTCCTGACCTCAAGTAATTCTACCACCTCGGCCTCCCAAAGTGCTGGGATTACAGGCGTGAGCCACTGAGCCCGGTGCCAAATCAGTTTTAACAAGCTGCTTTTTAGACTAGATTGCCGGTTTGCAATGATTGACTTAATTAGGACCACGTTGTTAACAGAAGTAAAAGAGAAGATCAGCTAAAATTAGATGTCAGTTTAGTGACTCATTTAAAGACAACTTACATTTATCATTTTGGTTATTTTGTACAATTTGTCTCTCAGCTTTGCTCTTTATGTCCTTGTTTTTTTAAGAAGAAAAAAAATTAACTTCTACCTTGCAATAAATTAATTGTGCAACCAATGAGTCTTTTCTGTAATAGTTTACTAAAAATCAAGTCTCAATCATTGGAATAAGAATAACGAGAAGTAAGGAGGAAGAGGAAAGGAGGGGAAGAGCAGAGAGGAGAATTGTAGGAAAACTCAGAAAAAAGAAATCCCTCATTGGTATGGTGTAAGGTATTTACAGAAAAAGCCTCTTAATGCTGTAGTCATTTTGCTATACTTCCTCCCTATAAAAGCATACTTCTGATCCACGTCCATTTTCACAGAACCACTAACAGCTGGGAGGGATTTTTGAAATTCTCTAGTTTCATTTACTATTCTAATCTAACAAATGAGAAAAACTGAATTCACAGAGGCGAATTGACTTTTTTTTTTTTTTTTTTAAAGAAAAAGCTGACAAACTACTTAGTAAAAAAACCTCAACAAGAATTCAGGTTTCCAGGCTTCTCACAGAGTCATTTGTTTTGCTTTTCCATATAGAAGTTGGTAAAAAGCTTGTTTAAAATGATAGCTCTAGATAGGCTGTAATTTTTCAAAACATAGAAAAAGATGAAAACTTTCTCTCCTTATTTGCATCTATCCTTCTAAGTTTTAATTGTTGACCAGATAATAGCCTCATAAGCATGAATAGAGAGGTTCATTCCATGCCTAAAACCAAGCTGCTGCTAGCTGTACAAAATGAAACAGCTATCTTCCAAAGGCAGTACAAATCCCCTGTAACATTCAGGGCAACTCAAGTTATTATTGGATTACTGTAAAAGTTGGAAAGATAAGCCCAAAATCATATTTGGCTTTATTTTCTGCATTCTCATCTGATAAAATGAGATTAGTGATGTGTGTACATGTGTGGTGTATGTGTATGTGAGTATTTGTGAGAAGGTATGCTGTGGGGGATGGGTGTGTGTGTGTATGTATTTGTGAGAATTTGTACTGTGTGTATATGTGTGGGGGGGGGATGTTTGAGACGGGGTTGAGGGGTGGAGGTTGATGTTAACTAGTTTTTCCAGTATCTATAAATGAAGCAAAATAATCTGCCTCTTGCCAGAATGTGATTTTAAAAGGTACAAGGTAAAGCTGTATCCTGTGCTTTGGTGATAGCACTAATCAATAATTACAAGCTATTCTTTTGACAGTTTAAAATGTGTTGATGATGTTGGTGGTGGGGGTTGGCCATTTGATGTTTAAAGCCAGCTTTAATTTAATTTAATTTTTATCTGTTCTCCCTCTCAGAGATTTAGGCAAAGTTGATTCTCAGCATCCATCAAAGGAAAATGATTATAGCCAAAATACTTGGAGCTTTCACTTAGCAGTTGTATGTTTGAGGCTTTGGAAGCACAACATGTTGATCTCAGGTTTTTATGCTAATTCTTTATATAAGGAAAGGGGAAAAATCTGTTACCATTTCCTTGGAAACTAAACTGTTCACAGTATTAGTAGCTAAATATTGGTTACAATTTAATGTTAATTTTCATCCTAAACATCACACGTAATATGTGAATTCTTAAGGCATGCCAATGCATCACACAAAGCAGAGACCTTTCCTGTCCTGTTTAGAGTTGTGTCCGTGGCACCTACAAGAAAGCCTGGCACAAATATGTGCTGAATGAATGTAGAAAGGAAGAAGTCAGATGTTTAGTTCTAGAATCCTGTCTGTCTTTTTCACTTTAAACCCTATGGTATCAAACAGCTCCCTGAATATATATACTTTAGTTCTGTAGATTTCATAAAAAGCTCTTGAGGGCCAACTCTGGGCCATCCATGGTGTTTGGCAGTAAAGTAAAGGTCTTTACCTATGAAAAGCCTATGCGATGGCCTGGGAGAGAGACATTCTTTTACTCCATCTCTACTCCAGTAAAGACATCTCTTTACTCCATCATTGTACAAGATAAGGACCTGGCTGCATGTTCGTATGGTTCTTGGTACTTTACCACCTGCAGTATGCTTTATCTCTGGCTAATTGTGTTTCCTGTTCAACAGAAAAGACAGGGAAGATACTATGCTTGCCAGCAGACTCCTGGTGTCTAGTTTATTACCAGCATATGCTGAAGGCTCAGTAAATATTTGCAGATGGAAGAGACTGAAAGAAGAATGAGAGAGGTCCTGTGGGAAAGTGTGAAGGTATGCACAGAGTATTCTGGGTATTTTAGGAAGTTTCTGGAAAACTTCAGGTAAAGCTTCTTTTAGAGCTGTGCCTTGAAGGTTGAGTTAAAGGCAGTCTCTAAGACAAAGTAGGAGGAGGTTCCTAAGCTGAGGGCTGTCCGCACAGTTGTGGAGGTGATGACGGAGCATGATCAGGGGAGTGGTCTGCAAGCTCACAATCACCACTAGAACAGGAGGGTGGTATCCATACTTGGATAACAAAAAGGTCACATATAAAAACTAGTTCTTTTTACATGTCAGAGCTTTAAAAACTTAACTACACATTGCTATGGATTTATTTGGCCCACTGTTTTCTTTTTGGCCAACTAAAGACCATACTGAAAAGGTAGATCTATGACATATTCTATTAACTAAAAGTCTTGGCATTTCAACAATTTTCACTGACATACTAAATTTAAAACAGATCAAGAATTTTTTTTGAGTTGAACATCGTAACAGAGAACTTCTCATTCCCCCTGGTTTCTGTGCTTGCCCTTTAAAGGAGTTTCTCTCTTTTAAAGGATTCACTCATTCTGTATCACTTGAGGAGTGACTTAACTGATAAATAATTGGGCAAAGGGGCACTTCATGTGGAGCCACATTCTTTCCCCTACTCCGTTGGAAGTTGCCAATGCATGGGCCTATGTTCCCTCTCTGCAGCGAGTTCACTCCAACTGCTCAGTCCCAGCTCATGAGGGAGCTCTGTAAGATCCAGGCTCTCTACTCCTTCTGGGAAGAAGCTGAATTCAGGCTGGGAAGGGAAGGGCTTGGTCTCTCATGCACGTTTTGTTTTCTATTCCCGCATTAACAATAATGATGTTAATAATAAATTGATCCGTACGTGATTTCTGTATCTATTTCTCAATTGCTTTAGAACTCTGAAAGGAGACATACATGATTAAGTGGAACTTTCCAGTCTAAACAAATGTTACAGTAAAGCTAGTTTTATTCTTGGTCTGTTTGTTGTATGTATGTGTATGCGTATTGAGAGACGGGGAGAGGAGGGGAACGAGAGAGACATACATATATTAACTTTTGTTAACCAGATGTTAAATTAGGCAGCAGGACCTATTCTCTGATGATGCTAGTTATTATAGTTTAAATGAAAATAATCTCTTGGCTCAGTTAAAAAATCAAAAGCAGTAAATATTCCAACTACCTTCACTGAAATAACCATTAATTGTTATTTTAATTGTTATTTTAAATGTTTTTGAAAATTTAACTTGTGACCTATTTTCTCTTTAAAGTTTATTAGCTTTTTGGATTCTGAATATTATTTTTCCAGGTGGAATTCTGATAATAACGTAAGTTTATTTCTACTAATCAATGTTTTCCAGATCATTTGGTATCTAAGTGAAGAATATTATAAGTGAAGTACCAGTATGTATTTTAATAAGAAATTATGGTTTATAAAGTGACTTTATATATATTATTTAGAATAGCGATTCTTAACCATTTTATATTTAATAATTATTTAGCATATAATAAAAGCTATTTACCTCTTCTTAAAAATATATACAAATGCATACGTTCACAGAAATTTCTCAAACCCTGGGAAGGCAGGGTTCTTGGAATCAGGCTCTACAGTAGAGATCTGTACTATATAGAGCTCAAGGGCCAAATCTAGCCACTGCCTGTTTTTGTATGGTCTGAAACCTAAGCATCGCTTTTACATTTTTTAATGATAAATAAATACCAAAAGAGGAATATTTTTGACATATGAAATTTAAATATCAGTGTTCATAAGTAAAGTTTACTTTACACAGCCACACTCATTCATTATCATACTATCTATGGCTCCTTTCCAGGTACAACAGTAGGCTGAGTAATTTTGAAGACTAAAATATTATCTGGCTCTTTGCAGAAAACATTTTGCTGATCCCTAATCTCAAGTTTCAAAGTACATTTTGTGCTTTTAATTGTATTTTGCTGGGTGTTTGTTAAAGTATGCTTAAGTTTAATTAGAATTTGAAAAGAACTTTCTATACACTACTTAAAAGAATATATATGTACTAAATGGTTTTAAAAATAATACTAGAAGTCATTAACACGGTGTTTGGAAGGGAATTTAATGGCATGGTGAAATGCTTATAATTCTCTAAGTGGGAAAAAAGTGTGAAATAGAATAATCAGTATGACCTCAATTATATACATTTTTTAAAAAGTAGAAACAAGTTTAGAAGAAAATATGCACAAATGTTAAGCTTCTTAATTGAAGCTAAGGAGTATTTAAAATTTTACTTTTCAGTATTTTTCAAATTGTATACTCTAATCTATCACTTCGGTAATAAGGAAACATAAGAAAAATATTGAAAAAATGGGAATGTAATTGTTTAATTTTTTGAAAAATTAAAGGTCAAAAATTAGAATATTTTGTGATAGTATAACTATCAACATGTTCAAGGAAACAAGTGAATAAACTAAATATAATTACAAGACCAGAAATCATTTTTATAAATGAAATCTTAATTTAGATAGCATGACAGCTTGGTGTCAGATTTTTTTCAAATGCAGATTATACCCATGAATCTACTAAAGAAGTGTTGATGTTTATGTGACAAAAAAGCTTAAACAAAATTGGAAGCATTTTAGTTCTATACTAGGAGGCATTTGGTCAAAATTGATGATAGACAGCTCCTTGTCAATAGGAGCCTCTTTCGTGTTCATTAGCACAATAGAGAGTTTCATGATATAAAGAAAATTGAACACCTTGACTCTTTTTCAGTAGGTTTATACTGGCTTGATCTAACTGATGAATAAATGAATGAAAATATGAATGAACGAATTACATGTATGTATGACTTTTTGTTACTGTCAAAAATAATACATAGTTTGATACCTTGATCAGGAGAACTGTTAATCTTCTTTTCAAAAGTATTAAGGGTCAGGGAGATAGCAGCAAGATAGCCAACTAGAAGCCCCTAGTGCTTACGCCCCTCTCAAAGACAGCCAGAACAATGGAAAAGCAGCTGCATTTCCATTGGGTGAGCACGAAACTCAGGATAGCTACATAGAGAATAAGGAAATGCCAGGCCTTCACCATCCCATCCCCGAAGTGGGATCAGCTGGGAGCCAGGAGGAACTTCTTATGGTGAGGAGGTAAGCAGGATGATTCCAACAACCTCCATCAATACCTTGGACACCTACAGATCTCCCCACTGGTGTTTTCTGGAGTCTTCTCAGGCACCAAGCCCACCTGGTGAAGCCTGCCTGGAGTCCATATAGCTGTGCTCAGCCAGAGAAGGAGTTGACACTGTGCCCCACCTGCTGTGGCCCATGTGACTACTGTGCTATGGCATCTTGGAACAGGAACTACAGATAGAGTGAGCCTTACTCAAGGAGTAAGTAGTCATGGCTCCCCTTCATCCCTGAGACTAAACCACCCCTGGACCACCCCATCCCAAGAGCCCCACATCCCCAGTATGTGCTGTTAGCAGTGTTAACACTTTCCTGTGGGGTCAAGAGGAGGTGGAATTGCTCTACCAACTCCTCCCCCTGCCCCTGCTGAAGCAGCACTCTGTCTCTTGGGAAAGCAATACCTTGGCTATTCAGACCAGTCACGTCTTCCTGGTGTCTAAGTTGAAGTGGTGCCCTGCATCCTAGGAAATGGTGCCTTGGCCACCCAGAACAGTCATGCACTCCATTACTTAATCTGAATTGATGCCCTGCATACCAAGAAAGCAGTGCTTGTGTAGCCAAGAACAGTCACATCCTTCAAACCTGAGCTGAAGTGGCACATTGTCCCTTGGGGAATTGTTGCTCTGGCTGAGCTGAGCAGAAACTGAGCTGAGACACCCTGCTCTATAAACTGAACAACTTTAGACTTTGATTCCCTGGAGCTGGCCTAGCTCTCTAGAGTCTCAGATGCTGAAGTACCCCTCTATCTAGGGAGTGGAGTCATTGCTGTGTTTTTTCCCACCTACCTGTCACCCAGGGAGCAAGCAACAGCTGTCCTCCACCATTTTGGAGTACTGAAAGCAAATGCATTTGGCCCCACACATTCTGGGATACTGCTGAGCACCACCATCCCAGGGTCTATAATCACTACTACCCAGTGCCTCATCCCTTGGAACCTGAGTTGACACTGAGCCCTATTGACTCAGGTTCCTGAATTGCAGCCGTATCCTGCTCCCCAGGCCAAAGTTCCAGAGCGCTCCTTATTCCCTGGAGTATGGAGGCCAGTGCTGTGCCCTGCCCCCAGGGGTAGAATCACGGCTACAACCTGGCACCCTGAGCCTGAGCTGCTAGGGGGTGCCTCAAAATGATAGATCATGGCTCTGTGGGTAACCTACATCAAACCCTGCCACAAGGGGTGAAGCTGTACCCCAAGGCCAAGTTGCCTCAATAGCTTTATGAGATACTGAGCTGAAAACTCCTACTGCACGTAGAACCCTGATCACTGCACTAGAACCCGTGCCACTGCAGTTGCTTGTAGGCCATGTCAGACTTGACACCAAATGGGATCCCCTCAGCTAAGTCTCCTTATTTTAGAGAAAACCAGAATAGGAGAACTCCAGAAGCCCTTAACACAAAGAACATTAAAAACCTATGTTGCCAATGCCATTGCCACAAACCTCTAAGCATAGGCTATGAGGCACCCACAGTTATTTCTGACCTTGAAAACAACGGAAGAAGCTGCACAGAGACTATATCTCTATACCTGTCATGAAACAGAGTCACTACATGTTTTCTAGCTGCACAGTAAAACTCAACTGCAGGATGAAACTTTCTTCATGAAAATCACTCTAGAAAGTTTGAAAAAGGTGATTATTTCACTAGATACACAGACATCAATGCAGGGACACAAGAAACATGAAAAAGCAAGGAAATAAGAGACCAACAAAGGAACATAAAAACTCTCTAGTAATAGACTCCAATGAAAAGGAAATCAATTAATTGCCAAAAAAAAAGAAATGTAAAATAATGATCACAAGGAAACTCAATTAGATACAAGAAAATAAAGATAGACAATTAAATAAAATCAGAAAAACAATTCACAATATAAATGAAAAATTCAATGAAGAGATAAAAATCATAAAAAGAACAAACCAAGAATCCTGCAGTTGAAGAATTCAATGAATAAAATATAAAATACAATAGAAAGTTTCAGAAGCAGACTTGATCAAGCAGGAAAAAGAATCTCTGAACTTAAAGTTGGGTCTTTTGAAGTTACCCAGTCAGAGAAAAGCAAAAAGAAATAAGAATGAAAATGAGTGAAGAAATCCTATAAGATTTACTGGAAAACATTACACAAACAAATATTCATATTATGGGATTTCCAGAAGGAGAAGATAAGGAAAAAGGTATAGAAAGCCTGTTTAATAAAATAATAACTGAAAACTTCCCAATTTAGTGGTGGGGGTTGTGGAGGAGGGATATTTGAACATCCAGCTCCAGGAAACTCAAAATTTCCCAAATAGATTCAACCCCAAAAAGGTCCTCTTAGAGGTGCATTATAGGCAAATTGTCATAAGTCAAAGACAGAGTTCTGAAAACAGCGAGAGAAAATTGTCAAGTCACATAAGAGAACTGCCATTAGACTAATAATAAATTTTGCTACAGAAACCTCACAGGCGAGGAGATTATAAAGTTATAAACTCAAAGTGGTGAAAGAAGAAAAAAAAATTGCTAGCTAAGAATACTATACCCAGCAAAGTTACCCTTCAGAAATTAGGAAGAAATAAAGCCTTCTTGATGTAAGAAAAAAGTGAAGGAATTCATCCTCACTTGCTTTGCCTTACCAGAAACGCCTAAGTGATTTCCACTTACATCTGGAAGTGAAAATCACTGCCATGAAAACACACAAAGAGTATAAAGCTCATTTGTAGAGCAAATATATGAGGAGAAAGAGAAAAGAGTTAAACCCTGTCACTGCGGAAAACCACCAAACCACAATGATTAAAATAAGATAAAAAGAAAGGAAAAAAAGATATACAAGAAAACAAGAAAGCAACAAAATAGTGGGTGTAAGTCCTCACATCAATAATAACCTTGACTGTAAACAGACTAAATTCCCAACTGAAAAGATATAGACTAGCTGAATGAATTAAAAATAAAAGAGACCCAACTATATACTGCCTAAAAGAAACTCATTTCGCCTAGAAAGATACATACAGAATAAAAACAAGGGATGGAAAAAAAAATCCACACAAATGGAAACCAAAAGCAAAGGAGAATAGCTATACTTATATCAGATAAAGCAGACTTTAAACAAAAAGCCATAAAAAGAGACAAGGTTATTGTCACTTCAGCAAGAAGATGTAACAATTATAAACATATACACACCCAATACCAAAACACCTAGATTTATAAAGCAAATATAATTAAACACAAAGGAGAAATAGATTTCAGTACAATAATAGTTGGGCACTTCAACACCCCTCAGCATTAGACAGATCATTCAGGCAGAAAATTAACAAAGAAGCATTTAATTCAAACTTCACTTTAGACCAAATGGACCTACCAGCCATTTACAGAAAATTTCATTCAACAGCTGCAAAATACATATTCTTTTCATTAGAAAATGGAACATTCTTTAGGATAGAACACATGGTAGGCCACAAAACAAATCTTAACAAATTTAATAGAAGTCATATCAGTTATTTTTTTATGACAATATAATAAAACTAGAAATCAAAATAACAAGAGGAACTTTAAAAATTGTACAAATACATAGAAATTATACAACATGTTCCTGAATAACAAATCGGTCAATGAAGAAATTAAGAGGTAGATTTTAAAATATCTTCAAACAAATGAAAATAGAAACACAAATTACCAAAACATCTGGGATATAGCAAAAGCAGTATTAGAAGGCAAGTGTGTAGCAACAAACACCTATGTCAAAAAAGTAGAAAGATATCAAATAAACAAGCTCATGATGCACTTCAAGAAACTGGAAAAGCCAGAGTAAACCAAGGCCAAAATTAATAGATAGAAAGAAATAAAAGCATACATAAATAAAATTAAGACTAAAAAATACAAAATATCAACAAAATGGAAAGTTTAGTTTTTTTTTGAAAAGATAAACAATATCAACATTCCATTGGTTTGACTACCCAAGAAAACCGTAAAGCTTCCAATAAAATCAGGAATGAAAAGGAGACATTACAACCAATACCATAGAAATACAAAAAATTATCAGAGACTATTATAAACAGCTACATACCAAAAACTTTGGAAGACCTGGCAGAAATGGGTAAATTTCTGGACACAAACAACCTATCAAAAGTGAACCAACAAGAAAGAGAATACCTGAACAGATCAATTACAAGTAATGGCATTAAGTCTGTAATAAAGTCTCTTATCAAAAAAAAGCTCAGAATACGATGGCTTCACTCTGGAATTCTACCAAAGATTTACAGAAGAACTAATACCAATTCTCCTCAAATTCTTCCAGAAATTGAAGATAAGGGAATTCTTTCAAACTCATTCTATGAGGCCAGTGTTACCTTGATACCAAAACTAGTTAAGAATGCAACAACAAAAAAAGGAAACTATAAGCCAATAAACATGATGAGCATAGTGCAAAAATCCTCAGCAAAATACTTGTGAACCAATCTGGCAGCACATTAAAGAGGTTATTCACCATATAGGTCAGATGTACCCCAGGGATGTAATACAGAAACGAATAAATGTGACACCTTGCGTCAACAAAATGAAGGACAAAAACCATTTGATCATCTCAAGAGATACAGAAAACGTATTTGAGAAAAATCCAGCATCCCTTACAAATTCTCAACAAGTTAGGTATAGAAGGAATGTACTTCCACATACTTAAAGCCATGTATGACAAATCCACAGCCAATATCACACTGAATGGAGAAAAGTTTAAAGCTTTTCTTCTAAGATCTGGAACAAGACAATGATCTCACTTTCATCACTTTTATTCAAAATAGTACTGGAAGCCCTAGAGAGAGCACTTAGGCTAGAGAAAGACATAAGGAGCATCTAAATTGAAAAGGAGGTCAAATTGTCCTCATTTGCAGATAACAAAAGCTTCTATACAGAAAACCATCAAAGATCCACCAAAAATCTCAGAACTGATAAGCAGATTCAGTAAAGTTGGAGGATACAAAATAAAAATACAAAAACCAGTAGCTTTTCTATACACCAAAAACAAACTAGTAGAAAAAAAATCAAGAGACAAATTGCATTTATAATAGCTACATAAAAAGTCATGTAGGAATAAATTTAACCAAGGAGGTGAAAGGTTTCTACAATAAAAACTACAAAACACTGATGAAAAAAATTGAAGAGGACACACACAAAAAAATCTCATGTTCATGAATTGTAGATATTAATATTGTAAAAATGACAATACTACTAAAAGTGATCTACCAATTCAATGCAATGCTATCAAAATACCAATGACATTCTTCACATAAACAAAAAAAATTTCCTACAATGTATATGAAACCGCAAAAGACCCTGAATAGCCAAAGCAATCCTGAGCAAAATGATCAAGCTGGAGAAATCACATTGTTGAACTTCAAAATATATTTCAAAACTATAGTAACCCAGATAGCATGATATTGGCATATAAATAGACACATAGAACAATGGAACAGAATAGAGAACCCAGAAATAAATTCACATAGTTACAGCCAAATGATTTTCAACAAAGCTGCCAAGAATATTTAATGGGGAAGGAACAATCTTTTTGAAAAATGATGCTGGGAAAACTGAATGTTCATATGCAGAAAAATGAAACTGGATTTCTATCTCACATAACATGTAAAAATCAACTCAAAATGGATTAAAAACTTAAATATAAGACCTGAATCTATGAAGCAACTAGAAGCAAACATAGGGGAAATACTTCAGGACGTTGGTGTGAGCAAAGATTTCATGGATAAGATCTCAACAGCACAAACAGCCAAAGCAAAAATAAACAAATGAAATTATGTCAAACTGAAAAGCTTCTGCACAGCAAAGGAAACAGTTAACAGAGTGAAAAGACAACCTGCAGGATAGGAGAAGGTATTTGCAAACTATTCATCTGCCAAGAGTTTAGTATTCATAATATAAAATGAACTCAATAGCAAAAAAAAAAATTCACATAAAAAGTAGGCAAATAAGCTGAATAGACATCTCTCTAAAGAAGACATACAAATGGCCAACAGGCATGTACAAAAAATGGTCAATGTCATTAATCATCAGGGTAATGCAAATAAAAACCACAAGAAGATATTATCTCACCCCAGTTAGAATGGCTATCACCAAAGAGACAAAAAAAAAAAAAAAAAAGGGCTAACAAGGATGTGGTGAAAAGCAAACTCTTATATGCTATTTGGAATATACATATATATGTGTGCGTGTGTATATATATATCCATTATGGAAAACAGTATGGAGGTTCCTCAAAAAATTAAAATAGAACTACCATATGATCCAACAATCCCATTACTGAGTATATATCCAAAGGAAAGGAAATCAGTATGTTAAAGAGATATCCATACTTCCATGTTTATTGCAGTACTACTCACAAGACATAGCCAAGATACGAAATTACCTAAGTTTCCATCAATAGGTGAATGGATTAAAAAAAGTGCTGTATATCCCAATGGAATATTATTTGGTTGTAAAAAAGAACAAATTTCTGCCATTCACAGCAACATGAATGAGCTTAGAGGACATTATTTTAAGTGAAATAAGCTAGAAACAGAAAGATAAATACTGCATGTCCTCATGAATATGCAGAAGCTAAAAATGTCAATCTCATAGAAGGAGAGAGCAGAATAGTTCTTACTGGAAGCAAAAAAGGGTAGGGGGAAGAAAGAGATAGCCAAAGGTAGGCTAAGAAATACAAAATACAGCTAGATAGGAGGAATAAGTTTGAGTGTTCTATAGCACTATAGGGTAACTATAATTAGCAATTTATTGTATATTTTCAAATAGCTATAAGAGTGGATTTTAAATATTTCCAACACAAAGAAATGAAAAATAAAGTTATAAATTTGCTAATTACCCTGATGTGATAATTTGTTGTATACATGTATACAAACATCACATTGTACCCCATAGATATGTACAGTTATATGTCTATAGTAATAATAAAAGCAAAAAAGAAAAAAGAAGAAAATTCTTAGAAGTCATGTGACTTACGACATGTTACTTAAATTGTTTTATGAACAATTGTAAGAAATAATTAAACAGAATCAAACTGGAAAACAAGCCCCAGAAGCATATTTCTCCACTCCACTTCCACACCACCATCTTTAGAGGATTACAATTGCAATGAAATTGTAAAAATACAAAAAGGTATATTTTTAAATGTGAGGAGACAACCTGAATTTATCAAAATAATCTACTCAGGATCCATTTGGTAAATACTCCTTTGACAAAATGAATATGCAAAGGAATAGCTCAAAGCTTTGCTAAAAATCAAGTGAGATAAATTTAAGGTCCATTGGTGCTGGAAATGTAACCGAAGAATTTGAGAAGAAAAAAAATAAAAATGACTACTGTTATTATTATTCTAATATAAAATTCTGTAATACAGCTGTTGTAATTATATCTTTAAGGTAGGGAGGCAAACTCACCTGCCCTCATTCATAGAAAACTCAGTATGAATGACACTTCGAAACCTTGACTGTCTTCTCCACATCACAGTATTGCTTTCAAATAGACTCTCTATCTTTATTTATTTAATGAATGTAAACCTTGCTGTTGACATACCCTAGTATGTTCTAATCAGGGTAATTAGCCCGTGTGAAAGTTTAGACACATAGTAAAGATAAGGTAAATCCAAACCCATAAGAATGCTTTACTAGTTCATATAAAATACTAGGGTATATCATCAATAAGCTTCTTATTATTTATTTTTATTTTAAATAGAGTCTCTCTATGTTGCCCCAACTGGTCTTGAACCCCTGGGCTCTAGTGATCCCCATGACTTTGGCCTCCCAAAGCCAGGATTACAGAAGTGAGCCACCATGCCTGGCCTCAAGCTGATTATTTTGCAGTGATTTGAGGCATGTTGGGCAAAAAGGAGTCCTCCTTCTCCTCCTCTTCCTCTACCTCTTTCTTCTCTTCCTCTTCTTCAATGAGCTTTCAAGGGTACCAAAAAGCAACCAAGAAAAATGATGGTAATTGGAGAGGAAAAAGATAACTACGAGAACAGGGAAATGCAAGCTGGTTTAACTAATATCTGATTCAGAGCTTCCCATGCGGACCCAAGTATTCAGCTTTCATTTCTAAAGAGATCATATCCCCTCAATTGAAAACATAAAAATAAAAACAAATTAAAGCATCTCTAAATATTCTAAACTCTTATTTGTAATATTTTAGTAGAAAAGTACCCAGTCTTGTGTAATAAATACAAATTAATTGAGCTTTACTCAAAATGCTGGCAAGTGTAATGAAAATAAGAGGTAAATTTGTCAGTGAGGTGGTGTTATATTAAAACACAAATCTGCTACTCTTGCTTAGGTAGAACAGTCCCAGATTTGGCAACTAATGATAATGTGAGAATAAATAGAACAAGTGTAGAAAACAGACACCAGAGTTTACCTTCCCCTTAAAGCAATTTGGATTATGGCTTTAAGCATATATCATAACACATATGTTAAGAAATATCTTGTATGATACATATGTTTGCAATACTTATGTTAAATTTTAATCCATATGCTTTGCTAATAAAAATGCTAGTATTTACACATGATGGTATTGTGGATACGAAATGAGGGCTAAAAGAGCTCAAGGATTTCTTTACATTTTATGTATAAGAGCTATGCATTTTGTTAATAATTCTTTTTAATTTCCAATTTTCTGAAGTCTGAAATGACAGCCGAGGAGCTACATTTGGTTTTCAAATGAATGATAGGTACCAAAGAGGATAGGACTAAAATAGTGAGAGAGAAAGCATTAACACATATGGCGTGTATGCTTTTTGCCTGAATAACACTACCTCTGTTTCAAGAAGTAGCACTTTAAATTGATAGAGTCTATTATATATTTCTGTGGGCTGGAAACACAGATATTTTAATTTAACCTTAGGAAACCTAAGATTATGAATTTTTGTATTCCCACTTCTGGAAAATAGGCAGATTTTTCTTGAAAATAGCAGGAATCTCATTAACTCCTTTTACTTAAAACCTGTAAGTGACTTCAAAATGTGCTCTTGAAATATAAATCTAGTCATAAAATATGCTAAGTGATAATGTTATTCATTCAAATAAACGAAGGCAAATAAAATCTCAAGAGCCCTCCTCTTCTTCCTCTTTTTACAACAATAAAGCTGTACCCTGCATTAAAACCATTAGAAAAACTCAAGAGACAATTCCAAGGAGTTATCTGGCACTATGTAACCTCCACACGCAAGTTATGAGAATGAGAAATCTGAAAAGCTCAGCATATAAAATTTGATAATCGTTAGCTAAAATGGCCAAGAAACTTCAAAAGGCATACACTTTTGCCAAGCAAAATTTTTCTCTTAAGGAGTTACTGGAAAGTTTATAAAAATTTCTCATCCTTAAAAAAAAAAAATTAGAGAAGTCAAAATACCACAAAACAAAACAAAGGAAACATTTGGGGGAAAGAACTCACTTTGTCTTAAAGCCGCTTCTTCCTGTGATTTAAACAATACAAAAGGAGAATATATGTTGATTATTTTTCCTCCAATCCATATGCGTGTTAACTCCCAAAGGAACAGAAAGTCACCAGCACCATCTGAAGATCCCTTCCAACTGCATGTAGCTTTTTCAACTTTGCAGGAGAAAACAGAAGGGTCCCTGCATTTCCTCCAAGTCTTACACCATGTGCATTACTCCTACTGGGCTGAAAAAGCACTACTTGTCAATTTTTACTTAAAACTATGAGTAACAAATTCTCTGCAGGACATCCTTAAAGGGAAATTCTGCCAGGATTAGCATTCGAAGTATCTGGCTAAGCTCCAAAAAGTTTAAAATACACAACGTTCACACAGACACATACACACTTGAGAAATTTCCACTAACTAGGCTAAATTAAGGGCATATTTATAAAAATAATGCTCTAAAAGCATGATGTATTTTCTGTTTCCTCAATCTGTTTTTGGCTTTGTTTTCTTTGTTTTCTGGTGGTGATCAGAACCCTTCTTTTAGGTTGGAAATGTCTGAACTGCTGAGCTTTTCTTTTGGACTGTCTGGAAAGAGATGAGGCCCCATGCTCTTACCTGCAAAGCTATTGGTACCTTGAGAGATGACCCCCTGGGTTGTGGCCTCTATCACTGCCTTCTTGGGAAATTGGGGAACTCTGAGACATAAGTTTGAGTAGAGTACTCAAGGTAGTTCCCTGCTCTCTGGACTTGCAGTGTAGACCCAGCCTTTCCTGCTCTGCCTGCTTCCTGGTGAGCTGGCCACAATTGTGACATCACATCCATGGCTGTATGACTTCATAAAGCATAAACTCATTGGGTTTTTTGAAATCTTCGAAACACAAAAAGTAGACAGCGATGTCAAGAGTTGGATCTGAAGAAATTTTTGGATATTAAACCAATCCACAATAGGTATTCTCAGAGGGGCACACTGATTCATAAAGCAAGTGACATTTTCTCTTAGAATCTCCATTTGAGGCCATTTCTTCAGTTTGGAAGGCAGGATGAGAGAAGAAATTCTGCCTTAATTCCAGACCAAACTTAAACTGTCCTTGTTCTAAGTGCTAAAGGAGTGAAATGTTAATATCTTCTAAGGTCAAACTCAGGTATATACAGTCAAAGAACTTGACTTAGGGAAACACAGAGCCAGTTAACTGTATGTTTTGTTATTCACTTGGCTTTACTGATTAAGACATTATGAAAATGAACATATGGTGATTAACAACAGTAAATTTGAATTCAGCAAAAGGATACAAGTATATTTCATTAGTAATAGATTTTAATCCTTAGGACACCATTGCTAAGCAGGTACTAGCTGTATTTTCCTTGTTTTATGGGCAAGGAAAGCAGTCTTTGAGATGTAAAAGTGCCTGGGACCATCACCCTCTTTATTTGTTCCCCTGCTTCCTGAGAGGGTAATCTACATTCACCAAGTCATTCCAAATCTACAACATTCTGAGTTTCCTTCTCCCTCCCAACTTATTACAATCTGTCTTTCACTTGAACCACCCCAAAAAGCTTCATTAAGATCATATACAACCTTGATTAGCAACCCAAAGAGCATGGTCTTCAGTCTTACCAAAAAATTCTCATCTCTGGCCATGTCTATTTCTTTTTGAAATTATCTTTCCTTGGTTTTGCTATGTTACACTCTTCTGATTTTCTGTTTGCTCTTAGCATCTTCAGCCTTCTCTCTATTCACCTCAGTCTTCCCTAGAGCTTTATCCTCTGTTCATTATGCTTCTCTGAAGGTTCTCCATGATGTTCTTCATCGAAACAGTGAACAATTATACAACATGATTCCCAAATGTGTACTTTCATCTGATACCACTCTTCAAGGTTCCAGACCTGTATCCCACTATCTATTAGGCAACCGTGTCTAGAAGTCCCCAGACATCTCAAACTCAACAGCCCCAAATAATCCTCTTTGTCTTCTCCCCATTCCAAATTTGTTAGTTTGCTGTGTATCCTACTTCAGGGAATGGCACAATCATCCACCCCTTATGTTAGAGTATTCCCTTTCCTCATCTATTCTCCATCATCCCCATCATTGTCCACCTTCTGTAGGTTCTAGTTTGTTAAATGATCTTTCTCAAATTTATCCTCATCCCTGCATTCCATGTCTCACGTTTCTCATTCAGATTATTCTGTCAGCCATAAAATAACTGGCATCTGACTCAGCCTGGTGCCTTTCTATCCTTCTCTATAGAACAATATTATTTTTTTAAAAGTTTGTCAAATTATAAAATACATGCTTCTTGCAGATAATCTGGAACAGAAACTGAAAAACATATACCAAAAATGTAAAATGTAAAATGACTTTCTTTTTTTTTTTTTTTTTTTTTTTTTTTTTGAGACGGAGTCTCGCTCTGTCGCCCAGGCTGGAGTGCAGTGGCGCGATCTCGGCTCACTGCAAGCTCCGCCTCCCGGGCTTACGCCATTCTCCTGCCTCAGCCTCCCGAGTAGCTGGGACCACAGGCGCCCGCCACCTCGCCCGGCTAGTTTTTTGTATTTTTTAGTAGAGACGGGGTTTCACCGTGTTCGCCAGGATGGTCTCGATTTCCTGACCTCGTGATCCACCCGTCTCGGCCTCCCAAAGTGCTGGGATTACAGGCTTGAGCCACCGCGCCCGGCCTGTAAAATGACTTTCAATCCAAGACAGCCCATATGAAATCTTTGCGTACCTCTTTATACTTTATATTATTCATATATTAATGATAAAGAGAAATACATTTTTTTGTAAATTTATTTACAAAATGTATTCTGTAAATTTATTTACATTAGATATTTCTGCTAATACTATCCCTTCCCCAGACCCCCATTCTGCAACAGGCCCCGGTGTGTGATATTCCCCTCCCTGTGTCCATGTGTTCTCATTGTTCGACTCCCCTTTATCAGTGAGAACATGTGGTGTTTTCTCTTCTTGTGTTACTTTGCTGAGAATGACGGTTTCCAGCTTCATCCATGTTCCTGCAAAGGACACAAACTTATCCTTTTTTATGGCTGCATAGTATTCCATGGTGTAGATGTGCCACATTTTCTTTATCCAGTTTATCACTGATGGGCAAGTCAAAAAAATATTTTTTAAAGTGGCTATAAAAAATAGTTGTGATATAATAAAATATATAAAGGAATAGCTCTCTCTTTTCTTTCTCTCTTTTTTCAACACTAAAAGATACACTCAGCATTTATAACATACGAATCACAGGACTGAGATTAAGATTGAAAAGAGGAAAGGAGAAAAATCTAGAACACTGACTTTAAGTACATTTACATTTATTAGGTTGTATTTAAACAACTATATTTTCTACGTGTCATATCTTCAAGTTCTTACCCAACTCTGAAGTCTGTATGATAGAATTAGGTTAAAGACTACATTTTAGATGAGTAAAGACAGGCTCAGTAGTAAAACAGTTTGACAAAGCACTTTTACTTCTTTACACTGAATAACACAAAACATGAGACAACCTTTGAGACTTTCGTCTTAGGTGGACTAATCAGATAAAAGTTTTCTTTGGCAGACTAGTATCTGAATAGACTATTTCAGAGCCAAGATTGACCCGTTTCTGTGCAAGACATGGTGTCCATGTTCCTCTCTACTAGATGCTGGGAAAAAAAGGCGTATACAGTTTTTAGTCATTTTACTTCTCAGAAAAGGAAGACATTAATTTCATGAATAATATGTACATTTTAAAGAATTTTGGTAAATTGCCAAATTGCTTTCCAGAATGTAATTTTTTTAGAAGACAAATCTAATAATTTAATTTCCCTGGTTAGTTGAACCTTTTAAAGGCTTCTGTGTTTTTGAGATAGTGGTTAAACTTTGTAGCTTAGTGTTTAAGGCATTTCACAACCCCCCATTCTCTCTACTTTATCTTACACTACTTCCCCAGATCAGTTATCATATTTCTCAGACTTCTGGGCTCCCCACATCTCATTCTTTCATTCTAATTAGCGTCGTAGTACTTCTGTTCCTCCTTTTCTCTGTCCCAATGTGCTCTTCTCCCGTCTCTCATTTTCACCAAGGCTAATCCTTCTTTTTTTCTCTCTGGACTCTTGGTTCAGGTGTCATTTCTAGCCTCCCCGTTATGCAACACAGTCTGAATTTCATTTCTTGTCACAACACCCTCTGTGTACTTCTACCAAGACACTATATTTAACTGTAATTGTTGACTCTTGTTATCTCCTTGAAAGTAAAGCATACTTTTAAAGTTTATATGTGTCTTCCTAGTATTTACCTGTCATACAAGATCCAGTAAATTAGGCCAAGTCCATAAATTCACTATGTCCTCCCTTTCTTCTATCTTACCATCAGTGTAATCCTGTTTTTCCTGCTCCTTAAAACAAACACCCACGTTGTCTTACTAGCAATCACTTAAGAGAAATAAAGATGTAACTAGGGGCAAATTTGATAAAACAAATAATAAAACACTGGGAACTTACAAACATTGAATACGTGTTTACAGTGGTTATTCCTTCTTTTTTATGATGTAAGTGGAATACAAATTGTTTTTCTGAAAGCCTGAAAGTCAGAGTTTCATTCTTAGATGGTTTGAAAGAAGTCTCTCCTGGCTGTATTTATTCTGTTGTATGCTTAGTAGGGTCCTCAAGATAGAGCAGCTTGTGTGAATTTGTAGCTCATCTAAATAGCCACTTGAACAGTGCTCCCAGATTTGTGTGGAAAATGTACATCCCAGGGGAGTTTTTTTGTGTGCTTTTATTGCATCTCCCATGTATTGGGGAAAATTCTTCATTCATCTTAGTGAAAGAAAGTAAATCTTCCATCCTCATACTCCCTCCCAACTCACATCAGTTAGTTCTTGATAGAAAAAAATTCCATTTGGTTCTGTGAAATGGTTTGGCTGTGCCTCCACCCAAATCTCATCTTGAATTGCAACTCCCACATTTCCCATGTGTCATGGGAGGAATCTGGTGGGAGGTGATTGAAATATGGGAGCAGGTCTTTCCTGTGCTGTTCCTGAGATAGTGAATGAGTCTCACGAGATCTAATTTAATAGTTTAAAAGGGGCTCAGAAGAAGACAGGAAAATGTGGGAAAGTTTGAAACTTCCTAGAGACTTGAATGGCTTTGCCCAAAATGCTGAGAGCAATATGGACAACAAAGTCCAGGCTGAGGTGATCTCAGATGGAGATGAGGAACTTGTTGGGAACTGGAGCAAAGGTGACTCTTGTTACGTTTTAGCAAAGAAACTGGCAGCATTTCTCCCCTGCCCTAGAGATCTGTGGAACTTTGAACTTGAGAGAGATGATTTGGGGTATCTGGTGGGTGAAATTTCTAAGCAGCAAAGCATTCAAGAGGTGAGTTGGGTGCCATTTAAGACATTCAGTTTTATAAGGGAAGCAGAGCATAAAGGTTTGGAAAATTTGCAGCCTGACAATGTGATAGAAAAGAAAAACCCATTTTCGGAGGAGAAATTCAAGCCAGCTGCAGAAATTTGCATAAGTAACAGGGACCCTAATGTTAAATCACCAAGACAACGGGGAAAATGTCTCCATAGCATGTCAGAGATCTTCACAGCAGCTTCTCCCATCACAGGCCGGGAGGCCTAGGAGAAAATGGTTTCATGGGCTGGGTCAACGTGCTGTGTGCAGCCTAGGGACTTGGTGCCCTGCATCCCAATCACTCCAACAGTGGCTTTAGGGGGTGCAAGCCCAAGCCTTGGCAGCTTCCACGTGTTAAGTCTGCGAGTGCACGAAGTCAAGAATTGAGGTTTGGAAATCTCCGCCTATATTTCAGATGTATGGTAACGCCTGGATGTCCCTGCAGATGTTTGCTGCAGGGGCGGGGTCCTCATGGAGAACCTCTGCTGGGGCAGTGCAGAAGGGAAATGTGGGATGGCAGCCCCCACACAGAGTCCCTACTGGGGCACTGCCTAGTGGAGCTCTGAGAAGAGGGCCTCTATCCTCCACACCCCAGAATAGTAGATCCACTGACAGCTTGCACCATGTGCCTGGAAATGCCACACTCAATGCCAGCCTCTGAAGGCAGCCGGGAGGCTGTACCCTGCAAAGCCACAGAGGGGAAGCTGCCCAAGACCATGGGAACTCACCTCTTGCATCAGTGTGACTCAGATGCAAAACATGGAGTCAAAGGGAGCATTAAGATTTGACTGCCTGCTGGACTTTCGACTTGCATAGGGATTGCAGACCCTTTGTTTTGGCCAATTTCTCCCATTTGGAACGGCTGTATTTTCCCAATGCCTGTACTCCCATTGTGTTTAGGAAGTAACTAACTTGCTTTTGATTTTATAGATTCATGGGAGGAAGGGACTTACCTTGTTTCAGATGAGACACTGGACTGTGGACTTACGAGTTAATGCTAAAATGAGTTAAGATTTTGGGGGACTGTTGGGAAGGCATGATTGATTTTGAAATGTAAGGACATGAGATTTGGGAGGGGCCAGGGATGGAATATGTTTTGGCTGTGTCCCCACTCAAATCTCATCTTGAATTCTGACTCCCACAATTCCTACTCCTGGCTGTGTCATGGGAAGAACAGGGTGGGAGGTGATTTAATTATGGGAGCAGGTCTTTTCTGCTCTGTTCTCGTGATAGTCAATGAGTCTCATGAGATCTGATGAATTTAAAAGGGGGAGTTTCCCTGTACAAGCTCCTCTTCCCTTGTCTGGCATCATGTGAGACATTGCCTTTCACCTTCTGCCATGATTGTGAGGCCTCTCCAGCCACGTGGAAATTTAAGTCCAATAAACCTCTGTCTTTTGTAAATTGCCCAGTCTCAGGTATGTCTTTATTAGCAGTGTGAAAATGGACTAATACACTCTGGGTCTAGTGTCGTTTCTGAGGAAGGAATGAACTGTTCCTTTTCAATCTGATTCCAGCTTCAGATCACCATTGCACCCTGACCTTATCCTTGGTGCTTTTTGGTCTGACTAAAGCATATTCTCTAATAAGTTCAAGATGGCTCTACATTCAGGTTAAGCAACTATTACACTTATTGTCCTAATTTAGCATTAAGGTCTTTTCACAAAATACACTGCGATTTTGATACTATATGCCACTCTTCATTGGATCTTTCTGATGGCCAAGAGTTTCCTTTGACTCCTGAAAAACATGTAAGTCTAGAGCTGGAACACATGAACATGAATACCTAAGCACATTTTCCAATATTTCTACCCCAACTGCAATAGCAGGAATTAGCATATGCAAGAATATAGCTACACATTTGCTGAAATCTAGTTAACTGAGAAATCATTTACTAAGATAAAATGGTTCTAGAATGGCAAACTCTCAAGGAATGAAAGACACTGAGAGCTATGGAACTATTTTTGTGTAAGAAAAATAAAATCCTTTAATAATGTTCAAAATGAGAATTCAAAATATATATACATAAAATATATGCACCAATTATCTTTGTGTTAATAGAAGCTTCAAAGTACTATAAAATTTAGAATAGGTAACTTTATTTTAAATAACTTTCTTAACCCTGCCCATTAAGATCACAGTAAACATATAATAATTTTTATTAAGGAAATTAATCTTTACATACAAAATCAGCTATGTAATTTTACTTACAAAACAATAAAAACCGTTCTTTACTGTGGCAACAAAAGAAGCATTTTGACAAATGAAAAAAATGCAAACAAATTAAAACAATGCTTTTCATTTTACTTGCTTCACTGTCTCTTCTATTTATTTTCTATGATCGTTTGACACAAACATGGATTACTTTCATATCTACTGAAACATAAATGATAAGGTTCTTAAAGGTTGAATTAAAAGTCTGGGTGTTCAATATTTTAGAAGCTGAATAAACAAAACGAAATTGGGGTTTGTGATTACAGAGGATTTATCATTTTTCCCTTTCCATATGAAAATATATAATAGAAAATTACCCACGGGAAACATTTTTAAATTTAATGTTGCATTCCTATCAACTTTAATAATAATGCCAAGTCAGCAATTTAATTACTTTCACTAAGGATTAATACTTTGTCTAGAATGGAGTAGAGGTAGACTGATCTTTTTGTATTCAAATATTTTAAAATATAAAGTTTAAAATGTCATAAGGAATTATATAAAACAGTATTTTTAAATATTTGAAATTTAATTTGTAATTACATTAAAAATAAATTCCTTTTTGATAAATAGTAAATTGTTGCTTGAAATTCATTTGGTTGAAATTATTACTCTAAGGACCTTTTTAAGTTATTTTTAACTAATAATCTTCAGAAAACAAAAATACTTATTTTTTAATAAGGGTTTCTAGTTTTGGAAAAAAGCTTGTAATGATTTAAATGCACGTACAGATGTTCCTACCACTGGAAAAGGCATCCTATCTGTTTTTTACACTAGTATTTACAAAGTATTATGTGATAGAGCAGCTACGGAACTAAAAAAATAAAATGTACAAATGCAAACTGGATAAAAGAAAAATCTTTGTATAAAATGCTTATTCCAATGTTAAATATGACTTATGCTTACTGGTAATAAATTGCATGTGTTCTCTCTCTTGTTAGTAGCTTGTTTTAGAATAGAGCACAACAATGCATGGGCCACTCTAGCGTTTCTTGTGCACCTGTAAAGGCATCCTTGTGGCCCCAACCAAAATCAATGTTTATTCTGCCAAAAATAAAGCAAGGGCTTAGTAATAATTTTTCTTTTTTTTGTAAATTTCTGTATTTTAGTTTTGAAGTAGTGTTTTCTATTTAAAAATAAAATACATGATTTATTTTCATTTCTGACACAGAAGTGTTTTTTTTTTTTTTTTTTTAAAAAAAAAAAGACCACATTTTAAATTTCTACTTAAATGTATTTAAAGTATACATTTAAGTATACCGGCACTCACAACAAATGAATCCTTCCCCAGGGATAAATGGATCAGAAAATTTGTTTTTCATTCAACATTTGGAAAGAAAACAAACCTGAAATATGTAATTTTTAAAATTATGTGAAAATAATGTTTATGTGAAAAATTTCATATAGTATTTGTGTGAAAATAAGGTGGAAACAAACTTCCATGAAGAACCCAATTTACAAAAATTCACATCTTTTTAAGATTTACATTTAATACAGCACTACTGTTTTAACTGAATTGTGTGTGTATGAGGTGGTTTTTGCGAGGAGAGGGGAGCTGTATAGTGACTACTTTTGTGTGACCACTCACCTCCAATCTTGGGGGAAAATGTTTACTATATGACAAATGTAAATTAAGATCATTACTCTTCTGTCACAGATGATTTCCTAGATTTGAGAACAAGGTCTTTAATGGATGAAGAAAGTTCTTGAAGCTCTTTACGAGTATTGGCAACATCTTCTTGTTCTTTGCCTAATTCATTATTCAAGGGATAATCTCCCTGCCCAGTCTTCTTATTTTGACTGACTAGCTGCTTTACAACCAAACCTTGATACTTTACCAAAAGAGCATGCTGATCCTGTGAAAAGGGAAAGAAAAGTTAACCAACACAATTTAACTCTCTGTGGAACAGATAAAGTAGAATTTCTTTAACTAATACACATTGAAGGTCCTCATCTTTACAAAAAACTGGCCATGTAAGTAGCAAGTCTAATCTAGCAGTTTCTGCTCTCAAGGAGTGTACAATTTAGAAGAGATAAAACATGAATGCAAATCACTTTACCATAAGTTGACCCTGCCTGGTTCTATCACCAAAGATACAGTCAAAGGGATAGGGAAGTTCCCTTTTAGTTGAGGGGTTTTATAGGTAAAAGGGACAGGAAAAGACTTTTGAATGGGTCGTTGAGGGATAAGTTAAACATAAAGAAGCTGAAATGGGAGATTTGACATAATCGTATCTTTTCTGAAAGCTTAATTTCTTAATTGTAGCTTTTCTGAAAGCTTAATTAATCTCCTAATCCTCTGTTCACATTTTTGGAAATGGACTTTGATGTTAATATGTTTTATACCTGAGTGCTGACAATAATTCGTCTCAATCCACTCAAAATATTCAGAATCTAAAACTTTGAAAGTTTTGAAAGTTTCAAGTGTATTGAAAATGTAATACCTCTGGAATTTTACTATTAAGAAAAGCAATGATCTGTGGGACACATCTTCCAGGTGCATGGAGCATGGTGTGGGTTGAAAACTGAAACAACAGGACTGATGTGAGGTGCAGAATAAGAGCAGGGTCTTCCGTGACCTTCAGCTGTTCAGCCAGTGCTTGTCGATGCTGGAACAGTATCTGTCTAAAAAAAAAAAAAGGCACACAAATTCATTATCATAATTTAAGAAGTTCTCACCAATTTCAATTCATCCCTTTCTGTTAATTTTTAGCTTCCCTAGTTTATCTAATTCCATAAATATTTTAAGTTAACTTTTCAATAGGGATATATATACATAAAACCTAAATGGCATGGATAGATTAGTATGCTACAAAATTAAAGAAAAAGTTATAGAGTGGGAATACTCAAAGTATGTTTTTTGTTTTGAGTTGCTGGAGGTCAAACAAATTCGCACTGATTTAGATGAGGTTTGCTGTAAGGAAAGTCCCCAAGCTAATAAAAAGTTCCTGGGATTGATGAACTATACGATAAAGAAACTCTGCTACTTGATCCAGAGGGTCAGAGAGAAATATCTAACTATTTTAAGACTTCGAATATCTGGAAGGTCTACAGCCATTTAGATATATTAGACACATTAGATACATATTCTCTATGTAACAGTCAGACAAATTCAAATTTCAGATATGAAAAGTCCCACATTTAAGAACACTACCAAATATATACTAATTTAATGTTACCTTTCCCTTTTTTTGTCTCCCCTTTTCACCATAATATCACAAGCTTCTGCTGCAGAATCCAGACAAGAAATAAAGTCTTCTATGCTCTGAAAAGGCATTGAATACCATAATTTACTTCTATATATAACTGCCTAAAGAAGTACAGCCATTTAATAACTATTTTGTAATTTTACAACCTAAATACAATTTTTAAAAGGGTCACTTTCTCAATAAATTAGAAATTGTGATATAGAACTAAAAATGGTAAAATGCCAGTAGCGTGGTCTTCTCTTCACCTTTCAAAGAGGCAGCTGAGCGCAAAATACTAGTTTTAGATTGGATTTACAATTACTCTGATAAAAAATCTACTCCAAGATCTTTGTAACAAACTGCTAGCCCTGACATGTAAACAGAATAAAACTTTACTTACCTTTTCATTCAGAGAGTTATGGAGTTTTGTAAGAGCTACTTTGGTTTCTTCTGATAATTTACTTAAAATTTTTTTTCTTATCTGTAGGGGTAAATAAAAATTCTTTCAGTACTGTGCTTTTGACATGCAGTGGATACAAGATAAAGTGAAAAAAATACTGTAACAAGTTGCTGAGTGGAATTTATCATATTCTTGAATTTTAGATCTCAAATTAGAGACAAAAACATTATTAGAGTCAATAGCCAATCAGCCAAACAGGCTAGATACAGCCCTGCTGCTCCCACCTGCTTCATCAATGTAAGAGAAAGACTAGAGTCACTGACCTTGTGAGAAACAGAATATTTGGGTTAAGAGGCTAATTCTTCCATTGGAGCAGGAAGAGAGTGTTTTTCTCTCCCCAGTGACAGCCGTGAAGGGCCCCACTCATAAAGACCAAGGATGCCTAGAAGATGGGAGACTGAGCTCTTGTTCGAGGTTGGATGCTTGTTATGCTCTATGGTGTGAGGAATCTTTTCAGCACCTCTCTCTACATGTAAGTGTCCACTGGAGTTTTACGGTATTCTTGATCAGTCTTTTAGTTTCTTCTGGCATAAAATTTTGGAGCAGACGTGCTGGAACGGCTTGACAACAGGCTCTGAAGTGTATAATGTCTGGGAAGATTAGGGACTAGTTGCTCCTGTCTAGCCTCCCTGCCCCAATCACACACCAATCCTTCTGTGGCCCTTAAAGGGCATGGAACAGGATCTCCTGTATTTTCCACAGCAGAGGTTGGTACAAGGGCCGGAGACACTAAACTGTCCAGACAATTGGGAATTTGCTGCTCAAGAAGAAGGGAAGGGGGCCAGCACCTTGCTGGGGTAGGAGGAATAACTGTTCCTCTGTTTGAGGGATGGTCCTTACTGTGAGAAGTCACATGAAACTAAACAACATTCCAAGGAAACAACTTATATTGCCTATGAGGCAATGACTAACTACATCACCAAAGACCACAAACATCAGACTGATTTCGTTTGACTGTGATCAAAGCAGTGATATGTAGTCAGTCACATCAAGACACTTCTTCTTCCCTCATTTTTCCTAAATCTCCAACTTGAAGTGGACCTAGAGAGGTGAGGAAGGAGGAGGAAGAATAGGAAAGAGGAAGAGGAAGAGGAAGAGGAGGTGGGAGGAGGATAGAGAAGAAAGAGGACGAGAAGGAGGGGTTGTCATCTTGGGACAGACCGCACCTTTCTTTCTCTATGCAATTGGGAGCCGTTGCTCTACATTACATCGCAAGAAGGGAATAGATGAGCTTTTGAATTTAGTTTGAGATTTTAAAAAATTAAATTGGAATTAGTCTAAACATTGAAATGAGATGTCCTTAAAGGAAAAATAACTTCAAAGATATGAAAACGGGTCAGAATGTTATGGGATTTGCCAGTCATTAGGAAGAGGGAATGTGACATAATAATTAGGAAAAAACTGTTTATTCTAAAGTAATAAAGCATCATTATTTTTAACAGACTAGTTATACTGCCAATCCTGCTAGCAACTGTATATAATATTGTACAAAAGTTGAATAAAAAAATCTTAGATTTTTTTCCTCAAACCTCTTTTACTGTATTTTATTTTCCTCTTTACTCCAAATAAGATAAAATAAAATGTGTATAGATGCAAAACAGAACACATGAAGAGCAGTAAGCAATCATTAACATACTTCACTTGTAATGGCTGCAGGATCATCTACGGCCATCATTAAATCCGAAGCTAAGAAGTTGAAAATGAGGTTAGTGATATCAGTACACACTGACTTCAGCAAGTGTTTGGTAAGAGCAGCCTGTGTGTCATCTGGAAAATAAAGGAGCTTTATTAAGACTAATTTATTCCCCAAATTATGAAAATCAATGAAAGAATAAGATTAACAAAGATTAAGTATACCTGCAAAAAACTTCATCCCTTTTTCAAATAACCTAATGTTATTGTACAGGTTTGAAACTTCTTCTTGCAAGTCCTTGATTGTGCGTTTTCTGCCCGTCCCAGAAGCAGAAGTTGTTGAAGACATGAATACTGAACGTACCACCTCGAGATAAGTTTTATTAAGAGGTCTGTGCACAAGACAAATATATTTAGTTCACTAAAATGTACTGAGTATTTATGTAGATAAGGAATTTTGTTTCTATGGAAATAATGCTTAAGATTAGAGATCTCTATTTTTTATACAAATAAAATTAATTTAGAGACAAGTTCACTAACAATTTGTTCCCCAACCCTAGGAATTAAAACAGAAATAGATTAATTTTCTCTATTATAAAGTATTCAACGTTATTGCAATTAAGACACCAAGAACAAAACCCCCATAATTCAAAATTGCTTTTTAAAATTAATTTGGAGAATAGTAGACTATAAATCTGTTCTTCATCTTCAGGAATTCCAACTTAAAATTCTCAATTTCTAAAATATTAAAATATATTTAAAGAAAATCTTTTTATGCCTAACAAAATAATTATTTTAAAAAGCAGTGCAAAATGATTAGTAACTATTTCATTTTTTACATGTGAAAAATATAGTTCTATAATACATTTATGCACAAAAAATACTTATATTAAAAAAATTATCACCACAGAAGTTATATTTCTAAAATCAAAGTTAGATACACTGCTCTCCTGGATTGTATTTATGGAAGCGTACACAGTGAAACTAAGTTGAGGGATGACCAGGTTAGTTAGTTACTAATGGTCAAGTTATACATAATCTTCCTCATTTTTATATAAAAATACCCTTAGCCATTCACAAGGTAGGAGTGCCTAAATTTGTTCTTTTTGAAGTGAATTTGTTACTCTATATTATCCTTAAACTTTGCCAGAAAGTTTACTTTCTGCCAAATAAAAATAGAAAATTATCTTTTCTTCCTTTTGAATGTTATTTTTCGTGCTATAGAAGAGACCAGCCAGTGGTTAATGCCGGTGTTTTTCTCCCTAACCAAGACTTACGACTGTAAGATCAGTGAATGAGGACACTTTCCAGCTCCTGTCTTTTATTTCCCATACTGCTTTGCCCAAAGCACTTAACAAATATTTGTTGAATTAAACTGCTGCTGTAGGCAAACAAAATCTGAAATTTGGTGGCTAGGTTAAAGTCCAAGTTTGAAACAAAAATATCTAATACATTTGCTTTTTATGATCTTGGAAAAAATCTTACTTAACCCACTGAATTTCTATCATAAAACAGAAAAAATACATTTTATACTTGCTTTATTAAGTACTCAGCAAGTTCCGAAATAAACTCCTCGGGGGCATCTTGTATGTGTTTTCTCAAAAAATCTTCAATCTCATCCTGGAACATAAAACTGATCTCTGGCTTCTTCTTTCCTATAACAGACATGAGCAATGGCAAATAAATAAATAAATAACATGCAACCAAATGGCAAATAGGACTCCATTAATATATTTAGTAAGACAACAATTCATTCATTACTCAACTGTTAATGTCAAATAGCAACAACTAGTAAAAACAATTTTGAAATTAGCATATATAATAAAACTTAAAAAAAATATTTTATTTTATATTCAGGGGTTTCGTATGCATGTTTGTTACATGAATATAAGACATACTGGTAGGGACTGGGCTTCCACTGTACCAAACTGAACATTGTACCTATTAGGTAATTTTTTTAACCCTTGCCCTGCCCACACACCCTCCACAACTTCCCTCATTTTGGAGTTCCTTCTATTATTTTCCATGTGTGCCCATTGTTTAGCTCCCATTTGTAAGTGAGAACATGTGGTATTTTGTTTTGTTTCCGAGTTAGTTCACTTAAGAGTAATGAACTAACATCCATGTTGCTGCAAAGGACATGATTTCATTGTTTTTAATGGCTACATTGTATTCATGGTATATACCACATTTTCTTAACCCAGTCAATCATTGGTGGACACTTAGGCTGGTTCTATGACTTTGCTATCGTGAATAGTGCCTCAATGAATATATGAGTATACGTGTCTTTTCAATATAATAATTTCATTTCCTTTGGGTAGAAACCTAGCAGTGGGATTGCTGGGTCAAATAGTAGTTCTAATTTTAGTTCTTTGAGAAATCTTCATACTGTTTTCCATAGAGGTTGAACTAATTTACATTCTCACCAACTGTGTATAACCATTCCCTTTTCCCCATATCAACACTAACATCTGTTGTTTTTTGACTTTTCAATAATAGCCTGGTGTATCTGACTGGTGTATGATGATATATTGCGGTTTTAGTTTGCGTTTTTCTGATTAGTGATATTGAGCATTTATTAATGTGTTTGTTGGCTGCTGGTATTTCTTCTTTTGAGAAATAGCTGTTCCTGTCCTCTGTTCAGTTTTCAATGGGTTTTTTCTTGAGTTCTTTGTAGACTCTAGATATTAGTCCTTTGTCAGAAATATAATTTGCAAATATTTTCTCTCATTCTGAAGGCTATTTACTCTGTTGTAATTATTTATTTTGCTATGCAGAAACTTTTTAGTGTAATTAAGTCCTATGTGTCAATTTTTGGTTTTGGTGCATTTGCTTTTGGGATTTTTATTATAAATTCTTTGCCTAGGCCAATGTCCAGAAGATTTTTTCCCAGGTTTTCTTCTAGGATTTTTATAGTTTCATGTGTTACATTCTAAATATTTACTCCGTTCTAAATATTTACTCCATCTTGAGTTGATTTTTGTATATGATGAGATGGGATCCAGTTTCGTTCTTCCCAGCACCTTTTATTGAATAGGGTGTCCCTTCCTCATTGTTTATTTTTGTCGACCCTGTCCAAGATCAGTTGGTTGTAGGTATGTGGCTTTATTTCTGGATTGTGTATTCTGTTCCAATGATCTATGTGTCCAATTTTCTAGCAGTACCATGTTGTTTTGGTTACTATAGTCTTGTAGTATAATTTGAAGTCAGACAATATGATGCCTCCATATTTGTTCTTTTTGCTTAGGATGCTTTGGCTCTTCAGGCTCTCTTTTGGTTCCATATGAACTACAGGAGTATATCTTTCTAATTCTGTGAAAAATGATGTTCATTTTTGATAAAGACTGCACTGAATCTGTAGATTGCTTTGGGGAGTATGGTCATTTTAACAATATTGATTCTTCTACTCCATGAGCCTGGGATGTCTATTTGTTTGTGTCATCTATGATTTCTTTCATCAGTGTTTTGTAGTTACTCTTGTAGAGATCTTCCATTTCTTTGGTAAAATGTATTCTTAGGTATTTTTTTTTGTAGCTATTAAAAAAAATAATATTTGGTTCTCAGCTTGAAAGGCACTGATGTATAGAAATGCTACTAATTTTTGTACACTGATTTGGTATCCTGATATTTTACTGAAGTCGTTTATCAAGACCAGGAGTCTTTGGAGGAGTCTTTATGGCTTTCTAGGTATATGATCATGTCATCAGAACAGAGATAATCTTACTTCCTCTTTTCCAGTATGGATGCTTTTATTTCTTTCTCTTGCCTGGCTGCTCTGGCTAGGATTTCTAGTACTATGTTGAATAGGAGTGGTGAGAGCAGACATCCTTTGCCTTGTTCCAGTTCTTAATGACTCTATCAATTTTTCTCCACTCAGTATGATGCTGGTTGTGGGTCTGTCGTAAGTAGTTCTTATTATTTTGAGGTATGTTCCTTTGATGCCTAGTTTATTGAAGGTTTTTATCATGAAGTGGTAAAATTTTTTATGTGATCATTTTCTAACTTCATTTAAAAATGATTATTTTCTACAAGTCAATCAGAAAATAATAAAGGGTTTTCCCCTTTGTTAAACCTGGATGATACAAATAGCCGGAAATCAAAACAAGTATTTCAAAACAAATTTTTAAGGAAAGAATAATTTATCTTTGTTGAACAAGGAATACTGGGCAGTTTTTCCTCCTTTATAAAAATATAAATTTATTAGATATTAAATAATCCTTATAATTTAAATAAGATCTTTGGAAAGTCTTTTTAATCATGTGAATCACAATTCCAATAATTGTTTAAGCTAAAATTTATCTTTTGGAAAAGGCATAGATAAAAAAAATCTCAAAATTCTGTATTTTTGCTCTCACAAAAATAAGTCTATAGTATGGAAAATTTGTATGCAGCTACTGTAATGAAAATAATTGTTAACTGTGCAAATGTCATGCCTACCCATTGACTTAGGAAAGCATGGGTTGTAGACTAAAGCAAGCTAACAATATTTCCATTAGAAATTGTAAAGGTATAAAAACGATTATCTCTAGCGTAATTAAGTTATTGATTCTACAAGCAAAAACCTTAGAAATAAAAATAAAATGGCTCAAAAATCAATTTTCACTATAAATAAAAATCTAAGGAGTTAACATCTTAGCTTCAGAGCAGACAGACAGTACTATTATTTTCTGGGATCTGCTGTCCATTCCTGATGTTCACATTAAATGATCTATGATTTCCCTGTTTAATTCCTTTATGCATTTTACAGGTTATTAAATTACATTTTCTTCTAGTAATCTTTCATACCGAGTTGATCCTATATTTTAGCTGAGAACCCAATTTCATCCTCCATTTCAGAGATTACAACACAAATTTTTTTTCAAAAGCACTGAAATTACATTGTTAAAGGTAAGATGGTTTTACTACGTTTATAGCTCCTTTCAATAATAATCTATTCACAAAAGGAGTATCACATGCCTCATTTAACAATTATTTAAGATTACAGATATTTAGAGAAGTGGTTTTTTGTAATGCCTCTTCACCCACATGCCTAGTACACCTGGGCAACAGGAATATTCATTTACCAGTGAAAAATTAAAATTCACAATGGATAGTCTTAATCCTATTTAAAATAAGGATAAAGCTAGTAGTTTCTATAAAGATACTTTTCCTTTAATTAACACTGTTTTACATACATGAGGAACAGTAGTTATTTCTACCTATCGCAGAATACTTTAAAGACAAATCTTAAACAACTGTGCTATTACAAACAGCAAGTAGAACATTAATAGCTGCAGGCACATCACTTGATATCTACATCTTCCAGCTATAGCCTGTATGTAATGAATTCTGTGAAAGAGGGAAAACACAAATCTCAACCTATTATCATTTAAATTTTTTTTTTTTTTAAATTTTCATTTAGGTGAGGATAAGGAAGGGGGTGGTATCATGGTTTCATTAAGTTTACCTTTTTTAAACAGAAAAATTAAAAATATCTTAATTTTAATTAGAAAAACAAAAGATGTCTCTTGCAGACTTTCTTTGCCAAGCACTAACAAGTCTAGGAAAAGAAAGATGCATATAATTAATTCTCTCTCTTAGATATAAGCAACCAACCTGTTAGGTGTTACTATGAAAGTAAAAGGTACATAAAATTAATGTTTCCTATTTAAATTTGCAAAAGTCTACTTTTCAAAAATACCCTAATACTTGTTTTGCATGGCAGTGGAAGACCATAAAAATGATCAAGGTAAGGTGAAACCATGCAAAGCTTTCTTAATAATCAATGGGAAAAATTACAATTGGTCTGTGGCATTTAAAAATTTCTGGTAAACATTAAAAGCTTTTACTGTTGGTTATAAATGTATAGGAAAATGAAAAGTAAAACTAATGTTTATAATTTAATATGCTGTATTTTAATACATTAGAATGTGGAGAATGAAAGTGTTTTATTTCTGTGTAAAATACTTATCAGGAATAGTTTGAACAGTGTTTGCTTTCTTCTTATTATCAATTAACTTGCAGTATGGAGCAAGTACTTTTCCTATGCCTTATAAATTGTTATACCACTTTCTAACTCTGAATCAGCTTCCAATGTTTTATCCCTTGCCTTTTCAATGTCTTGGAATATCTCCAAGAATTGTAAAGTTTTTGCCCATTTTCACATCTTCTAAGATGTTTTCATCCTTTTTGCCATAACCACTTTCCTCATTTTCTTGAACAATGGCAGTGTCAACATTCCCACAGTCCCTCTATAACTCCATTTATGTTTGATTCCAATTTTATTTTCAGCGTTACCACTTTTCATTTCTTTGTTGCGCTTTTATCTCTGTTGGCCAATTCTCTTTATGATTATCCATTTCTGTAAAATATCACAGCGTTTATAACTGGGAGACAATTAGGCAATACAGCTACATGCTTTGTTGTCTGTGCATAAAGAATAACCAATGTGTAGTGACCAATCATTGACAAACTATATAATGAGTGGTGTGACTGTCACAGATCATGATATGCATCTGTTATTTACGTACTGATTTGTGGACTGAAGAGCTAGCAGTGAAATCTGTACTTTATACAATACTCAGTATCAAAGTATCTTTGTATCTAGTATTTAAGATAAACAGTGTTGTTACTGGACTGATATTATTTAACTAAAGTGTGGTAACTGAAATTTGTGCCACTGAAACTGCAAAACAAGGACTTCCTGTATTAGCATATATACCTAATTATATACTTCTTAAGAAAATATGTTAAAAATATCACACATACACCAAGGAAAAGGAAAGAAAAGCTACCTACCAGTGTGGGATGATTGAGTTTCATCATCACTATCATCATCTTTTCTTCCTTTCTTCTTGACTTTTTTAATTTTGTACTCTCTGGCATTGCCCCCACCTCCTCCTCTCACGCTTCCACTGCCCTCTGGTGGGAAAATGACATTAGTTAGCATTACTTAACTAAATCATCATTTTTAGAAAATAATGATGCTATATTGTTGTATTTAACTTTACAGCAGAAAAAATAAAGGTAAAAGAAACTTTTAGACTCTTTTTAAATTTGGAGTTCCCTTATTAAAAGTTTAGTAAATCTAATAAATAAAAAATAATAAAATATGAAATCTTTTGAGCAATCTACTTAGATAGACTGACTGCTCTAAATGCATTCTCTTTCTCCTTCTCTAATGTCACCTCTTTTCTGTAACTCTCAATATTTTAACAAAAATCCACTCCTTCACTTCCTCTTCTACCTTCCCCAAAAGAAATGTGTCCTCCTTTGCTCATCTGTGTTACCACAGCCTCATCAATAACCTTCTATTACAAGACTTCACAAATTTAATTATTCTTATTTTGCCTTCTTGGTTGAAAGATTATTACCTGTTTTTAGAGGAGACATCCTGACTCATCTGCCACTCAACCAGATTATAAACTTCTGAAGAGTAAGGATCATGTGTCATTAATGTATATATTCTTTACAGAAATGCTTGAAACATAACACGTGCTCCATAAATGTTGACAATGAATATTAATTGGTTAAGTATAAAAGTATCATTACCTATTGACTATAGACTTAAA
This sequence comes from Papio anubis, assembly GCF_008728515.1. Lineage (NCBI taxonomy): Eukaryota > Metazoa > Chordata > Mammalia > Primates > Cercopithecidae > Papio > Papio anubis. Next base: position 91,802,491 of record NC_044981.1, on the reverse strand, counting down.
AAAAATGAAACATTGCAAACACTGTAAATAAAAATAAAAAATACTACTTCAGCATTTCCCTGCTCTTTGATATTTACATGTAAAATAGCTACTCTACAAAATGGAATACTGATAATGGGTTTAAACCATTGAACATATTACAACTATATTATATTACTATAAAATAAGTAAAAGATTAGTCTTTTTAATAAAATAATCACTAAAGATCTTTTTCTAAATTCTAAATAGATTTGCCTTAGATTTCATCATATCCTAGAATTAAACTTCTATTAATTTATTTTCCCATGCTTTGAAAATAAAAAAAATTCTATTTTCAAAAGCATAAGTTTAAAGTGAACATGCTTTTTACATTTGGCAATAAGTGTCCTATGGCGGGGGACATTCATGATTGACATGATTCCACACACTGTAATTAAACAATATAATACAATAGCATTATCACTGAAAATAAAACAACAAATGACCCTTAACTTTTAATAAGAAATAAAATATTAAATAGACTAGTTATACTGACGTAAGTCATCAAATAAGGCAAATTTATAACTGTATCTTCAAATAATATGATTAAATATCCATAGCTACGAATATTACTGTGATTTATTTAAGTAATTTATTAATTTTCCTGGAAGAATAGAGAAATTTCATAATGCTATTGAAAGGTTTTACAGAAAAAGATTTTGGATGAGGAAATAAACTAACTCAAAGAATTAGGAGTGTACTTATTAATGAAAAATGCTGAATACTGAATTTCTTCAGTTCCGATAAAGCACTAATAACACTATTCCTACTATAAAAACTATGGAAATATATGTTACTTTTCCAACGCAAATTACAAGCATACCAGTGATACCTAGAATAATTTCTAGTGACTTTAGAAAAAGAAATATAAAAATATTTCATTGAGAAATTCTTTCATTTAATAAGTATGTTTATAGGACACCTAAAATATATCAAGTGGTGCTTTGGGTATGTAGCAAGAGTACAACAATAAATGAAATCAACACAGTTCCCAAACGATAAAACGCAACATGGTGATAAAGTGATGCAAATAAATTGACAAAATGAGGTGGCAGAGAGTGACTGTGGCTACTACTCAGAAGAGTTAGGAGGCCTCCCTAAGGAAGTGGCATTTAAAGTCGAGCTCTGAATGAAAGAATAAACCAGTTACTAAAGTTTGGGAGAGGGCATTCTAGGTAAAAAGAACAGTGTAAAAGCTTTGAGGTGAATATGACCCTGGCAAGTTTGAGAATCAAAAAAAATAAAAGGGCTACTGGGCTGGAACGATGGGGAAAAACAAGAGATAAGCATGATGACAAAATTAAGTTTTCACACATACACACAAAAAAACAGAAAACATAATCACCAATATTCCCATTTTAATATATAAAATTTAACACATTGGCAAAATATTTGGTTGGTATTAGCTGTTTAAAGGTAAATCAATAAAATAAAAGGCCTTTCAAAGGGCATAATAAATGTGATAAATGCAAAGTTCACTGCAGCAAATATAAAACTTATCTTTGAATATTCCTTGTTAACAATTTATTACCTGTTGCTTTCCTTCTTCGCTCATCTTTTTTATCCTTTTTACTTGTACTAACGCTTTCTAAAGTGGAGATTTGTTTCAGATCTTCTTCGGTGATTAAATGCACAGGATTATTTTTCATTTCCTAAAATAAAACATGGTTTTTTTTGGAAGGAAAAACATATAGCATTTCCACAAGCATAAAAGTTGTTTATATACTCACTGATTATTCTTGTTTGGTTTTGTTGCTTAGAAGAACTATAGAGCTTTGTTTCAGAGCTGTCACTCTAAGGGAAATGTTTCTCCTTGCCCAAAATAGGTCTCTTCCCTTGCTGCTCTTGACTTTTTTTGTACCCATTATTAACTAATGAGAAATCCTATACTGTCACTTAACAACTGATTACACAGTGGCAATCAGATGCAATCCTCTCCAACTGTTACTGGCTGGTTTTACCACAGCTTAATTGATGCCCCATGCTCCTTCGCTTTTTGAGACTCCCAATTCCAATGCCACCTGGATACTTGAGATTATTAAAGATAATGAATCCTCCATCCCCTACTCCACCCAAATTACCATATGTGAGTTGCACAGTAAGTCATATAATCTTTTTTTTCCCCCCTCTGGACTCATTCTTAATAATCTCTGCTTTCCAAAAGTTTATAACAACGATGAAGTATTTCCAAGTTTGGATACTGATTCTTTCTGATGGGATAGGGTCCTATAATCTCTAGTGACAGAAGTATACATTTATGATAAAAACAATATTATTTCCTTTTCGTTTTTCTAAAGGAAAATGCTTAAAATGTTGACAGTTCACGCGAGATAATCATCTTTTTCTGAATTTATTTTTGTGGTTAGAGGGAGGAGCCCAAGGAAAGAAGAAAAGTGATGACCATGTTAAATTTTTACTTGAGTAAAAAATCCCAAATAAAAATAAGAGTCATTTAATAACTGGTAGTTCACATGGAACAGATGTTTTACATATATCCCTTATTTATATTTATTCTTTCCATAGTAGGCATCATAATCGTTTCTTTAAAGATAAGGAAACTAGAGTTCTATTTGTCCAAAGTCATACAGAGAATACACATTTTAAATTCAGGTTTGCTGACATCAAACATGTATACTTTTTAATCTTCTCTGCTGCTTATCAGGTTAAATGCAGAAGTTTATCTCATTTTTAGACTATTAAAGAGCTTAGAAGGAGAACAGCTAAACAATTTACATATTTAATAAGCCCTCATAAATTTATTAACAGTTTAAAATAAATAGGCCTATTTTACCTATTTGAGAGCAGGCTTAAGGAGGTGACGCTGCCAACTAGAAACATGAACTAAAGAGTCATTAACACAGACCTGGCAGGACCTCTATTTCAAAATACTTTGACAGCAGTTGCTCTGAGGAACTAATAAATGGTAACAAAATTTCTTTCTTCAGTAATTTACCCTGTCTGTGTACCCCAAATAGGAAAAACTATTGAGACTCTGCTAGATTAATATATTGTGTATTGATTGACAAATACACTGTATATTTGTACATATCTACAGATACTGTTTTTTGTGCATTTTGATGTTTTAAAGTTGGACCAACCTCAGGAAACTTAACTGAAAAGTGTGTAATTTCATTTATGTTATTTTAATTTATAAAGTCAGTTCACCAACTTTTAAGTCATATGTTTTGATGGGAATAAGAGAAAAAACAAATCTGGGAGAGAAAATAAAAAGGAATGATACATTAAAGGGAAATAATAAATGATACCAAGTGTTCACTTTTGCTTATCCCATTTTTCAAAAGACATCAGATGATTCTACATTGAAAATATCATTAAGATTAGCAGATAAAAGGAAATCTGGCATACCTTTTCAGCCTTCTGGTGCATCAGCTCACGGAACAGTTCTGTACAGTCATTTATAAATTTTTCACTGACTACAACAGTGTCGCTAAAGACTACAGCTGAGGCCTGTTTGCTGAATGCCCTCATCACCTGCTGAAGCAATATGGCAGCATCTTCAACTGATAAAGAAGTGGGCAGCAGAGGCTAGAATTACAAACAAAATAAAAATAAAGTATAAATGCAATATAATGCAGTGAAACCATTTGCTATATACATATATGCTCTCTCTAGGTGATCTCATTAAGTCCAGTGGCTTTTGGAACCATATTTATGCCGATTACCACCACTCTGAGCTCTGAAATCATATATCCTATTGCCTACCTTCCCCACTTGTATGCCTAACAGACATCTCCAATTGTTCAAAACAACACCAAAACCTACAAGGCACACATCGTTCATCTTTCTCACGATGTCACAAACAGTCCACCAGAATATCCTGATAACCTTCAAAATGTATTTTGTCATAACTCTTTTTCCTATCTGAAATTATCTTACTGTTTTCCTTAACTATCTCTCCCTAATGAAAGTATCCCTCCTAAAGACAGCAAGCTTGTCTGGCTACCATATCCCCAACAAGTATTAATAGAATGGTGCCTGGCACACAGAAGGTAGTTTTGTTAGATGAATAAAAGAACACTTAAATCTGGAATCTTTGGGACTTTCATATCCAAAACAAAGAATTTCTGCTTTATAAAGAGGGTCTGGGCCTGACTAGAAAATAATGGATTGGCCTCATTTATTTATCTTTACCTACACTTATCTTTTTGGCATACTGAAAGGCAAGTCAACATTGAACACTGAAGTAAACACTATCAATGCCAAGGCAGCTTGTGTTAATACGTTAGAAGAGATTAATGGATAAGGAATAAACAAATGCTACACAATGCCTGATGCCAGTGCAGCTGTAAATGCTTGGAAAAGATGTGAGAAGTCTCATCAATTCTTTATCACGATTAACAGGAGTGTTATACTGTTTGCTTGTTTGTTTTGAGATTTATAGAATTCTGGATGTTGACTGTCCACATGTAGTAGGTCACCCGCAAGACTTTAAGCCTAAAGATTATTTTTGTTATAACAATGATTAGAATTTGCCTCCAAAGCCAAGACCATCTTTATGTATCCTAATTTCTAAATGGTCAAATATTAGTAAAATATCAGTTGTCATTGTTAAAGAAAAGTGAGGAAAAGATAAAACATACCGCAATATCAACCCATGTTCCAGAGCTGATGGCTTCTTCTACTGATGCTTCCACTTGATCCACAAGTCCCTGACCAACACAAGCTGCTTTCAAAAACAAGAGTTGTGTAGTCTTGTATCTTTTCTTTATGTAGCTTACAGCATCTGGGATTCCAAGTCTGGATAAAGCATCAAATTCTACAAATACATCACAAAGTTGGATTAGAACTGTCAATTACATGTAAGACAAAAGTGAAAAATAAAGACTTAAAGTTACAGCCAATAAAGTTATTAGAGATATCTACCTTCTTAACTCCTCTAACTCCACCCCAAATAATCATGGTTAAGAAAACTAGTTATAATAAAGTTCTGATCCATGATTATAATTGAAGAAACTGAAAAGTACATTTTAGGAAGTCAAGAAAACATAAGAAAAACCCAGTATTTTATACCATACGTTTAAATTGTTTATATACTAAGGACATACAGGTTTATTACTGAGGAAGTAATCTGTTACGCAGTTTGACTTGGATTATAAAATTGATTAAACTAAGCTATATATATATGTATATATATCTTACATATATGCTAATTGTTTAAATAACTAAATTCAGTCCAATTTATCCAAATGACAGTAGAACTTCAGACACAGAATTTAGAATAATTTCAATGTTTCCAAAGTATTAGGTAACCAATAAAAATACCCATTGTAAATCTGATAGTCAACAAAATATTTCTAAGATGATATATCTGAAAAACTGGGCAACTTCACAAAATGTAAGATATAATTACTTATATGAATTTAAAAATACTTTTAAGTTTATAGTGCCATCTTAATAAATGTAACTGGAAGATTGGCAGCAATTAGTACCAGCTTTTAGCCTTTTTACCTTATAATTGTTCAGTAACTATAGAACTAAACTCAGTTCCAAGACCCACAGAAACTCACAGTGTGATTACTTTATACTCGAAGGGAACCATTATAATCTTCTGATCATACAGGACAGTATATGTAGACTCTAGGGTTCCCATTTTTAAATTTTTATTTATTATTATTTTTAATATAACCCACAGATCAAAGGAGAACTCTAGGGTTAGTATAATACTTTTGAAGAATGAGTTTAGTGTTAAAAAGAAATTTTAGTTTTAAAGAAATAAGGAAGTTACCTAAATAGCCATTCTGCCTGAAAAAGGAATCCACCCAAGTACTCTGTGTCCTGGAGTAGATGTCAGGGACAAACACAGCTTTATCCTGTCTCCCACCAACCACAGTGCCTCGTAAGCGTCCGCTATTAACAAGTTCCTCAAGCACAGCTTAAAACAAAACCACATGAATACAAATAAATCAGAGTAGGTATAAATCTTAAAAAGTAAAATACTTTATTATGTCATAATTTACTTATTCTTAACCTTTAAAAAACCAACCTGAAGTTTAAATAGCAAAAATAAAGGTAGTATATTTTAGACAAAATTTTCCTGCCATTTATGAGAATATTCAGATTATAAATTCAGGGAAATTTTGCATTTTGGCAACTAGCTAAAGGTGTTGAACTTGTAACTCAAACTAGTTAATATTAACCTGAAATTTTTAGTTTGAGTAATTTTGGGGAAAACATAGCATGCCATTATCTATTTCATGATTCACTAAAAACAGATGATAAAACACTTGAAGAACAGGTAATACACAATTATTAGTGTTAACAAGTTCCATTTTTTAATATTAAAAAAATCAAGACACCTAGACTATATTAGCACCAGCAGTGTGAAATAAAACTATTAGCATTTTAAAGAGTTATTACATTTCCACTGTTTACATTGAAGTAAGACATTTCAGCCCCACCTATAAGAACAGTATAATGCCTTGGTTAAGAGGATCAATTCTGGAATCAGACTAAGTCTAAACCTCAACTCTGCCACCCACTAGCTATGAAACACTAGACAAGTCACTGTCCTTATTTCTCCATTTTCGTATCTGTGAAATGGGGATAATAACAATATCATCTTACAGAATTGTTGTATTCAAGTAAATTGCTTGGAACGGTAGCTGGCAGTTAATAAAGACTCAATAATAATTATTAACTAAGTATCACTACCATCACCACCACCACGAAGTGGAAGGTGCTGCCATTAATACCAAATTTATATTTTTATTTAAACCATAACATTTAACATTTTGTTTTAGAAACTAAAATCCTCTAAAAAGGAAAAAGCAGATGGAAGGGAGCTATTTCTAAGTGAATCAGCAAGCACATTCAAAAGATGATTGGCAAAAAGAAAGGCTAATGAAAATTAGTCTGTAACAGAAATAAAAATTAGTTTGTGCATGAATTTTAAAATTGCAATGCTGAGTAAATTAGAATACATCAAAAAAGTCCAGATTTCTCAATAGACTGCAACACACAATCCTCAATTTCATGACTGTACAATGTAAATCCATTCTAAATTCTGACCAAAGTTGTGAAGTCACTGTTATTTGAAGAACTTTACACTGTAATGAAATTACACCAACCCCTAATTACACAGATTCCAAAAAATTCAGTTTAATTTTAAATCAGTCAAACAAAACTTTTAAAGTTCATGTTCTGAATATACAGTGAAAATTAATTTTTGGTTCAATACTTGATATTTATTTTCCATTTTTCATTTTAGTTCTTACATTTGCACAGATAATCTGAGTTGAAAGACAAAATCATTGCTTTTAAAAATTATTTCAGCAAAGCATTAAAAAACCCTCAAAACCTCCCAAGAGCTTCACAAACAACAAAGATAATGAACAAAGATTATTTTCGAGATAATATGTTGTTTCAATGATAAGAATGTACCTTTTATTGCTATCAACTCTTGGTAACAATTGTTAGTGAAACACGATTTACTTTCATATTAGATAATGTAGCAAAATCATAAGAAACAAAGTAAAAACTATTCTTAATCTTACAATTTTAAATCTCTGTATGTACATGTATAATAGAGTGTGTGTGACATATATTTTCATTATAAATGCTTACTTTTTTTCATTATACTCCTCTAGGGCTAACCAATATTAAATGTGTGGTGAGTACCACAGATAGGTACATATATAAAACTCGATACAGAAACTTTTTTAAACCAGGAAATATTTTAGTTACATTAACAAAGAGGAAAAAGCATTAAAGTTAGTTTTACATTAATAGCCTATTCAGCAGCTAATTAAGTAAATATAATTTAAACCAAACTCACAGTAAAGAAGCTGCTCCTGAAATCCATATTTTGAAATCAAAGAATTCACAGCTGTAGGTCTTTATGGAAAGTTAAAAAAAAAAAAAAAAAAAAAAAATTTCTCTCAAAAAGTTAATTTTAAAAAAAAAAAAAAAAAAACGTAGGGTTTTTTTGAAAAAAAAAAAAAAAAAAAAAAAAAAAAAACTTCTTACTCATAGTGTTATAGATTAACTTAAAAAATAGGATAATTAGAATTTAAGAAAAACACTTAAATACTTAAAATTAAAAATAAAGTCAAAAATTACACCAAATTTTAAATCCTTAATTGGAATGTTGCTACTGAAATATCAGGGACATCAACTTGTACTTGCAATCAAGGATCAGTTTACATTCCCATTCCTCTAAATTCTCAGATTTCCATGATACGTAACTATTTGCCTTGGTCTTTAGGTTTTTCTTCAATGTTTTTTCTGTCTGGGAGGCTCGTTCCTTACTTGGGAATATTCAAGTGGATGTCATATGGTTCTATTTTCGAAGAAAAATGAGATCACATGTGCACTGAAAATGTTTGGAATGATATGAGGCTAGATTAGGGTGACTGACTGAGAGGGATCCATTTTAAATTTTTTTTTTTTTTTTTGCTTTTGAGTATTTTCTATTTTCTGCAATGACTATGCATTTCTTTTGTTAACCAGTTTTATTGCAATAAGGTATAATTTAAATTACGTGAAATCTACCCCACAGTAAATGTACAATTCAATGATCTTAACACATTTACAGAGTTGTGCAACCATCGCTACAATCCAGTTTATAATGTTTTCATCAGCCAAAAAGTTATCTGATAGCTATCTGCAGTTAATTCCTGCTGCCACTACTAAATCTAGACAATTATCTGTTTTCTGCCTCTATAAATTTGCCTTTCTAGCCATTAACATAAATGGAATTAATATGTGCTCTCCTTTCTGTGTTTTTGAGATTCATCCATGATGAAGCATACATCAGTAGTTCATTCCTTCTTATTGATGAACAGCATTCCCTTGTATGAATATACCACATTTTGTTTATATACTCATCAGTTGACAGATGGGTGAACTATTTCCAGTTTGTGGCTATTGTGGATAATGCTCCTATGAACATTTATGTTTTTGACTTTGTATGGATGAATGCTTTCATTTCTTTGGGGTGGACCCCTATGACTGTATCTTATTTATAATACCTATAGTTTTTTTTTTTTAAAGGATACAAGAAAATAATCTAGACTTTTTATTCTGATTACAATTTTTTTTTTTCTATTCATTTTAAGCCAGTATGCCTATTCTTTCTAATTAAGGTTGATCTGTTTTCATTTTTAATGTACATAACAAAACGACTTAAGTAATTCTAACATTTCAATCCTCCATTGTTGATGATTTAGGATATGGTAAATATTTTCTACTTCAAACCTGTGAAAGCAGAAACAGTTGTATGAAAATGAATTAACTATTTAAAACTGTGTTTTTGAGTAAATTATTATTTTTACCAAATTCTTAGGATCAATTTGCTTTTTATTAAATTGTTTTACTCAAAATTTTTAGCTATAGTATCTGGTAGCACGGCAGGGGCTTTAGTCAGTTTAGTGTTGCTATAACAAAAGCCTTGAGGCTGGGTAATTTACAAAGAGAAAAGGTTTATTTGGCTCATGATTCTGGTGGCTAGAAAGTTCAAGATTGAGCAGCTACATTTTTTGAGGGTTTCAAGCTGTTCCAATTTACATAGTGAAAGAGAAAACAAAGGGGAAAAACCAAGGAAGCCATACTCCTTTCAACAATATACTCTCTAGAGAACTAATGCATTCCCCTGAGAACAAGAATTCACTCACCTGGTGGGAGGGCATTAATCTATTCATGAGAGATCCACTCCTGTGACCCAAACACTTACTAGGCCCTATCTCCCAATTCTGCCACATTGGTGATCAAATTACAACATAAGTTTCAGTGGGTACAAACCACATCCAAACCATAGCAAACCTCCAAACCAACAAAGTCTAGGTCCTCTGTGAATTTTGCTCTCCTCTGTTTACCTTATAATTGTTACAACCTCTCATGTTTTTTTATCTTTTGTTCCCTTCAACCCAAACACATCCTTACAAAAATGTAGAAGGCTCCTTGAAGGACTTCATCTTAAAATGTCTAGGTACCTAACTTATTGTGGGTGTTCAATAAACAATGAATTGAGTTGTGCAAAATTTCTAGCTTTTTTGTATGATGAAACTGTAGCTGAGTTTTTATTTCAATTTGGAATACAAGGTATTTAGTATACCTACATATATCGTTCTTCTCACTAACTGCTTCCTGTGCTTCTCTCTGGCTATCCATAATAACAAGAAATATCCATAAAAACAAGAAATATAAACTTTTTAAAAGTCTGAAATGCAGGTGTCTCCCTTGAAGTTAGACTAGAGAAGTGGGATGGTTCCTTATTTTTAAGAGACAAATATGAAGATATGGTGCCTTAAATGGTACTATCTAGAAGCCACACAACCTAGCAACATCTTTTGAGGCTCAAAACTTATTTTCCTCTCATTATTTGATGGTACCTCCATACAGTGAAACTCAGGACTACTATGAATGAGAAAAACAGCTGATTTTGATGAAAATTACCATCACCACAATAATTAGTCAAAGAAAAAAGGTAAATATTTATAAATAGGAACAAAGATATTTCTAGTTTTTAGTTTTTGACAACGTAATAAATGAAAAGGGTACAAAAGTTATAGAACTGAAGAATCCCTCTCCATTCCTATCACCCAGCTACCCAGTTTCTCTCCCCAGAAACAACCATCCATTTCTTGTGTTAGGAGGGTGATCTGGTGCAGGCTGTCAGAGCCTACATGGAGTAAAGAGAACACCCACATGAGAAAGGGAGCTGCAGTAGCAATGGGAAACCAGTCACATAAGGGGAATTAATCAAGTAACTAAATGCATTAAGGATAATAGGAGTTAGATTTTTCCTACTCAGTGAAGAAAGCTACAAACATGGAAAATAAGGAAACTAGAATGAAATGAAACTTACGGTATTGGACTAGAATTGGAAGTATCAGCACAAACTCACAGTTTCCAATACATATAGATAAAGATATAGAAATACAGATGTAAAGAGGGGTGTATGTACATGTGTATGTGTAACTCCTAGTTCAGTAGTCCCCAACCTTTTTGGCACCAAGGACTGGTTTCATGGAAGACAAATTTTGCATGGACCCAGGTTGTGGGGGATGGTTTCAGGATGAAACTGTTCCACCTCAGATCATCAGGCATTTGGTTCTCATAAGGAGCATGCACCCAACATCCCTTGCACGCACAGTTTACAATAGGGTTCACGCTCCTATGAGAATCTAATGCCGCCACTGATCTGACAGGAAGAGCAGCTTAGGTGGTAATGCTGGCTTGCCCACTCTCGCCTGTTGCACAGCCTGGTTCCTAATAGGCTACAGACTGGTACTGGTTGGCAGCCTGGGGACTGGGGGCCCTGTGCTAGCTTGTCTACTCTGAGAGGGCCTGGGAGCAGTGAGAACCCAATAGTGGTATGTAGTATCCAGATCTTGGTTTCTAAATCCCATACTCTACTAAAAGAAAGCAGAGATCTCTGGAGAAACGGCTGATTTGAGGCTTGGGACAGGGAAAGTGTGAACTAAGCCTGGAACATCTTAAGCCAGAAAGAAAAGAAAGTTTCAAGAATGATGGGGGCATGTAAAAAGCCAACCTGCAGGCGCTACCACTAGCTACATCAGGGCCAGTATGAACATGTAAATAATGATAGCAGATTATAATCCAATAAATAGCAGACAAGCAACAATGAACATTCTATAAAATAATCGGCCTGTGATCTTCAAAAGTGTCAAGGTCATGAATGTCAAGGAAAAATCAAGTAAGTATTCCAGATTGAAAGTGACTAAGGACTCATATCAATTAAATGCAATCTGTGATCCTGAATTGGATCCTTTTTCTACAAAGAGCATTATTACAATAACGAGTAAAATATAAAGGGGATCCAAGGACTAGATGGTAGTAATCAATCAATGTTAGTTTTCTGTTTTTGATGACTATATTATAGCTATATAGGATGATGCCCCTTTCCATAGGAAATACAGATTGTAGTATCTGTGGTGACAGAACATCATGTCAGCAACTCCCTCTCAAACTGGTCAGAAAAAATAGTTCTCCTGCACAGAGGAAGGGAGGGAGGAAATCATTTCATTAGAATACAACCTCTCCTTCTAACCTTCTCCCTTTTGTACCCTAGTGCCTTACATGCATTAGGTGCTTACATGCTCAACAAATGCTTGTTGATTGGTTGAATGACAAAAAGAGAAATCACTGTGGCTGCCATGTGAAATCACCTAAGATGACAGCACAGAACTGGGAAGAAAAGATGGCATGAAACAACACTTTAAAGGATTGTGAAAGAAAGAGCTAGAGAAGGTAACTTAGAAGATGCAGCCAAAAGAGATAAGAAGAAATTTAAAGTGTTATGTTTAAAAAATAAAGAGAATATTTCAAGAAGGAAGTTGTAACTGGAGTTAAATGCTGCTGTAAAGCCAAATAAACAGAAAGTATCCATTAGACTTACAGATATTGAGACATGAGTGCTATATATGTAGTAGAAGCTAGATAGGTGGGTTAAGAAGTGACAGAAGGTAACTGAGACACTGAATGTAGATTTCAACTATCCAGAAGGTTCACTTTAAGGGAGGGAACAAACAGCATGATAGATGATATAGAATAAAGGGGTTCAGAGAGATTTGTTTTAAAATGGGAGACTTTTGGACATACTTAAATGCTGGTAGGGCATATAGCCACTGAGATGAAGTTGATGACACAGGACAGAGGAGATAATTAAGAATATAGATTTTCTGAATTCTATGCTGGAGTCTGTTACACAGATTCAAATATTTCAGAAATTTTTATTTTAGAAAAGTCAGTAACTTTGAAAGTAACATTGTTATTCATTACAATTATAGAATGCTATAAAGTAAAAAATGTTATAAAATTCTCTAGCCCCATATGATGCCCAAAGAAGTTAGGTGACTGACTTATCTGCTCAAGGTCATGTGCCTATTCTGTGATAAAGCTATGAACCAAATTCTTCTGACTTTAAATTGCATGTTCTTTCCATGATGCAAGGGTGACACTTATATACTGATCTGGGCAGCAGTTTTTAAACTGCATTCTGCAGAAGTGTATATGGGGTCACAAGGGTGGTGAAGGTAGGGAGAGGAAGGAGATGCGGACTGGAGAGAGAGGCTGCATTCTAGAACTCTGGAATCTCAATTTCTATTTTACAAAATCTGCCCTTTAATCTGTTTAATAAACTGGGGTCCTAAATGAGACTTTATTAAAACAAAGAAAAAGATTCAGCTGCTGGGAAAAAAATGCAAACTATGATCAAAGAAATGTGAAAATATATATTCTTTAAAATATACTTACCGGGTAATGGCACTGAATAGTCCACGGATACGTGCTTTATGTCGAGCTACAAAAGCTTCTGTAAAAATTACTCCTCTATTATCAAGATCAATATGTCCACTGATAATTCTACCAAGTCGCTGAGTTAGTGCCTGTGGGTAAAGATGTAAATTTTTATTAATTTAAAAGAAAATAATTACACATATGCATTTGCATAGTTATACTCAAGTCATGCTGCATGCTGAGGTATCAATCATGTGACCGAGAAATTTCAACAAGCATAAATTATAAGATATATCAACTAAAGTGAAGATTCAGTATCTAGAAAAGTTCACTATCTCATAGCAGAGCCAAGAAATGAGTCAAATTGCTTGCTTACAAGTTAAAAGGTTGAGCTGTCATATTAGCTCTTGTTAATGAGGGCTATTTCTAATATAAAATAAAAATGACTATCAATATGATGATGATTTGATATGATGGTTTCTAGATATGGGCAGCCTCCAATATACAGACAGCCAAGACATACAAATGGGTCTTGGAGAAGACCCTTTCTGGAGTTTCTAATACTAACAGAAGTATAAGTGTCATTCCAGATTCTGCAGCATAGGGAAACGTAAGACCTCAAAAGTTATTCTCTCTAATGCAAATTTATGCCTGTCCAGAAGATCTATGGCAGATGATCTGATTTCTTGGTAACCTTCTTTCAAGTTCAGCAGAATTTTCTCCACAGCTATACTACGACTGGCATCAGGTACATCAGAAATAAGTTTGGACATATTTCACATTCTAAGTTAAATCTACTCAAGTCAGCTCAGTTCAAATTTTTATGATAAAGAAAAATGTTTTTCAAACAACTTAATGAGCTTTTAGAATACTGCTATATTCAGAATGGAACTGAAAAATATTAAAAACTAGATACGTTACTAAAATGTATTCAGAAACAGTTTTATAACAAATCATTTGGATTTGAGCTGGATACTTTAAAGAAGTATTTTAAAAATACATTTTTTGTCCTGTGATTAACGTATGTTTGCTCATGTAAAATAGAACTTCAGCTCCTGAAATACTATATAAAACAGATCTATACTATAAATGGTATTTTAAATGGAGTTAGGGAAGCTCACTTTCTTAATATGAGCAAGTAAATCTGCTTGTATTATAAATTAATCTCATGCAATTATGGTTTGGCAAATTTTGCAAGTTAGAATTTCTCAAAGTGATAGATACCTAAAGAGAGATTTGGATTTTCCCTTGTTTCAGTAAATATAAAACAGGACTAGCATTATTTAGTTTCTCCATTGTATTAGATATTTCACTAGATTTCAATGAAGCCTATAAAAAAGACAGTATTTCCTGTTTTACAGATATGTAATGTGAAGCATAAAAGAGATGAAATGATTTTCCTAATGTCAAATAAGAAGTGGTACAGACAGTATTCAAATCAAGGTCTTTTAAAAATCTCAAAAGCGTATGTCCTTTCCGCTCTACCAAATGAATTTCTATGATTCTAAAAAAACAAACAAAAAAACCAGAAAAAAAGTAAACAAGAAAATAGCCTATGTTTTCAGGCAGCATTGTTATTACACATAAGATATTTGAGTACTGACACAAATACCTAAAGTTAAGAGAATGTCAGATTCCTTGGTTCTTCTTCCCATCATTCTGACAGTTTAGAAGAGGATAAATGGTGAAATCAAAAGATGTTGGCACTACTGACATTTGGAACAAAAAAAACTCTTTGTTGGGGGGATGTCCTGTACATTGTAGGATGTTTAGCAGCATCCCTGACCTTTACTCACAAGATGCCAGTAGTACCCCCTATAAATTATTATCTCTATCAATTATTTCTTGAAATTTAACTGGGCAATCAGAAATTTAATTGTCTGGTTACAGTTTCTATATAGCTGGTATCAAAAGCATTAAATAAATCCATGCACTTATTATACAATTACTAATTGCATCAAAGTAGCCCTAGAGCTTAGTCTATAAATTAGTTTTAGGATGTCTCTCGGTTCAGGAAGATTACAATCATTTTTAAAGTGTCTCCTCAGAACCATTAATGTACAAGAAGCACCCCACAAATATACTGCTACAACATATATCAAGTCAGACACCTGCAATAAATCAACTGATGGTAAGGAAGTCTTGTTTTTTTCCCCTTCCATTCAAAGTCTTTGTTTAAAATCCTTTGGTAAAAAGACATATTGTATTATTAGGAAAAAAAATACATACCTGTGTCAGAAAGTTTCCAGGAAGATCATAGGTTTTACATAGTTCTGATATAGTGACCTGACCACTTTCTTGCAATTTATCATTTACCTCTTCTGCCAACCGATCCAAGTAATTCCTAATAGTGAAAAAAAGAAAAGAATAGAAAAAAGAATTAGGAATTTTTTTCTGTTGACTCGTTTTATGTTTAATTTCCGTTGAAATGAAGTATGCCCCAAAAGTAATGAAATGTGTGTGTACATGAACACCACTCATCACTCATATTTTAAAAAATATTTTTTTCTCATTAGTGTAGCTAAATGTAAGGTTAATCAAACAATAATTTTTTTTTTCTCTTTTTTTTTGGCATCAAGGTCTCACTCTGTCACCCAGGTTGGAGTGCTATGGCATGATTATGGCTTACAGCGGCCTTGACCTCCTGGGCTCAAGCAATCCTCCTACCTCGGCCTCCTGAGTAGCTGGGACTATAGGTGCGAGTCATCACATCCGGCTAATTTTTTAATTAGTAAACTTAATTAGTGAAATGGGGTTTTGCCATGTTGCCAGGTTGGCATGCTGGGATTTTTTTAAGTGGAGATTTGTATTCGATTTCCATTAACATTTTTGGAACAAATTTGCTTTCAGAGTTAAGATTACATGGGAAAGAATGTAAAAGTTATGTTTTACATTTTCTTCTTAAGTAAAACATAGAAGTCTATATTATTTCTAAGTATTCCATACATTAACACTAATTTTTTTTTTTTTTTTTAATTTGAGACAGGATCTTTGCTGTTACGTAGGCTGGTCTCAAATTCCTGGTCAAGTAATCCTCCAGCCTCCGCCTTCTGAGTAGCTGGGATTACAGGTACATGCCACCATATGTGGCTTAAGCACTTACTCTTAAAGTGAAATAAACCTTACCATGAAAATTAGCACTGTAAGAGTTCTAAATGAAATGTCTAACTGGCCATAATTGGCCTAAATTTAAACACTATTAAAAAAAAAAGAAAGAAAATCAACGAAGTGCTCCTAAATTTGTACTTTATTATACTTACTCATCTATCAGTTGTCCCAACACTAACTGAACATGTTTTTCTGATTTAATAATGTCACCAATTCTATTTTCAATATGAATCAGGTCCACATTAATTACCTGGAAAATAAACACAAATTCTATTAGTGATAAGTTTGCATTGTTTCTTAAGTTTGACAATATACACTTAGAACTATATTTTTAAAGAAATTGCTGGCCAGGCATGGTGACTCATGCCTGGATCCCAGCACTTTGGGAGGATGAGGCGGGAGGATCCCTTCAGTTCAAGAGTTTGAGACCAGCCTGGGCAACACAGGGAGACCTCCCATCTCAAAAAAAAAAAAAAAAAAAAAGAAAGAAAAAGAAAGAAATTGCTTATTCTTAAATTTTGAATCAATCTGAAATAATACAAAAAGCATTGGCCAAATAAAAAATTAGAGGTGTATTGCTTATTTATTTTTAGTTCTAAAGAATTACACTGTCACTTGCTAGTAAGTTTATATAAAGCAGTAAATTACATATTTATATAACAGACAGCATTTTACAGAAAATTTTCTGGCTTCTTGTTTATAGTGTACCTTGGTAATGACATATATATTTGTATTTTTGGAAAGTAGCTTCTGCTTTTAAAAATATTTCTCTATTAGTTTCATATACTAAAAACATATAAACCTGAAACTGGTGATTTTTCTCCCAAAATTACATAAACTTACATAAGATGATAACTATGACTTCATTTGGTAAAAAATTAATAATAAGAAAGCCAACTGGGGAAGAGTTGGCCAACTCTTTAATAAGGCCAACTTATTAAATAATTTCAATAAATCAAAATTTATTAAATCATTTCAATGTATCAGAACTTATTAAATCAATTCAGTGTATCAGTGAGACTTACATAACTATTTCTTTACAAACACTATACAAAATATGATACCAGTATTAGTGAGTACTTGAACAAATTCACAGTATCAAAAAATTGAGAAATTAAAGCAAAAATTTTATAAATTTAAAACTTACCTGTTGTAGATCAACAATGTTTACTCGACCTTTGAAGAAAAGACATCCATTTATTTTAAATGACATATGAGTACACACCAACCCAAAGCTATAAATTCTAACATTTAAGTTTTGGTCAAGTCCTTCTGCATAGAACAGAAAGCCAGAATAATTAATGTCTTCAAACACACTCAGCTGATGGCTGAGTAAGTCTTCATGGCTGAAGCCACAAGCAATAATTTACTTTCCAAAAATTTTTTTTTTTTAAATAACATCAGGCCAATTATGAGCACCAACTGGCACACAAATTGGCTATATCTATGGATATATTCATTTCTCTTCACAACTCAGAATTTATCTACTGTGATCAAAGAGATATTGACAGCTAAATTAAGATGAACTTTTTTCAATTATTTGATACTAAACGTTAGGTTTCTACATATCAGCATAAGAATATCTGTTAAGAATTTCAAATTATAACTCATATTTTAAAGGGACTGTGAAAGAAAATTGATAAAAAAAAAACAAAAAAACCAAAGACCAATGTTACCCTCTGATAATATGAAGAGATGCTTTCATAGTTAATTCTATTTTAATCAAATAGTATTCAAATATGCCTGGTACTCTGTTAAAATTTTAAGAAGACAAAGGAAACTAACTTTGTGTGTGCTTTTAATAGTATTTCATAAAATATGATTCGTGTAGTACCACACTGGATTGAGTTATCTAATTTGTAAGTACAAGTAAGCCTTAAAAAGAAATACAGCCTTGATGTTCAAAAACCTATAATCCTGTAAGATACTGTCCCCCTTCACAATTACCACCTAATAACAGGCAGCTGAATACCCTTCCCTGAGTCATGCAATAAATTAAGGAATTGTAAAAAGAAACAATTCACATATAGTACACATAACTCAAAATGATAAACTATTTTAAGTGATAACATTTGAGTTCATTTAAATTATATGACCATGTTTACATGAACCCCCAAAATATTAAGCCTGATTATCAACAATTGAAAAGGACATCTTATAATCTATAATTTAGTATGCAATGACATGTTTACAGGTTTTTGTTTTGCCCCTTCCAAAAATTCAAGAAAAAAAAACCCACTAAAGAATTACCTACCACCTCGGACATGTAGCTCATCTCTCATTTCCTTACTAATTTGGGCTGGAGTAATATATTCCTTTCCATCGAGTGTATGAACTACTTCTAGCTGTTTCTGAGCAATCAACTTATTAACAATCTCAATGCAGTTCCGCTCGGACAACCTGAGGGAAAGAAAAACAGTTAAGTTTCAAAAGTCCACTTGATACACTGGTGCTCAAAACTAACACAAGCTTTTAAAAAGTTTGTGTAGTCACTAATTTCTACATCACAAAATCTATGTTTTTCACTAACTGATTCAATAAGTTAAAAAAAAAACTTTCAGAGAAAGTAGGTTTACATATGCTTAAATCATTTATTTAATTGGTACACATCATCCTATCACAAATTTCAAGTCTGTTGTCTCTTACAGGCCTGCTTCCAATCTTCAAATCTGAATAGAAAATTGAAGACATTTGCTGAGGTAGGAAAAAAGAAAAAAGAAAAAACAAACAAAAAGAATGCCCTACTTTAATTTCCAGTTTAATCAGAATTTTCTTTTAAATTAAGTGCATAAATGCCTCACTTACACACATGGTCTACAAGCAGGCAGGGGATGTGGCCTAATGAAATCATAACTGCTACTGTTAAGTTACCCATGCAGTTACGAGTTTGCTATCAGTGGTAGAAAATACAGCATAGGGCGATTGCTGTCTTCGGGCTCAAAATAAAACATCGCAGGTAGGAAGTAGTCAAAGAATAGAAAGGCTTCTATTAGCGTTATTTTAAAAAAGTAGAGTTAGGCTGCTCTGGACACATCCTCCAAAGGTTAGTGGGCTGGTAGAAAATGTCAGTGACCTGAATGACAGATGGGGTCATGGGTCTAGCCCTAGATCTGTTACGAGAGATAAAAAGGCAAAAAGTTTTAAGGGTCAACATACTATTTGCCAACTACTGTACTGGGGTCGGGGCGGGGGGGAGGGGAGGAATTAGCCTCTTCTTTGGAGCTCATTCTAGATCAGGAAGTGTATAACAGCCAAGATGTCACAGTGATTTGATGGCTGGTGGGTGAGGGAGGGTCAGAGGAACTCTCAATAAAGGCAGCTCGAAATCACCTGCCCCGTCCATGGTGGGGCGGGGCGCGCCAGCGTCTCGCTGAGGCTGGGGGGCTCCAGGGCGTCCTAGGCTGCGGACTTGCCCGCCGAGCGTTGGACTTAGAACTGCGATCCAGGCTCGGGGCGGAGGGAGGAGGAGGGAATGGTGACAAGCAGTGAGAAGAACCGGGATGCAGGGCCGCGGGTCTAAAGTCCCAGATACAGGCGTGTCAGCCCACGGCCTAATTTGGGCTCCACAAAAGAGAGGGAGGGTCAGGCACCTCTGCGTGGCCTCGGCGAACTGCGCCCGCTGGAAGTCGGCCGCCAACCGCCTAATCTCTTCCCAGGCGTCCGCCATCACGGCCTAACTTGCAGTAGACGCGGAGGAACTGCAGACACGTCAGCCGACAGGCGGTGGGAGGAAAAGAAAGGCGGAACGGGCCGCGCAGAGGGACAAGAGGCTCCGCCCCAGACGCAGACACACCAAACGTTTGCGCCGCCCGAGGTGCGGAGGCGCGCCGAAGTGACTTGGTTCTGTTGCGGCACTGGGGATTCCTCCCGGCTGATGGGGCCGCGGCGGTTAGGTGGGTGGTGCGCAGCTAGGTGGGTGGCTGAGGGGTCGTGGGCAGGATGCAGGGCTCAGTAAAGTTTAGTGTCAGAACTTTGTTTTCACTACCCCTAATATTTCCGTAGAGTAATAGTTGTAGCAACTACTATTTTTTTTTCTTCTGTCCGCCATTTGTTTTGGGGGAGGGTGCGGAGGGATAAGCCTGTGCAAAGACTGGCACCTCTCTTCTCTAGCTGTTAACTCTTGAGAATTCCTTTTTGTATAGGGTTTCGTGTTAATTTTTACATGCACCCGGACGTGTGCCTTTTGGGAGATACATGGGAGACGCTACAGAAAGTAATTACTTTTTTTGCAGAGTGAATAAATTCGCATGTCATAAAGGCTGTATAATTGCTTTCCTGTGGAGTTCTAGAGTCTTTCCTAGTTCTTATTTTGATGATTAGCTTCATCAAACAATGAGGAATATAAACATAAGCGCGCATGGCTATCAAGGAAACAGGGAAAGCAAAGAGAACATGTATCCTGCTTCCTTGTTGAGTAGATATACTCAGGTGTACCTTTCTCTCTTATATCTGTGAATGGAAAATAAATCTTGGGACTCCAAAATCACTAAGCTAAAGGGAAAAGTCAAACTGGGAACTGCTTAGGGCAAATGGGCCTCCCATTCTATTCAAAGTCACCCGTCTGCTCACTGAGATAAATGCATCTCTTATTTCCTCCTTTGGAAAGGCTCATCAGAGAATGCAACTGTCTCTTACCTACCTATGACTTGGAACCCTCTTCACCACTTGGAGTCGTCCTGCCTTTCCAGCTCAAACCAATGTTTATCTTACATGTATTGATTGCTGTCCCATGTCTCCCTAAAATGTAAATAAACTTTCTGAGTTGATTGGGACCTGGCTTAGATATTTGGAGTTCATATGTCTCACTCTTTACTATTTAAAAAATATTGTTCCAGTTAGAAAGAATGAATAATTTCAACTATTTGATAGCACAACAGGGTGACTGTAGTTGTCAGAGGCGTTTGAACAAGAGCAACTCCATCTTGAGGGGCTGTGTAAAATCAGACTGAAACCTACTGGGCTGCATTCCCAGGAGGTTAGGCATTCTTAGTCACAGGGTGACATAGGAGGTCCGCAGGGAGAAAATACAGGTCATAAAGACCTTGCTGATAAAACAGGTATCCACCTTTTTTTTTATTATTATTATTTATTTTTTATTTTTTTTGGTGTATCCACCAAAAACCAAGATGGTGAAGAGAGTGACCTCTGGTCATCTTCACTGCTCATTATATGCTAATTATAACTCATTAACATCTTAAAAGACACGCCGGCCAGTATCATGACAGTGCACAGATGCCATGGCAACATATGGAAGTTACCTTATATGAGTCTAAAAAGGGGAGGAACCCTCAGCGCTGGGAATTGCCCACACCTTTCCTTGGAAAACTTATGAATAATCTACACCTTGTTTAGCATGTAATCAAGAAATAACTGTAGGTATCTTTAGGCCAGCAGCTCAAGCCGTTGCTCTGCCTATGGAATAGCCATTCTTTCATTTCTTTGCTTAATAAACTTGCTTCACTTTATGGATTTGCTTTCAATTCTTTGTTGTGCAAAATCCAAAAACTTTCTCTTGGGATCTGGATCGGGACACCTTTCCGGAAGCATAGTCAGTAATAATTCAACTGTACATTTTAAAAAACAAAGTACAAATGGATTGTTTGTAACACAAAGGAAATGCTTGAGGTAAGGGATGTTACATTTACCTTGATGTGATAATTACGTGCTGTATGCCTGTATCAAAATAATTCATGTACTCCGTAAATATATACACCTACTATGTAGCCACAAAAATTAAAAACTAAAATAAAAATATTCCTTTTAATCATATATTGATAGAGTTGGTAAAGGGGAGCTATTTCAATTTCTTTTCCATCTAAGTGCATTACTGTGGGCAACTCAAATCCAATGCCATAAACGTATTTGTCTATTAAATTCCCCAGCTTTATTTAAAAGACAGGCCACTCAGTCATAAAACATTTCACTAAGTACTGCTAGAAAATGACAATGGCTACCTGATTATGGACCAAGAGGGAAAACACCAGAAGTCAAAGAGGTAGTTTGGAAGATGGTAGGTAGCGTGGTTCCAGACAGAATCAAACTTCAACACAAGCAGACACGTTCATTCCTAAAACACATTTATTAATTATCTATCAGATGCCATGGAGCACAATGCAGATAAGGAAGATATGGTCTGGCCGTAACCATTTAGAAATCTAATGAAGCAGATTAAAAAGATAAGTACTTAGAATAAAAGCGTAAAAATTCTAACAGTAGGGGAAGTTTAGGGCAGTATGTGACCACTTGGCAGCCAAACTTCTGGCTTCCAATATAAGACTCTCACAATCAGACTGGAGCCTACTTTCTGGCAACATCAATGCTGCTGCACAACACATGGAGAATAGTCTTCTGTATCCTAGCCTCGCCAAGCCCTTTCAGGACCCCCTGTCTTTACTAGAATGCCTGTCCACTTCCTCATGCCCCCCAACCCTCGTCCCTGCATATTATTTTGTAACATATTTCTTCATGGTGTCCCAGCTTAAAAGTCTTCAATGAAACCTTGAAACCTTATTCTATACGTTGTGTTTCCACAATTCTTTATTTAGATGACTTTAATAGCAAGAATTGTAGTTTATATTGTAGTTTATTAACTTATTTACTGCATCTCTCAATATTCTGAGCTCCTAAAGGAACTCCTGAAAGTTCTTCAGCACTTAGCATGACAACTAGTACATAGTACCTGTTGTATTCTGTGAATGTCCTTTATATGAGTAAGTCAGTGTAAATGTTTTGGTGCAGCAGTAACTTTGGCACAATAGTACTATGTTAATGCTACTAACATGTACATTTATTCCTAAGAAAGGAAACCATAAGAATAATTGATGGTTATATTTTCTAGAGACTAGGCTTGTTTCATCTCGTGTGTACTCAATAGATGTATGAAGCTATTTAAATGTAAATTAATTAATATTAAATAAAATTGATAATGTGGTCCTTCAGTTGCACTAGGCACATTTCAGATTCTCAGTAGTCATGTGTGCCTCATGGCTATCATATGGGATAGTTTAGAAAAACATCTTCATCTTCACTGAAAGTTTTATTGTACAGCTCTGGTCTAGACCATCGATGGGATGCACAATTTGTTCAGACTCTGAGATCATATAACTTAAATATCTCCACCTGGCAACCATATACTCTAACTACACTTTCAGTTATTTTGAATGGGTAATAAGCATTTGAGTGGAGGATATTTCAGTGTTGGCTAATATCTGATATTAAGTAGAGCTTTAATAAATACAGTGCATGCCTAGAATAATGGTAAGAATCCCAAGTGGCTATTTAATAACAGATGAGAGATTCCTTTGAAGAGCACGCTTTGTGTAGACTTGGGAAATAGAACTTCCATTCTCTACAAAACAGTCTAATAGTTGTGGTTGTGTCTACAAACTTAAGTTGACTTTTGATATGTAGATGATGGGAGAGGATTGATGGTATCTTCAGCTGCGCTCTGTACATGATTTGTGACACTATCCTTAGACTCACTTTAAAATATGAAGGGCAATAAAGTATTGCCTCATGTATAATTTGAATTGATGGCCACCCTGATAGTTTATCAAGTGTGATCTGGTAAAGTTCCTCCACGATAAACTTAAAAAAATAAAATTTGAAGCATTTTCTCCTTGTCTGTCAGGAAAATACAACTATAAACTTTGAAATACTTTCCCCAGGTCAACTAGGAAAATAAAACTAAGTAACTACAATTGGGTATTGTCAAATCAGTATTCACTGTTTGTCACATAGGGAAATTATGAAGACATAGTGTTAATTGTATCACTGAGATTATCCTATTGTAATAAAGGATTTAAAAATTAGTCTAGGCCGGGCGCGGTGGCTCAAGCCTGTAATCCCAGCACTTTGGGAGGCCGAGACGGGCGGATCATGAGGTCAGGAGATCGAGACCATCCTGGCTAACACAGTGAAACCCCGTCTCTACTAAAAATACAAAAAATTAGCCGGGCGTGGTGGCGGCGCCTGTAGTCCCAGCTGCTCGGGAGGCTGAGGCAGGAGAATGGCGGGAACCCGGGAGGCGGAGCTTGCAGTGAGCCGAGATCGCGCCACTGCACTCCAGCCTGGGCGACAGAGTGAGACTCCGCCTCAAAAAAAAAAAAAAAAAAAAAAAAAAAAAAAATTAGTCTAATCCCATAATCAAAAATGGTAGTGAAAATCTAAACATAGCAAGTATTAGTGCCTTAGGAAAACACTATGATTCATGAGTGGAAGGAGAGGAAAAAGGCCACTGAAAAAGAGGAAAGTAATTAGAGAAGCAAAAAATTATAGAGGAAGGATAGTTAACAATAACTCTACAGAGTCAAGGAGAAGGAAAATAATTCGGGACCACTGGCTATTACAGCAAAAAGGTTATGCCTTTTACTTTATTTATTTATTTTTAAAAATAGAGATGAGATCTTGCTCTGTTGCCCAGGTGGGTTTCAAACTCCTGGCCTCAAGTGATCCTCCCACCTTGGCCTCTTTAAGTTCTGGGATTACAGGTGTGAGCCATCGTGCCCAGCCAGGGTGTGACTTTTGACAGGGGATTGTTTCTTTTTTTCCTGCCATGGTTGCAATAGAAGTCAGATTGTAGGAGCATAAAGAAGCCGTATTAGTGTGGAGACAAAAGTGACTCCACCTGAAATGCTAATCTGCTATAATGATTTTTGAGTATCCTCAGTCCCATGAATGCCTCCTGATTCCTACTTTATTTACTGTCCCTGGAGAAAAAACATGTCAATCTTGATGTTATCCCACATTTTACAGGCTGTGACAAATATATATCTTTGTTGCCTGTTCTGGAGGATTGCCTTTAATTGTCTTGCATAGAGAGCACTTATACCCTTTCACTGTAGTATATAAGCTCTGGGTTGGGAGGTAACAGGTTTAAAGATCTATCTGTCTTGCCGCTGCCCAAGACCACACTTCCATCTGTAAGTTACCTCCATTACTGACAAACTGGATTTTTCTACCTCATTCTTTGATTTCTCAGCTCCTCTGGCATTTGGGGGGAACTTTGCATATATGGGTGGCCCTTTCACAGAACAGTCAGGGTTCTCCAGAGTAACAGAGAGATTATAGTAATTGGCTCATGTGATTATGGAGGCTGAGAAGTCCCAGGATCTGCAAGCTGGAGAACCATAGAAGCTGGTGGTGTAATTCAGTCTGAGTTTGAAGGCCTGTGAACCAGGAGTGCTGATGTCTGAGAGGAGGAGAAGATGGCTGTTCCAGCTCAAGCAGAAAGCAAATTCACTATTCTCTGCCTCTTTGTTCCATTCAGGCCCTCAACGGATGGTACGATGCCCATCGAAATCTGTGAGAGCATCTTTTTTACTCAGTCTACCAATTCAGATACTAGTCTCTTCTGTAAACACCTTCACAGACATAGCCAGAAATAATGTTTTACCAGGTATCTCGGCATCCGGTAGCCCAGTCAAACTGACACATAAAATTAACTGTCACAGAAGGACTACCTCATTAGCAACTAAGAACAATGGGGGCTTAGAACAAAGATAGACCTCATCAGGTATTAAATTGGAAGAAGATACATTAATGAAAAGAAATGTTATGATACTGTTGAAGATGGAGGCAACAAGACCCTCCAAGGCCATAGAAAAATAGAATACTAAACCCAGAAAGGCTCTTCAAGTTATCTATACTAGTGTTCTACCTAACACAGGAATAATTTCTTTGCAAAGCCCCTGGCAGATTATTTAGTTTTGCTTGGATCCTTAAGGTGATGAAGTGTTCCCTTTTTAGCAAGGTAAATGAATCTGTTTTTGGACAGATGTAACTCTTAGAAATTTCTTCCTTGTACTGCTAAAGCAAGATCTGTTTCCCATATGGTTTCCTTAAGTGATAAACAGACTGACTGTAATATATCTTTCCTATGACAGCCCTCCAAATATCTGAAGCATGTCCCTCCTACCTGTTTTCTTTTTTTAAGTTAAGCATCCCAGATTCTTCAATTGTATGTCCTGACAAGACTATCAGACCTCTTAATATTCTGGCTGCCCAATCAGAATAAAGTTGTTGAACTCTAGTTTGCCAGTGTCAATTTTAAAAAGTAATGTCCAGAAGGAATTTTGTATTTTACATGTAGTCTGACTGGAACACATAAGACAGTGAGATTAATTTTGTTAGATATTTTACCCTTGTTCATTGGACTCTTGGCCTAAATTGAACCAGTAATGAACTGCACCTGTCTGGTATTTATCTAAATTACCATCAAACCAGGTTTAGTCTATTCTGTAGCTGAAAAAATTAATTTTATGTGATAAATTTTACCTTGTTAGTTTTGACCTATTCATTCATTTATTCATTCATTGTTTCAACCAATACTTTTTGAGGTCAGCAGTGGGGCCGTCTTTGTTATGCCCTGAGATTACCGCAAAGTACAAGTTATTCCAATTAGTTGAACAACTTGAGATCATTTCAAAATGTAAATCTAATATTCAACATTGTTATTTCTGCATCACCTATCTATAAATTTCATAAATATGATTATATCTTTACTCAATAACAAGATTAATTAATAAAAATTCAAGGACATATTGTGATAAGGTGGTGATTTTGAATCATTAGGATTCTAGATTTAAAAGTTTTTGGATATAGAGAACATTTAACAGTGTGATGTATTTATTTTATAGAAGAGAGTTAATATATAACTTAGAGTTTGATTGTCTTAAATACCATATTTCTCTTTATGTCCCAGGGGAAGATCACAGAATGCTGCCTTGCTTATGGAATTATAGAATTCAAATCTATCAGTTTTACAGGGAGTAACTTTTCAAGACTTAAAGGAACTCATACTGATTCCTAATAATCATCATTTTCTTAACCTAAATCCCACAAAGCCATCCATTTAATCATTTGTTTTAGAATGTTTCCTGCTTTCCTATATATTTCTTTTTCTTCTCACTTTAAAACAAGGTTTAAACATCCCTTTTGATATTTTTAGTTTTTGTCAGGGTGTAGGGAGCAAGGTTCTGCTCACTGTGACCTTTGCCCTGCAGCAATAAAGCAATAACTAGCATCATTTCTGCTTTGTATCGTTTTATCATTTATACATCATGTTTGTAGTCTGACAAATGAAGTCAAATGCATATAAATGCTTTGTAAACTATAAAGTTCTCCATTTATATATACTTCTGCCCCATTTATTTCTCATTAATGTTACTTGTGATTATATTATCAGAATTCCACTGTAGAGCCATGTTTTTGTGAACATTGTGCTGCAAATATATTTATTTATTTTAAAGCGCTAAGTATATTCTTTTGTTCCCAAGAAAGCAAATTCTATATGAGTCTTTTCTGGCTCTGTTTTTTTTTTTTTTTTTTTTTTTTTCAATCTCTTCACAATATTGTATTTAGAGCCAGATTTATCAGCCCCAGGCATCTCTTGCTTTCTTGTGTCTACTTCTTCACAGTATAGCTCTCAGGCAAAATGACAAAAAGGCAAATTCACAAAGGAACAAGTGAGTGTTCTTGTCAGTGCTTGGGTTCCATTCTCAGAGGGGCTGAAAATTCTTCTATTTCATCAACAGAATGTGATTTAAAGGGATATATTGCCAGCTTGTATCACTACTAAACAGTGGTGTGTCACTGTAGAGCAAATAGTCACAAGAACACATTCTAAAGAAATATATAGTTATATCTATGCTTCCTGTCAAGCAAGGAAAAACCCAGACTGGCTCAAATCTCCAGAAGCGACTTGTATCCTTCTTCTTTTATCTCTTACTCCAGAAGCGACTTGTATCCCTCTTCTTTATCTCTTGCACCTTTTCTTTTCTTCATCTTCTTTCTTCTTTCTCCATGTCCTCCTCCTGCTTTCACAATTTCCTCCTCCTTCTTATTCTCCTTCTCTTTCACCTCCCCATCTTCTTCTGTATGCATTAATAATTATGCCAGTAAGATGATATGTTGTAAAGAAATGGAATACTTTCAGCAGATGCCACACTATAGCCACAGCAGTGACATCTGGAATTTGTGAAGAGCCACAGTTGGCATCCGTAAAATTAACCTGCCTGGATTCCATTCTGAGAAGATTGTGTCTGCAGGAAAGCCTGGTCAAGTTCCTAATAGAGGCAAAATCAAGGGTAGCTGGCATCTATCCTAGTTAATGTGAAAGTTAGAATTGTTTTCAGATACTTAGATACATAGATATACAGGCTATGTTATTACAAACTTTCAAGGCAATTCTTATATTCTTATGTATTTATTTGCTTTTTGAATCATAAAACTTATGCTTATATTTTAAGCAGGTAGAGTTTGTTTATGAAGAAGCGATTATTGCTGATACCCATTATTATACATCAGAGTAGCTATATTTCTATGTAATTTTTGCATGGAGTAGGCATTTATGGTCTTGCTCTACATCTGTTTGACCATTGCAATTCCAATTGATTTCACAGGGTCAGCAAATATACAGCACATAAGCTAACACTCTTCCTTCTTGTAACCAGGGTAGACCTCTAATCAATTATGGCATTTGTCTTGCTAAGCCAGGAAACAGCTTCAGAATCTTTCTCAAACAATGTTTCAGACAGCTGTTATTAATATGTCAGAGTTGGCACTTGATGAGAAATACAGTTGCCATTCCAGAGTAAGGCTGCCCTCCCTCCGAAAATAGCCTAATAAAAAGACTTCTGGGCAGTGGCATCAGAAATATAAGGGTCACTGATGGAGTATGTCAGGAATGTAAGACAGAGAGAGATCCTAATTTCTCAGGAGCCAATAACTGAGAGTGGATAATTCTGGTTTGGACTTAAGTAGATGTAGGATGGAAGTAAAAAAGAAAACATACTTTGGGACTGGGTCCTTAGATCTATAAATTGTTTATTTGGGTAGCCATTACTCAGATTCCTCTCATTTTATAAAGTGGTTTTTTAAAGTTTCACAGTGGTACCTAATTGACATCATGGGTCTTTCCTATGATTAGTGAACCAATGGAATAGTGAAAAGGAAACTATTTCTTTTTGTACAACATAGAGGCATGAGCTCCTTCTTTTAACCCATTGGTTCTCACACTTTGATTTTGAGAAACTTGTGGTCTTAAACCTTCTAAAGACCCCCAAAGGGCTTTTGTTTATATGGCTATATCTATCAATATTGATCATATTTAAATTAAAATGGAAAAAATGTTAGAATAGTTATTGAAAATGAAAATAGTAAATGCCTATTCACCTAAATAATATTTAATCTCACAGATCCCTTGAAAGATTTTGGGGACACCAGAATTTCCTGATTGGCACTTTGAAAATTGCTGCTTTAACCCATTCTGTGATGACTGCTGACTTGATTTAAGATGAATGCAGAAAGTCTCTTGCTAGGGCTCTCCCTAGCATTGCCTCATTCACAAAATTTCAAACACTATATATATCAATTCAGATAATTCATTTAGTTAAATGTTTATTAAATATATTTTCAGAATTTTTATTGAAATAGAACTAATTATTCTATCAAGGACACATAAAATAATTAGGTATAGAAAAATATAAGAAAGAAAAGAAAATCAAGGTTAGGAAAAAGTAACAATGCAGATATTCAGGCCATATAGTCCTGTAAAGTTTGCTAATGTGTTTACTGAGAACCTGTTCTAGACATAGGAAATGCATGGATGACTACAGTTGCTCCAGTTGTTATCTCATTGAGGTTACATTATATTGTAGTTGTAAAATATGCACCCCCACTCATGGATTTAGGCACAACAAATGACCAAAAACAAAAACTAACCAAACAAATATATGAGTTAAAAGATCCTTGACCAAAATGTTAAATGGAGTACTCTGAAGAAGCAAAGAGTTTTGGAGATATGCAAAATAATTTTCTTATAGTACATTTGCTGATTGACTTTATAAAGCTGTTTCTTATAGTCTTCATTAATGAAAGTTAAAGAGGCATGAGGACAAAGTGCTGCTGAGAATAGTATATCAATTAATTTTTGTGAAAACAAAAGTATAATCCATTTGTTGCCAATATTATCAGACTGTGATTCTAAAGTGAAACTACCTTTCTTTTTTACATCCATATTTTCATAGTATAAGCCCCTCCTGGTCCATTAAAAATGTAGTACTGCCAACCCAAAGTTAGTCCCAGGGCTTTAGCTTATAGCAAGAGAGCTGAGAAATGTCAGGGAGCACAGATCATTTGATGAGTAGTAAATGCCTGATATAGCTGGTAGTTTGAAGTAGTAGCTCTTTAGATGATTTTTTTTCCAGAATGGGGAAGAGTGCTATGTGTTATAGATGGAATTCTGTCCTTCCAAATGTATATGCTGAAGTCCTAACTCCCTGTACCTCAGAATGTGACTATATTTGTAGATAGGGTTTTTAAACAGTAAGTAGGTTAAAATGAAGTCATTAGGGTACTCTAATCAAATATGTCTGTTGTACTTATAAAGAGATATGCTTAAGACACAGACACCTACAGAAGGAAAACCACATGAAAACACAGGGAGAAGAAAGCTATCTATAAGCCAAGGAGTGAGTAAGACCTCAGAAGAAAGCAAAGCCTGCCAACACCTGGATCTTGGATTCTAGCCTCTGGAATCATAAGAAAATAGATTTCTTTGTTTAAGCTACTCAATCTGTGGTACTTGGTTACGGTAGCCCTACCAAACTCATGTGATTCTGTGATGAGGGGAAAGAACTATTGAAGAGTGAGCAATCAAAGATACAAGGAAAAGGGAAAGGGAGGCAGAGGAGAGGTGGGGATCAGAGCAAGAAAATATGAGAGAGGGCAGAAAAGTATGGGGTAAAGTCGTAGATAGGTGGTGTGTATGTTAGTCCATCCTTGCATTGATATAAGGAACTACTTGAGACTTGAGTAATTAATAAAGAAAAGAGATTTAATTGGCTCAAAGTTCTGCAGGCTGTACAGGAAGCATGGCTTGGGAGGCCTCAGGAAACTTACAACATGGCAGATGGTGAAGAGGAAAGAGGAACGTCTCACATGGCTGAAGCAGGGGGAAGAAAGAGGGAAGGGGGAGGTGCTATAGACTTTTAAACAACCAGATCCCTTGAGAACTTACTTACTACCACAAGAGTATAAAGGGGGAAATCTTCTTCCATGATCCAATCACCTCCCACCAGGCCCTGCCTCCAATACTGGGGATTACAATTCAACATGAGATTAGGGTGGGGACACAAATCCAAACCATATTATTCCACCCCTGACCCCTCCCAAATCCCATGTTCTTCTCACATTGCAAAATACAATCCTCCCTTCTCAACAGTCCCCCAAGTCTTAATTCATTCCAGCATTAACTCAAAAGTCCACCATCCAAAGTCTCATCTGAGACAAGGCATTCCCTTCTGTCTATGATCCTGTAAAATTGAAAGTGAGTTATTTAATTCCAGGATACAAAGTGAGTGCAGTCATTGGGTATATACACCCATTCCAAGAGTGATAAATGAGCCCAAAACAAAGGCACTACAGGCCCCATGCAAGTCTAATACCCAGAAGGGCAGTCATTAAATCTTAAAGCTCCAAAATAATATCCTTTGGTTCCATGTCTCACACCCAGGCCACATTGATGCAAGGGGTGGTCTCCCAAGGTCTTGGACATCTCTGCCTCTATCTCTTTGCTGGGTACAGTCCCCTTAGCTGCTTTTACAGGCTGGTGTTGAGTGCCTGTGGTTTTTCCAGGCACATAGTACAAGCTGTTGGTGTATATACCATTCTGGGGTCTGGACGGCAGTGGCCCTCTTCTCACAGCTCCACTAGGGAGTGCCCAGTGGGGACTCTTGTGTGGGGCCTCCAACTCTACAATTCTTTTTTACACTGCTATAGTAGAGATTCTCCATTAGGGTTCCACCCCTGCAGCAGACTTCTGCCTGGATATCCAGGTGTTTTCATACATCCTATGAAATCTAGGCAGAGGCTCCAAAGCCTCAACTCTTGCCCTCTGGGCACCCACAGGCTTAGCACCACATGGAAGCCACCAAGGCTTGCAGCTTGCACCCTCTGAAGCAGTGGCCTTATCTATATCTGGGGCCCTTTTAGCCATGATTGGAGCTGCAGTGACTGGAACACAGAGAGCAGTGTCCCAAGGTTTTCAGGGCATCAAGACCCTGGGTCTGGTCCACAAAACCATTATTTATTCCTAGGCCTCTGGGCCTGTGATGGGAGGGGCTGCCATGAAGCTCTCTGAAATGCCTTTCAGGCATTTTCCCCATTGTCTTGGCTACTAACATTAGGTTCCTCTTTACTTTTGCAAATTTCTGCAGCCAGCTTGAATTACTCCCCTGAAAACGAGTTTTTGTTTTCTACCACTTGGCCACATTACAAATTTTCAAAACGTTTATGCTCTGTTTCCCTTTTAAGTATATGTTCCAATTTCAGACCATCTCTTTGCTCATGAATATAAGCATATGCGGTTAGAAGCAGCCAGGATACTTCTTGAACACTTTACTGCTTAGAAATTCTTCCACCAGATACTCTAAATCATCTCTCTCAAGTTCAAAGTTCCACAGATCCCTACAGTGGGGGCACAACGCCACCAGTCTTTGCTACAGCATAGCAAGAGTAACCTTTACTCCAGTTCCCAATACGTTTCTTATCTCCATCTGAGTCCACCTCAGCCTGGACTTCACTGTCACAACAATTTAACAAGTCTCTAGGAATTTCCAAACTTTTCCTCACATTCCTGCCTTCTTCTGAGCTCTTCAAACTGTTACAACATCTGCCCATTACCCAGTTCCAAAATTGCTTCCACATTTTCAAGTATCTTTATAGCAATGCCCCACCTCTCTGGTACCAGTATTCTGTATTAGTCCATTTTTGCATTGCTATAAAGAACTGCCTGAGACTGAGTAATTTATAAAGAAAAGAGATTTAATTGGCTCAGAGATCTGCAGGCTGTACAGGAAGCATGGCTTGGGAGGCCTCAGGAAACTTACAACATGGCAGAAGGTGAAGAGGAAGGAGGCATATCGCACATGGTTGAAACAGGGGGAAGAGAGAGGGAAGTGTGAGGTGCTACAGACTTTTAAACAATTAGATCTTATGAGAACTCACTCACTATCATGAGAATAGCAGGGGGAAAATCTAGCCCCATGATTCAATCACCTCCCACCAGGCCCTGCCTCCAACACTGGGGATTGCAATTCCACACAAGATTTGCGTGGGGATATGAATCCAAACCATATCAGTGTGGTGGGCTAAAAAATAGCACCAGGCTGGGCATGGTGGCTCACGCCTGTAATTGCAGTACTTTCAGTGG
This sequence comes from Papio anubis, assembly GCF_008728515.1. Lineage (NCBI taxonomy): Eukaryota > Metazoa > Chordata > Mammalia > Primates > Cercopithecidae > Papio > Papio anubis. The sequence continues at coordinate 91,768,935 of NC_044981.1, read as the reverse complement.
CCAAAGTGGGCGGATTGCTTGAGCTCAGGAGTTTGAGACTAGCCTCAGCAACATGGCAAATCCTGTCTCTACAAAAAATACAAATATTAGCTGAGTGTGGGGTTGTATGCCTGTAGCCCCAGCTACTTGGGAGGCTGAGGTGGGAGGATGGCTTGAGCCCAGGTAGCAGAGGTTGCAGTGAGCCCAAGATTGTCCCACTGCACTCCAGCCTGGATGACAGAGCCAGATCCTGTCTCGAAAAATAAATAAATAAATAAATAAAGAAAGAAAGAAAGAAAGAAAGAAAGCAAAAGCACCAAAAGACGTCCATGTCAAATTCCCAAAACTTGTGATTTTTACCTTATATGATAAAGGATGGGATAAATTCAAGGCTCTGAGAGGAAATGTTTATCCTGGATTATCTGAGTCAGTTCTAAACACAATCACGTGTATCTTTATAAGAAAGGAGAGACAATTGTAAGACAGACACACAGAGGACAGACACACAGAAGAGGAGAAGGTGATATGATGTTGCCTCAAGCCAGACAACACTTGGCACCCCCAGAAGCTGAAAGAGGCAAGGAGAGAAGAAATTTCTGTTGTTTCAAGCCACCAAGTTTGTGGTCATTTGTTACAGCAGCCACAGAGAACTAATACAGATGGACTGAGCTTGGATATCAGAAAATAAATTTCTTCCTTTCAGACACGGGGTAGAAAAGTAAGGATGTTTACACACTGATTATCTTGGTGGAGGTGGTAGTGGTGATATTGTAGGTAAAGTAATTATAGACTATTCATTTTGTACACAATAATGCATCAAGAACTTTTCTTGTTTTGTATTTGTTAGAAAACTCAGAGTTTAGACCAAACCCCGAATATAATAGAAAACATTGAGTTTTTTAAAAAAACTTTTGACCATTTATACCAACCAACTGTAAAGTTCTTTTACATCTTTAAGCATTTAGCTATAAATAATGAATCAGGGAACAAAGGGCCAATAATGACATAATGAACTCTTCAAGGTACACATAATGTTTTGTAAGTTAAGTTAGAAATTTCCAATTGCTTTTTCTGAAATGGAAACAACTTTATAACAAGATTGCTTCTTTGAAATACTGTAAGAGTATAATGTTCTAGATTGTGATATACTGCAACGTATTAAACCCTAATGGATTTTCCTCATAAAAATCTGTAATACTGCTATGATTGAATACTTCTTCAGAACTTGGTAAACATGTTGCTTTTTAAAAATCTTGTATTTGTCATAGTACTTATTCTGGGAGGTGGGGGGACATTTGGGTGATGCTTGTTGTTAACAGAAGGATAAATTAGTTTTGCAGCATGAATTGGCATTCCATAAAATTCATTCACAAAATAATTGCTTGCTGGGGATTTTCATCATTATAACTGAGAAAGAGGAGGCACATCTGTGCTGTTTTGCAATATGAGACTGTCATCCTTCAAACAAATGATACATGTAACAATACATAGGAATATGGTGGGAAAAAGATTCAGTGGTTCTGTTTGAACCCGTGATTCTAATACTAGAGGCAGGACTGAAATTCAAGTCTGTAACTGTACCAGGAAAAGTCATAATAAGGGAATAGGGGTTGATACATTTAACTTCTTCTCTCTATAACAGCTTTCTTTGGATAATTTGGTAGAAAAAACCAACATGAAATAAAAACATCTTTAGAAGTCTTAGACGTATTACTAATTATTTATGGGATTGATTTCAGAAATTTGATACTTTAACATCTTAAACAAAAAAGGAAAGCCAGGTACAGTGGCTCAGACCTGTAATCCCAGCACTTTGAGAGAGCGAGGAGTGAAGATTGCTTAAGGCCAGGAGTTCAAGACAAGCCTGGGCAACATAGTGAGACCCTCATCTCTACAAAAAACAAAACAAAACAAAACAAAACAAAAACCCAGAAACCTAGCTGGATATGGATATGGTAACCTGTGCCTGTAGTCGTAGCTACAGGAGACTGAGGTGGGAGGATTTCTTGAGCCCAAGGGTTCAAGGCTATAGTGAGCCATGATCAGCCCACTACACTTCAGCCTGGGTGACAGAGTGAGATCTTGTCTTTAAAGAGAGAGAGAGAGAGAGACAGACAGACAGACAAAATGAGAGAGAGAGAGGGAAATACTCTCAACAGGCAGCATGAAATCATGTTCTAAATCCACACTCTTTTTTTCCTGAAGATATTTGTTCAATAACATACGAGCCAAATAATGGAAACTGACATCGTGTGTGTGTGTGTGTGTGTGTGTTTTTGTGTGTGTGTGTGTTGGGTAGGGGCTAGGTATGCAGGAGAACCAACCACCAGGGGAATCTCGTAGCACTTCCTGAATCCCAAAGGTTCTTTTCCTCTAGTATCTGACATCCTTCACTTCCTTTCCCTTCTCTTTGCAACCACCAACAACTTGACTTACATGTTACTTGGGTTTAGGTACAATGTCATTAGTTTTTTTGTTTGTTTTGTTTTTAGATGGCGTTCTCTCTTGTTGCCCAGGCTGGGGTGCAATGGCAAGATCTCAGCTCACTGCAACCTCCACCTCCCAGATTCAAGTGATTCTCCTGCCTCTGCCTCCTGAGTAGCTCGGATTACAGGCATGTGCCACCACGCCTGGCTAATTTTGTATTTTTAGTAGAAACGGGGTTTCTCCATGTTGGTCAGGCTGCTCTCGAACTCCCGGCCTCAGGTGAGCTGCCCACCTCAGTCTCCCAAAGTGCTGGGATTACAGATGTGAGCCATCGTGCCCGGCCAATGTCATTAATTTTTATACTGACAGATATACATAGCACAGTACCTTGAAGTGAAGTATTAAATTGCCACTTTATACATGGATTATTGCAATTGCTATTTAACTGTTTCGTGGATTCCAGTTTACATTTTATAAGATATTTAAATTAAAACCATAATTATATTGAATGTAATTCAAGTGATGCCAGTTGTGCTTTTAAAATCATTTAAAATGTTTTGTGTGTTTTTAAAATGTTAATGACTCTTTAGTGGTCAAATAAATGAAGTGTAGGACTCTGAAAAATCTCCTGAAATAGCCCAACCCAATCTATCCCCAAATTAGTCTCCCGATTGCAGCCTATTCTTCTCAGCACCCTTCATGAAGGCTGGCATTCAGCCACATGCCACATTGTTGCCCTTCTGGAAATGTGCCAGATTCTTTCAGGGCTCTGAATATTTGCAATGTTTTACCTTTCTGAATTACCCTTTCCTTCTTCTTCAGTCCTGGCAAAGCTAGTTTCTTCCTCTTATTTTTTCATTAGGCTTTATCTACTCTCCTCTTAAACAATGTAAGAATCTTGGAAAACTTTAACCTTTCCACTTAAATAATTTTTAAACTTTATTCCACCTTTTTACTCCCCAAATTCATTATAAATGTATCCAAAGTTTAACATCTATTTTCCTCTGAGTTTTATCTTTCATCTACTATTTCTTTCTTTCTTGATTCCATTTTTTCATTGTAAAAAAATAAGGTGGACTTGTTAGTAGTTTTTTCTGCAAAAGGTTATTAGTAGTAAAACTATTATAGTCTATATTTGTCCAGCATCAAATCTATCAGAATGGCTAAAATTAAAAAGACGGTCAGAAACAAGTATTGATGAGTCTGTGAAACACTGCTGGTGGAAATACAAGTAAATACAACAATTTGGAAACATTATTTGGTATTATTAACTAATGCTGAACATAACAAACATCTTATACCCTAAGGTAAAATCCAACAGAAATGCATACATATTGAGGCAGGTTGAATAATCATCCCCCAGAGATGTCTATACCCTAATACTCAAAACCTGTGAATGTTACCTTATATGACAAAATAAAATTTGCAGGTGTGATTAAGTTAAAGATATTGAGATGGGGAGATTATTCTCAATTATCCTATTATCTGAGTGGACTCAATGTAATCACAGGGATCCTTATAAAAGGGATGCAGGGGAAGTCAGAGTCAGAGAGAAAGCAATTGATGACTGAAGCAAGCAGAGCATATAGTGATGTGGCCACACAGGTCAATGAATACTAAGTCTAAAAGCTGGAAGGGTCAAGAAACAGACCCCTCCTGGAGACTCCAAAAGAAATCAGCCCTGCTGACACCCTTATTTTAATCCCATGAGCTCCATTTCAGGCTCTGACCTCTAGAATTGTGAGAGTGGCAGCTTTATTTACTTTCATTAATAGGAGGTACCTATGCCTAGACAGTGTAAGTGCTCAATAAGAATTGTTGAACAATGCAAACTGTATGAATGAATGAATTAGTGCAAATGTCTTTATTTCACTCTTATTTTGATGAGTAAATTGGCATAGTATAGAATTCTAGTTTGATGACTATTTTTTGCAGCACTTTAGAGAGGTTTCTGGCTTTTCCTTTATTATTTTCCCAGCCATTATCTCTTTGAATATTGTGCCTCCTTCATTTTCTCAATTCTTTCCTTTTGTAACTGTTACTGGACTTTCTAGCCATAGTGTCTTTAAATCTGTCTTTCATTTTATCCATCTCTTTGTTTCCTCGTGTTACTCTCTGGATATTTTGTTCAGATCACATCCAGTTCATTTATAGTTTTGTTTAACTCATCCACTCAAAGTGCACAAGTCACAAGGGTGAATCTCAACAAACTATTGCAAAGTAAACACATGCTGTAACTAGGTCAATAAATAAAATTCTGTCATTGCCAAGAAGTTTCCTCATGCCATCTTCCAATCATTATGACTTTCCTTCTATCTAGAGGTAATCAAATAAAGCCCCAGATGTTTGCCACTTGCCTGTCCTAGGCAGGCAATGAACTCCAATTTTTGTTTCCTTGGCACCATGAATCTGTTCAAAGTTTTGCAAAGCTCCTAATTCTCTCAGGTGCCTCTTCTGGCATGACCATGGACATCTTTAATGAGTATGGACATTAAAAAAAAAATGGCACCAGTTGCAGAACTCTTCTGTCTTTTTCATTTTCTCCCCTAAATATCTTGATCTTTTAATTCACCCCTGTCTCTTTAATGTTCAAATGACGTAGAACAGATTATAAAAAATTTTTTTGCAAGCATTAATAGTTGCTCTGAGCCTGAAGCTTGATCTGATTTACTTTGTTTGCAATTACTGGAAGTCAGGAGCAATTGCAAGATATTCACAGCTATAAGTTCTATTCTATTCTTTAAAAAATTTTCTTCTTTTAAAATAGATTCTTCTTCTATTTTTATGTCTTGATTTCTTTCATAGTTCTTCTATTTTTATTCTAACAATAGCTATTTTATACCGTCTGGTCAACATTTATGTTATTGGAGGTTAGAGGATATAACCCTATTGTTTATTGTGGATTTTTTAAAAAGGAGTTCTAAGTGCATGTATTAGTTCTATCCCTTAATTTTTATGGCCTTAATCAATTTGCTTATTTTTTTTAAGGTTTAGTTTTCCCTATCTCTCTGAAACGGAAATTGTGTTAAATATAATTTTCATAGTTAACTGTGCGACATAGTTTTATTAACCTGTTGTTTTGTTATAAATGGTAAAGAATCCTGGATTAATTTTTTTCCACCAAAAAATGAATTAAAATATAAATGTCTTATAGGATATGAAACTTGGTATTTTGGAGCTCTCTGTGATCACAGTTATTCATTACAACATTATCTTGACAGACAGTACTCTCATCTCTAATGATGGAGAAACATGGGAATTTCTGCTTCCAGCAATATAAAAAACTAGATCACCTACTATGAGATGTGCTATATATAATTCAACAAATTCTTTAAATTCACAAGGGAATTCCCTATTGTCTGAAAATTTTTAAAAAGTAGGAATTTGGTATGGTAAGCCAATACCAGACTTGTGACTGCATGACAGTATTTTATGATGCCAAGAGACTTGTGTTTTCATGATTCAGTAATAACCTTATGCCTAACCAAGGTGGTTTATATAGTCAGTTCCTTCAAAGAGATTTTTTTTTTTTTTGATGGAGTCTTGGCTCACTGCAACCTCCGACTCCCTGGTTCAAGTGATTCTCCTGCCTCAGCCTCCTGAGTAGCTGGGATTATAGGCATGTGCTACCATGCCCAGCTATTTTTTGTATTTTTAGTAGGGATAGGGTTTCACCATGTTGGCCAGGATGGTCTCAATCTCCTGATCTTGTAATCTGTCTGCCTCAGCTTCCCAAAGTGCTGGGCTTACAGGTGTGTCTCAACGCAGCCAGCCCAAAGGGATATTTCCACAGTGAAAAGACAAACCAGGAAAAAAATAAGTCTACCCAACAGCAAAGACACATGACAAGGTTATTTGTTTGTTCTAGGCCCTGACTCTAGGTAGGACAAATATAAAGTATTTCTTGAGTTTCTAAATATAGCCCTGGCCTTGTATGGAATTGGTATTTGGATTTTTATACTCATAAATCTAAAAATTAATTTAATGTGATAATAAGTATTTGGCAGAAGAGAATACAATTACTCTCCAGAAATATCTACATTTAACTCAGACTCCCTCAATATTTCCATAGATTTAGACTAACTCTAAATTCCAAACTATAAAACTGATGAAACAAGATATCATGAGTGAGAAGTAGCATGAAAAACCGATAATAGAATTAGAAATGCTGCATGGCGTTATTGTTTGCTTTACTTTGTGTTGTTTTTTAAAGACAAAATAGACTGAAGCATGATTATAGGTCAAGCGGAACACAGATTTGTTAAGGAAGAGCCTGGGGAATAATTGATGGGAATCTTGGAGTAGACCAGAAGAGAGAAGATCAGGAGTAGAGACTGGAGGGAGACAACCCATGCATCCCCTGAGGAAGGGAAGTTGATGTTGAAATGTTAAATTAAAAATGGACAGGATCTCTGTTCCAAGATGGCCGAGTAGGAACAGCTCTGGTCTGCAGCTCCCAGTGTGATCAATGCAGAAGACAGGTGATTTCTGCATTTCCAACTGAACACCTGGTTCATCTCACTGGGACTGGTTGGACAGTGGATGCAGCCCATGGAGGGTTAGCCAAAGCAGGGTGGGGCATCACCTCACCTGGGAAGCACGAGGGGTTGAGGAATTTCCCTTTCCTAGCCAAGGGATGCGGTGTCAGACTGTACCTGGAAAAATGGGACACTTCAGCTCAAATAGTGCACTTTTCCCATGGTCTTAGCAACTGCCAGACCAGGAGATTCCCTCCCATGCCTGGCTTGGCAGGTACCGCGCCCATGGAGCTTTGCTTACTGCCAGCGCAGCAGTCCGAGATCGACCTGCAAGGCAACAGCCTGCTGGCAGGAGGGGTGTCCGCCATTGCTGAGACTTGAGTAGGTAAACAAAGCAGCCAGAAAGTTCGAACAGAGTAGAGCCCACCACAGCTCAGCAAGGCCTACTGCCTTTATAGACTCCACCTCTGTGGGCACAGCATAGCTGAACAAAAGGCAGCAGAATCTTCTGCAGACTTAAACGTCCCTGACTGACAGCTCTGAAGAGAGCAGTGGTTCTCCCAGCAGGGCATTTGAACTCTGAGAACAGACAGAGTGCCTCCTCAAGTGGGTCCCTGACCCCCATGTAGCCTAACTGGGAGACACCTCCCAGTAGGGGCCGACAGACAGCTCATACACATGGGTGCCCCTCTGGGAAGAAGCTTCCAGAGAAAGGATCAGGCAGCAATATTGCTGTTCTGCACCCTCTGCTGGTGATATCTAGGCAAACAGGGTCTGGAGTGGACCTCCAGCAAACTCCAGCAGGGACCAGCAGGTCCCTGCAGCTTAGGGACCTGACTGTTAGAAGGAAAACTAATGAACAGAAAGGGATAGCACCAACATCAACAAAAACGAGATCCACACCAAAACCCCATGTGTAGTTCACCAACATCAAAGACCAAAGGTAGATAAAACCACAAAGCTGGGGATAAATCAGAGCAGAAAAGCTGAAAATTCCAAAAACAAGAGCACATATTTTCCTCCAAAGGATCACAGCTCCTCACCAGCAATGGAACAAAGCTAGACAGAGAGTGACTTTCATGAGTTGACAGAAGTAGACTTCAGAAGGTCGGTAATAACAAACTTCTCCAAGATAAAGGAGCATGTTATAACCCATTGCAAGGAAGCTAAAAACCTTGAAAAAAGGTTAGACCAAATGACTAACTAAAATAAACAGTGTAGAGAAGACCTTAAATGACCTGATGGAGCAGAAAACCATGGCACGAGAACTTCGTGACACAGGCACAAGCTTCAATAGCCTATCAGATCAAGTGGAAGAAAGGATATCCGTGATTGAAGATCAAATTAATGACATAAAGTGAGAAGACAAGGTTAGAGAAAAAAGAGTAAAAAAACCAAACAAAGCCTCCAAGAAATATGGGACTATGTGAAAAGACCAAATCTATGTTTGATTGTTGTACCTGAAAGTGACAGGGAGAAAGGAACCAAGTTGGAAAACACTCTTCAGGATATTATCCAGGAGAACTTCCCCAACTAGCAAGGCAGACCAACATTCAAATTCAGGAAATACAGATAACACCACAAAGATACTCTGTGAGAAGAGCAACCCCAAGACACGTAATTGTCAGATTCACCAAGGTTGAAATGAAGGAAAAAATGTTAAGGGCAGCCAGAGAGAAAGGACGGGTTACCCACAACTGGAAGCCCATCAGACTAACAGTGGAACTCTCAGCAGAAACGTTACAAGCCAGAAGAGAATGGAGGCCAATATTCAACATTCTTAAGGAAAATAATTTTCAACCCAGAATTTCATATCCAGCCAAACTAAGCTTCAAAGTGAAATCCTTTACAGACAAGCGAATGCTGATAGATTTTGTCACCACGAGGACTGCCTTACAAGAGCTCCTGAAGGAAGCACTAAAATGGAAATGAACAACTGGTACTAGCCACTGCAAAAACATGCCAAATTGTAGAGACTATCAATGCAATGAAGAAACTGCATCAATTAATGGGCAAAATAATCAGCTAACATTATGACAGGATCAAATTCATACATAACATATTAACCTTAAATGTAAATGGGCTAAATGCCCCAATTAGAAGACACAGACTGGCAAATTGGATAAAGAGTCAAGACCCATCAGTATGTTGTATTCAGGAGACTCATCTCACATGCAGAGATACACATAGGCTCAAAATAAAGGGATGGAGGAGGATCTACCAAGCAAATGGAAAGAAAAAAAAAAAAAAATCAGAAGTTGCAAACCTAGTCTCTGATAAGCCAGACTTTAAACTAACAAAGATCAAGAGAGACAAAGAAGGCCATCACATAATGGTAAAGGGATCAATTCAACAAGAAGTTGTCAAAGGCCTTTTCTGCATCTATTGAGAGAATCATGTAGTTTTTTCCATTGGTTCTGTTTATGTGATGAATTACATTTATTGATTTGTGTATGTTGAACTATCCTAAATACATATGCACCCAATGCAGGACACCCAGATTCATAAAGCAAGTCCTTAGAGACCTACAAAGAGGCTTAGACTCCTACACAATAATAATGGGAGACTTTAACACCCTACTGTGAATATTAGAAAGATCTATGAGAGAGAAGATTAACAAGGATATGCAGGACTTGACTCAGCTCTGCACCAAGTGGACCTAATAGACATCTACAAAACTCTCCACCCAAAATCAACAGAATATACATTCTTCTCAGCACCACATCGCACTTATTCTAAAATTGACCACGTAATTGGAAGTAAAGCACTCCTCAGCAAATGTAAAAGAACAGAAACCACAACAAACTATCTCTGAGACCACAATGCAATCAAATTAGAATTCAGGATTAAGAAACTCATTCAAAACCGCACAACTACATGGAAACTGAACAACCTGCCCCTGAAAGACTAGCGGGTAAATAACGAAATGAAGGCAGGAATAAAGATGTTCTTTGAAACCAATGAGAAAAAAGACAAAACGTACCAGAATTTCTGGGACCCATTTAAAGCAGTGTGTAGAGGGAAACTTATAGCACTAAATGCCCACAAGAGAAAGGAGGAAGGATCTAAAATCGACACCCTAACATTACAACAAAAAGAACTAGAGAAGCAAGAGCAAACAAATTGAAAAGCTAGCAGAAGGCAAGACATAACTAAGATCAGAGCAGAACTGAAGGAGATAGAAACACAAAAAACCCTTCAAAAAATCAATGAATCCAGGAGCTATTTTTTTGAAAAGATCAACAGAATTGATAGACTGTTAGCAAGACTAATAAAGAAGACAAGAGAGAAGAATCCAATAGATGCAATAAAAAATGATAAAGGGGATATCACCACCGATCCCACAAAAATATAAACTGCCATCAGAGAATACTATAAACACCTCTAAGCAAATAAAGTAGAAAATCTAGAATAAATGAATAAATTCCTGGACACGTACACCCTCCCAAGAATAAACCAGGAAGAAGTTGAATCTCTGAATAGACCAATAACAGGCTCTGAAATTGAGGCAATAATTAATAACCTCCCAACAACAAAAAAAGGTCCAGGACCAGATTAATTCTACCAGAGGTACAAAGAAGAGCTGGTACCATTCCTTCTAAAACTATTACAATAGATGGAAAAAGAGGGAATCCTCCCTAACTCATTTTATGAGGCCAGCATCATCCTGATACCAAAGCCTGGCAGAGACACAACAAAAAAAGAGAATTTAAGACCAATATCCCTGATGAACATCAATGCAAAAATCCTCAATAAAATACTGGAAAACCGAATCCAGCAGCACATCAAAAAACTTATCAACCATGATCAACTCGGCTTCATCCCTGGGATGCAAGGCTGGTTCAACATACACAAATCAATAAACGTAATTCATCACATAAACAGAACCAAGGAAAAAAACCACATGATTATCTCAATAGATTCAGAAAAGGCCTTTGACAAAATTCAACAGCCCTTCATGCTAAAAACTCTCAATAAACAAGTTATTGATTGAACGTATCTGAAAATAATAAGAGCTATTTATAAAAAAAAACCCACAGCCAGTATCATACTGAATGGGCAAAAATTGGAAGCATTCCCTTTGAAAACTGGCACAAGACAAGGATGCCCTCTCTTAACACTTCTATTCAATATAGTGTTGGAAGTTCTGGCCAAGGTAATCAGGAAAGAGAAAGAAATAAAGGGTATTCAACTAGGAAAAGAGGAAGTCAAATTGTCCCTGTTTGCAGATGACATGATTGTATATTTAGAAAACCCCATTGTCTCAGCCCCAAATCTGCTTAAGCTGGTAAGCAACTTCAGCAAAGTCTCAGGATAGAAAATCAATGTGCAAAAATCACAAGCATTCTTATACACCAATAACAGACAAACCGAGAGTCAAATCATGAGTGAACTCCCATTCACAATTGCTTCAAAGAGAATAAAATACCCCTAGGAACCCAACTTACAAGGGAGGTGAAGGACCTGTTCAAGGAGAACTACAAACCACTACTCAATGAAATAAAAGAGGACACAAACAAATGGAAGATCATTCCATGCTCATGGATACGAAGAATCAATATAGTGGAAATGGCCATACTGCCCAAGGTAATTTATAGACTCAATGCCATCCCCATCAAGCTACCAATGACTTTCTTCAGAGAATTGGAAAAAACTACTTTAAAGTACATATGGAACCAAAAAAAAAAGAGCCCGCATTGCCAAGACAATCCTCAGCAAAAAGAACAAAGCTGGAGGCATCATGCCACCTATTTTCAAACTATACTACAAGGCTACAGTAACCAAAACAACATGGTACTGGTACCAAAACAGATATATAGACCAATGGAATGGAACAGAGGCCTCAGAAATAACACCACACATCTACAACCATCTGATCTTTGACAAACCTGACAAAAACAAGAAATGGGGAAAGGATTTCCTATTTAATAAATTGTACCAGGAAAACTGGCTAGCCATACATAGAAAGCTGAAACTGGATCCCTTCCTTACACCTTATACAAAAAAGAATTCAAGATGGATTAAAGATTTAAATGTTAGACCTAAAACCACAAAAATCCTAGAAGAAAACCTAGGCAATATCATTCAGGACATAGGCATGGGCAAAGACTTCATGACTAAAACACCAAAAGCAATGACAATGAAGCCAAAATATACAAATGGGATCTAATTAACCTAAAGAGCTTCTGTGCAGCAAAAGAAATTACCATCAGAGTGAACAGGCAACCTACAGAACGGGAGAAAATTTTTGCAATCTACCCATCCAACATAGGGCTAATATCCAGAATCTACAAATAACTTAAACAAATTTACAAGAAAAAAACAAACAACCCCATCAAAATGTGGGCAAAAGATGTAAACAGACACTTCTCAAAAGAAGACATGTATGAAGCCAACAAACATGAAAAAATGCTCATCATCACTGGTCATCAGAGAAATGCAAATCAAAACCACAATGAGATACCATCTCACACCAGTTAGAATGGCAATCATTAAAAAGTCAGGGAACAACAGATGCTGAAGGGGATGTGGAAAAATAGGAATGCTTTTGCACTGTCGGTGGGAGTGTAAATTAGTTCAACCATTGTGGAAGACAGTGTGGCGATTCCTCAAGGATCTAGAACTAGAAATACCTTTTGACCCAGCCATCCCATTACTGGGTATATACCCAAAGGAGTATAAATCATGCTACTATAAAGACACATGCACACGTACGTTTATTGTGGCACTATTCACAATAGCAAAGACGTGGAACCAACCCAAATGTCCATCAGTGATAGACTGGATTAAGAAATTGTGGCATATATACACCATGGAATACCATGCAGCCATAAAAAAAGGATAAGTTCATGTCCTTTGCAGGGACATGGATGCAGCTGGAAACCATCATTCTCAGCAAACTATCACAAAGACAGAAAACCAAACACTGCATGTTCTCACTCATAGGTGGGAATTGAACAATGAGAACACTTGGAAACAGGGCGGGGCACATCACACACCGGGGCCTGTCAGGGGAAGGAGGACTGGGGAGGGGACAGCATTAGGAGAAATACCTAATGTAAATGATGAGTTGATGAGTGCAGCAAACCAGCATGGCACATGTATGCCTATTTTACAAACCTGCACCTTCTGCACATGTACCCTGGAACTTAAAGTATAATTTAAAAAAAAAAAACAAAAAAAACAGACAAGAGCTTTAAAGACTCTTGGCCTAATTTTCTATTTATTTATTTATTTATTTATTTATTTATTTTATGCTTTAACTTTTATTTTAGGTTTGGGGGTACTGTATATTTTTGTCACATAGGTAAACACATGTCACAAAGGTTTGTTGTACCTATTATTTCATCACCAACCTATTAACCCCGGTACCCAATAGTTATCTTTTCTGCTCCTCTCCCTTTTCCCACCTTCCTCCCTTCTGATAGACCCCAGTGTCTGTTCCTTCTTTGTGTTCCTAAGTTCTTATCATTTAGCTTCCATTTATAAGTGAGAACATGAGGTATTTAGTTTTCTGTTCCTGTGTTAGTTTGCTAAGGATAATATCCTCCAGCTTCATTCAGGTTCCTGAAAAAAACATAATGTCATTCTTTTCCATGACAGCATAGTATTCCATGGTGTATATGGGATACTATACATATACACCATGTATATGCATATACCTTTTCTTTATCTAATCTGTCATTGATGGGCATTTAGTTTGATACCTTGTCTCTGCTATTGTGAATAGTGCTGCAATGAACATTCACGTGCATGTATCTTTATGGTAGAATAATTTATATTTGTCTGGATATATTCCCAGTAATGGGATTGCTGGGACAAATGGTAGTTCTCCTTTCTCAATGTATTAGGTAGTGTAAAGGAAGTGAGAGTGGCTAGTTTAATTGGAAGCTTGAGGACATGGGTAAAAAGTTTACATTCTGCATGGAGAATCTAAAAGAGATAGATAAGAAAGGAATCTCAGAAAAGAATTCTTCATTCTGCATGTCAAATCAAAGGAAGATTAAACAAGAAAAAGTAGGACAACTGATCAGTGTTGAGAGCACAAGTATGGACATGATAATTTGAATGATATTCGTTCTGTGAGGTTGTGTGGCATTTCCTGTCAGCTTTGGAAAGATGGAGAAGCTGTTAAAATCCACAGTTACAGCTGAGGGCACATTTAGAGCAAGAGCAAATATGTAACTGAATTATGTCAAGAAAAAGATGAAATTTCATTCAATATTCAGAGTTTAAGGAAGAATGAATTGCACATGAGAATTCTGAAAACTTTTGTTGAAGTTGAAATGATTAAACATTTTAAAGTTTTCATGCCAGAAAGAATAAACATTAGCTATCAAAAAATTCATTTAAATGGATAAACACTGAACAAATGAACTCTTCCTGGATTTCTTCACCTATTACCTGATTAAATTGATTGGCAAAAAATTTAAATGTTTTTCTTTCTCTCCAAATCTATATGTCAAAGTAAGAAACCAAAAACGATTAATCAACCTTGTAACTCTTTTAAGCAAAATATTCAGAAATTGTTTAGGTGCTAAGCTTGTTAAATTTGAGTTCCTGACAGCAAAAGAACAAGTGCATGTATGCATTTTAAGTGGTTTCCTATATCATTATTTCAGTGCTACTGGAATCATTCACTGTGTTAGGTGTTCTAATCATTTATTGACCGTCTGGTAACCAGCATAGCAGCTGCAACAAAAACCCTACCATGTTTCTGTCTAGAATCGCTGCTGCCCCATAGCACCTGCTGTGAAGAAAATTAAGTATGGATGAGCAATCCTTGTTGATTTCACTCCCAGCATGGACAAAAAATAATTTGGTTCAGGAGATCCTGAAATAAGAGAGAAAATAAAGAGAAATGATGGGTATCTGAAATAATAAAAAGTAAAATGGATTGAAAAAGGTAAACAAGAAAAAGTTTTTTAAAATGGTAAAATTCAGAGACTACGAGGAGAAAGAGAATCTCCAAAAATGGTTTAGAGAATGAGTTAGGCTTGGGAAGCGCCTTGAGTCAAGGGAAGCAGGAGTTGATCTGATTCCACTGCTCTTGGTGTATCTCTTACAGCTCTTTGACAAGCAACACTCCTCTGGAGGCTGCTAACTGCTTAGTACTCCTCAGGGGGAGTTTATAAAGAACATTAGATAATATAGAGGCTTGTTTAACTTAGCTGCTGCATTTAGTTTTGGTATTGAGGATTTCATAGGTTGCCAATACTTTTTCGTTTTGTTATTTTATTATTGTTATTTTTATTATTGTTTATTATTGTTATTTTATTATTGTGGTGTTTGTTTCAAAAGACTGAATGTTAGAATGAAGTATATTTTAGGCCTGACTAAAATGTTGTCAGAGCCAAGAAATTTGGTGAGATTTCTTTCAACAAAAATCTCTTATGCTCATTAGTGCAACTCAATTCTAGGAAGCTCAAGAAAGCTACTAGTTTCAACTCATCCAGTTGCCAGATGCTAATCTCTTGATAGCATGCTGCTTCAGCATTCATTCATCTATTGCTTGCTTTGGTTTCTGCCTTAGAAAAAGGCAGGACCGAATGTAGAGAAACTGAAAATCAAACAGAAGCATACTTGCTGAGAATATAGTTAAAGGAAATAAGGTTTTTATTTATGAATGTGGCAAAGGTTACTGTTTCTTACAAAATAATAGTAATATAAAATAAAAACAACCACTCTGAAAAGAATGCAAAATAAGCATCTCAGTGTTTAAACTCGCATCATAAATCCCATGGGTTTTATTTTATAGGAAACCCCTTAAGTCCTGATTCAGAGCCTACTCACTGTGTTTTATATAAAATTCCTACTTGCCTAATTATTGACTTTTTGAGCTTACAGATGGTATATGGAATGTGTATATCTAGGTAATCCTGAGAAAACCACTAGAGTATAAACTCCATGAGAGCAGAGACCATATTTATTTTATTTTATTTTGGATTTCCAGTGTTTAGCCCATTTCTGCTATGTAGTAGCTGGACAAGAAAAATTTAACAAATAAATGAATGATAATTAATTAGAGGTAATCAGGGAATCTAGACCTGTCTTAATGAACCAGATGTGAGATATATCCTCTGAAGCCTGAAAAATCCAAGTGGTGATGCTAACAGTGTTGCCTTTTAGAGATAGTTGGCATGGAAAAATATTTATTTTTTTCTGAGGTCTGCCAGTTCTGTCTTGAATGACCTAAACCATTAAATTTATACCTCAGAATATTGGGAACTATTTAGATCAAATCAAACTCAACCATATTCAAAAAAGTGACCTTTCAGAGAAGGTTGCTGTTCTTTTATTGACCTCTTAAACCAAACTTATTTTTAATGTGCCCTACATGTTTAAAAGACAGTCTGCATCAAACTTAACTCCAAATTATGATGCATCTGAACCTAAATATTGTCTCAACCAAAAACTGTTGATCAAAATAACAGTGCACTTACTGACTTAGTTCAACATATGGGAGCTGATGTTTCTGAACCCTGCAGGCTAATCCCATGATAGCAATAGTCCTTGAGTAGTGTAGATTCTGTTGCTTCTATTGTTGAAGAAAGGTAATGAATATAAAGGAATATAAACATTGGAGTTCTACTTCATTAAAATGTGGTTTAAAATGAGATGAAAAACTGTCAGAATACTCTTATTATCACATGTTATGAACAGAGTATGCCAGGGAATAATTTATTCATCTAGAGTGAGAGTGCTAACTCTAAAACCCATTGGTTAAAAGCACAGACTCTGAAGCAGTCTAAAGTGCTTAAACCTTGGCTGTGTCACTTACCAGCTATGTTACCTTGGTAATACTTCATCTTTTTGGGCCTCAGGTTTTTCATTTGTGAAATGATGGTAACAATATTACCTATTTAACAGGCTTGTTGTGAAGATTCAGTGAATTAATATGAAGTTCATAGAAAGTGCTGGGCCTGGTAGCTCACGCCTGTAATCCCAGCACTTTGGGATGCCGAGGCAGATGAATCATGAGGTCAGGAGATCTAGACCATCTTGGCTAACACAGTGAAACCCCGTCTCTACTAAAAATACAAAAAATTAGCCAGGGGTGGTGGTGGGTGCCTATAGTCCCAGCTACTTAGGAGGCTGAGGCAGAAGAATGGTGTGAACCCGGGAGGTGGAGGTTTGTAGTGAGCCGAGATTGTACCATTGCACTCCAGCTTTAGCGACAGAGCAAGACTCCGTCTCAAAAAAAAAAAAAAAAAAAAAAAAAAAAGAAAGTGCCTGGAATATAATAAGTGCTAAGTAAGTGTTTGGTCACCCACTCTTTCTCATAAAGTGACACAAAATTTTAACCATTCTTTGGAGAAAGTTATGTGAAAAGGAAGAGCAGCACACAGTCATAACATTAATTCCATCAATGCCTTGGCTGTCTCTCTGTGCAATTAGGCAATCGTTTTACTGCTAGTCCTGTTCCAAAGTTATTTCACTTCAGTGGGCCTAGAAAGGCTTTAATGCTGACTTCTTTCCCATCATGAGCAGAGTAATGGGTCTTTTGGATACTCTTGGTGTAGCTCACTTGGCTTAAATTAATGTACTCTGTTCAACCAGTCACACCTTCCTCACCCCCAGGACCCCACAGCGTCTCTCATTCTTGCCATCACCAAAGCAGCCTGCCAGCTTGTACTCGCCCCTTGAAGTTCCCAGGCAAAAGTCAGAGAAAAGGTTCCCTGTGTCCTTTTAACTCCATGGTATGTGTCGACACTTACATGTGCAGTCCCTCTTTCTCCCTTGGCTCACAGCACCCTGGCAACTCTCACCAAAGAAATCCACCTTCCAAATCCTTTCTCCAGTCTTATTGTTAACCCCTTATTACTCACCATATGGGTTTTAGGGTTGTCTAACTAGTTCTCAGCCATACCACTTGGAAAATGTGTAAGTACTACTGGATGTTGTCCCTTAACTCATTTTAATATCTGATGTTACATACCTTGATGCCTCAGTTAAAATTTCTTATTTTATCTTGTTTTAGAAGCAATAGCTTGGTTCTATAAAGACATTAATTACATATTTTTAAAAAGGTTTTAATCCAGTCTTTCTGTTCCTACAAATTCCTTTTGTGCAGTGTATGTTTTTCTCTGCTCTTTATCCTTCATCCTGCACCCTTTTTTCAAGAGTCTGGTGGTCCTCAACTGCCCTTATTTCAGAGAGAGGAACTGAATACTGACTGGAAGCTCTCTCTGCATGTGTTGATTGGACTGTACACTGTGGCCACTCTGCAGGGTAATCTAATTGGCATTTCCACTGTGGAACACTAGCAAAAATGAATTGGTTAGGTCTTTCATTCAGGGATGATTATCCCAAGAAAGGAATCCTCCAATTTTCTGCTTTTGAAGTATGGGTGGTAGATGGGATCTGGATTGTCAGTTTTCTAATCCAAGGTGAAGGAGACAAGGATTTCACCATTCATAATGTAGACTTGGCTTATTCTCCTGTTTCAAGTATTGCATCTCACTCTTGCCCTCAGCTGTGATGTTATGTCTAAATCATGAACCTCTGTGGGCCAGATCTTTGGATTCTCGTGGTTCTATCTGTCTTGTACCAGCATACAGTGGACCTCTGTGTGTGATGAGTGAAGAAGTGTATAAGAGACTTTCATCCAGTCTTCCTGTGAATAATGTCATTTATACCTTCACTAACAGAGATACTCGACCCTCCAATTCCTAAACATTTCTGCAGGTCTGCAAAGTTTGTTTGCCAGATAAGGTTACTACTCACCCTGGTAACTGAAGACAAAGGGCATATACTCTTGGGAGTTCTGGAACAGGTGCTGGTATCCATGACTGAGAGACCGATAGATGGTTCACATCACAGAACTCTGTGCAGACAGCCCCTAGTACCAGCCTGGAGCCTGGTAGACTTGCTAGGTTGCTAGATCCAGAGGAGAGATAACAATCACTACAGCTCATCTCTCAGGAAGCCACACGCACAGGGAAAAGGGAAGAGTACTACATTAGGGCAACATCCTATGGGACAAAAGAATCTGAACAACAGCCTTCAGCCCTAGGCCCTCCCTCTGACAGAGCCTGCCCAAAGAAGAAGGAACCAGAAAACCAATTCTGGTAGTAGGACAAAATGAGGTTCTTTAACACCCCCACAAAAATCACACTAGCTGACCAGCAATGGATCCAAATGAAGAAGAAATCCCTGATTTACCTGAAAAAGAATTCAGGAGGTCAGTTGTTAAGCTAATTAGGGAGGCACCGGAGAAAAGTGAAGCCCAGTGTAAGGAAATCAAAAAATGATACAAGAGGTGAAGGGAGGAATATTCAGTGAAATAGATAGCATAAATAAAAAACAATAAAAACTTCAGGAAATAATGGACACACTTATAGAAATGCAAAATGCTCTGGGAAGTCTCAGCAATAGAATTGAACAAGTAGAAGAAAGGAATTCAGAGCTCAAAGACAAGGTCTGTGAATTAACCCAATCCAACAAAGACAAAGGAAAAAGAATAAGAAAATATGAACAAAGACTCCAAGAAGTCTGGGATTATGTTAAACAACCAAACCTAAGAATAATCAATATTCCAGAAAAAGAGAGATCTACAAGTTTGGAAAACATATTTGGGGGAATAATTGAGGAAAACTTCCTCAGCCATGCTAGAGACCTAGACATCTAGATATAAAACACTCAAAGAACATCTGGGAAATTCATCATAAAAAGATAATCGCCTAGGGACATTGTCATTAGATTATCTAAAGTTAAGATGAAGGAAAGAATCTTAAGAGTTGTGAGACAAAAGCACCAGGTAACCTATAAAGGAAAACCTAACAGATTAATAGCAGGTTTCTCAGTAGAAACTGTACAAGCTAGAAGATACTAGGGGCCTATCTTCAGCCTCCTCAAACAAAACAATTATCAGCCAAGAATTTTTTAACCAGTGAAACTAAGCTTCATATATAAAGGAAAGATACAGTCATTTTCAGACAAACAAATGCTGAGAGAATTTGCCACTACCAAGCCACCACTACAAGAACCACTAAAAGGAGCTCTAAATCTTGAAACAAATTCTGGAAACACATCAAAACACAACCTCTTTAAAGCATAAATCTCACAGGACCTATAAAACAAGAATACAATTTACAAAAACAAAAAGCTAAAAATCAAGGGATTCAGGCAACAAATAGCACAATGAATGCAATGGTACTTCACATCTCAACACTAACATTGAATATAAATGACCTAATTGCCACTTAAAAGATACAGAAGGGAGGTTCAAGATGGCTGAATAGGAACAGCTCCAGTCTACAGCTCCCAGCAAGAGTGACGCAGAAGATGGGTGATTTCTGCATTTCTAACTGTGCTTTGAAGAGAGTAGTGATTCTCCCAGCATGGAGCTTGAGATCTGAGAACAGACAGACTGCCTCCTCAAGTGGGTCCCTGACCCCTGAATAGCATAACTGGGAGGCACCTCCCATGAGGGGCCGACTGACACATCACACGGCTGGGTGCCCCTCTGAAACAAAACTTCCAGAGGAACGATCAGGCAGCAACATTTGCTGTTCTGCAATATTCGTTGTTCTGCAGCCTACGCTGGTGATACCCAGGCATACAGGGTCTGGAGTGGACCTCCAGCAAACTCCAACAGACCTGCAGCTGAGGGTGCTGACTGTTAGAAGAAAAACTAACAGAAAGGACATCCACACCAAAATCCCATCTGTACGTCACCATCATCAAAGACCAAAGGTAGATAAACCACAAAGATGGGGAGAAAACAGAGCAGAAAAGCTGAAAATTCTAAAAATCAGAGTGCCTCTTCTTCTCCAAAGGAATGCAGCTCCTCACCAGCAACAGAACAAAGCTGGATGGAGAATGACTTTGACGAGTTGAGAGAAGGCTTCAGATTATCGGTAATAAAAAACTTCTCCGAGCTAAATGAATATGTTCGAACCCATCACAAAAAAGCTAAAAACCTTGAAAAAAGATTAGACGAATGGCTAACTAGAATAACCAGTGTAGAGAAGTCCTTAAATGACCTGATGGAGCTGAAAACCATGGCACGAGAACTATGCGATGCATGCACAAGCATCAGGAGCAGATTTGATCAACTGGAAGAAAGGATATCAGTGATTGAAGATCAAATGAATGAATTGAAGTGAGAAGAGAAGTTTAGAGAAAAAAGAGTAAAAAGAAACTAACAAAGCCCCCAAGAAATATGGGACTATGTGAAAAGACCAAACCTATGTCTGATTGATGTACCTGAAAGTGACAGTGAGAATGGAACCAAGTTGGAAAACACTCTTCAGGATATTATTCAGGAGAACTTCCCCAACCTAGCAAGGCAGGCCAACATTCAAATTCAGGAAATACAGAGAATGTCACAAGGATACTCCTCGAGAAGAGCAATTCCACTGTGCATAATTGTCAGATTCACCAAGGTTGAAATGAAGGAAAAAATGTTAAGGGCAGCCAGAGAGAAAGGTCAGGTTATCCACAAAGGGAAGCCCATCAGACTAACAGTGGATCTCTCAGCAGAAACTCTACAAGCCAGAGAAGAGTGGGGGCCAATATTCAACATTCTTCAACATGAAGAAAAGAATTTTGAACCCAGAATTTCATATCCAGTCAAACTGAGCTTTGTAAGTGAAGGAGAAATAAAATCCTTTAAGACAAGCAAATCCTGGGAGATTTTGTCACCACCAGGCCTGCCTTACAAGAACTCCTGAAGGAAGCACTAAATATGGAAAGGAACAACTGGTACCAGCCACTGCAAAAACATGCCAAATTGTAAAGACCATTGATGCTAGGAAGAAACTGCATCAACTAATGAGCAAAATAACCAGTTAGCATCATAATGACAGAATCAAATTCACACATAACAATATTAGCCTTAAATGTAAATAGGCTAAATGCTCCAATTAAAAGACACAGACTGGCAAATTGGATAAAGAGGCAAGACCCATCAGTGTGCTGTCTTCAGGAGACCCATCTCACATGCAGAGACAAACATAGGCTTAAAATAAAGGGATGGAGGAATATCTACCAAGCAAATGGAAAACAAAACAAAGCAGGGATTGCAATCCCAGTCTCTGATAAAACAGAATTTAAACCAAAAAAGATCAAAAGAGACAAAGAAGGCCATTACATAATGGTAAAGGGATCAATTTAACAAGAAGACCTAACTATCCTAAATATATATGCACCCAATACAGGAGCACCCAGATTCATAAAGCAAGTCCTTAGAGACTTAGAAAGAGACTTAGACTCCCATACAATAATAAGGGGAGACTTTAACACCCCACCATCAACATTAGACAGATCAATAAGACAGAAAGTTAACAAGGATATCCAGTAATTGAAATCCGTTCTGCACCAAGTGGACCTAATAGACATCTACAGAACTCTCCACCCCAAAGCAACAGAATATACATTCTTCTCAGCACTACATCACACTTTTTCCAAAACTGATCACATAGTTGGAAGTAAAGCACTCCTCAGCAAATGTAAAAGAACAGAAATTATAACAAACAGTCTCTCAGACCACAGTGCAATCAAACTAGAACTCAGGATTAAGAAACTCACTCAAAACGGCTCAACTACATGGAAACTGAACAACCTGCCCCTGAAAGACTAGCGGGTAAATAACGAAATGAAGGCAGGAATAAAGATGTTCTTTGAAACCAATGAGAAAAAAGATACAACATGCCAGAATCTCTGGGACACATTTAAAGCAGTGTGTAGAGGGAAACTTATAGCACTAAATGCCCACAAGAGAATGCTGAAAAGATCTTAAATTGACACCTTAACATTACAATTAAAAGAACTAGAGAAGCAAGAGCAAACACATTCAAAAGCTAGCAGAAGGCAAGACATAACTAAGATGAGAGCAAAACTGAAGGAGATAGAGACACCAAAAAACCTTTAAAAAACCAATGAATCCAGGAGTTAGTTTTTTCAAAAGATCAACAAAACTGATAGACCGATAGTAAGACTAATAAAGAAGAAAAGAGAGAAGTATCAAATAGATGCAATAAGAAAATGATAAAGGGGATATCACCACCGACCCCACAGAAATACAAACTACCATCAGAGAATACTATAAACACCTCCACGCAAATAAACTAGAAAATCTAGAAGAAATGGACAAATTCCCGGACACATACACCCTCCCAAGACTAAACCAGGAGGAAGTTGAATCCCTGAATAGACCAATAACAGGCTCTGAAATTGAGGCAATAATTAATAGCCTATCAACCCAAAAAAGTCCAGGACCAGACAAATTCACAGCCAAATACTACCAGAGGTACAAGGAGGACCTGGTACCATTCCTTCTGAAACAACTCCCATCAACAGAAAAAGAAGGAATCCTCCCTAACTCATTTTATGAGGCCAGCATCATCCTGATACCAAAGCCTGGCAGAGACACAATAAACAAAGAGAATTTTAGACTAATATCCCTGATAAACACCGATGCTAAAATCCTCAATAAAATACTGGAAAACCAAATCCAGCAGTACACAAAAAGCTTATCCACCATGATCAAGTGGGCTTCATCACTGTGATGCAAGGCTGGTTCAATATACACAAATCAATAAACGTAATCCATCATATAAACAGAACCAAAGACAAAAATCACATGATTATCTCAATAGATGCAGAAAAGACCTTTGACAAAATTCAACAGCCCTTCATGCTAAAAACTCTCAATAAATTAGGTAAAATGGGACATATCTCAAAATAATAAGAGCTACTTATAACAAACCCACAGACAATATCATACTGAATGGGCAAAAATTGGAAGTATTCCCTTTGAAAACTGGCACAAGACAGGGATGCCCTCTCTCACCACTCCTATTCAACATAGTGTTGGAAGTTCTGGCCAAGGCAGGAGAAAGAAATCAGGCAGGAGAAAGAAATAAAGTGTATTCTATTAGGAAAAGAGGAAGTCAAATTGTCCCTGTTTGCAGATGACATGATTGTGTATTTAGAAAACCCCATCATCTCAGCCCAAAATCTCCTTAAGCTGATAAGCAACTTCAGCAAAGTCTAAGGATACAAAATAAATGTGCAAAAATCACAAACATTCCTGTACACCAGTAACAGACAAACAGCCACATCACGAGTGAACTCCCATTCACAATTGCTACAAAGAGAATAAAATACCTAGGAATCCAACTTACAAGGGATGTGAAGGACCTGCTCAAGGAGAACTACAAACCACTGCTCAACAAAATAAAAGAGGATACAAACAAACGGAAGATCATTCCATGCTCATGGATAGGAAGAATCAATATAGTGAAAATGGCCATACTGCCCAAGATAATTTATAGACTCAATGCCATCCCCATCAAGCTACCAATGACTTTCTTCACAGAATTGGGAAAAAAACTGCTTTAAAGTTCATATGGAACCAAAAAAGAGCCTGCATTGCCACGACAATGCTCAGCAAAAAGAACAAACCTGGAGGCATCACGCTACCTGACTTCAATCTACACTACAAGGCTACAGTAACCAAAACAGCATGATACTGGTACCAAAACAGATATATAGACCCAAGGAACAGAGCAGAGCCCTCAGAAATAATACAACACATCTACAACCATCTGATATTTGACAAACCTGACAAAAACAAGAAATGGGGAAAGGATTCCCTATTTAATAAATGGTGCTGGGAAAACTGGCTAGCCATATGCAGAAAACTGAAATTGGATTCCTTCCTTACACCTTATACAAAAATTAATTCACGATATATTAAAGATTTAAATATTAGACCTAAAACCATAAAAACCTAGAAGAAAACCTAGGCAATACCATTCAGGACATATGCATGGGCAAGGACTTCATGTCTAAAACACCAAAAGCAATGACAACAAAAGCCAAAATTGACAAATGGGATCTAATTAGACTAAAGAGTTTCTGTACAGCAAAACAAACTACCATCAGAGTGAACAGGCAACATACAGAATGGGAGAAGCAATCTACCCATCTGACATAGGGCTAATATCCAGAATCTACAGAGAACTTAAACAAATTTACAAGAAAATATCAAACAACCCCATCAACAAGTGGGTGAAGAATATGAACAGAGACTTCTCAAAAGAAGACATTTATACAGCCAACAGACGCATGAAAAAATGCTCATCATCACTGGTCATCAGAGAAATGCAAATCAAAACCACAGTGAGATGCCATCTCACACCAGTTATAATGGCGATCACTAAAAAGTCAGGAAACAACAGGTCTGGAGAGGATGTGGAGAAATAGAAACACTTTTACACTGTTGGTGGCACTGTAAACTAGTTCAACCATTGTGGAAGACAGTGTGGCGATTCCTCAAGGATCTAGAACTAGGAATACCATTTGACCCAGCCATCCCATTACTGGGTATATACCCAAAGGATTGTAAGTCATGCTGCTATAAAGACACATGCACACGTATGTTTATTTTGGCACTATTCACAATAGCAAAGACTTGGAACCAACCCAAATGTTCATCAAAGATAGACTGGATTAAGAAAATGTGGTGGCAGATCACCAGGTCAGGAGATCGAGACCATTCTGGCTAACCCAGTGAAACCCCACCTCTACTAAAAAAAAAATACAAAAACTAGCCAGAAGAGGTGGCAGGTGCCTGTAGTCCCAGCTACTTGGGAGGCTGAGGCAGGAGAATGGCGTAAACCCAGGAGGCGGAGCTTGCAGTGAGCTGATATTCAGCCACTGCACTCCAGCCTGGGCTACAGAGCCAGACTCCGTCTCAGAAAAAAAAAAAGAAAAGAAACTGTGGCACATTGCCAGGTGCGGTGGCTTACTTCTGTAATCCCAGCACTTTGGGAGGCTGAGGCAGGCAGATCACAAGGTCAGGAGATCGAGACCATGGTGAAACCCCGTCTCTACTAAAAATACAAAAAATTAGCTGGGCACGGTGTTGGGTGCCTGTAGTCCCAGCTACTCAGAAGGCTGAGGCAGGAGAATGGCGTGAACCTGGGAGGCAGAGCTTGCAGTGAGCCGACATCACGCCACTGCACTCCAGCTTTGGAGACAGAGCGAGACTCTGTCTCAAAAATTAAAAAAAAAAAAAAAAAAAAAAAAAAGAAAATGTGGCACATATACACCATGGAATACTATGCAGCCATAAAAGAGGATGAGTTCGTGTCCTTTGTAGGGACATGGATGAAGCTAGAAACCATCATTCTGAGCAAACTATCAGAAGGAGAGAAAACCAAACACTGCATGTTCTCACTCATAGGTGGGAACTGAACAATGAGAATACTTGGACACAGGAAGGGGAGCATCACACACCGGGGCCTGTCGTGGGGTAGGGGGAGAGGGGAGGGATAGCATTAGGAGATATACCTAATGTAAATGACGAGTTAATGGGTTCAGCACCCCAACTTGGCACATGTAGACATATGTAACAAACCTGCACATTGTGCACATATACCCTAGAAGTTGAAGTATAATAAAAAATTATAAATAAATAAATAAATTAATTAAATTTAAATAAAAAGATACAAAATTAGAGAATTTTAAGAATTCACCAACCAAATATCTGCTGCCTTCAAAAGGCTCACCTAACACATAAGGACTTACATACACTTAAGGTAAAGGAGTGAAAAAGACATTTCAGCAAATGGATATCAAAGGTGAGTATGAATAGCTACTCTTATATCAGACAAAATAAACTTTAAAGCAACAGCAGTTAAAAAAGACAAAGAGGGACATTATATAGTGAAAAAGGGCCTTGTTTGACAGGAACATATCACATTCATAAATATATATGCGCCTAATACTGGAGCTCCCAAATTTATAAAACAATTACTAATAGACCTAAGAAATGAGATGGAAGCAACACAATAGTAGTGGGGGATTTCAATACTCCACTGACAGCAGTTGACATGTCATCAAGACAGAAAGTCAACAAGGAAACAATGAATTTAAACTATACCATGGAACAATGGACTTAACAGATATATACAGAACATCTCATCCAACAACCACAGAATATACATTCTATTGAATGGCATATGAAACTTTCTCCTAGATAGACCATATGATAAGCCACAAAACGAGCCCAATAAATTTAAGAAAATTGAAATCATATCAAGCACTCTCTCAGACCATAGTGGAATAAAACTGGAAATCAACTCCAAACCTTCAAAACCATGTAAATACATAGACATTAAGTAATCTTCTCCTGAATGATCATTGGGTCAAAATGGAATCAGGATAGAAATTTAAAAATTCTTCAAACTGACCAGCAATAGTGACACAACCTATCAAAATCTCTTGGATATAGCAAAGGCAGTGCTAAGTGGAAAGTTCATAGCCCTAAAAGCCTAGATCAAAAAGTCTGAAAGAGCACAAACAAACAATCTAATGTCACACTTCAAGGAACGAGAGAAGCAAGAACAAACTAAACCCAAACCCAGCAGAAGAAAGGAAATAACCAAGATCAGAGCAGAACCAAATGAAACTGAAACAAAAAGAAAATTATGAAAGATAAATGAAACCAAAAGGTGGTTCTTTAAAAAGATAAATAAAATTGATAGGTCATTAGCAATATTAATCAAGAAAAGAAGAGAGAAAATCCAAATAAGTTCAATAAGAAATGAACTGGAAGATATTACAACTGGCACCACAGAAATGCCAAAGATCGTTCAAGGCTACAATGAACACCTTTACATGCATAAACTAGAAAACATAGAATAGATGGATAAATTCCCGGAAAGGTGCAACCCTTCTAGCTTAAATCAGGAAGAATTAGATACCCTGAACAGACCAATAACAAGCAGCAAGTTTGAAATGGCAATTAAAAAATTACCAACAAAAAAGTCCAGGACCAGACAGATTCACAGCAGAATTCTACCAGACATTCAAAGAAGAATTGGCACCAATCCTATTGACACTGTTCCACAAGATAGAGAAAGAGGGAATCCTCCCTAAATCATTCTCTGAAGACAGTATCACCCTAATACCAAAACTGGAAGAAACATAACCAAACAAGAAATCTACAGAACAATATCCCTGATGAACATAGATACTGAAATCCTTAACAAAATACTAGCTAACTGAATCCAAAAACATATCACAATGATAATCCACCATGATCAAGTGGGTTTCATATCAGGAATGCAGGGATGGTTTAGCACATGCAAGTCAATAAATGTGATACACTGCACAAACAGAATTGAAAACAAAAATCACGTGATTATCTCAATAGAAGCAGGAAAGCATTTGACAAAATCCAGCATCCCTTTATGATTAAAACTCTCAGCAAAACTGGCATACAAGGGACATACCTCGATATCATGAAAGCCATCTATGACAAACTTATAGCCAACATAAAACTGAGTGGGGAAAAGTTGAAATGATTCCCTCTGAGAACTGGAACAAGACAAGGATGCCCACTTTCACCTTCCCTCTTCAGCATAGTACTAGAAGTCCTAGCCAAAGCAATCAGACAAGAGAAAGAAAGAAAGGGCATCCAAATTGGCAAACAGGAAGTCAGATTGTTGCTGTTTGCTGATGATATGATCATTTACATAGAAAACCCTGAAGACTCCTCCAGAAAGCTCCTAGAACTGATAAAATAATTCAGTAAAGTTTCTGGATACAAAATTAATGTATACAAAGCAGCAGCTCTTTTATACACCAATAGTGACTAAGCTGAGAATCAAATTAAGAACACAACCCCTTTTATAATAGCTGCCTTAAAAAAAAAAAAAACTTAGGAATATACCTAACAAAGGAGGTGAAAGACCTCTACGAGGAAAACTACAAAGCACTTCTGAAAGACATCATAAATGACACAAACAAATGGAAACACATCCCATGCTCATGGATGAGAGAATTAATATTGTGAAAATGATCATATGCCAAAAGCAATATAGAAATTCAATGCAATTTCCATCAAAATACCATTATCATTCTTCACAGAATTAGAAAAACAATTCTAAAATTCATATGGAACCAAGAAAGAGCCCATATAGCCAAAGCAAGAGTAAGCATAAAGAACAAATATGGAAGAATCACATTACCTGATTTCAAACTATGCTATAAGATCATAGTCACCAAAGCAGCACGGTATTGGTATAAAAATAGGCACATAGACCAACGGAACAGAATACAGAACCCAGAAATAAACCCAAATGTTTATAGCCATCTGATCTTTGACAAAGCAAACAAAAACATAAAGTGGGGAAAGGACACTCTTTTCAACAAATGGTGCTGGGATAATTGGCTAGTCACATGTAGGAGAAGGAAAGTGGATCCTCATCTCTCACTTTATACAAAAATCAACTCAAGATGGATTAGTTACTTAAATGTAGGATTTGAAACTATAAAAATTCTAGAAGAAAACATTGGAATAACCCTCCTAGACATTGCCATAGGCAAGGATTTTAAGACCAAAAACCCAAAAGCAAATGCAATAAAAATAAAGATAAATAACTGGAACCTAATTAAACTAAACAGCTTTTGCATAGCAAAAGAAACAGTCAGTAGAGTAAACAGACAACCCACAGAGTGGGAGAAAGTCTTCACAATCTATACATTTGACGAAGAACTAATATCCAGAATCTACAACGAACTCAAACAAATCATCAAGAAAAAAACAAACGACCCCATCAAAAAGTGGGCTAAGGACATGAATAGACAATTCTCAAAAGAAAATATACAAATGGCTAACAAACATATGAGAAAATGTTCAACATCACTAACGATCAGGGAAATGCAAATCAAAACCACAATGCGATACCACCTTGCTCCTGCAAGAATAGCTTTAATAAAAAAATTTAAAACTGGTAGATATTGGCATGAATGTGGTAAACAGGGAATACTACTACACTGCTGGTGGGAATATAAACTAGTACAACCACTGTGGAAAGCAGTGTGGAGATTCATTAAAGAGCTAAAAGTAGAACTACCATTTGATCCAGCATTTCCACTACTGGTATCTACCCAGAGCAAAAGAACTCATTATATGAAAAAGATATTTTGCACACATGTTTATAGCAGCACAATTCACAATTGCAAAAATGTGAAACCAACCCAAATGCCTATCAATTAGCGAGTGGATAAAGAAACAGTATATATATACATATATAAAATATATATATTATATATATATGATGGAATACTATTCAGCCATAAAAAGGAATGAATTAATGGCATTCGCAGTGACCTGGATGAGATTGGAGACCATTATTCTAAGTGCAGTAACTCAGGAATGGAAAACCAAACATCATATGTTCTCACTCATAAGTGGGAGCTAAGTTATGAGGAAGCAAAGGAATAAGAATGACACAATGAACTTTGGGGACTCAGGGGAAAAGGGTGGGAAGTGGGTGAGGGATAAAAGACTACAAATAGGGTGCAGTGTATACTACTTGGGTGGTGGATGCACCAAAATCTTACAAATCACCACTAGAGAACTTACTCATGTAATCAAACACTGCCTGTTCCTCAATAACTTATGGAAATAAAAAAAATTTTTAATTAAAACTTAGAAGAAAAACAAAGGATGTAACAGAATGATAGGCTGGTGGTAAAATCTGTCTAATCTTGTTCAGTAGAAGGAATAACTTGTGAAAACTGTCTGATATAATATGGTGTTGCTGTACAGGCATACCTTGTCTTACTGCACTTTGCTTTATTGTGCTTCACGATACTGCATTTTTTACAAGTTGAAGTTTTGTGCCAATTGTGTTTTGAGTAAGTCTATTGGCACCATTTGTTCAACAGCAGGTGCTCACTTTATATCTCTATGTCATGTTCTGGTCATTCTCACAATATTTCAAACTTTTTCATTATTGTTATACCTGTTACAGTGATCTGTGATCAGTGATCTTTGATGTTACTATTGACTTCATTTGGGGGCATTACAAACCACATCCATATAGGATGTCAAACTTAATCAATGAATATTGTATGTGTTCTGACTGCTCCATTGACTGGCCATTCCCTCATCCCTTTCCTTTTTTGGGGGGTCTCTATTTCCTGAGACACAAGAATATTAAAGTTAGACCAGTTAATAACCTTACAACGGCCTCTAAGTGTTCAAGTGAAAGAAAGGGTCACAAATCTGTCACTTTAAACAAAAAACTAGAAGTGATTAAGCTGAGTGAGCAAGGCATGTCAAAAGCTGAGATAGGCTGGATGCTAGGCCTTTTGTGCCAAACAGTGAGTCAAGTTGTGAATGCAAAGACAGAGTTCTTTAAAGAAATTAAAAGTGCTACTTCAGGCAACACATGAATGATAAGAAAGCAAAAGAGGCTTATTGCTGATATGGAGAAAGTTTTAGTGACCTGGATAGAAAATCCAACCAGCCTCAACATTCCTTTAAGCCAAAGCCAAATCCAGAGCAAGTCCCCAATTCTCTTCAATTCTATAAAGCTTCAGAGAGTTGAGAAAGCTGCAGAAGAGAAGTTTGAAGTTAGCAGAGGTGAGGTTCATGGGTTTTAAGAAAAGAAGCCATCTCCATAACGTAAGAAGTTCCAATACTGGTGTAGAAGCTGCAGTAAGTTATTCAGGAGAACTAACTAAGCAAATCAATGCAATTGGCTACTAAACAGCAGATTTCCAATGTAGACAAAACAGCCTACTATTGGATGAAGATGCCATCTAGGATTTTCATAGCTAGAGAGGAGAAGTCAATGTCTGGCTTTAAAGCTTCAAAGGACACACTGAGTCTCTTTTCAGGGAGAATGCAGCTTGTGACTTGAAGTTGAAGCCAATGCCCATTTAGCATTTCAAAAATCCTAGGGTGTCTCTCAGAATGTTTGAGTGAAAAAAAAGAAAAATAATCTGAGTGATCTTAAAAATTATGTTAAATCTGCTCTGACTGTTCTCTATAAATGAAAAAGCAAAGCCTGTATGACAGCATATCTGTTTACAGCATGGCTTACTGAATATCTAAATATTTTATGTCCACTGTTGAGACATACTGCTCAGAAAATTTCTTTCAAAATATTTCTGCTCATTGACAATGCATATGGTCACCCAAGAGTTCTGATAAAATTGTAGAAGATTAATATTGTTTTTGTGCCTGCTATCACAATATTATTCTGTAACCAATGAATCAAGAAGTAATTTTGATTATTCTAAAGAAATGAAATCTTGTTACATTTCCCAGGCTGGAGTCGAACTCCTGACCTTAACTGATTCTTCCACCTCGGCCTTCTGTGTAGCTGGGATTGTAAGCATGCACCACCATGCTTGACTTTCAAATCTCATTATTTAAGAAAGATCTTTTGTAAGGCTATAGCTGCCATAGCTAGTGATTCCTCTGATGAATTTGGGCAAAGTAAGTTGGAAACCTTCTGAAAAGAATTTACCATTCTAGATGCCATTTGTGATTCCTGGGAGGAGGTCAAAATATTAACATTAACAGAAGTTTGGAAGAAGTTGATTCCAACCTTTACAGATGACTTTATGGGGTTCAAGATTTCAGCAGATGAAGTAACTGCAGATGTGGAAATAGCAAGAGAACCAAAATTAGAAGAGAAGCCTGAAGATATGACTGAATTGCTGCAATTTCATGATAAACTTTAATGGATGATGAGTTGTTTTTTATAGATGAGCAAAGAAGTGGTTTCTTGAGATGGAATCTACTCCTGGTGAAGATGCTATAAGCATTGTTGAAGTGATAACAAACAGTTTGGAATATTCCATAAACTTTGTTGATAAGCAGTGGCAGGGTTTGAGAGGATTTACTCCAATATTAAAAGAATTTCTATTGTGGGTCCAATGCTATCAAGCAGTATCACTTGCTACACAGAAATCTTTCATTAAAGGAAAAGTCAATTGATAAAACAAACTTTATTGTTGGCTTATTTTCAGAAATTACAACAGCCACCACAGCCTTCAGCAACTATCACTCTGATCAGTGAGCAACCATCACCATGGTCAGTGAGCAGCCATCAACATCGAGGCAAGACCCTCCACTAGCTAAAAGATTATGACTCGCTGCAGGCTCAGGTGATCATTAGCAATTTTTAGCAATAAAGTATTTTTAAATTAAGGTATCTACATTTTATTTTTGTTGGAATGCTGTTGCACATGTAATAGACTACAGTATAAGGTAAATATAAATTTTATATGCACTGGAAAACCGAAAAATTGGTATGATCTGCTCTAATGTGATATTTTCTTTATTGTGGTGATCTGAAACCAAACGCGCAATATCTTTGAGGTATGCCTGCCTTGTTTATCTTAGAACTTTCATAGATATATCAGGCCTAACTTAAGATCACAACTAGAACTCAGTATTGTCAATGGTTTACATCGT
This sequence comes from Papio anubis, assembly GCF_008728515.1. Classification (NCBI taxonomy): domain Eukaryota; kingdom Metazoa; phylum Chordata; class Mammalia; order Primates; family Cercopithecidae; genus Papio; species Papio anubis. The sequence goes on along the minus strand of NC_044981.1, from coordinate 91,735,812 downwards.
TTCCGCATTTAGTCGAGACTTAAGCATTCATCGAGATCTTAAATTTTTTTTCTCTCTCTTTTTTGGGGTAATTTACAGTTTGGAAGGCATTGAAATATCTAAAGAATAATGAAAAAGTAGAATTGGATGAGGCCGACACACTCATGGTCATTTATTTCCTGTGTTATTACTTTCTGTGATACCATCCAGCACAAAATAGTATTTATCTATTTTTAATGACATCCAGGGGATAAGATTCCTCTTGGCCACTTGGAGTAATGCTTAGGAGACTCCTCTGAAAAGAAATGTTTCATATGTAGCGTGAATCCTTCGTGCTGTTCATTGAGTTCTTGTGAGTAAATTCAGAATTAGTTGAGCACCTGCTATGTGCAGTACCCATGGTGAGGGCCATGAAGGGCAAAACAATATTTATAAAGTATCTCTAACCTTATTAAATGTAAATAAGAAGGAAAATATATAAATATTCAAGTAGTTAATTAAAATACTAGGAATATGATAAATACTATGATAAATATTAATTGCTTAACAAAGAAAATAAATGCCATATGAGACTCTAGAAACCATAGACAACTGGGAGATTGGGCGATTAGGGAAAACTTCAAAGAGAACATAACACTTTCACTGAACCTGGAATTACGGGTAGGGTTTAGGCTGAAGGAGAAAAAATGAGAGTACACTCAAAGTGAAGAAAATTGGGCAACAGTGCTGTGCCATAGCAAATCTCTGCATTGTGCTCAAAAACAAAGGGCAGACAACACCAATTCAGCAGAGGATTTGAGTGGGCATACACCAGGGCCTCAGACAGGAAAGGCAGATGGGCAAGGCTTATGGAAGGCAATAAATGCAGGTTAGGTTGTTTTAAGTATTACTAGGAAATCACTGGGTATGGTGGAGGGGAAAAGTAACATGGTATAAATATTTTATGAAAATCAATCTGGCTATAAAGTACTACCTGGTTTGGAAAGGAGAAGATTCCTTTTATTTTGCCTTTAATATAACCAGAGAAGGATTTGAATAAAGCAGAGCTATATGAGAGTAAAAGAATAAGTACATTTACTATAATTTACTTTTATAAAGCAGATAAGGCAATGCTAATATTATTAATTGTATTATTAAGTAATTACATTAATTGTAATATTCAATGAGAATGTTACATGTTGTCAAGTATCCATGAATTTTTACCTAAAAAGTTTATGTGGCCTTAGTTATGATATTTTAGTAATCATATAGTTATATATTCTAATAGCCTAGTAGTCAATCTGGATGAACTGCACTGGGCACCCAGGAGAAAGCACACAAAATTAAAAGTCTGTCATTGACTTGAATTTATTAGCTCTTCTTTGTTCATAAGAAATGGAAATATTCTATAAAAACCTATTTTTTATTAATGAAAGTTAATAATACCTCTGTAGAGGCATTTTACTCTACATTTCACTCTGGCTTTGGGCTTATTTCAACTTTCTTTATAATAAAGTAGAGGTACATCTTTATCTTTTTTTTTTTTATGAGAGATTTACATAGCTCAGGTACCAAAATATCTAGAGCACCTGCATGACTAGAAACTTTATAGTGCTAATTGGCAATACAGTACACAACCAAATAAGCACATCAGATGAAACTCTTAAAAACAAATATTGAGGCTGGCAAGATGGCCAAATAGGAACAGCTCTGGTCTGCAGCTCCCAGCAAGATCAATGCAGAAGGTGGGTGACATTTGCATTTCCAACTGAGGTACCCGGCTCATCTCATTAGGACTGGTTAGGCAGTGGGTGCAGCCCACGGAGGGCGAGCTGAAGCAAGGTGTGGTGTCACCTCACCTGGGAAGCGCAAAGGGTCAGGGAACTGTCCTCAAGCCAAGGAAAGCCTTAAGAGACTGTGCTGTGAGGAATGATACATTCCAGCCCAGATACTATAATTTTCCCACAGTCTTGGCAACCCGCAGACCAGGAGATTCCCTGAGGTGCCACCAGAGCCCTGGGTTTCAAGTACAGACCTGGGCGGTCGTTTGGGCAGATGCTGAGCGAGCTGCAAAAGTTTTTTCCATACCCAGTGGCACCTGGAATGCCAGTGAGACAGAATCATTCACTCCTCTGAAAAGGGGGCTGAAGCCAGGGAGCCAAGTGGTCTAGCTCAGCTGATCCCACCCCCATGGAGCCCAGCAAGCTAAGATCCACTGGCTTGAAATTCTCGCTGCCAGCACAGCAGTCTGAAGTCAACCTGGAACACTCAAGCTTGGTGGGGGGAGGGGCGTTCACCATTACTGAGGCTTGAGTAGGCAATTTTCCCCTCAAAGTGCTGTTGCGAAGTTCAAACTGGGCAGAGCCTACTGCAGCTCGGCAAAGCCACTGTAGCCAGATGGCCTCTCTAGATTCCTCCTCTCTGGGCAGGGCATCTCTGAAAGAAAGGCAGCAGCCCCAGTCAGGGGCTTATAGATAAAACTCCCATCTCCCTGGGACAGAGCACCTGGGGGAAGGGGTGGCTGCGGGCATGCTTCAGCCGACTTAAACGTTCCTGCCTGCCAGCTCTGTAGAGAGCAGTGGATCTCCCAGCATAGTGCTCCAGCTCTGCTAAGGGACAGGCTGTCTCCTCAAGTAAGTCCCTACCTTCTGTGACTCCTGACTGGGAGATACCTCCCAGCAGGGGTCGACAGATACCTCACACAGGAAAGCTCTGGCTGGTATCTCGTGGGTGCCCCTCTGGGATGAAGCTTCCAGAGAAAGGAACAGGCAGCAATCTTTGCTGTTCTGCAGACTCTGCTGGTGATACCCAGGGAAACAGGGTCTGAAGTGGACCTCCAGCAAACTCCAGCAGACCTGCGGCAGAGGGGCCTGGCTGTTAGAAGGAAAACTAACAAACAGAAAGGAATAGTATCAACATCAACAAAAAGAACATACATACCAAAATCCCATCCAAAGGTCACCAACATCAAAGACTAAATGTAGATAAATCCACAAAGGTGAGGAAAAACCAGCGCAAAAAGGCTGAAAATTCCAAAAACTAGAATGCTTCTTCTCCTCAAAAGGATCACAACTCCTCTCCAGCAAGGGAACAAAACTGGACAAAGAATGAGTTTGACAAATTGACAGAAGTAGGCTTCAGAAGGTGAGTAATAACAAACTCCTCCAGGTTAAAGGAGGATGTTCTAGCCCAATACAAGGAAGCTAAGAACCTTGAAAAAAGGTTAGACAAGTTGCTAGCTAGAATAACCAGTTTAGAGAAGAATATAAATGACCTGATGGAGCTGAAATATAGCACGAGAACTTCGTGAAGCATATACAAGCATCAATAGCTGAATCGATCAAGTGGAAGAAAGGATATTAGAGATTGAAGATCAACTTAATGAAATAAAGCATGAAGAAAAGATTAGAGAAAAAAGGATGAAAAGGAATAAACAAAGCCTCCAAGAAATATGGGACTATGTGAAACGACCAAATCTACATTTGATTGGTGTACCTGAAAATGACATGGAGAATGGAACCAAGTTGGAAAACACTCTTCAGGATATTATCCAGGAGAACTTCCCCAACCTAGCAAGACAGGCCAACATTCAAATTCAGGAAATACAGAGAACACCACAAAGATACTCCTCAAGAAGAGCAACCCCAAGACACATAATCATCAGATTCACCAAGATTGAAATGAAGGAAAAAATGTTAAGGGCAGCCAGAGAGAAAGGTCGGGTTACCCACAAAGGGAAGCCCATCAGACTAACAGTGGGTCTTTCTGCAGAAACCCTACAAGCCAGAAGAGAGTGGAGGTCAATGTTCAACTTTCTTAATTAAAAGAATTTTCAACCTAGAATTTCTTATCTAGCCAAACTAAGCTTTATAAGTGAAGGAGACATAAAATCCTTTAGAGACATGCAAATGCTGAGAGATTTTGTCACCACCAAGCCTGCCTTATAAGAGCTCCTGAAGGAAGCACTAAATATGGAAAGGAATAACTGGTACCGGCCTCTGCAAAAACATACAAAATTGTAAAGACCATTGACACTATGAAGAAACTGTATCAACTGACAGGCAAAATAACCAGTTAGCATCATAATGACAGGATCAAATTCATACATAACTATATTAACCTTAAATGTAAATGGGCTAAATGCCCCAATTAAAAAACACAGACTGGCAAATTGGATACAGAGTCAAGACCCGTCGGTGTGCTGTATTTAGGAGACCAATCTCATATGCAAAGACACACATAAGCTTAAAATAAAGGGACGGAGGAATATTTCCCAAGCAAATGGAAAGCAAAAAGAAGTAGGGGTTGCAATCCTGGTCTCTGATAAAACAGACTTCAGAAAAAAAGAAAAGAAAGATCAAAAAAGACGAAGAAGGGCATTACATAATGGTAAAGGGATCAACACAACAAGAAGAGCTAACTATCCTAAATACACTCAATAGAGGAGTACCCAGATTCATAAAACAAGTTCTTAGAGACCTTCAAAGAAACTTAGACTCCCACACAATAATAGTGGGAGACTTTAACACCCCACTGTCAATATTAGACAGATCAATGGGACAGAAAATTAACAAGGATATTCAGGACTTAAACTCAGCTCTGGACCAAGCAGACCTAACAGACGTCTACAGAGCTCTCCACCCCAAATCAACGGAATATGCATTCTTCTCAGCACCACATCACACTTATTCTAAAATTGACCTCATAATTGGAAGTAAAACATTCCTCAGCAAATGCAAAAAAAACAGAAATCAAAACAAAGTCTTTCAGACCACAGTGCAATCAAATTAGCACTCAGGATTAAGAAACTCATTCAAAATCACACAACTACAGGGAAACTGAACAACCTGCTCCTGAATGACTACTGTGTAAATAACATAATTAAGGCAGAAATAAAGAAGTTCTTTGAAACCAGTGAGAACAAAGACACAATGTACCAGAATCTCTGTGACACAGCTAAAGCAGTATTTACAGGAAAATTTATAGCACTAAATGCTCACAGAAGAAAGTGAGAAAGATCTAAAATCGACACCCTAACATCACAATTAAAAGAACTAGAGAAGCAACAGCAAACAAATTCAAAAGCTAGCAGAAGACAAGAAATAACTAAGATCAGAGCAGAACTGAAGGAGATAGAGACATGAAAAACTCTTCAAAAAATCAATGAATCCAGGAGGTGGCTTTTTGAAAAGGTTAACAAAATAGATAGACCACTAGCCAGACTAATAAAGAAGAAAAGAGAAGAACCAAATAGACGCAAGAAAAATAGATAGACCACTAGCCAGACTAATAAAGAAGAAAAGAGAAGAACCAAATAGACGCAAGAAAAAATGATAAAGGGGGTATCACCACTGATCCCACAGAAATATAAACTACCGTCAGAGAATACTATAAACACCTCTAAGCAAATAAACTAGAAAATCTAGAAGAAATAAACAAATTCCTAGACACATATGCCATCCCAAGACTAAACCAGGAAGAAGTTGAATCCCTGAATAGACCAATAATAAGTTCTGAAATTGAGGCAGCAATTAATAGCCTACCAACCAAAAACAAACAAACAAACGAACAAACGAACAACAACAAAAAACCAGGACCAGACAGATTCACAGCTGAATTCTACCAGAGGTAAAAAGAGGAGCTGGTGCCATTGCTTCTGAAACTATTCCAAACAATACAAATAACTAACTCATTTTATGAGGCCAGCATAATCCTAATACCAAAACCTTGCAGAGACACACCAAAAAAAGAAAATTTCAGGCAATATCCCTGATAAACATTGATGCGAAAATCCCCAATAAAATACTGGCAAATTGAATCCAGCAGTACATCAAAAACTTATCCACCACGATCAAGTCAGCTTCATCCCTGGGATGCAAGCCTCTTTCAACATACACAAATGAATAAACATAGTCCATCACATAAACAGAACCAATGACAAAAATGGCATGATTACCTCAATAGATGCAGAAAAAGCCTTCGACAAAATTCAACACCGCTTCATGCCAAAAACTCTCAATAAACTAAGTATTGATGGAACGTATCTCAAAATAATAAGAGCTATTTATGACAAACCCACAGCCAATATCATACTGAATGGGCAAATCCTGGAAGCATTCCCTTTGAAAACTGTTGCAAGACAAGGATACCCTCTCTCACCACTCCTATTCAACATAGTATTGGAAGTTCTGCCCAGGACAATCAGTCAAGATAAATAAATAAAGGGTATTCAAATAGGAAGAGAAGAAGTCAAATTGTCCCTGTTTGCAGATAACATGATTGTATAATTAGAAAACCCCATCGTCTCAGCCCCAAATCCCCTTAAGCTGATAAGCAACTTCAGCAAAGTCTCAGGATACAAAATCAATGTGCAAAAATCACAAGTATTCCTGTATACCAAAAACAGACAAACAGAGAACCAAACCATGAGTGAACTCCCATTCACGATTGCTAGAAAGAGAATAAAATACCTAGGAATACAACTTACAAGGGAGGTGAAGGACCTGTTAAAGGAGAACTACAAACCACTGCTCAAGAAAATAAGAAAGGACACAAACAAATGGAAAAACATTTCATGCTCATGGATAGGAAGTATCAATATTGTGAAAATGGCCATACTGCCCAAAGTAATTTATAGATTCAATGCTATCCCCATCAAGCGACCATTGACTTTCTTTACAGAATTCAAAAAAAATTAATTTAAGTTTCACATGGAACCAAAAAAAATCCCATATAGCCAAGACAATCCTAAGCAAAAAGAACAAAGCTGGAGGCATCATACTACTTGACTTCAAACTATATTATAATGCTATAGTAACCAAAGCAGCATGGTACTGGTACCAAAACAGATACATAGACCAATGGAACAGAACAGAGGCCTCACAAATAATACCACACATCTACAGCTATCTGATCTTTGACAAGCCTGACAAAAACAAGCAATGGGGAAAGGATTACCTATTTAATAAATGGTGTTGGGAAAACTGGCTAGCCATATGCAGAAACTGAAATGAGACTGCATTCTTACATCTTCTACAAAAATTAACTCAAGATGAATTAAAGGCTTAAATGTAAGACCTAAAACCATAAAAACCCTAGAAGAAAACCTAGGTAAAACCATTGAAGACACAGGCATAGGCAAAGACTTCATGACTAAAACACTAAAAGCAATGGCAACAAAAGCCAAAATTGACAACTGGGATCTAATTAAACTAAAGAGCTTCTGCACAGCCAAAGAAACCATCATCAGAGTGAACAGGCAACCTACAGAATGGGAGAAAATTTTTGCAATCTATCCACCTGACAGAGGGCTAATATCCAGAATCTACAAGGAACTTAAACAAATTTACAAGAAAAAACCAAACAACCCCATCAAAAAATGAACAAGGATATTAATAGACACTTCACAAAAGAAGACATTTATGCAGCCAAAACACATGTGAAAAAATGCTCATCATCACGGGTCATTAGAGAAATGCAGACTAAAACCACAATGAGATACCATCTCACGCTAGTTAGAATGGCGATCATTAAAAAGTCAGGAAACAACAGATGCTGGAGAGGATGTGGAGAAATAGGACCACTTTTACACTGTTGGTGGGAGTGTAAATTAGTTCAACCATTGTGGAAGACAGTGTGGCGATTCCTCAAGGATCCAGAACCAGAAATACCATTTGACCCAGCAATCCCGTTCCTGAGTATATACCGAAAGGATTATAAATCATTCTACTATAAAGACACATGCACATGTATGTTTATTGCAGCACTGTTCATAATAGCAAAGACTTGGAACCAACCCAAATTCCCATCAATGATAGACTGGATAAAGAAAATGTGGCACATATACACCATGGAATACTATGCAATAATAAAAAAGGATGAGTTCGTGTCCTTTGCAGGGACATGGATGAAGCTGGAAACCATCATTCTCAGCAGACTAACATAGGAACAGAAAACAAAACGCCACATGTTCTCACTCATAAGTGGGAGTTGAACAATGAGAACACATGGACACAGGGAGAGGAACATCATACTAGGGGCCTTTCCAGGGGTAGGGGGAGAGGGTAGGGATATCATTAAGAGAAATACCTAATCTAGATGATGAGTTGATGGGTGCAGCAAACCACCATGGCACATGTATACTTATGTAACAAACCTGCATGTTCTGTACATGGATCCCAGAACTTAAAGTATAATAAAACAAACAAACAAAAACCAAATATCAAAAGCGCCTTTCTTCTAGATTTCTTGATAACAGCTTTTTAAAAAAAAAAAAAATGCAGGGGATTTCATTGAGGACTGAATTGAAAAGGAATTGAAGGAGATATTTTAATGTGGAAAAAAACTTTAGAGAAAAATTTATTCCTTTGAGCTTTTTTTTTTTTTTGATTGTGTATAATCTGCTCCTATGATGTTAGTGGGCATCATAGTCAACAAAATTTCCTGTGAATTCTATTCTGCCTGACTTATGTCATCTTGGTATATCAAGAAAGCCGTATCTATCAAAGGTGTTCCTGGATGAAGTATGAAATTGGACTTTGCAATTTGGTGACAAAATGATGCTACATTTTAGATCATTTCAGGGGAAAAATTGGTCATACTTAGACTGGGTACAGTTTATTGTACTATTATGAATGAAAATACTAGGAATCCACTAAATTCTGATTTCTTTCACTTTTAGCCTTTATGTATTGTTTTGTATCACACATGTTCTTACCTATTATAACTATTATGATTTTGATGAATAAAGAGATTATCTAATATTGCAAACCCAGTACAATTTAGGTATCTTACTGATGGTTAAATTACTGACTGTTAAATGAATGAGTCATTGAATGCTACAAAGTAATTCTGTATACAGAACAAAATTCAGCAATTTTTAAGGCATAGCTCTTGTATTGTTTTCCTGCTCTTATATAGATCATAACTTTAGAGGAAGCACTAAAACCAATGAGGGAAAATTCCCTTACAAAAAGTCTCCCACTTGTTAGAATCTGAACAAATCCTTGACCAGAGGATTCTTGCCACAGATAAATTCTAGGATCATTACTTTGGACTCACCTTTAAGGAGTGTGGAGTGAATAGCACAGGTTCTATTTTATCCTCTGTCCTCTTCCTGTTTGGAGGTTTCGCATGAAGCAAATTTTAATTTCCGTGAAATGGAATCTTCCGACTTGCACATAGGATGGATGTATATACAGTTATTCACAAGCTGACATTTGTCTCTTTCGATGGTTCAGTGATGTTTTACTTTGACATGACTCTATTTCTTCTTGTTTTCACGTGTGCGTGTGTATGTGTATGTGTATGTGTATGTGTATGTGTATGTGTGTGTGTGTTGAGGGGAGACTGGGTTTCTGATCTCAGAAATTCTTTGCTGGGCTTTCTTATTTTTCCCTTTATTTCAGTTTCACATGGTTTATGAATCCTTTACTCACACATTTTCTTTACCCATTTGAAGTAGAATATCAACAAAAAGCATTCAAAAGAATTACTAATAAAAGACATTATAAAATAGTTTTAAAAATTCAATTCAGTATGTGGTTTGCAGACAAAATGAGAATCTGATTTATATTCTCCTTAAAAGAATGAACTACTCTTGAATTTGACAGTAGCAGAGCAAAACCATGATAAGATAGAGAGAAAAAAATTAAAGGGAAATTTTTCATTACTTCCAGTTTTCTTATCCTTGATCCAGCCTTCCAGAACAAATGTAATGCAATATTATCTTTTTGGTGTGGTCATGTTTCTTCCTTATTGAAATCTACAATTGTATTATGGTTACAGTTAGATAGATTTCATCAAATCCTACCCTGCTTTCAACATTGAGATCCAAGTTTATATCTCAAACCCATTATGTACTGTATGAGAGTCCAGCCACTAAATAGATGGATTATAGTGATCATGACACTTTTCTTTTTAAACACAGAATATCAGGTCTTCTATTGTTGACACTTCTTGAAGATAATTGGGAAACCGGGTTGCTATTTGGTCCAGTGGGTAATGAAAGGCAAGGTGACTTATCCTCCACAGACTTGCAGGTTTCCAGGTATTTGTTGGACTGTAGCCCCCGAGGGTAGAATTTTTAACATATTTTTTCCTAAATGGAACATTTTCTATCAAATGAGCTAAATTACCTCTAATATCTTCATGACTATTTTATTCCATTCCATTGTAGACTGGACAATTGTAGGTGGCTGTGGAATGACTTTGCCCTTTTGTCAGTAGATGAATGAAAATTAGACCAGACTAAAGAGACATGCTAGTAGGTGTAAACATTCAAAAACAAAAATTGCTTAACAAGAATCAAAGGTAGTAACCATTTTCAAAAGCTGCAATTCAGCAAGAGACATTTGAAGTCTGGAAAGGATGCACTGGTCATATAGTAATGGAAAGTGTAGAAAACTTCAACATATTCGTGGTTGGATTCTTCTTCTTTGTGAATAATGCATAGTGTTAGCAAAATATTCTTTCTTGTGTAATGGAAATAACAATTGTCTTCTTCTTCCAATTTTTATAAAATTTCTAATAGTAGCCAAATAACTAGCTATTTATGCCTCATCCTTCACCATATAGTTTTAATCCCTGGACACAAAAGTATGGTTTACCCAAAGGTGTATGAACAGGAAGAGATTCATATAGTATAGAGACACAGAAAGCCTGTAGATTAGGCTCTAGGTTTTGCATGCACCATCTTGTCTCTGTTCTCTTGAAGATGTGCATGGTTTATCAGGGTTTGGCAGGTGGAACCTCACCACCTGGGTGTGGAGCCAGAAGATAAGATGTTCTCAACACTCATAAATTTCCATTCTGCTCCGAGTGAGGGATGATTCCACATTAAAACGACAGTAGTATATTGCCTGTGATAGACATTTGGTTTAGAAATATTAATTATAATGAGAATTATTTATTTCTGCTCTGAATTATTTTTACTTTTTTGCTTGATAGTATTTGTTTTATACAAAATAGGTACATACTCTGTTTATATTACATGATTTTAAAGTGACATTTAGAATGCATATCCAAGTTCTATTTTAGCGGGCTTTCATGATCAGTGCAGTGGTTATAGTTGTGAAATTGTGGCCTCTAGGTGGCAGCATTTCAAGTCTTTAAAATACATATTTTCAAGTATACCAAAAATGAGGTGTTTCTGAATGTGGCTAGTGATATTTTAGGGGAAGTGTGGTAAGAAGGCCTAATTTGCTGAGAAAAATCAAGGACTGGTTGAATTTTTAGGACACATTTGTCATCAATAAAAACGAAATTGGCAGGAAACCAACTGACTGCCCACAAATAAAAGAAGTTTGTGTTTTTGTTCGCAGCTGGGCTTTCCAAGGATTGACAGTGTGAATCTCCATACATCATACTCTCTAGAGTGCTGGTGGAAAGAAAACCTCCTGCAGTCATTTTTCTCAGAGTGTGTGAGTTCAAAGAGAATTCTCTGCTGCAGTGGTCTGTGTGGCTTCCTAAACAGGGACATGGCCCTGGGCTGCATGCCCAGAACTGTATCAGATTGGCTGTCTGTCATTATAAGAAAATATTTATTAACTGCTTATTATATGCCAGCTACATACTTACTTTACATAAACTTATGGATTCATTCTTCATGATAATCTTAACAAGTAGCTACTGCTATTCTCCATTTTGCAGATGAAATACTGAGGCTCAGAGACTTTGCCCAAGGTAACACAGCTGGCAAGTGGCAGCACTGGGATTTGAACTCAGCCAGGCTTACTCCACAGATTTTTTCTTATCTACCATGCTAGACTGTAGAGTCCAAGCCAGGGTAAAGGCCTAGATAGAGAGAGCAAAGTACAGCAGCAGGTATAGTGTGGCTTTCTTGGGCTTAGGGGAGAAATGTCTTTACGTTCAAGGTTTTACAAAGAGTTCTTCTGAAGACTTTGAGTCTACTTTCCGACCTGGCGTTTCAGTTCAACTCAGCACACATTAATCGAGTGCCTCTTATGATCTAGAAATCGTGCAAGGCATGAAGCACAGAAAGACAGGTAAGGTACAGATAAGACTTTACCCTAAATCTTAGAAAGATGCTCTTTATTTTACAAATGTCCTTAGATGACAATTCTCTGCCAACATTCTTGAAGCAGCAGAATGACACAGTGAAGATGCAAAGCTCCAAATGCATGCTTGTTCTGTACTGGAGGTTAGACTTCCTTTCTGATCCCCTCTCAAGTCATTCAGTGAATTACAACAGATGCCAACATCAGATGAATCCGATTCATAGTGTCTTCTCTGGCTGTCTGCAGCAGGCTATGTTTGCTGGAAACTGCTTATTACCCTGCTGGCTTAGTGATGAGCTTCTCAGACCACAAATATGCAATAACTTTAAAGAAAGAAAAAAGTAAACTTTCTTCTTCCACTCCTGTATTTTAGATTATTTTTGACTCCTGACCTGTTCTCTAAAATAGCAAACACCATATAGAAAAAGCTATCAGCTGATAAATAGTTACGCAAAAAAGACGTAGCAAAACTGTATCCCTAGCAATGAAGGCATCATCTGAAATGATATTTACTATCAAATTTCCCAAATTACATGTAACAAATAAATGAAAACCTCATACCTTAACTGTTTAGCAGGAATTGCAACTTGATTCTATGACCATTTTTTACTAGCGACTAGGAGCAATTGATTAGGGAGCTCAGAAATTAGAAATGTGAAAAGAATATACTTGCGCTTAAACAATTTGTTCATAAAATGGACTTTAAAAAACTTATTATTTCCATGTCTCTAAAAGCCATAGCTAAATAGTAACCTTTCTGGAAGAGATTGCTTGGGGCCATGCCATTGGGGGAAACCCAAGCACTTCATAATAATAATAACCATTGAACTAATATTCAATCAAGCTGTATACTAAGCTCATGCACCATCTCATTCAATCCTGCTAAACATCTATTTTACAAAGAAGGAACTCAGGCTCAGAAAGGTTACCTTTCCAAGATCATATAGCTGGTTGTGATAGAGTAGAGTCACCAACCTGGGAGGCTTGTCTAACAAAACTATGCTCATGCCTACCTTCCCATCTCTCTGACAAAATCATTTTACATTTACTCATTGACTGTACTTAGTGCCCATTCATTCAGTATATTGGAACGATAAGCCTTTACTGACTTCCTGAATTTTTGTGGATTTATTGTGGGAAATAAGTTTATTTCCCAATTTTATACTCTCACTGCTCCAGATACTTTTTTCTTTCATGACTTGTCACGTTGTCATTTTGCAATCATTTGTGTGGTGATTTCATTAGTGTCAGTATTAGCTATTTATTGGTATAGCAAATTACTCCAAAACTTTGTGGCTTAAAGCAATAATAATGACTTATTTTCTCTCGTGGCTTCTATGGGTCAGGAATTCAGATAGGGCATGCAGAGATTCCTTGCTTCTACTCCATGATGACTGAATCCTCAGCTGGGACTGGAATCATCTAGAGACTTGCTCACACAAGTGTCTGACAGTTGATGCTGCCTGTCAGCTGGGTGTCTAGCAAAGGCTTTGGTTGGAACATCTATACATAGCCTCAGCATCTGTCCTGGGCTTTCTCACATAATGGTTGTCTCCAAGGGCAGGTACCCAAGACAGAGGTGGAGCACTAAAGAGGAAACTGCATTACCTTGTTTGTGAAAGGCAGGAATGGGATAATTTTATTGAGGTATAATTTGCATACCATATAAGTCACTTATTTTAAGAGTAACATACAATTCAACGTTCCCACTTGTGCCAGATATGATTTTATTTACACAATTTTGGTAAGCTGGTGCACACGTTTCTTGCAGTTATTTTCTTTCCTGTTGGAAGGGCTGTTGACTCATCTGTAGATTTTCTATTGCATGGTTTTCACATTTTTTAATCTTTCATTTGTGGTTTCTCAGTCTTAACTCTGTCTTGTCTTAACACAGAGATTCTACCTTTTGCTTGCTCTTGGGTGCTTACTTTTATCCATGGCTTTTGGGTATTTTTCTGTTTTTAATACCTGCCCCACATTGAAACTACCATTCTTATTTGGTCTCTGGCTTCTGATCATTTTTGGGTATAGCACATTCCCTTTGTTGTTTGGCACTCTAGACTCTAGCCTTTTTTCCTTTCACTCTTTGCTTTCATTCCTGCCTCCGTTATAGCTCAAGGTCTTAGAGTTTGTTCTTAAGTGGTATAAAAATGGTAAAGTATACAGGAAAATAAAAGCATAGATATTTTTCAAGGTTTATACCATTGGCATTCATGTGAATGGACACATAATTAAATAAATATCTACTCATGTTAGGATTAACGATAAAATGAAGATAATTGGGTATTCTTGAGGTACTCCGTAAGTCACTTTGGCATCTCTGACGATGAGATAGCTTATTTGAAATGGGATCCTTGATTGGAGAAAAAGTATTTTGGGTTCCTGGGCACCATTCTCCTACACACACATATTCTGTATGTTTGTCAAGAACTTTCTTTACACGTGTGAGTAACCCAAAAGTAGTCATGCAAAATAACTGATAAATGTGGCTTCTGCTGTTGCAGGGCAAGGAATTTCAGCTGTAGACACTATTGACTCATTGCTCTAAACAATTCCTCCCACTTCATTGCAAACAAAATGCTAAATTCTGATTTTGTTCAGGTATATGACTGAAATGTGAGCAGGAAAGGTGGAGTTAATCTCACACTCCCTAGCTCTAGGGAATAAACAATGAAGTGAAAGCCTACACTCCTCCTTTATCCCTTGGGAAGTGTGGTATGGTGGCATGAGCTTGGAGGTGCTGCAGCTATTTTGTGACCATGAGGGGAGAACCAACGAAGTAGCAGGGAAGCCAACCTAGAGCTCTGTTTTTTTTTTTTTTTTCTTTTGAGAAGAAACTTTGCTTTTTTTCTCCACCTGATCTCAAACTCTTGGGCTCAAGAAATCCTCCTGCCTCAGCCTCCTGGGCAGCTAAAGTAACCAACTCTGAAACTTCTTCTCCAAGGAGTCTTGGTAAGTGAGACACTAAAGTGTTATTAGTATTTAAGCCACTTTCACATATTTTGTTATTTGAAGCAGAAGTGCTCCTAAATGACACAATTCCTAACTGTGAAAAGAACAAATCATATTTATCCCTGTTGGCAACAGAATAAATGTATACAACTACTTGCTCTCATTAACAATCTTGCTATATGCTGTACATTATCCCTAAGATTATTATAATTTATAATTTTTCCTTTGGAAATTCAGAGCTCATAATAGCGTTTGACACTTCTAGACACCTGAGGCCATGATGACTGTGTGTTAAAGAAATATTAAATTAAGATTATACATAAAAATGGTTTACCCAAGTTTTAGAATGTATGCTTTCATATATTAAAGGAGATAGGGAGAAAACTCTGAAGATCTGAGGAGAGGATTTAGGAAACAGAAATGTTTGGAATTGGAAACTATAACATATCTCTATGGGAGGAGCACAGACTGCTAGGCTAGGGATCATTTTGTACTGCCCAATTGTGTGCGGGACACTCACTGGAATCAATCAGAGTCATACCCCAAAATCGATGGCAGATCTTGCGCTGAAACTGTAAATGAGGAAAGCTGAAAAATCCAAGCTATTTCTTGATATATGTCAGGGAATGCAGCAGGCTTTGGGGAGGTCAGATGCTTGATGGAAACGAATGTGCTTGAAACTCTAATATTGCTGGATAAATTAACAAGAAAGCAAGAATCCTATTCATTGTCTTTCTTTAAACTTGGAATGATTTGTTATTTTTTTAAAAAGGCCTCCAGCACTGCAATTATTATTTTTTCCAGATGGTTGAGTATTTTAATGAATAATACTCAGTCTTTGAAGAAATGGTATGAAATTAGACATTTTTCTTTCCAATAGTCTCAGAAAAAAATTTCTTTTCTTTCAGGCCTAAACTAAACCTGTGCACCAGAGGCTAAATTCTGTGCATGCTCATTTCTGGAACAGAAATGTTACATGAATAAGTGCTGTACCAGCCACTTTATGGGGAGTCTCCTTGACTACTAGAAATAGTATAAAGAAGGCAAGGTGGAACATCTGGCAACGTTAAGTGTCAAAAATCCATTTTCAAAGCCTTTTGTCATGGGGTTCAAGGGAATAAATAAAAACGTTCTTCTAAGTCCTGGTATGATTCTATACGTTAAGCAGAAGTTGTGATTTATGAAGGAGAAGAAGACTTTAATCAACTAGATAAACGAAACAGAATCTTGCTCAAAGTCGGTGTTTATTAGAAGTTTGTCTTATCGGTTGTAACTGGAGAGGGAATTTTTAAAAATTTTGCTTTCAATCTTTAGTCTGAACCAGGCCAACTCTGTAATTTATAATCTCATCATTTAGAGGGTAAGTGGTTACTGTATTTTTGTTGTCTCTTCCTTGTGCGACACTTTTCATCATTTTTATTAGCATTTTATCACTCCATAGCATGTATTAAGTTAGTATGAGAAATTTACATTATACATTATTTTAGGGTCTACAATATGAGATCTAAGGCAATTCTGAGAAAAAGTAAAAGTATTAAAAATGATCTAAAGTTTTTTTGATCACATGAAAGTTATAAGAGATGCTTAGTGGATAAGAGCAAAGGTGTAGACAGTCTAATATTTGTGGATGTAGCCCTCAAGAAATTTGCAGAATGTGTGACTTCTACAGTACTGTGTGGAATCTGGGACTTTAGAGGTCATGTATTCAGCTCTTTCTCTTACATATGAAGAACTGGAGGAGCTCAGAAAAAGTCCATTATCTTGTCCAGCACCATACTTTGGGTTAGTGAAACAGGAAGAGAGCCCACATCTTCTGACCCTTGTTCAGAACAGAAGTCTTTAGACTATGTCATAATATTAATCTCAAATGTCTCTAAATTTATCCAATACTCCACTGGAGGTCTATCATTTTATAATTATCTGTAGCCTTGTTTTTCAAGAACATTTGCGGGGTTACGGATTCCATTAAATTAACACATCAGTACACAAAATTTGCATCTGTTATTTTTGTCCTAAAACAGCCTCATTAAAATTTCCAGCTTACTTCTGGTTTCAGTGTTTTGGGATTTAGTAAATTATTGTGCAATATATTTATACTCGTTATAATATTGCTTCTCTCGGTTTCAATGTGTTTATCAGAAAGTGTTGCTATAATTGATCTCTAAGGTCCAAACCTGGAATTCTATTAATCTATATACAATTTCTATTTATTCTGTGGCTAAACTCTCCCTGGTATTAGTATGTTATTGTGTTTCTTTCATTGGAGGACAAAAGCTTTCTTTGTGTTTACTAACATAATTTTAGACATGAATGGCTAGAAATATTTTTGGCAAGCTTCTGCTTCATCCCTGAGTTAAACTGGGGTTTAAGACTGACCAGGAGAGTAACACCACTATAGTCTTTTAGAATGCCAAGAAGTCTGGATTAAAAGTAAGTTCCCTGAGCTAGCCGCTGTCTTTCATGTTCCTTAGTGCAGGTCTCTCTTTCTGATCTCACAGTCCTTGGATTCTCAAGTGCTAGAGATGCAGAACCATTGCTCATTCTACCTTCTCCCACACCCAACCCCCCACCCACCTGCCTGTACTTACTGAACTGCCCTAGGGCATGTAAGCTATGGCCTCATTCTCCAAAGTTCCTAGGGCCTTAAAGTCCTCTGTTGTTCAGAGCTCCTAGACATGTCATTCTAGTGGTACCGGTACCAGATAGATGCTCAAAGACTTGTGGTCAGGTTGTGGTCTTGGGCCTGCACTGATGGGCTATGAACATAAATTATATCAACTGTAGGGCGTGCAGTGGGAGTCAGTGCTGCAGGAACTGTTAGCCCTGGTTTTTCTAATGTGTCAGTGTCAGTGTGAAGGTGACTATACTGATGATGAGGGTGAAGAGAACCAAATAGTAAACACTACTGGGGAAAACTTGAAATCTGTGCTGATGAATATAAAACAAGGAGGGGAAAATCAAGGTTTAATTTGGCTATGCAAAAAATACTAATTACTTTTGTGACCTAATTTTAACTTAGGTTTATTTGTTGAGCAGCAAACTAATAATTGTGTATATAGCTAAATATGTCACATAAATTCTACTGTAAGTTTTATTGATTCCATTTTTCAATTTTACTCTTGTGTGCTCATTCCCTAACTCGTGCAATGGGATTGTTTCAGATCTTAACAAAAAGTTAAATTACATCCTAAGTTAATGGTGAACTTAAAGGATTTGTGTGAATGTTAATGAATGCCCACCTAGTAACTGTCAGGTACATACAGGTAGATCTTGTGAAGCATTTTGGAATGGGGGACTTAAATCAAACATTATTCTTTGAAGAATTTTTTTAATAATAACATTTCTTGTTTGTTCCTACATGTTCATTGATAAAGTAATGAAAAAAAAAAAGAGTAGTTCTTTACACATAATTGCAAGATAGAAAGATAAGCAACAGTAACATTTTGGTGTAAAATTTATGAATCTTTATACACACACACACACACACACACATTTTTGGGGAGAGCAAAATTGCTCTCAACATTCTATTTCCTTTGTTTTTACTTTAAGTATTAGCTTTTCTGGGTGAGTGAGGGTATTGCCATAACTAATTTAATTCACCCCCAGCTCTATGAATCCTTATTTCATTTTCACTTGTTTTTGTACATCAATATAAAAATTATTTTTAATTCACTATTTCATGCCTAACAATGTTTTGTGAAAATTTTCATGTTATTAAATATTACTCAATATTATTTAATGGCTTTGTATTATTCTATTGTGTGTTTTTATATATATCATAATATTTTTCCAATCCTTTTTTAAACATTAAAGGCTACTTTAAAATTTTTCCATGGCTATATTTTATGCTGTTATTGTCCTTGTACATAAACTCTTTCACACATGTCTGATGATTCGTGTAGAGTAAATTCCTAAGTGTGTAATTTATAGGTCAAACAGCCTCCCAAATTTAAGTTTTTATAAATACAATGAAAATGACCTCCAGAAATGATGTACCAGTTTATATACTTCTGAATTTTAGCTTAGCATATTATTAAATATTTATTAATCAAGTTTAATATGATAGCACATTGTTTTAATTTGCATTCCTTCCTTTAATAATGTTTTCATATACTTACTAATCACTTGTACTCTTTTGTACATTTTTGTGATTATTAATCTTCATTATTCATTCCTTTACATATTAACTTTTATTGTAAGTATTACAAATTTATTTTCTTTTGTTCCTTAATACACTAGCTGTGTAATCTTGGGACAGTGATTTATCTTGCCTGTATCTCAGTGTCTTTAAAGTAGGACTGAATAATCTAGAGCACTTCTTAGGTTAATGTGTTCTGAATCTAAAAAGTGGCTCAGATTTGGGGACTGAGTGGAAGTGTAACATTTTGTTGGGCTGACCACCCTCAGTTTCCAGCTCTTCCATTGCTACCTTTTTCTGATTGTAGACATTAAGTAGCACCATTGTTAGTCGCATGTCTGTTTTTCTCCTCAAGGTACAAAGCTCTCTTAAGAAATCCCTGAAAGTCAAAGCCTCTAGATTACTCTCTGACCTTGCCTGTAGTTAAGGTGTTTCTGGTGGCTTAGTATCACTACCTGAACTGTTATTTTTTGTTACAGGGTCCTCTCTTCCCCCACAGACATGAATGAACCCAGCTCTATGACCACCTCTCTCATAACCAGCCCCGGCCGGCAAAGGCAGCCACCACAGAGCTTCTTAGTGATGTATCAGCGCATTCCTGATGGACAGTGTGTTACTTGCTGTTCCATTCTCCCAGTGAAACATAATTCTGTGGTCAGTATTCTGATCTTCCACGTCTTGTCTAGCATTCCCACTTCTCTCAGCCTCTTTCTTCTTTCCTCTACCACCTGTCAGGTGACTCTGACATTTCCACCTCACTCAGCATGGGCTGTCACTTTCCTCAGATTTCCAAGAGCCACTCTGGCAACAAATGTACCCACTCCGTGAGGTTCCTGCCAGGTGGTTAAATCTTATGTCTGGAGGAATTGATCCAAGTCAATACATCTTTGTTTATGCAGTCGTATATACCGGCCTTCTTGACCAAGTCCCCTGTAAATGCAATACCAGAGGCACTCTCCTGTCTCTCACTGGTAAGAGATAGATATTTCTTGTAGCTTCTTTGGTTTATAGCGTACTTCCTTATCAGGCTTAACATGTACCCATGCAGGTTATGCTCAGATTTATTCTAGTTATAAAGCTGCTATCCAGGAGAGAAAGTAAGGACATCTCCCAAGAGGAATACCCGTGTTTTTTGCAGGGGTGGAGCCTCTACAGCATCTCCAGTGAAAGGATTCATGTTTGTGTTTCATGGTTTTCTACCCAGGACCCTGATCCTAGGGCAACACATCTTCCTCAACTGAGTATTGAATCATCTGTAGGTCTCTGTGATTTAACTTTCCAGATCTGCAATCCGCTGCTCACTAATGTCTTGTCTTCCATTTTGTAAGCTATTAAACAGGCTAATGGCTTTCACACTTAGCCTTTAACTTCATGACAGCCCTCAGTTTCTTGTTATTCTTTTGTAGTTTATTCCTTTGTAGCCAGGAACCTCCAATCTCTGTCGTCTTTACAGACATTGCTGCCCTTACAGCAATATCTGTACCAATACAGACATTGATACCTAAAGGTCTTCCCAAGGTACCGTTGGTGACCTTTAGCAATTCAGCATTCTGATGCCAAGGGCTACCCTGCCTCATATACCACACAGGATGGCACCCTTTTAATGAGGCAGTGAGTGAGCTAGTTCCCACACCCCGTCAAACTGTTTTTCTTGGACCACAAGTGGCAGGCACCATTTGTATTTGTTCAGATGCTCAAGAGGCAGTCACCAAGAAAGAACTAGACATGTATTAGTTTCATTTGGCTGCTCTAACAAATGACCACAAATTTAGTAGTTTTAAACAGCACATTTATTTTAGTTCTGGAGGCCAGAACTAAAATCAGTTTCTGTCTGAAATTAGTTTCACTGGTCAAGATAAAGGTGTCAGAAAAGAAGCACTCCCTCCAAAAGCTCTAGGGGAGAATCTTTTCCTTGTCTTTTCCAGCTTCTGCCAGCTGCTGGTGTGCCTTTGTATCACCAGAGTCTTAAAATCTCTCTCTCTCTCTGTCTCTGCTAGTCCTCACTGTAAACCAAAAATAGAATTCTAAGACCCGCAACCATCTGAATGGATCCCTCCTCTCGGCCAAGGGCATTCCAAAGCTAACCTGAAAAACTAGCTTAGGCCATGATGGGAAAGGGCAGTGGAACAGCCCTCATTATACCCTCCTCCCTTTTGGAATTCAGGGCCAACTAGCCAGCATTAACATTAAAATAGAGATCTTAAGACTGATAGAACAGATTCTTTAAATCTGATAAGAAACATTTACAATCTATTCTCTCTGAAGCTTGTTATCTGGAGACTTTATCTCTATGATAACAATCTTGGTCTTCACAGCCCCTCATGGTAACCCATACATTTCTTTTGATTCCAGGTCTTTAGATAATAGCTCAACAATGGCCAATCAGAAAATACTTGAATCTACCCATGACCTGGAAACCACCCACTCCCTCTTCCAGTTGTCCCACCTTTCTAAACCAAACCAATGTACATCTTACATGTATAGATTGACATCTTATGTCTCTCTAAAATGTGTAAAACCAAGTTGTTGCTTGAACATGTTAGGCACATGCTCCCAAGATTTCCTGAGGGGTGTGTCACAGGGCATTTGTTACTCATATTTGGCCTAGAATATCTCTTCAAATATTTTACAGAGTTTGAGTCATTTTATGGGCATCACATTGCCTTCTCCTTTGTTTATATTTATGTCAAACTTCCCTCTGCCTCTCTCTTATAAGGGCAGTGGTGATAACTGCCCTTTAGAGCCTGGTCAGGTAATTCAGGATAATCTCCTCATCTCAGGATCCTCAACTAATCACATATGCAGAGATCCTTTTCCCAAATAAAATACATTAACAAGTTCTAGGAATTATGACCTGATATCTTTGGGGGGCTACCACAACATGCAAGGGATTTATTGGGGAAAATAGCTCTGAAAATAAGGGAGAGAACCAGAGAAGATGGAAAAAGCCTTCAATGCAGTTCTGACATCTCTGAAATGGAGTGACAAGGAAGGCGCAATGTATATAAAGAGTTTCAGACTGCAACAGAATTTCTGAAAAGTTTTGTCCAGTCTGATGAAAAGTCCTTGAGCCAAAGTGTTTCATTTAAAAAGTCTCGTGTCTTCAGGAATGAGCCTGCATCAGTGTGCCCACTGTGTAAAGTCATTGACTAAATGTAGCCCATTGGAAGTGTGGCCTGGGCAGGCGGTGGTGGTGGAGCCAGAAGGGCAAGAGCTTGAGCTGTCAGTCATTTACACTTCCCACAGCAGTAAAGCTGAGCAATAAATTTTCATGGCCATGACATCCATCCATGTACCTCTCCATCAGATCTTGTTGTCACCAAACTTCACATTTCTAAAGGTCACTAACCAGCTGTCCAACCTATTAGCCATTTACCAATAATTAGTTTAGATTTATACTTTTCTATCTTCCCTTTTATGCTCCATAGATTATGCCTGAAGTTCTGCTCAGTGAATTTCCTTCCACTACTCTCTTTCCTCAAAACCCCTAAGCAGGAAGGACTATGATAAAACAGTGTTAAATTCTTGGCTGGTGAAAGAACACCTTGTAGAGTTATCCTTAAGCAAGACCTGTGCTTTTCCCTCCTCTATCTACCTGCTTTAAGGAACTACTTATGAGTCCATAGATGTTGATGAGGGAAAGGTGTCAAGGCAATCAGGGTATGTCCCATGGAGTCTGATTCACTGGCTCATGTGATTTACTTAGACTCTCTAGACCATCTTCAACCTGGTCCTGAGTGTACCACTTCAGTTGAAATGTGCAATGCTGCTACACATCTCCAACTTTACAATTTGGCACATTAAATAAGGTCCAGCTCATGATGGAAGTCCTGGTTCTGTAATTCATGGTGTAAGGGCTAGACACCTTGTGACTATGGAACCATGGATTCCCATCACAATGTCTTGTGCCTCTGTCAGACTCAGTTCCAGGTGGAGATTTGGTTTCAAATGAAGGATAGTTGTTGGAAGAAAACAGCATGTCCTTTCCCCCAAATCCTAAGAGTCTGTGCTGTGATGTTTCTATTAATCCTTCTCTCTACCAAATACAACTCAAGTATCATCCAGTATGCTTGCTCATAAAGCCTAAATGACAAGGCCACTCACCCCACAGCTTTGTGCTCAATGTTTAGCCTTTTCTTTCCTGGGAACCCATTTAAAGCTGGGTGCTTTATATGTTACCTTTCACATGGATTGGGGCAGTGCACCCAAATGTTGTATATATTCTCTACAAAATTTAGAAAGGTCTACCAAGCACTGTGCCTCTTTCTTCACAGTGGGATTGCCAAGTGCAGCCAAACTTTCTGTCATTTTAGAGAGGTGATCTTCTATGTGCAAGTCTTCTATATATAAAACGTCTTCTATGTGCAAGTCTCTGACTTTTATGGAATTTATCTCACCTCCCTCTGGCATGCATACATCTTTCAAAAGCATCTATTTTTTGCTACTTCCTGATCACCAGGTCCAATTAGCATATTACCATCAATGTAAAGAACCAGTATGATGCTTGTGGAATATCAAGGCAATCAAAGTCCCTCTAGGATATATTAAGACTGAGAGCTGGAGAGCTGACATAGCTCTGAGTTAAAAGAGTGAGGGCAAATCGTTTCTAATTTTCTTGATTCTTGTTATAGAAAAGAAAATTTTTGCTGGGTCAATGACTGCATAAAAGGTGCCAAGGGCAGTGATGATTTGCTCCAATGGTGACACTACATTTGAAATAGCAGCTGCAATGAGTGTCACAACCTGATTCAGTTTATGATAATGTATAGACATCCCTGAACATACATCTGTCTTTTGCACATCTAAATAGGGGAGCAAAAAGAGGATATAATAGAAATTTTCACCTCTTCACCTTTCATGACTTTGATGGTGGTATTATTCTCTGCAACATCCAGGGATGGATGTAGTATTGCTTTAAATGAGGTGAGGATGGGGGATGGGGAAACCAGTAGAGAGCAATGAATCTGGCTTCTTACAGTAACAGCTCTGACACCACTGATTATAGAACCAATGTGCAGAAGAAAATAACCACAGAATGGGTGTACAGTCACAGTGGATCTACTGTGAATGGACTAAAACCAAGACTCCATCTATCACCTGACCTCCACAAGACTCTACTGTTTGACAAGGGTAGCCTTTCTGGTCTTTGTGGGTCAACATCAGATTAGAGTAGTATCTTTCAACATCTGAATATTTACTTGCCTTTTCTCAGTGTACAGTTACCCTGGTACCCAGCCATGCGTTTCTTTGGAAAAGGCTTGGAAGAAGAGTTTTAGTAAACATCTGTGGCCATGTGCAGGGTCTTCTTCAAGTTCTCCAATTAAGGGATTGGGGGATCTGAGAGCTAGAATTGGCTAAATGGTCTTGTAATCCCATTCCAGTGACTCATATCAAGTTTTTGCCACTAGACTTAGAATTTTTTCACAGACACATGTCAAACAGTATTTTGATAGCTGCCCATTTATTTTATTCCTAGGGATCTTCATACTCAATTAGCTACCACCAGAGATCCCGTTAGGTTAAAACACTTTGATTACTGCTCCGCCCCATTGGCTTATTATGGTAATTGCACACAGCTTGTCGCTGATGATTAAAGACTGCCACCTGGTTTCTATCCACCTGGAAATGAAACCAGGGAGCCTAATTTTATGAAGGCATCTGCAACCATCATCTCTAGCCTAAAAAGAACGGCACCATCAAACTTTTTAAGAATGTTGCAGGATGGGTGCAGTGGCTCATGCCTGTAATCTCAGGACTTTGGGTGGCCGAGGCAGGTGGATCACTTGAGGTTAGGAGTTGGAGACCAGCCTGGACAACGTGGTGAAACCTTATCTCTAATAAAAATACCAAAATTAGCCGGGTATTGTGGCATGTGGCTGTAATCCCAGCTTCTTGGGAGACTGTCGCTTGAACCCAGGAAGCAGAGTTTGCAGTTAGCTGAGATCACCCCACTGTACTCCAGCCTGGGCAACAGAGTGACTGCATCTCAAAAAAAAAAAAAAAAAAAAAGAAAAAATCAGAATGTTGGTCTTCTCCACCCTGGTGCATTTCCTAATATCTTGGTCAAGGGGATGTCCTCCTGATTACCAAGAGGAATGGCTAGATTTGGCTAAGCAGATCGCCCATAGTAGTTTCATTTCAACATTATCTCCCAAAACCTCCACACTCACTCTGTCTTCTGTAGAATGCCAATTTCTGGCATCTATCTTTATCCTCTCTTTGTGTCAGCCACTATTAAGTCCACACTTTAAATTTTATCCAGCATTTCCAGGTATTTTGTATTTGGAAACTTTTATGATTATATATATTTATAAAATGATTTAATATATTTAAACTTTTATGATTATATATTAACTTAATAGTATATAAATATATAATATTTTATATATAATTAAACATGTTCATATTTATATTTTAAGATAGGGGGGTCTCACTATTTTTCCCAGTCTGGTCTTGAACTGCTGGCCTCAAGGGATCCTCCCACCTCAGCCTCCCAAGTAGCTGGGATTACAGGCATAAACCACTGTACCCAGATCTTTTCTGGTTATATATTCTGCCATGGTACAAGAAATGCATTATTTCTATGATTTAAGGTTAATATTTATATTATTTTGAATGCCATCTACAGTTCATTATTTTATATTCCCCCTGACTATAATAAGGGTCTTGTTATGCTTTATCTGTTAAATATTCATTACCATATTTTTAGTATTGTTTAACGTTTTTGAGTATAACCTCCTATTATCAACTCACAAATAAATTTTTATCTTAGTTTCTTTCATGTTTTTATAAACCTCTTTGATTCTGCTCTGCATTCTAATAAGTTTCTTAGTATTGTCAGCCTACTTATTATCATTTCGACTACGTAAACTACTTTATTCCTCATTGCATATTTCACTCCAATTGCTATATTTTATATTTACGGTATCTTGAAATTTACATGTTCTTATTTTGTTTTTGTTTACTGGTCCTCAGTTTTCTGTTTTCTTCTGTTTTTAATTGAAGTGATGCCTTCATTGATCCCGTTGAATATTTGCAATGTATTTTAAAGTCTTTGTTAAACTATTTTATGGGATGAATTTCACCTGGAGTGAATTCCTATACCAGTTATTAATATTATTGGTTGCCTTTCCTAGTGCTGGTATTTCTATTTTTTAATTGCTGTTTAAAAAGTCACCACAAATGAAATGGCTTAAAATGACACATATTTATTATCCTACACTTTTCATGTTTTAGAAATGCAGGAACATCTAGATCAGAATCTAACCAGCTGCAATTAAGGTGTCCAGCAGGGCTGAAGCCTCCTCCGAGACTTGGAGTTCTCTTCCAAGCTCAAGTCACTGTTAGCAGAATTTATGTCCTTGCAGCTGTAAAACTAATGTTGGCTTGTTTCTTCAAGTCCAACAGGACATAGAAGCTTTGACTTCTTTTAAAGAACTCACCTGATTAAGTCAGGCCCATCAAGGATTATCTTTCTTTTCATGATCTCAAGTCAATTGATTTAACTTAATTATATCTGCAAAGTGTTTGCACCTTTGCCATATAATGTAACTTAATCACCAAAGTGCCATTAATCATATTCACAGGTTCTGCTACACTCAAAAAGAGAGAATTACATAGGATATATCAACCAGGAAGTAGAAATCTTGAGTCATCTTAGAATTCTGCCTACCATAGATGTATCATGGATTATTTTTTGGGGGAATGTGACATTAATTTTCAGTGGGAGATTTTTCTTTTCTTTGCTTTCTTTACCATCTCTGAGAAATGGTATTGCTGCTGCCTCCACTCTGCCTCTTGATTCCTAATCCAAAACCAGGTCTTGCAATTTTTTAATGCTGATTTTCCACGATGATGTTTGGAATGCTGTAGACAGAAAAGTTGTGGGAGAGAGAAAGGTTGCTGGCCTTATGTCCTGATCAAGTGCTGTTCTAACTCTTCTGCCTCCCTAAATAGAACTACAATCCCAAGTGGCACTCTATAAGATTTTTTTCCTTATTTTAATAATAATAATATTTCTTTATTTTCTAGCTTTCTTTCAGGATTTGCAGCCAAACCCAGACTTTGGCTTCCAAAAAACATGAGTCTGGCACTGGTTTTACATGGAGGATGGAGGTCTTCTAGTTTCCTTTGTTCCCACTGTCAACTTCTGCTGCAGAGCCTACCCGTTCTGTACATTTGGTCTCTATTGATCATTGTGCTTTTCTGTCCATTTCTAGACCATCATAATCTTTAACTGTTAAGTTGTTTAATTTTCTTCTTTTAATATTATTTTCCTGCCATTTGTACATCTTTGGAACAGAGACAGTTTTCAAAGTGTGAACTCATTATGCCATTTTCAGCCAAAAGTCCCTCTGTGTGTTTTTTTTTTTTTTCTTATGAAATGTATTTAGTTGGTTTTTATTTTTGGACTCAAATTAAGCATCTTTGTGCTTTAAAGAGGTCTCAACATAAAATCATGAGGCCTATAAATTTAGAAAAGGTTATATTTATTTCTTAAGAAGGGTTGTAAACTGTAGGTTGGGAAGTGGGACTCTGTCAGGGACTGAAAACAAGCACTTCAAGGGAGGAAAGGTGAGACAGGAATTTATGCTGAAGGGGCTGGCTAAATATATATATTAAACAGGCTATAGGAATAGTTATTAATATTCATGATCAGGGGAATGTACACAGGAAAGTAAGGAAATATGTATGCTATGTATGTCTCATGTTCACTTTGGGGTGGAGACTTAACATTTAAATGTATTACAATTAGGCCTTACACATCAAAAGGTGAAGCAGGGACATGAAGGCACTCAGTGTGCATCTTCTGTAAACTTGCCAGAACCAGTCCGTGGTTGATGGCCTCTTATCAGAAGAAAGTTACTGAAATCAGTCTTGTCCAATCAAAGCTGTAGTTATGGCTTGTGGAACAGGGAAGGAGGTCAGTCAGTGTCCAGTGGTGAATAAGTTGTGATTGGTAATATATTGCTTATCTTGAAGCCAGTTTTGTTTAGTCGCTAGAGAAAAAGAGAAACCTTGTGGCAGTTAGCACACAGTTTATTAAGTATGGGGGATGGGAGTGTGACTTAACCCTTGCCTAGCATGAGCTTAGGTCTTGTTTATAATTTGGTATCTTATTGCCACAAGGAGTCTGTTCCATCATCAGTCTTATGATTTCTATTTTAACGTTAATGCTGGTTAGTTGCGTCTAAGCCACAAAGGGGCAGGGGTATAAATGAGGCATGTCTGGCTCCCTGTTAAGTCATGGCTGGGAACTCAGTTTTTAAGGTTTCTTTGGGGACCCATTGGCCAAGAGGGAGTCTATATGGTTGGTTGGGGGCCTTAGGATTTTGTTTTTAGTTCTCAGAGGGAATATAAGCCATTTACACATATTGCATAAGAAGTAGATTTGGTCTTTTTGTTATATTAGCTATGCCTGAGAGTTTTGTTAGTGGGCGTGAAATGGCAATGAGAAATCTTATTCATGAGCGGTCTGATGACTAGGTTCCATCCCTCTGGATTGTTGTATTTATTTTGCTCCTAGAGAATTTTTGAAATTAAAATACTTCTCCATTACTAGAAGAAAGTTGATTTAAAAAAAAATTAAAACAGAGAATACAAGAAAATGTCTACATGAGATTTAAATGCAGGTTAAATCTTGATCTATGAAGAGTCTGCCTGAAGAGAGGTTAGCTGCTGTCTCTTCTCTAAAGACTTTTGTTGTGTGCAAGACAATGTGACTTATTTTACCTGTTTTCTCCAATTGCTACAAAGGGCTTCAAATTGTCTATTTCTTGGACCTGATGTGTTAAGGGATTATTAAAAAATGAAATTTTAATGTAGAATAATTTTAGATTTAAGGAAAAATTAAATACAAACACAATACAGAGAGATCCTGTTTCCTCTGAAGTTAACACCTTATATTGCCGTGGTACATTTGTCAAAAAACTAATGATACTTCACTTTAACTGAATTCTAAACTTCATCCAGATATCACCATTTTTTCTCCTTTACTGTCTCAGGATCCAATTCAGAATGCTAGATTGCATTTAGTCATAATAAAGAGATTTAAAAAATGAAATCACATAGATTCAAATACATTTTATTTGACAAGTCTAAATCAAACTACAGCTGTGTCTAGGATAGATCAGTTCAAAACAGCATCAGTAGGGGCTACTGATGCTGTTTTTCATGGAGAAGCTTACTATTAGGGCCATGAAAACATCACACTTAAGGAAATAATTTCCACTGGTTGCCCTGATACTGCGGAGGGCATTGAAAGTGGAGAAAAATAAAAACATCAAGGCATTGGTGTTATGTTTAGCTTTGCCTTCCAGTGGGTAAGGATTGGTCACTAATACAGAAAAGAAGTATCAGAAATTGAGGACGGGTCAAGCTCACCCAAAGGAGAGTCTCAAGATGGATAGCAGAGCCTTTAACGCCCCAGGGGGCTGGGCTCTCTAAACTGGTTTCCCTGACTACTGGAAGACTCCTATTCAGTGGAGCTGAATGGCCAATTGTTGAACATTTGGATAAGTGATTGAGGAATGTACTATGTCTTAATACAAGGGTGTGCAATCACTAAGGAGGCACACTCTGTTCAAAGGCCCATAAGTAAATTAAAGATTTTCGTCATAAAGGTACAGCCTTATTTATCTGTGAAATCTTTCCTGCGTCTAATTTTGAGATTCTTATTATTAGTAGCTAGGAGGGGTGGAACGTTTCAATACTAAATGCCCTTACGCTTAACTGAACAAGTACAAGATTCAGTGGACTGCATATGGCAGAACTTCAGCCTGGAGTCAACATTCCATCACATACAGAGTCCGGTGGGGTTGAGGATTTAGGAGTGGCTTCTCTTCCTACTGCTCTCGCTCCTCCAGCTCTTTCGGCTCAGCTCCAAAGCTGCCTTGTGACGCTTCCCCTCTCCTAGTCACTAGGAAATTCAAAGCTCCTTCTTCTTTTGACTTTCTCTGCTTTTTCTTTCTCACCTTCGGTGACCATTGATTACAGTTTTCTCCTCAGCCTCAGAGGAATTATTTACTTCCAGCTGTTTCTATTTTAGATAGGGCTGGGATTGTGTGGGGGTGGTTGTATTTTGGATTCTGTGGGGGAGGAAGCTGTAAAGCAATCAGACATACCACACAGATACAGCACAGTGCACGTGTTCTGTGCATTATTATGCTAGGAGCACCTTTGTCTTTTTCTTTAGGTTTAGCTGCAATACCAAATGCCTACTTTTATTCTCCTTGCTTAGATATGCAACGGAAATTAGGAAGGAGTTTGACATTTTCTAGGAATCAGAAATGGAAGGTGGGGTAGTGGCATGAGGATGAGGAAAAGACTTTCTTCTGTTTTACTTGTTATATGCTTTCTATTCTTCAGACTTCCCAGTTTCTCTTTTTTCTTTCCTGTTTTGCCCATTTGGATTCTCCGTGTGTTGGCTTGTTTTTCTCTTCTGGTGAATTGGGAGGTCTACTTTCTATTTTTATTGTACAAGTGGCTATTTTTGACACTTTATACCATATTTGAAGCCCTTTCTCTCTATTAATCAATGTCGAATATGAGAGAATGTTTATTGCAGAGCTGAAATTCAAGCCTAAGCACTTTCATTCTAGCATTGTTGCTCTTAATTATTCAGCTCTTAGATGCACATAATGCTGTTTCAATCATTTTTAAATTTAGGCTTTATTTATAGCATTTTTTCCTGTCCTTTTAATTCTTTTTAAAATTTGCTTTTTGAGATGAGTTTTCACTATGTTGCCCAGGTGGGAGTGCAGTGGCTATTCACAGACACAAGTATAAGTCACTGCTGTCTCGAACTCCTGGATTCGAGAGCTCCTTATGCTTTAGTGCCCTAGTAGCTGGGATTACGGACAGGCACCACAACACCCAGCTATCTCCTAACCCTTTAAACAAAAATTATGTAGAACAAGATTTCTTGAACAGGGGTTACATACTCTTGAGTTGTAACTTGCCTATGTCTATTTTAGACAGTAAAGAATAGTTTGTTTTACTGGAATGTCTTTTATCTAGAGACTTGGAAAAGTATTGTTGAATCTTTGTTGAGATTAAATATGTAGAGTATATGCATATATACATCTATATATAATATACATGTGCATATATATGACAAACATATATATATATGGAAATCAGCAGAATTCTAGTTTTTTTGTGTACATCTGTATATATCTGTGTACACTGTATGTGTGTGAAAGAGAAAGAGATATTACTTAAAAAGAAAATATATGCAAAGCATATATGAAAAATTTGGTCTTTTATGTACTCCAGAAAACAACTGAAGTTAGATTAGTATACTGGGTAAAACAAAGCAGGACATACCATGATGTTAAAAATCTATGCTCATTCATCCACCCATGGCTTTGGCAAGTCTATTAGACAGAGCAACAGGGCTGGGTAATAGTTTACCAAGTCTGAGGAGGTGCATATGCTGCTTTTTAAATTCTTAAATAAAAGTTACCACTTATAAAACATTACTTCTTTTTCCCACTTTAGCTAACACTCAACCAACAAAAACTCAGCATTATCCATTGAATCCATTCAAATTTGTGCTGCAATTGTGCTTTATTAAATGCTTATTTAGAATCATATGACATTGCTTCCTTCCATTTTCAACCAAAGTTACTTTTTCAGATAAATATCCTCAATTATTCATTTTTATTATTTTACTTGTCCTCCTTTACCTTACTCATTTGGCTTTTAAAATAAACATAAAAATCCTGTTTCTGATGAGAACCTGAATCTGTGAAGTGCATTCATGAACAGAGTGAAAGTACAAAGCATGGTAAGAAAAATCAGAACAATATGAAATCATCATAGATTATGGTAGATGAAGACATTATCCCTAAGTTTTTCATAATAAACTTGACAATAAAGATGATGATAGCTCTTCCCAAACACAACCACTAAATTGTTACCAAGCAGTAGTTATCAATCTAAAGAAACTTTTGATGTACTCAGATGTCAATTTAGTATATAGACTTTCATTATTGTAGAGATGCAAATGAAGCTAAATTTTCATGTCTTTTATGTAAGAAAACAATAAGTAATAGCTTCATGAAAAAAATCATTCTTTCTGTACTATTTCCAAAATAAAATGCTTTCATGGAAGGTTTTTCTGTTTTCTTTTTTCCAGTCTCCAAGTTCAGATACTTCATCAGAATATATCTCAATATACATCTTTTAAAATTAATTATGCCTAGAACTCTAAATTTTTAATCTTTTGATTTGCAGACCCATGTTTTTCTTCAGTGAGGAAAAGCTTTCCTTGATTAATTGCTGAACTGTTAATTTCTTCTGTTCATCTTTTCTTTGAATTCCTGTTATGCATAGGTTGAGTATTTCACCTTTGTCTTTTTATCATTTGTATCATCTAAACTTCTCTTTCTTTGGTAGGTGATTTTTCTAACTTTTTGTCCCCTAATTAACATGTTTGGACCTTCTTATACAATACTTTTTGCTACTCTGTGTTCCAAACATTTTTTTCCCTTTATTATCTTTTAACAATAAGCTATTTGAAAGGGTTTCACTTCCAGAAATGGTAAGTTAGCTTATTTGGACCACTGAAGAACATCTAAGCAGTTAGTTGTAAAATGACTAAAATAGTTGGAAAATTATGAACAAAAAATCTGACAAAAGGCACTAGCAGAGCTATCTTGTTAGTGATGGCTTGCAAGGCTATGATATGAAAAGAAAGACCAGGGAGGTGTGTGTTAGACACTAGTCTTACCTTTCTCCTTCAATGCACTCGCCAGTTTGAAAAGAGTGACTGAGAGGCTTAGAAGCTATACAGAACTTCTAGGCATCTCATACTATTGGCAAATTCCAAATATTGGAATTAGGGCAATAAGTAAGTATTCTAGTAAATAAACTAGGCTTTCAGTTGGAACACTGAAAAGCTTTATATTTTGAAAATAAGCATAAATATAACAGAGACTAGATCTCACAAAGCCTGACCTCACCTGAAAATCATTTCCATCTGTGATTAGTTTGAGGGGATATACTTCTGGACTTATTCTTGTCAAAGACAAAATTCATTGTGGATGAAGAAAAAAAAATATTGCATTTTCAAATGATTTCTAGATATTTCCACATATAATGTTGACACAATAAGAAACAATGAAACACAAAAGTAAAAATAACTGATTAAAAACCAAGGAAAAAACTAAATATATCACAACAAGATGCAGATATTAAAGATAACAGACACAAATGTACAAATTACTGTGATAATATATTTAAGACATTCAATTATAAGTTGACATATTTAATCAGAGGACTAAAAATTTTAGCAAGAATTGAATGAAAATTTAAAACTAAAATAAAATTAAATATTTAACTTATGGCTTTAATGGCAGATTAGATGCAGCTATAAAGAAAATTAGTGAACTGAAAAATAGTCAAAAGAATATCCAGACTGAAGCAAAGAGAGAAAAAAGGATGGAAAGAGCATACAATACATATGACACACAGTTAAAATGTCTGTACTTGGAATCTTTGGAGGAGAGCAAAGATCCACTAATGGCACAAAACAATGTTGGAAGAAATAGTAGATGAAAATTTAGATTTTTTTCATGCTTCTATTAAGTTTGCTTTGTCCTGCTTTGCTTTTCAAGGTGATAGATTGTTCAAGGTGATAGATACTCAGTATTTCTATCAAAAGTGATTTATAGCCCAGGCATGATGATTCATGCTTGTATTCCACAGTTTGGGAGGCCAAGATGGGAGGATGGCTGGAGGCCAGGAGGTTGTGACCAGCTAGAACAACATCATAAAACCACATCTCTACAAATAAATGAAAAACTTAGTTGGGCACAGTGGTGCTTGCTTGTAGTCTCAGCTACTCAAGAGGCTGAAGTTGGAAAATTGTTTGAACCCAGGAGATCAAAGCTGCAGTGACCCATGATTGTGCCACTGAACTCCAGCCTGAGCAACAACAGGAGACCATGCCTTGTCTCTAAAAAGTAAACAAAAAAAACCCAACAATAACAGAAATGATTTAAAATAGAAAGGTTTGTAGGACAAGCTGTACTCCCTGATTGTCTTAAGTCATTTCAGGCTGATGTAATGAAATACTGTAAACTGGGTTGCTTAAGCAACAAACATTTGTCACAGCTGTAGTGTTTTATCCCTCACCTTCCTCTTACCCTTTCCCCTAAGTCTCCAATGTCCATTGTATCATTCTTATGCCATTGCATCTTCATAGCTTAGCTACCACTTATGAGTGAGAAAGTACAATGTTTGATTTTCTATTTCTGGGTTACTTCACTTAGAATAGTGGTCTCCAATTCCATCCAGGTTAATGAATGTCATTATTTTGCTCCTTTTTATGACCAAATAGTATTCCATGGTATACTTACCACAATTTCTTTATCCATTCATTGGCTGATGAGCACTTAGGCTGCTTCCATATGAATTGATTTCAAATTTTATTCCACGGTGGTCTGAGGAGTACCTGATATAATTTCAATTTTATTAAATTTATTGAGATTTTTTTGTGGCCGGTCATATCATTTACCTTGGAGAATGTTCCATGTGCAGATGAATAGAATGTATATTCTGCAGTTGTTGGGTAGAATGTTCTGTAAATATCTGTTAAGTCCATTTGTTCTAGGGTATACTTGAAATCCATTTTGTTGTTGTTGTTGTTGTTGACTTTCTGTCTTGATGACCTGTCTAGTGCTGTCAGTGAAGTAGTGAAATCCCCCACTACTATTGTGTTGTTGTTATAAATTTGGGAGCTCCAGTGTTAAGTGCATATGTATTTAGGATTGTGATATTTAGGATTATGTTGGACAAATCCTTGTATCATTATATAATGTCCCTCTTTGTCATTTTTAGCTGCTGTTGCTTTAATGTTTGTTTTATCTGATATAAGAATAGCTACTCTTTTTGCTTTTTGTGTCCATTGGTATGAAATATCTTTTTCCACTCCTTTACCTTAAGATTACGTGAGTCCTTATGTGTTAGGTGAGTCTCTTGAAGACAGCAGATAGTTGGTTGCTTAATTCTTACCCATTCTGCCATTCTGTATCTTTTAAGTGGAGCATTTAGGCCATTTACATTCAATGTTAGTATTGAGATGTGAGGTACTATTTTATTCATGATGCCATTTGTTGCCTGAATACCTTTTTAAAAAATTTTATTATGTTTTTGTTTTATAGGTCTTGTGAGATTTATGCTTTAAGGAGGTTCTATTTTGGTGTATTTCAAGGATTTTTTTTCAAGATTTAGAGCTCCTTTTAGCAGTTCTTGCAGTGCTGACTTGGTAGTAGCAAATTCTTGCAGCATTTGTCTGAAAAGACTATCTTTCCTTCATTTATGAAGCTCAGATTTTGTGGGATACAAAATTTTTGACTGATAGTTGTTTTGTTTAACGAGGCTGAAGATAGGGCCCCAGTCCCTTCTAGTTTGTAGGCTTTCTTCTGAGAAATCTGCTGTTAATCTGATAGGTTTTCCTTTATAGGTTACCTAGTGCTTTTTCTTCACAGCTCTTAAGATTGTTTCCTTCATCTTGACTTTAGATAACATGATGACTATGCGCCTAGGTGATGATAATTTTGCAATGAATTTTCCAGGTGTTCTTTGAGCTTCTTGTATTTGGTTGTCTAGATCTCTTGCATCTAGCAAGGCTGGTGAAGTTTTCCTCAATTATTCCCTCAAATATGTTTTCCAAACTTTTAGATTTCTCATCTTCCTCAGGAACACAAATTATCCTTAGGTTAAGCTTTGAATACTTTTTAAAAAAATTTATTATGTTTTTGTTTTATAGGTCTTGTGAGATTTATGCTTTAAGGAGGTTCTATTTTGGTGTATTTCATATTCCCTAACTTCTTGGAGGCATTGTTCATTTAAAAAAAGAATTTGTTTTCCTTTGTCTTTATTGAGTTGGGTTAATTCACAAACCTTGTCTTTGAGCTCTGAGATTCTTTCTTCTGCCTGCTTGATTCTATTGCTGAGACTTTCCAGTATATTTTGCATTTCTCTAAGTGTGTCCTTTATTTCTAGAAGTTGTAATTGCTTTTTATGTTATCTACTTCACTGAAGATTTTTCCCTTCATATCTTGTATCTTTTTTTGATTTGATTAAGTTGGATCTCATCTTTCTCTAGTACCTCCTTGATTAGCTGAATAATTTGCCTACTAAATTCTTTTTCTGGCAATTCAGGGATTTCTTCTTGGTTTGGATCCATTGCTGGTGAGCTGGTGTGATCTTTTGGGAGTGGTAAGGGACCTTATTTTTTCATATTACCAGAATTGTTTTTCTGGTTCCTTCTCATTTGGGTAGACTATGTCAGAGAGAAGATCTGGGCTCAAGGGCTAGTCTTCAGACCCTTTTGTTCCACAGGGTGCTCCCTTGATGTAGTACTTTCCCCATTTTCCTAGGAATGTGGCTTCCTGGGAGCCAAAATGTAGTGATTGTTATTTCTCTTCTGGGTCAAGTCACCCAGAGGAGCTACTGGGTTCCAGGCTGGTACTGGGGGTTGTCCGCACAAAGTCCTGTGATGTGAATTGTCTTCAGGTCTCTCAGCCATGGATAGCAGCACCTGCTGTGATGGAGGTGGCAGGGGAGTAAAATGGACTTTATGAGGGCCCTTCTTTTTAGTTTTGTTTGTTGAACTACTTTTCAGCTGGTTGGCCTCCTGCCAGGAGGTGGCACTTTCAAGAGAGCATCAGCTGTGGTAACATAGAAATGATCAGGTGGTGGGGTGGGGCCCTGAAACTCCCAAGATAATATGTCCTTTTTCTTGGACTAAAAGGGTTGATAGAGAAAGACCATCAGGTGGGGGCTGGGTTAGGCATGTCTGAACTCAGACTCTCCTTGGGTGGGGCTTGCTGCTGCTGCTGTGGGAGATGGGGATGTTGTTCCCAGGTCAATGGAGTTATGTTCTCAGGGTGATTATGGCTGCCTCTGCTCTGTTATGCAGGTTTCCAGGGATGTGGGGAAAGCCAGCAGTTACAGGCTTCACACAGCTCTCACACAGCCCCAAAGGCCAGTTTCACTCTTACCATGCTCCCCACAATAGCACCGAGCCTATTTCCAGGCAGTGGGTGAGCAGACCTGAGATCTTGCCCCAGGCAACCAGCCTTCCCTCTGTGAAAGCAAACAAGGATTTCAGGTTTCCTGCCTCTCCACCTGTCGAGGCTTCTGTGCTGTGTCTGCATGCCTGATTCACTCCCTCCCCCAAGTTCTCTCCAGAAAACTTCGAGTTTGGTCAATATTGTTATGAAGTTCAGCTGGAAGTTTCCTTCTGCCTGTGGTCTTTTCCCAGTTCCTCTAGCAGCTCTCCTTAAGGACCTCTGTGAGACAAAGTCAAAAATGGCTTTCCTGGAAACTGTGAACCCACAGGGCTCTTCCCACTGCTTCCTGTACCTCTGTATTTCACTCAGTTCTCTAAAACTGTCTCAGCTTCAGGTAAGGTCAAATCTTCCTTCTGTGATCTGGACCTTCAGGTTCCCCAGTGAGGATGTGTGTTCAGGAGTAGATGATCCCCCTTTCACACTTTCACACTATGGGCTCTCATAGTTTTTGAGTTGTCTCCTGGGGCTTGTAGTAGTAATTCACTTCCTTAAAATGTCTGTGGTTTATCTCGGCTGGCTTTTCTGCCATGTTCCTGTGGTAGTTTTTGGAGCAAAAGTTCACAATGTGAGTCTCCACATGCTGCTCTGTCCCTCTGAGTGGGAGCTGCTATTTAGTCCTGCCTCTTATCCACCATTTTCCTAACCTCTCCCTCGCCATTCTTGACTATATCTCACAAGGGCTCTCTGGGAAGTCAGCCAACCAACTCATGGAGGAGTCGCAGGTTGAAAGAGGCTCCCAATTACATTTTTGTGATATAATTTTGAGTAGGAATGAACTCCCTTGAACAGAATCCGGGGGTGAGCATGAAGTGTGCTGCAGATATGAACCAGCGCAGGAGTTGGACACCTGGTCTCATGGGCAAACGGGGAGGAGCATAACCTGAAAGCTTTGCTTGCTGTCTGTGTGGGGAAGCTTATGGCCTGGGGCAGGTCTGAGCTTTGTGCACAGGCTGCCTGGATCTAAATCTGGGGCTGAGTGGGGCACTGCAGGAGTGAGACTGGCCTCACCAACTGTGTGGGAGCTGGGTAAGGCCTGATGCTCCTGGCTATTCCCCACTCCTTTTGCAAACTTTTCTGCATAGATGAGGCAGTTACACTCCCCCATTGAATATTACCCCCAGTAGCCTGAGAACCACCCCCCATCCCCAACAGGGGCTGCATCAGGCCCTGCCCAAGGAGAGTGTGAACTCAGCCCACGTAAATCTTCCCCAATCTGTGTTTCTTTAACCACCCTGGTAGCTGAACACAAAGGACATCATAAAATTTGCGGAGTTTTATGGCCCCACCCATTGCCTCAGAAACCAGAATACTTCCCATGGACAACTTAGGGCAAGCTCAAAATCCCACTGCTACTACCACAACTAGTGATCTCTTGCAGGTGCCAACTCCTGGCTGGAGGTCACCACCTCAGGCCATTACAGCACCTTTTGGCAGAATAACACTGTGCCCAGGAAGGAGAAAACAGCTGCTAACACTACTGCCTGAAACACCCTGGCTAACCAGAGGTACTGAGTCTGTCCATGTGGCAAGTTTGCTGTTATTAGCATAACCAAGTTTGGAGAAAACCAACACACTAGCACATTAAGCCTATCTACAACCAAGGAATTTCAGAGTCTAGGTTACTTCTATGCCACCTCCGTCAGAGCAGGTGTTGGTATCCACTGCTGAGAGACCTGAAGACAAGTCACTTCACTGGATCCTTTGCAGACATTCCCCAGTGCCAATCTAGAGCCAGGTAACCCCACTGGGTGGCTAGACCCAGAGGAGCAATAGTAATCACTGCAGTCTGGCTCTCAGGAAGCCCTATTCCTAGAGAAAGGGGCAGAGCACCACATCAAGGGATCACCCTGTGGGAAAAAATAATCTGAACAGCAGGCCTTGAGTCTCAGATCTTTCTGCTGGTGCTAAGTTTCTCACCGTAGAGACACAATTGCAGTGCTGGGTGCAGTAGAGAAAGTATACCTCTACCCCAACAGATAGGCAGTCTCTATGATCATGAAGGACTATAGAAAAGGGATTCTTGTTCCTCCTGGCACACCACTTCAGACACATCTGGAGCTTCTCCCATGGGAACACAGTGTGGATGCACCTATGGACAATCTTCCTGGAAGAGTTCAGGGTGATTGCAGCCCCACAGGAGGAGCACTCCCCAGATTCAGGCCTACATGAGAGGTGGAGTCACAATTCCTCCCTACTTGGAATATCAACATTCCTACAGATGAAAAGAGGTGCCTGTCTCATCTGAATAGCTGGAACACTGTGACAGGAGTGAGGCTGTGAGGCGGATAGCTTTCCTCCTGGCCTGGCAGGGAGCTGAGGTAGCTCCCACTCTTCACCCTGATAAAACCTCAGCACATCTGAGAG
The DNA here is from genome assembly GCF_008728515.1 of Papio anubis. Lineage (NCBI taxonomy): Eukaryota > Metazoa > Chordata > Mammalia > Primates > Cercopithecidae > Papio > Papio anubis. Next base: position 91,696,297 of record NC_044981.1, on the reverse strand, counting down.
CTCCTCCCACCACCTTCATCAAGGCTGGGACCTCTTACCACCACTGGGTATTACATCTACCCATCTGCCTTAGCTACAACCAGTGCCTATTCAGGGATACCGCCCTTATTTGCCTGAAGCGTGAATCGTCAACTCTGTAAAAAAAAATACTGTGGAAAAAAAATGAATAGTACACAATGAGAGAACAAGATAAACTTCAAGTGATCTCAACTATGCCAACCCTATAGGAGACAGTGAACTTGCCTATGTACCAAGTACATAACTACTACAACCAGCATCTGGGAAAGTCAGTGCACAAACACTCTCTATAACTAAGGAAATCATACAGATTCTTCATACTTAAAAGCACCAATAATCAAATTGGGCTAAAATAAGTTATAAACATTAAAATTCAATCATGAAGAAGAAAATGTTAAAAAAATTAAAAAATCACAGTCCAATCAAAAATAAATTCAAGTACAATTTGAAGAAATAGTTATCCAAATGAGAGGGAACTAGAAAAGTAATTCCAGTAATATGACAAAACAGGGTTCTATAACATCTCTAAAACATCACACTAGCTCCCCAGCAATCAATCCAAACCAGGGAGAAAACTCTGAAATGCCAGATAAAGAATTCAGAAGGTCCATTATTAAGCTACCCAAGAATATACGAGAGAAAGGTTAAAACCAACTTAAAGAAATTTAAAAAAAATACAAGATATGGATGAAAAAGTCTCCAGAGAAATAGATATAATAAAGACAACACAGTCAGAACTTCTGGAAATGAAAGATTTACTTAGGGAAATACAAAATGCAGTCGAAAGTTTCAACAACAGACTAGAAAAAGTAGAAAAAAGAACTTCAGAACTCAAAGACAATTCTTTCAAATTAATCCAAACAAAGACAAAAAGAATTTAAAAAATGAATAAATTCTCCAAGAAATATGAGATTATGTAAAATGGCCAAACCTAAAAATAATTGGTGTTCCTGAGGAAGAAGAGAAGACTAAAAGTTTGGAAAACTTTTTTGAGGGAATAATCGAAAAAAAGTTTCCTTGTCCTTGCTAGAGATCTAGACATCCAAATATAAGAAGCTCAAAGAACTTCTGGGAAATTCGTGGCCAAAAGATAGTCACCAAGGCACATGGTCGTTAGGCTATCTAAAGTCAAGATGAAGGAAATAATCTTAAGAGCTGTAATGTAAGATAAAAACAGTAGGTAAACTAGAAAGGAAAACCTATCAGAGTAATAGCAGATTTCTCAGCAGGAACCCTACAAGCCAGAAGAGATTGGGGTTCTAGCTTTAATTTCTTTTCTTTTCTTTTTTTTCTTTTTTGAGACAGTGTCTTGCTCTGTTGCCCAGGCTGGAGTGCAGTGGTGTGATCTCTGCTCACTGCAACCTCTGGCCTCCTGGGTTCACGCCATTCTCCTGCCTCAGTCTCCTGAGTAGGTGGGACTACAGGTGCCCACCACCACACCTGGCTAATTTTTTGTATATTTAGAGGAGATGGGGTTTCACCGTGTTAGCCAGAAGGGTCTTGATCTCCTGACCTCTTGTTCCACCCGCCTCAGCCTCCCAAAGTGCTGAGATTACAGGCGTGAGCCACCATGCCCAGCCTAATTTCTTAAAAAAAATTGTCAATCAAAAATTTTCTATCTAGCAAAACTAGCCTTCATAAATGAAGAAGAGAAAAAGTCTTTTTCAAACAAATGCTAAGAGAATTAGCCACTACCAAACTAGCACTACAAGAAATGGTAAAGGGAACTCTAAATTTTGAAACACAAGCTTGATATACACCAAAATAGAACATCCTTAAAACATAACTGTCACAAGGTCTATAAAACAATAACGCAATGAAAAAACAAAGTATCTGTGGAACAACTAACATGATGAATAGAACATTAACTCATGTCTCAATATTAATGCTGAATGTAAATGGCCTAAATGCTCCATTTAAAAAATACTGAATGGTAGAATGTGTAAAATACTATTAATACCAATCAAATATCTGCTGTCTTCAAGAGACTCACCTAACATAAGAACTCACATAAACTTAAGGTAAAAAGGTGGAAAAGATATTCCACATAAATAGAAACTAAAAGCCAGCAGCGGTAGCTACTTTTATATTAGACAAAACAGACTTGAAAGCAACAAAAATAAAAAAGACAAAGAAGGACATTATATAATGATAAAATAATTAGTCCAACAGGAAGATATTTTAATCCTAAATTTGTATGCACCTAACAGTGGAGATCCCAAATTTATAAAAAAGTTACTACTAGACATAAGAAATAAGATAGATAACAACACAATAATAGTGGACTACTTCAGTACTCCACTGACAGCACTATACTGATAATCAAAACAGAAAGCCAACAAAGAAACAATGGACTTAAAGTATACCCCAGAACAATGGGACTTAACAGATATTTACAGGACATTATTCTCAACAACTGCAGAATATACATTTTTCTCATGAGCACATGGAACATTTTTCCATAATAGAACATATGATAGGCCACAAAACAAGTCTCAATAAATTTAAGCAAATCAAAATCATATCAAGTATATTTTCAGATGATAGTGGGATAAAACTGGAAGTCAACTTTAAAAGGAACACTCAAAACCATACAAATACACGAAAATTAAATAATACACTCTCAAATGACTTGAGTTAACAATGAAATCAAGATAAAATTTTTAAAATTCTTGGAAATGAATGACAATAGTGTCACAAGTTATCAAAACCTCTGGGACACAGCAAAAGCAAATAAGAATTCATAGCATTAAATGCCCACATCAAAAAGTCTGAAATAGCACAAATAAAGAACCTAATGTTATACCTTAAGGAACTAGGCACAAGAACAAAAGAAACTCAAACCCAACAGAAGAAAAGAAATAACAAAGATCAGAGCAGAATTAAATAAAACAGAAACAAACAAAAAACAATACTAAAGATAAATGAAACAAAAAACTGGTTCTTTAAAAGATAAAAAAAATTGATAGACCATTAGTGAGTTTAACCAATAAAGGAAGAGAGAAGATCCATATAAGCTCAATTAGAAATGAAACTGGAAATATTACAACCAATACTACAGAAAAACAAAAGGTCATTTGAAGCTACATTGAACACCTTTACATGCACAAAATAGAAAATTATGAAGAGACAGATAAAATCTTGGAAATACACAACCTTCATAGATTAAATTAGGAAGAAATATAAATCCTGAACAGACAAATAAGCAGCAAGATTGAATCAGTAATTAAGAAATTGACAACAAAAAATATTTTAAGACAAGATGGATTCACAGCTGAATTTTATCAGACATTCCAAAAAGAATTGGTACCAACTTTACTGAGACTATTCTAAAAGATAAAGAAAGAGGGAATCCTCCTAAGTCATTCTATGAAACCGGTATCATCCTATTACCAAAACCAGAAAAGCACATAACAAGAAAAAACACCCCTACAGATCAATATCCCTGATGAACGCAGATGCAAAAATTCTCTGAATTCTTTGAATCTGAGAGCATATCAAAGAGATAATACATCCTGATCAGCTGGGTTTCATACCAGTGATGCAGGTATGATTTACCATATCAATAAATGTTACACATCACACAAACGGAATTAAAAACAAAAATCGTATAAGCATCTCAATAGATGCAGAAGAAGCATTTGATAAAATCCAACATTATTTCATGATTAAAACCCTCAATGAAATAGGCATAATAGGGACATACCTCAAAGTAATAAACACCATATATGACAAACCCACTACCAACATCATATTGAATAAGGAAAAGTGGGAAAGCATCCCCCTGAGAACTGGAACAAGACAAGGATGCCCACTTTTACCACTTCTATTCAACATAGTACTGGACTTTCTGGCCACAGACATCAGATAAGAGAAAGAAATAAATGGCATCCAAATTAAAAAAGAAGACAAGCTGTTGCTGTTCATGGATGATATGATTGTACACCTAGAAAACCCTAAAGACTAATTTAAAAAGCTCCTAGATCAGATAAATGAATTCAGTAAAGTCTAGGATACAACCTCTATATACACAAGTCAGTAGCACTGCTATACACCAACAAAGACCAAGCTAAGAATCAAATCAAGAGCTCAATACCAAAACTATAAAAACTCTAGAAGGAAATCTAGGCAATACCATTCATAACATAAGCACAGGCAAAGATTTCCTGGTGAAATCACCAAAAGCAATTGCAACAAAAGCAAAATTTTACAAATGGGATCTAATTAAACTAAAGAGCTTCTGCATAGCAAAAGAAACTATCATCAGAGGGAACAGGCAACCTACAGAGTGAGAAAATTTTTGCAATATATCCAGGTCATAATGGTTTAATATCCAGAATCTACAAGGAACTCAAACAGATTTATAAGAAAAAACAAACAAACTCATTAAAAAGTGGGCAAAGAACATGGACAGACACTTCTCAAAAGAAGACATTCATGAGGCAAACAAACATATGAAATAAAGCTCAACATCACCAATCGTTAGAGAAATGCAAATCAAAACCACAAGGAGATACTATCTCACGCCAGTCAGAATGATGATTATTGGAAAATCACAACACAACAGACGCTGTCATGGCTGGGGAGAAATTGGAAAACTTTTACACTGTTGGTGGGAATGTAAATTAGTACAAGCACTATGGAAGATGGTGTGATGATTCCTCAAACATCCAGAACCAGAATTACCATCTGACCCAGCAATCCCATTACTGGGTGTATACCCAAAGGAATATGAGTCATTCTATTACAAAGATACATGCATGTGTATGTTCATTGCAGTACTATTCACAATAGCAAAGACATGGAATCAACCCAAATGGCCATTAGTGATAGACCAAATAAAGAAAATATGGTACAGATACACCATGGAATACTATGCAGCCATAAAAAAGAATGAGATTATGTCCCTTGCAGGGACATGGTTGGAATTGGAAGCCGTTATCCTCAGCAAACTAATGCAAGAACAGAAAACCAAACACGGCATATTCTCACTTATAAGTGGGAACTGAACAATGAGAACAATAGACAGAGGGAGGGGAACAACACACACTGGGGTCTGTCGAAGGTTGGGGTGGGTGGGAGGGAGATCATCAGGAAAAATAGCTAATGCATGCTGGGCTTAATAGGTGATGGGTTGATAGGTGCAGCAAATCACCATGGCACACGTTTATCTATGTAACAAACTGTACATCCTGTACCTGTACCCAATAACTTAAAAAAAAAATGAAAATTTAAAAAGACCTCAATCTCTTTTACAACAGCTGCAAAAAAGCAAACAAACAAACAAACAAACAAACAAACCTAGGAATATACTTAACCAAGGAGGCAAAAGATCTCTACAAAGAAAACTATAAAATACTGCTGAAAGAAATCATAGATGAAACAAACAAATAAAAACAACCCTATGCTTATGAATGGGTAGAATCAATATTATGAAAATGACCATACTTCCCCAAGCAATCTACAGATTTAATACAATTCCCATCAAAATATCATCAACATCTTTCACAGAACTAGGAAAAACAATTCTACAATACATATGAAACCAAAAAAGAACCCAAACAACCAAAGTAATACTAAGCAATAAGACCAAATCTGGCGGCATCACTTTACTTGGCTTCAAATTATATTACAAGGCTGTAGTCACCAAAACGACATGGTACTTGTATAAAAATAGCATATAGACCAATGGAACAGAATAGAGAACCCAGCAATAAAGCCAAGTACTTGCAGCCAATTGATCTACAAAGCATACAAAAATATAAATTGGGAAAATGACATCCACTTCAAAATGATTCTGGGAAAACTAGCTAACCACATGTAGAAGAATGAAATTGGATTCCTCATGTCTTACCTTATAGCAAAATCAACTCGAGATGAATCAAAGACTTAAATCTAAGACCTAAAACCATAAAACTCTAGAAGACAACATTGGAAAACTTCTTTCAGACATTGACTTATTAAAAAAATTCATAACCAAGACTCCAAAAGCAAATGCAACAAAAATAAAAATAAATAAATGGGACCTCATTAAACTAAAAAGCTTCCACATAGCAAAAGAAATAATCGACAGAGGAAACAGACAACCCACAAGGTGGGAGAAAATATTCACAAACTATGCATCTGACAAAACATTAATATCCAGAATCTACAAGGAACTCAAACAAAGTGTCAAGAAAAAAAATGTCATCAAAATGTGGGCAAAAGACATAAATAAGCAATCCTTAAAATACAATATAAAAAAAGCTCAACATCATTACTAATTATCAGGGAAATGCAAGTTAAAACCACAATGAGATACCACCTTACTCCTGCAAGATTTGCCATAATCAAAAAGTAAAAAAATAATAAATATTGACATAGATGTCATGAAAAGGGAACACTTTTACACTGCTGGTTGGAATGTAAACTAGCACAACCACCACAAAAAACAGTATGGAGAGTCCTTAAAGAACTAAAAGTAGAACTACCATTCAATTCAGCAATCCCACTACTGGATATGTACCCAAATAAAAAGAAGTCATTATATGAAAAAGGCACATGCACATGTTTATAACAGCTCAATTTCCAATTGCAAAAATATGGAATTAACCTAAATGTCCACTGAATAACAAGTGAATAAAGAAAATGTGGTATATATGTACACCATGGAATACTACTCAGCCATAAAAAAGAAAAAATGTCTTTGCAGCAAGTTGGATGGAGCTGCAATCCATTATTCTAAGTGAAAAAACTCAGAAATGGAAAAAGAAATATTATTTGTTCTCACTCATAAGTGCGAGTTAAGCTATGAGGATGCAAAGGCATAAGAACGATATAATGGACTTTGGGAACTCAGGGGGAAGGGTATGAGAGGGGTAAGAGACAAAAGGCTACACATTCGGTACAGTGTAAATGCTCAGGTGACAGGTGCACCAAAATCTCAGAAATTACCACTAAGAAACTGATCCATGCAACCAAAACCCGGCAGTACCTCAAAAACTACTGAAATAAAAAATAAAAATGTAGCATTTTTATATGCCAAAAGATAATAATTTGAAAAATAAATCAAGAAAATAATCTTGGGCCAGGTGCAGTGGCTTACACCTGTAATCCCAGCACTTTGGGAGGCCAAGGCTGGCAGGTCTTCTAAGGTCAGGAGTTCGAGGCCAGCCTGGCCAACATGATGAAACCTTGTCTCTACTAAAAAAATACAAAAAACTAGCCAGGTGTGGTGGTGCATGCTTGTAATCCCAGCTACTCAGGAGGCTGAGGTAGGAAAATTGCTTGAACACAGGAGGTGGGGATTGCAGTGAGCCAAGATCACGCCACTGCACTCCAACCTGGGCAACAAGAGTAAAACTCCCTAAAAAAAAAAAAAAAAAAAAAAAGAAAGAAAATAATCCTATTTTCAATAGCTACAAATAAAATTAAATATTAAGAAATTAACTTAAGCAAACAAGTGAAAGATCTCCGCAATAAAAATGATAAAACAGATACAAGAAATTGAAGAAGACACAAAAATAGAAAGATATTCTATGTTCATGGATTACAATTAATATTGTTAAAATGTCCATACTATCCAGAACAATCTATAGATTGTCAAATTACCCATGACATTCTTTGCAGAAATAGAAAAAATCCCTAAAATTTATATGGAACCACAAAACACTACAAATGTCCAAAGTTATCCTAAGCAAAAACAAACAAAAAAACCAAACAAACAATACAACTGGTGTAATCATATTACTTGATTTCTAATTATATTGCAAAGCTATAGTAACCAAAATGACATGGTACTGGCATAAAGACAGACACATAGACAGTAGAATGGAATAGAGAATCCAGAAATAAATCCATACGTATACAATGAACTCATTTTTGACAAAGGTGTCAAGAATCTATATCAGGGAAAGACAGTCTCTTCCATAAATGGAGCTGGGAAACAGGATATTCATATGCAGATGAGTGAAACTGGACCCCTATTTCTTCCAGGAATAAAAAATCAAATCAAAATGTATTAAAGTCTTAAATATAAGACATCAAACTATGAAAATACTAAAAGAGAAAATTGGGGAACCTCTCCAGGACAGTGGAGTAGGTAAACATTTCTTGAGTAATACTCTACAAGCACAGGCAGCCAAAGAAAAAGTGAAAAAAATGGGATTAAGTAGACTATCTTCTGCAAAGCAAAGAAAATAATTTTTTAAAAAAAGAAGCAATACACAGAATGGAAAAAAATATTTACAAACTACTCATCTGACAAGAGATTCAAGCCAGAATATATAGAACTCAAACAACTCTATAGGTAAAAATTTAATAATCTGATTGAAAAATGGGGAAAAGATCTGAATAGACATTTCTCAAGAGAAGACATATAAATGACAAACAGGTATAATGAAAAGGTGTTCAACACCAATGATCATCACAGAAATGCAAATCAAAATTACAATGAGATATCATCTCACCCCAGTTAAAATGGCTTGTATCCAAAAGTCAGGCAATAACAAATGCTGAGGAGGATGTGGAGAAAAAGGAACTCTTGTCCATTGGAAAGGGAATGTAAACTATATAACCACTATGGAGAACATTAGGAGGTTTCTTTTTTATTATTATTATACTTTAAGTTCTAGGGTACATGTGCAGAACGTGCAGGTTTGTTACATATGCATACATGTGCCATGTTGGTGTGCTGCACCCATTAACTCATCATTTATATTAGGTATATCTCCTAATGCTATCCCTCCCCCCTCCCCCCTCCCCACAATAGGCCCCAGTGTGTGATGTTCCCCTTCCTGTGCCCAAGTGATCTCATTGTTCAATTCCCACCTATGAGTGAGAACATGTGGTGTTTGGTTTTCTGTTCTTGTGATAGTTTGCTAAGAATGATGGATTCCAGCTGCATCCATGTCCCTACAAAGGACACAAACTCATCCTTTTTTATGGCTGCATAGTATTCCATGGTGTATATGTGCCACATTTTCTTAATCCAATCTGTCACTGATGGACATTTGGGTTGATTCCAAGTCTTTGCTATTGTGAATAGTGCTGCAATAAACATACGTGTGCATGTGTCTTTAGAGCAGCATAATTTATAATCCTTTGGGTATATACCCAGTAATGGGATGGCTGGGTCATATGGTACATCTAGTTCTAGATCCTTGAGGAATCGCCATACTGTTTTCCATAATGGTTGAACTAGTTTACAATCCCACCAACAGTGTAAAAGTGTTCCTATTTCTCCACATCCTCTCCAGCACCTGTTGTTTCCTGACTTTTTAATGATCGCCATTCTAACTGGTGTGAGATGGTATCTCATTGTGGTTTTGATTTGCATTTCTCTGATGGCCAGTGATGATGAGCATTTTTTCATGTGTTTGTTGGCTGTATGAATGTCTTCTTTTGAGAAATGTCTATTCATATCCTTTGCCCACTTTTTGATGGGGTTGTTTGTTTTTTTCTTGTAAATTTGTTTGAGTTCTTTGTAGGTTCTGGATATTAGCCCTTTGTCAGATGAGTAGATTGTAAAAATTTTCTCCCATTCTGTAGGTTGCCTGTTCACTCTGATGGTAGTTTCTTTTGCTGTGCAGAAGCTCTTTAGTTTAATGAGATCCCATTTGTCAATTTTGGCTTTTGCTGCCGTTGCTTTTGGTGTTTTAGACATGAAGTCTTTGCCCATGCCTATGTCCTGAATGGTACTACCTAGGTTTTCCTCTAGGATTTTTATGGTATTAGGTCTAACATTTAAGTCTCTAATCCATCTTGAATTAATTTTCGTATAAGGAGTAAGGAAAGGATCCAGTTTCAGCTTTCTACTTATGGCTAGCCAATTTTCCCAGCACCATTTATTAAATAGGGAATCCTTTCCCCATTTCTTGTTTCTCTCAGGTTTGTCAAAGATCAGATGGCTGTAGATGTGTGGTATTATTTCTGAGGACTCTGTTCTGTTCCATTGGTCTATATCTCTGTTTTGGTACCAGTACCATGCTGTTTTGGTTACTGTAGCCTTGTAGTATAGTTTGAAGTCAGGTAGCATGATGCCTCCAGCTTTGTTCTTTTGACTTAGGATTGTCTTGGAGATGCGGGCTCTTTTTTGGTTCCATATGAACTTTAAAGCAGTTTTTTCCAATTCTGTGAAGAAACTCATTGGTAGCTTGATGGGGATGGCATTGAATCTATAAATAACCTTGGGCAGTATGGCCATTTTCACGATATTGATTCTTCCTATCCATGAGCATGGTATGTTCTTCCATTTGTTTGTGTCCTCTTTTATTTCACTGAGCAGTGGTTTGTAGTTCTCCTTGAAGAGGTCCTTTACATCCCTTGTAAGTTGGATTCCTAGGTATTTGATTCTCTTTGAAGCAATTGTGAATGGAAGTTCATTCATGATTTGGCTCTCTGTTTGTCTGTTACTGGTGTATAAGAATGCTTGTGATTTTTGCACATTAATTTTGTATCCTGAGACTTTGCTGAAGTTGCTTATCAGCTTAAGGAGATTTTGGGCTGAGACAATGGGGTTTTCTAAATATACAATCATGTCATCTGCAAACAGGGACAATTTGACTTCTTCTTTTCCTAACTGAATACCCCTGATTTCTTTCTCTTGCCTAATTGCCCTAGCCAGAACTTCCAACACTATGTTGAATAGGAGTGGTGAGAGAGGGCATCCCTGTCTTGTGCCAGTTTTCAAAGGGAATTTTTCCAGTTTTTGCCCATTCAGTATGATATTGGCTGTGGGTTTGTCATAAATAGCTCTTATTATTTTGAGGTACGTTCCATCAATACCGAATTTATTGAGCGTTTTTAGCATGAAGGGCTGTTGAATTTTGTCAAAAGCCTTTTCTGCATCTATTGAGATAATCATGTGGTTCTTGTCTTTGGTTCTGTTTATATGCTGGATTATGTTTATTGATTTGCGAATGTTGAACCAGCCTTGCATCCCAGGGATGAAGCCCACTTGATCATGGTGGATAAGCTTTTTGATGTGTTGCTGAATCCGGTTTGCCAGTATTTTATTGAGGATTTTTGCATCGATGTTCATCAGGGATATTGGTCTAAAATTCTCTTTTTTTGTTGTGTCTCTGCCAGGCTTTGGTATCAGGATGATGTTGGCCTCATAAAATGAGTTAGGGAGGATTCCCTCTTTTTCTATTGATTGGAATAGTTTCAGAAGGAATGGTACCAACTCCTCCTTATACCTCTGGTAGAATTCAGCTGTGAATCCATCTGGTCCTGGACTTTTTTTGGTTGGTAGGCTATTAATTATTGCCTCAATTTCAGAGCCTACTATTGGTCTATTCAGGGATTCAACTTCTTCCTGGTTTAGTCTTGGAAGAGTGTAAGTGTCCAGGAAATTATCCATTTCTTCTAGATTTTCCAGTTTATTTGCGTAGAGGTGTTTATAGTATTCTCTGATGGTAGTTTGTATTTCTGTGGGGTCGGTGGTGATATCCCCTTTATCATTTTTAATTGCGTCGATTTGATTCTTCTCTCTTTTCTTCTTTATTAGTCTTGCTAGTGGTCTGTCAATTTTGTTGATCTTTTCAAAAAACCAACTCCTGGATTCATTGATTTTTTGGAGGGTTTTTTGTGTCTCTATCTCCTTCAGTTCTGCTCTGATCTTAGTTATTTCTAGCCTTCTGCTAGCTTTCGAATGTGTTTGCTCTTGCTTCTCTAATTCTTTTAATTGCGATGTTAGTGTGTCAATTTTAGATCTTTCCTGCTTTCTCTTGTGGGCATTTAGTGCTATAAATTTCCCTCTACACACTGCTTTAAATGTGTCCCAGAGATTCTGGTATGTTGTATCTTTGTTCTCATTGGTTTCAAAGAACATCTTTATTTCTGCCTTCATTTCGTTATGTACCCAGTAGTCATTCAGGAGCAGGTTGTTCAGTTTCCATGTAGTTGAGCGGTTTTGATTGAGTTTCTTAGTCCTGAGTTCTAGTTTGATTGCACTGTGGTCTGAGAGACAGTTTGTTATAATTTCTGTTCTTGTACATTTGCTGAGGAGTGCTTTACTTCCAATTACGTGGTCAATTTTGGAATAAGTACGATGTGGTGCTGAGAAGAATGTATATTCTGTTGATTTGGGGTGGAGAGTTCTATAGATGTCTATTAGGTCTGCTTGCTGCAGAGATGAGTTCAATTCCTGGATATCCTTGTTAACTTTCTGTCTCGTTGATCTGTCTAATGTTGACAGTGGAGTGTTGAAGTCTCCCATTATTATTGTATGGGAGTCTAAGTCTCTTTGTAAGTCTCTAAGGACTTGCTTTATGAATCTAGGTGCTCCTGTATTGGGTGCATATATATTTAGGATAGTTAGCTCTTCCTGTTGAATTGATCCCTTTACCATTATGTAATGGGCTTCTTTGTCTCTTTTGATTTTTGATGGTTTAAAGTCTGTTTTATCAGAGACTAGTATTGCAACCCCTGCTTTTTTTTGTTCTCCATTTGCTTGGTAAATCTTCCTCCATCCCTTTATTTTGAGCCTATGTATGTCTCTGCGTGTGAGATGGGTCTCCTGAATACAGCAGACTGATGGGTCTTGACTCTTTATCCAGTTTGCCAGTCTGTGTCTCTTAATTGGAGCATTTAGTCCATTTACATTTAAGGTTAAGATTGTTATGTGTGAACTTGATCCTGCCATTATGATATTAACTGGTTATTTTGCTCATTAGTTGATATAGTTTCTTCCTAGCCTCGATGGTCTTTACATTTTGGCATGTTTTTGAGATGGCTGGTACCGGTTGTTCCTTTCCATGTTTAGTACTTCCTTCAGGGTCTCTTGTAAGGCAGGCCTAGTGGTGACAAAATCTCTAAGCATTTGCTTATCTGTAAAGGATTTTATTTCTCCTTCACTTATGAAACTTAGTTTGGCTGGATATGAAATTCTGGGTTTAAAATTCTTTTCTTTAAGAATGTTGAATATTGGCCCCCACTCTCTTCTGGCTTGTAGAGTTTCTGCCGAGAGATCTGCTGTGAGTCTGATGGGCTTCCCTTTGTGGGTAACCTGACCTTTCTCTCTGGCTGCCCTTAAGATTTTTTCCTTCATTTCAACTTTGGTGAATCTGGCAATTATGTGTCTTGGAGTTGCTCTTCTCGAGGAGTATCTTTGTGGCGTTCTCTGTATTTCCTGGATTTGAATGTTGGCCTGCCCTACTAGGTTGGGGAAGTTCTCCTGGATGATATCCTGAAGAGTGTTTTCCAACTTGGTTCCATTTTCCCCCTCACTTTCAGGCACCCCAATCAGACGTAGATTTGGTCTTTTTACATAATCCCATAGTTCTTGCAGGCTTTGTTCATTTCTTTTTCTTCTTTTTTCTTTTGGTTTCTCTTCTCGCTTCATTTCATTCATTTGATCCTCAATCGCTGATACTCTTTCTTCCAGTTGATCGAGTCGGTTACTGAAGCTTGTGCATTTGTCACGTATTTCTCGTGTCATGGTTTTCATCTCTTTCATTTCGTTTATGACCTTCTCTGCATTAATTAGTCTAGCCGTCAATTCTTCCACTTTTTTTTCAAGATTTTTAGTTTCTTTGCGCTGGGTACGTAATTCCTCCTTTAGCTCTGAGAAATTTGATGGACTGAAGCCTTCTTCTCTCATCTCGTCAAAGTCATTCTCCGTCCAGCTTTGATCCGTTGCTGGCGATGAGCTGCGCTCCTTTGCCGGGGGAGATGTGCTCTTATTTTTTGAATTTCCAGCTTTTCTGCCCTGCTTTTTCCCCATCTTTGTGGTTTTATCTGCCTCTGGTCTTTGATGATGGTGATGTACTGATGGGGTTTTGGTGTAGGTGTCCTTCCTGTTTGATAGTTTTCCTTCTAACAGTCAGGACCCTCAGCTGTAGGTCTGTTGGAGATTGCTTGAGGTCCACTCCAGACCCTGTTTGCCTGGGTATCAGCAGCAGAGACTCAGTTGAAAATGCCGAAATCACCGGTCTTCTGTGTCGCTGGCGCTGGGAGTTGAAGACTGGAGCCGCTCCTATTCGGCCATCTTGCTCCGCCCCCCCACATTTTCTTAATCCAGTCTGTCACTGATGCACATTTGGGTTGATTCCAAGTCTTTGCTATTGTGAATAGTGCTGCAATAAACATACGTGTGCATGTGTCTTTATAGCAGCATGATTTATAATCCTTTGGGTATATACCCAGTAATGGGATGGCTGGGTCAGATGGTATTTCTAGTTCTAGATCCTTGAGGAATCACCACACTGTTTTCCACAATGGTTGAACTAGTTTACAGTCCCACCAACATTGTAGAAGTGTTCCTATTTCTCCATATCCTCCCCAGCACCTGTTGTTTCCTGATTTTTTAATGATTGCCATTCTAACTGGTGTGAGATGGTATCTCATTGTGGTTTTTTAAAAAATCTTAAAAAATTTCTAAAAAAAGAAAAACTACCATACAATCCAGCAATCCTACTCTTAGGTATATACCCAAAAGAAAGGAAATTAGTATATTGAAGAGATATCTGCACTCCCATGTTTATTGCAGCACTATTCACAATAGTCAAGATTTTTAAGCAATATAAGTGTCCATTCATCAAGCACATGAATGGTGATATGGTTTGACTGTGTCCTCACTCAAATTTCATATTGAATTGTAGCTACCATCATCCTCACATGTCTTGGGAGGGACCCAGTGGGAGGTTCCAGGGGTGGGGTTTTCCTGTGCTGTTCTCATGATAGTGAACAAGTCTCATGAGATCTGATGGTTTTACAGAGGATTGTTCCCCTGCTCACGCCCTCTTGCATTCCTACATGTAATACATGCCTTTGTTCCTCCCTTGCCTTCTGCCATGATTGGGAGGCCTCCCCAGCCATGTGGAACTGTGAGTCTACTAAACTTCTTTTTCTTTATAAATTATCCTGTCTCAGGTATTTCTTCATAACAGCATGAAAATGGGCTAATACAGTAAATTGGTACCGGCAGAGCGGGGGTATTTCTATTAAGATACCTGAAAATGTGGAAGTGACTTTAGAACTGTGTAACAGGCAGAAGTTTGAAGAGTTTGGAGGGCACAGAAGAAGACAGGAAGATGTGGGAAAGTTTGGAACTTCCTAGAGACTTGTTAAATGGCTTTGACCAAAATGCTGGTAGTGATATGGACAATAAAGTCCAGGCTGAGGTAGTCTCAGATAGAGATGAGGAACTTGTTGAGAACTGGAGCAAAGGTGACTCTTGTTATGCTTTAGCAAAGAAATAGGAAGCATTTTGCACCTGCCCTAGAGATCTTTGGAACTTTGAACTTAAGAGAGATAATTTAGGGTATCTGGTGGAAGAAATTTCTAAGTGACAAAGCATTCAATAGGAAACATAGCATAAAAGTTTGGAAAATTTGTAGCCTGACAATGCAATGGAAAAGAAAACCTCATTTCCTGTGGAGAAAATCAAGCCTGCTGCAGAAATTTGCGTTAAGTAACAAGGAACCGAAGGTTAATCCCCAAGACAATGGGGAAATGGGGAAAATGTCTCCAGAGACCTTTGCAGTAGGACCTTGCCTCAGACGACCAGAGGTCTAAGAGGAAAATATGGTTTCATGGGCCAGGCCCAGGGCCCGCCTGCAATATGCAGCCTAGGGAGTTGGTGTCCTGCATCCCAGCTGCTCTAGTCATGGCTAAAAGGGGCCAAGGTAGAGCTTGGGTCCTGGCTTCAGAGGGTATAAGCCCCAAGCCTTTGCAGTTCCCAAGTGGTTTTGAGCCTGCAGGTACACAGAAATCAAGAATGGGGGTTTGGGAACCTCTGTCTAGATTTCAGAGGTTGTATGGAAATGCCTGGATGTCCAGGCAAAAGCTTGCTGCAGTGGAGGAGCACTCATTGAGAACTTCTGCTAGGGCAACATGAAAGAGAAATGTGGAGTGGGAACCCCCACACAGAATCCCCACTGGGGCACTGCCTAGTGGAACTGTGAGAACAGGACCACTGTCCTACAGACCCCAGAAAGGTAGACCCACTGACAGCTTGCATTGTGTACCTGGAAAATCCACAGACACTCACTCAATGTCAGCCCATGAAAGCAGCCAGAAGTGGGGATATACCCTGGAAAGCCACAAGGGCAGGGCTGCCCAAGGCTGTGGGAGCTTAACTCTTGCATTGGTATGACCTGAATGTGAAACATGGCGTCAAAGGAGGTCATTTTGGAGCTTTAAGATTTGACTGTCCTGTTGGATTTCAGACTTGCAAGGGGACTGTAGCCCCTTTGTTTTGGTGAATTTATCCCATTTGGAATGGCTGTATTTACCTGCTGCCTGTACCCCCTTTGTGCCTACGAAGTAACTTGCTTTTGATTTTACAGGCTTATAGGCATAAAGTATTTGCCTTATCTCAGATGACACTCTGAAATGTGGACTTTTGAGTTAATCCTGAAATGAGTTAAGGCTTTGGAGAACTGTTGGGAAGGCATGATTGCTTTTGACATGTGAGAACATATATTTGCGAGGGGCCAGGGATGGAATGATATGGTTTGACTATGTCCCCACCCAAATCTCATGTTGAATTGTAGCTTCCATAATCCCCACATATTGTGGGAGGGACCCAGTGGGAGGTAATTCAATCATGTAGGCAGGTATTTCCCATGCGGTTCTCAAGATAGTGAATGTCTCATGAGATTTTATGGTTTTATAAAGAGCAGCTCATCTGCACACGCCCTCTTGCCAGCTGCCATGTAAGACATGCCTTTGCTCTTCCTTCACCTTCTTCCATGATTATAAGGCCCCCCAGCCATGTGGAACTGTGAGTCCATTAAACCTCTTTTTCTCTGTAAATTAGTCATCTTGGGTATTTCTTCATAACAGTATAAAAATGAACTAAAACAAACGGATAAAGAAAATGTGGTACATGTACACATGGAGTACTATTCAGCCATTAAAAAGAATGAGATCCTGTCATTTGCATGATTATAGATGAAACTGGAAGTCATTATGTTAAGTGAAATAAGCCATGCACAGAAAGACAAACTTCACATGTTCTCAGTTATTTGTGGTAACTAAAGATGAAAACTATTGAACTCATGGAGATAAAGAATATAACATTGGTTACCAGAGGCTGGGAAGTGTAGTGAGGGGGTGATGGGAAAGTGAAGATGGTTAATGGGTACAAAAAGGTAGTTAGAAAAAATGAATAATGTCTAGTATGCTAACACAACAGGGTGACTACAGTCAAAAATAATTTAATTGCAAAATTTTAGATAACAAAAAAGTATAATTAAATTGTAACACAAAGGATAAAATACTTAACATGATAGGTACCATTTACTCTGATGTGACTACTATGTATTGTATGCATGTATTGAAACATCTGATGTAACCTTTAAATATGTATGCCTTCTATGTACACACAAAAATTAAAAATAAAAAAAGACAAAAAGTAAGAAATGCTGGTGAGGAAGCTGAGAAAGGGGAGCACTCATAAAGAGTTTGTAAAATAGTACAGCCATTTTGAAAAATAATATGGAGGTTCCTCGAAAAACTAAAAATGGAGCTACCATATGATCTACCAGTCCCACTACCAATTATATATCCAAAAGAAAAGAAATCAGTATATTGTAGAGGTATCTGTGTTGCAGCACTATTCACAATAGCAAAGCTATGGAATCAACCTAAGTGTTCATCAATGGATGAATGGATAAAGAAAATGTCATATATAAACACATTATTCAGCCCTAAACAAGAATGAAATTCTGTCTTTTGCAGCAACGTGGATGGAACTGAAGGACATTATGTTAAGTGAAATAAGCCTGGCAAAGAAAGACAAATATCATATGTTCTCACCCATATGTGGGAGCTACAAATGTGGATTTCATGGAGATGGAGATAGAGAGTATAATGGTGGTTATCAGAGGCTGAGAAGGGAAGGGAGAGAAGAGGATGAAGAAAGCTTGGTTAAGTGATAAAACAATACCGTTATAGAGAAGGAATAAGTTCTACTATTTGAACTACTATAGGTGGGAAATTATTAATAATAATTTATTGTGTATCTTAAAACAGGTAGAAGAGAAGAACTGTAATCTATCTAACATGAAGACAAGATAAATGATTGAGGTGCTGGATGTCTCAATTACCCTGATTTGATCATTATACTTTGTAAACAGTTATCACGATAACACATGTATCCCCAAAATATGTACAATGACTATATATCAATTTTAAAAAATGGAATTATATGCATGAGCATATATTAATACATATTTTATCAATATCAAGACCTAGAGATTTTGCGCGTGTGTCTGTGTGTGTGAAAGGTGTCTGTGCTTCTGGTTAAATCTATCATATGTTACTTTTGCTAGAATAAACTTTTGATAGGTTTAGCCTGAGAAATGTTGCTGGCTATTATAATTCTCTTCTCAACAATAGGGACCAAAATATGAATGCCTCTTTTACCTTGTATGTAAAGCAGGGATTGTATCCCCATGGAAACGAAATGCGAGATGCCTTTGAAGCCGACTAGAGAGGTTTGCACCGTTCTGTTATAATTAATGCCTTTTCTGGTCTGTGGATTAAGAGGTGTTTATTGCCCTCTGCTCCAAACTGGCATCCTCTCTGATGAATTCACTTTGAACTGTAAAACAAAGAGATTTTTCAAAGTATAGACTTTGAAGAGGTGATAGTTTCTAAGAGGGTAACCAGTGTGATGAGAGAAATATTTCCATTCATTATGTAGGTTTTGTTTTACCCGGTGGGACTAGGAAAGGGAAACGAATGGTTTTGCGCAAAGATCAGTGAAATACCTCTCAGTAGTAGATGAAAGGTTGAATTTTATAATACCAAATTAATTAATACTGATAATAAAAAATTCTCAAAATCAATATTGGCATTTAAAGTAATTTAAAACCATGAGTAATATCAATACCATCATATGGGTAATTTGAAAAAACTAGAAACTCACCACTTCAGTAATTTTTCCGTCTGTACTGACAGAACTATATAAGAGGCCCCGGTGGGCCAGGGGACAGTTGGATCAGGAAATCCCTAAGATATTTGTAAGAGATACTATCCCAATAGAAACCATGTCCCAGTCCCCCTCATTATGGGGTTCCTTAATCTGATGGTTTCTTCCGGTCAGTTCCAGTAGCTCTTCTTGACAATACCTAATGAAACATTTTAAACTCATAACTTTCAGAGAGGCATTGAGTCCACAATGTGGCCTAAAGTGTACAGGGTTTACAAAAAGTTAAAGGAAGCTTAAACTGAAATCACCAGTGTAGTTAAGCATTAGAAAGAAAACTCTTCTCCTATTGATGTATCCATCCTGGCACAAGTTATAACGGTTCTGAAATCACAGAAATGAAGGGAAACAGAGAAGCCAGGTAGTGAATTAGATACAGTATTTAGGACCCATTTTATGCATGTGTGGGAAGGAGCCAAGGCTGACAGAACTGCCATTTTCAGTTCAGAGCTCAGCCAGGGCAATGCTGAAGATTTTGCCAAAACGGAAACCTGGAAAGCAGGTGAGAGAGCAGGAGGTAGAGACGCTGGGTTACCTAAGTTAATTAGGTAGACTGCATCTCTTTCCGGCCTGGGGCTGCCTGTGACAGACTGGCTGGATGTGTGGCATTGGAAACTGCTGACTGGTTCGTACCTGAATAACAGCATACTGCTGAGACTGTAAACATAATTGAGTCCAATAATGCTTCTGAGGCAATTCTTCCTGCGTTTATCTTCCGGTTTGCCTTGGTCTCTGCTAATGACTTTACTTTTAAGGCCCATATGCCACGCTCATGTGGTTGCTTCCTCAAATCTAGATAACTGAAATTTTTTAAAATAGGAATTTGAAGCTATCTGTCTAATAGTCAAGTTTTGAAAAGAGTGGAAGCTAACGGAAGCCCAACAAAAAACACCTGGAATATGAGATACTATTGTGTCTTGTGGGAACAGTAGTGTTCTGGTTGAGTGAAGACCCTGAAACAGGCAGATCCTGAAAGGTGAGTGGAGTAAGCATCAAGGCAAACTCCCTGCTATTTTGTATTCTTCAAGACATCACTGCTTAATAGTTCATGAAATTACACAGTAAAAAGTGTAAAAAGTCTATCCAGAATAAGTAGTCATCCAGGAATCGTTCCTACTGCATGGATTTGCAGTTTAGAATCTAGGATTAGGACAGCAATTTTATTCGTTACGATATGTATTAAGAACAATGCAAAAGGAAGAGGGAAGTGGAAAAGAATGAATGAAATCTGAAAAAACAGCACTGGAGTCAGGCTACATCCTTAGAAATACATTTCTCCAAATATACGGGGTCTGCGATTGGTGTACTTTGACTGCTTCCATTTCTCATAATGATGTTCACATACCATGCTGGTCTGGTGGCTTCCTGGTATTGCAGCTCATCCCCTCGTGTCTATCATACAGAGTGGCTAAGAGTATGAACTCTGGAGCTAGACTGCATTTTCAACTCTACCAGGTACTAACTTCAGGCAAGTTATGTAACTGTGTTGTGCTTCTTTTACCTTGTATGTAAAACAGGGATAATAAAAGTATTTACTTTAGAGGTTACCCGTACATAAGGAGCTTGTGCCTGGCACTTGTAAACGTGATAAAAGTACTACCTGCGATTATTACTAATTGCCATAAGCGTCTAGCTGTCTGCAATTGCTCAATGTTCAGTTTTGAAACTGTGAAGTTTTTCTGCCTTAACATTATCAACTGCAATTCACTGATGTGCTCATACATTCATTTTTTTCATTCACTCGAAAAACATGGTTTAGATACCTGCAACATGTCAGACACTATAGCAATGTCTAAAACATAGTTCCTGTTGTCAAGTATGAGAGAGAGAGAGAGAGAGAGAGAGAGAGAGAGAGAGAGAACTCCACAGATATGAATGACTCCACAGATAATAATGATGGAAATTCAGGCCAGGATGGAGGTGTCAAATGAGATTTCCTAAAAGGAGTGACACGGGAGCTGAGTCCTGACAGTTGAGGGGGAGTTATCCATGGATAAAAGGATTGAGTGGGTTGAGATGTGTGGAGAGGGCTTTCCAGGCAGAGGAAAGGGGCTGGAGATGAGAGAGTACAGCGCATTAGAGAAACTGCAAGTAATTTGATGAGATGCACATATCAAGTAAGGAGAGGATGGTGGCGAGAGATGAAGTTGAAGAAGTAAGAAAGGGTGAGATTTTGAAGTGCCTGTTTTACTGTACTACAGAACTTGGACTTTATCTAACTATGGGGAGCTCAACATATTTTAAATGGTAGGATGTCATGATCAGATTTGTGTCTAAGAAGTCATTCTGGTGCCATTATGAAGGATATTGTATTAAAGGTGAGTAAGGCCAGCGAGGGGAAAGCCAGTTACGAGGCAGTAGTCTGGGAGAGACTTAGTGACCTAAACTGTGATGGAGGAGTGGAACTCAATATAAGCGAATGGATTGGAGAGATATTAAAAAGGTAGAATCAGCCTTTTTGATGGCTCTGTTTTTATTCCTTGTCTATTTGCTACTGCTTAACTCTCTGCAGTGTTGAAAAAATAAGGATGTGTCTTTTTCTTCAGTATATCTCCACTAATGTCTTCTGCAAAAGGCCTCCTATGAAACAATGCCTTTTATGTCTACCTGGGCAAATTTCATATATTCGCATGAGTTTGGGTGGGAAAATACCTTTCAAACACAGCGTTCAGTAGAGGAGTCTATTATTCAGAGTATTTCTTTTTGTTATTATTTGCTATCTTGTACCATCAACTCTCCCCCTGGTACTACAGTAGATTTCAAGCTTTTTTATTTTTATTTTTAAAATAAACCCACTGGTTATAGATCATGCTTTTTGCCTGTAGCATTATGTAAGGCTTTCTGGATATTTGTTTTACACTCACTTTTGATAGAAAATATCCTTGAGTCTGAGCCAGTGTCTCTGATGACACTTCAACAGCAAAGTTGATGATTAGCAAACATTTGGGTTTTTAAGAATCCTCTGAGGAGCTGGATCAATAAAAGATTCCTAGGCCCCAACTTTAGGTACTCTGATTTGGTAGATGTGGGATAAGGCCTAGAATCTTCATTTTTAAAAGTGCTCTAGATGATTCTGAAATGAATCACCCACTAAAATGCTATGTAGTAATTTTTTAAAATTTGAATGTTTATCATTGACCTGATTTCTCAAATAGAACTTGAGATAAATCTTTTTCAGTAAACAATAAATAAATTGCCATTATTATAGTATACTCCTTTTACTATTTTCATAAGCTATAATCAGTTTAAAATAATTATGGTATGGAGCTTCTTGGCTGAATGGTAAAGTATTCCAGGATATTGAAAATGACCTTTCATGGCATTTAGAAATTAGAATATCCTGATTATAGGGTAAGGAGTAGTTGTATGCTGCTGTGAGACACCGTGTGCGTTCTATGGTCAGGCAGTATCAGCATCACCCGGGAAGCTTGTAGAAATGCAAATTCTCAGCTCCACCTGAACTACTGAATTAGATATTTGTGGGTGGGGTCCAGCAATCTGTGTTTTAACTAGCCCTCCAGGTGATTCTGATGCTCATGAAAGTGGTCTGGTGCAGTTATGTCTCCACATGGAAATGATATATTTGAGCTTTTAAAGTCTAGAAATGTATCTTTTAACTGTGAAGATGTTGCATCACTTGTTTCTGTAGTGTAAATTCACATGCTAAAGCATGTATTAATTGGGATTTGACTCAACCTGAAGTGACCACAAAATAACCATGGATTTAAAAGGGAGAAATAGAGCTATTGCTTTAAAAAATACTTTCAACTTTTATTTTAAATTCAGAGGGTACATATGCAGGTTTCTTACATGGGTATATTGCATGATGCTAAAGTTTGGGATACGAATGATCCTGTCACCCAGGTAATGAGTATAGTATCCAAACGGTAGTTTTTAACTCATTCCTCCCTCCCTTTCTCTCCCCTTTAGTAGTATGCACTGTCCATTGCTTCCATCTTTATACTCATGTGTAGTCAATGTTTAGCTCCCACTTATGAGTGAGAACATGTAGTGTTTGATTTTCTGCTCCTGCATTGATTTGCTCAGGATGATGGCCTCCAGCTGCATGCCATGATGCTGCAAAAGACATGATGTCATTCTTTTTATGGCTGTGTAGTATTCTATGTTGTATATGTACCACATTTTCCTTATCCAATTCACCATTGATGGGCACCTAGGTTGATTCCTATTGCAAATAATGTGACAAATATACAAATTCATGTGTCTTTTGGGGGAGATTTATTTTGCTTTGAGTAATGGCATTGTTGGGTTGAATAGGAGCTCCTTTTTAGGTGCGTTGAGAAATCTTCATACTTCTTTCCACAGTGGCTGAAGTATTTACATTCCCACAGTGTATAAATACTCCCATGTCTCTATAGCCTCACCAGCATTTATTATTATTATTATTATCATTTTTTTATGTAATAGCCATTCTGACCAGTATGAAATGATATCTCCTTGTGTGTTTTTGTTTGTTTGTTTTTTGAGACGGAGTTTTGCTCTTGTTGCCCAGGCTGGATGCAATGGCACTATCTCGGCTCACTGTAACCTTCACCTCTGCCTCTGCCTTGAGCCTCTCAGGTTGAAGCCATTCTCCTGCCTCAGCCTCCCGAGTAGCCTGGATTAAAGGTGTGCGCCAACACACCTGGCCTTTTTTTTTTTTTTTTGTATTTTTAGTAGAGGTGGGGATTTCTCCATATTGGCCGGGCTGGTCTTGAACTCCTGACCTCAGGTGATCTGCCAGCCTCGGCCTCAAAAATTGCTGGGATTATAGGACTCATTGTGGCTTTGATTTGCATTTCTTTTATATTAGAGATATTGAGCATTTTTTCATGTTTGTTTGCTGCTTGTATGTCTTCTTTTGAAAAGTGTTCATTTGTTTTTTCTTGTTGGTTAGTTTAATTTTCTTACAGATTGTAGGTATTAAACATTTGTCAGATGCATAGTTGGCAAATATTTTCTCCCATTCTATGGGTTGTTGGTTGTCTGTTTACTATGTTGATCGTTTCTTTTGTTGTGCAAAGCTCTTTAGTTTAATTAGGTCCCACTTGTCGTTTTTTGTTTCTGTTGCAATTGCTTTTGAGGACTTGGTCATAAATTCTTGGCCAAGGCCAATGTCCAGAATGGTATTTCCTTGGTTTTCTAGAATTTTTATAGGTTGAGGTTTGCATTTAAATCTTTAATCCATCTTGAGTTAATTTTTGTACGTGGTGAAAGGTAGGGGTCCAGTTTCATTTTTCTGCATATGGCTAGCCAGCTATTCCACTACCATTTGTTACATAGGGAGTCCTTTTCCCACTGCTTATTTTTGTCAACTTTGTTGAAGATCAGATGGCTGTAGGTGGGCAGCTTTATTTCTGGGTTTTCTAATCTGTTCCATTGGTCTATGTGTCTGTTTCTGTACCAGAGTCATGCTGTTTTGGTTATTGTAGCTTTATAGTACAGTTTGAAATTAGGTAATATGATGCCTCATGGTTTTTTTTTTTTTTGTTTAGGATTACTTTGGCTATTCTGGCTCTTTCTTTTAGTTCCCCATAGAACTTTAGAATAGATTTTTTCTAATTCTGTGAAAAATGGCATTGGCAGTTTGATAGGAATAACATTGAATCTGTAGATTGCTTTGGGCTGTATGGCCATTTTAATGATATTAATTCTTCCAATTCATGAGCATGGCATGTTTTTCCATTTGTTTGTGTCATCTCTGACTTCTTTCAGTAGTGTTTTGTAGTTCTCCTTGTAGAGATCTTTCACCTCCTTGGTTAGATGTATTCTTGGGTATTTGATTTTTTCTGTGGCTGTTGTGAATGGGATTTCATTTTCAATTTGGCTCTCAGCTTGAATGTTATTGGTATATAGAAATGCTACTGATTTTTGTACATTGATCTTATATCCTGAGACTTTCCCAAAGGCATTGATCAGATCTAGGAGCCTTTTGGCTGGACTTTAGGATTTTCTGGATATAGAATCATATTGTCAGTCAAGAGAGATAATTTGACTTCTTTTCCTATTTCAACACCTTTTATTTATTTCTCTTGCCTGATTGCTCTGGCTAGGACTTCCTAGATGTCTTTCTGACCATACAAGTCTAGGAAAAGGAATCCAGGACTGGTTTGACTCTCCACAGTGTTAGAGACACAGGCTTTTTTCATTTTAATGCTCAGTTTTACAAACACTGTATTCTCAAAATCACCCATGATCTCGAAAGGCAGCTCTGGCTGGAGCACATATATCTACTTTCCTGTCAACAGAGGAGAAAGAGAAAGGAATGGACACTTTCCAGATGCACACAACACCTCCACTTTAATTCCATTGTCCAGAAGCAAGCTACTGTACAATTTTAGCTTCATAGAAAGTTGTATCGATTCTGAGATGTAATGTGCCTGGTTAAAATTCAAGAGTTTTATTATTGAAAAGTAATAGGAAAAAAATCTGGGGTGTGAGGAGGGTATTGGTTGTTTCTTGCAAAGTGGGGGTATACACTCATTTGGGAAGTGTATATTTCTGACACGTTTTTCTTTCTCCTGCTCTTCCTCCTCCTTCCTTCCTTCTTTTTCATATAGCTCTTTATTCATGCTATCTGACTCTCCTTTACAGATGTTAATCTTGTTCTTTAGTTATTCTCAGCCATTTAGGGGAGGAAAAGGTTCTTTAATCCTACAGAAGATATAATGATAATTCTTGTTGCCTATGTCTCCGTCTCCATCTGATCTGTCTCTCTCTATGAATGTGTACACAATGTTTTCATGCAAACGTTTGTTTCTCTTAAGTGTCGTTATTTGTGTATGTATGTATGAAATATAAGAAAATTCTCATTTTGAAAATAATGCTTCTATTGGTCCACTTTCTCAGACTTTATGAGTTGTCATGTCAAAGAATGATTCCAGAACCTTTAGGGAAATATCAAATTTACATGATAATATCAATGACTTATTTTAGACAGCTTTAAATAATTTGCTCCTCATTTTTTTCAGCTTAAAATTTCCTGACATTTGAACCAGACAATGGCTGAATACAAATGTTTTATGTGCTCTTTAGTGGAGACACCTACTGTAAAATGATTATTAAAAAGCCTATGAATCATCTCTTTCTCTAAAATATTCAGTTCTTCAAGCTGATTGCTATTAGCTGCTCATATTATTTTAATTAGAAAAAAACATGGCTGATGAAAATCAGCCAAAGGTTCTATAAATAAAAGTATCCATCTTGCAGAGTCAAATTTTAATTAACCTTTTAGCATGCCAACCTTTCCACTAGAATTTTTTAGGACTTGCAGCCATTCATTTTGTTCAAAAGCCATATGGGCTATTTTTCATCTGTATGTAATTTAAACCTGTAAGAGAGTGCTCCCGGAATACAAACTCACTGTTCATCACCTGTCCCTTTAATACCTTTATTTAAGTGAAAAGATATCCAAGTGCAATACAGTTGGTGTGGTAGTGAGGAAAAGACACAAGATAGAATAAAATAACTGTCTATTCTTTTTTTCCCATTTCTCTTCCTTTTCAAGACACCATTTGTATCCTGACCTGCTTTAGGCATGTTAGGTTTCTTAGCAATAGATTACTTGTGAATAAAGCAACACCAGGCTGTAATTACTGGGAAGTAGACAGTCCACTTCTTACCACTAGTCATTATCCACATGAAAGGTATTTTCATAAACTATTTGTTGGAAAATCCATATTTGACATAAATAAGCATTTTCTGCTGATTGATTTTGTATGTTGCTGTAACTGTGTCTGTGGAAGAAATGGCAGATCAAAGTACAGAAGATGGCTGGACCTGGTTACTAGAAAAATCAGTTTTCAGGAAAGTGTTTCTAATTGTCATGCAGTCAAAGAAAGCCATCAAACACAACCATGAAAACCACTGTCAGAATCTGTGCTTGATAAGCAAAAAGGTCTAATATTAACTTAGTTTCTACAGTCATATTCAAAATTAATGTGAAATTTTTCCTATTTAAAATGTGCAACTCTCAAAATTCTGTGTGTATTATAGTAATCAGGCTTCAGCTACATTAAATTTACTAAACTTACTAAAAGAACCAAATGATAATATGCTCCAGTTTGCAAATAATACCCTAGGTCTACAGTGACTGATTTAGTGAATGTAGTTTTAAGTGGAAAACATAAAGCTCTTAATGGTTGACCATTGAATGCTTAAAGCTGCATATTGCACTGTCTCAAAGTTTCTACTTTTCTGACCACTGCTTTTCTGTCTTTTGCTCATATCCCTTCCCGAAACCTCAGTTCTTTAAAGAAAAATGCTTTTTAATCTGTACATACACCAGTATATAGATGTTAGTTATTGCTATTGGGCAGGACAGAAAATTAGGTAATCAGGCAAATGGTTAAAACCAAGAGTGTAGTAAGTATAGAACTTTGTGATAAAGACAACATAAGACTCTAGGATGTTGGATCAAAGGATACAGAAAGGGATAGCTGTGGATCTGGAATGGGCAAACCATAGAGACAGGGTGGTAGGCAACTTCTGATGTGGCTCCAAATTTCTGCTTTCCTCCAGCTTCTACAAATGCTCTTCCTCTCCCTCACCCTAAGCATGAAAGGGTGACAGCTCTGAAATGACTCCCAGTGGGCTCCACCCCTTGGTATTCAAACCCTTGTGTAATCCCCTCTTCTTAAGTGTTAACTGGATTTAATGACTTGTGTCTGGTGAATATAATACACTAAAATTAATTGGATATAATTTCTGTGATGTGATTACAAAACACAGTGATTTCATCTTGCTAGCACACTCTCACTTGCTGGCACTCTTTTGCTTTATAGCTTGCCCACTCTCCTGAAGCAAGCTGACATGTCGTGTTCCAAAATGCTCTTTGGAGAGGTCCATATATTAAAAACTGAGGCAGACCCCGGTCAACAGCTTGTGAGGAATTGAGCTTTCAGTCCAGCAGCTACAAAGAAATGAATCCTGCCAGCAATCACACAATGAGCATCAAAAAGGACCCTTCCCAGCTGAGCCTGGGAGCTAAGTCATGCCTAGACTCGTGACCCACAGAAACATTGAGATAATTGATACCGTTGTTTTAAGCCACCAAGTTTGGGATAATTTTTTACACAGCGATAGATGAATAATACAGAAAGACTGAAACATCTATAAACCCCCACGATGAGGAGGGAAAGCAGGGACAGGGTTGGAGGGTGAAAGGGAATGCTCATATCAGCATACAGTTAGAGATTAATAACCAAAGACACAGATCAGGGAGGGAAGAAGGGAAAGAGAGTGAGGGAGAGAAAGAGGGAGAGAGGGGAGCATAGAGACTAATCTCACTCAAAGGTCAGTGTTTAAACAAGCGGAAGCAGGACAAGGACAACATGGACACCATCTAAAATTAGGGCAAAAGGGTTGTACCACAGCACAACCAGAGTAGGACCTTGCTAGCAGAGTGCAACATACTGCAAGATTCCCTGCTTCTCCTCACTGGTGACCACAGTTCAAAGGAATCACATTCAAAGGAGCATAATTCGTTATACTCCTGGTAGATCTCTTCATAAGATCTTTGGTTACAAAATTTGAAATACTTATACTGTTTGATACGGTTGGGATATTTGTCCCTACCCAAATTTCACGTTGAGTGGGGACTGGTGGAAGGTGTTTGGGTCATGGGGGTGAGTCTCTCATGGTTTGGTGCTGTCTTTGCAATAGTGAGTGAGTTCTTGTGAAATCTGGTTGTTTAAAAGTGTATGACACTTCCTCTGCCCCCAACAGTCTCTCTTGCTCTTGTTTTTACCATGTGATGTGCCTGCTTCTGCTTCACTTTCTGCAACTAATGAAAGCTCCTTGAGGCCTCCCCAGAGGCAGATGCCAGAAAAAAGGTTTAACTGGCTCATGGTTCTACAGCCTGCAAAACCATGAGCCAATTAAACCTTTTTTCTTATAAAATACTCAGTCTCATGTATCTGTTTACAGCAATGCAAGAACGGCCTAACACATTGTTGTGGGACAAATGGAACTCAGACTTGTGGATCACAAATTCTGTACCCTGTATCTATGTCCCATTATGTTTGATATTTCATATTCAATTATAGCATTGCCTTTTTCCTCTGATTCATGCAGATGTTACAGAATGATGTGATTTGCGTGGGTCTGTGTGTGTATGTGTAATATAATATGAAGAAAGTACACTGCAATGTGCTATCTGAAATCAGTACAACTGTGCCTGCTGAGTTGCCTCTCACTCACCAAGCTTGGTGTTTGCAGAGTATGTCACTCAGAAAAAAAAAGCATGTGTCTCTAGACATCTATGGCATGACTAATAATAGCAAAGAGCTTTCTGCAGTTCTCATCCAACTTGGGGTCCAGATAATTCTCACAGTTCCATCGGGGACTTTGAGAGAACTATTCCAGGAATATAGAGAGTGATAACCTTAGATCTCAGATATAAAAATTCCCCTTAGGTCTTCTGAATTTGAGTTTTGCCAGGAAGGCTTGCTTTAGCAGTTTGTGCTTCAGTCCACTGGATAAGAAGCTTCATCTGACTGGTAGGCTCTCAGCACACCCCACCTCTTGTGCCTCTCAGATTTTCCAAAACACATTTGGTTAGAGTATTGGTGGAAATGACATCTATAATCAGGATTAGTCTATTATTCTTTCTCCCAGCTAGCGATCTGTGCCTCCTGAAGAGGAAGAAATGACCAAGATATCCCTGTTGATACCCTGCTGGACCTACCCATGGGGTGGAGCTGAACCATACTTAGTGCCATATGCTCTAAGTTTTAGCATTTTCTCAATATTTACTCTAGTTCTGCTTTGCTCACGTATCTCTACAGCCAGTAGGTTAATTGAATCCTACTCTTTCAGAGGCTGACTCACCAGCATGGGCAGTTGGGGTTTCCAGTGTCTCACTTCAAGTGCAGCTTTCTGGGGCCCTTGGCACCACAGATTCCTCCCCATATTTATATTTTGGTGCTAAAATGGACATCCTCTGAAAACTCTCTGTGGTTTTAAAGCATCTCTCTTGATCTGCTCATCTTCTCTTAGAAGAGAAATTCTTCCCTCCTGTGGGAAGGTGGGGAATAGAAACAGACAATTTCTTCATGTCATTATAGATCCAAACCCCAGTTGTAGGCATATGAAGATATATTTACTATTTCAAACATGTATAGACATGTTTATTATAGGCATATGAAGATACATTATACAACTATTTTTGAATATCAATCTCAAACATATCTATAACATTTTCCTAATGGATAAAAAACTTATCTCACTTATACCACTCTTCTTGTATATTCTTTTCAATACAACTCTATCACCTTTTATTTTCTATTTTGATGACCTTGTAATTTTAAGTAATGGGCTTAAAACTGTCTTTATCCATCACTGAAAGATAGATTATTTTTCTCTTTTACTATCATAAATGAACTATTATTATTATTTTGTGTGTGTGTGTGTGTGTGTGTGTGTGTGTGTGTGACCATAGTTTTGTTATTACTCAAATGAGTCTTCCTGGGCAGTTGGGGATCAGAGTTTTTAAGGATAATTTGGTGGGCGAGGGAAGACCAGTGAGTCAGGAGTGCTGATTGGTTGGGTTGGAGATGGAATCATAGGAAGTGGAAGCTGTCCTCTGGCACTAAGTCAGTTACTGGGTAGGCGACCACAGTATCAGATGAGCCAGTTTATCAGTCTGGGTGTGGCAGCTGATCCATCAAGTGCAGTGTAAATAATTTCCAAGTTCTGGAGAAATCACGTAGAGAAATGAACATGCTCCAAATTTTGTTCACAGAAGTATATTTTACTCAATTTTAAAAGTTGTAAATGGCTCAAAAAAAAGTTTTCTTGGCTCTGGAAAAACAAAAAAGATCAGCAATGGTTTAAGCAAAATAGTCAAAAAATATTCCTTCAGTTTTCTATTAGTTCAGTCCATTCAGATAAATCCTGTTCTGCTTGATATTCATGAACATTTCAGCTCTCCATGGGAGTCCTGTATGTGTTTTTCCTTTATTCTAATGTCATAAACTCCAAAGTTATCAGAAACTTCCATTCAAAAACACCTGTCAAAGTTTAATAGCTGATTATAAGACCACCATTTGAAGAGGGTCACAATAAGAAAATTGTCTATGAATGACAAAAAGCCTTAGGGCAACCACAGTTAAAGACACAATAAGAAAATCTGTTACTTCTGTGGCACACAATAACTTAGCATAACAATTATAATGATTACTGATAACATATACTAAATCATGTCAGAATTATGAATTTCACATAATTTTGGAATATATACAAACAACACGTTTACACAAATATAGTCCAAGAAAGCCAAACACCTTTCATATTTGACAATGCTTCCTGTATGATTTCTACACCAAATAAGCCAAATGTCATTTTTAGACTTTAGAGGACCTAATATTGAACAGATTAGGTTAGAAATAGACATAATTTATAAGTTGATTTTGGAAAGTTTGTCAAATATCAAAAGTTTAAGACACTGGATATTACAAAATAAAATCTCAGGTCACTATAAGTCATTTATTTGGCCAAAATGACAACTCAAAAATTTTTAAAAAATAAAAACCTTTACTCTGATAGAGGACTTAACTTTCCAAACAGCAAGACCTGATGACAATAGCATGAGGCCAGCTGAATCTGTCTCTTCTCTTTCTCCTTTCCCCATTTTTTGTAGTTTACTTAAAAGGCAAACAAAAATATTTCATTGTCTTTCAACATTACATAAAAATCTTTTTCAAAAGGGAAAACCAAATTCCATGTTTACAATACTGCATCTTTAGTAATAATGCTGGTTTTTAATAAAATTTTATGTATATCCAGTTTTAATTAGTTTGACCATAAGATAAGATTTTCATAAACTTTTTAGAACTCTTTACAATTTTCCAATAAACAAACAGCAGAAACAAACCCTGTTCCTTAGAAAATTGATGGGTTCAGACACATGGGCCCAGATTCTGGCCCCCATCAGCATGAGTTTAATGTTTTAACAAATGGAGAAAAGCTAAATAATCTCTTTCAAATCTTAGCCAAGTTGTTTATACCCTCAAAACTTTGTTTTTACAAGATCAACCCGTTACAAATCCTTTCAACTTGCTTAAACCTTCAGTTTTGTCCCATTATTCTTTCAGGTTAAGAGAATCTATAAAAACCCTCTGAACTAGACAAAATTACATTATCTGTAACAAAAACCATATTCCCATACCTTCTTATAATCTCCCACCAAGATTACATTCTACTTTCCTTCTATACCTTGCAACCTTATACACAAAACTGTTTCTCCAGTAGTCTCAATTACATGTTAGAATGTTAACTATTACCATCCTTTATTTTTTGTGAAAAACCTGATAAGTAAGTGATTTTAGTTATGTACTGGGTGTGGAGCCTAGGACATCAGACAGAAGTGCAGATAATGTCTGATTCTTTTTAGCATAGCTAGGGGGCATGGCTCTCCATATGTCCCCAGGCTTTATCTACAATCTAATACTCCAAAGTAGATACATTGAACAATTCTCAAAAGTCAAAGAAGCAATTTATGACCTTAAAGCATTTAGAAAATCTGATATCTAACCTTAAATTTAGACCAAATGTCTACATTTTGAAGACATTTTTATTTTACCAATGATCTTTAAAACTGTCTTTATTTACAAAAGATTATTAAAGTAATATGAATGAAAAGGCATTAAAGTTTTTATTGTTCTGACAAAATATTTGATTTAAATGCTTATTTTTTCTGAGCCAATTAATCAACTTTTAAAATATAAACATCACATATACAACACAAATAAATACATAGACAGACAGACAGAAGATTCAGCACTTGAAGTTTTTTTATTTGCTAGTTTCTTAATAGGATTACTGGCTTCAGGGTGGAGCCCTTGGAGGAGCAGGGCCAGGAATACATGCAGTTTCTAGGGCCTAATAAGTAAGCACACCTGGAAGGCAAAGACAGATTCCCCAAAATTAAGGGTGCTATTTTATACTGAATCCTGGATCCCTCAAAAGGAGGGGAATACTATGGGAGAAGATAGTGCAATGCTTCTATCATGCATTTAATTGCAAGGCAATCCAAAGACAATCAGCCCATTTTTTAATTAGCCCATCCCCCATGGGAGTCTCATCTCTCAGTGGGGTTTGGGGATGTTTCTGTATCTTCCAGGTGGTCAAGAGCAAGGTTCTCTGATCCAAGCATGCAAAGATCTAAGTATCTCTTTATAACAGATACTAGCCATTTCTTAGAGTATATATATTTTTTTACCTAGCTATTACACACCAAGACTAAATCTCTCCCATAATGCAAAGTAATTTTTGATGCCTCCCAAAGTAAAAAAAAAAAAAAAAATCACATAATGCAGTGCAAAGCAGAACAGAGCCTTAGATTTTGAGAGGGACCTATTTTTGTTTTTAATTCCTGGGGTTCCATGAAGAAAATAGGTTTTGTTGTTGTTGTTGTTGTTGTTGTTTTTCCCCAGAATGGGGTCTGTGTAGACTCCTCTGCTTTTTGTCAGAAGTCTCCAAGCTGTTAGAATTTATCGTAAGTTCTCTCGTGTTGACATCAAGAGTGGCAAGATGACAAAATGCAAAAAATCAATTCAGTCCACTGAGAGGAAAAGTTTTTTACAGGAAAGCATGATTCAAGAAGAGAGAAAAGATAAAGGCCTCTTAAATACATGTAGCTTGGATATCTGTTTTAAATTAAGCCAATTTTAACCATAGAGTTCTGATATGGTTTGGCTGTGTCCCCACCCAAATCTCATCTTGAACTGTAGCTCCCATAATTCCCATGTGTCATGGGAGGGATGTGGTGGGAGGTAATTGAATCATGGAGGTGGATCTTTCCAATGTTGTTCTCATGATAATGAATAAGTCTCAGGAGATCTGATGGTTTTATAAAAGAAGCACATGTTCTCTTGCCTGCTGCCATGTAAGATGTGACTTTGCTCCTCTTTTACCATCTGCCACGATTGTGAGGCCTCCCCAGCCATGTGGAACTGTGAGTCAATTAAACCTTTTTTTCCCCATAAATTACTCAGTATCAGGTATGTCTTTTTTAGCAGTGTGAGAATAAACTAATACAAGCTTTTTTAAAAAATCTTTTAAAATCTCTTATTACCAGACTCTAGCTAGGACAGACAGTCAATATTTCTAGCTTTTTAACTTTACCACAAAAAACCTCCCAAGTGAAATTAGTAAGTTTTAACTAAGGCTATGACTTAACCATGGATGCATAAACTGTCTCAAATAGATGGTAAGCAGTTTTATTTTCTTTACAAGAATTAGTATATCCCCAAAGGTAGTTCAGAGGAAGGAAAACCCAAGACAGGAAATCAGAAGCTATTCATGGTGGGGGTGGGCGAGGGGAACCCTCAATAAATGGCAAAGTTACATAAATAACAAACCAGAAAGGAATTATGCTGGAAGCTAGGACTTTAACCTAGCCTACCATTGCTAAAAGACAAAGCCTTAGCTACTGAGCTACACAGCATTGAGCAGTTTCTATTGCTATTCCCACAAGAAGTCTAGAACAGCCAATTTCAAGCTTGCAGAGGCTCTTAACTATTCAAGATAATTTTTAGGGTTAACTATGACATGTGCCCTGAAATTCCTGTCCTCTGGATGGCAGAAATCAAGAGATAGTATCCCCACATGATTACAAGGTTAAGCTCTTAAGGCCACAAAACAGGGCAGAAAAAATTTCATTTGGTATTGGTTTCAGGGACCTGCAGCAAAGTTTGTAACTGACCAGTCTGCTGGGCTGGCTTGAAAAGCAGGCTTATAAGGGTCCTAACTCCTCATTCTATCCTGTGATAACCCTCTCTCCATTACAGAAAGACAAATTTTTAGCACAAAGTGCACTAGATTTGCTACAGCCTAAAACTAGTCTCACAAATTATGTTTTCTTCAATCAAATCCTTGCAGAGGAGACAAACAGTAACATTTACCATTTACACACACACACCCACACACACACAGAGACACACACACAGAGACAGAGAGAGAGAATGAGAGAGAGAGAGAGAGAGAGAGAGAGACCAGAAACTTGGGTGGTAAAAATTTTTTACCCTTTTTGCTGGCATTCCAGGTTTCCAGGTTCCCTTTCTCTGCAACTCCCAGAAGAACAGATGACCCTGCTTGCTATGCCAGAGCTATGGGGGTCAAGCCACTTTACAAAAGAAAATTATCCTTTTTGTTTCATGGAACCATAGGCAAAAGATTCTTAATTTTGCAAGATGCTGCCCAATGCATGGGGAACTGAATTAACATTTTCCATCCCAGCAAAATACACATAACAAAACAGACACTAGTCACTGTGTTCAGCACCCAGTATTCAACTTCACAAAGCTTGGACTTTCTCCCATTAATCCCTGTTGTCTTTGATCCACTCCATGTGGGGAGGGATGGCCTCCAAACAGTAATTCACAATGGATGGTCTCTGGCCAAAGCCAAGAGCAGATAGTCATCCCAAGAACTTTCTTGGCATGTTGAGCTTTCTTCAGGGCTCACTGAATGTGACCATACAAGTAAGGAGGATTCTCTGAGTTAGGGGTGCTGGACTTTTGTCAGCAATTCCTTCTTATATCCCCTCCACATATAGAAACACAACAAAACAAAGATGAGATGGACAGAAGGCCTTCCAAATGAAGATCCCTAACTAAGAATTCCAAGAGTATCCCTTCCAAACTATACTCCTATTGTTCATCTGATAAATCTCCCTAAAATCTTCTTGATTGAGGGGAAGTCTCCTGAACCAAGAGTCTTCCTACTACTTAGGGAGAGCCAAGTTAGACCCCACAAAGGAGCTGCACTGAGACAGAAACACCATGGTGGAACTACAAACAGACATCCACCATGGGTCTACAGAACAAGTCAGGAGAAGAAAGGAGACATTGATAAAACCTAGAATGCTCACCAACCCAGATACCCTGCAATGGGAGTGCAGACAGACATGATGTGATAGGGCTACAGTTAAGGCATGTCTCCCCAGGAATACTTTTCTATTGCAATTAAATCCATGCACATTGGGTCAGCAGTGTCCCACCAATAGAGAGAGTACCAGAATTATCCCCCAGTTCAAGAAAACTAGGCAGCCACTTGACCTGGCCTCCGGATCCATCACCAGAGAGGGGCTACCAAACCACAGGGCAATCCTGGACAAGCCTCCAAATTTGTAACTGCCCAGTGGGTTCACCTTGACCGCTGCCTAGACAGAGCCTATTTATCAAGACAGCGGAATTGTAGTGGAGAAAGAGTAATTCACGCAGGGCCAGCCATGCAGGAGACTGGACTTTTGTTATTACTCAAATAAGCTTCCTATTATTTAAGTTGTAAGGAAACAGTTGATTTGCAAGATTCTGGTACTAAGGCCTGTATGGAATGTTTTTTCTATTCTGTACACCTTCCTGGCAGCTAAGAAAGGGAGAAAAATTTTGTGACTCTTTGCATGCCTGAAAGTATTTTTATTGTATTCTCCTTTGTAAATGAGAAAATTCTGGGTTAAAAATCATTTTCTCTCTGAATCAGCAAGTGCTGTTGATGAAAAGCCCAGTGTTGTTCCGATTTTCCTCCTTTGGATGTGACGCCTCTCTCCTTCTTTAATTGTTTGGGTTTGCCTCTTTGGCTGACATAGTACTCTGAAATATGACAATATGCTTTGTTTTAGATATTCAAAACATTAAATGTGCTGGTACTTTTTGAATTCTTTCAATTTGGAAATGTGTACTATAGTTCTGAAAAAGGCTCTTTTAAAAAGATATCTTTATCTCCATGACTTCCCTTCTATTCTCTTTATAGAATTCAGATTAATTAGTTATTTGAGCACTTGGTTTGATGCTCTCAGTTTTTAGCTTTTATCTCACATTTTTTATCTTCTTGACATTTTGTTTACTTCTAAGCTTCTGTAGATAGAAATCTTTGTTTCAACTATGTTATTTTAACTACTAAGAATTCTTCCTTATAATTATCATCCATTTTTATTGATGCAAAAACTTCCATCTCCCTGATGCCTTCATTTGCATTTTGGTTTTAATTTTGAAATGCTCTTGCATTTCCTGCATTATCTTTCCTCTGGATTTATTTTCCTTGGTTTGCTTACTGACTTCACCCTTTCTCATTTAACACTGAAGCCCTCAAATTTTTAATGGAAGTTCTGTGATTGCTGGTACTTGCAAATAGCACACCTTACTCTTGTAAAATTGGTCTGAATGATGGCTGATCACACAGGCCCCAAATGTCAGTACAGGGAGGTATGGTTTAATTTTTTCAGAAAAAGTAAATTCTACAGTCTTCTACCATTGGCTTTCAGTAATTTGTGCAGGGTGGGGTAGAGGTACTGGGATCAGTCTGTTTTGCAGAATGGCTCAATAATTACTCTCATTTTCAATTGTGTGCTTCATTTTTACTCTACTATGTGCCTTGTTTTAGTCAATTCTCACAGTTCTGTAAAGACACACCTGAAGCTGGGCAATTTATAAAGAAAAGAGCTTTAATCAGCTCATGGTTCTGTGGGCTGTATGGGTTCTGCTTCTGGGGAGGCCTCAGGAAACTTACAATCATGACAGAAGGACAAAGGGGAAGCAAGCACATCTTCACAAGGCCAGCAGGAGAGAGAGAGAGAAGGGGGAGGTGCTACACACTTTCAAACAACCAGATCTCATTAGAATTCTATCACAAGAACAGCAAAGGAGATGTCTGCCCCTATGATTCAATCACCTTCCACCAGACCTCTCCTATAACACCAGGAATTTCAATTCGATGAGATTTTGGTGGGGACACAGAGCCAAACCGTATCATGCTTCATAATGATCTTGTCTTCATCTATTCAATATTTCTAGAGAACAAACCTCCAGTTCTTGGCCCTTAGGGTTGGGGTACTTAGATATTTGTATTCAGTGTGTGGAAGTGAAGGAGAAAAATTGAGAGTTCTGAACAAAGAATTTCAGTCTATTGTGCATATTCTTCCTCTACTCACCCCACCCCAATAAACACTCACACCTGTTTTCTTCTTTAGTTTTCTGCCCTTCTCTGCATCAAATGCTGCTAAGCCCTGGGCTTGGCTAGGGTTCTATAGGGGCTGGTGGTGGAAGCCTGCTCATTTTTTGTTAGCATCCTTCTCTGCATGCCACTAGCCTGGAGTTCTATCGGTTAACATGTTTTTGCTGCACTATTGTCTCAAAGTTTTCTGAGATATTTTATTTCTTAATCTCTGAGTGGATAAACATGAGTTCAATATGATATTTTTAATTTGAACCTTTATAATATAAGATAATCTATATTTATGAATATCATCTTTTGAGCACTTATGTGCCAGACACTGTACTAAGCACTTTATATATGTTAGTTCATTTAACATTCACCATTTCCATTTTAAATGAGCAATCTGAGATCAGAGAGATAAAAGATAATTATAAGGTGTCTAATAAAAACAAATTCTTAATGTAATGAGAATTAACTGCTTTGCTTTAAAAATCTTTAATCAACAATAAAAACATAGATTTTGAGTGAGAGTGTCTTTCATCCCACCAGGCACTAGCCTGAGCTAATGGCATGACAATATATGTGTCTTGCTACAATAAGTTTATATATTAGACATTTTCTCTCTTGTGAATGACAGAAAGTATCACTTCTAGCAAGTATAAAAAATTTGAAGAAGAATGATAATTTACTATTATGATTTTTTTCAGTTACTGAGAGCACAACTGAAAGATACATTTCATTCCCAATGCAACTTTATTTTAAATACTGCCTTTAAGGGTTGATTTTAATTAGGATTTATTAGTGGCTAAAAAAATTTCTGTAACATCACATAAAGGCTGTGAACCACAATATGTAAATAAAAGACAAAATACTTTGGCAAGGGAAAGGATACAAATGTCCTGGGATCCCACACCCAGCAAACTCAGTCCCTTCTCTTCTCAAACAAAAAGAATCTCTTGATCTCTCTAAACAGAATGCTTAAACCTCACGCAGTTAATAAAAGACAGTGCTCAAAATGCTGTGTGCATTTTGAGTCTTCAGAATAGCTCTAGGCTTACAAATACCTAGCTACCTTAGAAAAATTTTCTTTATAATTTATAAAAAATGAATCAAAATATTTCAGCAACAATAAAAGATTTTTCCCCTGAGGCAAAAGAATAATCAACCCGATTCTTGCTTCCCTACCCTTATTCTTGCAATCAAACAAGATAGAATCAGGTTATCACATGCTGTGAGATGAAGGCATGTATTACCTTTGGGACTTTTCCTAGTCAGGTAAAGAGGAGCTTTCTTCCATGCTATGTTTAGAAACAATCCCCCAAAGATTATGGAGCCAAAAATATTATAATCCAGTACTATTCTTTTTTTACTCACTAATCCCCTGTGTATGGCCTTTTTTAGGTGTCGGTGGGATGGGGATCTGACTTTTATTTATGTATTTGTAACTTTTTATTTTAGTATACTTTTTTTTTTTTGAGACAGAGTCTCGTTCTGTCACCGAGGCTGGAGTACAGTGGTATGATCTCGACTCACTGCAACCTCCGCCTCCCGGGTTCAAGCAATTCTCCTGCTTCAGCCTCCTGAGTAGGTGGGAATACAGGTGTGTGCCACCACGTCTGGCTAATTTTTTTTTTTTTTTTTTTTTTTTGTAGTTTTAGTAGACACAGGGTTTCACCATGTTGGTCAGGCTGGTCTCAAACTCCTAACCTCGTGATCCGCCTGCCTTGGGCTCCCAAAGTTCTGGGATTGCAGGCATGAGCCACCATGCCCGGCCTATTTTGATGTACTTTCAAAGTTACAGAAAAGACTCAAGAATAGCCCAGGGAACTAGGAATACCCATGTAACCTATATTCAGACTCATCAATTGTTTACATTTTTCACACTTTTTCTCTATGTACTTGCAAATTATTTTTTCTGAATCATTTGAAAGTAAATTGGAAACATCATGAATTTTTACCCTTAAATAATTTACTGTGTGTTTCCTAATAACCTGTTAATTATCTTATGTATTGACAGTATAATTATCAAAATTAGGACATTTCCTTGTTTTGTCCCTATTCAAAATCAAAACCAAGAGCATAGATTGCATTTTTCA
Organism: Papio anubis; assembly: GCF_008728515.1. NCBI lineage: Eukaryota > Metazoa > Chordata > Mammalia > Primates > Cercopithecidae > Papio > Papio anubis. Next base: position 91,656,328 of record NC_044981.1, on the reverse strand, counting down.
AGTCTTTTTGGTATCCTTTAACTCAGAGAAGATCTTCCATCATACTTAGTCTTTTGGCTTTAAATTTTTGAAGAGTATAGATCAGTTATTTCATAGAATGTCCCTCAACTGATCTGCTGTTTCATCATTGTTAGTTTCAGGTTATGGATTTTTGTCAGCGGTTCCACTGAGTGACATTTTATCCTTCTCAGTGACTCATACCGGAGTGCACATGATTCAGACTGCACTAACACTATTAATATGAGTTTTGATCACTCGAGTGAAGTAGTGTCCATGAGGTTTCTCCATGGTGGCAGAACCATCATTTTCCCTTCCTAATTATTAGGTACTTGTGGAGAGATACTTTGAGGCTACATAAATATACTCTTCATTAAACTTTTATCTACTAAATGTGATATCCACACATTGATTTCTAACTCCATCATTTTTTGTTCATTTTTCTTATCATTTGCATTCCACCTTAGGGAGTGCACTCCCCTTCTCCCATTTATTTATTTATTCATCTATTTCTTTATGTCAACATGGAGTTATGGTTTATTTTTCTTTTTAAAGAATGTTTCTTTCCTCATTGGGCGCTAATAGGCCAATAGAGAAATACAATGATATAGGTAAATGTAAGCTTGTTTCTTATAAGATTAATCATAAACTGTTTTTTTTTTTTTTTCAGCCAATAGAAGTGTTTGAGAAAAAAACACCTTTCAAAGTGAACCTGTATTACGTTACTGGAATATTTTTTAAAAATCTATTAACCTCTAAGAGGCCAAGAACAGAAATTCAGCAATAAAAGGTAAATGTAAGTATGCTTTTTAAAAAAATAGATTCATGGGGGGACATGTGCTGGTTTGTTAGACAAATATATCGTGTAAGCCTGGGGTTTAGGCTTCTACTGAACCTATCACCAAAATAATGAAGTAGTACCCAGTAGTTTTTCAACCCTTGACCCTTTCCTTCCCCATTTTGGAGCCTCCATTATCTATTGTTTCCATTTTCATGTCTGTTTCTACCCATTGTTTAGTTACCATTTATAAGTGAAAACATGTGGCAATTGATTTTCTGTTTCTGTATTAATCCACTTAGAATAACAGCTTCCAGTTGCATCCATGTTGCTGCAAAGGACATCATTTCATTCTTTTTAATGGCTGCATAGTATTCCATGGTGTAGATGTACCACATTTCCTTTATTTGTCCACTATTGACAGGAACCTAGGTTGATTCTATGTCTATGTTATTGCAAATAGCGTTGTGACATACTAGTGCAGGTGTCTTTTTGGTAGAAGGATTTCTTTTCCCATGGATAGATACTGAGTAGTGGGATTGCTGGGTTTCAATAGTAGTTCTATTTTTAGTTCTCTGAGAAATCTCCACACTGCTATTCACAGAGCCTAAACCAGTTTACATTTCTACCAACTGCGTATGAGAATTCCTTTTTTCTCCACATTCTCACTTGCATCTGTTATTTTTTTGACATTTTAATAATAGTCATTCTGACTGGTGTGAAATGGCACATCACTGTGATTTTAATTCGCATTTTTCTGATGATTAGTGAGGTTCAGAGTCTTTTGAGTAGTGTCTGTTCATGTCCTCTGTGCACTTTTTAATGAGGTTGTCTTTTTACTCGTTGATTTGTTTTAGTTTCTTGTGGATTCTGGATATTAGTCCTTTGTCAGAGGCATAGTTTGCAAATATTTTCTACCATTCTGTAGGTTGTCTGTTTACTCTGTTGATAGTTTCTTTTGCTGTACAGATATCTTTATTTTAATTAAGTCTTAATTGTCAATTTGTTTTTACTGCATTTGCTTTTAAGGTCTTAGCCACAAATTCTTTGCCCAGGTCAAAATTCAGAATTTTATTCATCAGGTGATAACCTGGTGAATGTCACAAGGTAATAATCTATTACAATCAATATTTACTTGTGTGTTAAAATTGTCCCAAATTTGGCCAGTGAAAGTCTTTTTAAGGTGACTTATTTATTTAAAATGTCCCCTTATTCCTTACTTCCTTGCTTTCTGTCACAAGGAGAGTTTCCAAGTTTACCTTGGATATCCCCTGACCCAGCGCTAGTATCGACTATTTATCTTAGGAGTTCTGGTTTCCTTTAGTGGAAAATAGTCTTTAGAGACCAAGATCTGGGGAGTAGGCAGGAAATTGCTGCTGGTGTATCATTGCCTCTACACCCTCTCAGAGAATAGGACTTGAAAATATATATGTATGTGTGTATAAATGACAAACCTCACTGCAATTACCCTCAATATATTTGTTCATTTGGTCAAGTTAGACTACACAAAAGGAAGTTTCAGAATTGATAAGCTACAAAAACATACCTACTAACTAGAGTTTGATATTTGTTAAAGTTTTATTTTTGAGATAAAATGCACATAAATTAAAATGTATAGATCGTAAGGATACAATTCAATATCTGAAAAATGCACACACCCATGTAGCTCTTCCCTAACAAGTTAGAGAATGTATCCTTTACCAGAAAGTTTTCTAATCTCCCTTCTCAGGAAGAAAACCCTTCAAAATCCTAAGGAAATGACTCTTCTGATTTTTTTCACCTTACATTTGTTTTGCCTATTCAAGAACTTTATGTAATTAGAATCATGTGACACACACACACACACACACCCCACACACACACAGGTTCTTTTTCTCTGTCTCTTTCATAAGTATGTTTGAGATTCATATGTTGTTGCATGTATCAGTAATTTGTGCCTTTTTATGATTTACAGTATTCCATTGTATGAAATACCAGTTTATTGATTCCTTCTCTTAATGATGGTCAATTAGGTTGTTTCCAATGTTAGGCTATTGTGCATAAAGCTGCTGTGAACATTTGTGTAAAAATCTTTGTGTAACAAATATTTTCATTTATCTCTGGGTAAACACCTAGGAGTAGAATTGCTGGATAATATGGTAAGTGTGTGTTAACTTTGTATAAAAGTGCCAAACTATTGTCCATAGTGGCTATATCACAACATTCCCATCACAACACTATGAGAGTTCCAATTCCTCTACATCCCCACTAGCATTTGGTATGGTTAGTCTTTTTAATTTTAGCCATTTTGGTGAATGTGTAGTGGTAGCTTATTGTGGTTTTCACTTGAATTTTCCTAACAACTAATGATATTGAGCACTTTTTCGTATGCTTAGTAAATATTTTTCTTTATGATTTGTTTGTCTTATCAATTACTAACTTAGTGAATACGTTTTAAAAACTTATGAATGGGCCTGGCATGGTGGCTCATGCCTATAATCACCGTACTTTGAGATACCAAAGTGGAAGGACAGCTTGAGGCCAGAAGTTTGAGACCAGCCTGGACAAGATGGTGAGACACTGTCTCTACAAAGAAAACAACAAGAACTTAGTCAAGCATGGTGGTGGCTGTCTTTGGTCCCCAGCTACTTAGGAGGATGAGGATCCGCTGAGCCTGGAATTTGAGGATGCAGTTAGCTGTGACTGGCCACTACACTGTAGACTGGGAAAGGGAGCAAGGCCCCTTAAAAAAAGGTCTCTTAAAAAAAAAAGAATTATAAATGGTTGTTGACTTTTGTAAAATAGTCTACGAGATGATTTTGTCTCATTTTGTGTTCAGTTAATATGATTAATTACATTAATGAATATTTTCTAAAACCAATTTTGGGGCCTTCAAAATTATCCACATTGTTTGCATTCTATTTTATAGTCCTCTCCTCTTAATTTTTAAAATTTTCTTTGTTCTACTAATTAGCTCTTTTATAGGATTCCTGAAATGGAAACAAATGTATGGTTTTAAATTATTCTTATTTCCTAGTATAACTATTTGAAATTATAAAATTCCCTCTAACTCCTGCTTTACTTACATCCCATAAATATTGATATGTTGTAAATCTGTTGCTATTCATTAGAAATAATGTCAAATTTGTAGTCATCAAATCTTTTACCCATCAAGTCAAACTATTTTGGCAACTGTAATTCATTGCTTATGTGTAAGGCTCTTAGTGTATATTTTCATGACCTGTCTTGGTCACAGTTATCAAAATGACAAAACAGAAATTTTACCTGATCCCAGAGTTCATTATTCCAAATTAACTAATGATAATTTTGTGCGTGGTTCATATTTGAAGTTGATTCTACAAATTCATTATCAATAGGATGTATACCCCCTCCGCAACCTCCACTAATGAATAGAGTTATCACTCTTTTCACATGTGTAGTGCCAGGTAGAGGTGGGGAGTGGTAAAAATATGCCTTCTTTATGGCTGTCAGTCTTCCAAACTCATTTTGTATTTTAAGGAATATTCCACTCCTAGAATCTTGTTGGAATCCAGAACTCCAGCTCCTAGGGTAGAAGCCAAAGGAGGAGGAACTTTCCTTCCCCCAGCCCATGGCATTCGAGGTGTATGGGCAGGTGATATTGGCTCGGCAGATTGAATGCTGCTGTAAGAGATGTTAATTTGGGTTATGAATATAAAGCTAAAGGGACAGTTTCAAATTTAGTCCATGTTGTAGTGGACAGCAGTGAATGCAATGACATCTAGTGATTCCTGCAGTAATGCACAGTGGCATTGGTGTCTCACAGTGCTGTGGTCAGTGGAGTTAATGGCTGCTATGACCAAACTGATCCTGCAAAGTAACCTCACTTGAGGCTCTGGTCCTTTTCTGCCTGTCTTTGCTTGGTTCCTGCCTGTTTGGGAAGCCTGACCTCCAGTTTTCCTGAACAACTTTGAGTAGTCCTACATCCCTATAGTAAAATTCACTTCTGCTTAAATTAACCAAAATTGATTTCTTATCTTTTACTCGAGGAACCTGATTTCTCTTCTTTGTAACAGTAACCGTAATAGTTACAAGATCAGTTACAATGTCATAGCGACAGTTTGAGGCCAATAAATAGAATTGTCAGTAAATGAAAAGCTAATGTATCTCTCAGTCTCTTAACTAGGTAGCAATAGCACCAACTTTTTAATCAACTTGAAACAGTAATCCAGGCAAGTACATCTAACTGAGAATAGTCTAGAGCTTATTCTGTTCTTAGGCACAGAATGATTAAATTTGCGTATGATTGCAAATGGTATGTGGTGGTATATGACAAAAGATATATTCAAATCCTTTTGTACAAATTACCAATATTCATTATTAACAGTACAGGTAGAAAAATTTTATTTCTTTCATGGGATGATATAATAATACACACCTACTGAAAATTCCATCAGAGGCTGGGCGTGGTGGCTCACGCCTGTAATCCCAGCATTTTGGGAGGTAGCGGTGGGTGAATCACCTGAGATCAGGAGTTTGAGATCAGCCTGCCCAACATGGCGAAACCCCATCTCTACTAAAAGCACAAACAATTAGCCAGGCGTGGTGGCACACACCTGTAATCCCAGCTACTCAGGAGGCTGAGGCAGGAGAATCGCTTGAACCCGAGAGGCGGAGTTTGCAGTGAGCCGAGATCGCGCCACTGCACTCCAGCCTGGGTGACAGAGCGATACTCTGTCTCAAACAAACAAACGAACACACAAACCATCAGAAAATAAAACTACACATTAAGAAAATGTGTATGTGGTTTTAAGGCAAAAATGACTGCTTATTTTTTTAATCAACTCTGTGTGTACTATTGCTGATATAACCAAAACATTACCCTCTTCCTCTAGTTACCAAAACGTAACTTGGCGGTGGGCTAACAGTAAGGGCTAACATTTGCTTTCCTACTTGTATTTCCATATAATTTAGAATTTTTTTTATTAACATTAATCAGTTCTTTAACTTTTTTAGCACATTAAATATTAAGATGCAGTATTAGAATGGAAGGCTGCAGGAACAGGAATAGAGAGAGACACAGGTGTTGGGAAAAGCCACTAGGCACACATAACATTAAACGCTGCTCATTTTTTCTGCAACACTGCACTAGTCTCCTAAAGTCCATCTCCCAGAAAATAAGACAACTTTAAAACTTTTCAACCAATATTACCTTAGAAGTCGATGTGCACATACTGATGCTGTTTCACACAGAATTGACTCAGATGTGGAATCAAAATCATAGCTTTGGTGAAAGAAGGGGGGTGGAAATCAGTGCTTTCAAAAAGCTCCCTAGGTAATTCTAATGCGCAGACCAGATTAAGAACCTGTGGGCTAACCCATAGCCTCAGGAGCTCACCTTCTATCTTAAATTTCTTTTCCCCAAAGGAGTTATGGTGCCAGGCTTTTAACGTAAAAGAAAATAAATTATCTTCCAGTATAATTTTGTAAATGAAAACTTACCAAAAAATCCTATTCAGTAATAGATTATTACAGAAACACTGGATAATTGTATAGCTACTAACAATAATAGAAGACTGCCTTGGAGAAGTCAATGGGAGAATGAAAAACGTATTTACTCCTCAACTTTGGAGGTGGAGTAGGGAGATGAATAAAATATGTGTATGTATATTCATATATGTATATCCATTATTCATATTTCAGTAAAATACAACAGAATAAAAGAATGAGGTCAACAAGGTCCTATAGAAAGGTGTAAAAATAATTGTACTTACTGGTAGTGAATAAAACTGAAATAAATTTATATAATTTGTGTAACCTGAAAAGTTTGAACAATATACATTTTTTTTGTTTTATATTTAGAATCTCATCTGAAGGAAAGTTCCAAATGAACACTAAATATGTTCGATCTATGTCACCAAAATTAGAACTCAAAATTTTAATGCTGTGCTGAGTGACAGTGCAAGGACCGGAATCCGCCACTGTAAATACTGACTTCAGTGCTTTGTTTCTGACTGCTATGCAGGTATCTGCCCAATTTCCACTCACATTTTACTGTTTGACCTTGAAAGAGCCAGACTACTTGAGAATTACTCATTAAGTGTCTATTTAAAAACTGTGTATTTTCTAGCAAAGGCTAAAATTCACACAAAGATGTATATTGCAATACTTTGCATTTTAGGAGTGGGCTGTATAAATATTTTTGGAAAGCCCTCACCATTTTTTATACGAAATCCCTTGTAAGTACTGTTCACATTTCCACTAAAATAGCCAGGTAAAATTTCCAGAATAACTTCAATCCCCAGGTACGTAAGTAAAAACAGACTATTTTCGTAGTCATCTTTTTCAAATTCTCTTTTCATCATGAATACACTTTGTTAGTCCTTGTATTATCAGAAAGCAAACCTAATTTAAAAATAATGGGGAGATGTAAGCAATGTCCCTGGTTTTCAGAATTTATCAATTTGGAGCAAAAGATTTAAAGTAATTTCTTCTCCCCTCTATACAACGTCAGAATACCAAGCCTGCAGCCTGTTATTTTCAGGGTGGCACCCAGAGGAGGAGGAGGGGGAGGGGAGGAAAAAGCATCCTTAATTACTGAGGCATTAGAAACCTCCCACCCTGCTTGGAGTGCCTTTCCAAAGTGAAGCTAGAGGAGGCTTTCTCAAGCCTCTGTTTCTCATGGGGAGCTTTGGCCCTTGCAAGGTAACTCTTCTCTCTGATTTCACTTTAACGAAGCAGGTGAAAGGCCGTTTGGCACCAGACGGTTCGTTTTACTCCAGCTGCCTGTGAAGAGCGCGGTTGCCAGGCAACCAAGTCTCCCGCTTTGTGCCTGTCTCACGCTAGGAAATTTGGAGGGTTTTGAGGCTGTTGTCTATTGCAGACAACTTACACTGAAATGCCTTGGGGTTTTTAGAACTATTTTTTTGTATTGCTTACAGTAAAACTACGTTATCTTTCCCAATTTTCTCTCTTTTGGGGAAGAGAGACTATTTAGAGGGTATATGGCTATATTTCCACAGGAAAATATCCAGACCTTGACTTCAAAATCAGAAGTAATTTACATTTTAAAAGAAGAACAAATGAGCATCACAGCTGCATTTCATCTGTTTCTTCCTGTCAGCTTAATTTCTTTCACTTTCTTTACCCACCCCTCCTTTCGCTTTAAAAACTTTGCTTTCCTCTTTTCTTTATTCTACCCCACTTCCATGTTTCTTTTATCTTTCTCTGTCTTCCTCTTAGCAGTGATATTAACTGCTATCTATGCATTCATCTTCAATCAATTGCTCATCCATTGGGACAATGAATTCAAAATGAATCAAGCTTCACTTTCCAACCTCAATGGCTGATATATTTTTATTCTTACTTCTGAATTCTTTTTATTTTTGTTTTCTCTTGTGGCTAGGTAGGATTATGGGGAAATAAGTGACAAAATATTCTCAGTTATTTGGATTTCTCTTGTTCCTGACAGAAAACCCATTGCTTTCTGAGCCTTTCAGTGTGTTCATTTTCGTGTTGTGGTCCTCTTGGCACGTTCCACTACCTTTGAAGCCACAGAGTTCTGTAAGTTATTTTGGCCCCATATCAATGTAGGACATTCTCTTACATAATGTAATGAAGATTATTTCATTGATATTTTATTCAATTTCAAAGGCACAAAAAAGGATACGCTTCCTTTTGTTCTTTGTTTCTGAGTCTGGCAATGATTCATAAAATAAATGAGAGCAAATTGGTCTGGTTATGCTTTCATTACCAGTGATGGACTCTGGTGCTGCAAGGGGAAACCACCTGGTAATGATCAAAGAAGATAGGTTGAAATTCTCCTGGAAAGATGTGCATATAAGACAACAGTGCATAACACCCTCTGGTGGACCCTTTTCCTCCCTCAAAAAAACACGCTGATACTTATTCATCACTGCAAGGTAACAAGTAGTACACAGATCTATCTTCTCACCAAGGATTTGTTACAATATGGAAGCAGAACAATTTAACATCATTATTCGAAAATCCACCGTGGAAGATGAATTCATGTGTCAAAACTGCTAAAATGGATAATGGGCATAATTGTTAATACACTAACTGTTGTGATTTTTTAGTTCGTAGATATGTAACCATTCACACATCTTTCTGTAACTTATAAGTAAAAATATCTCCCTTTATGACTCAGTATTGTGATTTTCCATGCTTGCTATGAAAAACAGAATAGAAATATGATATGATAAAATCAGAGTGCTATACTATAGTGACCAGAAAACAGCAGGTATGGCTTTTAATGTGAGTTCTACCCCTAGCTAGCTCTTTTACTTTGGTCATTCCCTTAGTCGTGGTCTCAATGCCCTCTTCTGTAAAGTTGTGAGGTTTGAGATATTCTCTGAGCTACATTCTGCTGTTAAAATTCTGTTATTGAATTTGAAAACCACTAAACTTTTCAGTGAGGGTAATTTGGAAAAAGAATGGTATATTTTTTTTAGCTGACAAAGTTTTTAAGTGAGAAAAGTATTTAAACTTCTTTGTATTTGTTAATTGAGCTTTTTTTTATTTAGACATATGAGTTCAAAATTTATAGCTGTTTTTGACACTATAGCCAGTGGTTAAAAAGCAGTTTCTGGAGGCTGCCTATGCTTGAATCTAATTTCATCATTTACTAGTTGTAAAACATGGGAAAGTTTTAAAAATGGCTTTGTGCTCAGTTTACTCCTCTGTCGATGGGGAATAATTACAGCACCCTTCTTGAAGAGATATCTGAGGAGTAAGTGAGAGGATTTGCATAACCCCTTAGCAAATGATTAAAGCATTAACATATTCTTGATACATGTGAGTTTTTACAATTACTCTTATGTCACCAGCTATCCCAGGCTATTATCATTCCATACTTTATTACTGTAATAATAGCCACCTAGTTTAAAAGTCTCTTTGTTTCAAATCTATCCTATACATTTCTTCCAGCAAAGACTGCCCCAAACACAATTGTCTTCATTGCCTTCTGATAAAAACTATAACAACAGACTTCAATGATTTCCATACCCAGGAGAATTTAGTATGTATTGTTCTGGCATTTAAGACTCTCACTAATATTGGTTCAAGTTATTTTTCCAGCTTCATTCCATTACTTCCTCCTGTATGCATGCTCTAGCTGAATGGAACTCTCCAAGTATCCCTGAGAACTTGCACTCTGTTCTTCTGTGTTAAGCTCTTAAGGGCAGAGACTGTGACAAGTCTTCATATACCAGTATAAAGTCCAGGACCTGGCACACAGTAAGCATTCAATATTTGCTGAAATGAATAGCCTTTGCTTGCACTATTTTCCTCTCAAAAATCCTCTCTTCTTATCTTTACCTATATAACAGCTATCCTTCAAGGTCCCAGCTAAATATCATGAATTACCACCATTCATAGGCTAACTACTTCCTTCATATTATTATCATGTATTTACCTTCTGGCATTTATATTCCACCGTGATTATAATTATTTTTGTTACCTTATGCCCTAATTTTCGAATGGTGTTGAGAGCAGTGTACTATGTCTTAATCAATTTTATTTCCCACAATGCCTAGCATTTTTCTTTGACTATGTTAATTGCCAGTGGCTAGTTATTGAATGAATCAATATGACTAATAGGATCGTATTTATTATCCATTGTTTTCTGATCATTAAAGAAAACCCATCCTACTTCAATAGAACAAAATCTTCACCCCTTGCCAGGCTCCTTAGTCTCTCCAACGTCCAGTCACATTCTCCCTGCCTAACATGACTTTGGGTAGTTACTGAAGCCCTGCTAGCTTTTCATTATTCCCTGGACATGCCATATACATTCTTAACCATGTTCCTTTGCTGATGTTTACTTTGCTTGAGGGCAATACTGTCTTTGTTTCAGCTATCCAAGCCTGACTTAAGGTCTCATTCCATACTTTATTACTGTAATAATAGCCAACTAGTTTTAAAGTCTCTTCCTTTCAAATCTAACCTATACATTTCTTCCAGTGAAGACTGCCCCAAACACAACTGTCTTCATTTTCTTCTCCCAAATTCATCATGAGCACTTCTCTAGACTTCCCCAATGCTTTTTCTCTTTCATCACAGGAAAGAGAAATTTAGGTTCTTAATTTGGTACTTAATCATACAATTTAATCATACACATACCCTAGAACAATGAAACAATAAAAGTAGGAGACAATTTAAAAGGGCTTTACTACAGAAATTCTCATAATGAAACTCGAAAGGGACTAGTTCCATATTAACCCACTCTCTGTAATTCCTTTCCTCCTCCTCCCTGGGTTACCTCTTATACTAGCTGTACAGACATCATTCTTGACAACTTGTTTCTAAGATATTTAAGGAACTTTGCATTCCTCTCAATCACTTCTAGCTAATAATACAATCTTACACATTGTGTTGACTATATTTTAATTCAATAAAAATATGGTTTAAATTTGTATCCTAAATTTTCGTGTGTTTTCTGTTTTTATAACTCAATTAAATATCATGTCGTTGGGGACAGAGGTCATATTTGGAATTTCCTGTGAATTTCCCATATTAGGAAGCATAATGCTGATCACACTGTAGATTTTCAATGCATGCATGAACAACATTCATTGTTAGATGAAACCTACCTGCCAAAATGTTCTCCTTAAATGCATTTTATAATATTTGACACGCTAACTTCATTCCATTTTTTATGGTCTATTGGTTCTAAGTTATTGTCATGTTTATAGTTTTTTCCTAGTCCATTGACTTCTAATTTACTGTCATACTTACTAGACCACTCAGTAACTAAGGCAACTAAAGCTATATCTTTGGAGAAGATTTACACAGATACACCCTAGGATTAGATAAACTGGTGTGATAGGATTTGCTTTCTATAGTGCATCAGTATTGTTTTTACCTTATGCCTGAAGATGAAAATGGGAAGTATGGTAAATATTTGGTGAATGGCCTACAGAAAATACATTATACTTCATATTTATAAATACCATCTAATTTTATCTTCCTGATAACCCTATATAGTTGATGGTACTAAGCTGTTCTTGTAGACATGACAACTAAAGCTATTAGGTTGGTAGAAAAGTAATTATGGTTTTCCACATTACTTAAAAAGGGTGGCCAAAACCTCAATTACTTTTGCACCAACCTAATAAGAAAGAAGTAATTTACTCAAGGCTTTATCTCTGAACTTGATTTCAGGCCCATCTGATTCCAAGGTCCTTAACAAACAGGGATAAGTCCATGGATCTCCAACTTCAGTATGCAAAAGAATCACTCAAGGAACTTCTTCAAATACATATTACTAGGATATACTCAAAAGATTATAATTTGTTACACTTATGATGAGACCCAAGAATCTTCATTTTAACGAACACATTAAAGCATTCATTTGGGAAAAAAATGAGCTAAGGAAGAGTTAAGATAGTAATAGTAATTATAACAATAACAACTATGTAACACATGAATCAACAGCACACTACCCACCATTTGCTGCATCACCTTACTGTTGGTCAGACACTATGTTGCAAAGCACTTTATAACATATTTTGTCATGTAATTCTTACAACCACCTTATGAAATACATATTATTATCATCTTTCTTTTACATGAGGAGAGAACTAGAGTTATATAGGCCACATAGTTGGTAATCAGTGGGAATAGTCTAACTCTAAATGTCATGCTCACAACTCTATTAAAGAGGCAACAAAATGAAAGATAAGCTCCTTAGCAAGGTCAATGTGAATAGGAAGCAAGCAGAACTTGGGGGGTTAAATAATAAATGGAAGATGTGAAAAGTAGAGAGCTTAAATTATTATTTTGTGAGTTTTTTCAACAAATAGTAAGGGGAATAAGGGGTTGTCTTAGGGATTGATATAAATTTGATGAGGACTTTTGTTTTAATATGCAACAGCCATGAAGATATTAAGGGGAAAGAACAATGGAGAAAGAGAGGTTGATAAGGATGAAAGAGATAAAATCAAAGGAAAAAAATCTTAGGGAATATGGGATAAATCCATTAGCTTTGTAGAGAAGCATTTATTTTTTCTGGAATGGAGGTAATTGGAAAGTATGAACACAGCTGTGATTACAGGTTTAAGTATTTGACTAGAGATGTAGACACAGACATTTATGTGTAGGGAGATGGAGAGTTAAAGTAGCTTCTATGTGATGAATTTTACTTTATGTGCTGAGAAAATTAATGGGGCCTTGTATTAGTCCATTTTCACACCGCTATAAATACCTGGGACTGGGTAATTTATAAAGAAAAGAGGTTTAATTGACTCACAGTTCTGCATGGCTGAGGAGGCCTCAGGAAACTTACAAACATGGTGGAAGGGGAAGCAGGCACATTCTTTACAAGGTGGCAAGAGAAAGAGTGGGCGAAGGAGGAACTTGTCAAACACATATAAAACCAGCATATCTCGTGAGAACTAGCTCACTATCATGAGAACAGCATAAGGGAATCTGACCCCATTATCCAATCACCTGCCACCAGGTTTCTCCCTCACATGGGGATAATAATTCAATATGAGATTTGGGTGAGGACACAAAGCCTAACCATATCAGGCCTTCAACCAAACTGATAAAGATTTGGGATAGCTACTGAAAGGAAGAAGATACAAAGTTGACCAGAAATATGTAAAATAATTGCTATGGGGTTAAAAGCCCAGTTGAGGGGAAAGATCATATATTGCAGGAGCATCAGTATGTATGATTGTGTGGTTTTTGTTTAGTGGTGTTCAGTACAGCAGAGAAGTAGGCACCAGAGTTGGGTTCATCTTTGTTTAAGGGTTTTAGGGAAACAAATGGTGTGGGCAACAGTGAAACGTACTTGAGTGTGTTGACAATAGGCTTGTGAAAGGAAAGACTCTGGTTAGGCAGCTATGGGAAGACTGTGAAGCTAGTAGAGTCTTACAGACATGGGGAAAAGAGTAACCAATATATTAGGTTTTAAAGAGCTGCTAGAGTAGTAAATGGTAAAAATAGTGAAAGAGCTGGAAGAGTGGGCAGGTGTGGACTGGAAATGGAATGAATGGGAGCTAATGTATTTCAGTGTATGTGGTAGGAACCTAAAAGTAATGTGAGCTTTTTTTTAGCTGTCATAATCTAAATCTACTTTTTTTTTTGAGATGGGGTCTTGCTATGCTGCCCAGACTCATCTTGAATTCCTGGACTCAAGTGATCCTCCCAGCCCTGGCTCCCAAAGAACTGGGATTATAGGTGTGAGTCACCATGCCCAGTATCTAAATCTATTTTTTCTTGTACCTTTTAAGAAACCCAAATTCCTAAAGGCTGAGGTCAAACTTTGACCTGATTTCTTCTTGGGCTTTATGACTACCTAGACCTTTATTCCAAGTCTCCATCACTGTGAATCCTGCCATCAAGTACTCATTGTTAGTCAAATTAGGACAGAGAAGTATTTATTCCTCTCATTTTTAGAATAATGATTGCAGTATGCAGGCCATGCATCAGGATCACCTGGGGAGTGTGTTAAAAATTTACATTTCTGGCCTTTACACCAGACCCACTTAATCAGAATCTCTGTGGGGGTAGATCCCAATCTATATTTTTAATATGTTCCACAGGAGATTCAGACTCACATGATTATTTTAGGAGATGGCAATTTCAGAGAGGCAGAGCTTATTAGGTTTTTCTCCTTTAATTTACCATTCCATATTCAGTACATTGGCTCCTATTTGTGGAGCAATACGCTGCTGCTGGTGGGCTTCGAGATGGAGGTGGAGATGAAAGAAAACAACAACTCAGTCTTGGAATTTGTACCTTTCCTAAATTTCTTTCTTACACACAAGCTCATGTTATATGCATAACACATCCCCATCCACTCTTAATAAGAACACTGTACACAGTTGAAAAACAAGACGAGAGGCAAGATCAAAGTGGAAAAGATTACAGAATCAAAAACTTGACAGAAAAAACAGTAGAGATGATCGCAAGCAAAAGGTTATTTTGGAGAATGGATGGGTGTTGAGAGTGGATAGGTGAGTAAAAGTTACAATTCAGAAAGGGATAGAGATGTGTTGATGGTGACTACAGATGTACTGTGCTGCTTTTAGTTGAATTAGGTATCTGGTGTTGTTCATATATTTGAAATCTACTGCCATAGCTACATTTTGCTTTTTGGGTAGTTCTGTGATCAATTAATAATCAATGGTTTCTCTTGCCACTGAACCCTTAAGCTGTTGGATCTCTCACATAGAGAAATTTCAGTTTACACACAAGAAGGAATCTTATTTTTGGTATTCTGGTACCTAAAGGCAAATAGAGCACATATTATTTTCTTCAGTATCTGCTGACAGTTTTCAAGGAACAAAGGCACAGTGCTGCATCTAAAATCTCCCCTCAGTGACACAGAAGCCAGGATTCTGTATATTAGAGTTATGAATCATATAACAATCAACATGCTTATGGATGAAAACAATTTACAAAGAATTTTTATCACTTGACAATATTCTATTTGGTGATATCCTACCTAATCCAGAAGCAATGAAAATAATTTTGGTAGTATCCTTCTGAGAAGGAAATATATCTTACGGGCATTTTCTTTATACCTGCATATTGTGCTTCTCTTACATTTGTATTGTTAATGACTTGTTTGACTTAGTTTAAAAGACTGCCCCTTACACACACACACACACACACACATACACACACATATTTTCTTCCTGCATCCCCCACACCCTCCCCTAACCCACTCTTCTCTTTATTTCTCTGTGTGTCTTCTAGACTTATTGATATATTTGGTCATGTTAGAGATCTTACAACAGAAAACATTTCTACATTAAGAATGAAAAAATTCAAAATTGCCTAATCTGAATATGCTTTAGAATATGGACCAAATCTTTCTTTGATTAAAAAAATGACTGGCTGCCAAAAAACATGCAAACTATTTATCACTGGATAGAAATTCATGAATTAAGTTGTAATACAAACGTTTTAAGTTTCACCTCCCTGAAGTAATTCCTCATCCCCTTGTTCCTTCTGCTTCCAGTACCGGTGCTCAGATTTATGGACTGTCTATGTTCAATGTGAAATGTGTGACAATAAGAAAACACGACTATTCCATTGTTTCTGCAAACACCACTTTGAATTGTCCCTACTACATAATGAGAAAAATTATCTTAGGTTAGGGCCAACATTTGGTCCAATATACTCACTTAATACATTTTGTTCAACACTAGCTGTGTTATAAATGAATTTATGCCCTCTCTATTCTAAAATCTACAATCTTGACAGTCTATTGGTTTGGCTACTGATACTCATATCCTACCTATGAGCTGTGTCTCCTGAATTTGTTCGCCTTTGGGAATCACACCTGTATCTGGGGTAATCAGTGACCTTGATCTTTATTTCATTTTCAGATTCCAGCCTTTAATCCAACTTGATGTTTTTTTATTATTCTTGTCCTAGTCTTCCCTGATCAGAATTCTGGGGCCATGAACTAAATAAACCCTGACCAAGCTGCTCTTTGTTTTCACTGCAGTGCATTTGACTTGGTACTCAGTATGTTGTCCTTTACAGCACCACAGTCATCCACCTTCATTTAGAAGTAATTATTTCATGCCTTGATAATTGAAAAATTCTCCTAAATTGCCTATATGATACTTCTCAAATCCATTATTTGTACTACTGCCAAATTAATTATCCTAAAAGTATACTTTCACTATGATATCTTCTCTAGTAAAAAATTTTAACAACTCTACAATGCTCACAACAATAAATTGAGATTGCTTAGTTCACCATTTTATGTCTTCATCCACAGTATGTTCTCTATCTAGTTACCAAGCCTTATACCTAGTTATTTTCCTACATACACAGTAGTCCCTCCTTATCTACAATTCTTGTTTCCATAGTTTCAATTACCCCGCAGTCAACCATTGTCTAAAAATATTGCATAGAAGTTTCAAATTGCGGCTATCCTAAATAGCATGATAAAATCTCACGCTGTCCTGCTCTGACTTGCCTAGGCCATGAACACTTGTCCAACATATTCATGCTGTATACCCTACCCACCTATCAGTCACTTAGTAGTTGTCTCAGTTATCAGATCAGTGTTACTATGTTTGTATTTAAATAACCCTTATTTTACTTAAAAGGGGCTCCAAAGTGCAAGAGTAGTGATGCTGGAAATTCAGATACGCCAAAGAGAAGCCATCAACTTCTTCCTTTAAGTAAAAAGGTAAAAGCTCTTGACTTAATACGGAAAGGAAAAATATCATTTGCTGATGTTGTAAAGATCTACAGTACAATAAAATATTTTGAGAAAGAGAAAGACCATGTTGCCACAACTTTTATTTTAGTATGTTGTTATAATTGTCCAATTTTATTATTAGTTATTGTTGCTAATCTCTTACTGTACCTAATATGTAAATTAAACTTTATTAAAGGTATGAAGATATAGGAAAAAACATAGTATATATAGAGTTGGGTACCATTCAAATTTTCAGCCATCCCCTGGGGCTGTTGGAATGTAAGCAGGGGACTAATGTAGCTTTTACTCTGGCTTTCTAAATATTGCTTGATTATAGCTTTTACCTTTTATATTTATTATATTTTCTCCCTGAAATACCCTCCCTCTCTAATTCAGTTACGAAAATCATACTCATTTTCTAAGGTTCACTCAAATCCTACTTCTTCCATGAGATTTTCCTAATTGCACTTGTGGGAAGTTATCTCTCTTCTCTGAATTCCAATAGTATTGTTTTCCTCATTTGGTGCTCATCAGATATTGCTGTAGCTATTTCAAAACATAACATATCTGCTCAACCAGATAACAAATCTTGAAAAACAGAAACTGTTTTTTTAAAAAAATTTTTTTGTATACCAAACAAAAGCTTGAGCCTAATAGGTACATGGAAAGTATTTTTAATGAACAGTAAAGACTAACACATCAAAGTACAATACTCCCATAAGATATTAAATATTAATTTTTAAGATAATGATAATCATCCTTAAAGCATGAGGATGAAATTTATAGGCCTAAAAGGCTATTTTCATGATGCCCTTGTAATCTCAGTAGGGCATATTTAACTTCGAAAACTATTTCCAACCAGCATACCATAAATTTTAAATAGAGTTCACAAAAGGGCGTAATGACTCACTAGATTTATATAGAAAGTGATGCTAGAGTGCCCTAGGATTAATCACTTACTAGATCTCAACCTTAGCTTTATTTTATTTGTTTAAAAAAGTAGATAATATTTGGCTAATGGAGTCACTATTTATTCATTTATCTAAAAATATTTATTGAACATTGATTATGTGAAAGTTACTGAACTAGGAACTGGAGATATAATGGTAAACTCTTCCCCGATCTATGCTGAATTGGGGAAAAATTAAGGTTATCAATTACAATTGTCATACGACGGGAAAAGAACATTTATATTTCAAAGACAGACAAATGACCATGGAAAATAAATGACATGTTATCAAATTTTATAAATTCTTCCAAAAAAAAACAAAAGTAGGCATCCACTATGTACCATGTACCATAGTGTGTGAAGGGCAGCTATTCTAGGCTTTATTACTGTTCAACAGATTATATTCCTGTCCCCAGCAGAATGGGCAGAATATATTTCACCCTCATTGACTTTGGGCTTGTTCATGGGATTGCTTTGACTAGTGAAATGTGTGAAGACGAGACAGTGAGATTATTCTTAAATGAGGCTTAAGAAGTGTCATCAGTTTCTCTTTCCTCTTGCATTATTGCCATTTGCCAAAATATCATTCCTCATGCAATCACTGTTTCTGTAGTCTTAGTGCCAGAATGAAAACTATGTGGAGAAGATCTGAACTCAACCAGAAGCCTGGTGTCATAATTAGTCAAGCCAGCTGAATGTTGGGTTGACATAAAATCTTAACAAGAAATAAATTTGTTATTCTAAGACTCCCAGAAGTTTGATTTTTTGTTACTGTAGCAAAAACTAAATCATATAGCAGTAAATGGGATATTGTGTCTGGTGGAGAAGAAAGACACTATTAAGCAGGTAATTATCAATGCTCTGTGTGTTTGGGAGAAATGGAGCATTTCTAGAAATGTGTATAGCAGGTGGACTTACATTATATTGAGCAAAGAGAAAAGCTTTCTGAGGTGGCTACTACCTTATACAGATTAATTTATCTTCTAGTAATTTTTTTAGTATATTCCATACCAACTTCCATTAGGGAATAGACATACCCTTGGGAAACTACATTTTAGGATAATCAGTTGCTATATTCAAAGCCAAAGCAAATTCTATTTTCATTTCATGTATTAGTTCTACACAGTTATGGATTATTTTGGTAAAGGACTAAAGGGATCCTTCATCAAAATTTAATGCCAATATTCCTGTAGCTTCTGTATGACAGGTAACCTCTACAGGTATAGGCTTACTTTATAGTAATTGAGAGTATGTCTCTCAGGATTTAGAACAAGAAATTCTTTAGCTTGGTGTAGTCTTTGAGGTGACCTGATCCAACACCTTCATTTTGCATGCAAAGCAACAGAAGCCCATAGAGGTAAAGTTACTTACCTAAGTCCCCTGTAGGAATTCAGGGAGGTTCAGAAATGGAGTTCAGTTATTCTGATTTTTGGGTCACAAAGCATGCAACATTGAAAACAAAGTTTTCTCCAAGTTACTGTCCTTTGATGAATTTTAGAGAAATAGTTGATTATAAATATTGTAACTTCATGTGGTGGTTTAACTTACATGCAAAAGGTAAATTTTAGAGGCTGAAATTTTTTATTAGCTGTGGGGCAAAAGGATCATTATGCTATCGACCAATGTTTCCTACATTTACCTGCCATCCCTGGATGTATTATATACTTTTATTTACGATATCTTTCACAGTTTATAATTAAACAATTATTTCTGTGATTATTCAATTAACATACATCTTTCCTTCTATACTCTAAGATGGCAGAGTAACGAGTGCAGTGCTTGGCACGTGGTAAGTACCGAATAGGTTTTGTAGAACTAATTAATGTTTTATTTCATTTTATTTTTCTCCAACAGGTAGAATGATTATGGTTCACCATATGGTGTGAAGAGTGTCCCAGGCTAATTGACCCCTTGTTGACAAATTGTCAACAAAACATATCAATTTTTCATGGAGTCTAAAAGAAATGAATTACTTACTTTCATAATATTTTTTATTAACAGATTACACAGTGAATATAACATTAAATTACAGCTTTAATGATAATATATAAACTGACATATAATTATTCCATTAAAATTATTTTATTTAAGAAAAAAGTTGAGTGCACAATGACTCATGAAATGAAGATCTATTCTAGTGGAATTAATAGAATTACTAATAAAAGACTACAAAATTATGTGAATGGCTAATGCTTAAGATGTAGCAAACTAAAAATGCAACAGTGCTTCTAATATACTATCTTAATATTAAGAAGAAATATCCGTTAGAGTAGGATGGTCTCATTGCCTAATTTGTAATGCTGCATCACTGAGACATGTAAAAACTAAAGTTTTAAGGAGAGTAATAAAAGTCCCCGATACTTATTTTGCCCATTTTATTTTTTGGCATTTTAGAGCAAAAAGGATATGAGGAAAGGAAAGTCCTATGTATAACTCAATAATCTCATTTATGGTCCTGATGTATAGACAATCCAGAGCCCCAAAAGAGCTGCACTCTGCTTTCTTTGTTGTTTGACCTGCTGCATTCTCCAAGAAATTACCATGGGCCATTTAAGAATAGTATGATGCCCTCTGGCCTTGAAAATTAGGGCTATGGACACCAAAACTTGAACTAACAATAATGCTTTATTACTGAGTAAAAATTATCCATGTGTACCTATGATTGTGAAAGAATCATGAATTATTAGGGTTTCTGAGGAGGCCACCAAAAAATATCATTCCTCTTTCTCAAGTTATTGTTAAATTATTTGAGCCATAAAACAAAAGAGTAAATATGTGAGCCAAAATATAATCCTTATCCCTGCCAGAAGCCAAGAAGGGTAACATGGCTTTAGGTCCATTAGCAGAATGGGCTTGCTACCTGAATCCCAGAATTAGAAAGATTTCATCCAGTTGTGGAAAACTCTGGACATGGGGCAGGTCTCCTCTCAACAGACTCTGGCACAACTTGTAGCATGAAAAGACAAGGGAGGGCTAATGGTCTCTGTTGGAGGCTGGTATCAACAGAAAACAGGAAGGTGAGGAAGATTTTGTTCTTCTCACATTTCCAATCAGAAAAGTCATTCTATCTTCTCAGGGAGAAGGTAAATTTTAAAAAATGCCAGAAGTACATTAATTGAGCTCTGTACACACAAAGAAAATTAAAGTAGAGGAAAGTTTGCCCCAATTATGCTTGATGAAAATATTTTTAGTGGCAAGATACTAAAGTTGGATTGCATAAAGAAAATGTGGTACATATACACCATGGGATACTACATAGTCATTAGAAAGAATAACATCATGTCCTTTGCAGCAACATAGGTGGAGCTAGAGGCCATAATCCTAAGTAAATTCATGCAGGAACAGAAAACCAAATACTGCATTTCTCACTTACAAGTGGGAACTAAACATTGAGCACACATGGACATAAACATGGGAAATAGAGACACTGGGGCCTCCTGGAGGAGTGTGGGTTGAAAAACTACCTCTTGGATACTAAGCTCACTACCTGGGTGCAATATACCCATATAACAAACCTGGACAAACCCATATCTACAAAAGTTGAAATTTTAAAACAAAGTCACTCAAGTTTCTATCCCTTAAAAAGTAGGAACAAAATTGGGTCTCACATCATCTCCTTTCAAGAATAGAAAGATCTCAGTTGCAAGTAAGAGGTAAGAACAATTTTTGGAAAGATGTTTATCCTGATGTGGGCAAAAAGCTAGGTATGTTTCTATAAAAGAATACTGAATAATTGAAGATCAGTTGAAAATCATTAAAAAGGCAACTTAATGTACTTTTCAACATGAGAAATACATATAAAATGTGTTCACCTAATTTTTAGAGTTACTACTTTATCATAAAGAAATATGTGTTTATTGTAAAAATATTTAGAAAGCAGGAAATAGATAAAGGGAATATGTCTTTCTTATTCGTAATTTTCAGAATCAATTTTTCTTTACATGTTCATTGTTTCTCTACAAGATTTTGGATATCTTTTCATACTAGGTCATACAGACAATGCAGTCTTAAAACTAAGAAATTCACACACATCTCAGTCTGGTTATGAAATTCCCTAAGAAAGTTTAAATGAAGAAACTTTCGTGAAGGGATTCCACATGGAATTGTGGTTGGAGATCAGGAACAAATGAGGGTTGTTGGGTATCCGATGCCAGCAACCACAGGAAGTTATAGGGCCCAAGAGGCAAAAAAAAGGACATATTGTTTTTTGGAAGCTCAGTAGGAACTGATGTGGCTAAGGAAGGGCAGCTTCATGGCAACTGTGGCTTTAAAGAGACACAGGTTCTGCTGGAGAAGCTGTCCAATGGCAGAGAGGGATCAGGAAAAAATCCACTGATCTCTCCCGCTTTGTACCCTTTGATCTCCTGCCAGTGACCCTTATAGGCCAAAGCCAATTGAAAGCCCAGAAGGCAGGGAAACCATAGGATGCAGCCTGCGGTAGTCAGCCTGCCAGAAAACAGGTCAGAGAAGGGAACGGAAGGTACTGGATCAGGAAGGTGGGGAATAAAAGGAGAATAATTGTGTACAATTAATTAAAAATTACTTATGAGTAGATTTCTATGGCTGTGTAATAGTGCAATATAAACAGACCATCTACTACAACCACTACTTGTTGATTAACTGTTTAGATTGTGTCCAATCTTTTTGCTTATAAACCCCATTTTCAATGCATAGCTTTCTTCATTTCTACAGTTTTCTTAGAGTACATTCTTAGAGGTTGAATTATTACATTAAAATGTACAAATATTCTTAGGCTGCTTAAAACTTGCTGACAATGTTTTTAAACTCTGCCTACTAGCCTTCCACCAGCAGTGTAAGAGTGTACTTATTTTACTGAATATTTTTGAGCATTGCATATTCTCATAAAAAATATTATTTGGTGAGAATTTGTCCACAAAAACAAATTTATATATATATATTTTAAAAGAAACTCTTAAAAATGCATCTCTCTAATTCTGTGACAAATCTTTTTCCATATGCCTTCCTAACTACATTGTTTCAGCATTGTGAGGTAATAGTGTGTTGTTGCTGTTGCTGTTGCTGCTGCTGTACCAGCATCATTGATTTAATAATTCTGTCTCTCCAAATACTGATTTGGGTTGTTTCTTTTATCATTTGGTGCATTATTGTATATAATGATGAGTGTTTTCTGAGCTATCTGATTTATTTCATATTTCAGTCAATTTTTGTGCGATGTGGCAGAAACAGCAGCTCTGTCATGCTAAGCCATTCTGTGAAATATTTTGACAAGGCAATGCAACGAAAGATAGGGTCTAGGCTTCCTAAATATATTAGGAGACTCTCCATCTCCTTCTTTAGTTTTCAGCAGTTGGTGATCAACTTTAGTGATAACAACAACAACAACAACAACAACAAAACGAAATGACGGCAGCATTCAACACCATGTGCCAGGTATTGTGAAGAACCACTGCAACACCTCAGACCACAGCCACAGTGCCTCTCTTCCAAGTCAGGAATGAATTTTGGGGAGGATTAAGTATTTTCCTTAAATAATTTATTGATTCTGTTTTCTAAATATTTAAATTTCTCCACTTCTTTCTATTCTCATTGCCACTGCACTATTGAAGTCATCATCTCTTTTGTTAGATTAATGCAGAATTTTCTGTTCTCATCTGGTTTGAACTTTCAGTAGCCTGCTGTTTAACTTATCTGTTAATTTTTTTTTATTTCAAGGACTATTTTTATTTCCAGAATCTCCATTTGGTCCTTTTTCAAATACATGAATTTTTTTCCTTCATAAAATCCTTGTTCTTGATGGATTCTCTTGCTTCCTTGATCTCTCTGAATACTTTAAACCTACTTATTTGAAAAGGTCTTTTGAATCTCTTTGATCTCTATTTCCTGAGTATGAAGTATCTCATTCTGGCTTTTGCTGTGCTTGTCTCCAGTGGGAGATTTTTCCCCAAAGACCTGGACATTCCTCAGATTTTGCAAATCCCTGTGTTGCAATTTCAATGTTACCAGGACCCTATTGGATCACCAGTTTGGTACTATGTTTAATACTAGCTTCTTGTTCAAGGTTTTTGAACCGTATGGATATTGTGAAGTTGGGTTGCACCCTCATGCAAGATAAAGGCTTGGATCCTGTTGCATTGAGAATGATTCTTTCTACTCATGGCCCAGGCAAGGTGCCTGTCGCTAAATCAGAGGTTGTAGCTTTTACAGTCTCCATGTGTATATAGTTTTAAAAATCAGCTGAGTAAGTACCTTAGGAGAGCAATTGCTGGATTGTGTGATAAGACTGTTCACCTTTGTAAAAAAATTTGTTTATCCATTCATCTGTCAGTAGACAATTGGGTTGTTTATACTCTTTGATTATTGTGAATAACATTACTAGGAACACACCGAGAGGTTGAACTGTTGGATCATACGATAGTTCTATTTTTAATTTTTTGAGGAACTTCCATACTGTTTTTAATTTCTTTTTCATTTTTTTCTCTTTTTTTTTGAGACAGAGTCTTGCTCTGTCACCCAGGCTGGAGTGCAGTGGTGCAATCTCAGCTCACTGCAACCTCCGCCTCCTGGGTTCAAGCAATTTTCTTGCTTCCAGCCTTCCAAGTAGCTGAGACTACAGGCATGAGCCACCATGCCTGGCTAATTTTGCTTTGTATTTTTAGTAGAGATGAGGTTTCACCATGTTGGCCAGGCTGGCCTCAAACTCCCGACCTCGTGATCCTCCCGCCTCGGCCTCCCAAAGTGCTGGGATTACAGGCGTTAGCCACCACGCCTGGCAGGAACTTTCATACTGTTTTTCATAGTGACTGCACCATTTTGCTTTTCTGCCAACTGTGCAGAAAAGTTCCAGTTTCTCTCCATCCTCACCAATTTTCTGGGAATTTATTTCAAAACAACCATCCTAATGGGTATGAGGTTATATCTCATTGTGGTTTCAATTGGCATTTCCCTAATGATTGATGATGTTAAATATCTTTTCATGCAGTTATTGGTGAATTGGTCATGTGTATGTCTTCTTTGGAAAAATGTCTATTCAAATCCTTTACCCATTAAAAAATATCCTTTTGGTTTTCTGTTGTTGAGTTGTAGAAAATCTTTTTGTATTCTAGATACTAATCTTTTACCAAATATATGATTTGCAGATATGTTCTCCCATTTCTTGGATTGTATTTTGCTTCTGTATGAATATTTGTATCCCCCCAGAGTTCATATATTTAGACCCTAACTCCCAAGGTGATGGTATTAAGAGCCAAGGCCTTTGAGAGATGATCTTCGTAAGATCTTATAGATCTTAAGGGCCCTCAAATGGTATTTGTGCCGTTATATAAGAGGCTGCGGAGAGCTATCTGGCCCTTCCCATCATGTGAGAACATAGCAAGAAGTCGCCATCTATGAGGAGGAAGATCTTCACCGACCCAAATTTGCTAGACCTTGACCTTGGACTTCCCAGCCTTCAGAACTGTAAGAAATAAATTTTTGTTGTTTGTAAGCTACCCAGTTTCTGGTATTTTGTTATAGCAGCCTGAACAGACTATGACATCTTTTGACTCTGCAATGTAGTTCTCTTAAGCTAAAAACATTTTTACATTTTTATGAAGTCCAATTTACCAATTTTTTTTCTTTCACGGATCATGCTTTTAGTGTCCAATTAAAAACTTATCACTAAATTCAAGGTTATGTAGATTTTCTCCTGTTTTCTTCAAGAAGTGTTCCAGTTTGCATTTTACATTTACATTTATGATCTGTTTTTAGTTAATTTTTGTAAAAAGTATAAGGCCTGCATCTGAGTTTATTGTTTTGCATATGGGTGTTCAAATATTCCAGCCATTTGTTGAAAAATACAATTCCTTCTCCATTCAGTTCCTTTTTTATCCTTGTCAAAAATTAATTTATTATATTTGCGAGGGTCTGTTTATGGACTCTCTGTTCCATTGATCTATGTGCCCATTCTTTAGGTAGTACCATAATCTTGATCATCACAGTTTTTTAGTAAATCTTGAGACAGTGAAGTGTGAACACTACAATTGTTTTGTGCTTCTTCAGTATTATATTAGCTATTCTAGGTCTTTTGCCTTTCTATATAAACTTTTGAATCAATTTGTTAGTATTTACAAAATAGCTTAATGGAATTTTTATTGAGATTGCATTTAATCTATATATTAAATCGGGAAGAACTGACATCTTAGCAATATTAAGTTTTCCAATTCATGAACACAGACTATCTCTTTGTTTGGTCTCTATGCAAAGATGGAAGAATACTTGTCTAGCTCTTAAGTTTTTTCTTTTCCAGAAAGCTCAGTTCCAGGTCCTTTACCAGGCCTGGACCTTATGGCCTAAAGTCTAATTCACACACTGTGCTAAAATCCATGTCTCTAAGGTGTGTATAATGTCCTGCATACTTCCTAAACCACAGCTTCTTTCAGCAGACTAGATTTATTTGATTTGATTTAAGGTACTTTAGAGATTTTCTCTCTGGGTTTTTAAAATGCTGTTCCTCTCCCTGGGATCTCTGCTCTTCTCTAGATACTTATCTCTAAATCTGAGTTTAGACACCATAATCTCAGTGAGGCTTCACTGACTTTCTGACTACGTTGAAATTTCCTACTTTTGCACTCTCTCCATTCTAGTGCTTATAAACCAGGCAGTAGAAACAGAGGTAATTTCAAATAAATACAAATCCTTTACTTCATTTACTAGTTTACTTTGTAAAAGGCACACAAAATCACCAACAATCCTTCTGAAAATCTTTTTTAAATTTCCTTTTCCATCCTCTGTCAACACAAACTCTATTTTTTTTTTCATGGCCTCTTTTCACAGAACCATGAAAACAAATTCCTTTGTGCTCCAAGGCCTATTAGTTCTATAGCCAATATTTTCTGTTCCTAGTTTTTAATATGTAATGAACTTACCTACCATTCCTTAATCCTTCTCCATTTCCTCTCCTGCCAATTTTCTGAATTCCCATCGAAGAGCCAAAAAAAAAAAAAATTCTGGTAAAACAAATTATCTTTGAAGGGTTAGAGAGGAGATCCTGTGTGGTCACACCCACACTCTGCTTTTCAAGTCATGGCTCTATCTGCTTTCTTCATTTCCTATTTCCAGCACCCAGAAAAATTATCTGCAACAAAGCAAGCATTCAACAAATGAATAAATGTCTGCCTTTCTTTATATATCACACTTAAATGTAGACATTTTCTCAAATGTGCATTTCTTGGTTGAAGCTGTTATTCTGGATATTTTAGTTTTTACTCATTTAAACATATGCACCTTTTTCTATTAAAAAATTAACAAAAATTAAGGTTGGGTGTGGTGGTTCATGCCTTTAATCCCAGTGCTTTGGGAGGCTGAAGTGGGTGGATTGCTTGAGCCTGGGAGTTTGAGGCCAACTTGGTGAAACTCCATCTCTACAGAAAATACAAAAATTAGCCTATCGTGGTGGCACATCCCTGTTGTCACAGCTACTCAGGAGGCAGAAGTGTGAGGATCGCTTGTGCCCAGGATAGCTTGAGGCTGCCATGAGCTGTGATTGCACCACTGCAATCCAGCCTGGGCAATAAAGAGAGACCCGGTCTCAAATAAACAATAAAGCGAGACCCGGTCTCAAATAAATAAATAAATAAATAAATAAAATAAAAATAATATAGTTCATGATGTTTTGTATGCTTGTTTTCCCTGGTCCATTATTATCATCTTCAACATCTTATTATGTCAATAAAAATAAATTACAGAGTTATTTTAATGACTATATTTATTACAATTCTCATTTCCATTTAACCAATTCTTAATTTTTTCTAAGATAGATCATTTGTAATTTTTTACTATTAATTATAAACTATGCTCTAATTCATAATTAATATGTAATTATATGTAATTTTTTTGCTATTAATTATAAACCATACTATTTTGAATGACATTTTATATGCATTTTTGTACTTGTTTAAGAATTTCCTGAAGATAAGTTCCTAGAAATTAAAGTTCTGATAAAGCATATGCACAATTTAAATTATTTTGCATTTTCCAGACTGTCCTCCAAAAAATGTATGTAAGTTTGCTCTCTCACTACCAGTACTATCAGTTTCTTTTTCTTCACACTCTTGATAACCGAAGATATCCTCCAAAACATCATCTTTGCCAATCTGATAAGGTGTAAAAAAGTTACCTTAGTTTTAATTTTACTTGCATTTCTTTATGTGATTGGGAAATTAATATTTTTTTCATGCACTTGTTAGCTATTTGTAATTTTTGTTTTCTTAATGCACTTTAATTTCTATCTGGTATTCATCACTTTCTCACTAATTTTTAAGAATCTTAAAAAAATTATGCGTATTAACTTTTTCTTTTTCCTATATGCTAAATTATATAAACATTTACTCATGTTCATTTTCCTTTAAGTATTTTTTTTCATTAAAATAGTAAGTGAGAGGCCGGGCGTGGTGGCTCACGCCTGTAATCCCAGCACTTTGGGAGGCCGAGGTGTGCAGATCACGAGGTCAGAAGATCGAGACCATCTTGGCTAACATGGTGAAACCCCATCTCTACTAAAAATACAAAAAATTAGCTGGGCGTGGTGGTGGGCGCCTGTAGTCCCAGCTACTCGGGAGGCTGAGGCAGGAGAATGACGTGAACTCAGGAGGCGGAACTTGCAGTGAGCAGAGATGGCACCACTGCACTCCTGCCTGGGCAACAGCACGAGACTCCATCTCAAAAAAAAAAAAAAACCAAAAAAATAGTAAGTGAGAAAGCTCAAGTAGCCACACAGAGAAGTCATGTGTAGGTATTGTGACCGGCAGACCTAGATGAAGTCCCAGCCCATAGCCAGCATCAACTGCAAGTCATGTGAGTGAAAAGCCTTCAGAGAATTCCAGCCCCTAGCCATTGCATTATTCTCAGGCACCATGTCTTCCCGACTGAGACTTCAAACATAATGTAATAGAAAGAAGCTGTTCCTATAGCATCCTACCTGAATTTCTGACTCATAGAAGATATGAACATAATAAATGGTTGTTTTACGTCACTAAGTTTGAGGTGGCTTCTTACGCAGCAATAATTAATGGAAAAAGCCTTTCGTATTTTCATCCACGTCCAAATTTCAGTGGTCATCATCTGCTACTGTCCTTCTGAGGAACATGTCAGTCTGACATATACATTTCTGAGCCATTCCGTTTTCAAAGAAACTACTCTCACTCAAATACTCTTCACATAACAGTGCAGCTCAGTTTTCTGGGCCTTGAACAGCTGAACAAATTAGGGAGAGAGTCACTTCTCTCAAACTGAACTTAATTAGAATATTTACCTGGGTATTTGAAATAGGGATGATGAGAGCCTGAATTAATTGGCAGGGGAATAGAAAAAAGAAACACGGGGAAGAAAATTTCACTTATGAATAACAGAAGTTTTGAAAATTCTACAACTGCCACATTTTTTTGTTCTAGATGTTTAAATTTTTCTTTGATTCAAAAGCATATGTATAATTAAAATGCTTATAGTCACTAGCCTAGGAGGCTTTTGTTTTCTTGCTAGAAACCATCCTTGACTTTACTCAGATGGTATACATCAGTCGTTCAGAACTGATTTTACTCATATTGTTCTCCCTCTCTGGAATGCAAACTTCAATGCTCAAATCTTAGCTTCTTTTGGAAATAGTCTTGAGTTTCTGAGGTGCAATTTATGATTTTATCTGTAGTGATTTACTTTTCACTCTACTTGCACCGTTAGAACCAACTCTCCCACTGGATTTTAATCATTTGTGTACATTTTTTGTTCCCCCACTGGACTGAACACAAACAGAATGAGCAGCACTCATTATCATATACAGTAGCGTAGCATAAGGAATTTATCCTTATCCCATGACCTTTTAAGTTGCATATGATTTGTAGAATTCTACCAAAAATGATCAGTCCTAAGAGACAGGATGCATTTTAGTCTTTACTCAGAATAGATGGGAAATTAACATTTATTATGTTCTATGTTCCAGGTACTCTCAGAAACCACCTCTGGCCTGAAAAGTGGCCGACTGAAACATATAACTATTTGAAGATCCCTGGCACACAGATACAGCAGAAGAAGCCCAAATGGTAAGATACTCATGACTGTGTCATGGATGGGCCATGCTGAAACCAGATTAACCATTCCAAGAAAGGAGAGTAATTTACCTTCAATTACTTGATAGAATTGGTTATAATACCAATAGCTAAATATTTATAAAATGTATACCGCCACTTACTTTTTCCAGTAGCTACTATATAAATACCAATTGGATAATTTTTTAAGCACTGAGAGTTATAAAATGAAAGATGCTATAGTAATACCTAGAATTATTATCTCCTTGAAAAATAAAACAGGTAGGATATAGATTCATAAAATTTGCTGATGACAGAAAACTATCATGGATCCTTCACAGCAATGAGAGAAAAGAATGAATCTTATACAAATAATTGGACAGAGTTTATTAAATGAGTAAAATGAAATGAAATGAAATACCTTAGAAAGTCAAACTAAGTACTTAGGAAAAAAGAGAATGTGCTAACATTAAACAGCAAGGAAAATTATATTTCAGGGAACATAAAAATAAGCACAGTTCATAGTGAAGGTGAAATTAGAATATGCATAATGTGAAATAAAAAGAAAAATGTAATTTGGGTTAAATTATCTGAGCAGCTAACTGAACTTTTCAGGTGACAGTTCCTTTCCATTCTGCAGTGAAATGACACAGCAGGAGGTATGACTTTTCTGTTTTCTTAGCATTTTTGCCATTTAGAAATGGAATATGTGAGGGGATTTATTCTATTTAAAACAAAAAAATGGAACTTTAAACGTGGTATCATGAAGCTAGATTTGAAATACTAATAACCTGATTTACATTCTACCTCTCTGGAAAAACGTAAGCAACAGAACTTCCGTGAACTTCTAGGGGTTTGAAATTAGCTTAGAATGCTACTAGGGCAGGGCATATTACTACAAAATATTTGAAGATTGTAACCACCAAGATGGGAAGGAGAACGCTGTCTGATCCAAAAGGGAATAATGAAAAGAAATAGGAGGAAATTGAGCAAAGGAAACTTTATGCTACTATCCAAAAAATTGCTCAACAGTGACAGTGAAACAGAACCCCAAGGAAGTGCTAAAAGATTGATGACATGGAGAATTTGAACCAGTCTACATCTCTCTCTCTCTCTCTTTCTTTTTTTCTTTTTTTTGAGACAGAGCCTTGCTCTGTTGCCCAGGCTGGAGTGCAGTGGTGCCATCTCAGCTCACTGCAATCTCTGCCTCCCAGGTTTAAGTGATTCATGTGCCTCAGCCTCCAGAGTAGCTGGGATTACAGGCATGCACCACCACACCAGCTAATTTTTGTATTTTTAGTAGAGATGGAGTTTCGCCATGTTGGTCAGGCTGTTCTTGAACTCCTGGCCTCAAGTGATCCACTCGACTTGGCCTCCCTAAGTTCTGGGATTACAAGCATGAGCCACCGCACCCTGCCCCAGTCTACATCTCACTGAAAAAATTCTGTTTAACATCATTCAAAACACGCTGCCTAGGCTTGGTGGGAGAGGCCACATATAGCAAGCATTATTTTTCTCTCATTTGTAGCAGCCCTAGTTGATCAGGTTCGCATATATTGTGCGCTTATCACTTCTGGATCTGGAAATTACGAATGTGCATGCAACATAGGAAAAAGCAAAGGAGAATCAATCATTGAAAAATTGTGAAACTGGCCGGGAGCTCATGCCTGTAATCCCAGCACTTTGTGAGGCCCAGGCGGTCAGATCACGAGGTCAAGACCATCCTGACCAACATGGTGAAACCCCGTCTCTACTAAAAATAGAAAAATTAGCTGAGTGTGATAGCGTGCACCTCTGGTCCCAGCTACTCAGGAGGCTGAGGCAGGAGAATTGCTTCAACCCGGGAGGCGAAGGTTGCAGTGAGCCGAGATCTCACCACTGCACTCCAGCCTGGACAACAGAGCGAGACTCTGTCTCAAAAAAAAAAAAAAAAAAAAATTGTAAAGCTGAGAGACACTAAAGAGACAATATGATCCAGCTTATTTATTTTACAAATTAAACCACCACCACCACCACCGAGGAAACAAGTCCCAAACCTAATGCCCAAGATTAAGTGATTAATTGAAGAGCATATAATTAGGCTGTGACAAAGGCAAAACTAGGACCCACATTTCCTGACACAAACAAAAAATCTAGTTTCCTTTCTACTCATACTCTCTTGGCCAATCAAGAGCTTTCATAACTGCTTAGTAACTGGATGCCAAGCAGGCTTAGACCTCCTATCTTCCTGAATTTAATCTATATAATACAGCAAGTCTCCATAACCTGAGCTTCTTAGCAGATTGGAACAGGGGCCAAAAACTCAAATAGTATTGGGACAAGACTGGTAATAGAAATTATCCAAACAAATAAATGTTTCCATATTAAGTGAATAGAAATAATTCTCATTTTCCACATATGTACCCATTGTTTTCCTTTTTGACAAATAAACTTTGGGTATATTTAAGGCATACAATGTGATGATTTACATATACCTTGTGAAATGATTACCACAACAAACATAATTAACACATCCAGCACCTCACATTGCCATTTGTGTTGTGTATGTGTTCATGTGTGGTGAAAACAGTTAAAGATCTATTCTCTTAGGAAATTTCAAGTCCATAATAGAGTATTTTTAACTATAGTCAGCATACTATAGATTACACCTTCAGAACTTACTCATCTTATAACTGAAAGTTTGTATACTTTGATTAACGTCTATCCATCCTCCAACCTTGGCAACCACCATTCCACTTCCATGGATTCAAATTGTTTAGATACCATATATGTGAATTTATAAAGTAGCTTTTTCTGTGTGAGTTATTTCATTAAGCACAATGTCCTCCAGGTTCATCAATGTTGTTTCAAATAGCAGGATTTCTTTCTTTTTTATGGCTAAATAATAGTTCATTATGTGTATTTACCATATTTAAATAATCTATTCATCCATTGGCAGACACTTTGGTTGATTCCATATCTTGGCTTTTGTGATTAATGTTGCAATGAACATGGGAGTGCAGATATCTCTTTGAGATACTGATTTATTTCCTTTGGATATATATTCAGAAGTGAAATTTCTGGATCATATGGTAGTTCTATCTGATTTTTTGAGAAAACGCCATACTGTTTTCCATAAGGGCTAAACCAGTTCACATTCCTTCTAACAGTGTGCTAGGATTCCCATATTCCTGCCAACACATTTCTTGTCTTTTTTGTAATAGCTATTCCAACGTGTATGAGGTAATATATCATTGTGCTTTTGATTTGCATTTCCCTGATAATTAGTGATGTTGAGCACCTTTTCATATACCTGTTGACCAGTTGTATTAATATATTTTCTTTGAAAAAAGTCTATTCTGATCCTTTGCCCTTTTTTTTTTTTTTTTTTTTTGAGACGGAGTCTTGCTCTGTAGCCCAGGCTGGAGTGCAGTGGCCGGATCTCAGCTCACTGCAAGCTCCGCCTCCTGGGTTTACGCTATTCTCCTGCCTCAGCCTCCCAAGCAGCTGGGACTACAGGCGCTGCCACCTCGCCCAGCTAGTTTTTTTGTATGTTTTAGTAGAGATGGGGTTTCACCGTGTTAGCCAGGATGGTCTCAATCTCCTGACCTCGTGATCCACCCGTCTCAGCCTCCCAAAGTGCTGGGATTACAGGCTTGAGCCACTGCGCCTGGCCCTCCTTTGCCCATTTTTAAAAATATGGCTATTATTATTTTTTTGCTATTAAGTTGTATAACTCTTATACATTTTTGTATCTTAACCCATTATCAGATATATGGTTTGTAAATATTGTCTCCCATTCCATAGGTTGCCTTTCAATTTTGTCCATTGCTACCTTTTTTGTACTGAATCTTTTTATATAGTCCCACTCATTTATTTTTGCTTTTTAACTTTTGGTTAGTTTTGTTTATTTTTACCTGTTTATTTTTTGTTGTTTGTACTTTTGTGGTCATATTGAAAAAAATACTTGCCAAGACCAACGTCAAGAAGCTTTTTTCCTATACAGATGCTCCTTAACTTATAATGGGATATGTTCCAATAAACCCATCATAAGTTGAAAGTAGGGTAAGTTGGAAATGCATTTAACACATCACCAATTTAAAAAATCATGGTAAGTCATGGACCATCTGTATTTTCTTCTAGGAATTTTGTGATTTCAGGTTTGAGATTTAAGTCTTTAATTCATTTTGAGTTAATTTTTGTGGATGGGATAAGATATGGGTCCCATTTCATTCTTTTGCATGTCAATATTCAGTTTTTCCAACACTAGTTATTGAAGAAACTGTCCTTTCCCTATTATGTGTTCTTAGCACCCTTGTTTATTGCTGGGCTCTATATTCCATTCCATTGGGCTATGTCTGTTGTCATGCCAATACCATGCTGTTTTGATTACTATAACTTGGTAATATAATTTGAAATCAGGAAATGTGATGGCTCTAGCTTTGCTCTTCTTTATCAAGATTGCTTTGGCTATTTGAGGTCTTTTGTGATTCCATATGAATTTTAGGACTGTTTTTTCTATTTCTGTGAAAAATGTCTTTGAAATTTTGATTAGATTGAATCTATAGATAGCTTTAGGTAGTATGGACGTCTTAATAATATTACTTCTAATCCATGAACATGAGTTTTCATTTACTTGTGTTTTCTTCAGTTTCTTTCATTAATGTCTTATAATTTTGAGTGGATATACAGATCTTTTACTTCCTTGATTAAATTTTTTCCTGACTATTTTATTCTTTCTGATGCTATTGTGAATGGGGTTGTTTTCCTAAGTTACTTTTTGGAGAGTTCATTGTTAGTGTGTAGGAACACAACTGATTTTTGTATGTTGATTTTGTATCCTACGTCTTTACTAAATTTACTTATTAATTCTCGCAGGTTTCTGTGGAGTCTTTTGGAATTTTTTATATAAAAGGTCATATCATTTGCAAATAAACAGTTTTAATTCTTTATTTCCCATCTGGATACATTTTATTTCTTTTTCTTGCTTAATCCCTCTGGCTGGAACTTCCAGTCATATATTTAATATTAGTGGTAAGGCTGGGCACCACTGTGCTGTTCCTAATCTTAGAGAGAAAGCTTTCAGCATTTCATCATTGAATATGATGTTAACTGTGGGTTTGTCATCTATGGACCTTATTATGTTGAAGCAGATTTCTTCTACATCTAATTTAAAAGTTTTTTTTAAATCATGAATAAATATTGAATTTTGTCAAATGCTTTCTCTGCAACTATTGAAATAATATTTCATTATTATTATTAATAACAGAATGAAATTATTTTCTATTCTGTTAAGGTGGTCTAGCAAATTTATTGATTTACATTTATAGAACCATCCTTGCATCCCTGGGATAAATTCCACTTGATTGTAATAAATGAATTCTTTAAATGTGCTATCGAAATCAATTTGTTAGGTTTTTTAATTGAGGATTTTTATATCTGTATTCATTTTCTTTTCTTGTGGTGTCCTTATGGGCTTTAGTATGAGAATAATACTGGTTTTGTAAAATGAGTTTAGAAATGTTGACTCTTTTTCAATTTTTGGAAGTTTTGAGAAGCATTGGTATTAGTTGTTCTTTAAAAGTTTGGTACAATTCACCCATGAAGTCATTTGGCTCTGGACTTTTCCTTGTTGGGGAGTTTCCGATTACTGATTCAATCTCATTACTTATTATTGGTCTGTTTAAACTCTCCATTTCTTCATAATTCAGTCTTGGTAGGTTGTGTTTGTCTAGCAATGTATCCATTTCTCCTAGGTTATCTAATTTGTTAGTGTATAATTGTTCACAGTAGTCTCATGATCTTTTGTATTTCTGTGGTATCAGTTGCATTGTCTCCTCCTTCATGTATGGTTTTATTTATTTTAGTCTTCCTTATTTTATTTTATTTTTTGGTTAACCTAGCTGAAGATTTGCCAGTTTTCTTTATCTTAAGATGCCAACTCTTAGTTTTGTTGATTTTTTCAATTGTCTTTCTATTTTCTATTTCATTTATTTCTCCTCTAATTTGTATTACTTCATTTTTTCTACTAGCTTTGTGCTTAGTGTTTTTCGTTTTTTAGGCTATTTGACATCTTTTTTTTTTTTTTCCTTATTGAGATGGAATCTCACTCTGTGGCCTGGGCTGGAGTGCAGTGGTACTATCTCAACTCACTGCAACCTCTGCCTCCCGGGTTCAAAATATTCTACTGCCTCAGTGTCCCCAGTAGCTGGGATTACAGGCACCCACGACCAGGCCTGGCTAATTTTTGTATTTTTAATAGAGACAGAGTTTCACCATGTTGGCCAAGCTGGTCTCAAACTCCTGACCTTGGCTGATTCGTCCACCTTGGCCTCCCAAAGTGCTGGGATTACAGGCATGACCCAGCAAGACCAGCCTATATTTTCTTAATATGGGCATTTATTGCTATAAATTTCTTTCTTGGAACTGATTTTGCTGCATCTCATAAATTTTGGTATGCTGTGTTTTTATTATCATTTGTCTCAAAATACTTTTTGATTTCCTTTTTTCTTTGACCAGTCGTGTTGGTTGTTCAGGAGTGTAATTTCCACACATTTGTAAGTTTTCCAGTTTTCTTCCTGTTACTTGTTTCATATGATTGTGGTCATAACAAAAAATTTAATATGATTTCAAACTTCTTAAATTGTTAGGACTTATTTGTGGCCTAACATATGATTTATCCTGGAGAATGTTCCGTGTGCATTCAAGAAAAATGTGTATTCTGCTGCTGTTGGGTAGAATGTTCTGTACATGACTGTTAGGTCTACTTGGTTACAGCATTATATAAGTCTGTTATTTCCTTATTGATTTTCTGTCTGGATGATCTATCCATTGTTGAAATGGGGGAATTTAAGTTCCCTACTATTACAGTATTACTGTCTGTTTCTTCTTCCAGTTCTGTTGATATTTGCTTTCTAATCTATACATATTTATAATTATTATATCCTCTTGATGAATTGAACCATTTATAATGTCTTTCTTTGTCTCTTATGAAAGATTTTGACTGAAAGTCTATTTTGTCCTATATAAGCATAGCCAACTCCACTTTCTTTCAGTTATCATTTTTGTATTAGAGTTCTCCAGAGA
The DNA here is from genome assembly GCF_008728515.1 of Papio anubis. NCBI lineage: Eukaryota > Metazoa > Chordata > Mammalia > Primates > Cercopithecidae > Papio > Papio anubis. The sequence continues at coordinate 91,619,354 of NC_044981.1, read as the reverse complement.
AACATAATCAATAGAATATATATAGATATATAGATTAGATATAGATAAATAGATGGATAGATAGATAAGACTTATTATGGGAATTGATTCATGTGATTATGAGCACCAAAAACTCCTAAAATGTGTTGTCTACAAGTTGAAGAACCAGAAAACCTGGTGATATAATTACTCTGAGTCTAAAGGCCTGAGAACCAGGATATCTAATGATATAATATTTAGTCAAAGGTGAAAGGTATGAGAACAAGGGTAGGGGAATTGGGTGAGCCCTAGTATTAGTCTTGTACTCTTAAGGCCTGAAATCTGGGGTTTTCATGTCCAAGAGGAGGAGAATATGGACATATCAGCTCCAGAAGATAAAGCAAATTCACTCTTCCTTTACCCTTTGTTTCATCTGGGCCTTCAATGGCTTGGATGAGGCCTGCCCACATTGGTGAGGGTAACTCTTCTTTACTCAGTCTACTGATTCAAATGATAATCTATTTTAAAAACACCCTAGCAGACACACCCAGGGGAAAAAAAAAACAAAAAAAAACACCTCTACCTGTGTTTTGTGCATCTCTTAACCCAGTCAAGTTAACACATAAAATCAACCATCATAATCTGCGCTATCTTTTTCCATTCCTTCACTTTAAGCCTAGGTGTATTCTTAAAGCTAAAATTAGGCTTTTGTAGGCAGCATATTGTTCAATTTTGATTTTTTAAAAATCTATTTAGCCACCCTGTGTCTTCTGTGTAGACAATTTAAACCATTTACATTTAAAGTAATTATTGATAAGTAAGGACTTACTTTTTCCATTTTGTTGTTTTTTATTTTATAGTTCTTTTTATCCTTTTTTCCTCCTATTTCTGTCTTCCTTTGTGATTTATTGATTTTTTTGTAGTGGTATAATTTGGTTAATTTCTCTTTCTATTTTTATTATTTTTAAAAATATGTCACCTTCCTAACTGTCTTTTATTTTATTTTATTTTATTTTTTTGACAGAGCCCTGTTCTGTTGTCCAGGCTGGAGTGCAGTGGCGAGATCTTGGCTCACTGCAACCTCCGCCTCTCAGGTTTAAGCAATTCTCATGCCTCAGCCTTCTAAGTAGCTGGGACTAAAGATGTGCACCACCATGCCCGCCTCATTTTTGTATTTTTTGCATGTTGACCAGGCTGGTATCAAACTCATGACCTCAAGCAAGCCACCCACCTCAGCCTCCCAAAGTTCTGGGATTCAGATGTGAGCCACTATGCCTGGCCCTAATTGTCTTTTGCTTTAATACTTTTTACTAGATTCATATAATTATTCAGTAAACATTTAAGGCAGAAGCAAGGTTAATATGTTTGAGTAACTGTGGAAGGCCAGTGTGGCTAGAAAAGAGTGAGCAAAGCAAAGAGTGATTGGACATGACATACAAGAGAATGGCAGGCTCTAGATCATGTTTAAACTTAGTGAATAGTAGGGATTTTTATTTTATTTTATGTATGTTACAGATGAGGTGATTAACTGTTTCAGTTTGCTTGGGACCAATAATGTTCCTAGAACCTGGAACTTTTATGTTAAATCTAGGAAAGGGCCAGGCACAGTGAGACAAGCTGGTCACCCTAGTGATGGGAAACCATCTGATGGTTTTAATCACAGTACATAACATGATTTGTTTTAACATTTATGAAGATCACAATGACAGAGAACTGGCTAGAAATTTGGGAGTAAGACAGGGAGGCTCGTTAGGTAACTATTGTGGTAGTCTTAGTGAACAATGAGGGTAGTCTTTACTAGAGTTTTTGTGATGGCCAATAGTGAGCTGTGGTCAGATTTAGACAACTATCTTGAAGAAAGTGTCAGTAGACTTGTCGAGAGATTATACATCAAGAGTGATGAAAGAAAAAGAATCATGAAATAGTAACTGGATAAATTATGTTCTTTTCACTGAGATAGGGAAAGCTGGAGTAAAAGCAAGACTGAAGAAGAAAATCAAGAGTTTAGGTTCAGATATGTATGATTGAGAGCCCAATTTGTATTCAAGTGGTGATATTTAGTTGGCATGTTCATAAGAGTGCAGAGTTCAGAATATTTGGGTGTACAGAATTCTGAGAGTAATTGGTACATGGAAAAATATTTAAAGCCTAGTGCATGTGTATGGTCAGAGTATGGTAAGAGATGTGACAAGTAAGATATCATGCATAAAACATGAATGGGATATTAAGGAGTGGGATGCACATAAGATGAGGATAGCCCTTCAAGTAAGCCTAAAAAGAGTCAGTCAATCAGCTGGGAGGAAAAACATGGAAACATAATATCATAGAAACTAACAGAAGAAACCATTTCAAGCAAGAGTTATTGAAGAACTTTTCAAATGCTGTTGTAATGTCTAGTTAAGGTAACCACGAAGAGTTAATTTTAGGATTTAGCAAGATAGAAGTTATTGGTAAGTTTGACAAGAGTAGTTTCAGTAGAGGAGAGGGAATAAGAGCCTGATTGCAATGATTAGGAAAAGGAAAAGAAGTGAAGGAGGAGAGTTATTCATGCATTGACTATTCGAGATTTTGCTATAAAAGAGAAATGAGGTAGTAGTTTGATTTGGGATGTTAAAAACAACAGAGTATTTCAAAGTTGGAAGATATTACTGCATTTTTGCATGCTGATGAGCAAAAATCAGTTAAGAGAAAAAACTGATAGTGCAGAAAAATGCAAAATCTTTGAGTATGCAAAAATAGAATGGGATTCAAAACACAAGTGGAAGGGTTGCCAATAGACAGAAGCCTGACATTTTTCTCATTTTAGTATTAAGTAAGGACTTGGGAACAGATGTAGGTTAGTTGAGTACAAGGAATATATCCGCAACAAAAGAAATAGAAGAGCACAGTCACACATAAAAATTATCAAGAGTCAATTTACCTTATGGTGGAGAGTCCCTGAGGTAAATTGAAGTGCCCATGCCATCTAGAAGAAAAGCAGCTGCCACTTGGCTCTACACAAGCATTTGTTGCCTGATCTTCTGATATTTCAAGAGATACTTGACATGTGAGTTTTAATGGAAAATCTCCCAACTTTTAAATGTTGCCTCAAATTAAGTAAAACAAAGCAATCAACAGCAGCAACAACAAAAAAAGCACCATAGAGGACAAGCAATGACTTCTGACATCTAAATCTAAGCTAGGGATGATGAGTTGAGATCTTCTGTTCTAGAGGTTTAAAATCTGGTCTCACACCTGTGAGGGAAGTTAGCATTTGTTCATTGCTTCTGAGGAACTGAAAATTAGGCGAATACCAGTATATATTAACCCACAGTCTTACTTCCAACCTAAGAGAAGAAATTTGATTTCCTAGGAAGTCACTGGTTTCCTCGAGACTTACCTGATCAATCCAAGAGGGATTTGTGTAGAAACTGTGTATAATGCACATAACCTGGAGATTTCTTTTATTCATAACTGGGCAAATGGGGAAAATAAACATAGAAACTAAGAAAGAATTAAGTGATGCAGGAAAAGGGAGCAGAATCCTGAGACTCAGAGAAAATAACATCCAGAACATCCAGGAGAACTACAACCTGGAGCCCAGAGAATTTTTATTAATCTGCTGATATTTTCAATAAGTATTAGTTATTACAAAATGGTAGTAGCAGTATTAGTAGCAGTAGTAGTAGCAGCAGCTGCTGCTGCTAAAATTTACTGAATCCTTAGTATAGGCCAGGCATTGTTCTAAGTGTTTAATAGGTATTAATTCATTTGAAATTCACACCAAACATGTAAGGTAATTAGTATTATTATCCCCATTTTAGAGAGATAAACTGAAGCACATAGAGAGTAAGTAAATATCTCCAGGATGCAAAGTGTTAAATATAAAATGATCTAGCAAACATTTTTACATTGCTTTAATTTACCATAAAATATTTCAGCATAGAAACTGCCATGTGCATGTTAATTTTTTGATTTATATAAACTCCCAGTGTGGTTAAAATGGGGTGGTGGGAGAGAGATTTATCAGAATTTATTTAAAGTCTTTTTTTTTTTTTTTTTTTTTGACAGGGTATTTCTGTGTTGCCCAAGCTGGAGTGCAGTGGTGCTTGTTTCACTGCAACCTCCACGTCCCTGGCTCAAGTCATCCTCCCACCTCTGCCTCTCAAATAGCTGGAACCACAGACATGCACCCCCTTGCTTGGCTAAGTTTTGTATTTTCGTAAAGACAATATTTCACCATGTTGCCCAAGCTGGTCATGAACTCCCGGACTCAAAGGATCCACCCACCGTGCCTTTCAAAATGCTGGGATAAGAGGCATGAGCCACTGTGCCCAGCCACATTTAGTCTTTAAAGACCCTAAATGCAGCAGCTACAAACAAGTCAGCTTTCGTTATCTCTGTGTAGAACTGGTATAAAGGATGTGATAAATTATTTTTATTGATGAAATTAATGATGTTTAAAATTGTTTAATTGGGTAGAGGTATTAATCAAGCACCAGTGTGTTTGCATAAACAAGGTTTACAATCCAGAAGCTCATTCCCCTTGGACATTCAGAGGACTAGATTCATTCCAGCCCCGAGATGAACCACAAACAGAGCATTCTGTTGCCTGATTCTGATTAAAACCTGGCTGGATTCAACCACTAGAAAACTGTTACATCTGTCTCAAATGGATCTTCTTGCAAGGTACCCTAGAGTATTTAAAAAGATGGGGCTGAGACTTCATCATTCTTCAGGTGAACAAACCATATGACTATTGTTGTACCATTTGCTGCAATCCAGTCAGAAGTGGCAGGGTTGAGACCAACCCCTACCTTCACTGGAACATTCAGCCTGTTACTGGGTAGTGAGGTACAACCTGTAGTTCTTTTCTGCCTTTAACTACATTAGGCTGCTGCTATCTGCGTCTGAAGAATCTAACAATTATTGGCTTAATTCATAGCAAATATATTAATTAAGCCAAGTTGGCTTAATTTGTAGCAAATATATCAATTTAATAAAATAGATATGGAATTTTAGAATATTTTTCAGGGAAAGCTATTTTAAATGCAAACCAAATAAGGTTGGATAAGGAAGGTCATTTCATGTTAATGAAAAGTACAATTAGGAATAAAGATATAATAACCTGTTTGATAATAAATCTAATAATAATAGCCACAATTTATTATATCCTGGGTACTGTGGAATGTGCAGAACTCTTTAGATACATGATCCTGCTTCACGCTCATTTTGTGATGATAGGAAATTTTTAAAATCTGTTTTCCAGATGAGGAAGCTGAGTATCAGAAACATTACCTAACTTTCTCGAGGAAGGATTTCTATAGAAAATGGCAGAGAAAGACTCAAAATCAAAATTTTCTTCCTCTAAAACTGATGCTCTTAAGCACTATATTGTATTGTTTGGTGTGCTTTGCATAGTACCTTCTATTCACTCATTTATTAAATAAATATTTAGTGAGTGTCTACTACTAGGTCTCAGGTGTTGAAACTGCTAGTGGAAGTACAACAAATAAATCAGACAGATACAATCCATGCCTGCATGGAGCCTGTATTGTGACTTGGAACTAGTAATTATACTAATAACTGCAAAAGTGCAATTCTGGTGCCAAGAAAAAGTGATACAGAATGAATGTACAGAGCTCTGAGAACATATACAAACGAGACCTAAACCGAGTGGCACAAAGTACAGAGTTGTTGAACAAAACTTCCCTGGGGGAGAGACTAAAACTTAGGTGTCCTGTTGTCCTCCAAGAAATACAGATGCAGCAGATCTGAGAGGTGCCTGTCGTATTATTAAATAGAATGCTTAACACAACATAAATACTTTACAATTAAACATATACATTAGTGGGTGAAATTATTCACATCCACAGTGAATTCCTCACACCACAAAAATATTACAGAATCCCCTTATGTAGGACCTTGTCAAGTGTTTGTTCACAGATTATTAAATTCATACAGAGAGAGAATCAAAAAGTTCAAGGGTTCCACAGCATCTGCTGCATAAGCATAAACTAGAAGTTTTAACAACATGGATATCGGCTATCATAAAAAGTACTATCGCTTGTGCAGTGATTTTTATTTTCATTTTAACCATAAGAAGTTGAAATACTCAATCCTTTGTTTCAATTCCAGATATGCTTTACAGGTGTTGAATCATTCATTCCAACCCAAAAAGATACATACTATTACTTGTGCCTTTTTATGTTGGGGAACCTGATCATAACATATAAAATAACTTGCCAAAGCGTCCAGGTTTAGTAACTGGAATTCAAACCCCAGTATTCAAACACAAGCACTCTGACTCTAGAGTCCTGTTCTTAACACCAAGTTAGACATTATAGGCTCTCATGTTAAGTGCTAGTATATTTAGAAAATGTCTGTATACGTATATACTCTTACGAGTTGATATATGTATGAAATGCATACATGTATATATGTTTTAATTTCCAAATTTTTCTTCCGCAGAAAGTAGAAAATAACAGAAGAAAAACTTGAGAAATTCATAAAAAATAAAACTCTGCTGAGTACTCTGTGAATTGAATGCCTTATTGGTAAATTCCCTTGAACTTTTCTGGCATAGATAATTTGTATACCATATCCAAAATTTCATAGTCTGCAGTATAGGTGGGCCATACTCCCATATTATTTCATAAAGTGAACACAGCCCTAAAACTTAAATGGAAAAATATGGCACAAAATACTATAAACAAATATAGTTTTCCCTAGATTGCAAATAGCTAAATATTACTGTATTAATCAATGCATCAAATTAATATCATTTTTGTTGGCAGTTAATGTTGTAGGTATTGGGGTACATGAGTGTATAAAGGAAGGATCCTTGCACATATGGAGTTTATCTACTAGTAAAGAGAAAGACACACATTTAAAAACTCCAGTAAATAATTAAATCACGTTGTATAATAGAAAGTTGATAAATTTTATGGAAGTGAATAGAAAAAAAGGAGCAAAATAATGGAGGTTAGGAACACTAGATGGGGTAGGAAAGATGATTATAATTTCAAATAAGGTGGTCACAGTAGACCTCGTTGCAAATGTGACATTTGAGCAGACTTGACCAAGGTGACAATCTGTTCTACAGTTACCTTGGGGGAGTCCAGGGTAGGCAGAGGAAACAGCTTGTGCTGGAATTTACCTGACACAGTTGAAAAAGAACAGGGAGGCTGTTGTGTCTAGTGTGGAGTGCACAGAAGGAAATGTAGTAGGAGATGAGGTCAGAACATATGGAGACATGGGTCCTCATTGGAAATGGAGAGCCACATTGGGTTTTGAGCATAGCACTCATAGTACTTGAGATATGTTCTAAAAGGATCCCTCGGGCCACCCTATTTGAGAGTATACTGCAAGGCAATAGAGAGATGAGATAGGAGCCAGAGAAGTAATTTGGGCCAGACATAAGAGTAATGTAATGAATATAGGTCAGACTCTGGCTCAATTTTAAGGATAGACCTAACAGGATGTTGATGCATTGGATGTAGGGTGAGAGAAAAAGAATGGGGTCAGGAATACCTGTAAGATTTTTTGCATGAACATCTGGAAGGGGAAGATAGCTGGTGGCAGCGTAAGTCAGGAATGTTGAAGGGGCATAATCAGGAGACTAGTTTAAAATATGCTGAATCTGAGAAGTGTCCTAAGCACTGAAGTAGGCATGTCAAATAGGCAATTCTGAGTGTAGGTGAGTTTTCTTGGCTAGGGATAGTAACCTGGGATTCATCTGTATAAGGATGGCATTTAATGCCCTGAGCATGGAAGAGATCCCCAAGAGTGAGCATAGAGAAGCAGCAGCCCACCACGGACTGAACTCTGGGACCTTCCAACGTTAAGAAGTGATGGAGTACAAGATAAACCAGCAAAGAAGACTGAGAAATGAAAAACAGTGAGGTGGTGTTTAATATTGTCCAATTAAATAAACGGTGGTTCCTGTCTTTGTTATCTTCACAGATGGGAAATGTGCTTTATTATAATAGTTGTGGAAGTGGGGATACTATTTATAGTTGCAGGCACCCTTCTTTCTTGTAATGACAGTTGGAAGTCATAGCAGAGCATGAATACCACTCAGAGCTTTATGAAATTTGTATCTACTTGCCCTTGTTTATAAGCAGTTACCAAGTCTGTCTGAGTCTGTCTCTGCAGCAAGTCTCCTCCCCTCCCCTTCACATCTTTTTCTCTCTCGCTGAACACTGTTCAGATAATGCCCTTCTTGCTTTACAGTGGCCACAGCTACTAGTTTTGTACAGTGACATTTCCCAAGATGGTATTTCTCAGTATTCTGGTTTATAAGATGTTACTGGTTCTTAATAAGTGTGCTGGGAAGCATTATCCTCTTTGACACCCAGTTCTCTCACTCATCCTTCAAGGTCCAGTTCAAAAGCCACTTCCTTTGGGCATTCTTCCCTGATCCTGCTCCTCCGAAGCAGGAAGGAACCTCTTTTCTTCTGCACTTCCATAACTCTTCATGTCCTCCCAATTTATGGGTGCTTGTAACTGTTATCTTGCGTCAGAGTAACTCTCTCTTAGACTCTAGGTCTTTTGATGTCAGTGTCTACATACCCCCACAAAATATAGCACTAGTCTTACCTCTAAATATAAATAACACAGTTATTTGAAAGCTAGAAATGAAAATACAATAGTCATCTAATTCTATCCTGTTGTTATTTTCCTTTCCAGAACAAATCCAATTCTGAAAGAAGTTATAACTGTCAATTAGATCTATGTGAATGCTTTTAAAAATTATTATTAAAGACTAGTTCAGGCATTCAAAAATCTTACACAATACTCTTACTGATTGATTCTAATTGACTTTTAAAACCTGCTATGATATATAATGAATATATGTTTTCCAATACACAAAGCTAATGATTTAGAACAGATTTTCCTTCCTTAGAAATTACCTAGTGAAACATAAAAATGAAGCTTTATGGAGATATAAAGGAATAAGTACAAAAGTATTATAAGTGAGGTATCTGAGGTATTGCCTATCATTAGTTTTCTATTAGCAAGGGTATACGATAGTTTCATTTGTTTTAGGAAGATATATTATGTAAGGGAATGAAATCCCAGACACAGAAGGGAATGTACATTGATTTCTTTGAAAATGATTTATGATTTAGGCTCTGGTGGGAAATCATTTTTTTTTATTTTACATCTCACTTGAAAACATTCACTTAATTTGGTCTAAAAAAGTTCCTTTTCTCCTAAAAAAAGTCTACTGTTAAATGAAAACTTCTGTAAAAGTTCTACATTTTCTGATTGTTTTAGAGTTCAAAGTTTAAAGAAAATAACATGGATCTTGAATTCCTCTTTAATTATATTAAGGACTTAGATCAATGATAGCTTAGTGACACACTTGAAAATAGTCTAAGTGTTGGGGAGCTGGATCAAGGTCAAGTTGGCTATTCTAAAGTAGTGTGTTGAAAAGTCTGTTTTATCCTTATGATTTATATGAGGAAAGATTTCACTCTGTAGATTTTAATTGTCTAAACATTTCTGTTTTATTAAGAATGATCTAAACTTCCTTGCTCATAGCATATTTAATATTACATCATTATTACCGAGAAAGTAATGATATTTTGTGAATCTGATAGTAGAGAGAAGATAATTAAAACTTACAAACTTTCTTGAAAGTTTTAGAAAGCATAATATAATTTCTTGCACATAAAAGAGAACATCATACCTATGCAAATCAATAAATTAAAGTAAAATGTTGGTAATTAAATGCATAATTTGATTAGCATGTGGTAAATTTAAGACATAATGAGAGATCTATGATTCTTTATGATCTTTTTTACATATTCACATTAGAATTATTTCTACTTGATAACAATCAGATTGATTGAAGAGTTATTTATGAAAGAATTGCACACAAACATTGTATACAAGTTTAGTTTTGATAGTTTAATTTTTAACAAAAGTTGATTAATATAATAGAAAAGATTAGTGTTAAAATTTTCCCAATTCTTCAAATATGTATATGTGAACAAATTAGGAAATTACATCAATTTGAATTGTCTTGAACATTCTTCTTTATGTATTAAATAAAACAAAAACTTGAAATTCCCCACATATATGATGAGTTGATTATATCACACCCATTTTTCTTTTAAACTTTGGATATCTTCTACTAATTGTTAGTGACTTGCTGCTTCTTTCTGTCATGTAAATGAGTTCACTTGCCTGATAGTAGTTGGAGTCTCACCAACACGTTATAATTCAAGTTCCTGGGGGTGAAAAAATAATTTCACATACAATTTATAATCTGAAGACAGAACCAAATGTAACTATTTATTTTGTAATTTTTATCCCGAATTTCGGTTGGCAGGGTTAGGGAGAGGTGTTAGAAGGAGATGGTATTCAAGAACACAGAGTTCCCTAAACATATTTTGGCAAAGTAAGGAGAAGAAGAGGTATGGAAATAGGAAAATTCAAGAAAGAAACTAATTTAGGGAAAACATATTTCATTTTAGGCTTAAAATTCCTGGGTCAGTAACAGTGCAGTGTTTTAACTGCGCATTATTCGGAATGTACATATATTAATAGAATTCTCTATTGTAAACCATAAACACTTGTGGAAAGTTTATCTTTATTGCACAGTACTGACTCTTTTCCTGACTTGAGCAATAAAAACTATAACCTTGTACTTGGGGTTGAATGGATATCTTCAAGAGCTGCTTGAAAGGAGACGATGAATAATACGGTTCATATAGCTCATTCCACATATTGTTTTCACAAAGTGCTAAACAACACTAAGAATAGCACGGCAAACAAAGAAATCAATAAAATCAACATGATTTTAATGAAGGGTAGTATTTGTTCTCTAAGTATAATGAAGAAATGCTGACATTTTGCAGTGTTGAAAATCTAGAGACAGGCACTATTTTGTTTGAAAAGTGAAGTTTCATTATAGAAACATTAGGTCTACAATGGTCTAATTGGCATGGTTGCAATTTCTTAGTGCTTCAAAGACAGTTTTATGAATGTCATAGGTTAAAGGGAGAAAATGCAACATCAATTTGATTAATATTCTGAGCTAATGGAAAAAGAATGATTGATTTTCATTTCCTTCACTACAACAAGCATACCTGTATAATGATGTGCCAGAGAATGAAGAAAAGAATTGATGTGGTACTTGTAGAGGTAATACTATTAAAAAGGTTAAGAGCTCAGGCTCCACAGTTTGACAACTCATATTTAATTCTGGAAAATGCCTGTATCCACATAGGTTTATTGAGGATTAAATAGATACTACACATAGAGCACCTAAAATAGTGCCTGGTACAACAGTGTGATACCTCTACGAACCCACTGGAGTGCCTAAAATAAAAACATTCAAATGATAGTAATGTGGAAAAAGAATGTGGAACACCTAAAACTCATATATTATTACATGCAGGTAATAGAACCTCAATAAAGAAGTACATCAAACATTAGAAAATATGTTAGCAGTCACTGGTAACATCAGGACATGTCTAAATTCATATTACAATTATCATGTCACTTTTTTTCAGCCTTGTTGATGCCTAATCAGGACAATGTATCTCACTAATGCTGGGAGATAACATACTTCTGATAAATTGTTATTAATTAAAGTTGTTTTTTAAATACTTTATAAAGACAATGAAAATTTGGAGCAGATAATATAGCTTTAATATTTCTTTTAATTTAATTAAGAAATGGTTTATGTCAACAGATAAAAATGATATAACTGGGCCAGGCTAGGTGGCTAATGCCTGTAATCCCAGCACTTTGGGAGGCTGAGGTGGGTGGATCACTTGAGGTCAGGAGTTCGAGACCAGCCTGACCAACATAATGAAATGCCGTTTCTACTAAAAATACAGAATTAGTCAGGTGTGGTGGTGCATGCCTGTAATCCCAGCTACTTGGCAGGCTGAGGCAGGAGAATCGCTTGAACCTGGGAGGTGGAGGTTGCAATGAGCCGAGATGGTGCCATTGCACTCCAACCTGGGCAACAAGAGTGAAACTCTGTCTCAAAAAAAAAAAAAAAAAAAAAAAGACATAACTTAAGGAAGCAAAAGTTATGTGTGTGCCATAGTCAATATGATCCCCTTCCCCCCAAAATCCCTGTATTTCTCACATGAATGTTATAAGAACAATAAAGAAATTCCAAGACAAATTTACTCTCTATTCCTCACTCTGATTCAAAAACTTCTTTTAACTTTTACCACGCACACACGAACATAGGTATGTATTCTGAGCATATACATGTATATATTCTGAGCTTAGATTTAAAAAGATATACTAAATTGTCATTATTTTTGGTATTTCAAATTATTTGTAGCAGTGAATTGATTCACCTCATAATTTATTTATCTTATTTTTTGATGTTTAGGGTAGATTTTATTTTTATTTTTAATTACGATTTCCTTAGGATTACTAGGTCAAAAGTATACACTTGGTTGAAATTCTTGGTTAAACATTTTCATTTTGCTTTTCACAAAAATGCTAATGTACACATTTTCACACTGTACATCACAAGTATAGCCAAGTTTAATCACATTCTGGTTATTAAATGGCATGCTGGTCAGTATAAAATATCACCAAAGAAGTTGCTGTTACAAGCTTATCATATAATAAATGTGTGACTTTTAAACTTTCATTATTTTGATCAATAATGTAGTTGTATATTTCTCAGATGGTTACTCAATATTTGGATTGCCTCTTCTTTTGAATAATCTCTGTAAATCCTTTGTCCACCTTACTGTGTGAATCCTGATGCTTGCTGCATAATTGATATAATTTATACAATGTTGGGGTTAGCCTTTACCTGCTATAGTTGTCAAATTTCATTTATTTATTTATTTATTTATTTGAGACGGAGTCTCGCTCTGTTGCCCAGGCTGGAGTGCAGTGGCGCGATCTCAGCTCATGGCAAACTCGGCCTCCTGGGTTCACACCATTCTCTTGCCTCAGCCTCCTCAGTAGCTGGGACTACAGGCGCCTGCCACCAGGCTGGCTAATTTTTTTTTTTTTTTTTTTTTGTATTTTTAGTCGAGACAGGTTATCTTTCTTTTAATTTATAAGAACCAATGGTATATATGTTTTCCTATTGTGGTCAACTTGTTTTTGCACAAAGGACATAATTTTTAAAAATTCTTCTGCACAGCAGTGCCATTATCTTGTTAGTTTTCTCTATTTTAATATTTTACATTTGACTCTTTAAATATCCTAAAGTGTATTTCCATTTGGTATTTGATGTGATTGAAATAATTTTCCTTAATGGTTTTGCTTTACTGCATATCACAAAATAAACTAATGTAAGCCTTCCTAGAGATGGGCGTCATCTCTGACTTTGAAAAGAGCCAAATATGATACAGATGTTATAATGAAATTGAAAGGCAAGCATTCCCTTGTGTTAGGATTTTTACACTCATGATTCGTGCTAGTATAACTGAGATGTCAACTACGGTCGTGACACCTTTTGAGAATAAATATCAACTGAGTTAAATTTTGATCACAAAAAAGTTGAGACTAATATTTTCCTTAATGTATCAGGAATGCTTGTAGGAGGTGGACTTGCATTTTAGAATTCTGTAATTTATCCAATTCTTGTGCCAAGATTCTGCTTCCATTGAATTCTCTATCTTATCAATTCTCTCCTCCTGGGGTTGTTCTCCTTTCCCTGCTTCAGGCGTGAAATAGAAACCGTATAACTCCCTTTCTAATGATACCATGTGTCCCGGGCATTTAGGTGTGTAACAAATTTTGGTGTTACTTTTTCTAATTTTAATATTTTTTCCCTGACTCAATAATGAGGGTATTGTTAGCACATAAGAGAAATTAAAAGTAAATGTTATTGTTCCCAGAAGATTTTAGACACTCCATCATTAACATTTTTCACTTTTATTCTTATTGTTCAACATCTTACTATGTTATTTGGACTCATTTCTTCCTATGAAATAAAAATAAATGTGCTAGTGAATTTAATCTGACTGTTTATGGCAAAAGAGACCCCAGAAAAATGTTAAAAACTAGATTCTAGAGCTTCGGCAAGGCAAGAAGTTGGTCAGGCTTCAACACATCCCTACCTTATTAACCCCCTCAAGACTTTCCTACATTAAACATAAATCAGTTCCTAAAAATCTAGGTCTGGAAGATTTTTCCCTTGACCTTAATAGACTACCTGTTGTAGTGGCCAACCTCCCCTGACTTAATGTGTTTTCCCCGTGACAACCAACCAGCCTTAAAAAGCATTCCATCCTGATAACTGACCATCAGCTTCAAAGTGGTTCTGACTGGTCCACAGAGGCTGTGCACAAGATGCTTTCATGCCCTGTGTTTCGCATTCTGATGTAAAGAGGCAAGTTCTACCTTATTTTAACATTAAATCTCCACCCCAAATTGATCAAGTGATCATGGGACATAAGTAACATATATGTTTACTCAGTATGCATGCATTAGGGTTCCCTCGTAAATATCCATAAGATTATTCTATAGTCTACTATATATGTATGCATAGCCAATCTCAAGAATAAATCTCAATATCTCTCCCTTTTGTCTCCGAAGCACCTGCTTTCGATTTCTGCCAGAGGTTCTGTTTTCCAACTTACAGGTTATACTTTTTTACAAGAAACAAAGCTCTCCTTTTCTACTTTTATAGATCTGATTGTTTTGAATTGACATTTCTTATACACAAGCTCTTTCCTCAAATTTCTGTTAAATGGCTATGTAGAGCAATATTACTATTTTTTCACTTGGTGTTTCCATATAGAACATGTTCCTAAGGCCTTGGTGCTTTCCCTCCTCACATTTCTATCAAGGTATTTTCTAAGCCAAGAGAAATACCTTCTTTTTGGGAATTCAGAGCCAGCTGTAAAAATAGAAACTATTTCTCTTCAACCCACCTTCTCATTTGACCAAAACAGAATGATATTTTTTTTTCTCTTTCTCTTTCTTCTCATTTTCCTATGGATGATGAAAGAAATTTAATTGTGTGGTATAAGTCAGGATTTCAACTCTAAGTTTAGTTTTTGTCCTCTAAATCTGACACCTGTTAAGATGAGCAAATGGAGAATGGCCTGTAGTAGGTTAGCTACCTTTATGCAAGACTACAAATCATTTTGTACTAAATAGTTAATATTTCTGTGATAAGCCTACAGTCATACTGGACTGAGGAAGAGGAGACCTAAGCCCTATTTCCAGCCACCCTACTCTCTTCGTGATTTGGGGAAAGGCATTTTGTCTATTTGGTGAAAGTTGTTCTCATTTGTAAGATGAATATATTTGACATCTTTCTAAAGTAATAATGTTGACCTATTTAAAAGATATTTTTTAAAATACTTACTCTTGCTTCCAAGTTCATGACTTTTTGGTTTACCAAAGATAGTATATGCCTCTATATATTCAATAGCTTCTTGGCTATTTTAAAAATAACATTTTGTTTTTTAAAATTATAGAATACTTCAGCTGTGTGGGGGGAAAAAGCCTTCTAATTATAGGAGAATATCAATATCTACCACAAAGACCTTAATATAGAACAATCACATTTTCCTATTTAGTTCACAGACTTAATTCATACAACTTAGGAAACTGGAAGATACTGAAGAAAAATTTATGAAATGAAAATTACAGAGAATCAATCACAGAGAGAGAATATTGAAATACTGTTATATTGTTTTTAATACATTCTGTTCTTTTTTCTAATGTTTTCCTAGGGCATTTAACACAACCCTCTCCTTTGTTTACAATTAGAGTAAATGTAAAATTTAATACTTAAAATATTAATTATCTGTTAGTAATCATAAATATTTTCAATATTGAATAATATTATGGTCCTTATTTTTAGGTTTTTAGGCAAATAGCTAATCACTTGATGCTTAAGGAAAAGGGTTCCTTCTTTCTCAAGGAACTTTTTCATGTTTTTTCTATGTAACTAATAGAAACATTGGAAAGACTTCAATATTTAGGTCTGATAATTTTGTGTGATTGTAGGTAGGCAGTCTTGGGTGTGGTGATAAGGTGAAGAAGATACAGCTGTGGTTGGTAACTAGCACTTTAGCTTTGGCATCAAAATGCATAAATTCCCTGAGAAGAGTACTGGACTTCTCACTGGGCTGTCTTCAGGAAAAAATGAGATCCTTACCAAATACAATGTACTATAAACAATGTCAGGAACCAGCATGAGTAGATTGCTATGATGACTTTTCCAGAAACATCTTGTTCCACAGGTCCTGCCTGCAACACCAGGTTTCCTCTGGGGCCTGTGGTTCCTGTGTTTGGAGGTGCATGGATAGATGAATAAGCAGGATCTTTTCTTCACTTGCACTGTTATAAACACAAACACCAGATACAATCTCCTAACTTCTCAAATGAGTGATATACTCTGAACAAATAGGTGATGAGACTCTAGTGTTACAAAGAAGACTAGGACAGGATTTTAAAAATAGTATCTCAAAAGCACAGGCAACCAAAGCAAAACTAGACAAATGCAAATATATCAAACCAAAGTCTTCTGCACAGTAAAGGAAACAAACATTAAAATGAAGAGAAAACCTATAGAACAATAGGAAATGTTTGCAAATTAAGCATCTGACAAAGGGTTAATACCCAGAATATGTAAGGAACTCAAACTTGATAGCAAGAAAACAGATAATCCAATTAAAAATGGGCAAAAGACCTGAATGACCTTTCTTTAAAAAAGCATACAAATGGCCCATAGATATGTAAAAAAGTGCTTGACATCACTAATCATCAGAGAAATGCAAATCGAAACCACAGTGAGATATCACCTTTCTCTCGTTTGAATGGCTGCTATAGAAAAGACACAGAAGAATACTGGGGAGTGTGCAGAGAAAAGGGAACTTTGACATACTGTTGGTGGGAATGTAAATTAGTGCAGCCTTTATGGAAAAAGGTATGGTGATTTCTCAAAAAATTAGAAATGGAACTACAATATGATCCATCAATCCCATTACTGGATATATACCCCAAAGAAATGAAATCAGTATGTCAAAGAGACATGTGCATGTTTATTGCAGCACTCTTCACAAGACAAGATATGGAATCAACCTAATGCTTATCAGCAGATGAACGACTAAAGAAAATGTGGTATATATATATACACAGTGGAATAAAATTCAGGCATAAAGCAGAATGAAATCCTGTCATTTGTGGCAACATGGATGAAACCTGAGGGCATTAAGTGGAATAAACCAGGCATGAAAAGAAAAATACCACTTGTTCTCACTCATATGTAGAATCTTAAAAAGTTGATTTTATAGAAATAGTAGCAGAGTTGTTACCAGAGGCTGGGGAAGGTGGGGGTAGAGGAGCCGAAGTTAGTCAGTGAGTACAAAGTTATAATCAGGAAGAAAAAGGTTTGGTGTTCTATGACACAGTAGGGTGACTATAGCAAATAACAATGTAATGCGTATTTCAAAATGGCCAAAAGATCTTAAATGTTGAACCACAAAGAAATAATAGATGTTGGAAAGTGATGAATATGGTAATTAACTTAATTTGATCATTATGCTATGTATACATGTATTGAAATATCACATTGTACCTCATAAATACATGCAATTATTGTGTGTCAGTTATAACTAAAAAATTAAGTTAAAAAATAATCAGACACATAAGTAGGCTGCTGCTGGCAAACACGGGAGGTGTGGAGGTTGTCTCATTTCAGGAAGTGTGAAGATCTAATAGCTCTTTCAAGACTTTGCTGAGTTCTATGGGAGAGCATGGGGGTGGGAAGAGGTAAAGGGTCTTTCATTCCCAAGTCCCTTTTGACTGATTCCTGCTTCTAGAAAAAGTCCTTTATCCTTTCCCTGGGGTTGATCTAAGGGTAAAAACAGCTTCTGCTTTGGGATTGTAACACTCCAAAGCACCATGGGTAAAAGGAAATTACATGCAGCAGTTTTTTACTCAAGCTTTATTTACTAAGGGATCCTCTTGCTGACCTCGCAATAACTTAAAATCACATGGTTTATGTCCCACCTGGAGACCAGGTGTCCTACCTGGTTTATGTCCTACCCTGATAGCACACTGGCCTACTGCCAGCTTGCTTACTCTCCTCTTGACCTTCATCTTGTTTTTTCCTCATTCCTCTATCACTGTTATGTAGGGTAACATTTATCTTTAGTTCCTGGCCCAAACTTGCAAGTCTGTATCCATACAAATGCTCAGAGTACAAATTAACAATATCCCTGCTCCTTTGGAGACTTTTATGTTTATATATAACCACTCTTTTTCTGTTAAGCTTGTGTAGCATATTCTATCTGTAAACATTTTTATACTGTTATTCATTGGCTTATACAAAGTTGAGATACAAACTACTATTGGGATCACCTGATAAACATAAGTGCATCCAGACTTTCTGTAAAAGTGACAATTAGAGTGGGATTCTTCTCTGGCTGTACCTTGAAGGGTAGTTTGGAGGTTACTTTTTGAACTCTCCTCAAACAATGTTGGAGTTTCTTAGACATTTTTTTCCCAAGTGTCATGCCCACACTCTGAATTTTTCTTCTTGTCAATTTGTGTAGAGACACGACTTGTAAATGCCATGCTGTATTTTTTCTTTCTTATAGAACTGTTGATAAAAGCCTAATGAAATTCATTCCTTGTGTTGTTGACCTTTATTTAAATAAAGTATGTTTTAGCATTTGAACAGCTGAGCCATTAACATTTGCAAAACATCTGTTGTAGTATTTGTAATTAGATTTTGAATGATTTTTTGAAATCACCCTATGCTCTGATATTATAGTGATTTCTAATCTATACTTTGGTAACATAAGGACTCACCTATTTCCATATCTATGGCATCACTGCAAATCATAATACTTTTTGGGCTGAGTAAAGACAGTCTAATCTTAGCAATATTCTCGAGTATATTTAAAGGATATTTTCAAATGTCAGCTGAGAGCTCAAAGATGTAGAGAGCTGGAACGGACATTGTTTCCACACTTACTACAAGAAAATATCTGTACAAACTGCAAATTAAGGAATTTTATTGAACTCATCAGAGAACTGCAGTTGCAGAGAAAAGAACTAATGCAAAAGTGGGGAAAGACAGGACCCTGGAATTTGCATACTTGAGCCTAGACACAGTATAAGCCAGTAAGAACATGTAGCTATTTTTTTTAAAAGAAATTGCTAAAAGCCGAGTATAGGTTATGATATGGTTTGGCTCTGTGTCCCCACCCAAATCTCATCTTGAATCATATTCCCATAATTCTTATATGTTGTGGGAGGGACCTGGTGGGAGATAATTTGAATCATGGGGATAGTTTTCCCCACACTTGTGATAGTGAATAAGTCTCACGAGATCTGATGGTTTTATCAGGGATTTCCACTTTTGCGTCTTTCTCATTTTCTCTTACTGCCACCAAATAATAAGTGCCTTTTGCCTCCCGCCATGATTCTGAGGCCTCCCCGTCCATGTGGAACTGTAAGTCCAGTTAAACCTCTTTTCCTTCCCAGTCTCAGATATGTCTTTATCAGCAGTGTGAAAATGGATTAATACAGCATATTGGTACCAGTAGAGTGGGACATTGCTGAAAAGATACCCGAAAATGTGGAAGCAACTTTGGAACTGGGTAACAGGCAGAGGTTGGAACAATTTGGAGGGCTAAAAAAAAAAGACAGAAAAATGTGGAAAAGTTTGGGACTTCCTAGAGACTTGTTGAATGGCTTTGACCAAAAGCCTGATAGCAATATGGACAATAAGATCAAGGCTGAAGTGGTCTCAGATGGAGATGAGGAACTTGTTGAGAACTGGAGTAAAGATGACTCTTGTTATTTAGCAAAGAGACTGGTGGCATTTTGCCCCTACCCTAGAGATTTTTGGAACTTTGAACTTGGGAGAGATGATTTAGGGTGTCTGATGGAAGACATTTCTAAGCAGAAAAACATTCAAGAGGTGATTTGGGTGCTGTTAAAGGCATTCAGTTTTATAAGGGAAGCAGAGCATACAGGTTCAGCAAATTTGCAGCCTGACAATGTGATAGAAAAAGAACATTTTCTAGGGAGCAATTCAAGCTCACTGCGAAAAGTTGCATAAATAATGAGAAGCTCAATGTTAATCCTCAAGACAATGGGAAAATGTCTCCAGGGCAAGTCAGAAGTCTTAGCAGCAGTCCCTATCATTACAAGTTTGGAGACCCAGGAGAGAAAAATGGTTTTGTGGGCCAGGACCAGGGTCCCCATGCTATGTGCAGCCTAGGGACTTGGTGCCCTGCATCCTAGCTGCTCCAGCAGTGGCTAAAAGGGGCCAACATAGAGCTCAGATTGTGGCCTCAGAAGGTGCAAGCCCCAGATCTTGGCAGCTTCCACGTGGTGTTGAGCCTGTGGGTGCACAGAAGTCAAGAATTGGGGTTTGGAAACCTCTGCCCAGATTTCAAAAGATGTGTGGAAATGCCTGGAGGCCTAGGTGGAAGTTTTCTGCAGGAGTGGGGCACTCATAGAGAACCTCTACTAGGGCAGTGCAGAAAGAAAATGTGGGGTTGGAGCCCCCACACAGAGTCCCTACCAGGGCACTGCCTAGTGGAGCTATGAGAAGAGGGCCACCATCCTCTAGAAACCAGAATACTAGATCCACTGACTGCTTTCACCATTCAGCTGGAAAAGCTGCAGACACTCAATACCAGCTCATGAAAACAACTGGGAAGGAGGCTGTACCCTGCAAAGCCACAGGGGCAGAGCTGCTCTAGACCATGAGAACCCACTTCTTGCATCAATATGACCTGGATGTGAGACCTCGAGTCAAAGGAGATCATTTTGAAGCTTTAAAATTTGACTGTCTCGTTGGATTTTGGACTTGCGTGGGCCCTGTAACCCCTTTGTTTTGGACAATTTCTCCCATTTGGAATAGCTGTATTTACCCAATACTTGTACGCCTATTGTATCTAGGAAGTAACTAGATGCTTTTGATTTTACAGGCTCATAAGTGGAAGGGACTTGCCTTGTCTCAGATGAGACTTTGGACTGTGGACTTTTGGGTTAATGCTGAAATGAGTTAAGACTTTGGGGGACTCTTGGGAAGGTGTGATTGTTTTTTAAATGTGAGGATATAAGATTTGGAGGGGCCAGGGGCAGAATGATATGGTTTAGCTCCATGTCCCCACCCAAATCTCATCTTGAATTGTACTCCCGTAATTCCCATGTGTTGTGGGAGGGACCTGGTGGGAGTTAATTTGAATCATGGAGGCAGTTTTTTCCTTACTGTTCTCATGGTAGTGAATAAATCTCTTGAGATCTGACTGTTTTATCACAGGTTTCCACTTTTTCATCCTTCTAATTTTCTCTTGCCACCACTATATAATAAGTACCTTTCAGCCCTGTCATGACACTGAAGCTTTCACAGCCATGTGAAATTATACATGTAATTAAACCTCTTCTTCTTCCCAGTCTCAGATATGTCTTTATCAGCAGTGTGAAAATGGACTAGGCTAGGAGAGTATGAAGCCTTGAGGAGGTCCTAGACCAAGGGGGTTTGTATTGTCTTACAGGCCTTTTCTCCATGAAAGCCAGAAAATGCCCATAGGGAAGATTATTGAGAATACTGAGAAATATTTATTCTGGTTCTGGCTGGGAAAGGCGAACAGTAGTCATTGTCAAAACACTACCCAAATCTATTTCTGCTGTGCAACAAAAGTGTTAATATGCACAGAGAGAGCAACAAAAACTATTGCCTTAGATTGTTGGTGGAAATCCTTTGCAGCTAGGGGCTAGCTGTGCCTCTGGGGAGGGGCAGGAATACATGCTAGACCCAACATTAGAGCTGAAGAAAGAGCAGAAACAACTGTGGAAGACATAACACATAAATTCAGCCTGGAGCCTGCTTAAGAATGAGGTTTAATCAGAACATCAGAGAATGCCCCTCTTCCCAGATCCTCCTTCTCCAGGCTAACAAGAATAGTTTTAAAAAACAAATGGTGGAAAGAATGTAGGACAGATCCTTTCTAGGGAGCATTGCAAAAAGGAGACCCAAAGCCAAGCAGGGAGCAGATTTGAGAAACACCCTCTGGCAAACTACCCACAACCTAAGCACAAGGCATGTGGTAGAGGAATTTGAAACCTATAATATGTGTGCATAACTATAGCAGCACACCTCAAATATAGGCTTTCTACTAACTAGGCTAAGAAAACCCCTCACTAAAAACTCACCAGAAGAAAAGGTATGCTTATCTCTAAGCATAAATATATTTACTACAATATTAACTGTGCTAGACATATGTATGATGTCAACAAAAACTATGCAGTATATAGCAAAGCCAGAAAAAAAAAAACCACTCTGAAGGGAGAAAGTGCTCATCAGAACCACATTCAGATATGACACAGAATGTGTTAATGACCAGAGCAGAAACTTACTTAATAGTATGCTAAAAGTTCTAATGCAGTGGTTGTTAACTGGAGAAAGTTTTGCTGCTTAGTAGATATTTGGTTGTCTGTATTTGGTTGTCACAAGTGTAGGGATTTGTTCTTATCAGCATCTAACAAATGTGACCAGGGATGCTGCTAAATATTCTGTAATATAGCCCCCCATAATAAAAAAATTATGTGACCCCAAATGTTCACACTGTCAAGGTTGATTAACCCTGATGCGTTGAAAACAATGTGCAACATACAAGACAAGATGGTAATTTCATCACTAGTGATAGAAACTGTAATGAAGAATAAAATGAAATGCTAGAAGTAAAAAATAGTAACAGAAATGAAGCATGTTTTGATGTACTCATCAACAGACTTGACACAGTCGACAATTCAGTGAACCCAAAGATAGTACAATAGAAACTACCAAATTAGAAGTACAAATAGTTAACAAATGAACAAAACAAACAGAATAGACTTGTGGAAAAATGTCAAATCGTCCAATATACATGCAATCAGAATTTTAGAGAGAAGAGAATAAAAGAGGCAGAAAAAATATTTAGAGCAA
The DNA here is from genome assembly GCF_008728515.1 of Papio anubis. Classification (NCBI taxonomy): domain Eukaryota; kingdom Metazoa; phylum Chordata; class Mammalia; order Primates; family Cercopithecidae; genus Papio; species Papio anubis. The sequence goes on along the minus strand of NC_044981.1, from coordinate 91,596,502 downwards.
TGACTACGGATTTTAAAATTAATGACAGACATCAAATAGTATATGCAAGAAATTTAGAGAACATCAATAAGGATATATTATCATATTAAAAATGCTTTAAAAAAGATGAAGATAAATGTTGAAGATGGACAGAGGAAAAAAAAGACATACTATTAACTAGAAACAAGTGTAAGAGTTATAGCATACTCTCAGAAACTTGGATATATACAAAGAACTGAATAGCACAGGAGATGGAATAAATGAAGGTAAAATAAATTTCCATTTTCTTGTTTTTAATTTCTCAAATATATAATAAAGAAAAAATATATCAACATATGGTGCATTTCTATATATGTAAGAGTAAAATACATGATCACAATAGCACAAAGGATGAGAGGGAAGAATTATTATAAGGTTCTACTACTATATGTGGAATAATGTAATAGAACTTGAAAGTAGTCAGATTATTCTAAGATGTATATTGCAAACCATAATGCAACCACTAAAACATGTTTAAAAAAGGAATAAATGATAAATGAATACAGAGGAGAAAATGGAATCACAGGCTCAGATAGACTGAGAGAAAGCAGAAGAAAAAAAAAGCAAATAGAACAGGTAGCAAAACAAGAGATTCTAATTCAATGTACTTTGAATTTGAATTCTATAAGCCAGGAATTGGTAAACATTTTTTGGTAAAGAGCCAGAAGGTAAATATTTTAGACTTTACTGACCATAATTTCTGTCACAACTACTAAACAGTGGCAAACCTGTAGTGAGAAACAACTGTGGACAAAATATAAATGAATGATCTTGACTGTGCTGCAAATAACTTTATTCAAATTTCATATAATTTAAAATTTAAATTCCCTAAAATTTAAATTTTATGTAATTTTTATACATCACAAAATATTATTTAATTATTGAGGTTTTATAATTTTTTTTTTTTTTTTTTTTGAGTATCTCACTCTGTTGCCCAGACTGGAATGCAATGATGTGATCTCTGCTCACTGCAACCTCCACCTCCTGGGTTCAGGCAGTTCTTCTGCCTCAGCCTCCTAAGTGGCTAGGATTCCGGGTACCTACAACCATGCCTGTTTAAATTTATTTTTTAAATTTTTAGTAGAGATAGGCTGGTCAGGCTGCTCTCAAACTCCTGACCTGAAGTGATCTTCCCTCCTCAGCCTCCCAAAGTGCTGGGATTACAGGTGTGAGTCGCTGTGCCCGTCCTCAATTCTTAGAAATACGACACCTATGCTTAACTTGTGTGTCATGCCAAAAAAAGAGCATTGGGCTGAATTTGGCCCATAAACATTATGTGTCAATTCCTGGTTTAAACACATCAATTAAAAGGCCGATTTTCAGATTATATAAAAATCCAGGTGCATTTGTATGCTCTCTATAAAAAATTAATTTTAATTATAAAACAAAAACATGTTAAAAAATTAAAATATTAAAGAATTTTTAAAAACATTTCAAGGAAACACTAACCAAAAAAAAAGTTGGAGGAACTATATTAATTTTATACAAAGTTGACTTTAGGACAAATAATACTAAGAGATAAAGAAGGACATTAAATAATGATAAGGCTTCAAGACTCCAGAAAGCCATAACAATCTTAAATAAGTATGCACCTAAAAACAAAATTTCAAAATACATCAAGCAGGAGCTGACAGATGAAAATGGAGAAATAAAAAAATACAGAATTATAGCTGTAGACTTCAACACTCATATATCAGGAATTGATGAAACAAGTTGGGGCAAAATCGGTAAGGATATAGAATACCCAAACAACATTATCAACAAAATTTACCTAATTGGCATTTATAGAACACTCCATTCAACAACAGAATACACATTGTTCTAGAGCACATGAAACATTCACAGAAATAGATCTGACTGGCAAGTTTGCAAGATATATGATCAATATTCAAAAGCCAATTATATGTCTACCAACAATGAACAACTGCAATTTGAAATTTAAAAATATAACTTAAAATTGCTCAAAAATAAGATGTTTATTAGGTATAAATCAAACAAACATGTGCAGGTTTTCAATGCTAAATACTACAAAACCCTGGTGAAAGAAATAGAAGAATATCTAAATAAATGAAGAAATATACCATGTGTTCAAGGATTAGAAGACTCAATGTTAAGACACCAATTTTTCCCAATTTGATCTATAGATTTAATGCAATTCCAATTAAAACTCCAGAAAACTTTTTAAAAGCTATCAATAAGCTAATTCTGAAATGTATGTGGAAAGTCAAAGGAATTAGAAGAGCTAAGCCAATATTGAAAAAGGATAATTAATTTAGAAGATATACTATCTGATTCAAGACTTACTGTAAAGCAACAGTAATAATTCAGTATTGTATTGGTGAAAACAAAGATATATATCAATGAAACCTGATTGAGAGTACAGAAGTTGGCCCACACAAATATTGACCACTATGTTAGTCAACTGGTTTTGACAAAGATGCAAAGGAAACCAAATAGAGAAAGGGTAGTCTTCTCAACTAATGAGAATGGAACATTAGAAAAGTCACATGCAAAACAACAATAACAACAAAAACTTCAACACATACTTAATATCTTATACAAACAGTAACTAAAATTATAAAGCTTATAGAATATGGGAGCTAATCTGCATAAACTTGGGTTTGGCAATGAGTGTTTGGATACAATACCAAAAATATGAACTGTATTAGTCCATTTTCATGTTGCTGATAAAGACATACCTGAGGCTAGGTAATTTAAAAAGAACAAGAGATTTAATGGACTCACAGTCCCACGTGACTGAGGAGGCCTCACAATCACGGCAGAAGGTAAAAGACACATCTTATGTGGTGGCAGGCAAGAGAGAGTAAGAGACAAGCAAACAGGGAAACCTCTTATAAAACCATCACATCTTGTAGTATTCATTCACTACCATGAGAACAAGTACGGGGGAAACCACCCCCATGATTCAATTATCCCTCACTGAATCCCTCCCAGAACATGTGAGAGTTATAGGAGATACAGTTCAGGATGAGATTTGGGTGGAGACACAGTCAAACCATATCATTCATACCTGGCCCCTCCCAAATCTCACATTCTCACATTTAAAAACCAATCATGCCTTCCCAACAGTCCCCCAAAGGCTTAACTCATTTCAGCATTAACTCAAAAGTCCACTGTCCAACATCTCATCTGAGACAAGAAAAATCTCTTCTGCCTATGAGCCTGTAGAATCAAAAGCAAGCTAGTTATTTCCTAGATACAATGGGGTACAGGTGTTGGGTAAAGACAACCATTCCAAATGGAGAAATTAGCCAAAATGAAGGAGCTATAGTACCCATATGAGTGAGAAATCCAGCAGGGCAGTCAAATCTTAAAGCTCCAAAATGATCTTCTTTGACTCCATGTCTCACATCCAAATCATGATGATGCAAGAAATTGGTTCCCATAGTATTGGGCAGTTGCATCCTTGTGGTTTTTCAGAGTACAGCCTCCCTCCCGGCTGCTTTCACAAGCTGGTGTTAAGTGTCTGTGGCTTTCCAGGTGCATGGTGCAAGCTGTTGGTTTGTCTACCATTCTGGGATCTGGAGGACTGTGGCCTTCTCCTCACAGCTTCATTAGGCAGTGCCACAGTGGGGACTCAGTGTGGTGGCTCTGACCCCACATTTCCCTTCCACACTGCCTTAACAGAAGTTCTTCATGAGGGCCCTGCCCCCTGCAGCAAACGTCTACCTGGACATCCAGGTGTTTCTATACATACTCTGATATCTAGGCAGAAGTTCTCAAACCTCAATTCTTGGCTTCTGTGCACCTGCAGGCTCAACATCTCTTGGGAACTGCCAAGGCTTGGGGTTTGCACACTCTGAAGCCATGGCCAGAGCTGTACTGTGGCCCGTTTTTTGCTATGGCTACAGTGGCTGGGACTCAAGGCACCTACTCCCTAGGCTGCACCCAGGAGAGGAGTCCTAGGCCCTTCCCACAAAATTATTTTTTTCTTAGGCCTCCAGGACTGTGATGGGAGGGGATCTGATATGCCCTGAAGATATTTTCCCCATTGTCTTAGTGATTAATATTTGGCTCCTCATTACTTACGCAAATTTCTGCAGCTGGCTTGAATTTCTCCTCAGAAAGTGGGTTTTTCTTTTCTATCCCATCGTCAGGCTGCAGATTTTCTGAACTTTTGTGCTCTGTTTCCCTTTTAAAACTGAATGCTTTTGATAGCACCCAAGTCATCTCTTGAATGCTTTGCTGCTTAGAAATTTCTTCTGCCAGATACCCTAAATATCTCTCTGAAGCTCAAAGTTCCACAAATCTCTAGGGCAGGGGCAAAATGCCACTAGTCTCTTTGCTAAAACCTACCCAGGGTTATCTTTACTCCAGTTCCCAATAAGTTCCTCATCTCCATCTGAGACCTCGCCAGCCTGGACGTTATTGTCCATATCGCTATTAGCCTTTTGGTCAAAGCCATTCAACAAGTCTCTAGGAAGTTCCAAACTTTTCCACATTTTTCTGTCTTCTGAGCCCTCCACACTGTTCCAACCTCTGCCTGTTACCCAGTTCCAAATTGCTTCGACCATTTTGGGTATCTTTTCAGCAGTGCCCCACTCTACTTGTACCAATTTACTGGATTAGTACGTTTTCACGCTGCTGATAAAGACACACCCGTGACTGGGTAATTTATAAAGAAAAAGAGGTTTAATGGACTCACAATCCCATGTTGCTGAGGAGGCCTCACAATCATCATGGAAGGTGAAAGGCACATCTTACACGGTGGTAGGCAAGATAGACTGAGAGCCAAGTGAAATGGGAAACCTCTTATAAAACCATCAGATCTTGTGACACTCACTACCATGAGTGCAGTATGAGGGAACTGCCCCCATGGTTCAACTATCTCCCGTCAGGTCCCTCCTACAATACATGGGAATTATGGGAGCTACAATTCAAGACGAGATTTTGGTGAGGACACAGCCAAACTGTATTATGAACCGTAACAGAAAAATTGATGTGTTATTCTTTATTAAAATTAAAATTTTGCTTTTCAAAATGTTGTTAAGAAAATGAATTGACAAACCACAGACCGAAAGGAAATATTTACAAACCATATGTCTAATAAATGGCTTATTTCCATAATACATAAGGAATTATTAAAATTTCATAAGAAAAATAAATGGGGAAAGAATTTTAATAGACGCTTCAGTAAAGAAGATATACAAATGGCAAATAAGCATACAGGAAGGTGCTCAATATCACTATTTATTAGGGAAATGAAAACGAAAACCACAATGTAATAACACTACCTATTAGAATGAGTAACATCAAAAAAGCTGACGATATCAAGTGCTGATGAGAGCACGGAGCAGTAAGAATTCTTCATTGCTGGTGGAAATGGAAAATAGTGCAATCACTTTGGAAAACAAAGTATCTTACAGCGTTAAACACACAGCTACCAGAGAACCTGGTGATTTTATGTATAGATCTTTACCCAAGAATATTGAAAACATGTTCATACAAAAAACTTTCTGTAAATATTTATAGTCTCCAAAATTTGGAAACAATCCAGGTATTTTTCTACAGGTAAGCAGATAAAACTGTAGCACATCCATCCAAGGAAATATTACTCACAATAAAAAGGAATGAGCCAGTGATTCACGCAACAGTGAGAATGAATGACTCTTAAATGCCTTTTGCCTAATGAAAGAAAACGGACTCAAAAGACCACGTAATATATGATTTCATTTATAAGGTATTCTGTTAAACCATAGAGGTGATTGCCAGGGATTGAAGATGATAGTAAGGGTTGACACAAAGGGGTTGCATAAAAGAATTTTTAGGGTGGTTGATCTGTTTTGTAGAGTACTGTGGGAATGGTTACAAGATTCCATTTATTCGTCAAAAGCCATAGAATATTAAACAACTAAGGGTGCTTTAACAGTAAATGACAAAGAATAACTTTCATTATATGTAAATTTTAAAATTAACCAAGATTTGGGGAAGTCTAGAATAAAATACAGACTTGAAAATATAAATCCTAACTATATAATATAACATATGATATATCCTCACTGAAGGTGATGGGGAGAAAATAACTTACTTAAATTTTTTTGTTTCATCTAAATACTATAAAGCCAAAAATTAAAAATTGTGCACAAAAATCTGTATTCTAGTGAATCAATTTGTTTTTCATAAGGGTATGTTTTTGTTACCCTTAAACTACTTTATGAATGTAAACTAGGATTGAACACATAAGTAAATATACTGTGTATGATAACAGCCAGGTTTCTCACTGTCAAAGAAAGAAATTAAGAATAAGCAAGGCAGGGGAGGCTAGAATAAAACTTGTGGTGCCAGATTAGAATTGGTAATATCAATACGAATTCCTGTTTCTTTTAATATACATTCAAAGAGGTATAAACGGAAATAAATACTATAGTGGCTAGATTTAGCAACTAAAAATACAGGACAACCAGGTAAATGTGAATTTCAGATAAACAAAAGGTAATTTTTTTTTTTGAGATGGAGTCTTGCTCTGTCGCCCAGGCTGGAGTGCTGTGGCGGGATTTCGGCTTACTGCAAGCTCTGCCTCCCAGGTTCAGGCCATTCTCCTGCCTCAGCCTCCAGCCTCCCGAATGGCTGGCACTACAGGCGCGGGCCACCACGCCAGGCTAATTTTTTGTATTTTTAGTAGAGACAGGGTTGCACCGTGTTAGCCAGGATCGTCTCAATCTCCTGACCTCGTGATCCACCCGCCTCGGCCTCCCAAAGTGCTGGGATTACAGGCGTAAGCCACCGTGCCTGGCCAAGAGATAAATTTTTAGTATAAGCATGCCCCATGCAATATTTTGGGCATACATATACTAAAAAAAAAAAAAAAAAAAAAAAAAAAAAATTCATTGCTTATTTGAAATTCACATTTAACTAGCAATCCTATATTTTACTTGGCAATCCTAAATTATAGATATATGTGTATGTAAATAGGTAAATATACATATTTAAATGTCCTAGCTCTCTTTGCTAAGACGGCCTGAAAGTATGAAACCCCAGTAGCAACAGGAGCAAGGAACACCCAGATCTTGGTCTGTGAATGTTATTCTCCAATAAAATGAACAAGGGTTCCTTGAGGGAATAGCTGATTCAAGATTTGGGACAGAAAAATAAAGATGAGCCTTGGGTGCTTTCTAATTCCAGAAAGTTAGGAAGTGTTTAAATCAAAACAAATTAAAAAGAAGTAATAGAAAGATGAGGGTATGCCAAAATACACCGGAGCTCTCCTGAAAGAGCTCCCAGCAGCCAAAGATGCAAAATTTAATCAACAAAATAAATAACATTAGTATGGGATTGTAAAACAAAGAATAAAATAAATATCTAAAGGTGCACACTGGTATAAATAATGATTGAATAAATGAATGAATACATAAGTAAATAAACAGAGACAAATGACAAACATTTTTTACAGAAGAATTCAAAGTAATAAATGTAGAAGAAATGAAGGAAATAGAAAATAATTACTAGTACATTGCTGTAGTAATTATTATAGACAAGAGACTGATGCTTGCTAAAATCAGTGGACAAAATATTAAGTAGTAACAGGATGTTGGCAGAGCCTCACAGTTTCTCCACATAAATATTTATTGATTACTGTGATGTTTTAGCACAAATTCTTTGATAGTTTTCCTACCAGGAGGTGGAGCTTAGTTCCCCTCTCCTTGAGGGCACTGGAGTTAGAGATTTGCTTTTATCAACTAGAGTTTAGAAGGAAAAAATAATTTCTACACTGGAAAAAACGTCAAATACTACCTTAACCAAATGATGATAGATAGTTAATATCACCAGAATAAGTCATGCTGAAATTATGCACACCAGATATGATGCTATAAGGAATAAATATCATCTCTTTAATAGTCTTTCAAAAAATTCATAACCGCCATATAATCATCCAACAACATAAGTCAAAGCTAAATTGAGGGATATTCTACAGAATGTCTGGTCAGTACTCTTCTCAAGTATGAAGTTCATGAAAGATAAGAAAAAACTAAAAAACCATTACAGATTGAAGGAGACCAAGGAGATATGACTATACAGTAAGCTGAACTGAATTCTGGAACAGAAAAAAAATACATCAGTGCCAAAATTGGTAATATCTGAATAAAGCTTACAGTTTAGAGTAAGGATTGGCAAACTATAACCCATGGGCCAAATTTAGCCCATGACGGGTTGTTGTACAGTTTTAGTAGAACAGAGCTGTGCCTGTGCTACATATTATCTATAACTGCTTTCACACTACAATGTCAGAGTCGAGTAATTGCAACTGAGGCCATCTGGCCTGCAAAGCCTAAAATATTTACTATCTGACCCCTTTACAGAAAAAAATCTTGCAAACCCTTGGTATCTGGGAACATCTGTGTACTATTTTTTGTCAGTCTTCCATAAGTCTAAAATAATTTCAATTTAAGAAATTTAAAAATGTCATTTGAGTTACATCACCAGTACATTTTTAGCTACCATTGTTTGAGAGCTTTCTATTTTTGAAACACTTTTTGCCAAGTGTTTGTTATGCCCTATCCTAATTAATTCTCTCAGCTGCACTTTATAGCTCATCTTGTTATTAGCCTCATTTTACACCTAAGGAAACTAATGTTAATTAAGTCAAGTGACTTACTGAAGGGTATAGAGTTTACATGGTTAAAATGCAGAACCAGGGTTTAAACCAGAGTCAGGCTGAGACTAAAGTTCATATAACCCTTTTCTATCAGTTTTATTCCTAGGTCAACTGCAGAGACCCAGTATCACCTTCAGAGAAGGCTCAAAAATCATTTATCCAATGCATTGAAGACCTATCAGTGCCAGCTACTGTACATGTATGAGATCAACATGCCCAATACAATTTTCTGAGATCCGTGGAATGATAATTCTACTACTCACAGCACCTCCTAAGCTTGTTCTCACTCTTTGAAAGCTCTGATTAGATTTACAATTATGTGTATCTCTTACCTTCCCAGTTACACTGCCTATACAAGCATAAATTATATGCCAAAGAGTACATTTACATGCCTTTCCCTTCCCCTTGTATTTTAGTCTGTTTTCTGCTGTTATGACAGAATACCACAGCATAATTTATAAAGATAAGAAAATGACTGGGCTTATGTTTCTGGAGGTTGGGAAGTCCAAGAGCATGGCACTGACATCTTGTGAAGGTCATTCCACGATGGAAGTTGGAAAGCAGAAGCAAGTGCAAGAAACAGAGTAAGGCACTGGGGCCAGACTTGCTTTATAACAATACACTCTGATTGTAAATAAACCAGTTCTGCAATAATGATGTTAATCCATTCACGAGGGCTCTGCCCAAATTAACTGATCACATCTTATTAGGCCCCATCTCCTGACATTGTTGCATTGGGGATTAAATTTTCAACACATGGACTTTTGAGGGACACATTCAAACTCAAATTGTTACACAATTACACAATTGTGAAACATTGTTACCTACTTTATCAGTCCGTGGTAGCCTCTGTGTCTGCTGTTTGCCACCTGTGACATCAGCAGCAGCATTTGTGCTTGATTATTTCTAACTTTGTATTAAAAAATAGACACATTCCAGACTTTACTTCAATCTTATCTGTAGTCCAATTTTCTCAAAAATTCTTGAAGTGACAAGTTAGCTTTTTTTTCAGGCCATTAAAAATGATCTATTATGCCTATAATCCCAGCACTTTGGGAGGCTGAGGTGGGTGGATCACAAGGTCAAGAGATCGAGACCATCCCAGCCAACTTGGTGAAAACCCTTCTCTACTAAAAATACAACAATTAGCTGAGCATGGTGCGGCACACCTGTAGTCCCAGCTACTCAGGAGGCTGAGGCAGGAGAATCACTTGAACCCGGGAGGCGGAGGTTGCAGTGAGCTGAGATCATACCACTGCACTCCAGCCTGGTGACAGAGTGAGACTCTGTCTCAAAAAAATTGATCTTAAACACCGGTTTCTTAAGTTTCTTGGTTACACACATTCCCAATAAATTCAAGTTCACTGTACTTATTGCTTCTAATTATTAAATATTACTAATAATTTATAAGTACATCCCTTGAAAACTCCTCTTGGAAAAACAAATCTCTTTGATATGTACTAATACCGAAGAATATTTCTGGATACTGCAGTTTCCATTAGTTAAAAGGGAGAAAGAAAACAATCTCTTCGTTCCCTGTGGATAACTTATGGTTGGGTAATGGGGGAACTTTTCCTTTGAAGGCTTGTAGTGCATTTTAGTAGAAGTTTACCTCTGCTTGACAGTATATTTTTAATGTGAAGATAAATGACTGACAAAACATTAAGCCCCTTGAATACAGTTAAGCATTCTTGTTATCTGAGCCCTGGTTTGACATGAGCAGAGAATGATTTTATTTGAGCCATACTTAGCATTCATGACAGGTTCACTTTTAAACACCAGATCTCTGATGGCACTGCTGCCTTTACATGATGCTTCAAGTCCCTTTTACGAAGATTCAATACCTGTCTGAGTTTGACAAGTAAAGCTCAAGTTTTAATAACTCCAAAGGTATGCCATAGCTGGAAAGGACCTGATGAGAGGTTTAAAAGAATTATTTGAAAGAAGCCTTATTACTTTCATATTAGAACACACTTAAATAAAAAGCAGCTAGTGTTATTACTGTCAAGAAGCACATTTTCTAACTATACATTTCTATGGCAACATCTCTATCTATAGCAACACTTCACTGTTTAATTTGAGATGTAGACTATGTGAGGGACATGTTTCATTCGTCTATTCTGCAGGCAACTCCTAAAACTGCTTAGGAGTGATAACAGCATAGAGACAGGATTAAGAAGCCTAACATGACATTTTGTTGAGTGGAGGATAAATAATTGTAGCTGCTAAAGTGATTTATGGATTACTACTAAGAAATAAACCCAGATTTGGTATTTGAAGGCCTCCTCAGAAAGTCCTCCACATATAAATGATTTCCCCAAATTCCTTGGGGTACCTTGTTGTCAGTATCTCTTTAATACTCAACATCCTCTTTCTCTACCTATGAAGTATATTGAACCTTTATTGAGATTTTTGTGACTCCCCAGGGGCCATATACTTTCATTTTTTAAACTTTTATTTTAGGTTTGGGGGTACATGTGAAGGTGTTTTACACAGGTAAACTTGTGTCACCGGGATTTGTTGTACAGATTATTTCACCATCCAAATATTAAGCCCAGTGCCCAATAGTTATCTTTTCTGCTCCTCTCCCTTCTCCCACCCTCAAGCAGACCCAGTGTCTGTTTCCTTGTGTTTATAAGTTCTCATCACTTAGCTCCCAGTTATAAGTGAGAGCATGCATTATTGGTTTTCTGTTTATGTGTTGGCTTGCTAAAGATAATAGCCTCTAGCTCCATCCATGTTCTTGCAAAAGACATGATCTCATACTTCTTAGTGGCTGCATAGTATTCCATGGTGTATATGTAACAAATTTTCTTTATCCAATCTGTCATTTATGGGCATTTAGGTTGATTACATGTCTTTAATATTGTGAATAGTGTTGCAATGAGCATTCACATGCATGTGTCTTTATGATAGAATGATTTATATTCCTCTGGGTACATACCCAGTAATGGGGTTACTGGGTTGAATAGTAGTTCTGCTTTTAGCTCTTTGAGGAATCACTGTCCACAATGGTCGAACTAATTTACACTCCCACCAACAGTGTATAAGTGTTCCCTTTTCTCCACAAACTCATCAGCATCTGTATTTTATTTGTTTATTTTTTAATAATAACCATTCTGACTGGTGTGAGAAGGTATCTCATTGTGGTTTTCATTTGTGTTTCTCTAAATGATCAGTGATGTTTAGCTATTTTTCGTACGCTTGTTGGCCACATGTATGTCTTCTTTCGTAAATTGTCTGTTCATGCCTTTTGCCCACTTTTTAATGGGGTTATTTGTTTTTCTCTTGTAAATTCAAGTTCCTTATAGATGCTGGATATTAGACCTTAGTCAGATGCATAGTTTGCAAAAATTTCCTCCCATTCTGTAGGTTTTCTATTTACTCTGTTGATATCAAGTTTCTTTTGCTGTGTCAAAGCTCTTTAGTTTTATTTTATCTCACTTGTCCATTTTTGCTTTTCTTGCAATTGCTTTTGATGTCTTTGTCTTGAAATCTTTGTCTGTTCCTATGTCCTGAATGGTATTGCCTAGGTTGTCTTCTAGCTTTTATGGTTTTGGGTTTTAGGTCTGTAATTCATGTTGAGTTGATTTTTGTATATGGTGTAAGGAAGGGGTCCAGGTTCAATTTTCTGCATATGGCTAGCCAATTATCCCGGCACTATTTATTAAATAGAAAATCTTTTCCCCATTGCTTGTTTTTGTCAGGTTTGTCAAAGATCAGATGGTTGTAGGTGTGCAGTTTTATTTCTGGGTTCTTTATTCTGTTCCATTGATCTGTGTCTGTTCTTGTACCAATACCATGCTGTTTTGGTTACCGTAGCCCTGTAGTATAGTTGGAGTCAGGTAATGTGACACCTCCAGTTTTGTTCTTTTTGTGTAGGATTGCCTTGGCTATTCAGGCTCTTTTTTGGTTCCATAAGAATAAGTTCCAGTTTACTGCTTTTTTCCTTTAAAAAAATTTTTTTTTTTTCTGTCATGTTTGTATTGGACCTGGTGCATGACATGATCTGAATGTGAAATTTAGCATCTTTCCTTAAATTTTCCAAATAAACAACTCATACAAAGATATTTGAGTAGGTGAATTTGGTCAAGGTGTGGTATGATGAAGGAAAGTGACAGCAGTATAAGAGAGTAGATCCTAAGTGTTCTTACCAGAAAAAGCAAAGAAAAAAGGTAACCATGTGAGATAATGGATATATTAATTAGCTTTATTTTGCCAATCATTTCACACTGTATGTATATATAAAATCATCAAGTTGTATACCTTAAATGTATACAATTAAAATTTAAAAAAAAAAGTAAATTAATCCTGTTTTTAGAAGTCCCTTGGCTATCTCAGTAACGAGCTTCCATTTGCCAGTTACACTACTTTACCTTCTCTTTTCCTTCATCACTCTTTTGCAAATTCTGTACCTTCCTCTTGACTCCCCACTCACTGCTCCAAGCCAACTTCATCTGAGTTTCAGATATTTGTAGCAAATACAGGCCCCTTAGTAGAAAGAATTTTGGTGATAGCTTTTAAGATATTTACTCCATTATACTTGGATATCAGAACAGTTTCATTTAAAGGGAAGGTGGTCATCAATATATTTTGCTTCATCATCATAAACCCATTGGCAGTCTGAGTCAAATTCTAGCTCACCTAATTATTACATATGCCATTTCTGATCTGCCTTGAATGGGAAGATTACCTCCCTCATATTCTGACTGTATAATTAAAAGATAAGTGCTTAATACATGCTAAGTTCATTTCCACCCTTTCCCTACACATTTCATGGGCTCAAAATTTGATCATTAATCAGGAAAGTTATCTTCTCTAAGCCAATACCATCTCCTCTTGGCTTCCGTAGTGTTCATGTTCGTCTTCCTGTCTACGTTGGCACACCTGACAGGGGCAATTTTTCTGCTTGGTTTTCCCATTCTCAAACTTGGTTTTGCCACTTGCTCTGGCATTGGGTTTGGATTGAATACCTTACCTGTCTGTAGTGAATTATTTCTCTGTGACTGTTCCTTTCTTAGCACTGGTATAATGTCAGATTCTGTAGCAGTCTAGTTAGGCTGCATTGCTATATGCCAGGTGGTGTCTCAGTGGCTAATGCTGGGATAGGACAGACCCACAACATTAAGTTGGCCCTTGGGACTCTGCTGAATGTAGATTATTGACTGTGATAGATGCTGGTTTTCTGCTTTCTTGAGTCTACTACTCCTTTGTCCCTAGCTAGTATCTCTAGCAGTCATTCCTGCCATAGGAAGGAATATAATTTTTGATTATGTATTGTCAAAGTGTCTCCTTTTTATTCACTCTTTTACTTTCATCTCATGGTGTCACGAAGTCTCCTAACAAAATAATATAGTAAAATTATGGTGTACTTGAGCACAATTCCAAAATCTACATAGGCTCCAGAAATGTGCCAGCGGGTGTTTACCTTGGGGTAGACCAGGTAAATTGCAGATATTATCATAGTGTAAACTTGTTATATTGTTAAAGTTAAAAAAAAAGATGAAGTTTAGTGTTACAGATTGCCGCTTCGGTTTTTAGTGCTTGTATTGAGAGGGGAAAGATTTAGTGTGGAGAAATGTATTTATAGCTACTTGCATTAAAATCTAATATTTTAATACATTGAATTTAAAAACAACTCTTTAAGCGCAACTTAATCAATCTTATTTTTAAAAAAATATTATTTTTCTGCTTAAATTAAAATACTCATCTTATTTTTCTTCTATTAACATTCAATTTGCTTACAGATTTACCTGACTAAATTTTCTAGATTTTAATACAATTTTAAAACTTGATTAATGAATACTTTTAACTATTTCACACCAAAATCTTAAATCTAATGTATCTATTTTTCTTAAGAGCACTAAATATAGAACAAGACAGATTTATGATGAATAAAAAGTACTTTATAAACACTTAAATATATTTTATGACCCTAAAAATATATACATGTGGGCTAAATAAATTATATTTTATTTAGCTTTTCATTACTGTTTTAAATAAAAAGTATGTATTTTACATAAATATAACTATAAACAGCTCAAATTATCTTAAAATATTTAAAATAAAAAAGGTAAGCATAATATGATAATAGTCAAGATTCAGTTTAGAATCTAGAGCTACTCTGGGTATTTTTATACAAAAAAGGATCAAATATATAGAAAATCTTTGAAAGGGCTGAGTAGCATGCCCCTGGAATTACTGAGTTTAAAAACAAACCACAGTCAGCTGTCTAAGAGCCAGAGGTTCTCATACTACCCCAACCTTGTCTCAACACCTGAGAAAAGGATGACTAGAAGGAATGTGAGTTTAGCTGCCGCTGTTTCTTTCTACCCTTATGTTTCTACAATACTTCTTGTCAGGAGAATACAGTGACAGAAATGTTTTCTACCTCACTTTTACCTTCCACATCTCCTGAGATTATATCTAACTAGTGGAAATTATTTCATATTCAGAGTCCTAGCTGCAAGGGCACCTGAAAGATGTGGTTTTTATCTCTTGTGGCTACATGGAAAGGTAGAATGCAGCCTAGTGAACCAAATCAATCATGTCCACTAGAAGCCCATCAAATTCCCTAAATGCTAAAGTTACAAATTCAGGTTATGGGTTCTGGCCATTGGTTCAGAGTTCTAGACCACAATCTCAGGAAGATTATACTCAACAATACTTATTTATTACTTAGATCCATTTTTGTAGTTTGGCTTTATCTGCGGTATCAACAAGGGACCTCAAACCCAAGACTTTCTCCTAAGATTTAATGTAAGTTTTAGACTCAGGCAATAAGGATCCCCAACCCAATTTTATGATAACCTTATAGTGATTGCTTTCCCAAGTTCTAACATCTGACATTACATATTTGAACTCTTACCCTTCCCACCGATCGCAATACATTTTTTATGGCCTAATACAAAAGAAATAATTTTGCCAGCAGTAAAATGTAATCTCTGTTATAGTGAAAGACTTTGTAACAGGATTTTACTGAATGATGTTCCTTTTGCTTATGAGTTAAGAATTCTCTTTAGGAATTTGAGATTTAATTCTTGAAAACTATTCTGTTTCACTTATGATAATAGACTTCTGGTTCATAACTGTAAAGTCCATATTATCCTGGAAAGTTGGATTTGAATTTTATAGTCATTATGGTAAGATATTGACCTAAGCAATAATTGCTTCTTTGCAATTAGGTTTGATCTTTTACTAATATAACTGATCACTTTCAGTTGTTTATTGGCTGTTTGTTAATGTGTTTACAACTCAACTTGACTCTAAGTGTCTTCAGGACAAACTCTCATCTTTTGTCCTTACAGCATCCAACAGAAATGCTATGTACATTGTATATTAGTCCTTTCTAGACATTTTTCAATTTTTTAATTTTATTGATATAAAAAATTCACTTCTTGAATATTATTTAAAATTGCAAAATAAACTAAATGTGTGGCTCATAATTTTTAAAAATGGTCATTTCTGAAGGAAAACATTTTAATCTTAAAGGCTATACACAGTTGGCCATTCGTATCTGCCAGTTCTGCATCTGTGGGTTGAACAACTACATCAAAAATATTCAGAAAAATATAAAAATAACAATACAAAAATAAAATAAAAAATAATACGAATAAAAATGATACACTATAATGACTACTTACATAGCATTTACATTGTATTTGGTATAAGTAATCTAGAAACGATTAAAGTATATGAGAGGAGACGTAGATTATATACAAATACTATGACATTTTATACAAGGTACTTAAACATCCACAAATTTTGGTATCCTTGTGGGTGGGGAGAGGATTCCTGGAACCAATCCCCTCCTGATACTGAGGGTCAACTGTAGATCCTTTTATGTTAATTTTGCACTCACCCCCAATACATAGATCCTCTATTAACTGAGGATATATTAATTTCATCAAAAATCAGTTTACTGTATTTGAGTGAGTCTATTTCTGGGCTCTCTATTCTGTTCTATAGATTTGTTTATTTTTCACCAATACCATGCTATTCTGTTTACTGTAGCTTTATAATAATTCTTGACACTGTGAAGTTTGAGTCCTCCAACTTTGTTCTTTTCTTCCTTATTGTGTTGGCTATTCTAGGTTGTCTTTTTATACACATTTTTAAATAAGATTGTTGATATCTAAAAAATACCTTGCTGGCCCTTTGATTGGAGTTCTGATAAGTCTATAAATACATTTATGAATAATTTACATCTTAACCATATTTAGTCTTCCAATTTATGAGCATGGAATAACTCTCAAGTAATTTTTGTAAATATATATTTTGTCAGTATTTTGTAGTTTTCCACGTAAAGACCCTGTCCATATTTTATTAGATTTTTACTTAAATATTTTATTTTGGGGGTGCTGTTGTAAATGATATGTGTGTGTGTGTTTAAATTTCAAATTTGAATTGCTTATTGTTAGTATATAGAAAAGCAATTGAGATTTGTATGTTGACCTGGTATACTGTGACATAGCTATACTTGTTTATTAATTCTGGGAGGTTTTTTGTTTTGTTTTGTTTTGTTTGCATATTCTTTGGTGTTTTCTACATAGATAATATGCCATGTGTGAGCAAAGACAGTTTTATTTCTTCTTTTTGAATTTATTTATATTATATATATATATATTTAGTTTTATTAGAGTGGCTAAGATTTTATAAGTATGATGCTGAAATGGAGTGATGCAAAAGAACATTCTTGTCTTTGTCATAATATTTAAGGGAGAGATGTGCCCCTTAATTTTTATGTTAGCTGTGAATTTTTTCTAGATGTTTTTTATCATGTTGAAGAAGCTTCTCTCATTCCTACTTTGCTAGAAGTTTTCATCATGAGTAGATGTTGGATTTTGTCAAATGCTTTTTCCTAAGTCAATTAATATGAGCGTATCATTTTTTTCTTTACGGTGTTGATGTGGTGGACCACATTGATTTTTTTAAAAAACCATAACCACCATTCCATTATCATACTTGAAACAAAAAATAATTTATTAATATGATTTCCTATATTGTGTTCAAATTTCTCTGATAGTTCCAATTTCTTTTTAAACATTTAGTTATTCAGAATGAGAATCCAGACAAGGTCCACACATTACATTTGTTGATACATACATTCACTTAGAGGATATTAACGTCTTCTAAGTAAATTAGTCACCCCAACTTTCAAAAGTACTGCTGTTAAGAAACTGCCATGGTGTCATTTAACGATTTTTTATCCTTCTATTTTCTGTAAACAGATAGACAGCAGTGCTTGATCAGATTCAGGTTCAGTTTTTTGGCAAGAATATCTTATGGGTGTTTGTGTACTCTTCTTACTGCAGCAAATCAGGAGGCACGTTATATCACCAAAAGCTTTTCTCTCTTGTGTGATGTTAAGGTTGTTCTGTGGTTTTAAGTATAGAAAGTCTAATCCATCTATTTTAAAGTTCCCCATCAGCAAATGGTTTTAGCAACTGTTAATTATCATTAGATAGAGCAATGATTTTATATAGATTCTATTATTATTTCTATGTTTGTTAGATGTAATTCTCTAAAGAAGGATTTTTCTTCATTTTTGCCAAGATACAGTGCATACAACATACTTTTTAAAAAAACCATATTGGTTATTTTTTAATGTCGAACCAGCCTTGCATACTTGGAATATATCTGTTAGTTGAAGTGCAGTTTTTTTTTACATTGTTGGATTGTTTGTTATTTTTTTGTGGATTACAATGGGAAATACACGAAGATTCTTTGTACTATCTGGAACAAAGAAATTTTTGAAAATGCAAATTTCCTGACATAGAGCAAATGCTTGCTAGGGCCATCAGAATTTGTGAAGTATAGAAAATGTGATTTATTTTATATCACTGACTCGCAAAACCTGTAGATTTGATTTCATCTTACTTCAATCTAACGAGATTGGTAAATGTTTGTCATTTCTCAGCTTAGGATGCTGACTACAGTTGAGGAAGAATATAAGCAAATTTCTTAACTCTGTTTTGAACCCAGGTTTTCCATGCCTTAAAATCCATGCTTTTTTTTTTCACCACAATAGCCAGCTTTGCTAAGAGTAGAGGAAGTGGAAGGTTGATACATTAAAAGCCACAAAGTGAGTCAGTAGTAAATTTTGAAAACGAAGTATGTATTTTTGATATCTGCATTCAAAATATCAGTCTAAGGTATTTAATCAAGATAATATATGTATTTGTGTATATACACACACACATACACTAAGAACTGAAAACAAACTTTCTAAGCCATTTTCTTGTGATACTGAATTCTGTGCTTTCGTTTAGATGATACATTCAGAGTAGAGAAAATGGAGATTGGCACAGGCTTGTTTACTATGAAAAGCTGATATGCAGTCTATACAGCTCCTCAATACTCACTATGTTTCCTTTAAAACTATGAAAAAGTGTTTTGTTTCCCTGAACCTCAAACTCATTTTCTCTGACACAGTGTTCTGTCATTTAATAGTGTCTTTTGAGAAAATTATCAATGTAACACTATTAATCATTTAGCAGCTGGTAAAAGAAAGAGCTTTTAGGAGACTTCAGTTGCAGGAATAATTATTTGCTCACTATGCAGCATGAGATGTGCTTCATGCAATGAACCAGAGATTCACTCTCTTTTTTTTTTTTTTTTTGCCCTTATGATTTCTGAAACTGGAATGTTCAGTGTATGTTTTAAAATAGACTTTATCATATTTATAATTTAGTACAATGAGAAAAATATGTGGCATTTTCTGATGAAAAGGGAAAGAGAATGTGAAGAAAAGAATACCTTTGAATTCTCTTGAGGTGGTTCATTTTTTACAAATTCATTTTACTATGTAGCAGTGAAATATTCAACTGAATTTTACAAAAAAAGTGGATGTTTTATAAATTTTCTATAAAAAGTTTCAGAATGTATATGATGTTAAGTCCTATCACTGAATTTGTGAGCAGAAAATTGACATAGTTAAATTTTATTTTGCTATCATTAGGTACTATGTTTTATTGTGTGATCAAAGCTTATTAGCCAATTAACTAAATGGCTCTTAAGAATTTTTGTAAGAGTTGACTTTTTAATTATAGTATATGTTCATTTTAGAAACTTTATATAATAAAGATGAGCATGTAGTAAAAATTAAGTTAATTAGAATATACCATCTATAAATAATTTTTTTAGCATTTTGTCATATAATCTTTTATGTTTATGTATTTTGCTATAATTCACATAAGTGTATATATAGCAAATGCATAATTATAAAATGACTGAAAACATATTGTGAATGTTTTATAATAAACTGTATACTATTTATTAAACATTAAAGTGATGAAATTTTATAAGACAAAACTCAAAGTGATAACAAAGGATTTAGCCATATGGGCTAACAGCTATAATTTGATTTGACTGTATCCCCACCCAAGTGTCATCTTGTTCTCATGATAGCAAATAAGTCTCATGAGATCTGATGATTTTAAAAAGAAGAGAGTTCCCCTGCACAAGCTCTCTCTCTTTGCCTGCTGCCATCCATGTAAGATGTGACTTGCTCCTCCTTGCCTTCCACCTTGATTATGAGGCCTTTCTAACCATGTGGAACTGTAAGTCCATTAAATCTCTTTCTTTTGTAAATTGCCCAGTCTTGGGCATGTCTTTATCAGCAGAGTGAAAATGGACTAATACAGTCAATTGGTAACAGTAGAGTGGATTGTTACTGAAAAGATACCTGAAAATGTGAAAGCAACTTTACAACTGAGCAACAGGCAGAGACTGGAACAGTTTGGAGGACTCAGAAGAAGACAGGAAAATGTGGGAAAATTTGGAACTTCCTAGAAACTTATTGAAAGGCTTAGACCAAAATGTTGATAATGATATGGACAATGAAATCCAGGCTGAGATGGTCTCAGATGGAGATGAGGAACTTGTTGAGAAATGGAGCAAAGGGGACTTTCGTTATGTTTGAGAAAAGAGACTGGTGGCATTTTGCCCCTGGTCTGGAGATTTGTGGAACTTTGAACTTGAGAGAGATGATTTAGTGTATCTAGCAGAAGAAATTTCTAAGCAGCAAACCATTCAAGAGGTGACTTGGGTGCTGCTAATGGAATTCAGCTTTATAAGGGAAGTAGAGCCTAAAACTTCAGAAAATTTGCAGCCTGACAATGTGATAGAAAAGAAAATCCCATTTTCTGAGGAGAATATCAAGCTGGCTGCTGATATTTGCATAAGTAATGAGGAGTCAAATGTTAATCACCGAGACAATGGGGGAAATGTCTCCAGGGAAGGTCAGAGACCTTTGTAGCAGCCCCTCCCATCAAGGCCTTGAGACCTAGGGGGAAAAATGGTTTTGTAATGCCAGGTCCAGAGTCTCTTTGCTATATGCAGTCTATGGACTTGGTGCCCTGCATCCCAGCCGCTCCATCATGACTAAAAGGAGCCAAGATACAGCTTAGGCCATGGCTTCAGAAGATTCAAGTCCCAAAACTTGGCAGCTACCACATGGTGTTGAGCCTGTGAGTGCATGGAAGTTAATCACTGGGGCTTGGGAACCTCTGCCTAGGTTTCAGAGGATGTATGGAAATGCCTGAATGTCCTGGCAAAAGTTTCCTGCAGGGGCAGGGTGCTCACGGAGAATCTCTGCTAGGGCAGTGTGGAAGGGAAATGTGGGGCTGAAACCCCCACACACAGTCCCCGTTGGGGCACTGCCTAGTGGAGCTGTGAGAAGAGGTCTACTGTCTTCCAGACTGCAGAATGGTAGATCCACAACAGCTTGCACTGTGCACCCAGAAAAACCATAGACCCTCAACACTAGCCTGTGAAAGCAGCTAGGAGGGAGGCTGTACCCTATAAAGCCACAGGAGCAGAGCTTCACAAGACCTTGGGAATCTACTTCTTGCATCAGTGTGACCTGGATGTGAGACATGGAGTGAAAGGAGATCATTTTGGAGCTTTAAGATTTGCTTGCTCCGTGCGATTTTGGACTTGCATGGGGCCTGTAGCCCCTTTATTTTGGCCAATTTTTCCTATTTGGAATGACTGTATTTACTGAGTGCCTACATCCCCATTGTATCTAGGAAATAACTCATTTGCTTTTGATTTTACAGGCTCATAGGCAGAAGGGACTTGCTTTGTCTCAGATGAGATGTTGGACTGTGGATTTCTGAGTTAATGCTGAAATGAGTTAAGACTTTGGGCGACTGTTGGGAAGGCATGATTTGTTTTGAAATGTGAAGACATGAGATTTGGGAGGGGCCAGGGGTGAAATAATATGGTTTGACTGTGTCCCTATCCATATCTCCTCTTGAATTCTCATGTGTTGTGGGAGGGACCTGATGGAGGGTAATGAAATCATGGAAGCTGGTCTTTCTTGTGCTGTTCTCATGATAGTTAATAAGTCTCAGGAGATCTGTTGGTTTTAAAAAGAGGCGCTCCCCTCCACAAACTCTTTCTTTGCCTGCTACCATCCATGTAAGATGTGACTCACTCCTCCTTGCCTTCCACCATGGTTGTGAAGCCTCCACTTACATGTGGAACTGTAAGTCCATTAAACCTCTTTCTTTTGTAAACTGCCCAGTCTCAGGTATATCTATATTAGCAGTGTGAAAACAGACTAATACAAACTGAATGCTAGGAGGGATGCAAAGAACATGAAACAGAGAAAGGAGGACCAAAAGGTGTTCAATCGAAATGCTATCTAAGACAGAAATAGAGGGTAACAGAAGGTAAAAACATGTACATTTGTTTTAGAGGTAGTCCTCTGGCCTCTAGATCCCGCATCATGTCTTAGCGACAGAAGAGTAGCAAGAAAAACTGCGAGGATTATTTACACACAAAATCTTTGTGAGATTTGGGTGGTCAAAGAAGCTTCTTTGAGGACAATGAGATTGTGTTTGTATATGTGTATGTGGCAAGGTGGACAGTGGATCCAACTTAATTTTTGATTATTCTTTTAAAATGTGATAAATGGAGGTTGATACTTGCAGAGACAGAATTGGGGAACATTTCATAAGGAGCTTGGTTTCTGCTGGAGACACAAAGGATAGAAATCCTAAACTTTCCTGAGATTAAAAGTTATTAAAACTCGTTGTATAGACAGAGCCAGGTTTGACCAAGGCTTGTAAACAGAAAAGACCAGAGAAGTCCTTGATAGTCCCATCACTAGGTGTTTGAAAGTAGATCGGAGCTGTGAACTGGTCTTGGCACATGCATAGCAGTCCTGGAGTAAGTATGAGCTGACAGCAAAATTAATTCATGTCTAGCCCTTTTAAACCAGAGGAGATAAAACGTTAGCAAATCTAAAGTGTTATACTTCTGGGAGCTTAAAGAGTTACTTTGACTGAGCATGGTTATGCAGAGGAAGGCAGCCATGTAGGGGAAACATTCTCCCATGAAACTTGAAGAATGACAGCATCCAAGATAAGCACCTGTGGCCTAAAACTGGGGCAGGAGGTCTTGCCTTTAGCCACATAGCCTTAGACAGGACTGGAGGAGTGTGCCAGCCTTTCTTGCAAACCAAGGATTGCTTGCATGTTTTGGATGTTACACAGATGTCTGGTTGCCCACAGGGGCTGGGTTGGAAACAAACTGAATGTATGCTGTTTGATTGTAGTATCTCCCAGTTTAAGGGGTTAAATGAAGTCTGTAAAGCAGGAACAAGTAGGTCTGACTAATTGGAAATGAGAAAGCACTCTGGAGATTCTGAGGATTATCATGGGAATGGGGACCCTGTGGAAAAAGCATTAAAGAACATTAAAAATTGATGCAATAGTAGCCAAATTCCATACCAATAAGTGAGAGCCCTTATGCATGGAGAGGAAATTCTCTCTATTTTAGCCCAGAAGCCTCAACACGTTGTGGCTTTTATGTGGTATGGCACGGTATGGTCATCGACAGAGAGTGGCTTTGTTTCCTGTTGCTGCTGTAACAAATGATGACAAACTTAACTGTTGAAAATAACACAAATTCATTATCTTATGTTCTGAATGAAAGATTTCTAAAATGTGCAAGTAGGGCTATATTCCCCCTGAATGTTCCAGAGGAGTATCCTTCTCCTTGCTTTTTCTAATTTATAGCCCACATTCCCTGGCTCATTGCCCTGCATTACTCTGGCCTCTGCTTCCACTGTCACATCTGCTTCTCTGATTGTCCTCTCCTTGCTTCCTTCTTCACTTATAAGCATACTTGTGATTACATTGGGCATGCTTGGATATCCAGGATAATCTCTGCATTGAGACCCTTAAATTTAATCACATCTGCAAAGTACTTTTTGCCGCATAAAGTAACATATTCGCAGCTTCTGTGAATAATGACATATTTGACGGGCCTGTCATTCCGCCCACCCCAATGAGCAATGCAAGACCAGTCACTGACACCCACATCTGTGGCAGGGGCTTGTCCTCTAGACTCAGGAATTTTGCATTAGATAAGTTGCTATTTACTAAAATGCCATGGTTAGGTTATGTAGAGTTCTCCAAAAAATATTGCATGTATACCCTTGAAAGTTTTATGGAAGCCATATATTAGTCAAGTGGGAGATAAATCAAAGTTGAAAACACAATAATAAGTCATTAAATGAAAACAAAACCAGGTTGTGTACATCAAAAACAATATTTCAGGTCAATCTAAATTATTATTGTAAATATTGTTTGTTAAACTAAATGCAATCAATATTTTCAAAAGAAATGGTGTATTAACCAGTTTTGTGTTTCTGTAAAGGAATGCCTGAGACTGGGCAATTTATAAAGAGAAGAAGTTTATTTGGCTCATGGTTCTGCGGGCTGTATAAGCATGACACCAGCATCAGCTCCGCTTCTGGTGAAGCCTCGGAAAGCTTTTACTCATAGTGGAAGGTAAATAGGGAGCAGGCGTTTCGTATAGTGAGAGAGGAAGTAAGCGGGAGGCCAGGCTTTTGTAAACAATGCTCTCCATGAGTGACACTGGGAGTTTCACAGTTCCATCATTACCTCCTGGTTCTCAAGACTGTGGACTCAGACTAGAATTAAACCACTGACTTTCCTGGGTCTCTATATTGTAGATGCCAGATTCTAGAACTTTTCAGCCTCCATAATTGCATGAGTTAATTTTTCATAATAAATCTTTATATATATATTCATGTGTGTCCATATGTGTATATATATGTGTGTGTTTTTTGTGTATATATGCATATATTTATATCTATCTATCTATCATCTATCTATCTATATATCTACAAATGAAATTGGTTCTGTTTCTCTGGAGAACCTTGACTAATACAATTAAAGAAATAAATAGAAACAGAAAAATGTAAAACTACTTCTTCCAGAAAATAAAGCATAAAACAAACTGACAGAAGTAAGGAAAAGCATGACAATTTTGTCAACAAATATAAAGCATTCTACTGAACATAAACATTGGCAATTTGAGTGTAATGAGCAAAACAATCTAATTATCTACGTCTACATGAATCAGAATTATTGAAAATAAATGGATGGACAGCATTCCTCAAATCTGAAAAAGAAAGCTTCGGTTGCAATTTTAATTTCAGACAAAGTTGAGAATTCATTGCAAGAATAATTGAATGAGCTAAAACCTGTTATTTATATTTAAATAAAAATATAATACTCATGGGCTCTTTTAGCTATGCTTAATAATGTATCAATATATATAATTCAAAGACAAATCCTTAAAAAAGAAATGGCTGGGTTCTGTAGCTGACACCCATAATCCCAAAACTTTGGGAGGGTGAGGTGGGAGGACTGCTTGAGTCCAGGAGTACAAGACCAGCCTGGGCAATGTAGTGAGACCTCATCTCTACAGAAAATAAAGAAAAAATTAGCCAGCCATGGTGGTTCTTGTGTGTAGTCCCAGCCACTTGGGAGGCTGTGGTGGAAGAATCACTTGAGCCCAGGAGGTAGAGGCTGCAGTGAGCCTTGATTACACGGCTGCACTCCAGCCTGAGTGAGACCTTGTCTCAAAAAAAAAAAAAAAAAAAAGAAAAGAAATGGAAAGATACATGATCTAAGATAACTGCTGTTGCCTTTGACTGGTTGAGTCCAAACATCTAAATAAGACATAAAAAATTAGAATAACATAGCTTATAAAACTTAATTATTAATTTATATGTAAAGTTTGTTATCCTAAAAGAGATATCAAAACTTATTTTTTAATTTTTATAAAATCTTCCCCCACTCCATTAAATATTAGGCTAAAAAGTAAATTTAGAATAGCCTAAATGACAGAAATGATTCAAGATAGATTTTTTTTCTGTCCAAACTGCTGTAAAATATGAAATTTATAATTAAAAGTTATAAGTAAAAAAATCACCCACACATTTGTTCATTAATGCAAGCCTCCCTGGTTACAAGAGAGTTAAAGAAAATCCCTGTAAGACAAAGTTTTGGGGATGTCTAAAGTGGTGACAAAATCAAATCATAGTCATATGTTCCTATTATTAAATACTTAAAATAAAAATCTATTTGTAGCCAATAAAAAAATTATACTTTAATAAGCACATCTACACATAGTATCTTCAAATGGGTTCCTAGACATGGAATTATTGTGTTAAATGATATACATTTGATTTGTATTACCACTGTATATTCCAGAAATGTTGAAAAAGTAAAAATAAAATCTCTTGTATCTTAGTAGAACATTATAAGAATTAACTGAACAGTTATCAATCATATTTGTACATGATTTTACTCACAAACCATAATCCCAGCATAATCCCACAACCCAAATGATAATCCCATACCAAAAATCCCAAATGATTTTAATCACAACCTATATTATCTCTATTTTTGAGCTGGCATTATGCAACAGTGTAAGCTATATGGTTTATTTGACTGTAGTAAACTTGGTTAGATAATTTTATTATTTTATTTATTTACTTTTCTGAGATGGAGTCTCGCTCTGTTGCCCAGGCTGGAGTGCAGTGGTGTGATCTCAGATCACTGCAACCTCTGTCTCCCGGGTTCAAGCGATTCTCCTGCCTCACTCTCCCAAGTAGCTGGGACTACAGTTGCGCACCACCACGCCCAGCATTTTGTGGGTGTGTGTGTATTTTTAGTAGAGATGGGGTTTTACCATGTTGGCCAGGCTGGTCTTGAACTCCTGACCTCAAATAATCCACCTGTCTTGGCATCCCAAAATGCTGAGATAACAGGCGTGAGTCACTGCACTCAGGCAGAGAACTTTAAAGTCACAATCATAGTTTAATTATCAAGTGTCACCAGCTAGGTCACAAAGCTCTGTGGGCTCCAGCTGCTTGTGTCCTCCCCCAACTGGCCTGTGGAGCTGGTGCTACCCCATAGCTGATTCTGTCATGTGGCCCACGTGGGGACCCAGCTGGGCACCCGCCTCACTGCCAGTCATGAGGGATTCTAGAGAAGAGGTCTACCAAGTGTGAGCCCAAAAGTCCCCACTGATATAGGCTCAATTCTCTGCCAAGCTGTTCCTTGAAGGTGGCAGCCAGCCATTTCCTTCCCCTGCCCCTTTACCTTTCGTGGCTGGCTTATGGCCCATTTTTGGAGAAAAGACACGCAATCTTGCACATTTGTGAAAATATTTAAGCATTCCCTCATACCCTTTCAACTGTACCACTATATGTATGTTGTGTTTTAGATATGTGTGTGTGTTACATGCATATTGCTACTTGCTCATTTGAGTTTATTTTTCCTTTGCATAAGTTGGCTGAGCATCAGTTGCCATGAGAGATTCAGATGAGAAATTTTCACCATCTTCAAGTCACAAATTGCAAGAGAAATTCTTCTGGGGATGGGGACAATCAGGACTGAGGAACATGTCATTTTCCCTAGAAACAGCTCTCATCCTCCTAAGAGATTTGCGTCTTTTTCTTTCTGTTTTTATTTATGAAGTCACTTCTGGTAGTTGGAGGAGACAAAACCAGCTCTTTTAGTTTCTTCATGGTTATATTCTTACATCTGCAAGATATTATAGAGTTTAACTATATGTAATTTGGGGATTGTCCTCTGCAAACAAAGGCGGGGGTGGTTGCAGAGGAAGAAAAGATGTTCTAGAACTGGTAGTTGATATATGGAGATACTGTAATGAAATAATCCCACATGTTACTCTATCAGAGTTCTAACAGTTTATAGGGTAGTACTGACAAAACAATGTGCAAAAAAATGGAATGGAATATGCATTGATGTATCTCTGAACTAAGTATATGCTAATAGAAGAATTACAAACTGACACTGAAGGGATATCTTTACTTAATAAATGGCATGGGGAGAAAGTTATTACTAGATGAAATAAAGACTTAAATGAAAAAAATACTGAAGGTGAAGAATTTTGAGTGTAGAATTTTTCAAATAGACTAATATTTAGCTACTAAAGTGAAATATCTTTATTTTCTGATGCTCAGCTCAATGAACTTCAGAAAATTTGCCACACAAAAATGACTTTTGAAATTACTCTTGGAATTCTAGCAAAAAAGAGAAATAGCTCTAAGAAGAAGTAACACTGTGGAGTTATAGCTTAGCAATACTATTATCTTAATAAACAAAAATATAACCAAACAGATACAAACAAATTAAACAAATGAACCCCATAACATTCCAGAATTAAATTCTTGGTGATTCTAAAATAATGGGGATATAAGGAGTGCTGGAGACCAGTGTGGGCTGAGAGTAATTGTCCAGTTCAAGAAAAATATGTACACAGTAATAAATTTAAGAAATTTATAGTTGCAAATAAAATCAACTCTAAATTTTAATTAGACAGAATTAAAAATAGTACGTCTGCTGTGTTACATAGAGTTTAAGATGCCATCAGTTGTAAAATGTGCCATCATTTCATTTACCACGATGAAGGATGGATCCAATTATGACACTATGTGCTTTCTTATCAGATAGAATATTTATTTATATTCAAAGAGTTTTTTAGACATCATCATTTTATGAAAACACAGAAAGAAGAAATAAAGTAAAATCAGATATTATTAAAACTTCTTTACAAGAGTCCAACTCTTCTAAGCTACTTCTTAACTTAGCATCATTGATATTTGTATTTTTCTGGACAAAATAATTCACTGTACCATAAAGAGTGATGATGTCATAATTTTAAAAGAATTTATAGAAGAAGTAAAACTACTCTGTTTTGCAGTTAGAGGAGGTCTACTTTAGGCTTCGTTTAGGGATGTTGCTACACTTCTCCAGTTCACCACCTCTGTCAACTTCTTTCCGCGTATCATTTCATTTCTAGGGGTTAAAAATACTCTACTCTTCAATATTTTCTCTGGGATTTTCTTCAGACTGCTGACACTAATTCTGTGGGTTTTGATGCTCAAACTTTTGATATTTCTACATGTTCAGGAAGTGGCAACTATGTCACAATTACCACCTGGCCAGTAATGATCATACAATGCCATACACTTCAAACCATTCTGGTTTTCAAGACATTAAACTATAAAACACACACATCTTAGAAAGCATAAATTTTAACTTTCAGTCAACTGAAAAACAGTAACCTTCCTAATATGTAAAGTAGGAATGGAAAAAAATGAAAAAAATTAAGATATGGTAATATAGAACACTAAGCTTTACACACAAGAAAACCTAAATTATAAGAGTAATATTAATTACTGTGAGTTAAAATATAGAGACAGAGATTGAATTAAAAATAAGATTTAATGGTATGTTGTTTTTATTAATCAAAATTCCCATCAAGGAAAAAACTCAAGATATTTAAAGGAAATTCAGGTAATTGGTCACACAGGTGTTGAATGAGCAAAATGCAGAGGATCATCAGCAGATGCAAAAAAAAAAAAAAAAAGATGGGGTGATAGCCAAAGAACAGAAACTTTGACAAGCTGACAATTCTGGGCTAAAGTCCAGGTTTCTATACCTGTCAATAAATTGATGGAGCTGCTGTAACATCCTATTCAGAGTGCACCAAAGACTTTCCATTTTGGCCAGGGATAGACCCATAACCTACACTGTAACAAATACCAGTGCTGTCCTCTGTGTCTATGCTGTAGCTCTGTTGTTCTGTCACTGCTGCTGCTGCCCCTGAAGACTGTCACAAACTGAAAACAGGTGAGAGATATTTTTGCCCTCCTCCAACTTACGAATTCCTGTTAGGATTCCCATTAGCAGAACTTGACAGGAAGCCAGTTGGCATGAGATCCTAGGAAATGTCACTTGCAGGCTTTCAGTCCCCTCAACACATAGCAGAATACAGAAACATGGGAATAGGGGCTTAAAACAAACATGCAAATAACTGAAATCACTGTCTACAAGACATACATGTAAAACAGAGGGATATGGAAGTGTTTATTCATTCAACAAATATTTATGGAAAGCCTTCTAGGTGTTGAGCTCCTCTTCCAACTGTGATGTTACAGCAGAGAGCAAAACAGATGAAATATCTGTTTAGTGTATTTTCTGAGTTAAACTCAGGGAAGACAGACAACAAACTACATGAGTAGTTACTTTCTGTCTTTGTTGACACTTGAAAAATACTATAGTGGAAAGTAAAGCAGGGAGAGGGGTAAGGAGGGTAGGGTGTTGCAATTTGATAAAACAGAGGCCTGGAAGTTACCTGAGTAAATCCACACAGGGACAGTTTAGCCAGCATACAGGGAGACAGGAAAGAGCATGGTAGGAGAAGGCAACAAATACATGATGAGGTGACATCATTTGGTCTGAGCAGGGCTGAAAGCGGTCTTTTACTGTTTATATAATATTTATACTTTTAAGAAATTTCATAATGCACCCCCATCTAGTCTTCAGATTCGTCCAGATTTCAAGATCACATTGATTTAATGACTTTGGCTTCAGTTTTTTTAAACCTTCTAAAGACTTCCTAATAATTATAAATAAGTTAGCATCCACTATAAGTGATTTGTCCTCAAGGACTCTCAGATGGAAATATATCTGACTACCCACACTCTGTGTAGAAACTGCAAGAAACTTTCTATGACACCTGAAAGATTAAACTGTCCCCACAGTCAATTCACTTCTGAATCTTTGTAGTCATGGAGAGAAGTTGTCAGAATGCTTGGCTGCTGTTGCTTAGTGGAAGACAGAATTAAAGCAATTTCCCCATCAAAACCAAGACATAGCACAAGAAAACAAAAAATCTCTCTCATTTGGGAATATAATCATATAATCTCTACTTAGTAAAAATATATGGTTGGCTATAGAATAAAATGAACTATCTGAATTCAAGCTATTGCCTCTTTATGGTTTAATTAACCTAAGTCCTTCAGAAGGAAGCCCCATTTATTGTCACCGAAGGAAATCAAGAACAAATACAAACTGAGATAACTACTCACACACGTATGCATGCATACATGACTGAGTGTGTTCATTTGAATATGAATAAGCATTCATGGGCAGAAAACAAACAAATAAGCCAGAGACCTGGAAAGGCCTCTTTGAAAATGTGGCGTTTAAACAACGATATAAAGGAGGAAAAGTAAATCTGAGTGAAATCTGAGATAATTATTCTAATAATGCACCAAGTAGACATTAAGGTAAAAGTATAGTAGGAATAATGAAATATATAATTTACTGGTAAAAGAAATATTAGCTCAAGAAGGTATGATGATCATGCATGTAATTTGCAGAATATCAGTGCAACTGAAATGGGCCCAGTTGTCCCACAGACATGAGGTTATGGTTTCTTTTGAATAAACGTAGAAATTGCCCCTCCCAATCTCAAAGCTTGAGAATGTTACATTTGTCTTATACGAGTTCCTTTCTCAGAACACCAATCATCAGTCCTCCCAAATAATGTCAAGGGACTGAAACTTATGAGGCTATTGCATCTGAACAATAAGGCACCAGCGCCCTCATCCCTCATGATTGCCTATTCAACCACCTGCTTCCTTTTCACCACCTCCTCTTCTTCACTATTCCCTAATGCCTGTTTTCTTGCACATAGTTACATTTCTTCCCCGTTATATTAACTTCTAATTTTAATCAGTTGAGAAGATGGATTTGAGACTGATCTCCTATCTTCTGGACTACAACCCCCACGTAAAGCCTTCTTCCCTGGCAATGCTCATTGCCTCAGTGATTGGCTTTCTGTGTAGTGAGAAGCAGGATCTAGACCAAACCTCTGGTGTTTCAGTAACACAGCCCTAAAACATGTAACACAACAATGCTCAGGAAAAATAGATATATCAAAAGTTGTGGTTTAAGCTGAGAGATCTAGAAGACAAACCTATTAATATATTAGATTTAAGTAACACATTAAAAACATGTTAACTGTATGTAGAAATATATACCCAACGATAATAATAAGTATTCTTTTAGTCAATTCATGGGAGATACCATAGACAAGGCCACAACAGAAGCATTAATAAATCCTGAAGAATTGGCATTGCGTTATGACTATGTTCTTTGACCATAATTCAGTGAAGTGAGAAATTCATAACAAAAGGACAGCTTTAAAAAAATCTCTTATATTTGGAACCTGTGATAAATATTTCTTTTATTGTAGAGGAACTCTTAGGAAATTATGAAGTACTGAACGAAGTAAAAACACTACTTATCGGTATTTGTAAGACTCAATCAAAGTGTTACAGGTAGTTAGACAGGCATGAGTGGGGCAGGAGACGGCTCTTCCCCCACTCACTAGGAATGTCAGGTGGTGGTTTGGCAATTATCACATTGCCTCCCTAAAAGTTATAAATTGGCAGCTAGCACCAGGGAGAGGCCATTCAGTTGCACTAAAGTGTTAATTGAATGCAGAGGCCAGGGACATGCAACTTCCTGAATATGTGCATGAAGAGACAAAATGGCAGAATACGACCTTCTGGGGGAACACTGCTGGAAAAGGGAAGAAAGTCTCAGATGGGCATGCATACAGCTTCCTAAACACACTAAGCATGCTCACTTCCCAAGGACAAGGAATCCTGGCCACATCTAAGGGCCATGAATAACAGATTACAATGGTATTGGTTAAGGAAAATCTTGCTTTTACCACTCTCCATCTACCTTCTTTCCCTCATCACTGGAACAGCCAGTGGTAAAAGTTAAAGACTAAGTCAGACCTTAGCTGGGTGAGGCAGCAAGTTTCAAATGAAATGAGAGACTTGCACTTGACTTTAACTTTTAATATGTGAGTGTGGCAAGAAAGAAAATGCAAAACCTCATTTAGAACAGTGACAAAGTATTCAGAAGATTGCATAAAGGCAATGGTCAAGAAAATATCACGTTTCTTTTTTGCACCTTGCCAGGTCTAACTTACTCAATAAACCAAATATACCTACATCAAATAAATATATTTACTAAAAAAAACCTCTTATGTGTTGTAGTATGTGTCAGAATTTCAACCCATTTTAAGGCTGAATAATCCATTGTATGCACATACTATATTTTCTTTAACCATTTCTTCTTTGATGGACATTTGGGTTGCTTCCCCCTGTTGGATATTGGGAATAATGCTGTGAGCAAATGGATGCACAAATATCTCTTTACGATCCTGCTTTCAATTCTTTTGAATATATCACCAGAAATGAAATTACTGGATCATATGGTAATCCTATTTTTAATTTTTGAGAAACTGTCATACTGCTTTCTATAGCAGCTGTACTGTTTTACATTCTCAACAACAGTATAGAGGGTTTCCAATTTCTCCACATTCTTCCTAACACTTGTTATTTTCTCTTTTATTTTTAATAGTAGTCATCCTAAAAGTGTGAGTTTACAGTTACTTGTGGTTTTGAATTGCATTTCCCTAATGATTAGTGATGCCAAGCATCTTTCCATATGCTTCTTGGCTGTAAAATATTTCTGATTATCAAAATCCCTATAAACAAATATTTCTCTATATCATTTAAAAAAGATGTCATATTGTTGTTATAAAATATATTACACAACAATAAGGATAACATTAGCATCTCAAAATAAACAGAATTCACATAAAAAGAACTCAGGATAGTCATTAAAGACACTTTAGGCCAGGCGCGGTGGCTCACACCCGTAATCCCAGCACTTCGGGATGTCAAGGCGGGCAGATCACAAGGTCAGGAGTTCGAGATCAGCCTGGCCAATCTGGTGAAACCCCATCTCTACTAAAAATACAAAAATTAGCCATGCGTGGCGGTGTGCCCCTATCATCCCAGCTACTTGGAGACTGAGTCAGGAGAATGACTTGAACCCGGGAGGCAGAGGTTGCAGTGAGCTGAGATCGTGCCACTGAACTCCAGCCTGGGCAACGGAGTGAGACTCTGTCTCAAATAAACAAAAAAACGACTTCAGTTATTTTAATATAAATGCAAATGTAATTTAAAACATCAAGTCTTTAAAAATATCAAATTGACAAAAATTAAAAGAAATATTAATATTTAATATAACTGAGGGTTTAAGACATTCGTATTCTTAAAATGATGCCATTGCTTTGATCCTTCTGAAATGAAGTTATCTGTCTATTCATCTGTCTATCTCTCTCTCTTGCATATATCACATCTATCTTAAATTAACAAAAATAAAATATTTTTGACCCTTCAATAAAGTTATGATAAAATACAAATCATAAAGAAAAAAATGCATAAATTTAACTCTATCAAAATAGAAAATTCTAAAGACCATCAGCAAAATTAAGACAAGAAGTAGACCTGTAGAAGGTTTTTGTAACAGAGATAACAAATGATAAATGTCTAAGATAAATTAAGAATTTCCATACAATAATATGAAAAAGACAAACCCACAGAAAATAAGTCAAGTCTTTGAATGGCTAATAAATATGTGTATAAGATCTATAGATTTATTAATAATAACTTACACAGTAAATTACAGTGAAATATCTTTCTGTTGCATCAGCTAGATAAAAATATTATGACTATATCTAGCATTGACAAGCAAAAAAGAAAACTATTGTTCATCGATGATGAGATTATTAATGATACCAAAATGTTAAAACTACTTTGGCAGTATGTATTAAATTTGCATATGTGCATATATTAGTACCAAAAATTCCATTTTAGGTATGTATTATTATGGAACAAGGCCACACATTAAGAATTTCACTTTAAAAAATAATAATAGAAATGCAGGGAGGAGGGTGACTCACAGCTTGAGCTAGCAATGACCATAATGCATTTTTTTAACATATCAAAATTAGAAGCTTTACACAAAATGACTGAGTAAATTCAAGGTATTTCTTCCTTCTCTCTACATGCAAGTACATGAATTCAGGAAGTCCTTGGTAGTCAGCAGGATAGGGAAGGTATATACTGGAAACAAACAAACTTTGAAAGAGGAAGTTGAAGATACACATTCGAAAAATCAATCATATACATTTGTAAACAAGGTGACTCACAATATTCAGAATGAAAGTGAATGTGATGTTGAGGAACTGTAAAGGGGTTAGAGGTAATTGTTTACCAGAGCAAAACATTACTGTTAGCTGAGTAGTTAACTGAATAACTGACACACATTTCTTTTGATTGTGTTGGGGCTGACTTTGCCATGATGCCCTTCTGTACACAGGGTGACAAAACGATAGTTTTCAACGTGGTAAAATCTGTACTAATAACAAGAAAAAAATTAAAACAACCCCAAATATCCATCAACAAGTGAATAGAGAAATAAATTTTAGACAATTCTTATAATGGAATATTATACAGCATATAGAATAAACTAGAGCTTAGCAAATAGAGACCAATGCTTGAGCGTGGAATGGAAGATTTTGTTCCCAGACAGGGCCCAATCTAGCACAGCATCTAAATATTGATGCATGAGGTGCCAGGGAAGAAAAATGTGGTAGGTCTCTTGAAGCTGAGGAATAAATCAAACCATTTCTGCCCCATATTACAAAAGCACAGCCTCAGGCTGCAGTTGATCAGCAGGCAATAACTATGATGGTTTGGAAGGTTTCAGGTGGCAAATATCACTTTAGTACTTTCTTCAGGGTTTCAGCGTCTGGCTATCTTTGCTGTGCAGGTAAGTTTCTTAGTTTGGAATTATAATACCCAGATATTTTTTAGTAAAGTTGGTGTGCCCTGCTGTCAGCATACTGGACGACCAGGTTAAGAGCAAGTAGTAACGTGGGCAGATCTCAGAGATGATAGTAAATGCAAAAAGCATATTGCTGAACCATTGAGCAGTCAGAATTATTTATGTAAATTATGTACATTTTAAAACACACTAAGGGGTTTATATTTTGTTATTTTGAGCATATTTAAGAAGAATATTCTTGGGATGATTATTAGCTGCTTATAGATTGTGTTTGCTTAATTATCCTAGACACTGAAATCAGAAAAGAAAATACTGAGTACATTTGGCTAAATGGGTTTACTTACCATTCCATCAAAACTAAAATAAATGATGTCTGGCTTTAAAAATAAAAATAGCTGCTTTTCTCTTACAGCAACTATGAGCTGGAACCACCAGGCACAGCTCCTTGGATAATGTGTGGAGTCAGAGGTTTGAAATTTTAGTGTTGTAAAATACTGTCCTTATATGCCTTACCAATACCTTGTGAATTGACAGTGTAGAAATGGTGGCTCTCACCTTCCTTTCAGTGTTTTCAGACTACAGAGTAGTCAGTGCAGACTAATAGAGACATGATGCTCTATGTCAGAGCTAGGCAAACTTCTCTGGAGGAGCCATTGTTTTTCAGGGATTTCTTGGGTGAGCTCTAAACATCAATATTTCCTTTTCATCTAGTGGCAATAACTCAAAGACCAGGGGAATCACTTAAATATTTATAGGAGCTACCTGCCCATGCTCATGCCTGGGCTGTCATCAGATTCAAGGAAAGGCATGAGCCCTGTCATCAGAGGCAGGTACTTTCAAAGAAAAAACAGCACACACTCTCATATATCTTTAATGGAAAAACAAATCATACTTCTATGGAAAGTGTTGGTGTTGATGTGATGGAATGTTGAAATTTATTCATAGATGTGAAAATTCTTCCACGTCAGAAAAAAATGACATGGAGCTTGACCAAGCTTCACATTAAAGCTGTACCCTTGACTTCCCTCACTAATTAGTCTCTCCACCTAGAAAGCCACTGGAACAAGGTCCTCAGATCGGCATCGCTGTAGCTGCTTGAGCCTCACCAGGTGGTCAGATCACAGGCAGCTATTTTCCTTGCCCTAACCCAAACCTACAAACCTCTGGCACAGCAATTCAACTGCAGAAAATGTGCCCCTTTGCTGTTTTGAAAGATCCTTCTCTTTGTCTTCTAATAATGTAGGCTCTATTTTTCCCATGTTATTTATTTTGTCTTTAGATTTAATCAGGATTGTCAAAGGTTTTTATTTTTACAGCCAGACATCATAAATTCTGTGACAAGCTCTTCAATGGACCATTTGAGCTTATGTGACCTGCTTTCTATTTCTTTTTCATCCCTCTAACTTTTATAACTTATTACCTACTTTCTGTTACTTTAGCAGTGCGATTTAGAACAGGATTAAACACATTTCCACATGGTTTGCAAGTAGGCTTTTAAACTGGGTCTTTTAAAATATGCTTTTGAGTCAGAGTTTTACTAGAGTACAATAATTATTCTTTCATCCTTGCTCCATTTTTATACTGGTGGGTAAATAAAGCAACAACTGTACAGAATGTTTATTGGTGATATAATTACCTATTGCCAGTAGCCAAACACCTGGTGAAAGCCACAAATTCCCCAAACGTATATTAATTTACTTAATAGATGTGCCAGTTCATAGATGTATTAAATAAACACTAGCTTTTTGATTGGTTGATTCAGACTATATTTGTTTGCACATATGTTTGTCCAAAAACTTTCCTAGTCAATTTAATCAGCCAACCAATTAGGTCAGTTGGCAAAACTACCAACTGATATGATTGCATATTTTGACTCACTGCGTTGTCAAATTCATGCTATTAAAACAATAGGCTTTTTATCTTATATTTGTCTTCCCCACCATGATAATAGCTCCATACTTAATTCAACCATGGCTGGATGTCCTTGGAGCTATTCAGTCCTCCTCCAACTTGATTCTGAGCAATTGAAAAACCAATCATTATAATTAATTCTAAATCTTCTTGTCAATTCACCATCTCATACTTCATATTATTTCTTTCTTACTGCAGTTGTTTCTGTATCTATTTTATGGAGTTTAACATTTCCATCTTCAGATTCAGGTCCTAATTAATCTCCTGCAGAAGACTTAAAAACTTTTGCCTTCATTTGTAATGATCTATGTGCTTTAGACTTACTCATTCACAGATTAAAACCTTTTTTTTTTTATTGTGGTCAGATTTTCACATTTCTAACACCGTGATTTCTGCATTTAGCATCCTTTTGTCCTCTCTTTCATTTAATTAACTGAATTAATTAATTCAATTTTAATAGTTATTACTTCTTCCATGTGTCCAATATTATGTTAAACAAATGAAAGAAACGAAAAAGACAATTCTTTTCCTTGTGGAATTTGTGCTCTGGTTAGAGATGTGGGAAAAAAACAAAACAAAACAAAGCAAAACAACAACCACTCACACAGATAATTTCAACACAAAGCAGTAAAATCTATCAAAGCAGAATCCCAGAGCGCAGGCAGAGGGGCAGTGTGCCAAGATAGTCAAGAACACTGACTCTCACATCCTACTGTCTGCTCCTGTAATGACGTCACCACTTGGAAATCTTGTGGCTGTGGCGGAAATTCCTTTCCTTTTTCAGGCCTCGGGTTCCTTTTATTTTAATTTAGGATACCTACAGGACTTCCTTCATTGACTTGTCGTGAGAAGGTAATGAAATGATACATATTCAATACTTAGGCTAATACCTGACACATATAACGTAGTCAATACATGGTGTTGTTATTAAAATATGATTATTGTTACTAGGTGCCCCAACTTCAGAAGGTAGAGAGAAAAGAGGGTTTGGCATAACTGGCAGACTGCCATTTGGGTAAATGATAATAAGGCTGTGAGCTATGAGATGTGGTTTGTTTTCTGGATCTGCCACTAAAAACCTGTAGTCTCTCCACCTTTAGAAATTCAAAATTGTTTTAAGTGACGTTGTGACAGACCACAGGTTCTTGAGCTCTCTATGCAACAGAAATTGACACAGGCCAAAAGAGTTTTCCAAATAAGACTTAATTCTTAATTGGAGGTTACGCCCAGACTTAAGCGAGGCAGCGAGAGAGAGAGAGAGAGAGAGAGAGAGAGAGAGAATTCCTTGACTGAGTCCCTAAAAAGAGCTAGAGGTAGAGTTTTTTTTGTTTTTTTTTTTTTTAAGCATGGGAATTGACATCACGGTAGGGTGTGCAGGTTGAGCTAGTCAAAGTATGTGAGGGGTGAGGCATATGGGTCGGCATTATCTGGTTGTGATGGTTATCTTGAGTAATGGGCCACCTGATGGTCTGGTCTGTGAGCAAAAAGGCTATAAATCAATTGTTCAGCATTCCTGCCTGAAGTGGGACACTCTGCAACCTTGGTTATCTCTTAAGGCCACTTCCTGGAATTCTTTCAGTAAAACGCATGGTTAAACATTATGGCATTAGTGAGGTAGTGGTGTGAGTTCTGTGATCAGTGGGAATGCACGAAAGAATGCTCTAGTGGGGATGAGTTGCCACCAAGTCCTGTTCCTCTGTCTCAAAATGAACAGATTTAAATAGTTTCTCTCCCCTACCAAATTCAGGTTAGTTTAGACCTTTAAAACTATGCTCTCACAGATCTCAGTATTTATTATTATTATATTTTGAGACAGAGTCTCTCTTTGTCACTTAGGCTGGAGTGCACTAGTGTGATCTCGGCCCATTGCAACCTCTGTCTCCCAGGTTCAAGCAATTCTCCTGCCTCAACCACCCAAGTAGCTGGGATTACAGGTGCCTGCCACCATGTCCAGCTAATGTTTGTATTTTTATTAGAGATGGGGTTTTGCCATGTTGCCCAGGCTAGCCTTGAACTCCTGGCCTCAAGTGATCCGTCTGCCTCAGCCTCCCAAAGTGCTAGGATTACAAGTGTGAGCCACTGCATCTGACTGTATTATTTGTATTATAATGTTACTACTATTATTTAGATAAGTGCAATCATAAAGCAATATAAATCTTTAACACTTATAAAACTATAAAATGAAAATCAAAGCAAATATCCCTTTTTGGGGCCTGATTTGTTTTGATTTGCCATGATTTAATTTTATTTTAGTCTACAGAGTGCAAACAGATAGCTTCATTCTATTTTTTACAATTGCCTTTATTATAAACAGACCAAGTGGGATTTTTTCGCTCAGTCCTTTGATGGCATAGTGGGGCTAATTTTTTCAGTCACTTTCAGGTGTTGAAATAATTTTATTTTTTACCTACTAGAAAATCCATTGTGACCTTAATCAAATAACCAAAGATAACATCACAGTAATGGGACAAAATGAAATTGTGTGCCACAGTTACAGTAGGTAGCTAGTCAGACATGAGCAGAACTGGAGAGGGCTCCCCTACTCTCTGCCACCAGGAATGTTAGGCAACCACCAGGTGACAGGCAGGCGGTTGTTACACTGTTTCTGTAAAATAATAATTGGTCGCAGCCTGCACCAGGGAAAGGCAGTCTCCCAATAGATAGAAAAAACCTGAAACTGGTGATCAGCAGTTTCCCAATAAGACCTCGTGAGTTAGGCAAGTGGGCTCAAACATGTGCATTAAGAGGCAAAATGGTGGAGTTTAACTGGTATATGACCTTCTAGGGACGTTTGACTGGTAAGGAAAGACACCTCAAGTGAGCATGTGTACAACTCCAGTAAACACACTGTGCTTGCAGCACCTTCCAAGTGCTGGCAGGCCACTGTGCATGCAGACAGTCCACTCCGCAAGGGAAGAATCAAGGAAGAAGAAGCACAAGACCTGGAAGCAGGCCAACGTACAAAACCCCAAGTCAAAAAGTCAAACCATGCACTTGATCTCTCAAGTCACCCACTTGGTCCTCTTCCAGGTGTACTTTATTTCCTTTCATTCCTGCTTTAAAGTTTTCATTAATCTTTCACTTCTGCTCTAACACTTGCCTCTGCCTCTCCTTATGCCTTATGCCCCTCAGTTGAATTCTTTCTTCTGAGGAGGCAAGTATTGAGGTTGCTGCGGACCTATATGGATTCATCGCCACTGGTAACACCACCTTAGGCAAACTAAGAAAAACACAGTGTCTCTTCCATGATATTCTTGCCAAAGATACATAACTTGGATCATATCGCTAGGAAGCATGAGACAAATCTAAATTGCTGGGCAATCTATAGAATAACTGGCCTATAATTTTCAAAAGAATTAGGACGTGGGAGTCAAGGTAGACTAAGAAACTCTTCCAGGTTGAAGGGAATTAGAGAAACATGACAGCTAAATGCAATTTGCATTCCTGGGTTAAATCTTTTTGCTATAAAGGATGTTATCGGGACAACCACAAAAATTAAGTGGAATGTGAGGATTTGATGCTAGCAATGTGTCAGTATTAGTATTCTGATTTTGATGGCTGCATTATACTTATATATAAAAAGTCCTTGTTTATAAAAATAGCATGCTGAAGTATTAAAAGGTGATGATTGCATTAACACTATTTTCAAATAATTTAGGAAAAAATGACTTGTACTTGCAACTTTTCTGTAATTTCAAAATTAATTAAAACTATTTAAAAATAATTTGAACATGTTGTTTTTCAATGAGTCTGAAAGGAAATATATGTACCTTATATTTATGCTATGTATAAATCCAATTCACAGCAAAATAAAAACTCCAGTCTCTTACTTAATATTTTGCTTCCTTCTCTAGTTCAATCCTGAACTTCAATACTGTAAACCCCATAGAGAAGGCAGTGCATTCTGTGCTATCTTTCCCTGCTTCATAGCCTGATCCTCACCTCTGCTGCTCCTATTTCTTCTGGGTCTGGGACATGGGAAAAAGTATTTAGGAGGAAAGGACAGCCTTACCTGACTGGTTCTCTTGAAATCTGATCATAGCATCTGTTATGGCAGAAACGGCATGTTTTTAATTTCTCCTGTGGGTCACTTTATAAACCTTTGGGGATATACCACAGAGACCTACATAGTAGCATTCCCTGATGCTGATAATGTGTACTCCAAAGAAGCCCAAACCACACTCTTAGGAACTACACCTCTGGAGTGTTTTTTACCAGGATTTGTTCAATGTCATCCTAACTTCTTTTTTTTTTTTTTTTGATTATACTTTAAGTTCTAGGGTACATGTGCACAACATGCAGGTTTGTTACATATGTATACATGTGCCATATGGGTGTACTGCACCCATTAACTCATCATTTACATTAGGTATATCTCCAAATGCTGTCCCTCCCCCCTACCCCCACCCCACCACAGGCCCCGGTGTGTGATGTTCCCCTTCCTGTGTCCATTGAGTCCCGGGAAAATTCATCACCTAAACTCTGTCAAATGCGGATGTCTGTAATCCCAGCTACTCTGGAGACTGAGACATGAGAATCACTTGAACCCGGGAGGCAAAGGTGGTCGTGAGCCGAGATCATGCCACTGTACTCCAGCATGGGTGACACAGACAGACTCTGTCTCAAAAAAATAAAAAAAAAAAAAAAAAACCTTAAAAAAAATTGGGGCAAAAATGGAGAGGGAACAGGGAGGATATGGTAATTCACATATTGCAAGAGAAAAGGAGCAGGTAGGGAATAGTCAGTTATGTATTTGTCTCATACTTTACATAAGATATGGAAATACTTAACTTTTATCTATAGCTATTTAACTTGTGGAAATATTTAACTTTTTTTTTTTTTTTTTTTTTT
Organism: Papio anubis; assembly: GCF_008728515.1. NCBI lineage: Eukaryota > Metazoa > Chordata > Mammalia > Primates > Cercopithecidae > Papio > Papio anubis. The sequence continues at coordinate 91,554,241 of NC_044981.1, read as the reverse complement.
TTTTTTTTTGTTCGGGCGTTTCCCTCTTTCACCCAGGCTGGAGTGCAGTGGCAGGACCTCAGCTCACTGCAAGCTCCGCCTCCCGGGTTCACGCCATTCTCCTGCCTCAGCCTCCCGAGTAGCTGGGACTACAGGCGCCCGCCACCTTGCCCGGCTAGTTTTTTTTTGTATTTTTTAGTAGAGATGGGGTTTCACCGTGTTAGCCAGGATGGTCTCGATCTCCTGACCTCGTGATCCGCCCGTCTCGGCCTCCCAAAGTGCTGGGATTACAGGCTTGAGCCACCGCGCCCGGCCCGGAAATATTTAACTTTTTATCTATAGCTATCTGCTTAGGAACAAAAGGAAAGGCAGCTTCTTGCATGACTCAGCTTTCACCTTAATATTTTTCTTTTGGCATAGTGAATTGGGGTCCCAAGTTTTTATTTTACTTTCACAAGGTCTATATTGCATTCTGGAAAATATTGCCGTCATTATCACAATGGGACTGTATCACTGTCTTGTTATTTTTTACCTCTATGATTCCATTTATTTGACAATATTTCGCAGGCAAAACAACAAAGAAAACAGATCAGTGGTTGTCAGGGTGTAGGGATTAGAGGAGAGATTGACCACAAAGAAGCAGGGAGAAGTTTTTGGGAGTGGTGGGACTATTCTGGTTACATAACTGTGTATGGTTACACAACTGTGTATGTTAACAAAACTCACAGACCTGTATACTAAAAGGATAAATTTTATTATATGTAATTGATCCTTAATTTCTAAAATGAAAAAAAAAATCAACCAATTCAAAAAAGGAGGAGATTTAGAACGTGTAATGAGGAATTAATTTAAATGCCAAATGCTGGGCAATACAAACCTCCACCTCTGTTTCCCCTAGGAAATATCAAATGAATTCTATGTTGAACATTATGGTTTTTAAAATGTTTCTCTTTAAAGGAGATTTGTAAATAAATTTTGAGTGCTATCTTTAAGGTTGGTGCAAGGAAAAAAAGAGGCTGACCACAGGGGACAGCCAATATATAGACAAGGTAGTTCATTTTAAAATGCAAATTAAAATGTATTATCATTTCTCCACTATCATACTGGCAATTTCAATATTATCTGTAGAGTAAGACTGAGCCAAAAGACAATGGATTGATATTTTCAAAATTCAGAGGAAATTGTTTTCCACCTAAAATTTTTAAATACTATTTTTTTTATTTCAATAGCTTTTGGGGCACAAGTGGTTTTTGCATACATGGATGAATTGTTTAGGGGTGAAGTCTGAGATTTTAGTGTACCTATCACCAAAATAATGTACATTGTGCCCACTATGTAGTGTTTTATCCCTCACTGCCCCTCACACTCTCCCTCTTCTGAGTCTCCATAGCCCATTATATCACTCTGTATGCCTTTGTGTTTCCATTGCTTAGCTCACATTTGTGAGAACATACGTTATTTAGTGTTTCATTCCTAAGTTACTTCACTAAGAATAATGACCTCCAGCTCCATCCATCCAAGTTGCTGCAAAATATACTATTTAGTTCATTTTAAAGGCTGAGTAGTATTCCTTGGTGTATATACACTACATTTTCTTCATCCACTCATTGGTCAATGGCCATTTAGGTTGGTTCTATATGTTTGCTACTATGAATTGTGCTGCAATAAACATGCATGTGCAGATGCCTTTTGGTGTAATGACTTTTCCTTTGGTAGACACCCAACAGTAGGATTGTTGCGTTGGATGTTAGATAGTAGATTTACTTTTAGTTCTTTAAGAAATCTCCTTACTGTTTTCCATGGAGGCTGTACTAGCTTACGCTCCCACCAGCAGTGTATAAGTGTTCCCTTTTCACCACATCCACACCAATGTCTATTTTTTTTGACTCTTTAACAATGGCCAGTCTTGAAGGAGTAAGGTGGTATTGCATTGTGGTTTTAATTTGGGTTTCCCTAATTAATGCTGTTGAGCATTTTTCATATGTTTGTTGGACATATATCTTTTTATTGAGACGTGTCTATTCATGTCCTTTGCCCACTTTTTGATGGGATTTCTTTTCTTGCTGATTTGTTTGAGTTCCTTGTATATTCCGGATATTAGTCCTTTGTTGGATTGATAGTTTGCAAATATTTTTTTCCTTGCTGTGCTTTGTCTGTTTACTCTGATGATTAGTTGTTTTGCTGTACAGAGCTTTTTAGTTTTATTAGGTCCTATTTATTTATTTTTATTATTGCTGCATTTGCTTTTGGAGGTCTTAGTCATTAATTCTTTTCCTACGCCAATGTCCAGAAGAGTTTTTTTCTAGGTTATCTTCTAGAGTTTGTATGGTTTCAGGTCATAGATTTAAGTCTTTGATCCATCTTGAGTTTATTTTTGTGTAAGGTGAGAGATAGGGATCCAGTTTCATTCTTCTACATGTGGCTAGCCAATTTTCCCTGCACAATTTATTAAATAAAGTGTCCTGTCCCCACTTTCTTTGTTTGCTTTGTTGGAGATCAGTTGGTGGTAACTATTTGGATTTGTGAGTTCCCTATTTAGTTCTATTGATCTATGTGTCTACTTTCATACCAGTACCATGCTGCCTTGTAGTATAATTTGAAGCCCAGTAATGTGATGCCTCTGAATTTGTTCTTTTTGTGTAGGATTGATTGCTTTGGCTATTTGGGTATTTTTTTTTGTTGTTCCATATGAATTTTATAACTGTTTTCTCTAATTCTGTGAAATACAATATCGGTATTTTGACAGGAATTGCATTAAATCTGTGGACTGCTTTGGGGAATATGGTCATTTTCACAATATTGATTCTTCCAATCCCTGAACATGGGATGTGTTTCCATTTGTTTGTGTCATCTATGATTTATTTTAGCAGTGTTTTGTGTTCTTCTTGTATAGATTTTTCATCTCCTTGTAAAAGGGTATTTTATTTTTTTTGAAGCTCTTGTAAAAGGGATTGAGTTCTTAATTTGATACTCATCTTTGCCATTCTTAGTGTTTAGCCGTGGTACTAATTTGTGTAAATCAATTCTGTAACCTGAGACTTTACTAAATTTGTTTGTCAAATCTAGGAGCCTTTTGGATGGGTCTTTAGGGGTTTCCAGGTATATGATCATATCACTGGTGAACAATGATAATTTTTGACTTCCCCTTTTTCAATTTGAATGCACTTTCTTTCTCTTGCCTGATTGCTCTGCCTAATACTTCAGTACTATGCTGAATAGAAGTGGTGAAAGTGAGCATCTTTGTCTTGTTCCAGTTCTCAGGGGGAATGCTTTCAACTTTTCCCTACTCAGTATAATGTAGGCTGTGGGTTTGCCATATGTAGATTTTATTATTTTGAGGTAAGCACCTTCTATGCCTAGTTTGTTGAGTGTATCATAAAGAAATGCTGAATTTTATAGAATACTTTTTCTGCATAGATTGAAATCATCATATGGCTTTTGTTTTTAATTCTTTTTATGTGATGTGCTACATTTATTGACTTGCATATGTCAGACCATCCCTACATTCCTGGGATGAAACCTACTTGATCATGGTATATTATCTTTTTGAGGTACTGTTGAATTCAGTTAGCTAGTACTTTATTGAGCATTTTTGTATATATGTTCATCAGGGGTGTTGGTCTGTAGTTTTCTTTTGTCGTTATGTGCTTTTCTGGTTTTGGTATCAGGTTGATACCAACTTCATAGAATGAGTTAGGGAGGACTCTCTCTTTCTCAATCATTTGGAATAACTTCAGTAGAATTGGCACCAGTTATTCTTTGAATGTCTGGAAGAATTCAGCTTTGAATCCAGCTGGCCCTGGGCTTTGTTTTGTTGTTGTTGGGAATTTTTAAATTACTGATTCAATCTCACTGCTTGTTATTGGTCTGCTCAGAGTTTCTATTTATTCCTGATTTAATCTAGGTGGGTTGTATATTTCCAGGAATTTATCCATTTCCTCTAAATTTTCTAGTTTATGTGCATAGAGGTGTTGATAGTTGTCTCAAATGATGTTTTGTGTTTGTGTGTTGTTGCTTGTAATGTCTCCATTTGCATTTCCAATTGAGATTACTTGAATCTTCTATCTTTTCTTGGTTAACCTTGGCTAATGGTCTATCAAATTTGTTCAACTTTTCAAAGAACCATCTTTTTGTTTAATTTATCATCTGATCTTCTTTTTCTTTATTTCAATTTCATTTAGTTCTGCTCTGATCTTTATTTTTTTTTCTTCTGCTAGCTATGGATCCAGTTTGTTGTTGTTTCTCTAGTTCCTTGGGGAGTGGCGTTAGGTTATTTGTGACCTTTCAGACTTTTTAAAACTTTCAATAGTTTTTTGAGAATAGGGGGTTTTTGGTTACATGAATAAGTTCTTTAGTGGTGATTTCTGAGGTTTTGGTGTACCCATCACCCATAAAGTATACACTGTACCCAATATATAGTCTTTTATCCCTCATCGCCCTCCCAAATTCTCTCTGAATCCCCAAAGTCAATTTTATCATTCTTATGCCTTTGCATCCTCATAGCTTAACTCTCACTTATGAGTGGGAACATATGCCATTGCTATTTGGTTTTTCATTCCTGAGTTACTTAACTTAGAACAATCACCTCCAAATCCATCCAAGTTGCTGCAATTGCCATTACTTCATTCCTTATTATGGCTGAGTAGTATTCCATGGTGTGTATATACCACATTTTCTTTATTCATTCATTGGGCATTTAGGCTGCTTTCATGTTTTTGCAGTTGCAAATTGTGCTGCTATAAGTATGTGTATGCAAGAGTCTTTTTCATATAATGGCTTCTTTTGTTGTGGAGTAGATACCCAGTAGTGAGATTGCTGGATTAAAAGGTAGTTCTACTTTTAGTTCTTTAAGGAATCTCCATACTGTTTCCCATAGTGGTTGTGCTAGTTTGCATTCCCACCAGCAGTGTAAAATTGTTTCTTTTCTTACCACACCCACACTGACATCTAGTTTTTTTTTTTAAATTATGGCCATTTTTGCAAGAATAAGTTGGTATCTCACTGTGGTTTTAATTTGCATTTTCCTGACAATTAGTGATGTTGAGCAGTTTTTCGTATGTTTGTTGGTCATTTGTATATCTTCTTTTGAGAATTATCTATTTATATCTTTTGTCTGCTTTTTGATTGGATCTTTTTCCTTGATTTGTCTTTTCCTTGATTTTCCTGATTTGTCTGAGTTACTTATAGATACTGGATGTTAGTCCTTTGTCAGATGCATAGTTTCTAAATATTTTCTCCCACTCTGTGGGTTGTCTGTTTACTCTGCTGATTATTTCTTTTAGTGTGCAGGAGAATTTTAGTTTAATTTGGTCTCATCTATTTAGTTTTGTTTTTGTTGCATTTCCTTTTAGGTTCTTGGTCATGAACTCTTTGCCTAAGCCAAAGTCTAGAAGAGTTTTTCTAATGTTGTTTTCTACAGTTGTTATGGTTTCAGGTGTTAGATGTAAGTCTTTGATCCATCTGAAGTTGATTTTTGTATAAGGTGAGAGATGAGGATCCAGTTTCATTCTTCTGCATGTGACTTGCCAATTATCCAAACATCATTTATTGAAAAGGGTACCCTTTCCCCAGTTTATAATTTTGTTTGCTTTGTCAAAGATCAGTTGGCTGTATTTGGCTTCATTTGTAGGTTCTCAAATCTGTTCCATTTGTCTATGTGCCTATTTTTATACCAGTGCCATCCCATTTTGGTAACTATATAGTCTTGTAGTATAGTTTGAAGTCAGGCAATGTGATGCCTCCAGATTTGTTCTTTTTGATTATTCTTGGTTTCGCTATGCAGGCTCTTTATTGGTTTCATACAAATTTTAGGACTGTTTTATCTAGTTCTGTGAATAATGGTGATAACATTTTGATGGGAATTGCATTGAATCTGTAGGTTGCTCTGGGCAGTATGCTCATTTTCACAATACCGATTCTACCCATCCATGAGCATGGAATATGTTTCCCTTTGTTTGCGTCATCAATCATTTCTTTCAGCAGTGTGTTGTAATTTTCCTTGTAGAAATCTTTAACCTCCTTGGTTATGTTATTCCTATGTATTTTATTTTATTTTTTGCTGCTGTTGTAAAAGGGATTGAGTTCTTGATTCAATTCTGAGCTTCATCGTTGTTGGTGTAGAGCAATGCTACCGATTTGCGTATATTGATTTTGCATCCTGAGACTTTATTAAATTTGTTTATCTGATCCAGGAGCTTTCTGGGAGAGTCTTTTGGGTTTTCTAAGAATATGACTATATCATTGGTGAACAACAGTGGTTTGACTTCCTCTTTACCAATTTGAATGCCCTTTATTTCTTTCTCCTGTCTGATAGCTCTGACTAGGACTTTCAGTATTATGTTGAATAGAAGTCATGAAGGTGGGTGTCCTTGTCTTGTTCCAGCTCTTGGGGTGAATGCTTTCAACTTTTTCCCATCCAATATAATTTCGGCTGTGGGTTTGTCATAGATAGATTTTATTACCTCGAGGTATTTCACTTCTATGCCAGTTTTGTGAGGGTTTTAATCTTAAAGGGTTGCTGGATTTTGTCAAATGCTTTTCTGTGTCTATTGACATGATAATATAATTTTTATTTTTAATTTTGTTTATGTGATGTATCACATTTATTGATGAGCATGTTAAATCATCCTGCCTCCCTGGTATGAAACCCACTTGGTCCTGATGTGTTTTTTGGTTGTTTTTTCTTTGTTTTTTTTTGTTTTTTTGTTTTTTTGGTTTTTTTGATATGCTGTTGGATTTGGTTAGCTATTATTTTGTTGAGAAGTTTTGGATCTATGTTCATCAGGATATTGGTCTGTAATTTCCTTTTTTCATTATGTCCTTTCCTTGTTTTGATATTAGGATGACACTGGGTTCACGAAACAATTCAGACAAGATTCCCTATTTTTCTATCTTTTGAAATACTAACAGTAGGACTGGTACCACTTCTTTGAATGAATGTTTGTTAAAATTGAGCTGTGCATTCATCTGGTCCTGGATTTTTTTATGTTGGCAATTTTTTTATTACTGTTTCAATCATGCTACTTGTTATTGGTCTGTTCAGAGTTTATATTTCTTTCTAATTTAATCTAGCAGGATTGTATATTTCCAGAAATTTATCCATATCCTCTAGATTTTCTAGTCTGTGTGCATGCAGGTGTTCATAGTAGCCTTGAATGATCTATGATCTTTTGTATTTCTGTGGTATTGATTATAATATCTCCCATTTCATTTCTAATTGAACTTACTTGGATTTTCTCTCTTCTTTTTTTTTTTTTTTTTTTTTTTTGGTTAATCTCACTAATGGTCTATCAGTTTTGTTTTGTTTATCTTTTCAAAGAACCCGCTTTTTCTTCCTTTTTTCGTTTTTTAAAAAATTATTTAGTTTTGCTCTGATCTTTTAATTCATTTTCTTTTTCTGGGTTTGGGTTGTTCTTCTTTCTCTAGTTCCTTGAGGTGTGACATTAGATTGTCCACTTGTGCTCTTTCAGGTGTTTTAGTGCAGGCACTTAATGCTATGAACTTTCGTCTTAGCACTGCTTTTGCTGTATCTCGGAGGTTCTGATAAATTTTGTTGCTATATCTTTCAGTTCAAATAATTTTTGAATTTCCATTTTGATTTAATGTTGACCCGGAGATCATTCAAGAGCAGATTATTTGATGTTCATGTATTTGTGTAATTGTCAGCGCTCTGTTTTGAGTCAATTTCCAGTTTTAGTTCAATGTGGTCTTAGAGGATGCTTGATATGATTTTGATTTTTTAAAATTTATTGAGACTTGGTTTGTGGCCTGTCATATGATCTATCTTGGAAAATGTTTCATGTGCTAATGAGAAGAATGTGTTTTCTGAAGTTCTTGAATACAATATTCTGTAAATATCTGTTAGGTCCATTTGTTCTAGAGCATAGTTGAAGTCATTGTTTCTTTGCTGACTTTCTGTCTCAATAACCATTCTAGTGCTGTCAGTGGAGAGTTGAATCACTGACTATTATTGTGTTACCTTCTATCTCATTTATTAGGGCTCATAGCAATTGTTTTATAAATTTGGGAGCTCCAGTGTTAGGAGCATATAAATTCAAGATGGTAATATCTTCTTATTGGATTGATTCTTTTATCATTATACAGAGGCCTTCTTTGCCCTTTTTATTTCCTGCTGTTGCTTTAAAGTGTGTTTTATCTGATATGAGAATATCTACTCCTGCTAGCTTTTGGTTTCCATTTGAATGGAATATCCTTTCATATCCCTTTACTTTTAGTTTATATGAATCTTTACATGTTAGGTGAGTCTCTTGAAGACAACAGATATTTGATATGCATTTTTAAAAATCCATTTGGTTAATCTGTATCTTTTAAGTGGGGTGTTTAGGCCATTTATATTCAATTTTCATACTAAGAAGTGAGTTACTGCTTCAGTCATTATCTTAATCATTACCTAGACACTTTTTTTTTTCTTTATTGTGTTATTGTTTATAGGCCCTGTGAGTTTATGCTTTCAAGAGTTTCTATTCAGGTGAATATCCTAAGTTTCAGGATTTAGAATTCCTTTTTAGCATTTTCTTAGGGCTGGTCTAGTAGTGACAAATACCTCCTAGCATTTATTTGTCTGAAAAGTCGGTTTATTTTTTCCTCATTTAGGAGACTTAGTTTTGCTGGACCCAAAATTCTTGGCTGATATTAATTCTGTTTAAGGAGGCTAAAGATATGGCCACAATCCCTACTGGCTTATAAGGTTTCTTGTGAGAAATCCACTGTTAGTCTGGTAAGTTTTCCTTTAATGGTTACCTGGTGCTTTTGTCTCACTACTCTCAGAATTCTTTACTTTACATTGAATTTAGATATCCTGATGACTGTGTTCATTGGTGAAGTCTTTTTTGTGATGAATCTCCCAGGAGTTCTTTGAGCTTGTTGTATTTGGATATCTAAATCTCTACCAAGGCCAGTGAAGATTTCCTCAATTATTCTTTCAAATAAATTTTACCAAATTTTGCTTTCTCTTCTCCCCTCAGGAACACCAGTTATTCTTAGGTTTGGAAATTTTATATAATCCCATATTTCTTGGATACTTTGTTTAATTCTTTTTATTCTTTTTTCTTTATTTTTGTTTGACTGAGTTAATTCAAAAGCCATGTCTGAGAGCTCTGAATTTTTTCTTCTACGTGTTCTAGTCTACTGTTGAAACTTTTCACTGCATTTTGTAATTCCTTAAATGTGTCTTTTATTTTCAAAAGTTCTACTTGGTTTTTCTTTAAAATATCTAATTAGAAAATTTTTCATTAATATCTTGAATTTTTAAAAATTTATGTTGGTTTTCTCTTTTCTCTGGTATCTCCTTGAGTAGTTTAATAATCAACCTTTTGAATTCTTTATCTTGCATCAAAAGTTTCATCTTGGTTTAGATCCATTACTGGAAAGCTAGTGTGATCTTTTTGGGGTAGTATAGAACTCTGTTTTGTCAGATTACCAGAGTGATTTTTCTGGGTCCTAATCATTTGGGAAAACTATTTCTTCTAATTATTCTTGAATTTATTTTTTATTTGACTGTGTTGTTTCCCCTTTAAGGATGTAAATTTTATTTTTAGTTTATTGTAGCTTAATTCAGTTTTTTATGTCTTCAGGGGTGAAGACTGTATGAATTTCTTGATTATAGAGCACGAGGCTGGTGCTGGGGAATGTCTGCAAGGGATCCAATGATGTGACCTATCCTCAAGTCTCCCAGCAGGACCTATTTTGATAAGGGTGGCAGAGGAGTGACGTAGACTCTGAGATTCCTTGGTTATAAATAGCCTTTGGCTTTCTCAAATGCCAGTTGTAGTAGTAATAAGCTGGTCAGGACCTCCTGGTTAGTCAGGGTAGTGCAGGCAATGGTGATAGCTGAGGTTTTCCACAAGTTTTCTCATTCCTGGATGCAGATTATTCTACCTATAGATGCTATAATGAACTGTGTCAGTTCTTCAGTCAGGAGGTGGGACTTGCAAAAGAGTACTAGCTGCAGTAGTAGTGGTGGTATTCATGTTTGCCTTATGTTACCCATGGGAGGTACTCTGGTTTCTCAAGTGATGGGCGGGGCCGCTGGGCTCCCAAACGTTTCTGTCCGTAGAGTTAAGCTACCAGGGTGGGTTGAAAGGCAAAGCCAGGTGGGGGCTGAATCAGGCAGGTCTGAACTCTGGCTCTCTACATGCAGAGCAAGCAGAGGCTCTTTGGGAATTGAGGGACTGTTCTCTGGTCTCTAGGGTAATGTTCTAGGAAGGGGTGCAGCTGCCTCTGCAACAAAGAACAGTTTGTACAGGGAATGGGAAATAGCAGGTGGCAGTAAGCCTCACCCATATCCTATGCACTTGGCAAGGCAAGTTTCTCATGAAAGTGTTGCAGTGTTTGCTAGGAGCAGCTAGCTAAATTCCAGGCAGTCTACACTCAGAATTCTGGAGATACCAAGTCATATGCTTTCTCCACAGACACAGGAACCATTGCTTTCAGGTCATGCCCCTCCCTGTTGCCCAAACAGCCAGGGTTCCCAGCTCCTGTGCCCATGGTTGCAGCACACTTCCCACTCACCCCCTGGTTCTGGCCAAGGGAGTTCATTCCTACTCGAGATTATATTAGGAATTTCAGTTGGGAGCTTCTTTTCACCTACCACCACTCCCTGAGGTAGTTGGCTAACTTCTGCGAGGTGCCTTGTGATGTGGAATCAGGAATGGCTTTCCTCAGTCTGCACTGAAGACTGGGAATGCCTGCAAGGCTCTTCCTGCTGTCCCTCCTACTTTTCGATTCCCCATCACTTCCTATATGACCTTCAGCACTGAGTAGGGTTAAGACCTTCCCCCATGGGCTGAATTGTTATGTTCCCCAGAAGGAGTGTATATCTTGGAGGCAGTCTCCCCATTTCTCACATGCTAGGGACTTACAATTTTTTGCCTAGCTCATGGTGTAGGCTGCACCCTGTTGCTTCTTTCAAAGGGTCTGTGTTTTCTTTCAATTTTCCTGTTAAGTTCCTGCATTGCTTCTTGGAAAAAAGTTCACAGTGTGAATCTCTGGTCACTATTTTGTCTTTCCAAGTTGGAGAGGCATGTTAACACTGCCTCTAATTTGCCATCTTGGAAAACACACACACACACACATACACACACACACACACACAGTGAGACTCTCTTAATACACACACACACACACACACACACACAGAGTGAGACTCTCTTAATACCCTTTTTACCTGTACTAGAGGAATGTCATAAAATAGAAACACTAAAGCATTCTCTAAACCTGCATATTTCCTTTGAAGATCTTCTCTCATCAATAAATTCTCAGATGTGTGATGGGTGATTCTCTAAAAGTTTCTTGGGTTTTTGATGCCTCAGATTTATTTATATAATTTCATATTATAAGAAGTCATATAATTGTGCTGAAACTAAGTTGCTGTAAGCAACATAAATATGGTTCTGATGATTAATGCAATAATTGTTTTGATTTTTACCCTATCTATATTGTATACCTATTCAATTCTCCCATTTCCTTTCTCTATACAAACTGCTAGGTATCCTGATGTTTTTAGACATTAAATAAACTGACATGGTTCTCTTAGTATTGGCTCCAAAAATTAAAATAATAGTTTTTGACCTTTACATGATTGAAAACACAACTGTAATTTAAGATTTTTCAAGTCCAAGGCCATTATAATGTGCTCATTCATATGGTTAAGAAAATTTTTGTTTTCAAATTATCATTGAATTATAGATGTGTAATATGTAGGTAAACCCTAATTTTAGAAGCATTGATATAAACCAAGTAATTTGATGTTATTTCAAATATATAGTCACAATGACTCTAAGAGTATAAAAGATTTCCCTGTGATTGGTCTTTTATATGGTTGAGGATGATCTGATATTGTCAAAATCAAACTGGACCTTTAAAAGTACTAGATCTATATGTTTTTTATAGGAAGCTATCATTTCCCAACCTTTTTTCTTAAAAATGGTATAGAAAACTTGCTGGTAGATATCTGTGAGATGTGCTATTTTTGTCTACTAGAGATATTTATAAAAGGAACATGTTGGAGTTCAGAACCCAATACCCCAAAATATGTCACGTTAACATGCTGATCTGAAGAAGAAATCTCAGTGTCTCTTTGATCTTCCCCTCCTCCCCACAGTCTTTCCCAAAGAAGCTGAAATTCTTTTATTTGCTTAAAATCCAGACCTACCAAAGAAAAAAACAGTTTTCTTATCTTCCCTATAAGATCAAAGCTGTAGCCACACTTCAACAGATCTTTTTTCAAAATAATGACCATCTCCAAATATCAATTGTTTAAATTCCAAAGAGAACTATTTACAAGTTCCCTGATATAATCATTTTCACCAATAACCACTTATTGCCCCTCAATAGAATTCCTCCACTCTCTCTCTCAATAGAACTCCTATTCTCCCCTTCCCATAACCTGTTTTACCAGAATCCAAGACCCCATTCCTTCTGTAACCTCAAGATGGTATCAATATATAAGCTTCAGTAACCTTATCAGAAAGTTGGGTCTTCATTTTGAAGGCTCCTGTGTATACAAGTTAAATAAGTTTTTATGTTTTTTCTTGTGTAAATCAGTCTGCCACATGTCACTGATTTTTCAATGAACTTTTAGGGGTCTAAGAGCCTATGTTTCCTACATAAACCCTCAAACTCAGTACTTGTGTTAGAAACAGAAGGTGAGCTTAGTTATCACTGGGTATCTTGTCACAGTGTCCAGAAGTTTTTAAAAGTGTTCTTGAAATATTTTCATATATTGTTAAAGTCAGTAAAGTGGCTGACTTTAGAGTGTGTCTTTCCAACTCTCAGGGTTGTAGAAGTATGTGGAAGAAAAGAAAAGAAAAAGGTAAATACAACCTCCATGTCCCCTGGCAGTTGCTACTTTATCAGTTGGTGCTCTCAAATGCTCTGGCACCAGATGAAGATTTAACTGAGTATATCAAGGTTCCCTGGGACCGTATTTTCTATTTCACTGTATTCTTCACAGTTTCACACATTGATGCATATGTAGAAGTCTAGTAGACTCATGATGTTCAGATAAATCCTGAATATGGCTCATCAAGTTACTGAGGGAATAAGAAGGAAATTTTCTGTGAAATCCTGGTTCAAATTTTGGTGAGTGTAATAAATAAACAATGAAAAGAATACTGAATAATCTCAACTGAATTTATTGCTTGTTTTTCTGAACCTCACATGGAAAAGTTTGTCCAGAAGAAAAAATTTATAATTTATTCAAACCAATAGGTAAACACAGGTTTCTCTCTCAGCAACATAACTCAGGGTATAGGATCTTTTGATTTAAATCTCTTGGGCTATATACCAAGGTGCCATAGCGTTTTAGTTGCAATCTGCATCTTGATTTTGACAGTCTATGATTTGTAACCATGCTGTGCAGGATGCAATAACACTGTCTACCTCTTATCTTCAAGGGTGCAAAGAGAGAAAATGACTGTTTACTAGTATGTTGACCTCAAGAATTTGTAAATATTTTAATAATATCATCATCATCAAAATTTCCAGGAAATACCTTGTATGTTTGCTGTAGTGTATTTCCTGTTTTTCCTAGCTGGAAATTTAGAAATAAACTCTACCAGAAATAAGAGTATAGCTCTTTTTAAAATTTTAATGTGCTTATTACTACTTAAAAATAAATTGCATTTGTACTATTTTCAGATAGGAAATTTTAGTAAGAAAATTGTTTTAAATAGTTGCTTATTAAGGTTAGCATTTGCAAATTTCCTGGTTTATATTTGCATTTGAAAATGATCATGAAGAAATGTTTAGATACATCTGGCAATAAAAAAATTACATAATAGCTGGGCCAGTGAAACTCATTAGCTTCCAAAATAATGTATATGTTGTTTATATAAAAGCTAGGAATTATGTTTGATTTTAAAATCTTCATTCAGATTAATAATTAGGCAGTTTTAGGAATTAACTGATTAATGGGATAAGGCATCATTACTTTGCGATTTAGAATAGGAGGTGTAATTCAATTACTATAAGGCAAATGTTTGGCTAATCTGAGCTTGCTTTTTTAATTAAAATCAATACTCACTGTCATATCAATTTTCCAAAGTAAATTATCAAGATATATATTGTATGCTATGTCTATACTATGCACTATAAACATAAAGGAAAACTATCATTGAAATGAGAATTATGTAAGTAAAATGAGTATCGTTAAACCAGTGGATAAAAATAACTGAATCACATAAAGCCACTTATCAAAATCGAAGGAGAAAAACATTCTTAGCATTATTCTGATTTTTTCTTGGTACTTGGTTTTCTTTCTTCATACCTTACTTCATATTTCTTTCTTCATACCCTTTGGAATTAGAGGAGACCTACTAATGGAAGAAAAAAAAACACACTGTGGAAATGAAAACTTGACAGACTCACAGGATTAACACCCGGCTTCCTTTCCAGATTTGTTAATGATAGACTTTCTCACAATCCCTCTAACTCTAGGAAATATTATTAGTTGGCAACCCACATTTAGGATTCCTTGTATTTGCATCAGATCATCTATATCTGACTTGTTTTTCTTTTTTGCATTTTCCTTTTTACGTCAGTTTGAAATATTACCATTGGAAGGCAAATGCTGAAATAAAAGTTATCTTCCCTTAGCCTTTTAAAAGCTAGAAAAACTTTATTTATTTATTAGTATTTAATTTTTTTCAGAGACAGAGTTCACTATGTTGTGCAGGCTGGAGTGCAGTGGCTATTCACAGGCACAATCCTACTACTGGTCAGCAATGAAGCTTTGACCTACCCCATTTCTGACTAGGGCTGGTTCTCCCCTCCTTTGACAACCTGGTGGTTCCCTGCTGCCAGGAGGTCACCATATTGATGCCAAACTTAGTGTAGACACCCAATCAACATAGCTCACTACAGCTCAGAACACCTAGGCTTGAATGATGCTCCTGCCTCAGCTTCCTGAGTAGCTGGGACTAAAGGCATACACCACTGCACTGGTGCTAGAGAAACTTTAAAATGAGGGTAGGAAAAGTTCAGGTATTCAGAACAGTGGAGCAGAAATGTCTTTGTACAAGTAATCTGGTCAATTCCTTTGGCTCTAGTATAAAACTTTTCCTCAATTATTCCTGAAAGAGTGAACCCTTCATCTCTGAATCCCAGAGGAAATACCACAATTCTCTCAAGTATTATAATTAGAATGCCTCTTATTTCACTTCTCAA
Organism: Papio anubis; assembly: GCF_008728515.1. Classification (NCBI taxonomy): domain Eukaryota; kingdom Metazoa; phylum Chordata; class Mammalia; order Primates; family Cercopithecidae; genus Papio; species Papio anubis. The sequence continues at coordinate 91,539,076 of NC_044981.1, read as the reverse complement.
ATTAAATCTCTTATTATTGGCTGGGCATGGTGGCTCACGCCTTTAATCCCAGAACTCTGGGAGGCCAAGGCAGGCAGATCACAAGGTCAGGAGTTCAAGACCAGCCTGGTCAATGTGGTGAAGCCCTGTCTCTAACAAAGATACAAAAAAAATTAGCTGGGCGTGGTGGTGAGCGCCTGTAGTCCCAGCTACTCAGGAGGCTGAGGGAGGAGAATCACTTGAACCCGGGAGGCGGAAGTTGCAGTGAGCCGAGATCCTGCCATTGCACTTCAGCCTGGGTGACAGAGTGAGATTCCATCTCAAAAAAAAAAAAAAAATTCTTATTATTATTGTATTGCTACTGTAAGGTGTGATACTGAAGTAATATGTGTAATATGGGAGTCTTCAGACATGAAGACTGAAAGACTCAGGGAAAACAGTGTATTTTTATGCTTGGGTTTGTTGAAGAATGTACAGCCTTGCAGAAACGTGATTGGACTAAAAGGTAAAACTAAGAGTAATAAACTGAGAGGGGAAACCCAGCAAGTTCTATCTATTCAGATTTCTCTTGTCCTCTCTGGGTACCATTCATTCGTCCCAGGCTTGGGGAAGAACCCTTCTGGACAGAGAGTCTTCAAGGGAGAAGAGAGAAGGAAGAGAGTGACCTTTTTTTTTTGGTTTTATGGGTTGCTTTGGGGCAAATGGATTCAGGTTTCTATGACCAAATTTGGGGAAGAGAAATTCTGCTTTCTATGACTTGGTTGAGGTCATAGATACTTTTGGTGTTGCCTAACCATGTTAAAGTTTTTTTTTTTTTTCATATAGCCACTTATATTTGTCTCATATATATACCAAATATTGCTACCAGTTTATAGTTTGCACCTTAATTTTATAAATGGTGTTTTTGAGATAATTTTACTTCTAGTAGTGAAACTATCAATTTTTCTTTTTTAATTATTATTTGATCTTTATAGCTTTTTTACATCATGGCTATGCATCTTTAGAGTGTGAATTGGGAACCATTCACATTTTTTTATTCTCTGTAATAATTTGCATAGCAGGGAAATGATCTCTTCCAATGAAGTTTGAACTATTGGCCATTTGGAATTGCTTGGTTATGATAACTTTCTTGGAATTTAGCTTCCGACATTTTCTTCAAAATCACCCAATATTCATCTACTTTGAGTCAGTTTTCTTTTCCAGAATATCACCTACTTTATTTTATTGCTTGGTTATGACAACTTTCTTGGAATTTAGCTTCTGATAATTTTTTCAAAATCACCCAATACTATTATTGTTAAGATTAGGATTCATCTACTTTGAGTCAGTTTTCTTTTCCAGAATATCATCTACTTTATTGAAATTTTATAATTTATTAACATAAAATTGTGCCTATTATTTTAATTTCCTTTGGTAACCTCCTTTTTATTTATTAACGAGTTTTTCTATCTTCTCTCTTTTTTTGTTAACTTTAATAGCATGTGGTTTATTTAGTTCATAAAATTCTTCAAGTTTTTTGTTTTATTACATAATGTGAATGTCTTCATTTCTTAGGTTCTCTGACTGTCAGGAACACCTTGTATACCAGGAAAGGCATGTTTCCTTGTCCTTTAGAGTATTTAACATTTTATCTTCAGTGTATAGAACAGTATTGTAGATTCTCGATAAATGCTCCTTGAATAGGTTATTAGAAAGTGGAGATCAAGGTGGGGGCACGGAGGGAAGAAAATAGAGTAAATATGAAAAGCATACATTTAAAGAAAATGAACAAAGAGAGAATTGAAAAAACATTGTTATATTCATAAGAATTTATTCTCTGCTTTATATCCTAAATTACACCACTTTTAGCTTAGGGATTATAGATAGTACAGATTCTCAAGTATGTGTCTGTTTATTCACTGCTATAAATAACTACCTGATACTGGGTAATGTATGAAAAAAAGAGGTTTAATTGATTCACAGTTCTGCATGCTTAACAGGAACATGACTGAGGGGGCCTCAGGAAACTTACAATTGTGGCAGAAGGGCAAAGGGGATGCAAGTATGTCTTACAGTGGTAGAGTAAGAGACAGAGAGCACAAAGGGGAAGTGCCATACACTTTCAAACAACTCTTGTGAGATCTCAGTATCACAGAAACAGCAAGGGGGAAGTGTGCCCCTATGATTCAATCATCTCCTGGAAGCCCGTCCATTGACATGTGTGGATTACAATTCGAGGTGATATTTGGGTGGGGACACAGAGCCAAATTATATCAGTCTGTATTAGTCTGTTCTCACACTGCTATGAAGAACTATCTGAGACTGGGTAACTTATGAAGGAAAGAGGTTTAATTGACTCACAGTTCTGCAGGCTGTACAGGAGGCCTGGCTAGGGAGGCCTCAGGGAACATGCAATCATGGAGGAAGGTGGAGGGGAAGCAAGAACCTTTTTCACATGGTGACAGGAGAGAGCAAAGGGGGAAGTGCCATACCCTTTTAAAAAATCAGACCTCATCAAAACTCACCCACTATTATGAGAACAGCAGAGGGGATATTCACCCCATGATCCAATCTCCTCCCACCAGGTCCCTCCTGCAACACTGGGAATAGTGATTCAACATGAGATTTGGGCGGGGAGACAGAGCCAAACCATATCAGGGTCTGAGGCCTGATTGCTGGAAATGGAAGAAAGTATGCTAAGGTCATCTGACCAGAAGCTGTCTTAATTTATTTACACTGTGATTATTTTGTTTGGGATTGAAATATCCCCTTTCCCTGCATTCATCATATGTATGTTATCCTGTCATCCTGCACTATGAGCATCTGATTTGAAGGTATTTGGGGTTGCTTCATACAATTCCATCACTTTGTGGAACAACAGCAAGATGTCTGGCAATAGTTTTTGGACAATTAGATATGGTCAGCTTGAGATATTGTAAGAGGTTGAAGTTTGATTCAGTTTTGTGAAGGAAAACATGTATATCTTTTAAAGGATTTCTTAAATTTACTCTCAAGAGATTAATCTCATTTCATATTCTTCCTTGAACCACCTAAATTTCTTCTATATACCACAGGACCTTTACCAGAAGCATTGGTAACCATGGCTCTCTTTTTTCCCGTGGACATATGTTTTCTTATCTTGTGAGTTATTAGCTCTATCCAGTGAATCAGGGAGAACACACAGGTGCATTCAATTAATTTCTTAGCTCAAAGGCATCAATCTGCAGTTTCTCACATCCATTATATATGTCGGTAGTGCCTTTTATGAAGGCTGACTGCTATTTCTGAGACAGCACAAATTTAACCTGAGTGCTTGGACAGGTTTTCTTGATGACATGGTTGATTTCCAAGGGGATTTTATTTTGAGCAAGAACATGATTTTGAGAAATGGTAGAAGAGGTATTTTGGAGTAGATTTACTTTACAAACTCCCTCAAAATCCATTTTTATTTCAGTCTAAGTTTCAAAGCAAATGTCACTTTACCTAGTAACAGAACTCTTCCAGTGTGTAAAACATTTTTGTGATTAATGTTCTTAAATTATGATTGATTCAACATACATTGTTGATTACATACTATGTGCCAGATACTACGCTAGACACTGAAGTTCCAAAATAAAATGGGTGCTCTTGCCTCAGAGATGAGAGTGTGTATAGTAGGGTGACTGATTATCAAACCAGTATAATAAAATAAGGTACATGTTATGTGTTGCTATGAGACTGTGTTCAAAGGGCACTGAGAAAAGAACAAATGGCATACATCTTTAATGTTATGTTCTTTTGTTATGGAAGAAGATAAAAATAAGCAATGGCTAGGATTAGTGACAAGATAGCAATTGTGAAATAAAATAGGTGGCACAGTTACACCGGAAGCAGAATGATAATTTAGTACTCAATTGATAAAATGACTGCACTTTCACAATGGATTATCTACTTTCAACCAAACCCAGGTCACTTACATTGCGGGGAAAAAGTCTCCATCAAAATAAAGTTCACTCATACTATTTGACTGCTTTTAGTATTAACTGTGTTTATTTTTTGATAGTTGATAAATAGCTGTGTTTTGAATATATTGCTCTTGATTCACAGGGAATATATAGGTATATATATTACACATAGACACACACACACACACACACACACACACACACACACACACGCTGAATAATTTTCTTAACTCTTCTTCCAGATCTTTCACTAGATCTTTTTCAGACATATGCTTCTTTTAAGTCTCCAAATACTTATTCTTCTACTTTACTATGTGGTACTTTTTTTCTTTCATGTTCCATGGCATTGAATATTATGAGATTTATTAAAACACAGATTTTGTTAGATTATGAGACAGGAGGATCACTTGAGCCCAAGAGTTTAAGATGAGCCTTGGCAATAAAGTAAATCCCCATCTCTCTCAAAAAAAAAAAAAAAAAAAAAAATCCAGTGTGGTGGTGTGCACCTGTAGTTCAGCTCTACTCAGAAGGATGAGGTGGGAGGATAACTTGAGCCCAGGAGTTTGAGGCTGCAGTGAGCTATGATTGTGCCATTGCACTCCAGCCTGGGCAACTGAATGAGACCCTGTTTCTCTCCCACCCCCACAAAAAGAAAAGAAAAGAAAAAGAATACTGGATGAATGATTGCTCTTGATCTTTCTCCTGTTTATGAGTGGGAGTTAGTTTTTTTCCATAGGTTCACAAGGAGCAGGTTAAGTCAGTTCATTCTTTCTAGTTCATATTTCAAAACCTGTTAAGTGTTTTCAGGCACATCTCTGCAGTATTGCAGGTTTATCTTCCTTCTACCCGTGTCTATTGGTTGTCTGTTTCTCTCAGCAGTCACTAATATGTGAAAAACTGCACTTTTCAATATGCATGATTACCAGCATTCTTCGCATCTCTACTTCCACTATAGTAATCTTGTTTTCTGATTTATGTAGGACTTGGGTCTTTTAGTTAGAAAAGAGATTTAAGAGGATGTAAGAAATATACTGCTACAAGTTTTAGGCATTCTCTTCCAAAGAGGTAAAACTGAGAACAAATGCAAAGTTTTCTCATTATTCCCTATCATTTCTTTTCACTAAAACACATTTCCAACTTAGGAGATGGGAAAAGGTCACTTGGGCTGCTAAGCAAGACCCCACAGACTTGAAAGAATGGTGGGATTTTATAGGTGGAGAACATTCCATGCAGAAGAAAAACCGAGAGTCTGGTTAAGATTATGACCCCAAATTATATCCAGTATGTTCAGGGGATAATTGTTATTTGCTAATATGGTAGTGCAACTAGGAGAATGAGCATTTGTAAATAACCAATGAGAGAGAAATTTGTAAAGATAATTTGGGTCTAGATTCTGGAAGAGATTAAGTGTTTTTGTTTTGTTTTGTTTTTCCTTTGTAAATGAAGTTGACATCATATTTTGTTGTTACCTTGACTAAAGAAGTTGAGTTTTATAAGAGATGGTTAGCGTCTTTTCATCTATTTTAAACCTTTGTCACAAATGCTACATGAGTTGGGATATGTTGACTTTCAATGCATATTCAGATCTGATTACTTTTCATCAGCTCCACCTCAGTTAGTTGGACTTCCCAATATATCTCATTTAGATTATTACCTTGGCATTCTTGTAAGTAGTTAATATGGCTTGGTTCTGTGTCCCCACCCAAATCTCATGTTGAATTGCAATTCCCAATGCTGGAGGTGGGGCCTTTTGGGAGGTGACTAGATCATAGGAGTGGTTTCTAATGGTTTAGCACCATTCTCCTAGTGCTGTCTTATGATTGCCTTCTTACGAGATCTGGTGGTTGAAAAGTGTGTAGCACTCCCCATTTCACTTTCTCCTGCTTTGCTATGTGAAAATTATACCTGCTTCCCTTTTGCATTCTGTCATAATTGTAAGTTTCCTGAGGCCTCCCCAGCCATGCTTCCTGTACAGTCTGCAGAACTTTGAGCCAATTAAACCTCTTTTCTTTATAAATTACCCAGTCTCAGGTAGTTCTTTATAGCAGTGTGAGAATGGACTAATACAGAACGTGGGTATCATGGAAGTAGGGTATTGCTATAAAGATACCTGAAAATGTGGAAACAACTTTGGAATTGGGTAATGGGCAAAGGTTGGAACAGTTTGGGGGACTCCAAAGAAGACAGGAAGATAAGGGAAAATTTGGAACTTCCTAGAGACTTGTTGAATGGTTGTGGCCACAATGCTGATGTGATATGGACAGTGAAGTCAAGGTTGAGGTGGTCTCAGGTGGAGATGGGGAACTTATGGGGAACTGGAGCAAAGGTCACTCTTGCTATGCTTTAGGATAAAGACTGGCAGTATTGTGCCCCTTCCCTAGAGATCTGTGGAAATTTGAACTTGAGAGAGATGAGAGAGATAATTTAGTGCATCTGGTGTAAGAAATTTCTAAGCAGAAAAGGGTTCAAAAAGTGGCCTGTTCACCTCTAAATACCTATGATTATTTGCAAAAACAAAGAAATAACCTGAAACTAGAACTTATATTTAAAAGGAAAGCAGAGAATAAAAGTTTGGGAAATTTACAGTCTGACCATGTGATAGAAAAGAAAAACCCATTTTCTGGGGAGAGAACCAAGGCCATCACAAGTCTCAAGGCCTAAGAGGGAAAAAAGGTTTCATGGGCCAGGCCCAGGGCCTTGCTGCTCTGTGAAGCCTCAGGGCATGGTGCCCTCTGTTTCAGTTGCTCCAGCTCCAGCCATGGATAAAAGAGGTCAAGGCACAGCTCGGGCCATTACTTTAGAGGATGCAAGCCCCAAGGCTTGGCAGCTTCCATGAAGTGTTGGGTCTGTGGGTGTATAGAAGACAAGAATTGAGGCTTGTAACCTCTGCTTATATTTCAGGGGATGTATGGAAATACCTGGATATCCAGGCAGAAGTCTGATGCAGAGGCAGAGCCCTCATTGAGAACCTCTATGAGGGCAAAGCAGAGTGGAAATGTGGAGTTGGAGCTCCCACACAGAATCTCCACTGGGGCACTGCCTAGTGGAACTGTGAGAAGAGAGCCACTGTCCTCTAAACCTCAGAATAGTAGATCCATTTATGGCTTGGACCTTGTGTCTGGAAAAGCCACAGGTATTCAATGCTGGCCCATGAAAGCACCTGAAGGCATTGGGAGACCACCCCTTGCATTAGTATAGCCTGGATATGAGACATGGACTCAAAGGAGATTATCTTGTAGCTTTAAGATTTAATGACTGCCCTGCTAAGTTTCAGACTTGTATGGGGCCTGTAACCCTTTGTTTTGGCCAATTTCTCCCTTTCAGAATGGAAACATTTACCCGATGCCTGTTGTCTTCATCATATGGATATTCATTTTCCTAAGCACTACTTGTTGAAAAGACTGACCACTCCCCAAGTTACATTCTTGATGTCTTTGTCAAAAATGATATCATTTTAGATGTATGAATTTGTTTAAGGGTTCTCTATTCTGTTACATTACTCTATATGTCTGTTTTTATGCCAGTACCAATCTGTATTGGTTACTATAGCTCTGCAGTATAATTTGAAGTCAGGTAATGTGATCCCTGTAGTTTTGTTGTTTCTGGTCAGGAGAGCTTTGGCTATTCTGAGTCTTTAGTGGTTCCATATACATTGCAGGATTTTTTTTTTCTATTTCTGTGAAGAATGTCACTGGTATTTTGATATGGATTGCATTTAAAAGTAAATTGCTCAGAATATTATGGACATTTTAATGATATTGATTCTTCCAATCCATCAAATATCTTTCCATTTGTTGGTGTTCTTTTCAACTTTCTGTAATAGTGTTTTATAATTTTCATTGTAGAGATCTTTCTCTTTCTTTAAGTTAATTCTGAAGTATTTTATTTTACTAGTTTTTTGAGGTTGTTATTGTGATGGGATGTTGAATTTTTATCAAATGTTTTTTAACATAAATTGAAATGCTCATATAGGTTGATTTGTGGGTGTTGAACTGCCACACTTAGTCATGATGAATTATCCTTTTAATGTGTTGTTGAATTTACTAGTATTTTGTTGAGGACTTTTGGATCAATGTTCATCAGGGATGGCTTTAGATTTCTTTATGGTTCAATCTTCTGGCCTGTATGTGCCTAGGAATTTATCCATTATTTGAGATTTTCCAATTTATTGGCATATAGTTGCTCATAGTGGTCATTAATGGCCTTTTGTGTTTCTGCAATATCAGTTGTAATGTCTCCTTTTTCATCTCTGATTTTATCTATTTATGTCTGCTTTCTTTTTATCTTAGTCTAGCTAAAGCTTTCTCGATTTTAAAGGCTTGTCAATGTTTAATTTTTCAAAAAACCAACCTTTTTGTTTTGTTAATCTTTTGTATTGTTTTTTTCATTTCAATTTATTTATTTTAAATCTTTATTATTTCTTTCCTTCTGCTATTTTAGATTTGGTTTACTCTTACATTTTTAGTTCAGATGTGTCATTAGGTTGTTTATTTGACTTTTTTTCTTCTTTATTGATATAGGCACTTATAGCTACAAACCTCCTTCTTAATAGCTTTCACTGCATCACACAGGTTTTTGTATGTTGTTTCCATTATCATTTGTTCCAAGACATTTTCCCTTCTTAATGCCATCAAAATTTCCTTATTAACGTCATACTTGACCCACTGGTTATTCAGGAGCGTATTGTTTAATTTCCATGTGATTGTATAGTTTCCAAAATTGCTCTTGTTATTGATTTCCAGTTTTATTCCATTGCGGTCAGAAAATATGCTTGATACTATTTCAATATTTTAAATGTTTTAAGACTTGTTTTGTGACCTAAAACATGGTCTATTCTTGAGAATGATTTATGTGCTGAGAAAAAGAATATGTATGGTATAGTGGTTGAATAAAATATTATGTAGATTTTGCCTATAATGCAGATTAAGTTTTATGCTTCTATAGTGTAGATTAAGTTCAATGTTTCTTTGTTGATTTTGTCTGAAAGATCTGTCCAATGCTGAAAATGAGGTGTTGAAGTCTCCGGCTATCATCGTATTGGGGCCAATCTTTCTCTTTAACTGTAATAATAGTTGCTTATATATCTGAGTGCTCCAGTGTTGGGTGCATATATAGCTACAATTGCTATATCCTCTTGTTAAATTGACCCCTTCATCATTATATAGTGGCCTTTTGGCTCTTCTTATAGTTTTTATCTTGAAATCTGTTTCTGTGTGATGTAAGTATCACTACTCCTTTTCTTGCTTTCAGTTGGCATAAAATATCTTTTTCCATCACTTTATTTTAAGTCTATGTGAGTTTTTATAGGTGAAGTATATTTCTTGTAGGCAATAGATGAATAAGTCTTATTTTTTAATCCACTCAAGCAGTCTATATATTTTTATTGGAGAGTTTAGTTCATTTCCATTCAATGTTATTACCGATAAGCAAGGACTTACTCCTGCCACTTTGTTATTTGTTTTCTGGTTGTTTCATGGTCTTCTTTTCTTTCTTTCCTCCCTTGTTGTCTTCCTTTTAGTGAAAGTGAATTTTTTTCTGGTAGTATGTTTTAATTTCTTGCCCTTTATTTTTTGTATATCTATTTTACGTTTTTTAGTTTAAGGTTACCATGAGGCATGCAAATGTTGCCTTGTAATTCATTATTTTAAGCTGATAAGCAACTTAATACTGTTTGTAAAGCAAACAAACAAGCAAAAAAATAAAAAAAAAAGCTAATAAAACTCTACACTTTAAATTTGTCCTCCTGCTTTTTAACTTTGTATTCTTTCTACTTACATCTTATTGTACTCTCTGTGTCTTGGGAAGTTGTTGTTGCAATTATTTTGGATTGGTTTATCTTTTAGTGTTTCTACTTAAGAGTAGTTACACAGCACAGTTACAGTGTTATAATAAAGTCTTTGTTTATTCTTCATGTTTGAATAATATTTTCACTGAATTTACTATATCAGGATGTAAGATTTTTCCTTCAGAACTTAAAATGTGTCATGCCATGTTCTCTCCTGGTCTGTAAGGTTTTCACTGAAAAGTCTGCTGTCAGATGTATTGGAGCTCCAGTTTTACTCTTCTACATGTGGCTAGCCAGTTATCCCAGGACTATTTGTTGAATAGGGTGTCCTTTCCCCACTTTATGTTTTTATTTGCTTTGTTGAAAGTTAGTTGGCTGTAAGTATTTGGTTTTATTTCTGGGTTCTCTATTCTGTTCCATTGGTGTGTGGCCTATTTTTATACCAGTACCATACTGTTTTGGTGACTATGGCCTTATAGTATAGTTTGAAGTTGGGTAATGTGATGCTTCCAGGTTTGTTCTTTTTGCTTAGTCTTGCTTTGGCTATGCATGCTCTTTTTTGGTTCTGTATAAATTTTAGGATTATTTTTTCTAGTTCTGTGAAGAATAATGGTGGTATTTTGATGGGAATTGCAATGAATTTGTAGATTGCTTTTGGCTAGGTGGTCATTTTCACAATATTGATTCTACCCATTCATAAGCATAGAATGTGTTTCTGTTTGATTGTGTCATCTATGATTTCTTTCAGCAGTGTTTTTTAGTTTTTCTTGTAGAGGCCTTTCACCTCCTTGGTTAGGTATATTCCTAAGTATAACTTTTTTGGAAGCTATTGTAAAAGGGGTTGAGTTCTTGATTTGGTTCTCAACTTTTTCACTGTTGGTGTATAGCAGAGCTACCAAATTGTGTACATAAACTTTGTTAAATTCATATATCAGTTCTAGGAGCTTTTTGGATGAGTCTTTAGGGTTTTCTAGGTCTATAATCATATCATCAGCAAACAGCAACACTTTCTTTTCCTCTTTTACTGATTTGGATGCCCTTGATATCTCTGTCTTATCTGACTGATCTGGCTATAACTTGCAGTACTATGTTGAATCAAAGTGATGAAAGTAGGCATCCTTTTCTGGATCCTTATCTCTCACCTTATACAAATATCAACTCCAGATGGATCAAAGACTTAAATATAAGACCTGAAACCATAAAAATTCTAGAAGACAACATGAGGAAAACCCTTCTAGACAATGACTTAGGCAAAGACTTCATGACCAAGAACACAAAAGCAAATGCAACAATAACAAAGATAAATAGGTTAGACTTAATTAGACTAAAAAGCTTCTGCACAGCAAAAGAAATAATCACTGCACAGCAAAAAAAAGTAATCAATCAGCAGAGTTAATCACTGCACAGCAAAAAATGTAATCAATCAGCAGAGTTAACAGACAAATTATAGAGTGGAATAAACTCTTCATAGTCTATATATCTGACATAAGACTCATATCTAGAGTATATATATATAGACTTGAATAGACAATTCTCAAAAGATAAACAAACGACCAACAAGTGTATGGAAAAATGTTCAACATCACTAAGTATCAGGGAAATAGGAATCAAAACCACAATGTGATACCACATTTCTCCTGAAAGAATGTCCATAAATCTTTGGGAAATTCTTATTATACCTTTGAATAAACTTCCTACTCCTCCACCTCCTCTTTAAGGCCAATAAGTTTTACATTTCTCATTCTGAGGTTATTTTCTAAATCTTGTAGATACGCTTCATTCCTTTTTCTCCTCTGACTGTGTATTTTCTTCTCTGACTATATTTTCAAACAGCCTATCTTCAAACCCATAATTATTTCTTCTGCTTGATCAATTCTGCCATTATGAGACTGTGATGCATTCTTCAGTATGTCAATTGCATTTTTCAACTCCAGAATTACTGCTTAATTCTTTTTAATTATCTCAATCTCTTAGTCAAATTTATCTGATAGAATTCTGAGTTTCTTCTCTGTGTTATCTTGAATTTTGTTGAGTTTTCTCAAAGCAGCTATTCTGAGTTATCTTGTCTGAAAGGTCACATATTTCTGTCTCTCCAGAATTTGTCCCTGGTGCCTTATTTAGGTTTTTTGTTTGTTTGTTTGTTTTGTTTGTTTGTTTGTTTTGTGAGGTCATTTTCCTGGATGGTCTTGATACTTGTGGTTGTTCATCATTTTCTGGGCATTGAAGAGGTAGGTATTTATTGTAGTCTTCACATTCTGGGAAGTTTGTAACCAAACTTCTTGGGAAAGCTTTCAGACATTTAAAAGGACTTGATTGTTTTTGGTCATTGCATTCTTATCTGCATTTGAGGGCACCCCAAGTCCAGTAATGCTGTGGCTCTTGCAGACTCATATAAGTACTACCTTGGTGATCTTGGGTAAGATATGAAAAAATTTCTTGCATTACCAGGTGGAGACTCTTGTTCCCTTACTTTCTCTCAAATAATGGAGTCTCTCTTTGCTGAGCTGCCTGGAGCTGGGGGAGGGGTGACACAAATACCTCTCTGCCCACCACCACTGGAACTGTTCCGGGTCAGACCTGAAACCAGCACAGCACTGGGTCTTGCCCAAGGCCCATGGTAACCACTGCTGGGCTATCACTTATGTTTTCTTAAGGTTCTAGGACTCTACAATCAACAGGTGGTAAATCTCTCCTCAGGCTCTCATCCTTCCCTTCAAAGCATTGACCTTCCCCCAGCCTTGGGCAGGTCTCAACATGCCATCTAAGAGCCAGAACCTGGAGTAAGAAATTTTAGGGATCTATCTGGTGCTCTATTCTACTCTGGCTAAGCTGGCACCCAAGCCACAGGGCAAAGTTTTTCCCACTCTTCCACCTCCCCTCTTGACACTGGCAGAAGAACCTTTCCCCATCACTGCTTCAGGGCTACATCAAGTACTGCCTGGCTACTACTGGTGTTCACTCAAGGTCCAAGACCTCTTCAGTCAGCTTGTGGTAAATGCCGCCAGGCCTAGGATTCTCCTTTCAAGGCAGTGGGCTCCTCTCTGTCCCAGAGAAGGTACAGAAATGCTGTCCAAGAGCTCAGACCTGAAATCAGGTACCCAAAAAGCCTGTTTGGTGCTCTACCCCACTGTGACTGAGTTAGATCCTAAGCTGAAAGACAAAATCCTCTTTACTCTTGCCTCTCCTTTTCTCAAGCAGAAGGGGGTCTCTCCCTGTAGCCACTTGAGCTGGGAATGTGCTGGTTCACATCTGAAGCTAGCACATCTCCGAGTCTCACTCAGTGACCCTGGTGAGTACTGCTTGGCTACTATCACTGATTATTCCTGACCCAAGGGATCTTTATTCAGCAGATAATGAATCCTGCCAGAATTGGGTCCTTCCTTTCAAGGGAGTGGGTTACCTTCCTGCTAAGGATGTATATAGAAATGTTATCCAGAAGTTAGGGGCCAGAGTGGGGGTCTCAGGATGCTGCCTATCCTACTGATTGCCCTAGCCTACAGTGACTGAGCTGGTATCCAAGTTGCAAAGCAAAGTGCTCTTAATTCTCCCCTCACCTCTCTTTAGGTAGAAGGAAGAATCTGTCTCGGAGATGTTTTCTAGGGTTGGGGGAGGGATGACAAAACCACTCCCTTTGCCACCCCACCTGGTGTCTCACTGGATCATATACATCTTAAATCCACTGATTTCAAGCCCAGCACAGTTCTAGAACTTGTCCAGGAATTGCAGTCCTCGTGGCCTAGACTGCCTTTTCCATTTATTTAGAACCCCAGAGCACTTATGTCTGCAGTGGTAGGGACTGCTGTAACTCAGATTCCAACCACTGGGATGGTCAGTTTTCCTCTGGCTAGGGCTGGTCTAAATGTCCTGCCTGTGAGCTCCAACAAGTTCTGCCTGGTGTTGCTTTCACCTGTGACAGACAGCACTGAGTTCCAATGCAAAGTCTCACAATCATTGTGTTTTCCTCCCTCAAATGCACAGATTACTTCTTTGCATGTGGCTACCACTAAAGAACTGGGAAGAGGTGGCATGGGCAATTCAAGACTGTTTTTCCTACTCTCTTTGGTGCATTTTTCAGTAATATAAAGTTAAAACCAGGTACTATGTGCACACACCTGATTTTTGGTTCTTACGAAGGTGCATTTTTTGTGAGGATAGTTGTTCAATTTGATGTTCCTTTGGGGAGGACAATTAGTGGAGGATTCTATTCAGCCATCTTGCTCTGCCTCCTCCCTCATTGCACTTCTTATCTTCTTTACCCAGCTTTACTTTTCTCCCTAGAGCATATTACCACCTAATATATTGTGTACTTGCTTGTTTATAGTCTCTCTTTCCCCTTTATGAGGATAAGGACTTTGATTTTGTTTATTCACCTCTATATCCCCAGGGCTTAAAAGAGAGCTCTTCATGAAGTAGATGCTCAATATATTTGTAGAATAAATGGCATGAAGTGATACATGCAAGGTGAATGGGTAGAGTATAGCAGTTTCATAAAGAAGCAATTAAGGAAGAGGTTTCTCAGGATGAGACACTTGAGCAGAGGCTAGGGAAGGAGTGGGCCCTGTGAACATCTGGGGGAGTGTCATAGGCACAGAAAGAGAAAGGGAATGTGTTCTGGGAAAGAAACATGCTTGGAGACCAGTGATTTATCTTGGTGATGATAATGAGTAATAACAAATCTTCTATTTTAATTAATGTTATCCTCTTATTATTTATTTTAATATAGAATTCTAAGTCAGAAGTTGAAAGTGAGTGACCATTGAGCCAAATACAGCCGAAAGATACATTTCGTTTGGCACACATAATTTTTTTAAACGACAAAATTATTTGCTAGCATTTAAAATGGAAAGATTCACTTCTGGTTCTTTTAGACTTTTTGGTTTCTCCTGAACAATCAACATATTAAAAAGCCAGTGCCAGCAAGCAGTTGGAACTGAGCAGTGGTGCTCTCTATAATGAGACTCAGTCTATTTAGTTTTATTTCTCATCTTGCTCTACTGTCCTCAATCTACTTGCTGCATTCACTAATGTTATCTGCCCCAACCAGAAGGCATTCGTTGTAGTCATACTCTTGGGTGCACTGAAAAAATATAATTTTTATACGTTTAAAGAGTATAAGTGCAATTTTCTTACATGAATATATTGTGTACTGCTGAAGTCTGGGTTTTTAGTATACCCATCACTTGAATAGTGAACATTGTACCGAACAACCAGTTTTTTTCAATCCTCATCCCACTCCCTCCCTCCCTCCCACCTTTTGCAGTCTCCAATGTCGATTTTTCCAATTTGTATGTCCACGTAGGATGACATGAATATTCTATGAATATTCTTTCAAAAAGTGTCTGAGAAAGTTCACCTGAAAATGGCATGTGCACTTTTGTAAGTAAAGCTTAACGACTGTTTAGAGGCTTTTATAATACATTAGAGGCTCCTGACAAAAATAATATTAAGAAAAGATTATTTTTTAAATTGCTCTTTGTTCACAAACTTTTCAACTGAAATATAGAAATGCATAATTTACTGAAAATAATATGACTTTTAGTTGTCAAAAGTTTTAAGTTATGTCACAGTTAATATTTTATTAGATATATTTTATCAAAGGCAGACACAGCCTGTCATGCTGTAACTTAATTGTTTTTTGCAAAGATCATAGGGAGAATATGTTCAGAAATTTCCTCTTGTCTTGCACTGAGAGAGAGGATGATAGAAAGGGCACTCATTGAATTCTAATTATCTAACATCTAAGGTGCCCACTTCCTCAGGCTTTCCAATATTTGTCTGAACTTAAGCTTGTCTTCATTAAGCCCTTTTAAGGGCTATTTGGCTGTAGGAGCACAAGAACAGGTGATGTGAGTCTGCCCTATGTCTTGATCTCTATGAATTTATTCTAATTGGATATAACTGTACTGTTGTGAGATGCCTGGATATCTTTGAATAAAATGTAAAGGCTAAAATGTGTGAAGTAAATCATTTTATATGCTGCTCACACAGGTGATCAATGTGATAGTGTGATTCAATGAATGAGTCATTAGACTTTTAGTTTTCAGTAAGTGCTATTTAAAAGTAAAAGGATTCCTAGCTGTCTGAACTTAAGTTAGCAGAAACACCTGTGCAAATCTGGGAACCTGTACTTTAACTGAGCTTGAAGCTTTATTATAGGCACAATTAAACTAATTATACAACCAAATGTTCTCGATGTGATAAACTTCTCTGTACATTCATGTAAGAGCGTTTTGCAATTTTGCATTTTCTAGTTTGTACATATCAATTTGCTAGGAGAGGCATGCAAACTTTAATACATTTTAGAAATATTTTCATACTATAACTAAAATAGCAAATGAAATATAGTGTTTTTTAGGTCTGTAGAAGAAAGTGTTGCACTTAAAACTCTTTAAGTGTACAAAAAATAATGTACACATTGGCAGCTACCATGGCACAATTTGTGGCTCATTTGGGATGCTATAACACAATGTTTTTTATGAGGAAAAAAAATAGTCCATTTGGGCTGCTGTAACACAATTCCTTAAAATGAGTAATTTATATCTCTGGAACACAGCTAAAGCAGTGTTTAGAGGGAAATTTATAGCACTAAATGCCCACAAGAGAAAGCAGGAAAGATCTAAAATTGACACCCTAACATCAAAATTAAATAAACTAGATAAGCAAGAGCAAACAAATTCAAAAGCTAACAGAAGACAAGAAATAACTGAGATCAGAGCAGAACTGAAGGAGGTAGAGACACAAAAAACCCTTCAAAAAATCAATGAATTCAGGAGCTGGTTTTTTGAAAAGATTAACAAAATAGATAAACCGCTAGCCAGACTAATAAAGAAGAGAGAAGAATCAAATAGACACAATAAAAAATTATAAAGGGGATGTCACCACTGATCCCACAGAAATACAAACTACCATCAGAGAATACCATAAATACCTCTATGCAAATAAACTAGAAAATCTAGAAGAAATAGATAAATTCCTGGACACATACACCCTCCCAAGACGAAACCAGGAAAAATTTGAATCCCTGCATAGATGAATAAAAAGTTCTTAAATTGAGGCAGTAATTGACTACCGACCATAAAAAGCCCAGGACCAGACAGATTCACAGCCGAATTCTACCAGAGGTACAAAGAGGAGCTGGTACTATTCATTCTGAAACTATTTCAAACAATAGAAAAAGAGGGAATCTTCCCTAACTCATTTTATAAGGCCAGCATCATCCTGATACCAAAACCTAGAAGAGACAAAACAAAAAAAGAAGATTTCAGGTCAATATCCTGAATGAACATCAATGTGAAAATACTCAATAAAATACTGCCAAACTGAATCCAGCAGCACGTCAAAAAGCTTATCCATCATGATCAAGGTGGCTTCATCCCTGGAATGCAAGGCTGGTTCAACATATGCAAATCAATATATGTAACCCATCACATAAACAGAACCAATGACAAAACCCACATGATTATCTCAATAGACTTCAATAATTCAACAAAAAGCTCTCAATAAACTAGATATTGATGGAATGTATCTCAAAATAATAAGAGCTATTTGTGACAGACCCACAGCCAATATCATACTGAATGGGCAAAAGCCAAAAGTATTCCCTTTGAAAACCGGCATAAGACAAGAATGCCCTCTCTCACCACTCCTATTCAACATAGTATTGGAAGTTCTGGCCAGGGCAATCAGAGGAGAGAATGAAAGAAACGTATTCAAATAGGAAGAGAGGAAGTCATATTGTCTCTATCTGCAGATGACATGGCTGTATATTTAGAAAAGCCCATCATCTCAGTCGAAAATCTCCTTAAGATGATAAGCAACTTCCACAAAGTCTCAGGATACAAATCAATGTGCAAAAATCACAAGCATTCCTATACACCAATAATAGACAAACAGCCAAATCATGACTGAGTTCCCATTCACAACTGCTAAAAAGATAATAAAATACCTAGGGATACAGCTTACAAGGGACGTGAAGGACCTGTTCAAGGATAACTACAAACCACTGCTCAAAGAAATAAGAGAGAACACAAACAAATAGAAAAACATTCCATGCTCATGTATCGGAAGAATCAATATTGTATAAATGACCATACTGCTCAAAGTAATTTATAGATTTGATACTATCCCCATGAAGCTACCATTGATTTTCTTCACAGAATTAGAAAAAAAAAGACTTTAAATTTCATATGGAACCAAAAAAGAACCTGCATACCCAAGACAATCCTATGCAAAAAGAACAAAGCAGGAGACATCACGCTACCTGACTTCAAACTATACTACAAGGCTATAGTAACCAAAACAGCATGGTACTGGTACCAAAACAGATATATAGACCAATGGAAAAGATCAGAGGCCTCAGAAATAACACATCTACAATCATTGGATCTTTGTCAAACCTGACAAAAGCCATAAGGAAAGGATTCTCTATTTAATAAATGGTGTTGAGAAAACTGGCTAGCCATATGCAGAAAACTGAAACTGGACCCCTTCATTACAACTTATGCAAAAATTAACTCAAGATGGATTAAAGGCTCAAACATAAGACCTAAAACTTTAAGAACCCTAGAAGAAAATCTAGGCAATGCCATTCAGGGCATAGCCATGGGCAAAGGCTTCATGACTAAAACACCAAAAGTAATCGCAACAAAAGGCAAAACTGACAAATGAGATCTAATTAAATTAAAGAGTTTCTGCACAGCAAAAGAAACTATCACCAGAGTGAACAGGCAACCTACAAATGAGAGAAAATTGTTGCAATCTATTCAGCTGACAAAGGGCTAATATCCAGAAGCTACAAGGAAGTTAAAGAAATTTACAAGAAAAAAACAAACAGCCCCATCAAAAAGTAGGCAAAGGATATGAACAGAAATTTCTCAAAAGAAGACATTTATGCAGCCAACAAACATATGAAAGAAAGTTCATCATCACTGATCATTAGAGAAAGGCAAATCAAAACCACAATGAGATACCAGCTCACACCAGTTAGAATGGTGATCATTAAAAAGTCAGAAAACAACAGATGCTGGAGAGGATGTGGAGAAATAGAAATGCTTTTACACTGTTGGTGGGAATGTAAATTAGTTCAACCATTGTGGAAGACAGTGTGGCGATTCCTCAAGGATCTAGAACCAGAAATACTATTTGACCCAGCAATCCCATTACTGGGTTTGTACCCTAAGGACTACAAATCATTCTACTATAAAGACACATGCACAGGTATGTTTATTGCAGCACTATTAATAATAGCAGAAACTTGGAACCAACCCAAATTCCCATCAATGATAGACTGGATAAAGAAAATGTGGTATATATACACCATGGAATAGTATGCAGACATAAAAAAGGATGAGTTCATGTCCTTTGGAGGGATATGGATGAAACTGGACACCATCATTCTCAACAAACTAACACAGTAACAGAAAACCAAACACCACATGTTCTCACTCATAAGTGGGAGTTGAACAATGAGAACACGTGGACACAGGGAGGGGAACATCACACACCAGGGCCTATTGTGGGATGGGGGGCTAGGGGAGGAATGGCATTAGGAGAAATACCTAATCTAGATGATGAGTTGATGGATGCAGCAAACCACCATGGCATGTGTATACCTATGTAACAAATCTGCCCCTTCTGCACATGTATTCCAAAACTTAAATTAATAATAATAATAAAGTAATTCTCATTCATTGCTTGTGGGAATATAAAATGGTAAAACAATGAGTAATTTATAAATAATAGAAATTTATTGTTAACAGCTCTGGACACTACACCACTGACAGATTTGTTGTCTGGTAAGGGCTTGCTCTCTGCTTCAAAGATGGAAACTTCTTGTCATGTCCTCATATGGCAGAAGAGGTGGAAAAGGGGCAAACAGGTTCCCCTATGCCCTTTTATAAGGGCACTAATCCCATTCATTAGGGCAGAGCCCTCAAGATCTAATCACCTCCCAAAGGCCCCACCTTTTAATGTTTTGACATATGAATTTTGGAGGGACACAAACATTCAGACCATAGCACAGTTACATGTGTTAAGGTAAATTAAGAGAACAAGCCTAAAGAATCACTGAGCAAACAAGGCCAGTTAGGCCTCATAAGTGACCTTAACCTTGCTTGATTTACAAACAGAAGCAAAACTTAATTTGAGCTATTTCTTGTTAATGCCTGTATCAAAGAAAAACAGAACTTAAGCTCAACCAATCAGAAATAGCCAACTAACACATAATTATATAACTAGGGACTTTCCAACAGGATAGATCAAATAAAGCAACTGTAAAACTGTAATCAATCAAATATTGCCTTTGTTTTGCCTCCATGTTTGTCCTAGAAATTTCCCTCTTTTCCTTCCCTTAGTGGAGCTCCTGAATCACTAATGGTTTGGAGCTGCCCAAAACAGAAATTACTGTTTGCTCAAATAAACTCTATTTAAAGTTTTATGGTGCTTCAATTTACTCTTTCATATGTGAAAGTAAAGTCACTTTAAAATTGCTTCTAGTTGTAAATGAGTATTTTTGTTTGAATTACAACCTGTCACTTTAAATAAAAAAAGAAATGGTCAGCTATTTCATACAATCATTAAAGGTATTTCCTAATGATAAAGAAAATGGAAGATAGAGTATAATAAAAAATATATTAATTATGGAAATAATTTCCTTACCAAAACATGTGAGTCTTACATAATTTCCCCAAAGTTTGAATCTGACTCTCTTGCAGGAAAATATCTCATTAAAAATCAGAATATAATTTGCGTATCTGTTAAAAATATCGGATTTATGTTTATGTACACACATAATTTCAATTTGGCTTATTGCAGCTCATTTAGTGACTAATTCAAAAATTCTAGTGATTGGAAGTGTTCAAAAGTCCCTAGGTTTCTGTGAATCTTTACTGCAAGTGAACCATCTTAACATCTTTACAAATATAGTCACTATAATGAGATAGAATTCAAAAGGTCATTTTACCAGTGGTGCCAAAAGCGTGATTACTGAAGCAATCCATTAGGATTTGCTAACATTTAATTAAACACTTGACCCTGGCACCCTCAATAGGCACGTATGTCATATAGTAGCCTATGGGGAGTTATCCTGAGGGAGGTGTAGATGTCCTAAAACAAAGATGTTTACATAGCCTTTCGTGTATTCATTCGATTTCAACAAATTGTGATTATTGAAATTTATTTCTGCCTAATTAGGTAAATTTGCAGATTATATTAATCAGTTTTGATGAAACTAGACCTCTCAAAGTGAGCAAATGGTTTAAAAAATATTTCTGCGAAGAAATCCTAGCTTGAAGATATTACTGATAATGCAAGTGCAAATAATCAACAAGTAAATGGCAGAATTAACACTTCTGAAGCTAGCATTTGCTCTTTTGCCACATGGTGGACTCAAATCAATAACCTAATAAGATTTGAGATATTGGTTAAAAAATATATAAAATTATCAGGATGAGGCTTTTTGAAATTTGAATTACATCCAACATCATTAAGGACAAATCTTGTCCTAAGTGTTTATTTAGCCCTAAGAGGTTAGCTAATCATAGTAGAAAACCATTATGAGAACAAGACATTGAAAAACTAAGCACTGGGAAGCAAAAGACTATTCTTTCAATACTACTTAGAATTATTTGATAATGTATTACCTTGTAAAAGCTTAGTCAAATATAATAATTGTATAGATGATCAATTTGAGGTTTCTTAATTGTAAAAGATGAAATGCCATGTACTGTTAGGGAAACATTTGTTCTTGCTCTGGTTAAAAAGTAGCTGAAATGCTACATAGGAATTAACATAAAAACAAACTCAAAGCACATTTCTTCTCAGAAAATGCTATTGAAAGATGCATAAGAAACACTACTAAAGAAATAATAAAAAGTGATAAAATGTATTTCATGTATTTAGGGCAGGCAGGTTTACTATATAGCTCGATGAATGTACACGGTTTTCCAACATTTGGGCTATGGTACTTGCTAGGTTATGTTTCCTTTTGTAAGCTACCAAAATAAGATGTCCCATAAAGAATATGTTCTCAATATAAACAATTTCATTAAACAAAAAGTATTTTATTGACTAAGTCTATACATGTAACCACTGATAAAGCTGCTGATTGGTTTGTATAATAAAAATGTTCCTGGTCATGATTATAGAGATATATCTTCAAAATGGAAATTTATTCATTGTATTATTTGTAGAAAATAAATTGAAAATGAAATGACATCATTTTGAAATGTTATGAATATAGCTAATTTTGTAAAAAGAAGACTATTCAATAGAAGAACTCTTTGTATGTTATTTTTAACACAATACAAGTGACCATAAAAGTCTTTGTTAAGTACTGCAATTTGCTGGTACTTAAAGGAGGTGGCAACTTAAAAAAAGATATAATTTTTCTTTTAAAAAAGATAAGTTTCCTAAATTTGCTGACATTTTCAGGAATGAAGAAATGTACTACCTGGAAAATGTGTGTGTGTGTGTGTGTGTATATATATATATATAATTTTATATAAAATTATATATATATTTTAAAAATTTAAAAATAAAACATAATCTATTTCTTCAAGTTAAAATTGAGATGTTAACAAAGAGTGAGAAAATGAATATTTGTTCAAAGAAACTTATGTTATGACAAGAGAACATTGAGAATAGATACTTGGAAATATTCCCACAGT
This sequence comes from Papio anubis, assembly GCF_008728515.1. Lineage (NCBI taxonomy): Eukaryota > Metazoa > Chordata > Mammalia > Primates > Cercopithecidae > Papio > Papio anubis. The sequence goes on along the minus strand of NC_044981.1, from coordinate 91,516,724 downwards.
AATGTGGTTTTGTTGACAAAAACAATTCTAAGCATTTCACCTATAAACTCTAGTCTGCATATCTGAAATCAGAATTTTCTAGTCTGTAAAATCTCCCAAATGAAAAGCTTTTTTTAGGTTTTAAATATATTTTAAATATAAAATATACTTCTTATTTTGTAAGATTTGAATGCTATCAGAAAAGGTAAAAATTTACTAGCAGCTTCATAATTATTTATACTGATAGATGGGATTGAAAAAATGTATCATGATTTAGTAGGAGCTGCAATGACTCACTTTTTGTATTTGGGCTTATATAGTTTTCTAGGGCATCCTTTTTAGATATATATGGCCACTCAGACAAATATGAACATAATTTATAAACCAGACATTAAAATTAGCATCTCACAGAATGTTATGCAAATATTAATAAGATAAATTCTAAATAGTGTATACTTGGGGTATGTATTTACATTTTCCTTTTTTCTGTTTGAGTTTAGGATGAAAATATCCAGGTACTACTGATGTAAGCACACCTGCTGCTACAAGATGCCCCAGACTTGAGTTGCCCAGTTACATGAGCCTTAGTCCTAGTATAACGTCCTCACCATTGGAAGTGTCTACAACAGCTCGTTTTAAGACAGAATGTGAAACATTTTCTTTACAATATTATTTCTCTGTATTTTTTTTTTCATTTAGTCTAGAAAAAAGCCTTATTCTCACTTGTTTTTTAAATTGAAGTGTTACATAGTGACATTTGACTGTGTTTTCTTCTCATTCGAGTTAAAGCCTTGGACCCCTTGCCTGGATCCAAGGCACCACTTGGGAGTTACCACCACTCCCCACCTTTCCCTCTTCATTTTCTTTCTTTCTCTTTTCAAACATTATTAATTCTTTCCTGTTTTGAAAACAAAACTAACAAAAACAAACTTTCGCTTTTACTCTAGTTGTTATCTATTTTGTATTTCCTTATTGTCAAAGCATAAACAAATAGGAAATCTATTCTCTGGTCCAATTTCATCTTCACTCACTCCTTTTTCATACCTTGGAAAAGGTTGGAAAGACTCCATTATTTATAGTTGAAAATTTTCTGTTTTCAAAGTCACTAATGATGAATTGATAATCGAATGTCCCTTTTCTATTCGTCTCTGTGGCTTCTCTGAAGCGTTTCACACCATTGTCTAAAATCCTCATCATACCTCTTTTTTGTCACTTCTCTGATGTTACACTATCATACCCTCTTCTCTAGGATAGCTGTTCACTCTTTGCTCGTGTCCCTGAATTACCAAGTATCTATATTCATCACTGGTTAGTCCCTGACACTCTGGATCAAGGAGGAATATATTCTTTATATAGGAACCTTTTTGTGTTTTCCCCAAATAATTTTTTCCCATCATCTAATTCAGTCATGATACTGTCAGGAAACTAAATTGAACCCCAGATTATTCAAATGAAGAGACTTAAATAAAAGGATTGCAGACTTGCGGGCAGAGTGAGGGCTTAAGAAAAAAAGGATGGTGAGGTGCTTAGAAAAGAATAATATTGGGAAATTATCTCCACTTCAAGGGCTAAAGAAAAACAGAGACTCAAACTTACAAGAGCCCAGCAAGACCTGAAACCTGGCAGGAGGAGCTGTTTAGGTGGAGCTGTAATGGTGGCGGGAAACAGTTACTGTCAGAAATCAGACTTGAAGCCAGGAGGGAGCAGAGAAGAAACGCCCTGACTGCTTTCTCCTCCTACCAACCCCTCCAATTCCCTGTCCCTGCCTCCTATGGCCCAACCCAACCCGTAGCCAGCTGGTGAGTGAGGCTGGAAAGGCAGCCTGTGGAGATCAGCCTCCCGAGGAACAGAGTGGACAGAGAGTGAAGACAGCCAGTCAGTACATCACTTCTTTGCAAATAACTACATTTTTTTTTCCAGTGGGACCTCTCACATAAACCTTATTTCTAGGTCAACCATCTATTAGCTATTTCCACATGATTTTCTTTCTGTTCCTTCAAATACAGTATGTCTAAAGGCAAGTACCATCTCCTTTTTCCAAACCTGACCCTCAACTAGCCTTACATTTCAACTCATCCCATGCATGCTTCGAGATTTTCTCTGACCTGTATCCTAGTTCCACAATGTAATTCTGGGACCATATTCAACTTTACCTGAATCTTGGGATTCATTCTCTACTTTGAACCACACTGACAGAAATTTAATGCCTTGTTTCCAGTGTCTACCTCATCTTGCTCTTCCTATTACCCCATATCCTTGGGGAATGAGGTTTTGTCCTAGTGGCTGAAATCTGGCAGTTTACAGATGGTCTTCTGAGCAGCTGTGGTCCATCTGATCTGCCTGGGTCTCTGAAGGGACCCTATTCTTAAAGCCTCAGCTGTCTTGCTCTGCCTATCTTTTAGCGCACCTTTTGGGTGAGATTTTCCCCATGCTGACTCCCTGTCGAGGTGCCTTCTGGGTTAGTATTAGTCTCCAGGTTTACTGTTGTGTTTGCTATACTAGATTTTCTTTTTAAAATTTATATGCAAATCTGTGATCCCTAGTGCCTGCCTCCTCTGACAGGCAAGTATAGTTCTAGGTGCTAGTCCTTTCCAAGTGGAGGAGTTACTACTACTGGGTTGTTCCGAGTCATGGAGCTACTGTGATCAAGTTGAATAAGTCAGAAACTTTTTATTTTTATTTTTTTTGAGACTGGGTTTCACTCCTGTCGCCCAGGCTGGAGTGCAACGGTGTGATCTTGGCTCACCGCAACCTCCATCTCCCAGGTTCAAGCGATTCTCCCGCCTTAGCCTCCTGAGTAGTTGAGATTACAGGCACCCGCCACCATGACTGCCTACTTTTTGTATTTTTAGTAGAGTCAGGGTTTCACCTTGTTAGCCAGGCTGGTCTCGAATTCCTGATCTCAGGTGATCTACTGACCTCGACCTCCCAAAGTGCTAAGATTACAGGCATGAGCCACCATTCCCAGCCCTTTTAACCTTTGTTTTTTCTGATCTAAAAAACATGCCGGTAAACTATAAAAATATAAGAAAATACAAAAAAGCATTGCAAGCAAATAAAATCCACCTATGTTTCTAATGTCAACATCCTGAAATAAAAACTAATAATATTGGGGGAAATTTCTATTTCAAATATATATGGATACATATGTGCATATGTGTGTGTGTGTGGGGGGGTAATAAATACATACTTTAAAATGCATATATAGATAATGTTTATATAATTTTTCACATCTTTTATTTTTATTTATTTATTTTAGACAATAAATAAATGTCCTGCCCAGACAGGAGTGCAGCGGTGCAATCACAATTCACTGCAGCCTCAACCTCCTGGGCTCAAGTGACCCTCCCACCTCAGCCTCCTGAGTAGCTAGGACCACAGGCATGTGCCACCACACCCAAGTAATTTAAACATTTTTTTTGTAGAGTGGGGGCCTCCCTATGTTGCCTAGGCTGGTCTTGAACTCCTGGACTCACACTTCAGCCTCCCACAGTACTGAGATTACAGGCATGAGCAACTGCATCTGGCTCATATCTCTTTCAAAAATAATATATGTATATGCACAACATATTTACAAATAAATATATGAATAAAATATGTATGAAAATATATGTATAGACATGTGTACGTAGTTTTATAGCCCATCTTTTTAACTTAATATTTTTCATGAAAAAATAAGTTCCTAAATATTTTTGGAAACTATTTTACTGGCTAAATAATATTGCGTGTAAGGATGTGCCATGAGGCATTCTGTCACCCACTTTGTTGAATCCTTTTATTTGCTTCCAGCTTGTATCTTTGTAGAGCATCATATTTTTTTGCTTTAGGACAGAGTCTGCAAAGTAGAATTACTGAGTCAAAGGGAATCAGATTTATTAAAGGCTCTTGAAACACACTGTGAAGTTGCTGTCTAAACAAAATAAAGCAACATGTGCCTCTCCCAGAAGTGTTTGTGCACACAGGTACCAATGTCCCTTTTTGCCACATTCTTCTTACAGGGAATCTTTTTCTTAAATATTATTAATTTTAATTTTGTGGGTACATAGTATATATATATACACGATATATATATTATATATATATATTTTGTGTGTGTGTGTGTGTGTGTGTATATATATATGGGGTGCATGAGATGTTTTATACAGGCATACAATGTGAAATAATCACATCATGGAGAATGGGGTATGTATCCCGTCAGGCCTTCATTCTTTGAGTTACAAACAATGCAGTTACACTCTTTTAGTTATTTTAAAATGTACAATTAAGTAATTGTTGACTGCATTCACTCTGCTGTGCTATCAAATAGCAGGTCTTATTCATTCCTTCTGTTTGTTTCCAACCCATTAACTATCTCTCCCTGCCCCACAGCCCCTACTACCTGTCCAAGCCTTTAGTAACCATCATTATACTCTCTATCTCCATGAGTTCAATTGTTTTGATTATTACATCCCACAAATAAGTGAGAACAGGCAAAATTTGTCTTCTTGTGCCTGGCTTATTTCACTGAACATAATGATTTCCACTTCAATCTATGTTTTTGCAAATGACAGGATCTCATTCTTTTTATAGCTGAATAGTACTCCACTGTGTATATGTACTACATTTTCTGTATCCATTCATTTATTGACGAACATTTAGATTGCTTTCAAATCAGTTACTGTGAACAGTGCTGCAACAAACATGAATGTGCGGGTATTGCTTCGATAAACTGATTTCCTTATTTTGATATATACCCAGCAGTGGGATTGCTGGATCATATGATAGCTCAATTTTTAGTTTTTGAGGAGCCTCCAGACTGCTCTTCATAGGGGCTGTGCTAATTTACATTCCCACCAACAGTGTACAAAGATTCCCTTTTCTCCACATTCTCACCAGCATTTGTTACTGCCTGCCTTTTGGATAGAAGCCATTTTAACTGAGGTGAGATGATACGTCATTGTAGTTTTGATTTGCATTCCTCTGATGATCCATGATGTTGAGTGGCTTTTTATAGCCCGTTTCATTTGTGTATCTTCTTTTGAGAAATGCCCATTCAAACCTTTTTGCCCATTTTCTAATCAGATTATTACATTTTATCCCTATAGAGCTGTTTGAGTTCCTTACGTATTCTGGCTCTTAATCCCTTGTCAGATGGGTAATTTGCAAACATTTTCTGCCATTGCATGGGTTGTCTCCTCACTTTGTTGATTGTTTCTGTTGGTGTGCAGGAGCTTGTTAACTTGATGTGATTCCATTTGTCCATTTTTGCTTTGGTTGCCTGTTGTGGGGTATTGCTGTGGGGTATTGCAATACCTGCTCATGGGGTATTGCTCAAGAAATTTTTGCCCAGACCAATGTCCTAGAGATTTCCCCTAATGTTTCCTGGTGGTAGTTTCATAGCTTGAGGTGTTAGGTTTAAGGCTTTAATCCACTTTGATTTGATTTATTTATTTTTTTTGTATATGTTGAGAGATGGGGGTTATTTTCATTTTTCTGCATATAGATACCCAGCTTTCCCAGCATTATTTATTGAAGAGCCTGTCTTTTTCCCAGCGTATGTTCTTGGCACCTTTGTCGAAAATGAGTTCACTATAGGTGTCTGGATTTATTTCTAGGCTCTTTATTCTCTTCCACTGGTCTATGTCAGTACACATCATTTTGGTTACTATAGCTGTGCACTATAATTTGAAGTCTGGTAATGTGATTACTCCATTTTTTTTTTCCTTAGGATACCTTTAGGTATTCTGGATCTTTTGTGATCCCATATAAATTTTAGGATTTTTTTTCTATTTTTGTGAAGAACGTTATTGGTATTTTGATAGAGATTGGATTGAAATGTACATTGCTTTGGGTAGTGTGGACACTCAGACCACAAGATGCAGTCTTTCCAGCTCTTCTCCCCTCTTTCCAAAGGCAAAGGAGTTTTCCATGGTACCACTGCCTCCACAGGCCATGTCCCTTAAGGCCCAAGGGCTCTTACATCAGCTTGTGGTGAATGCTGCCTAGCCTAGGACTCACCCTTCAGGGCAGCGGGCTCCCCTCTGACCCAGAGCAGGCTTAGAAATTGCTGTCCAAGAGTCAAGTCATGAAATCAGGGACCCCAAGAACATACTTGCTGCTCTGCTGCCCTGTGGTCATGCTGGTGCCTGAAGCCAGAAACTGAGAAGCTCACCCAAGGCCCTCGACGTAGTACCTGGGTATCACTGCTGGTTATTCAAGGTCCAGTGACTCTTCCATTAGCAGGTGATAAATGCTGCCAGGACTGGGTCCTTCTCTTCAAGGCAGTGGGTTCACTTCTGGCCAGGTTGTGTCTAGAAATGTTGTTTGCAGCCAGGGTCTGGAATGGGGTCCTCACGACTCTGACCAGTGCTTTATCCTGCTGTGGCTTGGCTGGTATCCAAGATGCAAGACAAAGTCCTCCCTGGTCTTCCCTCTCCTCTTCTCAAGTGGAAGGCAATGGTCACTTTTGCACTCAGGAAATGTGCAGCCTGGGGTTTGGGGAGGGGTGATGCCAGCACTCCCTTTGCTGCCCTAGCTGATGTCTCACTAGGTCATATTTCCCCACACAGCGCACTGTCTCTAGGCCTACTACTGCACTAGGACTTGCCTAAGAGTTGCAGTACTTATGACCTAGACTGCTTCTCACGTTTATTTAGAAACACAGAGTACTGTAGCTCTTCCTGGAGAGGTTTGCAGAAAGCCATGTTCAGACCACTGGGATTTGTGATTCTCCTCTGGCTAGGGCTGATTTAAATGCTCCCTCCATGGTGGGAAGTGGGGTGTCAGCAGAGTTTGGTACAGTGTTCCTTTCTGCTCTAACAGGACAGCGCTGAGTTTAATGCCTCACAATTGCTATGCTCTCTCTCTCTCTCTCCCCCAGCATCCAGAGATGCTCTCCACACCACACTGTCACGTGGGGAAGGGGAAGAGAATCTTCCACAATTCAGGACTGGATTTTTTCTGTCTCTTCAGTGCAGTTTTCAGTGACATGAAACTAAAGACAGATACTATGGGTGCTCACCTGGTAACTGGTTCTTATGAAGGTGTTTTTCTGTGTAGGTAGTTGTTAATTGGTGTCCTTGTTGAAGGGATGATGGGTGAAGCATTCTATTCCTCTGTTTTGCTATGCCTCCTCCCTCTCGAGTATTTTTATATTAAAAAAATTCTCGACTTGTGTGGCCCAAATTTCCTTAGTGTTTAAATGATGTTTCTTTTACTGCATCATGATAAGCAGAGAACATTTTGAAGAAACTGGACTCCTTATTGTCTCACAGTAAAAACAAAATGGAGGACACCTTCCCTTATCTTTGTGTCCTCCCCGGCTTATTTTCCATTGGATGTGCTCTGTTTACTTGTGTCCCAAGGAGCCAGGGAAATTTGTACTTATCTATAAGAAGGATGGTAAATGAAAACTAGCCAGGAATCCCTTCCTGGATGAATGTACAGGGCACTCAGAAGTTAACGGTGCATTCCAAGGTTAGAGGTCTCGACTGGAGGCTATATCGGATGAAAATTTGACTCAAAACTCTGCTAACCTTTTTTTCTGTGATAAGACATGTAGAGAAACAATAAAGACAGTTTCAATTTCTTTTTGTGGCCTTTAAAAAACTATATTGTTCCTCCCTTCCTGCTCCCACTTCTTTTTGGTAAGTGTGATACTTGTTGATTAAAATGTAAAGAAAATGCACCATATGAGGTTCTGTGGTACTTTTCTTAATTTCAAGAACTGAAGTGTGAAATTCTCAATGCTGTCTTGTTTTGAGAATTAGCTCAGTAAACCTATCTCCAATTTTGCCCATAAAAAAGAGAAGCCATTCTCTTCAGTTTGTTTTATGAGGCTTTACTTCCATTTATCAGCCATTCCCTCTACAAGCAGAAGAGGATCTTGAAGATATATATATGCGTGTGTGTGTGTGTGTGTATGGATTGTTATTTCACTATATTAAAAACAATGAATCTTTCAGGTGAGAGTTTATAAGATAAGCTATATTGTCTCCATGACAAATGAAAGGTAAGATAAAGCAGTAAATATTTGTCTTAGTCAAAATAAGAGCTCAAAAATATTCTTGTGTTGTTAATTTTCATTTTTCCCTGTCATTAGCTTTGTACTATTTCTTGTCAATTTCACAAAGGGAACTAGTGCAAAACAAATGGAAAAGAGTTTCTGGCCTCCTCTCTCTTTTAAAAAAATAAAAAAAGAAATAAAAAGAAAAAGAGAAATCCCACATTTAAATCAAGCTTATCGTCACACATTTTGACATCAAAAAATGTTTTGCCAGTTGGAGACTGAAAACATGGATCTAATCAAAAGCTTCTTTTCTCATTAATTTCAATTTTCTTTTAGAGGTATTTATTTGCTACTTTTCAAAGGTGAGCTAATAATTTCCCTTAAGTCTGAGAACTCATCTTGAACAAAAATATCATAGAAAGAATCTATACATAGCACTTAAATCTTTTTTATCAGTCTTTTGCACCATGTGTAGTGAATTATGTCCTTCTTGAATTCATAATTAGAGGAGGGAGCAGATGGCTGGGACTTATTGTAAAATTTTATGCCTATTAAACAGTAAGTTATGCATTCTCAGTAACTATTCTTTGTTGTGAGATAAGCCAAATATTTAAATGATTTTAAAGGATGAAACAAAATACATTTTCTCCTGTAGATTAATGTGCTATATACATCAGAATCACTTGACAGTTAAGTTTTGAATTACTATGTGCTGACTGTATGGAATCTTTGTTTTAAATCCTTTTCATAGATACTGTGATACAGACACTTTTGGAACAAGGGTTCTTATAATGTAACCAGCAATTTTATCCCTTTCCACTGTATTTTCAAGCCCTTCCTTCATGATGATTATTTTCAAAAGTATTTGACCTACATCAAAGCTATCTTACTTTTTCTTTTTATAAAGATACATTTGAGCATGCGGGCTATGGGTAGAGACAGATGATTGAGCCCATCATTTTCTGATTTTGTTCTAATTGTACCCAGACGAGGTGCTGAGAGTAGGCAGCTGCCAGAGGTATGCCTATATATCCTAGTGTTACCCACACACTCACAACCCCAGTTCAGTGATGCATGCACTCATTCTTTCTTACATGCACATCACACACTACTTGAACACTTGTGCTTACCAAGAACTTCCTACTTTCTCTTTTATGTACATTTTGATTACCTCCTGCTTGCTGTAGCTGAAAAAAAAGCATTTTAATTTTATGAGGAATAAAATATGAGGATAGTCAAGTACAGTGCTTTTGAGGACAACATCATTACACCTTAAACATTCAACTGTCAGTTGGCAGAATTGTTAAACTTAAAGCATAGCAGTGGCATTAGAGAGGCTATACTGTTGCAACAAAGCTTTTGGAGTGATTTCTATTCTGTCTAAACAGATTTTTATAGGTATTTTAGCTCTCCTTTTTCTCTGCTTAAAATAGTCTTTCAGAAAAACTATAGGACCACACTTGCTGACTGAGGAGGGCAGGAATTAAAAAATGAATTCATTTTTTTCATTTCTGCTCTGTGTTTCATGTTTATTAATGAATAATTGTACTTTTTGCCTACAATTACATGGAAATTCTAGAAATCTCTGCCTTGGCATTTAGTAAAATGAATATAGAGACACATAATCTTATGTCAAAAATCATGTTAACAAAAAGGGATTGCTCAAAATGCTGGCGGGCATAGTTAATGTTTTCTTGAGCAAGAAACTACACATTGTTTGCAAAGATTTTAAAAAATATATTACATGTGTTTTGTTGAGAGAAAGTTATTTCCAGATACTTTTATGCAGATGATGAAAGGAATACAAAGAAAGGAGTGATATTATGTTTTCAATAAAGCCTGGCTGGGCCTCACTGGTATTCTTAGTTGTAAGAATTCTCGTATTTTTAGGATCAACTTCAATGGATCAGCTCTGAAAGCAGATATACCTGGATGGTCTCCAAACTGGTCTCAGTCCAGAACTTCATTGGCCTGTCTTATTCTAGAGCTTTTTCATTATCTTTGAGGATTCCAGTGTTAAAAAAAAAAACCAAAAGTCAAGGAGCTATGGACACTAATAGGATTAGTATCCTGCTATGTATTTAATTCAGGTTCAGAATCTTAAACTGGGACCAGTTTCAAATATCTGGGTTGACCACACCATTCACCTAGGATTTGGGTTGCTCCTAGGGAATGTTTTAGGATTTTAGATCAGGAGTCTTTGCTCTCAGACTTCTGAGGGTCCCCTTTTTAATAAAGTATGTAACAGGACACTTTAGTACAAATGGCACATCTTTTTGTTGATTCTTCGAATTGGTTACTCTTCTTATGAGAAGTATACACCTCAGAATGATACAGCTTTTGCATTTGATATGTAGGATTTGGTCCAGGAGTTAAAAGGATCGTTGAATGCCATGAAGAACGAGGGTGGCACCCTAAAGACCAGCAACAATGACTGGTGTCCATGTGGACATGTGAATAAGTTAAAAAAGTCAACAGTGATTGATATTGTGTTGGCTTTGTGCAGACAGAGACTTTTCATTAATTATTGCAGTATGTGAGAATGTTACATATATATGTATGTGTGTGTGTGTGTATATATATGCACCAATATAATAGATAATATAGGCTCTTCAATTCTAATCACCCTTGCACTCATGCATTGTAATCAGAATATTGTATGCCTTACAATAGTGAAGTAGTATTTTGAACTTTTAAATTTGACTCACTACCCTTCCTTAAGATTCTGTGATTTTTCTCTTTGGCTTTTATATGTGCATATATGTATACATACATAGATACACACACATACACACACACACAAACTCCAGATAATTCATAGAGAAATGGAATTAAAAGATAAAAGTAAAAAATATAAGCTTTATTTCTCAACATAAGTTCCATCAAGTTTAATACACCTTTGTAAGCAGTGACACCAGTTGTTTAGTCTATCCTTAAAGAACTAAAGTTCTTGTGAATTTAACCATGTTGATGCAGTATTTTTAACATTATTAACTGACGAAAAATAGGTGCCCTTTACAGATTTTTTGTAAGAATAGTGATATGGCTTGGCTGTGTCCCGCCCAAATCTCGTCTTGAATTGTAGTTCCCATGGCCCCCGCATGTCTTTGGAGGAAGGCAGTGAGAAGTGATTGAAGCATGGGGGTTGTTTCCCCCATGCTGCTCTCATGATAGTGAGTGAGTACTCACAAGATCTGATGGTTTTATAAGTGTCTGGCGTTTCCCCTGCTGGCCCTTCACTTTCCTGCTGCCCTGTGAAGAAGCTGCCTTTCTTCCCCTTCACCTTCCACCACGATTGTGTTTCCTGAGGCCCAGCCAGCCATGAAGAACTGTGAGTCAATTAAACCTATTTTCTTTATAAATTACCCAATCTCAGGTATTTCTTCATAGCATTGTGAAAATGGACTAATACAATTGGGAAGCAAAAAGGAGTCAGAATGAGCCAATTCAGGACCGAAAGTGGATGCCTAATAAGTTTCCACTGAAACTAACAGAATTACTCTTATTTAATGAAAGAAATGACCAGGAGCATTATGGTGGAGAAAGACTCCCTGTTAAAGCTTTCTGGGGTATTTTTATGCTACAGCTTTGGCTTTCTTAAAAACAACAACAACAAACAAACAAACAAACAAAACTCTCTCATAATAAGAAGATGTCACTGTTCTTTGGCTCCCCAGAAAGACAACAAGCAAAACACCTTACCTTGAGCACCCCAAAAAACTGTTGCCATATTCTTTTTTTTTTTTTTTTTTTTGAGAGAGAGTCTCGCTCTGTCGCCCAGGCTGGGGTGCAGTGGCCGGATCTCAGCTCACTGCAAGCTCCGCCTCCCGGGTTTAGGCCGTTCTCCTGCCTCAGCCTCCCGAGTAGCTGGGACTACAGGCGCCCACCACCTCGCCCGGCTAGTTTTTTTTTTGTATTTTTTAGTAGAGGTGGGGTTTCACCGTGTTAGCCAGGATGGTCTCGATCTCCTGCCCTCGTGATCCGCCCGTCTCGGCCTCCCAAAGTGCTGGGATTACAGGCTTGAGCCACCGCGCCCGGCCCGTTGCCATATTCTTTGCTCTTGAGTGGTCTGTTTCTGCTTTGACTGGATCACTTTCATCTCGTGGTAGACATTGCTTTGATTGTGTTTTGTTTTCAGGATCATACTAGTAAAGCCATGTTTTATCTCGTTACAATACTTGAAGAAATACTTCAAGATCTTGATCTCAATTGTGTAAAATTTCCACTGAAAGCTCTGCTCTTTTCTACATCTGATCTAGGCGCAATGGTTTTGGCACCTATCAAGAGGTAACTTTGCTCAACCTTAACTTTTCAGTCAGAATTGCGTAAGTTGAACCAACTGAGAAGTCTATAGTGTTCGCTGTTGTTTCTGTAGTTAATCATTGGTCCTCCTAAATTAGGGTATGGGCAAGATTAATTTTTTTCCTCAGAAATTGATGTGGATAACCTGCCACTGCAGGCTTCATCTTCAATATGCTCTTGTCCCTTCTTAAAGTGAGTTATCTCTTTGTAAACCGCTGATTTCTTATGGGGCATTTTCCCCATAAACTTTCCATAAAGCATCAGTGATCTCACTATTCCTCAGCTAAGCTTCACCATAAATTTGATGTTTTACTTCAGTGTTAGCAGAATTTATGTTGCTCTGATAGGGACTCTTTTCAAACTGTTGTCTTATCCTTCATAGTGCCCCAAGCTAGATCCTGTCCAGACATGTTAAGAAGTTAGGAAGCTTTTATTTTGGCACAAAACATTTTTAAAATTCATGGATTATTTAATAATATACATTTCCCATGATTTTTTTTATGAGACAGGGTCTTGTTCTGTGGCCCAGGCTGGAGTGCAGTGGCATGATCATAACTCCATGTAGTCTCCAACTCCTGGGCTCAGATGATCCTCCCACTTCAGTCTCCTGAGTATCTAGGACTACAGGTGCACACCACCATACCTGGCTAATTATTTTAATTGTATTTTGTAGGACAAGATATTGCTCTGTTGCCCAGACTGGGCTTGAACTCCCAGCCTCAAGTGATTCTTCTAAAGAGCTGAAATTACAGGCATAACCTACCATGCCAGGCCTCCATGAACATTTTTAAAACCCTTTCTGTATCTCCAAAAATTTCTCAATCATTCAGAAATTGATACTATCTTTTCCTCATGTCTATTGCCTCTAATCAACTACAACTATTATAGTAAATTAGCCAATATATAACTAGATTTTATCTTCCCTTTTTAATTCTTTTGAAATTGCTCTGGGAATTCATGAAAATTCTAATCTAGGATAAATAGTATACAGTAAAAACATTCAGTGTGAAGTATCAGTGTGAAGAGGAGTTTTTCTCTCCCGATAGCTAAAACATTAAATTTGTCTGAAATATTGTTGAATACTGGGGAGGCTAATTTAATACTAGTCTCACGAGAAGTAACCTGGAATTTAGACATCATTTAAATCACCTTCCATTAGAAGCAAATTAGAATGTTCAGCTAAAACAGAAAAAGAACTGTATCTAGAGATTGATTTTTAAAATAGGAGTATATGCATTATCGTTTGTCAGTGCTATGTCCTCAGTTGGTGTATTCATCATATAATACTCGTTTCTGTTAAATCTGTCATTAGTGCGTGAGACTACAGATTTTCTAGTACACACTTGACTTTATATAGGTTAAGGTAAGAGATTATCCACTTCTATTGTGCTAGAAGATATGGATTTGTAGAAAACATTTATTTTAAAAAGTAAGTCTCTATTAGATACAAACTATTAAAAATAACTGCCTAAACTAAGATTTTGCTTTCTCCCTGGGAATTCCTGACTTTCTGGATTTCTCAGGATTCAGCAGAAATCCCATTTCTGGGTTCTCTTCTTGTGCTGGGCATTATTTCAGAAAAATCAGAAGTATGTCTTAGATTTCCCCCCTTGATGTCCACATCCAAAACTGTGAGGTTCAAAGCCTGTCTTATCTGTCTTGCTTTCAGTTTCCGAACTTATGTATTCTTTGGAACATGTTTATTCAAGTATTAAAGAGTATCAAATTACATGACAGTTGTAATTTTTTTTTTTTGAGACAGAGTTTCCTCTCTTGCCCAGACTGGAGTGCAGTGGTGCCATCTCGGCTCACTGCAAGCTCCGCCTCCCAAGTTCACGCCATTCTCCTGCCTCAGGCTCCCGAGTAGCTGAGACCACAGGCGCCCGACATCACGCCCAGCTAGTTTTTTATATTTTTGGTAGAGACGCGGTTTCACTATGTTGGCCAGTCTGGTCATGAACTCTTTACCTCATGTGGTCCACACGCCTCAGCCTCCCAAAGTCGCGGCCTTTTAAAAAAAATATAGATGAAATCCAGAGGATATTTACAAAATGCATGCAAAATTTTAAAAATAGTGTACAGTAACATAAATAGACCACACAACTCAGAAAACACCTGTGTTCCTCTCTGAGTCCCTGCCCTGCTTCATTCACCGTCAGATGTAACCATCATAATGAATTTTGGATTTATTATTATTTTGCTTTTCTATACAGCTTAATTTTATGTTTGTATTCCGAATAATATATCATTAGATTAACGAATTATTGAAATGTATGTGATTGAATTTGAATTATATCGTAAGTATTCTTCTACAATATTTTGCCACTCAAAATTATTTTCTTAAGATCCATTCATGTTGTTGTATCTAGCTGTAATTCATCTATTTTCTCTGTGGTATCGGATTTCATTTACAGCCATTTGCAACCATTTATTTACAAATTCAACTGCTGATAGATGCATGGGATTTTTACGAGGTAATTCTGATGTCCAGTTTTCTATATAGGAAATGTTTTCATTTTCATTTATTTCATATATCCAAACACAAAGTGATTGACTTTTGAATATTTTAAAAATTTCAATTTAACTGCCCTCTCTAATATCACACCTTCCCTGATTCCCTTCTGTCCTGAGCCTTTTTCACTCCGGACATACACTTTATCTCACCTCTCTACATATTGCTGTGAGCAATGATGTAAAAGGAGATTGAGTTTAAAGGAAAGATTACTAGTCAGGAATGAGTTTGGACAATCAGTTGGTAATAACTTTTAAGAGAGTAAAATTTCATACTTATCAAAATGTTCTGCTTTTTTAGTTTCATCACATCGTGTTTTTAAATAAATAAAATGCCTTGGTGATAAACGATTACAACTCACTTAGGCTGATGTCCTTTTCATATATAAACACACAGAGTTTAGAGATTACCATGTGATTTACTATATAATTTCCTGCTGGTTGATACGCCTGGCTGGGAGTATCTGAATTTTGTTCTTTGTATCACTCCTATTTAATGGAGAAAAAGTTGCTATTGCCACCAAAAGAGAAGGACAATCAACAGCCTTTCCTTCTCTATTTTCAATGATTTTCTGAAAATGGAGTTAATTCCCCTAGGATAATACTTTGTAAAATGTGTAAGAGCTTATTGTGGTTCAGGGAAATGCAGTGCTGTCTCAGGAAGAAAGTGAAGGAAATTTATACGGGAGATTAGAAGAGGGGTTGAGATCGTAGCCAAAAATTAATTAACTTCACAGGAGAGATAGCATGGCTCGTATCTTAAGGCCTTATTGGGAATTTGTTATTTTTCCTCAATGATTGATTTAGTGCATTGTGTAAGTCAGAAATAAATACACGAAGCTTAACATGAAAATTTCTTACATTGTACATTGAGTAATTTTAATTAACACTTTTATACTACTTATGCTTTAAAAGCAAAAGTTAAAGCTTATGTTAGGGAATCAAAGGCTATCAAACCACACTCTATGAATGTATACCATATAGATATTACTTCTGCAGTCATTCACATTTCACTGTAAGAAAATGAACAAGGGAACATTTTGATGATTTTCAGGAGAAACACTAGCCTGTTTTCTCCAACCACTTCTGTTATCTTCCTTTTATGGCATTACGTCTGTTAAAATGTAATACCTTTTAATGATTAAAAAAAAAAAAACCTTCTAGCCTTCTTTCTGACATACGACATACTGGCAAATTTCCCTCTCTTTGAAATTTAGAATGTTGTATTGGAAAGTATAGACTTGAAAATATAGTTAATGTATTACCTTCTCATAAATGAAGAACTTACAATTAATAAATATTCAATCTGAAGTATAATCCATGTTAGTTTGCTAAATTTATACACAAGTAGGCAATGGGGCTCATTCACATTCTCAGGAGGGAACTAAAGCTGAAATAGGAAGGAGGCATTTATCATCGGTGAAAATGCCTTTGGTTGGACAACAGGCCTGAGCAACATGCAGAGGGACAGTATTGTGCAAACCACATTGATAAGACGTGTGGTTGTGGAAACACCCTGGCCCTACAGCTATGCCACTCTACCAACTAGGTTACATTGACCTTGGATTAATAATAACCTCTTTCTTTTATTTCCTCATCTGAAAAGTGCTGAAATCTATACCTAACCTGTCTACTTTACAGTATTATCGTAATAATGAAATAGAGAAATATGTATGAAAGATGTATGAATTTTTAAGTATTATATTCATTTAAAAAATAATAATATTGTGTTCACTTGCTCCTCACAGTGGTAGAAAGTATGGTTCACATGTTTCTTAGATGGAGGTGCATCTTAGAAAGTCTCTAACTTGTCAAATGCCACATGTAATAACACTATTAATATATTTGGGATTTCATTACAGGGTACTTCTTATGGCCTCTATTTTAAAGATGTTTAAGAATAGAGCAGGTTTTTTGTTTTCTTTGGTTTTTTTTTTTTTTTTTTTTTTTTTTTGAGACGGAGTCTTGCTCTGTCGCCCAGGCTGGAGTGCAGTGGCCGGATCTCAGCTCACTGCAAGCTCCGCCTCCCGGGTTCACGCCATTCTCCTGCCTCAGCCTCCCGAGTAGCTGGGACTACAGGCGTCCGCCACATCGCCCAGCTAGTTTTTTGTTATTTTTTAGTAGAGACGGGGTTTCACCATGTTAGCCAGGATGGTCTCGATCTCCTGACCTCGTGATCCACCCATCTCGGCCTCCCAAAGTGCTGGGATTACAGGCTTGAGCTTTCTTTGGTTTTTATGTAGAGGACTTCGTTGGTGATAATATTTTAGGTCAAACTTGATTTTGACTGCCAGTGACAGAATGCAAAACATCGTAGTTTATGAGATAAAATAAAAAGGATTGTATATATGTTTATACAACTGCAGCAGTCAACTTCAAATGATTATCCCAATGCTCCCCTGGCCCTGGCATTTAAAGCTTTGCATAGGTCCCTCCCACATTGTGTCAGGATTGCTCTTCGTGACCAATAGATTACAGCAGAAGTGATGATATCTGACTTCTGAGGCTAAGTTATGAAGGACATTGTAGCTTCTACCTTAATCTTTCTTGAATTGTTCAGTCTAGGATGAGTGAGCTCCCTGCTGTGTCTTGAAGACATTCAAGCAGCTCTAAGGAGAAATCCATGTGATGAGGAACTGCACACTGCTGGTAAAAGTCACTGGAAAACTGAGGCCTCTGGCCAACAGCCATGTGAGTGAGCATCATGAAAAGGGTCCTTCACTCCCAGTGTAGCCTTCAGATGATGGACCCCCCCGGCTGACATCTCTTCTTCAATCTCATGAGAAACATTAAGTCAGAGCTGCCCATCAGATCTATTCTTGTACTCCTGACTCTCAAAAACTATGAGAGTTAATACATGTTTGTTGTTTCAAGCTGCAATGTTTGGACTAATTTGTCATAAATAAATAAATACCTAATACAACAATGGAGGAATCCTATGGTAGAACTTGTTGAGGTACGTGTGAATTGAAAATTGTGGTCAGAGCTATATTCGACTTAATCTCGTGCCTGTACATTTCTCTATGTTTTTTTTTTATTTTCAGACTCTTTCTATGTCATAGACATAGACCACCAGGAGATTCTGGCTCACATCAAATTTACACCTTTCAATTTTCAATGAAAAGTAAAATCTTATTTTTCTTTCCATGTTGATAAATATACCCTTATAGAGGACTCTGAATAGTGCACCTTGAGACACATGTCACCTTTTAGATCAATCATTTTGGGCAGTGAGTCATTCTAGGCTACTCCATGGGCCTTTGTATTACCATGTGCACCATGGTTGGCCAGACACATGTCATGGGGCATATTCACTACCACTGAGGAAAAGAAGTATGTTATAGGCAGTCCCATAGAAATCATATTGAATATGGATAGGGATCTTCTGCAAAGAATAGGGTATTGGCTAGTGAAACAATACACATTCATCATAGGATAGGTAGGTGTCACTCCACAGGAAAGAAAGAGTACTTTATTTTGCTTCCCTTTACACTTTCATTAGGGTAAGGAAAACCAGATGGAACACCTATTTGTCAGATTGCGGGGTTACTATTATTTTCTCTAAAGGTTGGCCTACTATGTGCTACAGATAAGAAAAGGGCAACACAATTTTTATTTTAATGAAGACATCTGAGATATTTTTTTTGTTAGAATATCAAAATTCATTTGAAAAAAAATTATAAGTTGGTAGACAATTGAATCAATGTTATGTTGGGAATGAAGTGGTGGAATACATTATTTGGATATATGGGTGACCCAAGGAACTCCCTAAGCCTCTTTACTACTCCCCTCCCTTTGGCCTCAACATAATCCAGACTGGAGTTATCAGAGGTCCCGGAGCCTTGTGCACTCTGGCTAACACCAGGTCTCCATGCTCATCTCTGCTCTTGTTGAACATTTTCTGAATTATTTTCACATAATTGCTTAAGCAAAGAAATCTCTCAAAGAAGAGGCTGTAATTGGAATTGTTAATCCACCTGCTTTTAGAAGATCCTTAGAAATCATTCTATTATACTTGGCATCTCAGTTTACCTCAGTCTGCACCAGAGGTGCAATCCTCCCAGGGATTCAACTCCTTTGTACGTAACGCTTGGTACATCCTTGGTTTCAAGGCTCCACAACAATCTGTTAGCAAAACCTATTGGCTCTACCTTCAAAATATTGTATATCATAAATCCAACAACTTCTCACCACTGTTATTCAGCACTTTAGTCTAAGCCATCATCATCTCTATCCTTGGCCAGGGTGATGGTTACTTAACAGCTTGTCCTCTTCCCCAAAATCAACTCTCCATTTAACAGCTGGGCTGGAATGAACCTTTAAGCACGTAAATCAAATACTTTGATTTCCTTTACCAAAACCCTCTAATTGTTTTATGTTATAACCAGAAAAAAAATCTAAGGTCCTCACCATGGCCTGCAAAATCCTACATGATCTGCCCACGTGTGTGTCTCTGGCTCTACATCCTACCACTCTCCACCTTCTTACTCTGTTCTAGCTACAATGGCTTTTTGGTGTTTCCTAAACTCACCGTGTTAAAAATTCTCATCTCAGGTTCTTTGCATTTGCTGTTTCCCCTTTATTTAATGCTCTTTTACCAGAGCTGCATGTATCCCAATATCTTACTTTACTCAGGTCTCTGCTCAGATGTCACCTGAAGTGGGATTTGCTTGATCTTCCTAACTAAAATAGCTCCCATGTCCACCATTCTGCTTATTATGCAAGATGATTTTGTAGGTTTAATATACAGACAAGTAAAGAGCAGTGATTATATATCTCATTATATAAGAAACTGGCATGAATGACTAGAGTAGAAAATGTACAGAGCTGAAGTCTATGTTAGAATAATAGAGTAAAAATCATAGGCTCGAAGTAGACCATGGACAGCCCCTGGGAGAACAGCATCTCTAGACAGAGAATACATATGAAGAGGCAGTGAGTATCTGCAACATGAAAACTTTCTAGAGCCAGATACAGGAATCTCCGCTTATTCGCAGTTTCACTTTCTGTGGTTTCAGTTGCCCGTGGTCAACTGCAATCCAAAAATAGATGAGTACTGTACAATAAGATATTTCGAGAAAGAGAGACTATATTCATTTAACTTTTATTTCATACATTGTTATAAATGTTTTACCTTATGATTAGTTATTGTTGTTAATCTCTTACTGTGCTTTGTTTGTAAATTAAACTTTATCGTAGGTATGCATGCATAGGAGAAAATATAGAGTTAAGTACTATCTGCGGTTTCAGGAATCCACCCGGGTCTTGGAACATATCCCCTGTGGATAAGACGGACTACTATACCAAGGAATTTCATTAGAACTTAAGCAACTGTATTGACATTGTATAAATAGATTAGGGGAATATATATTCAACAGGATGAGCCAGCAAAATCTCTAAGAACACACACCAGATGGTTTGCTCATGGTATTTCTCCCTCTTTGGTACAAATGTATAAGAATATTGCGGAATGTAAGGAACAATGGCTTTGCCAATTTTTGCCTAGTACAACAAAATAATATAAAATTCTTTATTTCCGTAAGAAGAAAAAATATTATATGGTGTTGGAGGGAATTTCAGGCCATATAGGGAGACTTTTCTGATGAACCCTCTAATAATAATATAAATGATCATTGCCTTATCATTGGAAAGTTTACTTATTTTCTGGTTTTCACTATAAAATAATTCTGCAATGTAAATGCAATGAAAATGCAATTCTTCTTTAAAAGTCCTTTTTGTACATTGGTGGGTAAATTTGTAAAATAAATTTCTAAAAGTGAAAATATTAAATCAAAAGCCATCACAAATTACCTTACAAGAAGTTATATATCAGTTTATACCAGTATAAAAAATATAGGACAGTGAACATTCCCCTTCTTTTGATAACACTGGATTTTATCACACAGATTTTCCCTAAAACCAATTTTGAAAAATAGTATCTCATTCTTCTTTTAATTCACATTTTCCTGATTACTGCTGAGAGTGACTGTCCATATATTTGTCATTTACATTTTTTATTCTGTGACTTGCCTCCTCATATTCCTTCCTGTTTTTTTCTTTTTGCATCTTTTTTCTTTCTATTTAGGATTCTTAAAAGTCTTTATGTATTTTCTACATTAATCTTTTGTCCACCACATGAACAATGATTTTTCCAGTACGTTTCTTATCTTTTAGTTTTCTTCTACTACCATCTATCATTCCAGTTTTAAACACTTAAATCATTATCTGGTGCTTCCCATTTCAATAAAACAACCATGCATTCAGTTACCAAAGCTAAAAACCTTGATGCCATCTTGACCCTCTTTTAAAATATTCCATTTTACATCAGCAACTCTTTTTAACTCAGCACTCATATACTTCCCTATATTGATCCTTGCTTCCACTGTCTGCTCTACCATGCCTTCTTGAGCCATCACCATCTTCTGCCTATACAACTGTATGGCCTTTAGACTGGTAGACTGTTTGCACTTGTACTCTCTACTCTCCATGTCTCAGCCAGTGACACGTTTATTTTTGTTACCTTTTTATTATAAAATAATAAATAAAATATTATAAAAATTATATTTTATTGGTACTATATAAACATTTTAAATAACAAAAATGAATTAAAGCATACACTCAGGTGCCCACCAGCTAGCTTGAGGAATAGAATATTTTCAAAATATCTGAAGGCTCTGTGTGTCCCTTTTGTTTATATCATCATTTTTCCACCACAGAGGCAACTGCTATTCCGAGTTTTATGTTAGACATTGTTTTACTTTTCTTAAATGTTTTTCCATATACATGTGCATTATTAAACAATACATTTTTTTATTTTGCCTGATATTGAACTTGTTTCTATGAAACATATTGTGAAGTTTTTCATTGTTGGTGTTTACTGCTATAATTTATTCATTTAACTGGTATATGTTATTCCATTGTAAGAATATGCTGTTTATAGAGTATAACATTTTGGTTCTGTTTATCTATTTATTGATTTATTTCTCATTAGGAACAATGGTTCTATGGATAACTTTGCACATACTTCCTGATGTACATGTGTAAGAGTTTCTCTAGGATAATTTAGGAGTGGAAAGGTTGAGTTATCAGGGATATGCATCTTCAACTTACACCATATTTTGAACATGCCATTCTTTCCCCACTAACTTTCAATGTCATCTCCATCATTCAACAAATATATATGTGCACATATCCGTCTCCAGTTTACTCCCTTTGTTCTTTTGTTTCATTGTATTTTTCTGTGCCAATGACAATGCATCTTAGCTATTAAAGATTCTTAATAAATTTTGAAAATCTGTACATACTATAGAGTATGTCTCCTCTTCTGGTTTTACTTTCGAGGGTCTTAGCTATTCTTGACCCTTCATTTGTTGGCATAAATTTTAGAAACAGCTTGTCATGTAACATGAAAAATTCTATTTGCTTTTTTGTTAAAATATCATTGAATGTTTTCTTGCTAATCATGAATGATTTATTTTTCCTTTCTTAGGTCTTTTCTCATTTTAATAAACTTCATGACTTTCTTCATAAAACCTTATATATATTTGGGTAGATATATTCCTAGTAAATTTCACCTTATGATTATTTTTTAATAAAATGCCACTGCATTTTGTGTCTGATCTTATATTCAGCAACCTTTACATATTATATTATTTAATCTAATAATTATCTTTTAAGTATTGTGAGGGATTTCTGTATAGGCAAAAATGTCATCTGCAAATAATTACAGATCTTTCTTTGTTTCCAATACTTATGTCTTTTTAAAATAGTTGCACTAGTTAGCATCTTTAATACAATATTAAATGAAATTTGTAATGGTAGGAGTTCTAATTTAAAAGAAAATGATTTTGGTTATTAATATTGAAATATGGTAGATGTGTTGTTTTTTATAGATATCATTTACAAAATAAGGAAGTTCCTTAGAGTTATATTTCTGAGATTTGGTTTTCTTCTTAAATTGTAAATAGTTTTGATTTTTAATGATTTTTCTACATTTGTACAGATGATAATTTATTTTCCTCTAATCTGTTAATATGGTGAAATAAATTATTTGACTTCCTATTATTGATCTATTGTTGGGATGAAACAAACTTGTTGATTATATAGTAAATGTACATTTTTCTTTTTCTTTTCTTTTTTTTTTTTTGAGACAGAGTCTCACTGTTGCCCAGGCTGGAGTACAGTTGTACAATCTCTGCTCACTGCAACCTCTGCTTCCTGGCTCAGGCGATCCTCCTACCTCAGCCTCCGGAGTAACTGGAACTACAGGCATGCACCACCGCACACAGATGTTATGTATTTCTTGTAGAGACAGGGTTTCACCATGTTGCCCAGGCTGGTCTCCAACTAGTGAGCTCAAGCAATCTGCCCACCTTGGGCTCTCAAAGTGCTGGGATTACAGGCACGAGCCACTTTGCCCAGCTGTAAATGTATTTTGGAATTTAATTTTTTTCATTTTTATTTCTACAGTAATGAGAAATGTTGATCTACAGTAGTTCTTTCTCATATTGTTCTTACTTAATTTTAGAATCAAGATTATACCAGGTTTTTAAAATGAGTCCAGGAGTATTGCATCTTCTATTTTCACACAATATCCTATAAATTAGAATAAGCAGTTTCTTGAAAAATTGGTAGCATTTGACTGGAAAAAATGTTTAGTCTGGTATTTTCTTTATGGAAAGGTTTTTAAACTGATTCAGTTTCTTTACTAAGACAGTTCAGACTTTCTGTTTATTCTTGAGACATTGTTGTTAATTATATTTGGGATGAATTTCTTTTCATTTAAATTTTCAAATATACTGACCTAAATTTGTCCGTAAAACTCTTTTATTATGTTTTAATTTTGCCTGAATTTAGAATTATGTTCTCCTTTTTTTTTTTTTTTTTTTTTTTTTTTTTTTTTTTTTGAGATGAAGTTTTACTCTTTTTGCCCAGGCTGGAGTGCAATGGTGCAATCTTGGCTCACTGCAACCTTCTCCTGATTTCAAGTGATTCTCCTGCCTCAGCCTCCCAAGTAGCTGAAATTACAGGTGTGCACCACCATGCCAGTCTAATTTTGCATTTTGTTTTTGTTTTTGTTTTTTAGTAGAGACAGGGTTTCACCGTGATGGCCAGGCTGGTCTCAAACTCCTGACCTCAGGTGATCTGCCCACCTCAGCTTCCTAAGGTGCTGGGATTGCAGGAGTGAGCCACCACACCTGGCCCATGTTGTCTTTTCTATTTTAATATGTCTTCATCCGTTTTGCAAAATATTAAGCAATTTTATTAGTCTTAATATTAGCCAAATTTTGCTTGCCTGTCATCTTTATTGTAGCTTTAAAGTTTTATATTTCTTTAATTTTTTCTCATGTATATTAATTCTGTATTTTCTTTTCAAATGTCTTATGTGCTTCATTAATTTTCAGCTTTATTTCTTTTCCAAAATGAATTTACTTAAGAATAAAATTTTCCTATGTTTTGATTTAGTGGTATCCTAAAAAGTTAAAAGAAGTTTTATTATCATATAGTTCTAATTATTTTCTAATTTCAATTACAATTTCATCTTTAATCCATAAATTATTAAGGACTTAAAAATTTTTTTACTAAATATGTTGTTTTTAACTTATTTTTATTTCCTAACCTAATTGACTTGTAGCCCAATAATACCAACTTTATGATATAGATTTTATTAAATATGTCCAAAAAATTTACACAGTCAATTGTCAGTATTTTTTAATGTTCTGTA
Organism: Papio anubis; assembly: GCF_008728515.1. Lineage (NCBI taxonomy): Eukaryota > Metazoa > Chordata > Mammalia > Primates > Cercopithecidae > Papio > Papio anubis. The sequence goes on along the minus strand of NC_044981.1, from coordinate 91,492,221 downwards.
TGCTTAGTAAAGAATGTTCTCCAGTTACTGGCTGTTGTGGTTCAATATATGCCAATTAAGTAAAGTGAATTGATTGTGATTTAAAAAAACTTTTAAAATCATTTTTATTTTCTCTACTTCGTCAATTATTGATAGAAATGTGTACACTTTTTCTCATTATCTTGACATATCCATCAATTTCTTCTTGAAGTCTATAAACATTTGCTTTATGTATTTTGGATCCTTGTTATTAGGTTCACAAAGATTTAGAATTTTATCATCCTGTGAACTGAAACATTACAATATAACTCTATCCTTAGTAAGGCCTTTTTGCCAGGAAGTCAATTTTGTCTACACTGATTTAGGAGGTTAATACTTCCAGTATATATGATTTTTCTTTTTTTTAAATTTTTATGTTTATTTTCTATATAGCAACAGTATTATAATTTTAATAGTGTAGTCAATACTTGGATAGCTTTATTGCCCGATTTTCTATTTTTCTTTCCTCATCATGTTTTTTTTTAATCCTGCACATATTTTCTTGATCATTTTCTTTCCTTCTTAAGTAGATTCCTTGGAAATAATTTTTATAAAGTAGTTGTAGTAAAATTCCTTTTTTAACAGGATCTGAAAATATCTGTATTTCAATCTTGCTATTGAAAGATTGTTTGTCAGTACAGAATTCTACTTTGATGATTACTTTCTCTCATATCTGAAAATAGCATTCTTCCATTTTCTATTATAGGCGTTGATAAATTAGCTATCAGTTTATATTTACTTTGTTTATGATATATTTAAAAATTGATAGTTGCTCATACTAAATTTTTTTGTTTTGTGTTTTGCATTTTTAGTATATTTCTTGGTATGGATTTCTTTTTAATTTTTCTCACTTAGGTTTCATTGGAGTTTCTGAATTTGCAAATTGAACTGTTTCTTCATTTCTGAAAAAATTCTTGACCATTACCTTTTACTATTCTTTCCTTCTGGCACTACAGTTAGTCTTATATTAGACCTTCAGTTAGTCTTGTATTAGGCCTTCACATTCTTCTTTCATAATTTCTTTCTTATGTGTTTGTCTTTGTGTTGCCTCGTAATTTTTTTAGATGTGTTTTCCAGTTTACTTCCAGAACTTTCTCGTCTGCAGTTAATCCATGATATTGTTTTTGTTAGTATATTTGTGTCCAACAGTTCTGTTTTGTTCTGTTTCTTTCAAACCTACCTGCCAATTTTGTTACTCTTCTGCTTTCATCATGCTTTCATTGCTCCCCTTATTTGTTTGTACATAGTAAGAATGTTTACTTTATATTTAGTACTGGATAATTCCAATATCTTTTTTTTTAATGTGGCGCAGATTCTGTAGTTTGGTTTTGTTACTGATGGTTGTAATGTTGGCTTGTTTCCTTACATCTTAGTAAATGTTCATTGTGAGCTCACATTTTTTGAAACTCTGGAAATTATTTGAATTCTGAGTTCTATGTGTCTTCATTTATTTGCTTCAGCCTGATGTATGGAAAAGTTAGAAACATGGTGATAAATTTGCAGCTTGTGCTTTTTTGGGCCCATTAGACTAGTATGAAATCAGAGTTAAACCTGTGTGAATGTGAACTTGTAATCTCAATGAGTAATTTTTTGTTTCTTTGTTGCCAAATTCAGGTCTTGGTCTTGACTGGATAGTCTCTTTTTTTGAGGCTTTATTTTCTGGCCGAGCCATTGAGTAAGCTACACTCCTGTGCCTCTAATGTTATCAGTGATCTCCAATTAGATTTCCTCAGTTTTTTTGTTCTGTCCTCAGCACACTCAGCTTGTTAAAGCCCAAGCTCTAATCTACCAGAGATGGAGAGCCAATTTGAGAGTAAGTGCAGCTCCAAAACACAGAGTATAGATTTTTATTATTTCTGACATTTGTAGATTTCTTTTACTTTACACCTAGCTTTCTTTTAAAAAAGTGTATTGTACCTGAATGTATTTCTCTTTAGATCTTTTCTGCCATTATATTAGAAATGGAAGACACTGGTGATTCTTTAACACATAAATTAGGTCATGTCACTCTACTGCTGAAAACAGTCTATTATGACCCATCATACTTAGAATGAAATTTAAAACCTTTCATCTTGTCTGTACAACTTTACATGGTTGGGCCTCTGGTTACTTCTTCTCATTTCTTATGACTGATGCCCACTTGTTCTCTGCACTTCAGCCTGTGTTTCTCTTCCACAATAGGACTGCTTGATTTTCCTCCAAAATACTAAACTCACACCAGTCTTGGGGTTTTAATCTGCTTTTCTCTTGAATTTGAATGCTTTCACCCAAACCATGACTTGCTTCCTTAATTCATTCTGGACAGATATTTTGTGTGCAAATGTCACCTTACATAATTTTCTCTATCTAATGTAATAGAGCACCCTCTACCACTGTCCCTTTAACCTGGTTGTTATATTTTTATGCATTGTATTCATCACCATTTGCACACACACAGGTACACATTTCTGTTTCATATTAGAATGTAAATTTTGTGGAGCCAGTACAGAATGCCTGGCATCAATTCCTGGCACAAAACAGTCATTCAATAATTACTTTTTGAATTAATAAGTGAATGTCTTCAATTATGTTAATTTATCTTATGTGACTTCTTAGTATCTCATGTTAAGGTGGTCTGCTGTATTTTCTCCTTATTTGTTTTATAATTTTATTTAGCAAACTTTTATTGAGTTCTTGTGCTAAGTTAAACATGCACATGTATTATCTCATTAATCTGAAAACCAACTCTGCATTGTGGATTATCATTCTTATTTCACAAATGAGGAATCCGAAGTTCGTGGAAGTCAATAAGTTCTCTAATGTCATACACGGCCAACATGAATTAAAATAAAAATTAATGCCAGTCCAAATTATACTTGTCTGACTCTATATCTATACTCTTTACCAAATCAGGGCATTGCATTTTTCTTCCCAATTGACCACTATGGTGGTGATCAGTTGATTTTAATGGAAAACTTGTGAAAATCAAATAAAGCCTGAAGTTTTGCTAATTTTTTAAAAATGAACTACTAATGTAAGCAATGGCATAGATAAATCTTACAAAAAGTGTTCTACATTAAAAAAGTCAGACAAAGTACATTCACATGATTCCATTTATATGAAAGTCGGAAACAAGCAAAAACTACTCTACAATGACAGAAGGCTAATGAGTGGTCACTTAGACTCAGAAAGTGGAGTGGTATCGACTGAAAATGGGCCTGATGAAATGTTTTGGTGAGAGTAAAATGCTCTCTAAAAGTGAGCGGCTTACATTTTCAAAACTTTTAGAAATGTAAAATTAAATTAGATGTAAGTTATATAACATAAATTATACCTCAATAAAGTTGTTTTCTTTTTTCCCCGGAAAAATAAATATGGGTTGAGTGCAGTGGCTCATACCTGTAATTCCAGCATGTTGAGCGGCCTGAGCAGGCAGCTCCCTTGAGTCCAGGGGTTGAAACCAGCCTAGGCAACATGGTGAAACCCTATCTCTACTAAAAATGCAAAAAATTAGCATGGCATGTTGGCACAGACCTGTAGCCCCAGCTACTTGGGATTTTGTGGTTGCAGTGATGATTGTGCCACTGCACTCCAGCCTGGGCTATAGAGTGAGATCCTGTCCTAAAAAAAAAAAAAAAAAAAAAGTGTGTGTGTGTATATACTTAAACCAAATATTTCTGAATTGTGAACTATTTTCTTGAGTTGTTGAAGTCAACATGTTATATTTTACAAATATCAGACCTTTTAGGGCAGCAGACTGGAAGTCAGGACTCCTCATTTCATCATTGAATAAGAGGCACTTTTCTGTGTTCTGACTTTGGTTTTATCGTCTATGAAGCTAAGAGGCTATCCCACAGTGCCCAAGGTTCCTATTGGCTCTGAAGTATTTGAATACAATGTTGTAAAGATGATTTTGTTTTGTGTTTCAAGTACTTTTAGAGAATTGTTGGGTTTCTAATCTCTGTTCCACAAGTAAACAAACAACTTAGTCAACAATCCGGAGAAACAGACAGAAGTATGAACATGTGAGTGTGCCTATAATCTAGACAGCAGTCTAGTTTGACTAAAGTTTAATGTTTTAAATGTTTTTTGAGGTGTGTGTGCATGTGTGTGTCTGTGTGTATATATATTCAGAATTTAGGGTAGGTTAAATGCACTTTTGTAGGCACTATGGGAAGACAATAAAGAATTTAGCTATCCTCAAGATAGCTATTTTATAATTTTCAACATGATAGATTGTAACTCCAAAGTCATGTACATAAGACATACAGTTATAAACAAGAAGGCAAATGTGTGGCTGTATAGAATTAGATCATTAAGATAGAAAAGTCTACAAGTCAACAAATATAGTCTTAGTACACTAAGTGCAGTTAGTACACTTCCCTGTGTTGAGGGAAGGTGGGAAAGTACCTTTCGTGACCTTCAGGAATTTTTTATACAGTGAATAGAGGAGATAGGATACATTTCTAGTACATCACTCAGGAATAAGTGAAATAGTAAAGATAGAAAAAGTCTCATGGGAGTGTAGGGAGGAAAAATAACTCGTAGGACATCTGGGAAGCTTCCTAAAATATTCATCATTTACACTGGACCTTAAGGAATGAGGAAACTTTTCAGAAATAACTATAAGAAACAAGGTCATTTCAGTGAAAGTATTAATCTGGAGGCTGACAGGTCAGTAGAAGAGTCTCCAGAGGGGTTCAAACAACGAGTCTGAAGCAGCTTAGGTCATGATCCCAGCACTGCTGTGATGTACTTTAGAAGGCATTTTGCACAACGAAGCACAAGTTTTCTTGCAAGGAATTTTTATACAAGTGTAGGATATGGGTCTGGTGTAAACACTTTTATGTTAGTTTTATGAGATACTAGAAATCTCCATATAAATGCGCCACATTTCCTAGATCAAACTTACTTCTATTGCAAGGAGAAATGAATGTATTCCAGCAGATGCACAGTTGTACTATCTCACTTGGAAATATTTGCAGCTACATCTACTCTTACTGACATAGTTACTTGGCATTTGTTTGGATTCCTAGTCTGCAACAATTTGAGAGAACTCCAGTGAAACTGTCAGCATTCCCTGGAACTGAGGTGATTTGAATGAATCTTTCTTTTTTTTTTTTTAATTATACTTTAAGTTCTAGGGTACATGTGCACAACATGCAGGTTTGTTGAATATGTATACATGTGCCATGTTGGTGTGCTGTACCCATTAACTCGTCATTTACATTAGGTATATTTCCTAGTGCTATCCCTTCCCGCTCCTCCCACCCCATGACAGGCCCCAGTGTGTGATGTTCCCCTTCCTGTGTCCAAGTGTTCTCATTGTTCAATTCCCACCTATAAGTGAGAACAGGTGGTGTTTGGTTTTCTGTCCTTGAGATAGTTTTCTCAGAATGATGGTTTCCAGCTTCATCCATGTCCCTACAAAGGATGTGAACTCATCCTTTTTTATGGCTGTATAGTGCTCCATGGTATATATATGCCACATTTTCTTAATCCAGTCTATCATTGATGGACATTTGGGTTGGTTCCAAGTCTTTGCTGTTGTGAATAGTGCCACAATAAACATACGTGTGCATGTGTCTTTATAGCAGCATGACTTCTAATCCTTTGGGTATATACCCAGTAATGGGATGGCTGGGTCAAATGGTATTTCTAGTTCTAGATCCTTGAGGAATCGCCACACTGTCTTCCACAATGGTTGAACTAGTTTACTGTCCACACCAACAGTATAAAAGTGTTCCTATTTCTCCACATCCTCTTCAGCACCTGTTGTTTCCTTTTTAATGATCACCATTCGAATTGGTATGAGATGGTATCTCGTTGTGGTTTGGATTTGCATTTCTCTGATGGTGAGTGATGATGAGCATTTTTTCATGTGTCTGTTGGCTGCACCAATGTCTTCTTTTGATAAGTGTCTGTTCATGTCATTTGCCCACTTTTTGATGGAGTTGTTTGATTTTTTCTTGTAAATTTGTTTAAGTTTTTTGTAGATTCTGGATATTAGCCCTTTGTTAGTTGGGTAGATTGTAAAAATTTTCTCCTATTCTGTAGGTTGCCTGTTCACTCTGATGGTAGTTTCTTTTGCTGTGCACAAGTTCTTTAGTTTAATTAGATCCCATTTATCTATTATGGCTTTTGTTACCATTGCTTTTGAAGTGTTTTACTCATGAAGTCCTTGCCCATGCCTATGTCCTGAATGGCATTGCCCAAGTTTTCTTCTAGGGTTTTTATGGTTTTATGTCTAACATTTAAGTTTCTAATCCATCTTGAATTAATTTTTGTGGAAGGTGTAAGGAAGGGATCCAGTTTCAGCTTTCTACATATGGCTAGCCAGTTTTCCCAACACCATTTATTAAATAGGGAATCCTTTCCCCATTTCTTGTTTTTGTCAGGTTGGTCAAAGATTAGATGGTTGTAGATGTGTGGTATTATTTCTGAGGGTTCTGTTCTGTTCCATTGGTCTATATCTCTGTTTTGGTACCAGTACCATGTGTTTTGGTTGCTGTAACCTTGTGGTATAGTTTGAAGTTAGGTAGTGTGATGCTTCCAGCTTTGTTCTTTTGGCTTCGGATTGTCCTGGCAATGTGGGCTCTTTTTTTGATTGCATTTGATCTTTAAAGTAGTTTTCCTCGAATTCTTTGAAGAAGGTCATTGGTAGCTTGATGGGGATGGCAATGAATCTATAAATTACCTTGGGCAGTATGGCCATTTTCACGATATTGATTCTTCCTATCCATGAGCATGGAATGCTCTTCCATTTGTTTGTGTTCTCTTTTATTTCATTGAGCAGTGGTTTGTAGTTCTCCTTAAACAGGTCCTTCACATCCCTTGTAAGTTGGATTCTTAGGTATTTTATTCTCTTTGAAGCAATTGTGAATGGGAGTTCACTCATGATTTGGCTCTCTGTTTGTCCATTATTTGTGTGTAGGAATGCTTGTGATTTTTGCACATTGATTTTGTATCCTGAGACTTTGCTGAAGTTGCTTATCAGCTTAAGGAGATTTTGGGCTGAGACGATGGTGTTTTCTAAATATACAATCATGTCATCTGCAAACAGGGACAATTTGACTTCCTCTTTTCCTAATTGAATACCCTTTATTTCTTTCTCCTGCCTGATTGCCCTGGCTAGAATTTCCAACACTATGTTGAACAGGAGTGGTGAGAGAGGGCATCCCTGTCTTGTGCCAGTTTTCAAAAGAAATGCTTCCAGTTTTTGCCGATTCAGTATGATATTGACTGTCGGTTTGTCATAAATAGCTCTTATTATTTAGAAATTCATCCCATCAATACCTACTTTAATGAGAGTTTTTAACATGAAGGGCTGTTGAATTTTGTTGAAGGCCTTTTCTGCATCTATTGAGATAATCATGTGGTTCTTGTCTTTGGTTCTGTTTATATGATGGATTACATTTATTGATTTGCATATGTTGAACCAGCCTTGCATCCCAGGGATGAAGCCAACTTGATCATGGTAAGTAAGTTTTTTGATGTGCTGCTGGATTTGGTTTGCCAGCATTTTATTGAGGTTTTTGCATCAATGTTCATCAGGGATATTGGTCTAAAATTATGTTTTTTTGTTGTGTCTCTGCCCGGTTTTGGTATCAGGATGATGCTGGCCTCATAAAATGAGTTACGGAGGATTCCCTCTTTTTCTATTGATTGCAATAGTTTCAGAAGTAATGACACCAGCTCATATTTGTACCTCTGGTAGAATTTGACTGAATCTGACTTGTTTTGGACTTTTTATGGTTGGTAGGCTGTTAATTATTGCCTCAATTTCAGATCCTGTTATTGGTCTATTCAGGAATTCAGCTTCTTCCTGGTTTAGTCTTGGAAGAGTCTATGTGTCCAGGAAATTATCCATTTCTTCTAGATTTTCTAGTTTATTAGCATAGAGGTGTCTGATGGTAGTTTTTATTTCTGTGGTTTCGGTGGTGATATCCCCTTTATCATTTTTTGTTGCACCTATTTGATTCTTCTCTGTTTTCTTCTTCATTAGTCTTGCTAGCGGTCTATCAATTTTGTTGATCTTTTGAAAAATCCAGCTCCTGGAGTTGTTGATTTTTTGAGGGTTTTTGGGTCTTATCTCCTTCAGTTCTGCTCTGATCTTAGTTATTTCTTGCCTTCTGCTAGCTTTTGAATGTGTTTGCTCTTGCTTCTCCAGTTCTTTTAATTGTGATGTTAGAGTGTCAATTTTAGATTTTTCCAGTTTTCTCTTGTGGGCATTTAGTGCTATAAATTTCCCTCTACACACTGCTTTAAATGTGTCCTGGAGATGTTGTGTCTTTGTTCTCATTGGTTTCAAAGAACATCTTTATTTCTGCCTTCATTTCGTTATGTACCCAGTAGTCATTCAGGAGCAGGTTGTTTAGTTTCCATGTAGTTGAGTGGTTTTGAGTAAGTTTCTTAATCCTGTGTTCTAGTTTGATTGCACTGTGGTTCTTTTATATTTGCTGAGGGGTGCTTTACTTCCAACTATGTGGTCAATTTTGGAATAAGTGTGATGCGGTGCTGAGAAGAATGTATATTCTGTTGATTCTGGGTGGAGAGTTCTGTAGATGTCTATTAGGTTCACTTGGTGTAGAGCTTAGTTCAATTACTGGATATCCTTGTTAACTTTCTGTCTCATTGATCTGTCTAATGTTTACAGTGGCGTGATGAAGTCTCCCACTACTATTGTGTGGGAGTCTAAGTCTCTTTGTAGGTCTCTAAGGACTTGCTTTATGAATCTGAGTGCTCCTGTATTGGGTGCATATATGCTTAGGATGGTTATCTCTTCTTGTCAAATTGATCCCTTTACCATTATGCAATGGCCTTCTTTGTCTCTTTTGATCTTTATGGATTTAAAGTCTGTTTTATCAGAGACTAAGATTGCAACCCTTGCTTTTTTTGTTTACCATTTGCTTGGTAAATCTTCCTCCATCCCTTTATTTTGAGCCTATGTGTGTCTCTGCATGTGAGATGGGTCTCCTGAATACAGCACACTGATGAGTCTTGACTCTTTATACAATTTGCAAGTCTGTATCTTTTAATTGGAGCATTTAGCCCATTTACATTTTTTTTTTTTTTTTTTTTTTTTTTGAGACGGAGTCTTGCTCTGTCGCCCAGGCTGGAGTGCAGTGACACAATCTCGTCCCACTGCACTCCCCCCCTCCCGGGTTCACGCCATTCTCCTGCCTCAGCCTCCCGAGTAGCTGGGACTACAGGCGCCCACCACTGCGCCCGGCTAATTTTTTTCTATTTTTAGTAGAGACGGGGTTTCACCATGGTCTCGATCTCCTGACCTTGTGATCCGCCCACCTCGGCCTCCCAAAGTGCCCATTTACATTTAAGGTTAACATTGTAATGTGTGAATTTGACCCTTTCGTTATGATCTTAGCTGGTTATTTTGCTTGTTAGTTGATGCAGTTTCTTCCTAGTATCAATGGTGTTTACAATTTGGCATGTTTTTGCAGTGGCTGGTACTGGTTATTCCTTTCCATGTTCAGTGCTTCCTTCAGGAGCTCTTATAAGGCAGGCCTGGTGGTGACAAAATCTCTCAGCATCTGCTTGCCTGTAAAGGATTTTATTTCTCCTTCACTTATGAAGCTTAGTTTGGCTGGATATGAAATTCTGAGTTGAAAATTCTTTTGTTTAAGAATGTTGAACGTAGGCCCCCACTCTCTTCTGGCCTGTAGAGTTTCTGCAGCAAGATCCGCTGTTAGTCTGATGGGCTTCCCTGTGTGGGTAACGTAAGCTTTCTTTCTGACTGTCCTTAATATTTTTTCCTTCATTTCATCTTTCGTGAATCTGACAATTATGTGTTTTGGAGTTACTCTTCTTGAGGAGTATCTTTGTGGCATTCTCTGTATTTCCTGAATTTGAATGTTGGCCTGGCTCACTAGGTTGGGGAAGTTCTACTAGATAATATCCTGCAGAGTGTTTTCCAACTTGGTTCCATTCTTCCTGTCACTTTGAGGTACACCAATCAGACATAGATATGGTCTTTTCACATAGTCCCATATTTCTTGGAGGCTTTGTTTGTTTCTTTCTACACTTTTTTCTCTAAACTTCTCTTCTTGCTTCATTTCATTCATTTGATCTTCAATCACTGATACCCTTTCTTCCACTTGATCGAATTGGCTACTGAAACTTGTGCATGCATCACATAGTTCTCGTGCCATGGTTTTCAGCTCCATCAGGTCATTTAAGGTCTTTTCTGTGCTCTTTATTCTGGTTAGTCATTTGTCTAATCTTTTTTCAAGGTTTTTAGCTTCTTTACGATGGGTTTGAACATCCTCCTTTAGCTTGGAGAAGTTTGTTATTACTGATTGTCTGATGCCTTCTTCTCTCAACTTGTCAGAGTCATTCTCCATCCAGCTTTGTTCAGTTGCTGGTGAGGAGCTGCATTTCTTTGGAGGAGAAGAGGTGCTCTGATTTTTGGAATTTTCAGCTTTTCTGCTCTGGTTTCTCCCCATCTTTGTGCTTTTATCTACCTTGGGTCTTTGATGATGGTGATGTACAGATGGGGTTTTGGTGTGGATGCCCTTTCTGTTTGTTAGCTTTCCTTCTAACAGTCAGGACCCTCAGCTGCAGGTCTGTTGGAGTTTGCTGGAGGTCCACTCCAGACCCTGTTTGCCTGGGTATCACCAGTGGAGGCTGTAGAACAGCAAATATTATAGAACGGTAAATATTGCTGCCTGGTCCTTCCTCTGGAAGCTTTGTGTCAGATGGGCACCTGGCTGTATGAGGTGTCAGTTGGCCCCTATTGGGAGGTGTCTCCCAGTTAGACTATTCAGGGGTCAGGGACCCACTTGAGGAGGCAGTCTCTATGTTCTCAGATTGCAAATTCCATGTTGGGAGAACCACTAATCTCTTCAAAGCTGTCAGACAGGGACGTTTAAATCTGAAGAAGTTTCTGCTGCCTTTTGTTTGGCTATGTCCTGCCCCCAGAGGTAGAGTCTATAGAGGCAGGCAGGCCTCCTTGAGCTGCAGTGGGTTCCACCCAGTTTGAGCTTCCCAGCTGCTTTGTTTACCTACTCAAGCCTCAGCAATAGTGGATGCTCCTCCCCTAGCCTCACTGCCACCTTGCAGTTCGATCTCAGACTGCTGTGCTAGTAGTGAGCAAGGCTCTGTGGGCATGGGACCCTCCAAGCCAGGCGCGAGATATAATATCTTGGCATGCCATTTGCTAAGACCATTGGAAAAGTGCAGTAGTAGGGTGGGAGTGTCCCAATTTTCTAGGTACCATCTGTCATGGCTTCCTTTGGCTAGGAAAGGGAATTCCCCGACCCCTTGTGCTTCCTGGGTGAGGCAATGCCCTGCCCTGCTTTATCTCATGCTCCATGGGCTGCACCCACTGTCCGACAAGCCCCAGTGAGATGAACCTGGTACCTAAGTTGGAAATGCAGAAATCACCTGTCTTCTGTGTTGCTCACTCTGGGAGCTGTAGACTGGAGCTGTTCCTATTCAGCCATCTTGGAACCTCTCTCTGAACAAATCTTTCAAAAGTGTGCATTGAGTTGAAGTTTAGAAAGAAAAGAGAGGAGGCAAGGATTGATATGTTTATCAAATTCACATCCAAGTGTTATTTCACATCAGTGATACTTTTGAAAAATGATTTTCACTTTTAATAGATCTCTCATCCTTTTGCTCCTGTCATTTCAAGAGATTTTTCAGTGGAACCTTGTCACAAAGTTCTTAATCAGTTTTGAAAAGTTTTAGCTGGCCGGGCGCGGTGGCTCAAGCCTGTAATCCCAGCACTTTGGGAGGCCGAGACGGGCGGATCACGAGGTCAGGAGATCGAGACCATCCTGGTTAATATGGTGAAACCCCGTCTCTACTAAAAAGTACAAAAAAAAAACTAGCCGGGCAAGGTGGCGGGCGCCTGTAGTCCCAGCTACTTGGGAGGCTGAGGCAGGAGAATGGCGTGAACCCGGGAGGCAGAGCTTGTAGTGAGCTGAGATCTGGCCACTGCACTCCAGCCTGGGCGATAGAGCGAAACTCCGTCTCAAAAAAAAAAAAAAAAAGAAAAGAAAAGTTTTAGCTGATGGTCACCTATGTGTGTTTGTCTAAAACAGCTTGCCTAAAAGGCAAATTCTGAGGCAATGTAGCGTGGTGACAACATGCCTACTTTCAGGTGAAGCGGTCTCCAATTTAACTCAGCCCTTCTGCTTCCTGGCTCTGGGACTCGATAGTCATTGTAATTTCCATCTCCACCTGGTAAGAGGAGGCCAATAATTTATCCTTCTAAACACAATCATGAGAGTTAATGGTATGAGTTTATGTTAGCAGCCTGAGCTTCTGATTCATAGCAGGGCTCTGTTTGCTCCCATGCCATGGCCTTCTCTATTCTTGACCACATACATGCTTTTGCTCTGTCTCATCTTGTCCCAGCCTAGCTTTGGCCACTGAGCCTTTTCCATTCATTGAAAATACCTTTCACCCCACTGCTCCAGAGATATTGCAAATACCTATCTTCCTGAAAAATACGTACTCTTTTTACATAGCACTTGTCACAGCTGGCAATTTCTATTTATTTGTGTGATTATGGGTTGGTAAACTTCACTAGGGTAGGAGTCAGGTCTGTTTTTCTCTTCATTGCATCACCTGTCTCTACTTCTTGCCTGGCACTTAGGAATCTCAGAAAATACTTGAATGTATAACTGAATGAAGTGGAGAAACAGAGTTCTTAAATTCTAATATAAGATACTTCAAAACTTTTGTGGACAGAGTCAGCATTGTTGAATAGACAGGATGCTATCTTTGGAGTCAGATGAATCTGGGTTCTGTTCTGTCAGTCAATGAACCAATTATCTTTAGACAACCTCTCTGAAACTCAGTTTCTACCTCTGGAAAATGGGGCTAAAATATTCAGCATAGAGTTTTGTCTTTTGAGTATTAAGTAGGATAATGTAAATGAAAGACCTACTTTAGTACATGTATTTGGTATTCATACAATAAATGATAGTGTTAAATACACATAGTAATAATTATAATAATATATACATTAAATAAATAATTGTCCATATCATATATAAAATCTTCATTCTATGTTAAAGTTAAATGTAATCTGCTTATAATCATTAAAATTTAATAAGGAGCAATGGCATTTTTTTTCCTCTAGAGTAGCTAGAAAGAATGGCAACAGCATTTTTATCTGAATAATTCAAGAGAATGCAGCCTAGGAGTATGCTTTGAGCAAGTTACCAGTAGAGCCAACAAGTAAAACACGTTAGTAGTTGACAGAGCATGATGTCTTAAGGATTTCTGGAGCAAAGAGTATTCGAAGAAAATAACTGAGTTATTAGTTTAGGGTGAAAGACACAAGTAGTAATTCCATTTTACTAGAGGTGCTTCTGATAAATTGAAAGGCAGATTGGAGATACATTTGAGAGCTGAAGACAGACTTGTTCCTTCTCCATATGACCCTGCTTTATGTAGGTTTATGAAGCTTTAAGTGCTTAGAAAGGATTAATCTATTTGATACTTTTGTCTCTATATAAGAGTCTCCTGTATAAGAAGGAGCCATTGATCAATTTTCTCCTTCTACTGACTTCCATCATCACAGGTGGAGTGCTGTGGCTGACAAAGGGGGCCTTTGAAATTTATAAATAAGTCCACGAGAATTTTTAATAACAGAAAGGCTGTGGGCTGGGCAAGATGTCACTAGCAAAAAGCATCACTTAAAAGCTACATGGGAAATCTTTAGTCATGTTGTGGCTTTGGGTTACCCATACAAGAGGCGGAATATGCATGGAACATGAGTTAGTGACTAACTCCCTAATGAGGAAAAACTCATTGTGGAAAAGCTGTAGGCCAGAGAACACTTTATTACTACTTGGTATGCAGCATGCTTTACAGTCTTCCAATGGCAGAGGAGCCACTTTAGAATTTATTATATACATTAATTTGATTGTACAGTGATGTATTTGTTAGACAAATTACCGCAGGTCTAATTAAAGACGCTCCTAAAGCCACCTGATTACTGATTTACATTACGTTATTTGATTCCAATGTATTTGTGGAGACAAATTAGATGTAATTTCCAGGTAATAAAACTTAAGTGGTGTAAAATCTCAAGGTTACTAGATAAAAAATGAATTGAGAACCTCAGCCACATCACTGAATAATGTGAGCCACTGAATGAGATACTGTGTATCAGTATTATCATATGCGATGTAGGGGAGTCAGAAGACTGTTTCTTTTTTCCTTTTATTTTTAGTCGACACATAATAATTGTACACATTTATGGGATTTATTGTATGTTTTCAAAGGCTAGAAAAGAGGATTTTGAATGTCCACAACACAAAGAAGATTGTTTTAAATTTATTTATGTTGTTGATTTGTGGAGCCCTCTAGTTAGAGGCCACAGTTTTTTTATCTGAAAATCAGTTGTTTGGATTTACTCACCATGGTTGCTTTTAGAAAAACTAGTAAGATGGGAAGACATTCAGTTTTCAGTGCTGTGCAATGAATGATAGATGATGGAAGCTATTTCTTGTGATGATGTTGTATACTGTAGGCTATCCTGAGCCCAAGAAGAAACAATCCACGACCTCAGAGTGTAGGTATTTCTATGTTATTTATCCTGTAACCTGCATGTGAAGACAATATGTATGTATATTAATTATAATTTGCCATAATACCATTGAACATCTGGCCAAAATATGTGTTTATTAACCCTAGGCCAATAATTAAACTCAGTAGGAAAAAGCCCTACTACTTATATATCTGAAAACAGATTCATTTCCAGTTATTCCAAATTTAATAATCCTTAGATTCTAATATTAAATACTCTTTATTTGAAGTTAGAAAGATGGCTTTGGTGGCGAGATGGATCTCTCTCAATATTTGCTATCTTTTTTTCATTTGGGCCCATTAGTGAAGTTTACTGCTTCACTTATTTTAATTATGTGACACTAATAGTTTTAAACTAATCTACTAGAACAGGACAGATTTTTAGAATCCTAACCCACTAGTCCATGAAGGGGTGCATGGAAATGGAATCAGGAAGAGGCCTGGATTAGAAGAACGTAGATGGTGACTGTTAGGAGCTCTAGAAACAGGAGCCCATCCTAGGGAACTGATTCATCATTAGGAATGAGAATGTGTGCAATGTCTCTGCCCACAGCCCTCCTCCTCTTCTCAAATTGTATATGCGTGTGTGTGGGGAGGAGGCTGTGTGTGTGCGCGCGTATCTGCATGTGTGCATGTGCATGTGTGTGTGAGTTACTAACCCAAGGTGTTTATAGAGGACTTTTTTCCTCATTTTATTCTACCTATGGTGGTGGGAGCCCTAGGTGTGTGGGAAGTCCTATGCTTGCTGATTTTGCCATCTGACATTTGAGCCAAAAAGGACTTTCCTTATCTTTTATTAAAGATGTCTTTTTATTCTTATATCTCTTTCCCACTAGAACCTCCAGGCTAATTATATGCATGAAAGAAGATTCTTCCTCTGTCAGTGGTTAAGTATGCCTTTGTTTTTTGTTTCTAGTAAATTATGCTTCTTGAGCTTCTTTGTAATCTATTATAACCACCCACCTTCATGATATATTTATTCCTTCTCAAAAATGGCACTTCTATTTTTTGCACATTAAGCTTCTTTTAAAAGAATTATTTTTTCATATCCTCCTGTTTTTACCATTGCTTTCTGTTTTATTTCAATCATTGGGTTTGTTCTTTCTTCTTGGATGGGACCTGGCTTGTGACATATAAAGCAAATTCAGTAAGTTCAGTTTTTAAGATGGAAAGCTGAGATAAGCTTGACTGCAAGTGTCTAAGATCCTATTTTATTTATTACACGCTCTAAAGGTAGATTAGAATTGAAAATGCTATCAATAGAATCATTCTGGGCTTATAGTCATGCAGTTATCAACTTGAGAACCCAATCTTGGGACTTTACATTTTTAGATACATAACTTAAGATGTATTCAACCATCTCAGGAAAGAATAAGCAAGACACAAGAAGTGTATTTCTGTTCTTGCCATCATAGCCTTACAGCTGTGCATAATCTCTGTGTTACAATTTCTTCTTTAATGAAGACACTGAAACTCAATAATTCGTATAATCTCTTCTAGTTCTAAAAAAAGATAGTTGGATTAATGCTTTTAGCTTATCACTTTATTTTTCAGTTTCTACTGAAGGTATTTTTGCAATTAAGAATTAAATAAATATTTCCTAATTAAATGAGTGTGATTTTTACCCATACTTCCATATGTAATACAAATGTATGACCTCTTGCTAATTAATAATCAAAAGATGGAAGATCAGTGAAGATGAATTAAAACATTGTCTTGATTGAAATGGCAAATGTTTAAAAATAAATGCTATAGTTTGGATATTTGTCCCCACACAAATCTCGTGTTGCACTGTAATCCCCAGGGCTAGAGGTGGGGCCTGGTGGGAGGTGTTTGGCTTATGGAGGCAGATCCCTCATGGTTTGGTGCCATCTTCACAATAGTGAGTGAGTTCTTATGAGATCTGGCCCTTTAAAAGTGTGCGGCCACCATTCCTTTGCTTGCTCCTGCATTCACCATGTGACATGCCTATTCCCCTTTTGGTTTCTGCCATGATTGGAAGTTTCCTGAGGCTTCTCCAGGATGCTGCTATGCTTCCTGTACAGCCTGCAGAACCATGAGCCAACTAAATCTCCTTTCGTATAAATTATCCAGTCTCAGAACGGTCCAGTACAATAATTATTATTTACAGTGTTATTTTCTTGTTACAATTACATTCATGTGGAAAT
Organism: Papio anubis; assembly: GCF_008728515.1. Taxonomy (NCBI): domain Eukaryota; kingdom Metazoa; phylum Chordata; class Mammalia; order Primates; family Cercopithecidae; genus Papio; species Papio anubis. The sequence goes on along the minus strand of NC_044981.1, from coordinate 91,475,491 downwards.
TTTGGCTGAATCTTGGTTTGATGAGCAAGAATAATAGTGGTGGTCAACACGTAATAAATAAGATAAATAAATAAATAAATAAATAATTATTTATTCACTTTGTCTTTGCTTGCATGTTTGTTTCATGATTACTTTTGAAGGAGAGGAGTTAGTGAACATTGAAGTATTCCTTAAGTGTGCCAAGAATTTCCCTAGATTCCATTGTCATATAGGCTCTATTCTTGACTCTAAATTAAAATTGAGCAATTTTTTTCTAAGTTTTTTAATTTGCTACTGGCTACTTATGAGTAATTGATGTCCTAACTAATGAAGAGGAGAAAAACTTTTGAAATACATTTTGTGTTTTGGTTTACAAGAAACATTTTAGCCTTGATCATTGCATATATGTTTGTAGCATTCTTCATTGAGTGCTTTTTCTTATTAGACATGATATAGAAGCATGATATGACAGACAATTGGACATGACATTCGGAATTAAGACTCTGCAACCCATGAGTTATGTAAACTTGAGAAAGTCATTTGACTTCTCTGAACTCCAATTTATTTATAAAATGAAGGAATTTGATTAGATGGCTAAAATTATTTCTTGCTTTATGAAGCAGCTAAGTCTATTTCTCTTTTAATGTAACCATTTGATAATTATTTATTCACTTTGTCTCTGCTTGCATGTTTGTTTCATGATAACTTTTGAAGGAGAGGAGTTAGTGAACATTGAAGTATTCCTTAAGTGTGCCAAGAATTTCCCTAGATTCCATTGTAGTATAGACTCTATTCTTGACTCTAAATTAAAATTGAGCAATTTTTTCTAAGTTTTTTGTATTCTTAAATTGGCTTTTAGCTCATTTGAATAATAATTTTTGAATCATAACTTTGTGTCAGGCACTAAAAAATAAGCAATCATGTTAGCATTAGTTTAGAGTCAACACATTCCCCTCAAGAGTAAACCTCTTTCAAACACTGAAAAAAATGATTTGGGGTTAAATATTATATTTCACACAAGGGCAAATTTAATAATGTTGGCAATCAAAACATAAATTCATAATACAGTGTTTTCCATCTTGTTTCCATGTGCAACATGTGTTTAAAATAGCTACTTAGATGTGATATGTTTGGTTTCCCTAGAAATTTATCTTTCCATTACAGAAGCTAAACATCTTGATCCAGTTAAAATCATTTTCTTACACTATGATAAAAGCAAGTTTATTGGAGACATAAGTATCAATTTATTTATGACAGCTGATGCATACACACATGCATACACACATATATCTCATACATTACTACAATATAGTAAGTCCTCACTTTGTTGATAGGTTCTTGAAAACTATGTCTTTAAGCAAAAAGACATGTAGCAGATCCCGAATAAAGTTGTTTCATTCAATGTACTTTTGTTATAATGTAGATGAGAAAATAAATGGTTTTGTTATATGTCATTCTGATTAAAGTTGCAATTTCCAAGAAATTACTGAGGACATGTATTTCTGTATTATTTTCCATATGGGTAAAAAAGCTTATGATTCCACCAGCACTATCAAATATAAAATTCTTATCACAATTTTCTCAGCATTTATTTGATCTTTTAAAATTTGGTGGGAGGTATAAAATAATTTTTCATTATTATTTTATTTGCATTTTCTTAATAAATGTTGAATGTATTCCTGTGGGAACTGTCCACTGCTTATTTACTGGAAGCATATTTTTTAAAAACCTTTTTAAACAGATTATTGAGGTATAACTGACATATATTTACAGTATATAATTTCATAAGTTTTGATATATGTATACACTTGTGAAGCCATCATTGCACTAAAGACAATAAACATATCCTGTTGAATTTCTGAAAATGTTTGTTGAGTTTGCCAGTAAGTCATCAGGCCTGGAAATGTCTTTGTGGGAATATTTTACACTACAAACTTAAAATTTGAAAACAGATATTGGGTTATTTAGATTATTTTTTTATTTTGAATGAGCCTTGGTAGTTTGTGTCTTTGAAAATTTTTTCCATTTCATCTAAGTTGTCAAATTATTGGCATTGAGTAGTCCATAATATTCCCTCATTCGCTTTTTAATAACTCTAGAATATGTAGTTCTATAACTTCTCTCACTTCTGGTGTTGGTAATTTATGTCTTCTTTCTTTTTTCCATGGCCAGTCTAGCCAAAAATTGATCAATTTTATTAATCATTTCTAAGAATCAGTTTTTGGTTTCATTGATTTTCTCTATAAAGTTTCCATTTTCTGTTTTGTTAGTATCTGTCCTCATTTTTATTATTTACTTTCTCCTACTTAATTTGAATTTAATTTTTGACTTGATGCCAGACATTAAATATTTTATCTTGTTGAATAATATATACATTTTAAGTCTGTAAATGTGTTTGAACTCTGGTTTGGACACAGTTAAAGTACTTGGAGATGGTTTTGTTCTGTTAAGAATTGCTTTTAAGCTTTGTCAGGCAGAATCAGAGCAGCCCATACTCAAGGGTTAATATTTCCTCCTACCGAGGCAATATATTTTGAATCCTTTACTGAAAGTCCTGTTAATTTCAAGGTTTTCCTTTACTCACTGGTAGGAACACAAACTAGTCTCAGCCTTGTATTATTTCCAAGGATTGCACCCATGAATCCTTTGAGGTTGTTCTTTCCCTGGCCTCAGATAATTTCCCCACATACATGTTTTAAAGAGCATCAGCTTATTTCTCAGCTGAATACGGGAACCCTCTGCAGAACTTCAGATCTCAATCTCTCTCTCTCTCTCTCTCCCTCTCTCTTTCTCTCTCTCTCTCTGTCTCCATCTCTGTCTCTGTCTCTCCTGCTATTTGGTACTGTGCTTTGAAAATATGACTGGTTGCCTTTGCCTCTCCAGACTACCAACTCTGTGTCCTCAACTCAGGGATCTTTTTAATCTATTTCTGTTGACATTTCGGAAGTAGTTTTACTTGCTTTTCACCCATAATTAATTTCCTCATTTTCCTATTTATTTTTGCGTAATAGACAATGTCTTAAGAAGATAATTTATAGAAAACAATCAGGAGCTCAGGATGACTTACCATCCTTTAAAGAAGATTTTTATTGCTTCTACTGGATACCTGAGATCACTATTAGACCACATAACTTGAAACTGTGCTTTGGGCATGAGGTTTCCTGTTCTACCCAGATGATCTGACTGCAGTCTGTACAAGAGCAGTTCCTTCTTTCCTCCTAATACTGCAATGTGGTTCTTTGGACCCCAGCTCAAAGCAGACAGTGAAGTATAGCAGGATTACGTTGTTTATTGGTCCTGAGTGCTGACTTTTGCCACCCAAGACTTGTGATGATGTTAGAAATGCCTGAAATAAAAAGCAGCTCAGCTTTTAGTGGTGAACAATTATGATTAGATAATAATGCAGAGTAAAATATTCCCAATTGTCAAGTTAAAATCACTGGATTCACATTCTTTCCAGTGCCTTGGCCTTTTAATTCTTTTTCATCAAGCTATTTGTTTTCAGAAGATGATCGTTACAGTTCATTCAGCATCTTAATGTTCAACAGAAAAGTTTTTCTGAAACATTTAGTCCACTGATTTCAGAAATGAAAGTCATGCTATTTTTCCCTTTAAATATCAGTAAGCAGTGTGTTGTAGCTATAATGTCACTGTCTTAAATGTTAAATGTAGTATTACTTTGAATCTTCTAAATTATCACAATATTAAATATTAAATAATATATTAGTTATGACAACTAAAAATGTCTCCAGAATTTGCTAAATATCCCACGGGGAGCAAAATTACTCCTAGTGAGAACCGTTGCTACTGGAAGCAGGAAGGCATTTTCCAGTCTTTGCAGCCCATGCTCATAACCATGATACTGCATCGTCTACTTGGTACTTTCTGCCCTGGGGAATACACTCGTTTCCACTAACTCTCTATCCCACTGCTTATTTCTCATTTTACAGACAAACAACTATAATTAATCTGAATTATTTCTTTTTCTTCTCTGTATTTTACCCTTCCTTCCTTCCTTCTTTCCTTCCTTCCTTCCTCCCTCCCTCCCTTCTTTCTTTCTTTTCTTTCTTTCCTTCCTTCTTTCTCTCTCTCTCTTTCTTTCTCTCTCTCTCTCTCTTTCTCTCTCTCTCCTTCCTTCCTTCCTTCCTTTCTTTCTTTCCTTCTTTCTTTCTTTCTTTCTTTCTTTCTTTCTTTCTTTCTTTCTTTCTTTCTTTCTTTCTTTCTTTCTTTCTTTCTTTCTTCTTTCTTTCTTTTTGACAGAGTCTTGCTCTGTCACCAGGATGGAGTGCAATGGCACAATCTTGGCTCACTGCAACCTCGGCCTCCTGGGTTCAAGCGATTCTCCTGCCTCAGCCTCCCAAGTAGCTGGGACTACAGGTGCACCCACCAAGCCCAGCTAATTATTGTAATTTTAGTAGAGACAGGGTTTCACTGTATTGGACAGGATGGTCTTGATCTCTTGATTTCATGATTTGAAAGCCCACATCAGCTTTCCAAAGTACTGGGATTGCAGGTGTGAGCCACTGTGCCTGGCCCTGTATTTTACCTTTTCTACATGTCATCGTGTTCCCTTTCCTTACAATTCACTTATTTCTTGTCCTAATACCTGCCCTGTCCATCCTGTCCAGTTTAAATGCCATGTACTTTCTAAAGCCTTTCCTCATCATCTCATGTGCATTTCTCTCTCCTTTGAATGCGGTTTCTCCCCTGAGTGTGTGAGTTTTATATATATATATAAAGATATATCATGAAAGATGTGAGGACAAAATTCACTGTATTCATGCGTTGTCTTCTAAAAATACATCAGAGTTCCCTGAGTCCAGTAGGGACCAAGTAAATGTTTGTTAAATGAGTTAACTGCTGTTTTGTGAGAGGGGAAACTGATTGTCTTTCCTAAACTTCTTCTCGAAAGGAACTGCTTCTTTAGATTCCGTTATGGACTCGTTATACATTTATCATCCAAGAATTCAACTGAATTATACCCTTCCTAAGTTACTATTTCTGTGAACTACAAATTCTTGAAGCATTATGTCCCATATAGGGACTAGTTAACATTTTGCTTCCAGTTATTTGTCTGAAAAATGAGCTGCTTTCCTTCTTTACTCTTGATTTTTTTTGAATAATTTTAGGAGTTGGGTTGTTTGCACAAAATTTGATTTTTCTGCCAGTGTTGAAATATTCATTAATTTTAGAATCTATGAGAAGAGAATTCTATAACTAATTAAAATTAAACCTGAAAAGAAATATACTCAATTTTTGTTCAGTTTTCCTTATGACACAATTGTTTCTTATGTATTACTTTATTAACTCAGAAATAAAAGCAAATTATAGCCATATTTCAGAAGGAATCATCTACTAGTGCCTTTCAGTAGTTCATAAAAATACAAATGAATTAAAACGATTATATACGTTTTGGAAACTTTATGGTATATTCTGCTCTGAGAAAGTCGTAATTCACTGTAACATATTAAAGGTCATAAGAAATCCTATAGCAAAAATTAATCAATGAGATACTGGTTCAACCTCATTTAATCCAGCGTTTCCAAACAGTAGAATTTAGTGGTTGAGCATTGAGGTCCTGGAGGCAGATGACCTGCTCTCACATTCCAGCTCTCACACTTTGTAGCTGTGTAAAGTTGAGTGAATTTCCCAACTTTTTGGTTAGGAAAAAAAGAGGTAATGCTAGAACTGTAGTGTTGGGAGGATTAAATGAGATAATACTTGTAAAGTACTTAGAATACAACCTTGCCCTCTGAAAACTCTCAGTCTATATTTACTATTATAATCATTTATATATGACCAGGATTTTTTTCTTTATTTTGGAGAAAGAACTATTGGAATCACTGTGGTATACAAACTTTGCGAGGACTGTTACAAAGATTTTGATGCAGTAGCCAATAGAAGGAAGTCTGCCCAGATAAATTACTTCCTGTCTCTGAGTGCTTACCTGGGGGAAAGATAACTGACCTAAGCAGGGAACAGTTAATGCCTGTATGTGACTGGAAACAAGTTGCACACTCAGAATTATGGAGCTGAGTTTTCGTCTACCCCCATGGACACTGAGAAACATAACAGTTCTATATCCAGAGAAAAGAGTAAGGCATGAAGATGAGAAAAATTAAAGAAGTTAACACCCTTCACCCGTGCACAACACACACACACACAATTACACATGAGCATGTGCACGTGCACACACAAACACACACACACCAACCCACACATCAAAACACATGTGTAGAAATCCCAACTTGTTCACATAAGTCATACCCATACCTGTAGAGCACTGCGGAGATTCCTGCAGGCTTCCCTGTTCCAAGTCCAGGACTTTCAGAAGGCCTGGCACCTTGAATTCTCTAAGCCACTTAAGAATAATTTCATTAAGCCCCCTTTTTGGCTTATTTTAGCTCATGTTGATATATCTTATTAGCATTTTTTTCAGAAATACCTGAATCACAAATTTCATTACAACAAAAGAACTTGGTAAAACCTCAAATTCTTCTCAAATTTCAAAAGTAGAGATCAATAAATCAATATAAACATGAGATTTCTTATAACTGGATTAAACAAATGGTTTTGAGCTTTAAAAAAACTCATCTTTACCCCACAGGCACAGACAACCGAAGCAAAAATGGACAAATAGAATCACATTAAGTTAAAAGTTTCTGCACAGCAAATGAAACAATAAAGTGAAGAGACAATGCACAGAATGGGGGAAAATATTTGCAAACCACCCATCTGCCAAAGGATTAAAAACCAGAATATATCAGAAACTCAAACAACTCTGTAGGAGTTGTAACTCCCACAGAGCAGCAATAACAAATACTGGTGATTATATGGAGAAAAGGAAACCCTCATGCACTGTTGGTGGGAATGTAAATTAGTACAACCACTATGGGGAACACTTTGGAGGTTCCTCAAAGAACTAAAAGTAGAGCTACACTATGATCCCTTTCCTAGGTAAATACTCAAAAGAAAGGAAATCAGTATACTGAAGAGATATCTTCACTGCCATATTTATTAGAGCATTATTCACAATAGCCAAGATTTGCTTGTTTTTTCTTTATCTATTATCTTTTGAGACAGGGTCACATTCTGTCACCCAGGTTGGAGTGCTGTGTCATGATCGACCTCTGAAATGGATCCACTCACCTCAGCCTCTTGAGTAGCTGGGACTATAGGAATTCACCACTATGCCTGGCTAATTTTTTTTATTTTTATTTTATTTTTATTTTTTTATTTTTATTAGTATTATTTTTTGGTAGCCATAGGGTTTGCCATGTTGCCCAGGCTGGTCTCAAGTTCCTGACCACAAGTAATCCATCTGCTTTGGCCTCCCAAAGTGCTGGGATTATAGGCATGAGCCACCACACCAGGCCCACAATAGCCAAGATTTGGAAGCAACCTAGGCATTCATCAACAGATGAATGGATAAAGAAAATGGCGTACATATACACAATGAAGTACTATTCAACCATAAGACAGAATGAGATCTTGGTATTTGCAAAAATATGGGTAGAACTGGAAATCATTATGTTAAATGAAATAAGCCAGACACAGAAGACAAACTTTGCATATTCTCACTTATTTTGGGGAGCTAAAAGTTAAAATAATTGAACTCATGGAGATCATGGAAGGATGGTTACCAGAGGCTGGGAAGAGTGGAGGGGTCTGGGGAGGACAAGTGGGGATGGTTAATGGGTACAAAATATAGAAAGAATAAGAATTAGTATTTGCTAGCACAACAGGGTGACTATAGTAAAAATAATTTAATTGTACAATTAAAAATAATGAAAATAGTACACAATTGGATTGTTTGTAACACAAAGGATAAATACTTGAGGTGATGGATACCCTATTGACCTTGATGTGATTATTACACATTGCATACCTGTATCAAAATATCTCATGCATTCTGTAAATACATACACTTACTATGAACCCATAGAAATTCAAAGTTTTAAAAATCCTTTATTTAGAGGTTTAGATAGAAACATGACACACTTGTGTATCATGTATAAAAGTTGGAAATCAGAAAGTAGTTTAGTAACAAAACTAAAGATAGTGTCAACAGAGATTATTAATGTGCTTGCTTAATTATTTTAATGAAATCATGATTTTTTTTATTTTACTTTAAAATTTTATAAATAAATTAATGATTTGGCCCATAAGGACATAATTAGAAAATTTTGACTGATTGATACAAATTAAATAAGAATATTCTGAGATGAATTTTGTGAGTTAGAAAACTCACATGAAATCACATTCCCAGCAAAACTGGAAATACTTTGCCATCAAATTAAGTGACTATAAATAAAGCATCTCTTATGAAATAATCCAAACATGAATCCATAGGTGATTAACTGCATAAAGTTTTCTGAATAATTCAGGTGAAATAAATGATGTAACATAAAATCAATATCTTCTCCTACGTTTAGGTAGAATAACGATTTTCATCTGCATATTTCCTGTTATTAAGTAACTATTGAGGGTCTAGGGTGCCAATATCAGAGAATTTTGGGTTTCAGACTTGTTGAAAAATATCTTATTGTGTCTTAATTCATTGGGAACTCTAAACAATGGTTCTACTGTTTTTCTAAGACACCTGGTGAGAAGTACGTTAACGTTTTCATTTCTGGATCTGATTGAAGATACAACATTTGCTGATTGACCATTTTAGAAAGTAGACTTAAATGAGACCAGGCATGGTCCTATACTCCTGTAGTCTCAGCTATTCATTAGGCTGATTTTGGAAGATCTCTTGAGCCCAGGTTTTAAGGTCAGCCTGGGCAAAATAGCAAAACCTCACCTATAATAAATAAATAAATAAGTAGATTTGAATGACTACTTTACAAGCTGTAAAGTTGTAAAATTCCTTACAATTTGAATGTAATTCTCTTTAGCGTCTGTGGTTTCCTGACTTTTTAATGATCGCTATTCTAACTGGCGCAAGATAATATCTCATTGTGGTTTTGGTTTGCATTTCTCTAATGACCAGTGATGATGAGCTTTTTTTCATATGTTTGTTAGCTGCATAAATGTCTTCTTTTGATAAGTGTCCGTTCATATCCTTCGTCCACTTTTTGATGTGGTTTTTTTTTTTTCTTTTAAATTTGTTTAAGTTCCTTGTAGATTCTGGATATTAGTCCCTTGTCAGATGGATAGATTGCAAAATTTTTCTCCCATGCTGTAGGTTGCCTGTTCAATCTGATAATAGTTTCTTTTGCTGTGCAGAAGCTAAATAGGAATGCTTTTACACTGTTGGTGGGAGTGTAAATTAGTTCAATCATTGTGGAAGACAGTATGGTGATTCCTCAAGTATCTAGAACCAGAAATACCATTTGACCCAGCAATGTCATTACTGGGTATATACCCAAAGGATTATAAATTATTCTACTATAAAGACACATGCATATGTATGTTATAGGTATTTGTGTCCTTGCTGGTTTTGGGTAATTGGGCATATTTTTCTCCTGAATTATAGCAATCTATCTGTTGATAAAGGTATTCCAATTTTTAAAAAATCCTTTTTACAGTATAAGATAGAGTGAAAACAAAAGACAAGGAGGGCAAAACTCCATCATCTATCTGGAAAGGAGTTTCAGTTTCTTTCAAGCCAGTTCTATGCTCAAAAAAGGTTGTTGAACTGCTTACAATATGAGAAATTCTGAATTATCACTATTGCCAGCTTACTTCAGATGTAATTCCCAAATCAGAATGTGTTCAGTGTGGAGTTTTTTTTCAGAGTACCTAACTACTGAGCATAGGCTATCAAAAATTTATATTCCTCCTGTTTGTAGGAAGCATCCAGTCATGCTCTAGGACTCTTGTCTGTGATGAAAACCACCTTCTGTCTAGAATAGACAGAATAGAGCAGTAACTTGAAGATCTATGTTTTGTTTTGTTTTGACAAAACAAAGTGATAGAGTGACTGGGTCTCACTCTATCACTAAGGCTGGAGTGCAGTGGCACAATAATCACAGCTTAGTGAAACCGCGAACTCCTGGACTCAAACTGTCCTCCTGCCTAAGCCTCCTGAGTAGTTAGTACTCCAGGTACATGCCACCATGCTAGGCCTGAAGATCTACGTTTTTAACAAGAACAACAAAAATAGGTTAAAAGACAATGATTTAATAGTGACCGGTGGAACTGAAGTAAAGGTGTATTGTAAAAATGTTTGTGTTCCTTTTAAAATAATAGCTGAGATATTGAGTGCTTGCAGTGTCAGATAATGTTCTAAATAATGTATGTGCATTAACTCATTTAATCTGTACAACAATTTAGGAGAAAGTGTCATTATTCCTGCTTTTCACACAAGAAAATTAAGGTGAAGAAGGGTGAAATAACTTCCCCGAGGCCACACCACTGGAAGTGGAAGGGCTGTAGAATGTGAGCAGTCCAGCCTCAGAACCCAAACACGTAGCGCCACAATATCACATGGTTTCTCTCAGCCAAAGGGAGACATTGTCCACTGAAACATCTTGGAACTGGCCATGAGGGTGGATAAGATGTTATGATGCTAGTTTACATTTTTTAATGATTTCGAGTTTTAAAAAGATACATTTCACGGCTTTGCACACACCCATACATCTGCTCATAATTATTCAGTGACTTTAAATCATGCAGCAGTATGAACCAAATCAAACTAACTCAATGCAAATCAACCAACCTAGTTTACATTTATCAGTTTGAGTGTCAAGCTCCAAGTATTCTGACCTTTTCATTTTTAAATCACTAATGCTTTATTTAACACTATTCTTCTTCATGAATGTACAACTATAACGAGCCATTTTTATTCATTGTATGCTGTTCCCAAGACCTTGTTCATGTCCTCATTGGAAGGTCTATCCACATGTCCTCTCTGCTTGTTTAACTAAATTCTTCTTTCAAGGACAGTCTCACAACTCATTTCTTCCAGGATGTTGCTAATAACCTTACTTGCCTCTTAGGCTTTGAACACATCTGAAATATCTTTTGCATCTGAAATGTATTTTGCTTCACAACGAATATGACCCTGGACTATAATCTTAAGGATGCTGAGAATTCACTGGGCAGAAAAGCTGTCTGAGCCCTGGGAGGTGTGAGAGGTATCACAGATGATGAAACGTCATAGGGTAACACAAGGGAGCAAAAAAGAGCTTAGAAAATTTAATATAAGTCAAATGTTAACGGACAGTATATGATCCGCTCCCAAATAAAGAATTCATCCTAAAAACTATGAGGAACCAATGAAAAATCGTAATCAGTGTGTGACTTTGGGGAAAAACTACTGGTTAATCAACATTTTAAGCTGAATTCTCTCTCTATCACTTTTCCTCTGTTTTTTTCCAGCGGTGGCAGTGTCGAGTGTAGATTTTTTGAGACTTTAAGAAGTTACTGCTTTGCCCCAGGTAAGAAATATCGAAGGCCCTATTGACTGAATGAAGCCATGCAGTGGATCAGAAGAAAATGACATATTTAAGAGAAATTTCATAGTCAATTCAATGTGGGGAAAAGGAAAAAGAAGAATTAAGGATAATTCTAAGTTTTTGGCTTAGGCAACATAATTTATAATAGTGCCCTTAAGGGAATAAAAGTTTAGAGGCCATTCGGTGTTTCCATTCCCTTACAGTGGACTATCCCTGTTAATGGATCTGCAGGAAGTTCGATGACAGTAGGAAACTGGATATAAACACTTGGGATCTTAGCATACTGGTAATTGTTGATTCTGTAGGCCTGAATATAAACAACCAAAAGAGTATGTAGAATGGCAGATAATTCAGAATGCAAGGTGAGACATTTCCAAAGCCAAGATCAAGGCAGAATAGAGAAGGTTGAATGGATTCTCCTATTCCCCATGCATACAAGCCCAAATCATTCACAGGTCTAATTGCAGCCCTGAATCCATTAAAGCAATGCAAGAGTAAGGAAACAAAGCATGTAGAACATTTTATATATGAACACTGACTGTCCTTTTTGATGCAATATTTGTAATGAGTGTATAATCTGGAAAATATATTTATGTAGTTTTAAAATCTTAATTCAATATATATATAGAATCTAGATTTGCATCTGAGTAAAAATGAATCTTCTCAAGTGAATAATTTTGATTGTAAGAATTACAAATAACCAGCACTAGCTAGTATACATTTAAATTGAATTCTTTTATTTTAAATATTCACATTACAGGAATTCATTAGGTCAGAATAGAACATCATTATTTACACATTCAAGGAATAACTCCAGTGCTAAATCAGCGAGGTACTTACACTGAATTTAGGAAATATGACTGAAGAAAGAGTTTCCTCTTACACACACAGGCTCAAATCCTTTATACATTTATTTCTGCCTTGGAATCTTAGCACATATTGCTGAAGTCACTATTAATTGCTGAACAAAATTTCACAAAATTATAGCAATCACACCGTATATTTATAAGCCTAGAAAGATATCCATGAGCAGGAATCCATGTTGTGACAGCATGTTTAAGGGAAGAAAATTTCAAATGACATCTCCAGTTTAATTTGTGGAAAACACAAGTTCTCCAAATAGCTGAATATACAGATTTCCTCTGGTATCTTGCCTTTCATGGCTTATTAAAATATTTGCTTAGCTGCCTTAAAGTGTTATGTTATTTACAGTTTAATCAATGAAAGGAACAATGTGGTAGCAAACTAAGTGCCCAGATCAATGCTAGCTGAATGTCACACACTTACCATATCTTGGTTGGTAAAGTTGGCATCTACAGTGCTAGGACTGGCTACTCCTCATTTGAATTAATGCTTTACTCCCAGGATGCAGCAGGACTCAGCTGCATGAATTTCACTTGGAATAATAGCTAGAGTCAATTTTTTCTTATCGTTATACTAACTTCACTGAAGCTGTTAAATTGAACTGGAAGGAACCAATCTTCTGTAAATAAATAAATAAATAAATGTATAAATAGGATTCCCATCATTTTAATAACATTGCAATGAAATTACCTTCCAACAGTGTAAATGCTTACATCATGCTACTTTCTAGCCTTAATATATTACTATGAATGATTAATTTCATAGGAGGAGAGATGATTCATCCACATATATTACCTGTTTGGAATTAAGCCCTTTCAAAAACACAGGTATATTTTCTGAATAAAAGAGAAAAGCTAAACAAAACAAACCCTTCATTAAATGGAATATTTTTTGTTATTTTCAAAGACTGCTGTAAATTATCTGCATGCAAAGGCTCCTCTGCAGCCAACATTTGTATTTTTATACAATTTTTATTACTTAAGTTACTAAGTAAAAGGGTAGGCCTACTTTTTCTTCCCCTAGTGATTACACTGGTTGACTGTCAAGGCTGCCTAGATGTTCTACGTTATTGCCCAATTTACTGTTGTGCAGACCTGACCTCAGGTGACTGGCAGTAGTACTGATTTTGGCAGTGTATAAAAAGATATACTATTCTCATTATAGAAAAAGCTGCCAGAATATTATGTTCATAGAATGAAACTGGTTAAGATGATATTTTCACATCTTCATGCTTTATGCTATAAAGTTGCTATACAGTAAATTGTATCACTTGCCAACAAATAATTTGTTGTATTTATTGCCAACAATAACTCCAAAAATAAAGTTTTGGGAGAAAATTTACCACAATATGCTGCAAAGTTAGAAAAAAGAAATGCAGCATTGTTTATCGGCTCATTAGCACTAAGAATAGCATTTTCACTTTACCAAATGTTGAAAAAGGACTTTTGAAAGGACGTGAATCATGCAAATGGATTGAGACAGAGCCTGTGTGTGAGTGGCAGTGCAAATGTCCCCAAAGCTGCATGATTCACCAACTGCATGCATTTTTTCACCTAATATAAACACAACCTTAATATAGTCATATAATTCCTAACACATCTTATTTCAAACATGCATTAGCTACTAAAATAAGATTTTAAAGAAAAGCCGATGTTTGATATAAAATAATCATGTTTTTTTTTTCAAGTGTGGAAAAATACTCTACAAAAAAATAAGTAGAAAAATGATTTCTGATCAATGTGTGATTTTATCTATAAAAATCCAGATGACTAATTAGTGTGCTTAAAATAACCCTATTGGGTCTGCATCGCAATAATACATACACAGAAAGTTAATAGCAAGAAACAACTATTAGCACAATGCAATTAAATTCTTATCAGAAATAACATGAACCTATAAACTGTACATTTGGCATTACATTTCAGGGTATTTTTAAGAGTTTGATTAAATATGACAATACAATAGTGCAAAATTACATCACATTAATAAAACATACAATTACCATCCAAATAGTTTATGGATTACTGACCCTTACAATTCACATATTGGCTAGAATTGGCACATTTTGCTTCAGAACAATAGTTTTGACCTTCCTTGAATGTAAGTCATTTTATTCAAAGTTATACTTGAACTACATAAAAAAGATATTGGCATATGTGTGTCTATATGTGCATTCTTGAGGGAATGAGACAAAGAGAAATCATGTAAAGTCCCAACTGTTCATTTTCAGAACTTCATTGCAGTATTTTGCTTCAGTAACCTTTTAATCAGAGCTCCTGAAGCAATTACAGGTTAACTTCTTCCCTACCCCTTGTAGTGACATGGCCACATGGAAAGGAGCAGTAAGAAAAAAACTGCAAGAATATATGGCAGTTCGTGTACTGTGCCAGGCTAATTAAATTGGAATTTCTAACCAATTCATCAAGATTTATTAAGAGCTTCTCATGTACTTCTAATGTACAGTCCACCACACTCCCTTTACAGATTAAAAATCTATGGCCCAGAAATGTTAGTGAATACAGTAGATTGTGAAAACTGAAACTTGGGCTTTGATCTTTAGTTTACTACTCCTCTTCTTGTTTCTCATTGACACTTTTCTCCTTTTTGCCGCTTTGTGAGCTTGAATCTAGATACAGACTTGTTAGCTCTTTACTTTTTCCATTTAAAAATCTCTTCTCTACATTCATATTGTCTTGGAATCAGAATGAGACATATTATTATAATGAAGATGTTTAATCTCAACAATTTCATTCAAGTAATTTTGACCAGTTGCATTTCTGCAAGCATACATTACTTCCTACCTTCATCTCATATATTATTTACCTCTTAGGGATTCTATAACAATGCCATTTTTTATATTGTCACAATTACTCCCTTAACCCTGATTCCTACCAAACCCAATCTTTCTTTTAAGCACATGAGTATATATTGTTTTGAAAGCTGTCATAATGACGATAGCTCTAAAGATTTGCATTTTTATTTAAGGATAAAAAGGCATCATTATTTCCCTAATTTCCTTCCTCGTATCCATTTCCAATGACAGGGAGCCTGTTAGACTTCCAGAGCAAGAGCTTTCATTGATTTGAATGTAGAGCATCTATAAGCTGAAAGTTCTTTTTTTTCCCCCTTCTAAGTAAAATCTTGTTCTCAAATATGACAGTCTTTGTTTTTTGATTAATTATTTAAAAATCATATATGAAATATTCAAGATAGATTATCTTTTATCTAAAAAGTAAACTACTTCCAGCTTTACATAGATAATCAGATAATCTTCATTTGCTTAAGGACTCTTGAGGAAGAAAACCAGTAAATGAAAAGCCCTATCTCATTACAGTCCCTGGAGACATGTATTCCACCCTAGATGAGCTCATATCCTCTGGCAATCTCACCTTGGATAAGGATGGCATCTTCAGGATTATCTCATTTGAGGAACTGAAGATGGCTAATGAGGCCAATCTGAGACTGGAGATGTGATATTGTAACTGTGGCCCATATTTCTCACATAATGAGTAGTAGTCCTGGGTTTTTAATTTAGTCTTTGGATACTGCTTCTGCAGAGCCCGCCTTACTATTTCCTGAATCCTCATTAATCTAAGTGGAATGCAGCCATGTGTAGAAAGTTAGCACATTAGCATAACTTTCTGTAGAAATGGTCCTTAAAATTGTTCAGATAAAACCTATATTTGTTTTCCACAATAAAATTCCAGCAAGCTATAACTTAACTTACTTTACATACACAACTAATTCAAAATTGTTTGGTTTCCAGAGAATTCAGAAAAATAAATCAGTTTTTGAAGTTTTCTAATGTTACTGACATAACAGACATTTCTAATGCTCTTTAAAGGAACACAATTAGAAACTACTTAAAAATACTATCTTGAATATCATTCCCTTTTTCATATAGAAAAATAGAAATTTTCCTTGACCCTATTTTTTTGTTCTAACACAGTACGGCTTTAAAATTGTACACTTGAACAATTGAGATTATTCATGTCAAAACTATTTATTATGCAATTAGGGTAGCCTTAGTCACAGTCTGGCTAACAATTATTTTATTTCTGCACCACTAGACAAATATTCCTGTTTATTGAAGTTATACCCTAACATTTTTAAAGTAACTTTTAACTTTTTAAAAAATTAGTTTTACGAAAAGTACATGGAGACTTCCTAAGAAATCATTAACTAGTCCTGTGTCAAAACTAGTGAACCAGCTGAAGTGATAGATTAAGTCAAACTGCTAAATATTCCTAGGCATTTTTCTTTACCAGAAAATGGTCTCTGAGAATCTTCTTGCTATCTATTCTGTGAAATGAACTATACCAACTGATAGTAAGTTAAATTGACTATTAATTTATTGATTGCTCATAACAGGGAGAGAAAATTAGGCCTGCTTGAGTTCCAATTATTTTAAGAAATGGTATATGTATTTAGTAATGCAAACAATGCCTATTCACCACCACTGCCAGCTGCTCACACCTCTTCCATTACTTAGTAATTACGGGAAACATGAATATATGCTTCTGCGCTGTATTTATTTGTTTCCCTTTTGCTGAGTGTTGTTCCTTCGGCTTGTATAAAATTTCAATGATTCCTACAAGCTGCGTGTTTAACATCTTCAGAGTTTTAGACCTAAAACTGTGAAAATAGCCCTGGATTCCTCACAATTATCTTTCATAAGAATAAAAGATAACACTTGAACACATATCTAGTCACTTGAATATAATTTCTTAGAAATATGCTACCTCTACTTTACAGCTGCAAAATCTGAGGGTAAGAGAAGTCGAGTAACTTGCACATAGCTAGTGAATGGCAGACCTTGGATTCAATTCTAAATCTGTAGTTGTCAAAAATTTGGATGCTGCAATTCTTTGCCATATCTCAATTGCAAATTACCTTTCTATCTATCAGGCAAGGAGACTTTGGAACCCAAGAATGTGGTCTCTTAAACACATACAATAGAAAAGCAGATCACAGAAGCATATATCCCAGTAATTGTCTAGACCAGTCTTTCTTGTTGCAAAATATAAACATGCAGTTAGAACCTAGAAAGTAAATTAGAGATATTTTTTTTAAAGATATGTAGCCTTTTATTTTCCTAAAAGTTCCTCCAGGACAAGAACTAGTGATTTCCTGAGGTATGCCCACATTAGTATTACCTGTGGAGCCTTTACACCTGTTAGACTTCTGGGCTTTTCCTCAAACTAAATAGATTAACTCTCTGGAGGTGGGGTTTGGACATCTGCAGTTTTAAATCCTCTCCAGATGGTTCTAATGTGCATTCAGGTTCGTGAACGACTATAAGCAACTTGTAACTGGAAAAAAAGTCTGGAGACTATAAATAACTTGCCCTAAATCACAAGACTGGTGAGTTCCTTGCTCATGTGTGAAATAATTAGACATAGAAAATGTCTTGGATCTTGAGGTAGAATACTTTACCTATGTATTTAAGAAGATTCCAGGGGAACCAAAGACAGATAATACCTCATATGTAATAGAATACTTCCCATCTAAACAGGTGGGATGCAAACCTCAAAACTAGCAGGACACCAGAACCATCTGGGGAGATTTTTAAAATAAGATTCCTGGTCCCATCTCACACCCAGAGACTCAGAAGCTGTGTATTATTAACAATCTTTCAAATGATTTTTATGCATATGATCTAGGAAATTTCAAAGGCATATGCATGTTTGAGAACTGCTAGTTTAGGACAGGATGGTTTACCAGTTATAGCAGAAACAGAATAATTTTGGAAATGTATTAAAAGCATGCTCTTTTTTTGGATGGCAGGAGGGCATGGATTATTTGAAGAAATTCTAATTTCATGGCTCAAAGCCCAGAAATCGGTATTGTTAACACTTCTGGTGATTCTAGGTCAGGTGACCTAGGAAGCGTGCTTTGAGTAAAACTGAGAGGAAGCAACTGGTGTTAGAGAGGTTATTTTTAAATAAAAGTATTTTTAAAGTAAATCAAATGCATGGACATATGTTGACTATGAGTTAAAAAATAGCTAAATGTTCTAAATGAACTCAATCTAGCTTACTTAAAATTATGCTATTTTATCGTTAGCCTGGGATTGCCTTAGGTATTTCCAATGACTCCCTAAATTTTTTGCATCAATAAATATCTTCAGATTTTTGTAATAAGAATCTTCATGGTACAGAAAACTCTAAAATATTTCAAAATAATGCCCCAAATATGATTGATTTTTCTTCAGGCAGTTAAGGTGTCAGGGAGTAGTGAGTTCAAAAGTCATAGACAACTAAAGGGAGGGAGGAAATACAGGAGGAATGTCAGTTAATTGAGCACTTTCTATATTCCAAGCTCTGGATTAGGTTCTTTCCACATGTTAGTTTAAGTAATCAGTTTCATACTTTAAGTATCTACCCAGAGAAATGAGAAGGAAATCTGCATGGAATATTCTAAAAAATTACTTGGCGATGGTTATTGAAATTCCATTAGGAATTTCATCCATATATCAAATTCAATCTTAGATAAGAGTAATAGTGCTAGAAGAAACTTTACAAACAAGGTCCAGAGAGGTTAGGTGGCTTTTTCAAAATCAGTTTGTTGAACTCATAACCTAGGGTAGCACTCATATTCCAGGTTTAGCAGGCTCTTATTTAGGTTCTGTTAATCGTTTTATAAAATGCATATGAATATGGATACATTCAATATGAATTACTAAAGGGGAGAACACTTTGGATAGTAGTGAAGCATACCCATTTGCAAAATGCTACAAAATCTCTAAATGAGACATCCAGGAAAAAAAAAATCACTTTAATTGACTGATTGCAATACAATGGAATGAAGTTAGGAGAGAGACTATATTTCTCTCCATGTGGTTTGGTAATAGATATCTGCCCTTCACAGTGCTTGCACTTTATACTCTCCTTAAATACCAATTTTCTTTCCTATTAGAAACAGTTGATATGTTACTAATATTTGCATAGAATGTTAACGTGATCCAAATCCTTTCTAATCTTTCTTGCGATGTTACTTCTTTTGATGATTTACAATGTGGTAAGATAGAAAGGAGTTAAAATGCCTTACTTTCGCAACCAGGCGACAAACTGACTAATCAAATAAATATAAAATATCATCTCCAGTTGGTGCCAAAAAACACCATGAGTACTCTTAAAAAATATTTTACGACAACTAATGACTTTCATTTATTTATTCAACAAATATTTGATATGACCCTCCTGTACATTAGGCACTGTGCTTATCCTTTAGGTTCTGATGTTTGTTATATTTAACAGCTTGATTGTAATGGTTAAGAAGTTTTCTAAAATGAGATCAGAGTTCAAGGGAGCTCAAAGATATGATCAAACACAGTCATAAGGTAAGGACCTGAAAGTTGTGGTAACTTTACTTCATGCAAAAAAAAATTCTAGGTGATTACCTTAAGACTCATGGAATCTAGTTTAAAAATAGACTGACAAAAATATCAGAGGCATAGTTTCCTATTCTTTTCATATTTAACCTCCAATTGGAGGCAAGAATTGAAAGGCTCAGCAAATAATTCCTAAATATTCTGTTGCTTTACACATCAAATGCTCTGAGCTTTCTAAGCCCCTCACAATTAAAAAAAGAAAAAAATTCTGCACAATCTGAGATTATCAGGAGTGTTACAGTAAATATAACTATTTTAAGCATATATTTGTTTCCCACTAAGATGATTTTTTTTTCATTTTCTGCTTCATATTGTCAGATATACAGCTGTCATAATATATATGGCTGTCAGGCTCTCATGTCTTTCTTGTTCAGGGTGTGGTACTCTGGATGTGGACAATTCAGTATATATTCTTATTAGTAAGGTCTATAATGACTAATATTTATTTGTTCTTACTGATGACTACAATAATTAATATTTAAATATTTAGAGTATTGAAGGTAATAGCTTTTCAATATTTTGAAATAAAACATTTTAAACGGTCTGTTCCCTTTTTGTGTCCACAATTTAATTCCAGGCATAATTATTTGTTTGTATAATCAACAGCAAACCAATTTTGTTGAATCAGTATATCTTTTCCATAAGTTTCTTACAAAGCATTGCAATCCACAGGATTTATTAAAGGAGTGGCTGTGAACCATACACTTTCTTGAGGGCTGTATTTCACTTAAATGTAGTGATAGCCCATTTCCTTCTGCTGAACTCAACTCCTAAAATATTTAAACCAGAACAAATGCTAACAAGTTTGATGTTTTATTTATTGTATACCTTCAAAAGTCGAAGTTCTTCTACACGAGGTATACCATTCTATAGGTCCTAAAAATACCAATAAGACATTCACATTTGTAAAAATTGAGACATAATTCTATGATAAGGTAGGAATGCGATTGAAAAAAAAAGTGGGATTAAGAGAAATAGGATCCTTAAATCCTAATCTTAACTATTGTCACTAGCTGTGATGTGTGTGTGCATGTGTGTGTATGTGTGTGTGAATGTGTGTCTTGAATAGATACCTCTGGATCTAGTTAATTCATAAGTAGAAAGAAAAGCAATTATAATTTTTATATTATAGCAATTATAAACAACAAAATAATAATTCCTTCTAGCCCTAAAACTCACAGATCAATGGACCAGAGCTAAATGGTTCCACTGAGTCGTTTAATTATTTCACTTCAAATTTAGGAAACAGTCTTCTGGGACTTAGTAATGGGGTTTCAATGCACCTGTTAGACACTTAGTAGTACTGCCTCGACTTGGGTCGTATTATCAGTGTGTGATTATAGTCATAGTCCAACAAAGAGCCTAAATTTGTAGTCAACAATAGAGACAATGCCTTTAGGTCTTTCAGTCCTTTCAAATCATGAACATTCACTAGAGCCAAGGCGAGTTGAAATAATATTGAATGCTTTTCTGCCTTCAAAAAAGCAGGTGGCCCAGACACAGTGACTCATACCTGTAATCCCAGCACTTTGGGAGGCTGAGGCAGGTGGATCACTTGAGGTCAGGAGTTCAAGACCAGCCTAGCCAACATGGAGAAACCCATCTCTACTAAAAATACAAAAAGTAGCCAGGCATGGTGATACATGCCTGTAATCCCAGCTACTCGGGAGGCTGATACAGGAGAATCGCTTGAACCTGGGAGGCTGAGGTTGCAGTGAGCCGAGATCATGCCACTGCACTCCAGCTTGGGTGACAGAGCGAGACTCCATCACAAAAAACAAAACAAACAACAAAAAAAAGCAGGTGCTTTCTAAACTTGTTAGCAGTGTATCCTCTTTAGATCTCTATGCTTTTTACAGGTCAAATATTTGACAAATAAATGTAAATGTATGAATTTGACTGTCTTACCAATTAATTAAATATGGATGGAGATCTTTACTTATTGAGGAAAACATCCACATAAAAATATTATTTCCTAATGCATTGTGGTTAGAAGAGGTAATACAGAGAGAATAATATATTGGGTCAAAAGAGTTAACAAAATTTGCAACTCAGAAACATGTCAAACAGCTAAGCAATTGGGGAAATTTGCTACTTTTTTGCCCCATTAAATCAGCATTGACTCATACAAACTTCATTGAGAGTAGCACATGCATGTAAACAGTCTCAGACTGAATTGAAAGGAAGTTTTTATATGTCTGTCCACTTAATTGTAAGCTCATTTTAGGCAGTGATAGTACCTTGTTCATCTTATCTCTGTGGGTGTTAAGGCAGTGTCTGACACTGCATTCAATTTTGGCTTAAGAAATATACCTGAGAATCAAACAATCCTCTATTCATTACAAGAATATTCCTCTGCTCAAATCTTTCTGGTGCTAGGGTGAGCTTATTCTCTCACAAGATAGTCTGGGTAGCTGGATCTACGCCCTTTTTACTGAATTCTTTTTGAATTTTGCTGATGTCAACTTGTAATAGGACTACTAGAATAAGTCACAAATAGACCCAAATGGATGTTCTCAGAACATTCTAATTTTTGGATGGATTTTTGGCCTGAATGGAATAAAGGCACTAAAGATTATTTTGAGGAATGCTTTCCTTGAAGAATCCTTAGTGGCCCGTCTTTTTTTCACCTACTGTCTCTGCTTATATCCAGCTCTCCTCTTCTCTAGCCTTATGGAGGAGAATGCTATAGGCAGCTGCAAGTTCAGGAATATACTCTTCAAAATTTTCATGTAATGGTAGGTTTATTTTGGTTCTGTAAAGCCCTGAACATCATGGTCGTATGTGCTATGTATGAATAATTACCAAAATGGGATATAAAAGTCATCTCCAATTAGTGCTTCTAAAGTAGAACTGTCACTTCCTTGAAACAAACAAACATTTTTCTGTGAATTCAATTGCATTTATTTATTCATCCAACAAATGTGCATTGAGATCTTACTCTGTGCTAACACTGTGTGTTTTCTATATATCCCCACTTTATTATATTTGACATCTTATATTTAATTCCTTGGTGATAATTTTATTTAGGCTCTCTGAAATGATAGAACTCAAATCAAATGATAGGGCTCATCATTATGAGCCAAATCTTATATCCATATGGTAAAATAAGACGATTTTAAATAATAGGGCTTCAGAAAAAAAATCTTAAATTGATAAGTAATTAAACATTCTTCATAAATGACACCATTTATAAATATATTTATAGGTATCATTTTTCTTTGTTATTTGAGGAAATCATTTGTTTTATTATGACAATGAGTGTTATCAGTAGCAGAAAGAGAACTGTCTTCGATTTTCTAAAGTATTATTGGATTACTTCCCAGGTGCTGAAAATCACAACAAATTGGATATTTAAAAATACTTGAATAATTTAAGATCATGAGAATAAGTAGCTGCAAATCACCTTAATGAAAATAAATGAGAAGTCTAATAGCTTTCTGAATAGAACAGTTCTGCTTTGTATATTTCTAATTCACTCCATGAACAATTTCACCTTCACAAATGTGGTAAACAGGTAAAAAATAGATCAAATAGAGACAGTTAAACACTTCGTTCAACTTCAGAGTCAAAGAGGTTAGAATTCAATAGCAACATGTTCTTCCTTTGTTATAGTATGCAAAGTTGGAACTAGACATTATAAAACTCAGTGAAAATTTTTCATTCTTTAAGCTGTGCATCTTCATTTCCCAAATAGATTAAACAGCTGATCAGTGTAGAAACAATAATCAAACCACAAGCTTACATTATAGACAACTACAAAAATGTGAAAAAACAATGTTTACAAATGATAATGAAGAATAAATTACTCTCCAGTGCACATAATTAGGTATATACAGGATAATTTAAAACCAAATGGAATGATTGCTCATGCTGAGCTTTTAAAAATCTCCACCAAAATATACATGTTACCCTAGAGAGGGAGATAAAAATAAATTGTGACACAATAGTAGTATGTTGCATCTCTTCTTATCCTCAATACTTGGATGATATTTCATCAAAATATTTATCAAGTGTGCAAGTGATGAAAAATTTTAATTCCAAAACCATTTCTCTAAATTACCAACAGATTTATATTCTTGATGCCTTTTCACATGATCACAAGCCAAGCAGGCATGTGATTCCCAAAATCGTGGAAGATTTACAGTGAAATCCTTCCTCCAGTTAAAGTAACTAAGGTATAACTTATTGTTTTTGTCGACTTCCTTCAGATACTTTGCTAGCTCACTGGGAGAGTTATAATCTTCCACATGAATGAATGAATCTGCTGGAATGTAATTCTCATAGTTTTCTCTAGATGGTCCCAGAACAACAGGTACAGAGCCAGCCAGAAAAGCATTGTAGAGCTTTTCCGTGATGTAATCCTTGTGGATTGAATTTTCAAAGGAAAGATAAAATTTACAAGTAGATATGGTAGGAATCAAATTTTTATCATTGACATATTCTCCAAATGCTTGCCCATAGGTATGGATTTCAATGCTTTTGCTTAGCTCATTGTAATACTTGACCCTGGCATGCTCAGGGTTCCAGTTACTCACAACCCAGCACACCAACTTCTCTTTGCTTGGCACTTCAAACACAAAGGGATTTGTGCTCACCGTCAAGAAGCCATAAGGCACTTGGATATCTGAGTCACGGCGATAAGTCAAAGTCAGGTTAAACAAGTGCTCAATGCCACTCTTTTGAGGAGTGTGAGTTGGTGACTCCAAATTCATCCAAATCCATTTCTGGAAGGGTGGCCTAGCTTGCTGAGGTAAATTTGTCAGATCCCAACTGATGTCTCGGTGATGGATCAGAACTGCATGGGATTTGTTGTACAGTGAACGGTCCGTTGTGAGATGGCATCCTTGGATGTTGAACATTGCTTGGCAGGATGTAAGGTCGAAGGTCTGCCCAAATGGCCACACCCACACCAGAATAGTAGTTTCATTAAAATAATCAGTTTTGGTGGAGAAGAAGTTTTTCATTTTCAGCACAGAGCTGGCTGATTCCATTGGACTGAAGATCCAGCTGTTGGTAGGTTTGATGTAAATGAGAAGACATGCCATGAAACAGCCCAGGATAATGCAGACAATTAAAAATGGGCGAAGAATTCCTTTGGATGTTGATGTCATAATTTTTTCTATGAAACAGAGAAAGACAGAAGGGGAGGTAGGGGTGGGAATGAAGAGATAATCATAAATATATTTGAGATATATTTAAAATCACAAATATGAGATAAACAGGTAGTAATCAATTGCATATTCCTTTTCAGTGTTATCAAACCATTAAGAGAAACAGAACTTTCCTCAAAGCCAAGAAACTGCTTTCAAAAGGAAGTTTCCTAAAAACTCTTCTAAAAGTACCAGCATATCTTCAAACCAAGAAACTTTTTTTTTCAACGCTATCCTTAACTGTTCTATTTTTATTTGCTTGTAGAAAACTGGCACAACCTAAACTGTTATCTCTAAAGCCATGACTAGAAGTTTTAGTATTTTGTAACCACATCAGATTTGTAAACATTTCCCAGTTGATATAATCACTTATTTACTCTCATATTGAGACTGTACTATAACTTTGTGGTTCAGATGGAATTCAATAGAAAACTAAACTGTTCTTTAAAAAGTTACATTTTTGTTTTTCTCGTTATAAATTTATCTTCACAGTTTGCAAATGCATTACTATAATCATCCGGTAAAAAAAAATAGCAACTCTTGATTTGATACATTTCTAAAAAACAAGTACACTCAGGCAAATTTTATAAATTTAAAACTCACAGTGTTTTGTTTTTATTTATATATTTTTCTTACAGTTTTCTTTGTTTACTTTTAATAATTTGTTAGTACATCCAATATCTACCAAGATGTAATAATCAAATGTTCTATTTGTATTGGAACAACTTTCTCACTTATATAACTTAAGGGCTTTAAAAAAGTTTTCCTTTGTATTAAGATGATACTGGTATTATAAAAATAAATGTAAACAAATTCTGAAAAAAGGGCTGTATTTCATGAAGAACAACTTTGATCTCAAGGATTTTAACAGATTGTGGCTAAAAAGATGAGTGAAACCTTTTTTTTTTTTTAAAGAAAAAAAGTGTCTCTGAGTTTCTTTCTCTTCGGCATTCATGCCTCTTTATGGGTATGAACATAAAAATATATTTGCAAAAACTGTTTCTTGATAAAATCCTCACAGATCTTTGAAATTCATGTTGTTTGTCTTATGAAAATAATATGGCCTATAAATTTCAGACTCATTAAAGTATTTTGAAATTTTGATAGAAGCTAGGATAGGAACATTAGATGTTTCCTTCCAAAAAAGGGGAGAAATTGCCCTTCATTTAATTACCTAAATTTATGTGAACATTTTAAAAAAAGCACATTCTTTTGCTGTGTAGTTTTTTTTAAAGCATGTGAGACTCTCTGAGTATCTAAGCTTGACTGTGAGTCCAAAGATTTTGGACATTGCATTCTAGATCACTTCCAGAACTACATTAGAATCAAATATTGCAGCTTCCTGTCAAAGTTGGCTTTAGTTCTACAGTCAATAAGAAAATGAAAACAAAAGGTATATATTAAATATGTCTAGGAGCTAAATTATTAATCAACCCTTGGAATACAGAGAAAATCAGGAAAGAATTATGAAGGAAATTTCAGTTATTCAGAATTAAATGACACTGAAGGTTCTACATGCCAAATTTTGTTGTATATTTAAACAGAAGGAAATTATAGGTTTGCATACTTTCCAGAAAAATAATAAATTGGTCAACTCAAGAAGCCAGACAAAGAAAAATGGTAAAATGCTAAAAAAATAAGAAGGAAAAATGTTAAGGTAAGGACCAGAAATTTGAAATGAGTAATAACATCACAAGTTTTGAAAATACTCAAACTGTAGGCAAGAATAATGAAGAAAAAAGAAATTCAAATTTAATATCAAAAATAGCAAATATTTGTTGATTTAGCATGGATAAAAATGGCAGTAACTATTTTGAGTAATTTTCTGTTGAAAAATTTGAAATATTACTAAATAGTTGTATTTTTGTACAAATATTTGTAAAAGAAAAATTCTGATTCAAAAGATAACAGTTAAAGAAATAGAATTTATAAACAATAACAACTAAAAGCAAATACTAGGTCTAAATAGTTTTCCAATAATATCAACAATTTAATAAATTGGGAATACCATCCACCTTTAAAAAAAAACCATTTTAGAAAATACAAAAATAAAGAACTCATGAGGTCAATTATAATCTTGTTACCCAAGCAAGATATGACTTTTTAAAGAAAAAGTCATTTGTGTTTGTGAACACAGATGCAAAAATACAAAAATTTAGCAATAATAAGTATTGGAAATAGATCATGATGTGATTCAGGAGTAAGTTTATGGAAGTTTAGTTGCATTTGATCCTAAGTATAAATTTAACTAATTAGACCATCTCTCAATTCCATCTAGACTCCACAATTTACAGACTGAAAAACCTTACCGGAAGGGTCTCTTTTCATTGGAAAAACATTAACTTCTAATATGCATGATTTGACTGACTTTTGCATTGTTTTCTTCCTGTGAGACCAATGTTTAATGGTTTTTAGAAATGAAATGCTCTGATTGACAGTTTCCTTAAATCCTTCTTGAACTGAAATGCAATGGCAAAAACTATTAAATAAATGATGTCAGTTCAATATAATCAGGTTACAACTGAAATAGCCACCATTTAATAAATGCTCACCCTTAGCCACGCCTTGTGCCAAGCATTTTACACACATCATTTCCTTTGATCTTTCCAGAACCCCTAAAAAGGACATCTTTTCTCATTCCTTCACAGATGAGGAGACTGAAGGCCAGAGATACAGGTAACTAGCTTAACCACTGGATTGTGCTCTCTCTTTTCTTCTATAATCTACTTTGAACAAATAATACAAACATGAATAATCCATTTGCTTTTGGTGTCTCAAGTTTTGTTGTCTTGATTTCCCTGGTCTCTACCTTTTATTCTGTAATTAAGAACCATTTACCCATGAGTTAAATTAAGATTAATTTCTCTTAACAAGAAGTATATCTGACACATATATATGGCACTTATCAGTGTCAAACACTGATTTGAGCACTTATATTAACTTACACACACATACACACATATTAACTCATTATATCCCCCATTTTATTGATAAAGAAACTGAGGCCCAAAATGATTAAGTAACTTGTCCAAAACCACACAGAGAGTTAATGGAACAGAATACTTTTCAAGCCCAGGCCAACTGGCTTTAGAATCTGGGCACTTGATAATTAACATTTTAGATCACTGTTTCCCCAGGTTGCAGCCAGAATATGCAATCATTTTAGTGATATCAGAACGTAAGCTTTGTGAGGAGCTATGTTTTCTTCACTGCTGTATCGTTATCACCAGAATGTAGCAGATGCTTAATAAATGCTGTGTATCTCATATGAATGAATGGGTAAATTGCTGCATCTCAACTATGTACAGATACTATGCTTGATAGGTAACCAGATATACAAAAATGAACCAAATGTGAATGAATGAATATGTACTTTGTTTCTTCCTCTGTGCATTTACCATGGAGCTCTCTATGGACTGACTCCCATTAAAATTGGCATGTGGCTATTCCTACCACTAGATGAGCAAAATCTCCCAGTTTTGCCTCTCTTTGTTTTGTCTCAAAGTTAGCATCTACCAGGAATATTTTAGTTTCATGTCTCAATTTCTCTCTCTCCCTCTCTCTCTCTCTCTCTTTTATAAGTCAAATGAGGAATTGGTCACTAGACAGGAACAATGTTCCTTCCACGGTGTGATTTCCAGTTTTCATGCTTCCTGGATATTTTATATAACTTGAGGTTCTCCTTGTTAACTCTCTGCTCACCCTCTCCCCTCAATTTTTCACTGCTGTCAGGGTCAATTACTAAATAACAGGGGCAGTTATTCAGTAACCCCTACTTTGTACAGAACTGTCAAAAAAGTTTGCCCCTTGGGGCCAAATTGACATCTCCTTGACAGAATCCTTTTCACCTATTCCTCATAACTAAAATTCAGTTGGATACTCACCATGTCTTATACTGGTAATCAATACAATCTATTTTTAAAACACCTGCAGCAGTGTTACTATAACTCACTAGAGATAGCAATAAATGTATAGCACAAAGCAAATTGTAACAGTAAATAGGATAATTAAACCTTTTCAATTATTTTTAGTAGTTTCAAGTACTATGAAAGAATATAACTTAAAGACTTTACCATCAAAAATAACAGAATCTGGGCTAAAAGTACTGCTTAACAAGACGTGGTATGTATGATTCAATTTTCTGTTAAGAGTTTACCTACAGTCATTCTTTAAGAACACTCTACTGAATGTTAAAGAATGGAAGATAACTTGAAATAGAAAAAGATTAGAGTTGTAATTCTCAAACCACAGATACATATCAAGGTATTTGGGAGAAAAAATGTGAAACTAAGGAGAACAGGAGGCTCCCTCAAGGAGAGGCAGTCCTATTGTAAGTTTTGATTGTGCGGGGAGGTAGGCATTGAATCCTTATTTTAAATGGAAAGAAACAAGAGCACACTATAGAACAAAGTTTAATACTTGCTTAAAATGTGGAGATGGAACAGGATAGCTGAGCTTGTAACTTGTCATTTGGGGCATTATACCCAGATTGCAGTCACTACCTACCTCTTCAACCCACCTCCCCTATCTCTCATTAGCAGGATGGTGGAGTTGGAAGAGATTTTCCCTTATGCCATTAGGAGTTGTTGGGTCAGCACATTTGACAGTCACTGTATAGTACATTTACTATTTTGTGTGTGTGTGTGTGTGTGTGTGTGTATACTATCAAACCATTCCTAATAAGACTTTTTGATAGCTGGCAAAAATATGTGAAATACGTAGACTATTTGAACAGAACTTTAGATCAACCTGAGGATCTTCAAGATAAATTCATACCAACTCCAAAGACAAGAAATGAATCACTGACAAATTGAAGGGTGAATTAAAGTTAGCAAAGGCCTCAGAAGCAACCTCAGAAACAAAGTTTCTGTCTGACTTTCTTCTGCCCTCCTGTCTTTCACCACTCATTATCTCCTAAAGCAAGCAATACAAACTAGAATCCCTCTTTCCCAAGGCACTCATAGAAACAAGAACCCTTTTCCTCCAAGGCCACTAATAAAACCTAAAAATATTCCTACACCTTGCACCCATCTTTCTGTGTAAGAACTGGCAATGAAGAAATTTCCTGACCTACCTTGTTCGATTGTAGGTCATAAGACCTGCATTCCAGAGAAGATCCTGCCTTTTACCAGAAGGAAGGAATGCTACAGAGAAGCCAGGAAGAATCTTAACAGACTGGTCTTGCTGAGTTTCTCCCTTTGTTTATTTGTTTTATTTTATTTTGCTTTTTTGAGACGGAGTCTCACTCTGTCACCGGGCTGGAGTGCAGTGGTGCGATGTCGGCTCACTGTAACCTCTGCCTCCCAGGTTCAAATGATTCTTCTCCCTCAGCCTCCCAAGTAGCTGGGATTACAGCTACACACTACCACGCCCAGCTGATTTTTGTATTTTTAGTAGAGATGGGGTTCCACCATGTTGGCCAGGATGATGTTGATCTCCTGACCTCATGACCTGCCCACCTCAGCCTCCAAAAGTGCCAGGATTACAGGCGTGAGCCATTGCGCCCGTCCCTCCTTTGTTTATCATTATTAGATCAGACCTTTTTTGCCCAGTCACATTTCTATATGACTGTCCATTCTTCATTAATCCCAAGCATAAAAATGAATAGTTCACCTTGAGTCTTTGAGTCTTAATTCTGAAGGCTCCCATGTAACATAAAGCTATGATCAGAGAAATTTCTTATGCTGTTATTAATTTTTAAATTAATCTGTCTATTATACTCAACTATTCTTCTATTAATCTGTCTTTGTTAGAGGGGAGTTGGCCATGACCCTTATCATGGGGAGGAAAGAGACCACCACTTTTCTATTCCCACACTGGCAATCGCTTCCCCTTCTTCCCCTAATATTCCAGGATCCAAAGTATGTATCTTGAATCCTTCAAAGTATATCCATAATTATCTAGATTTTCAAATAAGCCAAAACACCCCACAACAATACTATATGTAAATTCTCAAAACTACAAGGAAATCTCTTTATTTTATATAAGCCATTGGTGTTATCTGACTCTCAACTATTAGTAATCTGTTTATGCAGGCTCAAATACAAATTTGCTCCCCATATAATCATTGTGATCTTCGCTATCATAGTATTAGTACAGGATTCTGCAAAAATCTGAATACTACACTGAACGCTTATAATTTAAATTGGGTGGCTTATCTTTTCTTTTTAGGTTTTTTGGTTTTTGTTTTATTTTACTCCTGCCTACAATTTTTATGCAAGATTAAAAACAAAAGCTTTACGCTTTAGCTAGCTATTATACACCAAATTATATTCTGCCTCAGAGTCCTGTAAAATTTTATATATTCATCACTGTGCTTTGAAAAATTCCCTTGAAACTTCAAATTCTATTGAACCTCTCTAATGGGCATTCCTCCTCTAAGTTCTCACAGTTTTCTCCATTAAATTCTGAGCCAAATGCCTCTTGCCTTTGGGAGAAATGCCATTTCCTTTTTTGGTATGAAGACACTGGTCGATCTCTGGAATGCTATAAAATTTGTGTTTGTGAACCTTTCTCAAAGATCCTTAGATATAATCTCTGGTATTTCCACAGGTAAACCTTTATTTTATTTCCTCAAGCCCTGAGGAAGTTGCCACCAAATTATACCAATTTTGATCACCAACACTTTTCCTAAATATTCCTCAGAATGCTCTCTGGTAGTAACAAGTCCCTGATTCATTTCTGCAGTGGGGTCGTCTTTAGACAGTCCAATGCATGTCTTTGTAATATTCATTTTTCTTCTTTCATTTTTGTCTCAGACATTTGTTTCTACAGGCAAGAGAGCTGCCAACTACCACTTTTCCTGTACTGCAAATTTCTTTATTTTAGGCACCTTCTACCGTCTCTGTCTTTGAAATTTTCTTTTCAAATTCAGGGATTCGCCTCTCTTAGTTTGATCTTTCATCTGCTCTCTCTCCTCTCCACTCAATCACTAGTCCTTCATCACTGTCTTTATTAACTTTAGAAGCTCTGTTTATTGGCTTCAGCAGCAGCTAGAGCCATGCGATCTGACATTGAGCCCAAGTGTAACCTGGCTCATGCTTCACGTGCCCTTGGGGAATACCACAGACAAGACCAGGAGGTTCCTTGCTGGCATTTTTTCAGAACAAGCTTTCCGGCACCCTTTGAGGTCAGCAGTCTTTCATAACTTAGCTGTCAGTTCCAGCACTTTCCGTGATTATTGTCAGGTTTTAGTCCCTTGCAGCCAACCAGTGCAAGCCAGGAGAACTTTTTAAAAAAAAGTCCAAAACTCTCATTTTGGGCTGTAGTCTTTTGGACTTTATAAATGAGAATGTCTTCCTTCCAGATGATAAAGTAGGGCAACTAACCTAGTGACATCTTGACATCTCCCTGTCCTTCATATCCATACCTAACCTAGAACCAAATCCTGCCAATTTTACCTCCAAAATATTCCTTACATTAGTAAACTTCTCTCTATTTCCCTAGGTCAAATGTCCATGAATTCTTGTGTGGAAGACTGACATTTCTTTGTAAGTGGTCCACCTGGTGCTCCCTTTTGATCCTTTCAATTTGTTCACTGTACAGTAGATTAGTAGTCCTCAAAGGATGACTCCTCTAGACCAGCAGCATCAGCAAGATCTGGGATCCTGTTAGAAAGGCAAACTCTCCTACTGGAACCCAGACATATGAAATCAGAAACTTTGGAAAGAGGCCCAGCAACATGCTTTGAAGAGCTCTCCAAGTGGATCTGATGTACACTAAAATTTGAGGATTCCTCCAATAGGGTGATGTTTCAAACTGCAACTCACATATTACCATTCTGTTTTAGGCCCGTTGATGAATTCCAAATGCTTATAAGATTAAAAAAAAAAACGTTAAAAGTCTTCATGTAGCTTAAAGAGCCCTGGATAATGGGGACACAGCTTTTGTCTCCAGCTTCAGCGCATGCCAATGTTGCATTCCCTCCATCACCATACTTATCCCTCTCACAGAGCTGTTCCACCAGCCCGCACCTCTCCCTGGCACAGATTTCCTCCTCTCTTTACTGATATGCTCCTTTTCACTTTTCAGCTCTCAGTTCTACTGGCAGTAGCTTATGGAAAAATTCCTGACAGTCTCCCAACCTTCCCCCAACACACTAAATCAAAGCCCCAAGTACACATTTTATAGTACCATGTGTCATTTTTGCACAGCATTTGCCGCAGTATCAAGTTTACCTAGATTTGTGTGAGTATATGATTAATGTTGTTATCTCTGTTCAATTGTAACTAGGCTCATAAAGCAAAGATTGGGTGTTTTCACTCAGATTTCAATCACTAGTGCCTAAATCTTACTTGTCATATTCTTGCTCTCAACATATGTTTTATGACTGACCAAAGAGCTAACAATCATTCAGCATTTCCAATGTTTAAACCACCAAACTAAGATTTTTATATAAATTTTACCACTTAATCTTCAGGAAAAATATATTTCTTACTGTTCATTTAACAAATATTTATATATATATTTGTTAGATGAACAATATATAGGCATGTGTTTAAACACACACACACACAGAAACATATATGTATATTTATTTCTATGTGCCAAGCATGGTTCCAAGCATTTTGCAGGTAATAATTCCTTTAAATCTCACAACCAGATGAAATACGGGTTAGAATCACATCAATTTTTCCAGATGAGGAAACTGGTGTACATCTTTCTGCCTCAGGCCACACATACTGCTTTAAGAATAAACTGAGTGCAGTGGCTCACTACTGTAATCCCAGCACTTTGGAAGGCCAAGGCAGGATTGCTTGAGCCCAGGAGTCTGAGACCTGCCTGGGTGCCACAGAGAGACACCTTCTCTACAAAAATAAGAAAAATTAGCCAGGTGTAGTGGCAATGCCTGTAATCTGAGCTACTTAGGAGGCCGAGACAGGAAAATTGCTTGAACCCAGGAGTTCGAGGCTGCAGTGAGCTAAGATTGTGCCACTGCATTCTAGCCTGGGCAACGGATCAGGCCCCATCTCTAAAAATTATATATATACATACACACACACACATGAAAGAGAGAGAATATGAAGATTTCAGTTAACAGTTGCAAAGACTTTTATGAATTATATGACTGAAAATTGATTTTATGATATATATTTCCCTGGAGTCATTGTTAATTAGAACAAACTAGATTCACCAACACTTCCCTGTCTGTTCTCTTTCTGGAAGCCAATGGCCAGGAACAGTGGTCACGTGCCATCAGGAGAGGATAGAAAGGTGAATCAGAACAGTGAAGGAGTCTAGATTTGTTTTATTGTTGGAGTGTTTATGAAGCAATTCAAGGAACATCAAGGATTAATGATGCATTAATTGCTGATCCAAAGCCTCTGTGATAGTTGTATCCCCTCCTAACCACATTCTCTTTCAGATAAATTCCTTATGTGCTGCTCTGTTGAGTCAGCTTTGAAAATTAACTAACCTCAAAGAACCAAGTTGCCTAAAAACAATAAAGGGAGAGAAAAGGAAGATTGTAAGTAAACATTTCAATTATGTCCCAGAGTTTTCCACACATCATCAGCTGATATATTTTTTTAAATATTTGCAAGTATTTATTTTAATTACTGAAAACAAAATAAAGAATTCCCTCTCTGTAAATTTTTATAATCCAAATTCCCTGGATCTTACCAAACTACTGTATAAGGTCAGACATTTACTGACCATATTGTGATAGTTTGATCCTTTGTTGATCTTACCACTGGGAATTTCTCTTCTTTCCCCAGTTGTTTCTGTAAAGGACCACAGGAGTTTTATATGGATTCCAAACATTTCTAGCAATTACAATCTTCACCCACCCTACTCGCCATTTATCATTTGGCTGCCACTCGTCTGAGAATCTGTCTGATGCAAGCTCACTTCTGCTCCTCCCTATTGGATGTGTGGGCCCAGAATTCCAAATTCAGTAGTTCCTTGACCTCTAACTCTGCAACTGCCAGTCTGGCTTCATGTTGCAGCTGGGGAAAATTGACTATCTGCATCAAACTTTGTTGCTGATTTCAGTGGCTTTGAATTCACTGAAACACTCACAGCATCTCTTCCAGAACAACTTCCCTTAATTTCTGGTCCTCTATCTGCTAATGACAGAGGCTTTAGTCCAGTTCACAGGGCAAGGTAGAGAATCCATGGGAAACCAACTGCTTTACCCTCCTTGACTCTTTCCTACACCCTTTTTTCTAACATTAGGCCAGGCCGGCAACCTGCTCTAATCTTTTGCTATTATGTATACATAAAATTCTTGCTCTTCCAGTTTGTGATGGTTAATTTTATGTGCTAACTTGCTTGGGCCATAGGATGCCTGGATAAATGGTTAAACATTCTTTCTGGGTGTGTCTGTGAGAGTTTTTCTGGAAAAGATTAACATTTAAATTGGTGGATTGAGTAAAGCAGATAGCCCTCCCTAATGTGGGTAGACGTCATTCAACCCATTTTAGGGCCTTAATAAAGCAAAAAGATAGAGAAAGACTGAACTTGCTGTCTGCCTGACTGGTTGGACTGGAGCATGCATCTTCTGTCCTCAAGTTTCCTGGTTTTCAGCCCTTAGATCTGAACTGGAATTGACACCATTGGTTGTCTGGGTTTCAGGCCTTCAAACCACTCACAGCTTTTCTGGGGCTCCAGGTTGCAGATGGCAGATTGTGAAACTTTCTAGCTTTCATAATCATGTGAGCCAAAACCTTATAATAAATCTTTTCCTATACAGATAAATCTATTTTATATGTATTCTATATATATATGATAAATCTCTTTCCTGTTGGTTCTGTTTCTCTGAGAACCCTAATACACAGTTACAAAACAAACACCATCATGCATATAAAGGGACGTTAACATACTAAGAAGAAGGCTGCAGGAGTGAAAGAGAGAGTATTACTTTAGATGGGGCATTGCTATGACAACAGTTTCTGCATCAGACCAAATTTTGCAGGCTGATCATCTTTTGAACTCATGGGAAACTAATTAGCACCAGCTCTGCTGAGATTAAATAAAAATGTATCACTATAGTTAATGAGGAGCTCTGAAACTTCAAGTTCAATTTACAATAAGAGAACAAACTAAATGGAAAAAATAAGCCACAAAGAAGTCAACAGCCTAAAAAATAATATGATAAAAGTGTAGCTAAAGAGATTTTTAGAAAAAAGGCAAGTTTAATCAACTTACAGCTGAGTAATCTGAAAATGAACTAATGAACATACTTTTTAGAAACTGATGTTACTAGAAAAAAGGTGGAAAGGCAGAGTTTAGAAGTGAAAATCCAAGAATGAGAAATCACTAATCTTAGAGAGACAAATTTCTCGAACCTTAGAGGAGAGGATTTTTCTTATATAGGAATTTTCTTTGGCTCCATTTCTTTCTCCATAGTCTGAACAGAACCCTCAAGGGTCATCTTATACTTTTGTCTGATTTCATTCTTAATAAACAATCTTGTCAATATTAAGTTTACCAAGTTGCTAACTACTCAGAAGAAAGTTCCAAATTTTGTGAACACAATAGTGAAAATGGAGGCCACTAGAAGAGAATACATCAAAGAGAACATTCTTGCTTTTTTCCCTCCCACCAGAATGGAAAAGGCATCTGTCCTCACACCTAAAGCTGATCCCTCCTCATTAAATTATGAAATCTAAATGGGTAAAGTGATCTCATTCCATAGATTATTTTATATTTTTGCTACATCATCCTTTTCTATGTTTTTACTGCTTGTTTTCTATCAGAATTTAAATAAAATCAAAGTTCTCTTATCTTCTATTAAAGAACCTCCATCTTCCCACACATTGCTCCTCTGATTTCTCAAATAGCCATGTTATTCATATACCTGCCTAAGGCTCTGACTGGAAGTCATTATTTATTTCTTCAATTCCCTAAATCCTACATCTAGTCAATTACTATATTGAGTCCATTGAAATGCTGTGGTATTTGTTAAATCTCACTCCGTCTCCATCCTATTGTTACTTCATTGTTTAGGCTTATATCATTTTCTGGATTATCATAATGAACCATTCACTATTATAAATGATGTTAGTCTTGCTTTCCTCCAATTCAAAACAAACATGATGGCTTGAGTGTTTTTCCCCCCTTTCATTCCTTCTGTTACAAAAAAAATTCTAAAAGTATTGTTGAGGAGGAAGGAGTTAAAGTAGCTAGCCTGTAACTCCTTCTGACTATCAGGGGATTCCCCTGGAGAGTGGGGAAGGAAGGTTGGTGACCTGGTCTAATCTCTTTGTAAACATAACAACTGGGGCCCAGGGCAACAGACTAAGAATGTTTGCTAAAAAAAAAAAAAAAAAAAAAAAAAAAAAAGCATTTTTATCTATGAGCTACTTTGAGAAAGTTGTTCTTGATTTAGAATTGCTTACTGTAAAGAAACCTAAACTTTGATGAATTTATGAGACATGGCATAAGGGGAATGTCACATAAGCTATACAACAATCTTAGGTACAAAATAGAGATGCTTCTCTCTCAGACCACAGCAGAATAAAACTGGAGATCAACTCCAAAAGGGACCTTCAAAACTATGCAAATAGATTGAAATGAAATAACCTGCTTCTGAATAATCATCAGGTCAACAATGAAATCACGATGGAAATTAAAAAATTCTTTGAACTGAATGACAATAGTGATACAATGTATCAAAACCTCTGGGATACAGCAAAGGCAGAGTTAAGAGGAAAGTTCATAGCTCTAAATGCCTACATTGAAAAATCTGAAGAGCACAAGCAGTCAGTCTAAGGTCACACCTCAAGAAACTAGAGAAACAATAACAAAGCAAACCCAAACCTCGAAGAAGAAAGGAAATAAGCAAGATCAGAGCAGAGCTAAAAGAAATTGAAACAGACAAACAAAAAAAAGATATATGAAACAAAAAGCTGGTTCTTTGAAAATAAAAATAAAATTGATAGACCATTAGCAAGATTAACCAAGAAGAAAGAAAAATCCAAATGAGCTCAGTCAGAAACAAAATGAGAGATATTACAACTTACACCACAGAAATACAAAAGATCATTCAAAGCTACTAGGAACATCTTTATATGCATAAACTAGAAAAGCTAGAGGAGATGGATAAATTTCTGGAAAGATACAACCCTCCTAGCTTAAATCAGGAAGAATTAGATACCTTGAACATACCAAAAACAAGCAGTGAGATTTAAATGGTAATAATAAAAAATTACCAACAACAAAACAAAGTCCAGGACCAGATGGAGTCAGAGCTGAAATCTATCAGACATGAAAAGAAGAATTGGTACCAATCCTATTGAGACTATTACACAAGATAGAGAAAGAGGGAATCCTCCCTAAATCATTCTGTGAAGTCAGCATCACCCTAATACCAAAACCAGAAAAGGACATAGCCAAAAAAGACAACTATAGCCCAATATCCCTGAAGAACATAGATGCAAAATTCCTTAACAAAATATTAGCTAACCAAATCCAATAACATAGCAAAAAGGTAATCCACCATGATCAAGTAGGTTTCATACCAGGGATACAGGGATGTTTTAACATATGGAAGTTAATAAATGTGATACACCACATAAAAAGAATTAAAAACAAAAATCACATGATCATCTCAATAGACACAGAAAAAGCATTCCACAAAATCTAGCATCCCTTTATGATTAAAACTCTCAACAAAATCAGCATAGAGAGGACATACCACAATGTAATAAAAGCCATCTATGACAAACCCACAGCCAATGTAATACTGAATGGGGAAAAGTTGAAAG
The DNA here is from genome assembly GCF_008728515.1 of Papio anubis. Taxonomy (NCBI): domain Eukaryota; kingdom Metazoa; phylum Chordata; class Mammalia; order Primates; family Cercopithecidae; genus Papio; species Papio anubis. The sequence goes on along the minus strand of NC_044981.1, from coordinate 91,436,988 downwards.
CATTCCTTCTGAGAACTGGAACAAGACAAGGATGCCCACTCTTACCACTACTCCTCAACGTACTACTGGAAGTCTCAGACCAATCAGACAGGAGAAAGAAATAAAGGACATCCAAATCGGTAAAGAGGAAGTCCAACTGTCACTGTTTGCTGATTATATGATTACATACCTAGAAAACCCTAAAGACTCCTCCAGAAAGCTTCTAAAACTGATAAAAGAATTCAGCAAAGTTTCCAGATGCAAAATTAATGTACACAAATCAGTAGCTCTCCTATACACCAACAATGACCAATCTAAGAATCAAATCAAGAACTCAGCACCTTCACGATAGCTGCCAAAAAATAAAAAATGAAACACTTAGGAATATACCTAACCAAAGAGGTGGAAGACTGCTACAAGGAAAACTATAAAACACTGCCAAAAGCATTCATAGATGACACAAACAATAGGAACCATATCCCATGCTCATGGATAGGTAGAATCAATATTGTGAAAATGACCATACTGCCAAAAGCAATCTACAAATTCAATGCAATTCCTATCAAAATACGACCATTATCCTTCACAGAACTAGAAAAAGTAATCCTAAAATTCATATGAATCCAAAAAGGAGTCTGCATAGCCAAAGCAAGACTAAGCAAAAAGAACAAATCTGGAGGCATCACATTACCTGATTTCAAACTATACTATAAGGCAATAGTAACCAAAACAGCCTGGTACTGGTTTAAAAATAGGCACATAGACCAAGGGAACAGAATAGAGAACCCAGAAATAAACCCAAATACTTACAGCCAGCTTATCTTCGACAAAGCAAACAAAAAACATAAAGTGGGGAAAGGACACCCTATTCCACAAATGGTGCTGGGATAACTGGCTAGCCACATGTATTAAAATGAAACTAGATCCTCATCTCTTGCTGTACATAAGATGGATCAAGGACTTAAACCTGAGTTCAAGATGGATCAAGGACTGAAATCTAAGACCTGAAACCTTAAAAATTCTAGAAGATAACACCAGAAAAAACCTCCAGACATTGGCTTAGGCAAGGATTTCATGACTGATAACCCAAAAGCAAATGCAATAAAAACAGAGATAAATAGCTGGGACTTAATTAAATTAAAGACCTTTTTCATGGGAAAAGGAATAATCAGCAGAGTAAACAGACAACCCACAGAATGAGCGAACATCTTCACAATCTATACATCTGACAAAGGACAAATACACAGAATCTACAATGAACTCAAACAAATTAGCAAGAAAAAAACAATTCCATCAAAAACCGGACTAAGGACATTACTAGACAATTCTCAAAAGATGATATACAAATGGCCAATACACATATGAAAAAATGCTCAACATCACTAATAATCAGGAAAATGCAAATCAAAACCACAATGTGATATCCTTACTCCTGCAAGAATGTCCATAATCAAAAAATCAAAAATTAATGATGTTGGTGTAGATGCGGTGAACAGGAAACACTTCTACAGTGGTGGTGGGAATGTAAACTACTACAACCACTATAGAAAACAGTGTGGAGGTTCCTTAAAGAACTAAAAGTAGGACTACCATTTGATCCAGCAATCCCACTACTGGGTATCTAGCCAGAAAAAAAAAGTTGTTATATGAAAAAGATACTTGCACATGAATGTTTATAGTAGCACAATTCACAATTGCAAAAATGTGGAACCAGCCTAAATGCCTATCAATCAATGAGTGGATAAAGAAACTGTGGGTTGTATATACAATGGAATACCACTCAACCATAAAAAGGAATAAAATAATGGCATCTGCAGAAACCTAGATGAGATTTGAGACTATTATTCTTAGTGAAGTAACTCAGGAGTGGAAAACCAAACATTGTATGTTCTCACTCATAAATGGGAGCTAAGATATGAGGATGCAAAGGCATAAGAATGGCACAATGAACTTTGGGTACTCAGGGGGAAAGGGAAGGAAGGCATGAGGGATAAAAGAATACAAATAGGGTGCAGTGTATACTGCTTGGTGATTTGTGCACCAAAATCTCACAAATCATCACTGAATAACTTACTCATATAACCAAATACCACCTGTTCCCCAATAACCTATGGGGAAAAATTTTTAAAAAAGAACTATGGAGAAAAAAATAAAATGGAGATGCTTTCTAACATAAATGCTTCCTATTGGGTGAGGTGACATTGTAGACTTCTATTATTATCAACCAGAGATTATATGTCTAATGTGAAAAAGAGGGCTGTGGAGGCTAATAGGGTGTTTCAGACCTCTTCTTGCCTCTTCATTCATTGAACCCTTAAACTACAGGTAAAGCTTCACACTGGACACAATCTCTCATTGAAGTGAGTCTGATATGACAATCTGATTTTATATTAACTTAATGTTTATTGTATATAATTTTGAAAATACACACATAAGTAAATGAAAGCAATCTATACTTCAACTCACAGAATTAATAACAATTTCTAGTCTTTACTGTATAGATCTATTTCCTTATCTTAACTATATATTTACCTATCTAGTTTCAATGACTAACTCTGTATGTTATTTTTAAAAACAGTAATGAGAACCAGTAAGTAAAGATCTCTTTTCTGCTGCTTTTCTTTTTTCTTTTTTACTTAACAGTAAGTTGGGAGCATTTGCTTAAGTCATCAAAAAAATTTCATTTTTATTTACAATAACCAAATGAATGGGTAAAGAAAATATACACAATAGAATACTGTTTAGCCATAGAAAAGAACAAATGCTGAGCTTGGAAGACATTAAGTGACATAAGTCAGGCACCAAAAGATAAATACTGTATGTTCTCATTCATATGTAGAAGCTAAGAAGGTTGTTCTTACAGAAGCAGAGAGGAGAATAGTGGTTACTAGAGGGAGGAGAGTGTTGGTGGCAGGGGGATAAGCCAAAGGTTGGTGAACTGATACAAAAGTATGCATGTGTTAAAATATCACACTGTACTCCATAAATATTACAATTATTACGTGTTAATTAAAAATAATAAAAAAACCTTCACTTACATTTAAAAAATGTAAACAAGAAGATCATCCACTGGTTTCTGGACTATGTGGGGCACCTGGCACATTATTCTGACAACACTTACTCTGGACACAGCACACCTGGTTTCAAATCACCACACCTGGATCTACGTCGGCTCTCTGTGAAACTTTTGGGCAACATCCCCAACCTTCCATGTCTCAGTTATTCATCTGAAAACTGAAAAAATACCACTATGCTAGATTTGTGCCTATAAAATGAACTGATACATGTAAATTCCCTGGGACAGTCCCTGGACATAGCAAACACTCAGTAAACATGACCGGGAATAATTGTTGCACTTACACATGCATGACTTAAGATGTATACTTGTTTTGTTACTGAATATGAAATTGCCACCAATAGCAGTAGCAATAATAAACTTTGCATTTCCTCTGAGAGATAGGATTGCAGAAGATTTTCCATGAAGTAACCTAGTTACTTAACCATCGAGCAATAGGTCACCTCTCACAAAAAGAAAGTGGTATTTTACAGCATGAATGTGTCACTAATTGTCATTGGCCACAATGTAAAAGGCAATTTGCTCCATTTTAACTTGATTTTGTCTCATCTTTTAGAGTAATTGCTGCACAATTATTTTGTCATAAGCTGTATGTTCAGTAGGCAAATCTGGCTGTACAAGATTAAGAAATTCATTTTCTCTGATGTGCTTTGCCCCTCTTTGACCTTCAATTTATGAAAACATATTTTTTTTTCAGGTATTCTCTTTGCGAATAAATGATTTTCACTTATTATCATTTTCTTAATTTTTATTGTTCTTATGTATAATAATTCCGTTTTTCCTTTCAGCTAGCAAGGTAACTTAACCAAAACTTTGCATATAAAAAATGCTCATTAAATATTTTTAAGTTCCTGTATTTATGTAACATAGTGTTTTGAATAGAATCCCTCTTAAATAATTCATAAGTGAAAAAAAATTGTTAAAGTAACATATAAATCCTGTTGAATAATAAATACCTTTGAAAGATTTTTATCTTAATAAGAAAGATGCTCCTCCTCTGTGCTCCCATAGCTGCTGTGCATCTCTTTGACATAGCACTTGCATTAGAATGACACTATAATTGATTTGCCTGTATTTCTCCCCCATTAGACCATAAGCTCCATGGAGGCATGAACCAAATTTGTTTTGACTTTCTATTCTTTGTACTTAGCACAATTTCTGGTACACAGGAGACATAAATATCTACTAAATGAGTAAATATGTATTGAACAAATAAATATAAATAATGAATGAATGAAAGTTCAATCAAACATTCTAACTTGATAGTTTTTTTCTTTCTTTCTTTGGAATGAAGAAGGACAAATCTTCTATGGTCATATACAATACGGGATGACTATACCTAAGATCCCAATAACTATAAATTTATAGCTGTAACGATTTCATTGCATTGAGAGAATGAGGTTTTTGCTGCTTGATGTATAAAATAAGACCCAGATTCTTCAGAAATCCCAAAATGTGGGAAACTACAAAAGGTTTGTTTCTTTTTAAAATTTTTTTAATTTAGTTTTTTTAAATTGTGAAATCAAAGTATTAATGAGATCCTTAAAGCAAAAGAATGTATTTTTTTCACCATGTGATTTTATGAACTGCAAATAGTGAATGCTGATGTGAGGCAAATATTGGCACAGTGCAAAAGGGAGATGCGAGATGGATATCTCTGTGTTTATTATATTAAATGATTAACATAATGATAGCAAAGAAGACCCTTAGATACTACAGTTCATATTCCTTCCACTTATATTTTAGTTAAATATCACATATTTAGTGACACAATAGAAACAACAAACCACGTATATTAGCTTCTGGTTCAAGACTTTTTCCATAATACAATGTCTCCCCTTTTCCTAAAATGAGGAAATACAGTTGTGATATTAAGAATTCAAAATGGAAAAAGTCCAAATTGAATTCATCAAGTGGGTTAGGATTAAAACTTAAACAAATGTAAATTCAAAAGAGAAAAGTCTTCCCTGGATATTGAATTGACCCAGTGGCTTGTCTTGGCCATCCTGGTACACATCCTTTCCTATCATTTTCCTGCTTCCAACACTGCCATTATGTTCTAGGCCTCTGCACTCAGCAAGGTCTGGCATCATGGGAGCTGAGGAGAATGGCAGTGTAGGCAGACACCAGACTTTGTTCTTCAATGTGATGCTCTTTTAGTCCTTTTAGGAATGAGAGTTCCTCACACTATGAGCAAACAAAGGCTGCCCATCAAAGATGCTTCTGCTCTGGGGAAAACAATGTCTGTATAAATATTCTTGGTGGGTGTAATTCGAATGGAAGAGTAATAATTTTAAGAAGAACTAGTTCTTACTAAGCCTTTAGTATGTGGCAGACTCTATGTTGAGGACCTTAGTAACATTAACCAAAAAATGATAATAATTTTAATACCCTATAGGATTGTTTTGAGAATTAAATGAGATAATATATCTAAATGTTTAGAAACTGCCTGGCTCACCCAGGGGCTGGATGAAAGATAGCTGTTACTATATTTACCTCATTTAATCCCAATGATTCCATGCAAAGGTGGAGAGAAGTTCATTTATTTGGAGGCTTTGGGGCTAGAACCCAAACCAAGCGCTTTACCAGGAGTTAACTTCCTGTCTTCCAGGAATTGTGGTTGAATGAGAATTAGGAGTGTAGTCAGAAACAGGTATGTTTTCTGCTTTTTTATAAAGTAACTGGTCAAGCTTTATTTAGCAAATTCTGTGAACCTTAATTTTTTCATCTCTAGATGAGTATAACAATACCTACCTAGGAGGACTGTTGCAGGGGAAATTTAACATAACATGTAATTACATTATCTTCCTTTCTGAACTTTGTCAATGCATGACCTTTATCCTAGCTGGCCTGTCATCTAATCTACCTTAGGGATGGGTAGGATAAGTAAATTCAGATTTATTAGAGAAGGAGTAAGAAGAGAAAGAAGACTGTAATTTTCAGGTTCTGACATATAGTAAAAGATACAAACTCAATTATTTTTAGAGAAAAAATTTTTAATGCTTTTAAACATATCAAGATTGAGGACTGAGAGAAGGTCTCTGGGCTTTGACCTAAGTGAGGAGTATCACATAATTTAGGGTAATATTTCAAAGAGAGAGAAGCGGCCTCTCACAAACCACAGGAACGGCCAACAGTATAGTCAGACACCTGAGATCTTAAGACAGTTCTCCAAATTGCCCTTGTTTTATGTATAGTATGGGTGGGATGTAGAGATGGCTGGGAAGCTTGTTAGAGGGGATTACTATAATGTGATGAAGTGATGAAGTAGCTGTGGAACTACCAAGCCTAAGACTAAGCGGCAGTCACAGCCAGACCCCTGAAAAGTCACAGCACCAAAGGAGCTGAGGAGAACCAAGACAGCCAGGCAGCTCCACATAGTGCCCTTCCTGGAGAGTCCCAGATTACAAATTATCCGGGCCTCAGAACCAAAGCCAGCAGGGCAAGCCAGAAGCAAGGAGCCAGGAAGCGTGGCCCTGAGGTTGGCAGATGAGACGATGCCTTTACTCATTCTATTGAATTTCAATTGAGCAAGAAAAATAGGTGAAAGGAGAGAATATCTGAGCGAATAAAAAAGCAAAATTTCCCAAAGGGATTGTTGAAATCCACAGTCAGCAAACTATATGGCTGGTGGCCAAATCCAGCTACTGTCTAATTTTTAAATAATATTTTACTGGAAAACAGCCAAACTCACCCTTTTATGTATTGTCCATGACTGCTTTTGTGCTACAATGACAGAGTTGAGTAGTTGCAACACAGACTGTATATTAGGGTTTCCCGCAGAAACAGAGCCAATAAGATATATATATAAATATACCTTACATATTATGTATCATTATATACGATATAAAATATTTCAAAAACATATTTTATAAAAGTAGAAGATAGATATAAATAGGAGGGGATTAACTAGAGGAGTTGGTTTATGTGATTATGGGGGGCTGAAATCCCACAGTATGGAGTCCACAAGCTGGAGAATCAGGGAAACCGGTAGTGTGGCTCAGACCAAGTGCAAAGCCTGAGAACCAGGGAGTGGACCGTGTAACTCTCTGTCCAAGGCTGAAGGCCTGAAAACCGGTAGAGAGGGAACTGGCGCAAGTCCTGGAGTCTGAAGGCTAGAGATCCTGGAGTTCTGATGTCCAAGAGCAGGAGAAGCTGAATGTCTCATCTCCAGAAGGGAGAGAGAGAGAGAGAGAGAGAGAGAGAGAGAGAGAATTCTTCTTTCCTCTCCTCTGCTTTTTGTTCTGTCTGGGCCTTCAGCAAATTTGTTAGTACCCAGTCACATTGGTGAGAGCAGATCTTCCTTACTGAGTCCACTGATCAAAAGTCAGTCTCTTCTGAAAACACCCTCAAAACAGACATCCCCAGAAATAATGCTTTACCATCTATCTGGTTATCCCTTAATCCCATTAAGTTAACATCTGAAATTAACCATTACAAACTGAATGGCCCACAAAGCCTAAAATATTTGCTCTCTGGCCCTCTGTAGAAAGATTTCAATTGCTGGTTTTTAGCACCAGGTAAAATTTATTTTAAAGTGTAATGTGCATATTTTTATTTATTGTTTCATAATATTTGAGGCTCAGGTAGAAGGCCAGAGTAGCTTTAAACAAGAAACTCTATATTTTCAATTTACATGCCTGTTAAATCTGCATTAAACTAGGTGCCCCGTGGTATTTGTATTTACATAAGTATCACAGCTAACCACAGAACAGGTACAATATTTGGTTTTTTATTTATATATTTAGCATCGAGACCATTAATTTTTCTCTGTTTTTTTCAAAGCAACCATATAGCTTACACATCTATTAGCAGACAATGTAGTATTCGGGATGTATTTTGTTGAGACCAAAGATGGAATGAGACAGATCAGAAACAAAAATACAATGCCTTCCCTTTACTCAATAAAGACAGAGCTGAATGTGCTATCTGGGAAGGAGAACCAGGTGACGGGGCCATGGACTTGGAGAAGCACTGTTTCTTTCTCTTTAATGAGCTCCAAGATTTCTCTCCTAAACTGTAACGTCAGGTAACTGGGAGCCACAAGATATTCCTTTAGCTTTAAATAGTCCCTGAAAGACACTTGATATCTTGCTGAGGACATTTTCTCAGTCCAGCTCCAGAAAACAAAAAGTCTTCAATCTAACTAATGCCTAATTATTAAGGTAAAATCGTGATCGGAATAGCAACACAATTATTTAGTCCACAGCAATGTTTAGTCTAAGATCCTGAAACTTTTTGAAGTCAGCCACCCCTTTGGAATAGATGAATGCTTTAGAATCTGATGACTTTTTTTCTAAATGCACATATATGAAATGGATTGCATTGAATTTCAAGGAGCTTTGGTTTGTGATGTTTTCTAGGTCATCAGTTTAGGACTTCAGAACTGGTATGTATTGAAAAAGTCTTTGAGTTTACTATTGTTTACTTTCTAACTGTGCATTCTTATCTTCCCTCATTTATTTCCATCTTCTTCAACTTTTCTAATCTAGTCACACTTTCTCAGTTCACTTTATTGTTTCTTTCCCTGGTTCATAAAGCACGATGAACTGGGGACAAACAAGACCAAATGTGTGTATTTTGTTAATCGTGGTGATAGTGAGCCTCTTAGAGACCCCTGTGTCTATTTCTGCCAGAAGAAAAATCCTGGTGGGTATTGCCTCTTCGTTCTCTGCCTGCAAGTATTGCTATACGTAACTGGTGAAAGATGACTGTGTCAATCTATAATCTTATCCAGTAGGGATGCTTATTTTTAGGTGTAATTTACTTCTTTCTTATTATAATTTGCCATCATTTAATTTGATTCTGTCCCCATGTAGATGGAAAACATCTGTTCATTTTTACGGCACTTTTTATATGCTTGAAAACAGTTATTAACAACCCTCAGTTCACATTTCTTTAATAATAATCTAAGTTTCTTTAAAATCTCTATAATAATGTGCTGCCTGTAAATATAAAGCTGGAATTGTGAGGACATTAATTTTGAGTCATTTTACAGGAGTGGTGAAAAGTTTGTATTTATTTACTCACATCTCTTTAATGTGTTGCTTGTGGATTTTTAAGGTAGTGCTTGAAATGGTTTATGACTGCAAAACCCGTGAGGGAATTACTGGGCCACAGGATTGCATATTTCCTGTCTCAACCAGTAGAGCAAATTCTTCATTTTAGAAGTCCTAAATACTTCTTCTATTTCTCTTAATCTTGATTCATATAGTAAAATTTCACATTCCTTTTTATAAAAACTAAACAACAATCAACACAAATAAATTATTAACTATTTTGTTTTGCAAAATGGTTTTTTAATAGAAAATTTTAATGACAACAATATGGCTATCACATTTAATGTAAAACTTAAAACTCTTTTAGCAATGCTGTAAGAAGACAGCAACAGATCTTAGAAGATAAACAGTATTAGAGAAAACAAAAGAAAATTTGTGTGATTTTTTCTTTTAAATGTCCATAATACATTTTAAATTATCTTATTTATCATATTGTAAATATAAAAGACCAGATGTTTCATCTTGCCAAATTCATACCTTTATAAGACAGATGTAAGAATATTTTATCTGATAAAATAGTCACCAGTTTTTTTTCTTTTTTGTTGTTGAATAGATTTTAAATGAAACAAGAACATGAATCGAGGAAACCTCTAGTTAATAGAGAGACTGAGAAAAGAACATACTGAAGTCCCAATTCTTGCCATGGAAGAGGCAAGGTCATATGATTATGTGTGATACATTCTTCAACTTATCCAAGAAATATGATTAGTCGTGAACTTTATGTTGAGTACTGTTCAAATTGCTGTTGAACAGCAGGTAAAGAAGATGGAAAAGTTCTCTTCTCTCATGTAGCTAACATTTTGGCGGAGGATGGCAGACAAAACAAACACAAGTAAGTAAGTAAGACAATATCAGTTAAGGCAAGTCCTTTGAGGAAAATAAAATAAGGCATAATTCTACAGAGAGACTAGTGTCTACACAAGTAAGATGATACAGGGATTCTTAAGGCAAGACTTAAATGACAAGTGGGAGCCAGCACCTCATCTCAAGAAAAATCAGCAGAGAGGAACTTAGGGAAATGGAAAAATGCCATTGTGACTGGACAGAATAATGTGTGTCTGTGTAATTACTCATATACTATTCCTCACAAGAAATGCATTTTCTGGCCTTTTCCACGAGCCCAAATTCAAACCTCTCATTTTCTACAAGTCCTCCTCTAAATCCATAAAACCATTCATTTTGACTCCAGCCTTATAAAAATGTTTCTGTTTTTAAATTTTTTTCGATGGTACAGGGAACCTTCCACCTAATCTTATGTTATGTAAATGTTTGTACATGGCTCTCTTATATCCTCAGAGTGTACAGTGCTCCCTTCAAGATTGAGAACCCTATCTCTTTATTTTGTCCTCCATAGTGCCAATCTTTTTGGACAAATTAGAACTTCGTGCATGTTTATCAATGTATTGTACAGACAATCTTTTGGTTTGATGAAGAACCTGCTTGTTTGCTGCTACTTGTCAAACTTAAACTTTTAGTGTTTGTCCAGTTTTTTTTTTTTTCAATAACAGGCTTCCTTTCCTCCTTCTCTTGACTTTTGGCAGCAATCTCTAAACACTGGTGGTATGATGTAGAAACCCACAGTCTACTAAGACCCCAATTTTCAAGAAAGGGGCAAAAATATACAGGGGTCAAGTATTTAATAAACTAAACATCTCTCAGTTTGGTAGTGATGCTTTCCAAAAAGACATAACAACAATCACCTGAAATTGTATTCAGACCCATAATCATTACTAAGCATTTTGACAAGAATAAAATGATATGAAAAATGTATATGGTGGTAAATGGCAATGTTTCCAAGAAAAATGTTAAAAGAAATCTTTCATTCAATTATCTCACACAGATTACAATGGACTGAATGCTTGTGTCCTACTCTCCCAAATCTATATGTTGAAATCCTGACCCCAGTGTTTTGGTATTAGGAGGTCGGGATTTGGGGAATTCATTAGGTCTGAGAATGTAGCCCCCTCTCCCATAAATAGAATTAGGGCCTTGTGATAAGGATCCCAGAAAACTCTTTCCATCATGTGAGGATACAAACAGAAGAGATCCTTCACCAGAACCTGACCAAGCTCACACCCTGATCCTGAACTTCCAGCCCCTGGAGCTCTTAGAAATAAATTTCTGTTGTTTAAGTCCCCTAGTCTACTGTCATTTGTTACAGTAACCTGAACTAAGACACTGGTGTTTGGAGGAAATACATTCTACCTCAAGAATTGTCAAATAGTAGTGAACCACAAAAGGTCTTAGATATTACATCAGACAAATTCTTTATTCTGTTAGTTATTTCAAGACGAGGGTAGGATGATGTTTCAGGACACTTGACTAACTTAAGGGTTAGGATGAATGAAGGGAACCAAGAGTAAAAATCCCATGAGGTGATGGAAAGTCTTGGATAAGGTAGAGGGATTCAAAGGTTTTCTGCATGCTGCATGCAGCTAAAGCTGCTATTTAGAATTTTTACATACTTAAGGTTGAAGATATCACTATTTTGTTTTTATCCTGCTCCAGAAAAATAAGTCATGCATTAAGATAAAATAATCTTGGTATGCACAGAGTAGCAACAAAAGCAAAATGTTTTGTGGGCCATAAGTGGAGGAGCTTGATGGAGTCTAGATTACAGGAGGAGGAAGAGCGTCTCAGACAACTATTGTGTCTCATTTCACCATTCTCTAAGCCTTACTGGGAACTCCAGCCCCTGTTTCTGTGGTGTGACGGCCTCCGTTCAGCCCTCCACTAGCTGTGGCAGTTGGAACCCAACAGTGCCTTTTCTTGGGCTACAAACCAACCGCTTACTGCCTTGAGTATAGAACATTATTGAGCTCCTGCAATGTACTCACGCATGAGCAACCCAGAAGAGCACGGCAGTTAATGTCTGAGGAGTCAGTCTTACCCAAATGAAGGTTGGAACTGACAGATAAATGTTTTCATCTATCATCCTCCAGGAAAACGGCTCTGAAGCCTCTTCAGAATGTGCCATGGGCTTGAGTCTCAGTCACGTATTTGGTTGCCAACTTGAAAATGCATTCTGGAATCAGTTATCGCTCCTTTTCATTTTCACTTGCCCTGTTCTGCACTTCTGTTTCTTAGGATTGTATGCTCCTCCAAATGACTAGCAATCAAGTCTTTGTCTCAGGCCCTTTTCTCAAAAGTACTACAGCTGAAACAGTGAGAATGTAGGGGAAAAGGGGAGGAAAAAGCAGAATGAGTGAACTACATGTTGTCCTCAAAAGAATAGACAGTTACTTCATTTATGAACTAAATCACTGTTACGAGTAACTTAGAGAAAGTGGGACAGTTTGTTTTATCACTGGAATTTTCTTTGAATATCTACTTGACTCAGAACACAATCCCCAAATGTCCCATTCTCCAGGGTTTAAAAATATGTTGTATGAATGGAGAGTTAGAAAAAGATATTTCTTACTAATCTCAGGACAGTGGTTCTTTTGTTATTATTATATACTTTATTGATTTTTATTAACTTATAAAGATATCACAGGAAAACCACTGTTTTCAACCTAGAAGGCAAAGATTATAAGTGACAATAACATTATTTTCTTATTTTATTACTATTCAATAGCACGTGTGTGTGTGTGTGTGTGTGTTTGTGTGAGAAAGGGATTTCATTCTGGTTGAACTAGCTCTAACTAGCTCATTAGCTATTCTTTTGAAAGAAAAAAAAAGAACAGTTTGATTTTGATATACTGTTGTACATAATCCTAACTTATTAATATGGGTATTTTTGTTTCAGTTTATGGTTAGAATAAATCCCTGCTGTTAACATTAAATCTTATTTATAACTTATTTTAAACTTCGATTAGAGTCAAACTTGGGTTTCTGCATTTATCAAATAAAACATTTAACTCTAAGCATGACAACATCAATTTGACCTACTGTACACATTATAAACTACATATACTTAGCAACCTCATGAGATTTGGATTGAAACTCAATTTTCCTGAATTATTTCACATCACCAACTTATAGATAAGAAATGTTTCAAATGGCAAAGTGAATATGAGCTTCTTATTATGCTGTCTATGCACATTTCCTTCTCTGAAATATTATATTTATAATTTCATTAGACTTTTCAAAACATATCAGAATGCAAGCATTTTTCAGTATCTAATTCAGTTAGAACTGCAAATGAGTCCTATTTGTTTTCAGGGTTGGTTTTATTTCATTAAGTCAGAATTACTTGTTTTATAATTACATGTGAAATAAATAACCTGTTCACAGGCTAATGGGGGAAATCACTCACTCAAGTTTTCTCCAAATTTCTTTGGTTGGCAAAATTAACCTCTCACTCATCTTTGCCATAAGAAATTAATTTACCTTTCTTTTCAAAAGGAGAAAAAATTGTTTCTTTAAATTTCGCCAAATGGGTCAAAATAATAAACAATTTTAAGGAGCAAAAGAGAGAAATTTGATAAACACACGGCATTTAAAAGAGATTTGAATATGAGAGAAACAAAGTCTTAATCATAATGCCTAAGTACTTTAGAACAGTTCTTCAATTTAAAAAAACCTAAAGAGAGAAAGATTTACATTTAAAATGATTATGCCCATCTCCAATAAATAAAACTTTTTTCCTGAAAGATAAATCTAATTCTGATCTTCAGTCGAGACCTCCCCCAATACAAAAACAAAACACTATCAGCAACAAAGCCACCCCCTCCACCCCTAGCAATAATGAAAAATAAATTATTACTTTCTAAGAATTTGATTGTTTCATTTAACTTATACCTGAGAGATTCATTTAGTACTTACTCTGTGTCATAACTATGCTGAGTTCTTTATTTGCACAATTTCACTGAACTCTCAAATAACCTTATCCTCCATGATAATGACATGAATTTACTGTATTTAATTGGGAAATGAATGTAAAATACAACTGAAATCATCAGCCCAGCTTACTTTGAAGTTAGAATTAAAATCAGCATATTTGCTTCATATTCATCAGAATTTATGTAGGCAATATTAAATCACCCATCAGCAGATTAGTTACTCACTGCTTGGTAAGTCACTGTAGTGGACCCTGTAGGGCATCACCCAGCTCCCTCCTTCAGGGTCTTGGTACTCACAGGTTTCCCCAGTTGCTGGGCATGTTGACTGCTGACGATGTATGTAAAGAAGAGAATCTCAGCTCACTTTTATTCCACATATGTGCTTCTACTCCCTTCTGTTCAGACCTAGCAGCATCTGTACCCATATGCCATGCTTTCCTGCCTGTTGCCACAGACAGGATAAGCTTTATTCCTATGAGAACCAATCCCTTGATTTGTACAGTAAGTCCCATCACCTTGTGACTAATAAAAAAAATTGAGCCCTGTTCTATCATCATTTTTTTTTCACTTTCTATGGGATTATTCCCATCACAATACAAAGACGTCTCTCATCTTAAAAGAAGTCATCAAACTTCTCTTGACTCCATGTCCCTGCCATCTACTGATTCACTCCTGTATTTCACTTTGCAGCAAAACTCTCTGAACTAGTGGTCTACATGTTCACTTTCTTCACTTTTTCTACTTCTATGCCTATTACATACATTCCAGTTGGCCACTTTCCCTTGCTACTTCATGAAACTCTTCTATTTCCCAAGTTTAATGGTCAATTCTCAGTCTTCATCTTATTCACTCTTCCTTTACTTATGAATGGTGTTTGATGCAATTGCTTTCTTCCCTTGTCCTTCATAAACTTTCTGCTCTTAGGTCAAGATACCACCTTCTCTTAGTTTTCTCCGTTTCTGGTCACTCTTTCTCTGCTCCATTCTTGGTAATGCCCATTCTTCTTTAGCAGTCAAGATTCAGGTGTCCCAGAGCTTAGTACCTGGTTCACATACCCAATTTTGTTCCACATATATGTGCAAAGTTACCAATTATGTGTTTCCAGAATAGATCACTCCTGAACTCTAGATTCATATATCAAGATGCCTACCTGATCCTTCCATTTGAATTTCCCACAGACATCTCAAATTCATGAAAAATCATCAAATAAAGCTCATCAAATCTCAAATTTGTTTTCAGATAAAAGAAAAATTGAAATTCAATGTTCTACTCAGTCTTCTCCACTTGTTTCTTTCTCTGTCTTACCTGATGGCAATTTCATCCTTTCAGTTGCTCAAGCTATAATCTTGGGATATATGATGGACTCCACTCCTTCACTTGCATGTGTACCCAATTAGCAGGAAATCCAGTTGGCTCTATCTTCAACTTATATTTATAGTTTCGCCTTTAATGGCTTCTCTGACCTCTTCTTCTTCCCTCTCTTTTCCCCCAATTCTCTGGTCACTCCTTTATGGCCACAATGGCTTCCATGTAGCATCTTGAGCACAGTAGCACTCTCCACCCTAGGTCATGTACAAGCTATTGTCTCTACCTGGAGCACTCTTCTCTCCTACACTTTTGTTCAAATGTTTACCTTCTCAATGAGGCCCACAGATTTCAAGTTGCAACTACTCTCCTCTACTTGGCACCCTCCAAATTTCTTACTCTACTCTTTTTATTATCCGTAGTACTTTTGAGATCATTATTTACTTATTTATGTGGCTTCTACTAAAATAGAAACTACAAAAGGACAGAAAATCTTGTCTACTTGGCTCATCTGTAGTGTCCCACATGTCTAGACAGTTTCTGGCACATGGTAAGTGCTTCATAAATATTTGTTGAGGGAATGAATGAATAATTAGTTTGGTGCCTGGTACATGTAAATGATTGATAAACATTAGCTATATTTGCAATTTCCATATTACCCCTCCACCTCGTGATGCTGCAAGTGAAGGCAGAAGATCTTATGGTATTACAGTTGTTTCCTTCTTTGCATCTTTGCTCATGGCTGGCTCTATTGATGTCTACACATATTTGCCATCAAGTTGGCCCAGGGATTTGATTTAGAAATTTTCAAGATCTTTATTATTATTTTCAATTTTCAAGATTTGAGGATACATAGTTGCTTATTAGGAATTAAGGTTCACATCCAATAACTTCCAGTCCCAGAAATAGTCTTTAAATTATTCTTAATTACATTGCTTCTCTCAAACTTAAAATAACCATTTTACATTTTCAGGAATTTATTTTAGGAAATCTCAGTAATGAAAGCATTTAATCAGTGAGTAAGAAGTTACAAAGTTAATATACAGTCAACCCTCCGTATCCATGGGTTCTGTATCCATGGATTCAACTGACTGTGGATTGAAAATATTTTTTTAAAAATGTGTCTGTACTGAACATCTACAGATGTTTTTTCCTTATCATTATTCCCTAAATGATACAGTATGACAACTATTCACTTAGCATTTACATGGTGTTGGGTATTATAAGTAATCTAAAGATGATTTAAAGTGTACGGGAGGATGTGCAGGGGTTATATACAAATAGTACAATGTATGCAATGACAAAAAACTACACCATTTTACATCAGACACTTGAGCATGCATAGATTTGTGGGAGATCCTGAAACCAAGCCCCAAGGGATACTGAGGGACAACTATGGGGTGCAACATACATTTATCAGCCTCTTACTAGTAAGTATCACATTTTGTCCAAATATCACATTTAAAAAAATAGTATAGGAAGTATTTTATTTTCTTCAACCAATGGCATTCCAGAATGAATGGCTCTTACTTTCTGATAAAAGTAAAGGATCAAAGGCAAAATGACAAACTTCTAATTTTAACATTCAATTTAAAAAACAGATTGTTCAAAGTAAAAACTTGCGGCTCCTGTGAGGAACTCAGAGCAGCATATTGGCATTTTAAATCAGTTATATACAGCATTATTAAGAAAAAATATAAAAAGATATTTTTAACTGCTGTATTATACTAGTAAGACAATGTTTGAACAACCGACAATGCACAGACTATGCCAACATTACTATGCTTCTCCGGTCTAACATTGCGTTATCATATTTAACTGTCCTGGCAGTATAATTACCTCAAAGGTTTCAGTCATTAAGCCTGTCATTTATATGATATTCTTTAATAGTAAAAGTACAGAGGATCTCATTTTCTTTTTTGTTGTTGTTGTTTCTGAAGCAAGTGAATTGTGTGTGTGCTCTCTCTGTCTTTCGTTTAAAAATTTTTTACTTTTATTCTGGATTATATGCTTTTGAAATTAATTTCTGAATAATTCCTGGGGCTGAATCACCATACGTCCTTGGAGAATTTTATTACACACTCAAAACCACAAGTTGAAGCTAGAATTTACTAGCTAATTCTCAGACTTTTGTCTGACAGGAAAAATATACTTAATAATATAAAAACAAGGCCAGGTGTGGTGCCTCACACCTGTAATCCCAGCACTCTGGGAGGTCGAGGCTGGTGGATCACTTGAGGTCAAGAGTTCAAGACCAGCCTGGGCAATATGGCAAAACCTGTCTGGACTAAAAATACAAAAATTAACCAGGCATGGTGGTACGCAACTGTAATCCCAGCTACTTGGGAGGCTGAGGCACAAGAATCGCTTGAGCCTGGGAGGTGGAGGTTGAAGTGAGCCGAGATCACGCCACTGTACTCCAGCCTGGGTGATAGATGACAGAGCAAGACTCAGTTTTAAATCCACAAGCGACAGTCAGTTGCAGAAAATCCAAGTTTGGCTTTAGCTATATTATGAAAATATAAAGGTCTTTGCATTGGGTTGGGTCTTTTTTTTTTTTTTCTTTGCCTTAGGTTAATTGCTATAATAAAGTAGAGATCACTTTTTATCTTTATCACTGCAGACTATTGTGAGTCAACTCTTTTTTTTTTTTTGAGACGGAGTCTTACTCTGTCACCCAGGCTGGAGTGCAGTGGCGGGATCTTGGCTCACTGCAACCTCCACTTCCCTGGTTCAAGCAGTTCCCCTGCCTCAGCCTCCCGAGTAGCTAGGATTACAGGTGCCCACCACCACGCCCAGCTAATTTTGTATTTTTAGTAGAGATGAGGTTTCTCCATGTTGGTCAGGCTGGTCTCAAACTCCCGACCTCAGATGATCCACTGGCCTCGGCCTCCCAAAGTGCTGGGATTACAGGTGTGAATCACCATGCCCGGTCCGTGAGTCAACTCTTTAGTTATCCTCTCTTGTGAATTTTCTCTCTTATCATTTAGTGAATCTGAGACAAAGATTTACATCACTCTAAACGATTTTACTTTATACTGACCCATTTTGTCTTGTGATTCTAATTGCCCCATGAGATTTCTTTAGAGAATTCCTCTAGCCCATCTCTGACTAATAGAAATTCCTGTGATGATGGAAATGTTCTACATGGGTGCTGTCTCATACAGAAACCACTAGCCATACATGGCTATTGAACATCTGAAATATGGCTAGTGTGACCAAGAAACAAACTTTTACATTTTACTTAACTTCACGTAGTTTTGTAAACCAAAAATAAAATTCTAAGCGCCCCCAACCAACTGAATGGACCCCTCCTCTTGGCCAAGGGCATTCTACAAAAACCCCGAAACACTAGTTCAGGCCGTGATGGGAATGGGTGGTCAGACATGCCTCGTTTTACCTTCCTTTCTTTGGAATTTGGGCATAGCTGACCAACTTTAACATTAAAATGGAGATCTTAAGACTGACAGAGCAGACTCTTCAGGTCTGATAAGAAACGTTTACAGTCTATTCTCTCTGAAGTCTGCTACCTGGAATAATAATAACCTTGATCTCCAAAACTGTTTATCTTAACCCAGAGACTCCCTTCTATTGATTCCAGGTCTTTAGAGAAACTCTTTCATCCAATTGCCAATCAGAAAATCTTTGAATACACCTAAGACCTGCAGAGTCAACCCCCATCCCCAACGTAGAGTTGCACTGCAGTTCTGTATCCTGAACCTATGCACATTTCACGTGTATTGATTGATGTCATATGTCTCCCTAAAATGTATAAAGTCAAACTGTAGCCTGACCACCTTGGGCATATGTTGTCAGGATCCCCTGAGATTATGTCACAGGCGTGTCATTAACCTTGGCAAAACAAACTCCTGAGACTTGTCTCAGGTACTTTTTGGTTTACAATTTAAATTTAAATAGACACATATGGAAATTCTGGTTTAAGCTACAATATGTGAAGTGCTTAGCTGGGCACAGTGGCTTGTGCCTGTAATCCTAGCTACTCAAGAGGCTGAAAAGGGAGGAATACTTGAGGTCTGGTGTTAAAAGAGAAACTTCTTAAAGGAGTTTAATTGAGCAATGAATGATTCATGAATCAGGCAATCCCCAGAATCACAGCAGATTCAGCGAGACTCTAGGGATGCTTCGTGGTCAGAACTAATTTATAGACAAAAAAAGGAAGAGATATACAGAAATCGGCAGTAAGGTATAGAAACAGCTGGATTGGTTACAGGTTGGCATTTGCCTTATTTGAACACAATTTGAACACTTAGCAATCTGTGAGTGGTTGAAGTATAGCCACTGGGATTGGCCAAGGCTCAGCTCAGCTATTGTTACAGGCACATACTCTTAAGTTAGGTTTTCAATCTTGTCTGCCTATTAAGCTAAGTTACAGTTCATCCACAAGTACTCAAATATAGAAGTATGAAGTCCTTCTCAGGCCATATTTAGTTTGCTTTAACACTGGTAAACATAGCAAGATCCCCTTTCTCCAAAAAAAAAAAAAAAAAAAAAAAAAAAAAAGAGCTTGGAAGTAGTTACTGCTATCTTTGAAACAAGGAAACAGAAGAACAACTTGTAATTAATCACTTTTCTTTGAGCCATAAACTGGTAGGGACATTTAAATTAGTAACTTTCATGAATTGTTGAAGCTGGTTGTGAACTAGCATGAGAGTGAGAAACTTGTAAAGGATGCAGTCTTGGAGGACCTCTTACATTTTCTTAGAATTTCCAAAAGAATCTCACAAGGAAGAGCCAAAATCCTCTCCAGGCTCTGAGAGGGAGAGAGGAAAATAACCTTTGTGAAATACACCTGGAGCAATCTCCATGACAAAGGTCTCCTCTCCAAGGGAAAAGACTTTACCTAAGCCTTATCTGGCCTAGAGGAAAGGCATTCCCTATCATCCTCTAGCCTTTCTGAATGACCTAATCATAAGATTAAAGAACACCTCTCTACCACCTATACCTTAATATCAGGCCAAAAGGGCTCCAGTATAATAGCAGAGAATTACAACGGAAAGAGTGCCAGATGTAGCCTCTATTTAAGGAAGAATTGTTAAGTAAGCACAAAAACAACACTGGAGACAAAATGAGGACACTAGTTAAGGTTGGTCTGTGACACATAATACTATAACAATCATTAAACATAAATGTATGGTTTTATGTTAGTCTGGCCAGGAGTTAAGATTATTTTTAGGGCCTATTTTCTTCAATTCACATCAACTGATACACTACTTCTGGCTTTCAACAAAAAATTACAAGGGAGTAGAATAGTAGTTACTAGAGACTGGAAGGGGTAAGATTACAGTTAGATGGGGAAGTGTAAGTTCTGACATTCATGGTCTGTAGGTTAACTATGGGTCACAATAATATAGTATATTTTCCAATAGCTAGAAGAGAGGATTTCTAATGTTTCCAACACAAGGAAATTATAAGTATGTATTTGAAGTGATAGATATGCTAATTACCCTGATTTGACACATGACATACATACTGAAATATTATGCTGTATTCCATAAATATGTACAATTATTACATGTCAAGTAAAAATATCAATAAAAATCAGAGGAATGCTAAAAGGCAACAACAAAATAACATGTTTTGAAGAGAAAAAGCACGCATCAGAACTAGACTCAGATATGTCACAGATTTTGGAATTAACAGACAGAATTTAAAATAGCAATGATGAATATGTTAAGGGCTCTCTGGAAAACATGCAAGAAAAGATGAGAAATGGAAGCAGAAAAATGAAAGTGCTAAGAAGGAATAAAGAGGAAATGGTAAAGATCAAAACCACTGTAACAGAAATGAAAAAATGCCTTTGATGGGTTCATCAGTAGACTAGACACAGATAAGGAAAGAATCAATGAGTTTGAAGATATGTCATTAGAAATTTCCCAAACTGAAATGCAAAGAGAAAAAAAGAATGAGAAAGAAACAGAACAGAATATCCAAGAACTATAGAACAATCTCACACAGAATGACATATGCATACTTAGAATATCAGAGGAAGTAAGAGAAAACAAAGAGGAAGAAACATTTGAAGTAATAATGATTAAGATATTTTTGAAATTAATAACAGAAATCAAACCACAGATTCAGGAAGATCAGGCACAACAAATAAGATAAAATGCCAGCAATTTTATATCTAGGCAGTTTACATATTTGAACTACAGAAAGTCAAAGACAGAACAAAAAGTTTTGAAAGAAGGCAGAGTGAGTGAAAACTGCCTACAAAATTCGTACTTTGAATATAAGGACTCAGCTAGTTTAAAAGTAAAGGGATACACAAATACATACCATGCTAATTGTAATTAAAAGAGGGCTGGAATAGCTATCTTAATTTCAGAAACAGCGTACTTCAGAAAAAGAAAAAGTATCAGGGAAAAGATGAACATTATATAATGATAAATGTTCAACTGTCCAAGAAGCTAAATAACAATCCTTAATGTCTGTGTGCCTAACAATAAATGAGTATCAAAATACATGAGATAGTAACTGATAGAACTGCAGAGAGAAATAGACAAATCCATGTTTGTAGTTGGAGACTTCAACACTCTTGTTTCAATAATTGATAGATCAAGCAGGCAGAAAATCAGTAAAAATATAGTTGACCTGAATAGCACCATAAATAGCTGTGTGTGGCTAATGGCGCCTGTATTGACCCTACTTTCTTGCAATTCAATGTATGGTCTTTGGAACAGCAGCATTGTTTTTCTTTGGAGTGTGTTAGAAATCCAGAATCTCAGGTCACACCCCAGACCTACTGAATCAGAATGTTCATCTTTAGCAAAACGCCCAGTTAATTTGTATGCATATTAAAGTTTCAAAAACATTGTACTAGATCATCAGGAAAAACAAAAGCATTCTCCAGAATTAGACTGAAATGTCTACTACTACTATCTTTTGACTCTGATTATTAGCACTGGCTACTGCTAAATATCCTTGGATCATATCTGGAGACAGGAAATAAAAACAGCATGGTGGTAATTGGCATCCTCCAGAAGTTGAAAGAGAAGCAACACATTTTTAATTCTCAGGGCAGTCATTCTCCACGCTCCTAAACACACTTTCCACCAAACACCACCTATGACTGTGTCTACAGCAGATTATGAACAGATTTTTTATATGCACTCTTCTTGTTCAAACCATAAATTTTATGTGTGGTAGTACCTCAAATATATGGAGTGTGTCTTATGGATAATTTCACATATCCAGAAAAGCATCAGAATCAGAGAAGAGACATAGGCTTTAAGGCAGTGAAAAAATAGCCATCAGTCTATAAGAGATTATTCATATAATCTAGAAATGTAAAATAATGGATGGCCCAAATAATATTCATGTGACATCAATGGGCAATTTTCCCCTAAAAAGGTGACTGGTTCTTACTAAAATGCCAAGCTCTTCAGTGAGAAGAACGATAAGAGATAAGGAGTAGGGATCATAAGAGATAAACAGTAGGGAAAATGTAAAGAAATTGTGGCATTTAGCTTTTCCTAACAGGTAACAGGCACAACTACAGGAAAGAATGGGAAGCAGACACAGTGAAGAAAAGAGGTGGAAGCAGACATGAGAAAACTTGAAAAGTTTTGCAGTAGAGCAAATTGTCTGGTCAACTCCAGCAAACATTTTCAGAGGAATGGTAGAATCTTAGACCCAACATTCTGCCATGCCCAAAGGCCCCTGAAAATATTTGGTGAAATAAGCAAACTACATTCTATAACTTGACTTGCCTCAATGTCCACGTAGCAAAACCCAGTGGACTCTCCAGCAATCCAGAGGTGCTGACATTTTCCCCCAGTGAACAGACCAAAAAGCACCCTCATCTTTGACATACTGTCACAAGTTTTACCAAAAATTTTAATAAACAAATAACTTTGACTAAACCGTGAGCCTATTTCAGTGGGTCTTGATGGCTCTTGTATTTGACATTGAGACCTTCCATAATGTGTTGAACGTACCTGCTAAGAAATCATTACCAAATGATGATACTACAGAATTACATTAAGGATTATTACACACAACTTGTTTCTGAACACAACATCCCTGAATAGCAGTATAATGCCAAAGACTCTTTCTAGTCTAGAAAAAAATCTGTAAACATTCTACTTTAGCAAAGATCTCTGAATCAATTGTTAGTTTAAGCAGAAGGATTAGTTGACTTTTAGCATGCTAATACTGTTTGTCATCAAAGAAAACATTGACTAGAAACATTTTATTATGCTGGATGTTTTGCATATTTTATCTGAAGTGTGGTAGATACAAGCAAATAGTTTGAAAGATAAGGACACTGCTTTCTAACTGATATTGCCAGTATTTCTGTCCCCCAGTAAAAGAGTCTGTAAGTAGAATGCTCTTATTCTACTTTAGCAAGGCCACTCTTTTGCTGCATACATGATGAACTTGCCCCAAGGAAATAATGCTAGTACTTTGTGATATTTCACTATCTTGCTGTATCTCATCATTGTCTGGGCTGTGGATCTGGATGTTTCAGAGAATATGTAGTGCTATTACAAAGAGATTTAATAAGAAATGCAACTCATTATGCAGATAACATACAAAAATTTAGGGCATTAAAGGTATAATCTTGAAATATTGTTTGTACCTAGGATTCTGCCTAAAGTCAAGTATTAAGCAAAGTCTGGAGAATCTTTTGATCTCTTAGGATGTCAAGAAAATTGGCCCTTTTATGATTAAGACAGTGGACAACTGCAAGAAAAAATGCAGAATTTCAAAAATTGGAATGTGTGAAAAAGGAACCAAATGAATATTCTGGAAGTGAAAATATATTGCCTGAAATTAAAAACTCGTCTGATGGGCTTAAGAGCAAACTGTGTTTGGAGCAGTGTTTGGAGGTGTGAACCCAAAAGTATCTGAGACAGATGTCAATCAATTTAGAAAGTTTATTTTGTCAAAGTTAAGGATGTACCCATGACACAGCCTTAGGAGTTCCTGCAAATATGTGCCCAATGTGGTTGGGGCACAGCTTGGAAGAAAATCAGTAAAATTATAGTTGACCTGAATAGCACCATCAATAGCTATGTGTGGCTAATGGTGCCATTTTAGGGAGACATGAGACATCAATCAAATACACTTAATCTGTACATTGGTTCAGGTCTTGAAAGGGGACAACTCGAGGCAGGGGGGCTTCCAGGTTATAGGTAGATATTAAAATTTTCTGACTGGCAATTGGTTGAAAGAGTTATTATCAGTAGAAAGGAATGTCTGAGTTATAATAAGAGGTTGTGGAGACCAAAGTTTTATCATGCAGATGAAACCTCCAGGTAGCAAGATTCAGAGAGACTAGCTTGCAAATGTTTCTTATCATACTTATGGTCTATGTTTATGTTAAATGCTGATCAGTTTTCCTGAATTCCAAAACAGAGGATAACATAATGAGGCATGTCTCACCCTCTACCATCCCGCCATGGCCTGAGCCAACTTTTCAGGTTAATTTTGGAATACGCTGGCTGAGAGGAGGGAATCCATTCAGATGGTTGTAGTGGGGCTCAGAATTTTATTTTCAGTTTACAGAGGAAAGAAGTCAAAATCCACTAGTACAAATTATTGGAATGGTGATTATCACTTCTTCACATCCCATGGTAAAAGGCAAAGTGAAGTGGGTGTATTTTTTTGGATATCTGGTGCTCACATATTAATAATGCAGAAGTTATAGGTACTGATTTAAATATCTACATAATGTATAATACAGCTTTTATTGAACAGAAAATGTAAATTCAGAGGATACAGGTGTGAAATTGTATTTTAGATCCCTTAAGTATTTGTGTGGTCTGTAGATATTCACATCCACATTCAGGCAGTCACCTCTAACAGTGAAACTATTTATATTCTTCAAAAGATGTCAAAATCAACCTGGTTATCTATCTATCATCTATCTATCTATCTATCTATCTATCTATCTATCTATCTATCTATCTATCTATCTATCTATCTTTCTATCTATCTATCTATCTATCTATCTGTCTGCCTCTAGCTATATCTATATTTATCTGTATCTATATTTCTGTCTTAGTCCATTCAGGCTGTTACAACAACATATAATAAACTGCGTGGCTTATGAACAACAAATATTTATTCCTCACAGCTCTGAAGGCTGGGAAGTCCAAGATTAAGGTGTTGGCAGATTTGGTGTCTGGGGAACGCCTGATCCTCACAGAGGACATCTTCTAGCTGTGTCCGCTTATGGTTGGAGGGGCCAATGATATTCCTTGAGCCTCTTTAATAAAGGCACTTATCCCATCCAGGAGAGCTCTGTACTCATGATCCAATCACCCACTAAAGACCCCATCTCTTAATGTCATCACATTTGGGATTAAGTTTTGACATATAAATTTGGGGCGGATATAACATTCAGATGATAGCAAATTTCTAGCTATAAAGTCTTTTCCTTGAGTTTGATCTTGTGCCAATTACTGTTTCTACTCTGGTATTACAAAATGAATCCAGATTTTCCTCTACTGAGGAATATAATCCCTCTTAATTTACCCTATAGAAGTAGATGGAGGTTATCCAGTAATTACAATTCACCTTTTCATAATCATAGTTTAAAAACAGAATATTGTCTTTCATTATTTTTCTCTGTCAGCCATACACTCTCTCTCAATCATTAGCACCTTCTGATTATTATTATTTCTACTACTTTAAGTACATAATAAACAATAGTAAAGAAAAATCCAAATGTGATAATTTTGCTTTGTAAAAAGATTATATATTAATCAATATGAATTTATACATAGACCTGCATTTTCATTTTTCTATGTTACCACCAAAATCTATTTCCATAGATAAGAGCTAGTTATCTATGCTAATGTATTTGTGAAAGTCATCAATATCTATTATTAGCCTCTCTCTTCCACGTTTTTTGACTTATTTGGAACAATTTAGTGAATCAAGTTGGACAAATTTTTTATCATTGTATATAACAATTTAATAAATAATGCCTTGAGTTTTTATAGCACTTACTTTTTAAAAAACGTTCATACATATTATTTCAACTACACTTACCAATTGTTTCACTCCGGATTGACTAGAGTGACTGTTCTACAAATCAGGTGAAGCAAGTCTTTGCTATTCAAATAGAAACACAGTTAGTAATGGAAACCAAAGCTATTTATTCTGCAAACTCAGGCAGCATAACTGTGGTATTTTTCATCAGCACAAATTATGAGGTGCTGAAAGGACTGGGCAATCGAGAACTGTACTCACAGTTTCCTCCCCACTCTTTCCCCCGACTCTTCAACAGAGACACAATTCCATCATTGACACAGATTTCAGAATTCCCAGTTTTTATTCAGTGTGCCAAAAATTAAATTAGTAGTTTAAGCTTTGAGCCTGTTGGAAACAGGGAATGGCAGTACTTTTAAAAGCTCAATCAAAATGTCTGTAAGGGCAAAAGTCTAAAACCTTTTATCTTAATGTAACTGACAAGTGTCCTGATAATTCTTCTATCCTCTGATTTTATCTGTCAGCCTAATTAATTTTTTGTTTCTTTGATAATATAAATTTAAGCTAATGAAAAATTATATTCAAGGTAAAATCAATGAATATAAAGTGGGATAGCAGAAAGTAGCTGTGGCCATAACTAAAAGTTGACATGGTTAACTTTATCACTAATAAAGCATGGATCAGTGATGCAGTTTATCAAGACAATTTATTACATCTGCTGCTAAAATAATCAATGTGTTTAGAATCCTGTTGATATAAGACTCATATATAAAATTATAATGCTTGATTCATTCAGTCATGTTTAACAGTTACTAAATACCATATTAAGGACTAAAATGGGAGAAAAATGAATGGAACTTGGATCCTGGCTCCAGCAGAAACAGTTTAAAGCATGAAGGGTGCTTTGAAACACCACAGGCAGACCTTACATGAGTGAAGGAAAACAAGTCAAAAAGATTTAGTCAGTATAATTAGCCTGGTTCTGAAAGCTTATTTTGGGAGATATTTCTACAAATTACACATTTTTAAGTCATTTTACAGACATATAGGTCTACCAACACATTTGGTCTTGTAGAACCCATCTTAATAATTTATGTTCTAATTTCTCATGTCTTATTTCATTCTTTGATTTTTGGAAGGAAGTTATAGAGAAAAGATGCTTTTAATGTTTTTTTCTTTGGCTCAACTTAGTAGTATATCATCATTCAGAGGGATCAACATCAATCCCTGCATCCCTGTGGTTGATGGGATCAACATTTTCTTCTGTGTTGATTCAAAAATCACTTGTCTTCAAACCTACTCCTGTCTTTTCTTTAGAGACAGGCTCATTTTTGCCTAATGATACTATGCAAATGAAAGGAATACATTTGTAAAAATATGATTTTTCTAGCTATTTATTTTCTCTAACTCTAAAGTTTTACTTGTAAACATCAATTATATTATCCAATCTTTAAGAATCACTAACAGAGGCCGGGCGCGGTGGCTCAAGCCTGTAATCTCAGCCCTTTGGGAGGCCGAGACGGGTGGATCACGAGGTCAGAAAATCGAGACCATCCTGGCTAACACGGTGAAACCCCATCTCTACTAAAAATACAAAAAAAAAATTAGCCGGGGGTGGTGGCGGGCGCCTGTAGTCCCAGCTACTCTGGAGCCTGAGGCAGGAGAACTGCGTGGAGCTTGCAGTGAGCCGGGGTCGCGTCACTGCACTCTAGCCTAGGCGACAGAGAGAGAGACTCTGTCTCAAAAAAAAAAAAAAAAAAAATCACTAATAGAATAAGCATTATTAGAAAAGGTAACTAGATAAGGCCTCAACAATGATGACTTTTAATTAGCACTTTTGCAACATGATGTTCTGAAGAAAATATGATTAGTGGTTACTATAATGTTTACAACGTCATTTACCTGAACATGGACCTTTACCTTTACATTGATCAACATCAATCCCATCAACAACAGGAATGCAGCAGATAATCTACAAGCAAGTGCTTAAAAACAATTTAACAAATGATGTTAAAGTTCTGAGGATTCAAGCCTAAGAGGCTGATTCAGGAAAAAGAAGCGAGAGTTTGAATTTTAGTCATTGATGGTATAGAAGAAAGTCATAGGCAATTTCGGTGATGAAGCAACAAATCTAATATTATGAAAGCGGAAAAGGTGGTTGGAGATTCTTTCCGCTTTCTTTTAATGATCAAGTCTCCCAAGAATACTTGATCATTAAAAGAACAGAGTAAGTTTCTTATCTGAGAGCTGATTAATGAATGTCTGTCGCTAGAATTATTGAAGGAGTGATTAAGAAATTAGGAGATATACCTAATGTAAATGACGAGTTAATGGGTGCAGCACACCAACATGGCACATGTATGTGTATATAACAAACCTGCACGCTGTGCACATGTACCCTAGAACTTAAAGTATAATAAAAAAGAAAAAAAAAAGAAATTAGGGACCAATCTATTTTGCCCTGTTGCAAAATGGTTTCCATCTGAAAGAAGTTAATAACTCCCTTTATCAAATCATAAATTCAAATAGATTAATATTTGATATTTCACAAAATGCTCCTGAAGAATAACTTGTCTTAATAAAATATCTTAGTCTCAGGAAATACACACACATACACACACATATCATATATATTATAGAAAATTTAACTCACTTTGTATAGTGTTTATTGCTTTAATATCATACACCTACACAGTGGGGAAAATCCTTCTCCACCATCTGTCCATTATGATATGAAAATGAATTAAAGACCATTAAACCATCACCTTGCTTTAAAAAATATAAATCAGAAATGGAATCTTTGAGAGTGTGTCCCTTTATTTATCTACAAAAGTGACACAAATGTAAAGTTCAGGTAAATGACATTGTAAACATTATAGTAACCACTAATCATATTTTCTTCAGAACATCATATTGCAAAAGTGCTAATTAAAAATCACCATTGTTGAGGACTTATCTGATTTTCTTTTCCAATAATGCTTGTTCTATTAGTGATTCTTAAAGACTGGATAATATAGTTGATATTTACAAGTAAAATTATAGAGTTAGAGAAAAAAATAAAGAGCTAGAGAAATCGTATTTTCCCAAATGTATTCCTTTCATTTGCATCGTATCATCAAGCAAAAATGAGCCTGTCTCTAAAGAAAAGACAGAAGTAGGTTTGAGGACAAGTGATTTTTGAATCAACAGAGAAAAAAATGCAAGGCAATGTTGCTCTATATTCATATGATATTGATTCAAATTATAATTGCAGGACTGAGTAGTTCCTACTGAGGAGTGGTTTCATTCCTGTTTTATAAAACGTTTATATAAATAGATCAAATACGATTTTGAAATCATTAACTGAATTAGTTTTATAGTCTTCACTGGCATTTCTGAGGTTTAAATGTTTAAATTTTCCTACATTGTTTTCGCTTGATTGAGAGAACCATTAAAACCATGGTTGCCTTTAAATGTCATTATTTGTCTAGAATAAATTCTTTCTTTTTTTTAAATTATACTTTATGTTCTAGGACACATGTGCACAACGTGCAGATTTGTTACATGTGAATACATGTGCCATGTTGGTGTGTTGCACGATTAACTCGTCATTTACATTAGGTGTATCTCCTAATGCTATCCCTCCCCCCTCCCCCCACCCCACAACAGGCCCCGGTGTGTGATGTTTCCCTTTCTGTGTCTAAGATTGTTTGATTCCCACCCATGAGTGAGAACATGCAGTCTTTGGTTTTCTGTTCTTGCAATAGTTTGCTGAGAATGACAGTTTCCAGCTGCACCCATGTCCCCACAAAGGACATGAACTCATCCTTTTTTATGGCTGCATAGTATTTCATGGTGTATATGTGCCACATTTTCTTAATCCAGTCTATCACTGATGGACATTTGGGTTGGTCCCAAGTCTCTGCTATTGTGAATAGTGCCACAATAAACATACGTGTGTGTGTGTCTTTATAGCAGCATGATTTATAATTCTTTGGGTATATCCCCAGTAATGGGATGGCTGGGTCAAATGGTATTTCTAGTCCTAGATCCTTGAGGAATTGCCACACTGTTTTCCACAATGTGTATAAGCATTCCTATTTCTCCACATCCTCTCCAGCACCTGTTGTTTCCTGACTCTTTAATGATTGCCATTCTAATTGGTATGAGATGGTATCTCATTGTGGTTTTGATTTGCATTTCTCTGATGGCTAGTGATGATGAGCATTTTTTCATGTGCCTATTGGCTGCATAAATGTTTTCTTTTGAGAAGTGTCTGTTCATATCCTTTGCCCACTTTTTGATGGGGTTGTTTTTTTCTTGTAAATTTGTTTGAGTTCTTTGTAGGTTCTGGTTATTAGCTCTTTGTCAGATGAGTAGATTGCCAAAATTTTTTCCCATTCTGTAGGTTGCCTGTTCACTTTGATGGTAGTTTCTTTTGCTGTACAGAAGTTCTTTAGTTTAATTAGATCCCATTTGTCAATTTTGGCTTTTGTTGCCATTGCTTTGGTGTTTTAGACATGAAGTCCTTGCCCATGCCTATGTCCTGAATGGTATTACCTAGGTTTTCTTCTAGGGTTTTTATGGTTTTACGTCTAACATTTAAATCTCTAATCCATCTTGAATTGAT
The DNA here is from genome assembly GCF_008728515.1 of Papio anubis. Lineage (NCBI taxonomy): Eukaryota > Metazoa > Chordata > Mammalia > Primates > Cercopithecidae > Papio > Papio anubis. The sequence continues at coordinate 91,406,214 of NC_044981.1, read as the reverse complement.
TTTTGTAGAAGGTGTAAGGAAGGGATCCAGTTTCACCTTTCTACTTATGGTGAGCCAGTTTTCCCAGCACCATTTATTAAATAGGGAATCCTTTCCCCATTTCTTGTTTTTGTCAGGTTTGTCAAAGATCAGATGGCTGTAGATTTGTGGTATTATTTCTGAGGGCTCTGTTTGGTTCCATTGGTCTACATCTCTGTTTTGGTACCAATATCATGCTGTTTTGGTTACTGTAGCCTTGTAGTCAGGTAATGTGATGCCTCCAGTTTTGTTCTTTTAGCATAGGACTGTCTTGACAATGTGGGCTATTTTTTGGTTCCATATGAACTTTAAAGTACTTTTTTCCAATTCTGTGAAGAAAGTCATTGGTAGCTTAATGGAGATGGCATTGAATCTATAAATTATCTTGGGCGGTATGGCCATTTTGATTCCTCCTATCTATGAGCATGGAATGTTCTTCCATTTGTTTGTGTTCTCTTTTATTTCATTGAGCAGTGGTTTGTAGTTCTCCTTGAACAAGTCCTTCACATCCCACGTAAGTTGGATTCCTAGGTATTTTATTCTCTTTGAAGCAATTGTGAACGGGAGTTCACTCATAATTTGGCTCTCTGTTTGTCTGTTATTGGTGTATAAGAATGCTAGTGATTTTTGCACATTGATTTTGTATCCTGAGACTTTGCTGAAGTTGCTTATCAGCTTAAGGAGATTTTGGGCTGAGACGATGGAGTTTTCTGAATATACAATCATGTCATCTGCAAACAGGGACAATTTGACTTCCTCTTTTCCTAATTGAATACACTTTATTTCTTTCTCTTGCCTGAATGCCCTGGTTAGAACTTTCAACGCTATGTTGAATAGGAGTAGTGAGAGAGGGCATCCCTGTCTTGTGCCAGTTTTCAAGGGGAATGCTTCCAGTTTTTGCCCATTCAGTATGATATTGGCTGTGGGTTTGCCATAAATAGTTCTTATTATTTTGAGATATGCTCCATCAATACCAAATTTATTGAGAGTTTTTAGCATGAAGGGCTGTTGAATTTTGTCAAAGGCCTTTTCTGCATCTATTGAGATAATCATGTGGTTTTTGCCTTTGGTTCTGTTTATATGCTGGATTATGTTTATTATTTGCATAAGTTGAACCAGCCTTGCATCCCAGGGATGAAGTCCACTTGATCATGGTGGATAAGTTTTTTGATGTGCTGCTGGATTCATTTTGCCAGTATTTTATTGAAGATTTTTGCATCAATGTTCCTCAAGGATATTGGTCTAAAATTCTCTTTTTTTGTTGTGTCTCTGCCAGGCTTTGGTATCAAGATGATGTCATCTGCATAAAATGAGTTAGGGAAGATTCCCTCTTTTTCTGTTGCTTGGAATAGTTTCAGAGGAAATGGTACCAGATCCTCCTTGTACCTCTGGTAGAATTCAGCTGTGAGTCTGTATGGTCCTGGACTTTGTTTAGTTGATAAGCTATTAATTATTGCCTCAATTTCAGAGCCTGTTATTGGTCTATTCAGGGATTCAATTTCTTCCTGATTTAGTCTTAGGAGAGTGTATGTGTCCAGGAATTTATCCATTTCTTCTAGGTTTTCTAGTTTATTTGCACAGAGGTGTTTATTGTATTTTCTGATGGTAGTTTGTATTTCTGTGGGGTCCATGGTGATATCCCCTTTATCATTTTTTATTGCATCTATTTGATTCTTCCCTCTTTTCTTCTTTATTAGTCTTGCTCATGGTCTGTCAATTTTGTTGATCTTTTTAAAAAACCAACTCCTGTATTCATTGATTTTTTTGAAGGGTTTTGTGTGTTTCTATCTCCTTCAGTTCTGTTCTCATCTTAGTTATGTCTTGCCTTCTGCTAGCTTTTGAATGTGTTTGCTCTTGCTTCTCTAGTTCTTTTAATTGTGATGTTAGGGTGTCAATTTTAGATCTCTCCTGCTTTCTCTTGTGGGCATTTAGTGCTATAAAATTCCCTCTACACACTGCTTTAAATGTGTCTCAGAGATTCCAGTATGTTGTATCTTTGTTGTCATTGGTTTCAAAGAACATCCTTATTTCTGCCTTCATTTTGTTATGTACCCAGGAGTCATTCAGGAGCAGGATGTTCAGTTTCCATGTAGTTGAGTGGTTTTGATTGAGTTTCTTAATCCTGAATTCTAGTTTCATTGCACTGTGGTCTGAGAGACAGTTTGTTATAATTTCTGTTCTTTTACATTTGCTGAGGAGTGCTTTACTTCCAACTCTGTGATCAATTTTGGAATAAGTGCAATGTGGTACTGAGAAGAATGTATATTCTGCTGATTTGGGGTTGAGAGTTCTGTCGATGTCTATTAGGTTTGCTTGGTGCAGAGTTGAGTTCAATTCCTGGATATCTTGTTAACTTTCTGTCTCGTTGATCTGTCTAATGTTGACAGTGGGGTGTTAAAGTCTCCCATTACTATTGTATGGGAGTCTAAGTCTCTTTGTAAGTCTCTAAGGATTTGCTTTATGAATCTGGGTGCTCCTGTATTGGATGCATATATATTTACGATAGTTAGCTCTTCTTGTTGAATTGATCCCTTTACCATTATGTAATGTCCTTCTTTGTCTCCTTTGATCTTTGATGGTTTAAAGTCTGTTTTATCAGAGACTAGGATAGCAACCTCCACCTTTTCTTGTTTTCCATTTGCTTGGTAGATCTTCCTCCATCCCTTTATTTTGAGCTTATGTGTGTCTCTGCACGTGAGATGGGTCTCCTGAATACAGCAAACTGAGGGGTCTTGACTCCTTATCCAATTTGCCAGTCTCTGTCTTTTAATTGGAGCATTTAGCCCATTTACATTTAAGGTTAATATTGTTATGTGTGAACTTGATCCTGTCATTATGATATTAGCTGGTTATTTTGCTCGTTATTTGATGCAGTTTCTTCCTAGCATCAATGGACTTTACTTTTTGGCATGTTTTTGCAGTGGCTGGTACTGGTTGTTCCTTTCCATGTTTAGTGCTTCCTTCAGGATCTCTTGTAAGGCTGACTTGGTGGTGACAAAATCTCCCAGCATTTGCTTGTCTGTAAAGGATTTTATTTCTCCTTCACTTATGAAACTTAGTTTGGCTGGATATGAAATTCTGGGTTGAATATTCTTTTCTCTAAAAATGTTGAGTATTGGCCCTCACTCTCTTCTGGCTTGTAGAGTTTCTGCTGAGAGATCTGCTGTTAGTCTGAGGGGCTTCCCTTTGTGGGTAACCTGACCTTTCTCTCTGGCTGCCCTTAACATTTTTTCCTTCATTTCAACTTTGGTGAATCTGACAATTTTGTGTCTTGGAGTTACTCTTCTCAAGGAGTATCTTTGTGGCATTCTCTGTATTTCCTGAATTTAAATGTTGGCTTGCCTTGCTGTGTTGGGGAAGTTCTCCTGGATAATATCCTGCAGAGTGGTTTCCAACTTAGTTCCATTTTTCCCGTCACTTTCAGGTACACCAATCAGACGTAGATTTGATCTTTTCACGTAGTCCTATATTTCTTGGAGGCCTTGTTCATTTCTTTTTACTCTTTTTTCTCTAAACTTCTCTTCTCACTTCATGTCTTTCATTGGCTCTTCAATCACTGATACCCTTTCTTCCAGTTGATCGAGTCAGTTACTGAAGCATGTGCAATTGTCACTCAGTTCTCGTTTCATGGTTTTCACCTCTATCAGGTCGTTTAAGGACTTCTCTACATTGTTTATTCTAGTTAGCCATTCGTTAAATCTTTTTTCAAGGTTTTTAGTTTCTTTGCGCTGGTTTGTAATTCCTCCTTTAGCTCGGAGAAGTTTGATCCTCTGAAGCCTTCTTCTCTAAACTTGTCAAAATCATTCTCTGTCCAGCTTTGTTCCATTGCTGGTAAGGAGCTGCATTCCTTTGGAGGGGGAGAGGCACTCTGAATTTTAGAATTTCCAGCTTTTCTGTACTCCTTTTTCCTCATCTTTGTGGTTTTATCTACCTTTGGTCTTTGATGATGGTGACGTACAGATGGGGTTTTGATGTTGATGTCCTTTCTGTTTGTTATTTTTTCTTCTAACAGTCAGGACCCTCAGCTGCAGGTCTGTTGGAGTTTGCTCGAGGTCAACTCCAGACCCTGTTTGCCTGGAGATGAGCAGCGGAGGCTGCAGAAGAGTGAATACTGCTGAACAGCAAATGTTGCTGCCTGATCATTCCTCTGGAAGCTTCATCTCAGAGGTGTACCCGGCGGTGTGAGGTGTGAGATGTCAGTCTGCCCCTAGTGGGGGATGTCTCCGAGTTAGGCTACTCGGGGGTCAGGGATCCACTTGAGCAGGCAGTCTGTCCATTCTCAGATCTCAAACTCCGTGCTGGGAGAACCACTACTGTAGAATAAATTCTAAACTGCAGCTTCCTTTATAACTAAAATAAACACTCCCAAATCCAGGAGTATTGTTCACTCTGACACAGCGTACATTACTCAACTCATTTTATTAGGCGCTCTCTTCCAAAGGAATAACACAAAAATAAGCTCACCAGAATAATGAAAAGATTATGAAAAGACCCAGATTCTCTACAGTTTATCACATTTAATACTTATTCAACATATTCTGAGGAGCTCAAGGTCCTCCTTTGTGATGTTTTCAGTGACTTTGGTAACAGAATCTGAGGTATCATGGGCAGAATTATCACACTCATTTCACAATTACAACAAACAATGAAAGTGAAGGTACTGATCATATTGTATTATATAGGCTCAAAGAATATAAGAAGAAATTCTAGAAAAACACACATCTTGGTTAGCCTTTTTAGCCAGTCATAATTTCATGTCTTTCTCTGGGGCTAGGTACAGTTAACTCAGTTCCTTTGGGGATAAGTTTCTAGGCAAAAGCATTACACTTTATTTCTTTCTCTTTTCTCTAACAAAGAACCAACCCAAATTTAATAGGAGCAGAGGGGAAAAAGAACATTTCAAACTAACATTGTCTGCCTATTATTTTATTTAACGGTAACATATTTCTATTTTTTATACATAGGCAGTCATAATTTGTACATTTGAGTTCCAAATCTCAGCACACATTAAAAGGAGATATTTCTTTTATACATTATAAGAACTGGATTTATGGTGAAATAAAATGAAAAGAGATAGTGCTTAGAAAAACAACAGCAAAAAACGTTCAAAGCCACTGAAAGGAGTTAACCAGCTTGCTTTAGGCAGACAGTAAGGGAAGGGTCCCTGAAGAACATCTGACTTGACCTGACCCACAAGCACCTACACCAGATATTTTGTGCAGATAAAGGAACTTGCACAGGGGCTTGCCTAAACATGCCTGGAGACGATTAAGTGTCCACATGCACACTGGGGTGAATGGGGCAGAGCCACCTGGAATTTGTGCCTTATACAAATAGGGAATCCAGCTCCATCAGCTTATATATATAAGAGCCCTTGTACTGTGAAGGGCAACTAGCAACCTGCTTTCAGGATGCCCCTTTTTGCTGAAAGCTTTCGTTTTCACTTAATAAATTCTACTCCACTCACTCTTCAAGTGTCTGTGTTCTTGATTTTTCCTGGTCATGAGACAAGACAAGAACCCAGACCTAGCTGAGCTAAGGAGATAAAATCCTGCATCACCAGGAATGAACCCAAGGCTCCAAGGGGAAAAGTTATACTCATAAACACCAACAAAAAAATTAGAAAGAGACCATGGTGAAAGTTGCACTGGCTCACAGCTGTCATCCTCAAAGTATTTGCCAGTTGGAAGGAAAATTACTGGTCCTGGACCAGTGTGAAATTTGAAAACTTTCCTGTAGCATTAGACTTCACTGGTGAAGAGAAACACATCAACCTAACCAAGTACCAGAAGTATCCTTTGAACACCAGCAAAATAACTATTACTTCCATGAAATCAAGTCTCCTACTGCAACAAAATCCTAAATTAAAATGTTGGAAGAAGCAGTTGGTTTTATAGCCTCCAAAAGAAAAGTTAAGAAAAAGCAAACAAACCACTGTTCTGTATTAGTTTGCTAGGGATACCATAACAAAATACCACAAACTGGGTAGATTAAGCAGCAGAAATGTATTTCCTCACTGTTCTAGAGGCTGGAAGTCCAACACCAAGGGGTCAGCAGGGTTGAGTCCTTCTGAAACTCTTTCTTGGCTTGCAGGTGGCTGCCGTCCCGCCGCCTCATCTCTTGGTCATTCCTTTGTGTGCTCTTACCTCTGGTAGCTCTTGCTTTTTTTTCTTTCTTTCTTTTTTTTCTTTTTGAGATGGAGTCTCCCTCTGTCACCCAGGTTGGAGTGCAGTGGCGTGATCTCGGCTCACTGCAAGCTCCGCCTCCTGGGTTCATACCATTCTCCTGCCTCAGCGTCCCAAGTAGCTGGGACTACAGGCACCCACAACCATGCCTGGCTAATTTTTTGTATTTTTAGTAGAGACAGGGTTTCACCATGTTAGCCAGGATGGTCTCGATCTCCAGCTCTTGCTTTTCTTATAGGGACATCTTGCTTTTCTGATAGTCATTTTAGATTAGGGCCTAATCACTTCTTTAAAGACCTTATCTCCAAAAACATACTGGAGATTGGGACTTCGACATGAATTTGAGAACACATTTCAGACCATAACGCTCTCTCCCCCCTCCCCAAAAGACAAGAAAGACCTTTACAATAAACCTTTTGACACTGACTCTTTTTTTTCCCCCTTCTAACTCCCAATTAGTAACTTTCTGGATTTCAAAGAATCAGATTTTAAAATTGCTATAAAGCTTGCTAAGAGCATTCAAAAAAAGGCAGGCATTATAGGGAAGTAAACCTTGACTGCTGTAGAATTGAGATAATCTTTGCTCTGATGATTAGGGGTCATTTTTCTTTTTTTTTTTTTTTTTTTTTGAGACGGAGTCTCGCTCTGTCGCCCAGGCTGGAGTGCAGTGGCCGGATCTCAGCTCACTGCAAGCTCCGCCTCCCGAGGGGTCATTTTTCTGTACGCTAGAGAGAATGCTTTTGTGATTTAAGAGCCATTTGAAATGTTAAGAAAGTTTGGGTATCTGCAGTGACTGTCATTGCCTCCTCAGCATGTGCTGTGCCTCTCTCCTATTGCACAGCAGCAAGCACTTTGAAGGACTGACCCCAGTGCATGAGACCTAATCCACTGCCTATGCCTGTCTTCCAATCTGCATATCCAGGAGTTGTCAGTTACACTGATTGATTCAGAGGTGTTCACATGAAATACTTTGTTTCAAACAAGATGAAGCCAAAAATTTTTGACTATTGGGAAAAAGGTAGTTATCTTTTTACTTAATCTAAGACATTCTCTTTATAATTGGACAGTATTATAGGAAGAAGTGATACTTACAAATGCAATCATTCTTTGCAGGCACAAAAATAGTTAAGTCACAGAATGAAGTTTTCATGGAATAAAAAAGAGCCAATAGAATTATAAAAAATTGAGTGACTTGATCAGACTACACCCAGAGTCCACTAACCTCTGAACTCTTAAGTTAATAAATTTACTACCCTTAAAAGAATTTAAGATGTACATTCTGTCTCATACAATCTTACTTTACAAAAAAGTAAAAACATGTTTACTTTTATACCTTACAATTTTCAACTAACAAGTAAAAAGTAACTAAGTACTGTTTATTTGCTTTTGTATTACTATTGGAATCTAAGAAAAATCATAATTTTTAAAAATAAAATTTGACCAGATAATTTGACCATATAGATGACTAAAGGGAATAAGAAGAACAAAAACTCAACATTAACAGAGGATCACCATTTGTGAAGATGATTTTGCTGCTCTGTGTTCATGTATTTCTATCACTTTTGCTAATATCCAACTTTAAGATGCACAATGAATATTATTAATTTGATACTATAAAACATGTGTTGAACTCTGATTTAAAGAGTAATATAAACTACCATCACCCATTGTGTGGAAGCAAATGTTGTGTCAAACAAATTAACCAGTGGATCGAAAGCATCTCTTCTACTTTTTCCTCTCACTCATTGAAAACTACTGCTAAAATGAGGTTAATGTGGCAGAAACGTACAGTCTGATGATCAAATCCAGAAACAAAAGACAAATATAGTAGCTCCCCCTCCAGGAGAATTAAGATTTTGATCATTTCCTCTCCAGATTGAGATTGGCTGCTAGCCATTACTTAGCAAAAGAAATGTCTCTGAAAGGGACAGGAAATTAAAATGCAAATGGTATAAAGAAATAAAGACATTCTATTTTTTTAAGTGACAGCAGTGATTCTAGCATTCGTAATTGAAAACTATAAGGAAACTGGAGAAGTGAGATTCAAGACAAAGTGATAAATGAGGGACCTCAGGAGATGGGTAGTATTTCCCATAGTCTCATTTAACAAATTACTGTTTTTGTTCTGCCTGACTGAAGACCTTTGTAAAGGTCTGAGATTTAATGGTCATTATCTTGATTCAGATACCATTGTAGCAGAAATCATAGGATTTGTATTTTCTTAGCTAAATTCAGTCTGACTCTGACTTTTCAGGATATTTCTCAATTCCATACTTGAAAAGAGACCTGAAAAGTATTTATAACTTTTTCTCACATTGTCTACTCAGGAGAATCCTGCACACTTAGAAGAAATGTCAGTTTTTCCAGTATCCCCCAAATATAAATTAATGCAAGGCATCAGTTAATGTCTAATGTCCTTTTGTGATTTTAAAGACAGGAGGACAGGGAAAAATGAAGCAGCTGGCTCAGGGAGGGGCAGAAAGCACATCCCAGATGAGTTGAAGGGAATCCAGTCCCAGATGGTCTGATATGCTCTTCAATTTTTGATGTTCTTCAAAAGTTGTTTATATGTATTTCTTTACCAAATTTGGATTCTTAAAAATGTATCTTGGCAATTACCTATGACAATTAAATACTTTTTGTAAGTACCCCAATTTTATATCTACTTATTAAACAGGAGACACGGAAGGGCTTTTTAGAAGGCACTTCATTACTTTTACTGATGAGAAGAATTACTGGTTTCTCTATCATACCTAAACATTCTGAGTCCATTGAAGACTGTTCCTAATTGGATTTCTATAGGTTTCCCAGAAGGTTCCCAGATGCAGTTTGCCTATCCTCTGTGAGGCAAAGCTCAGCTTTCACTGAACCGTGTTCATTGGAATGCAAACGCTTTTTATGTTATGCTTCTCAGGTATTGCTTTGAATATATATGCATTTTTAGCAACTTTCTTCTGAAAGGCAATAATTATCTATTTACAACTTTATCAACTGAATGTTCAATCATATTAAAGTATTTGTACTTGGCAGAATATTCATAGGCAAAGTCATACAACAAATCATAGTCCAAAATGCCTACACAGCGAATCAGTGTGCTGTGACCCTAAGTAGACAGGCCCTTAAGTAAGTCCTAATGCAGTCCCTTCATCTTAAATGGCAGAGGCTGGAGAGCAGATTGCGTTAGAAGGACATTTTATAAAATTATAATTATCCAGAATTTTTCAAGCCCCACTCCAGTGATTCACTTATTTTAAAAATATTTATTGAACAGTTGCTATGTACCAGGAGGAAGGCTTTTAATTATGAACAAAACAGACCTCACCCTGACCTTCCCAGTGCTTTTGGTCCAGTGGAGGAGATAAGCAGTGACATAAGCACTTAGAACTCAATACAAGGAGTGCTATGAGTGGGGACAGGGTGCTCTAGAAGACAGGGCGGGTGCCAGATGCCTGTGGGAGGGATATCCACATATATATCTAGGTCATCACACAAATCTTCAAATCTGAACCTCAGGGATTAGGTCTGGGCTGAATTTTTAGATTTGGACGTTAGCAGCGTATACAGCGTGTAATAGGTAAAACTATAACAGAGTAAGAGATGACCCATTAGATGAGCCCATGACCAAAGACAGAATCCTGGGTAGCACCAGACTTTAAAAGACAGGCTCCTTCCCTATGGTTTCTCAAAATATAATGCTGATCTCTCCCTATGTAAAAATGGGAACAGTTTCAATGACACTAAATATATCTCTGACTTTTTTCTATAAGCCTTGGCATCAAGTGGACCTGTGAATAGATGCGTCCTCTGATCCCATTTTGAATGCTTCTCTACTTCAATAATGCCCTTGCTGGTATGTCTTCAAGATTGCCATTGTTTTCTATCCCAAATTATGGAGCTTGAGAAATCGTTTTATGGTAAGAAGCAGGCTCTGGTGATTAAAAATAGTTTCAAAGCTCACAGTTATGTCTTGCTTATATAACTCCTTTTATACTGGATCGTTGCTTCCTGGAGAAAGAGAAAGAGTAAAATATTCCTTAGGTTCAAAATATCCTAGCTGAAACTCAAAGCTCATGAGAGATATGGATAGTGAATCTGAATATAACAAAACTCAGCTCACAGCTTTGTGTAACTGGTCTCTTGAGAATTGAGGGGAGTTTTGTTCTGCAAAACTTTGGACAACGATTCTTTCCAGTGAACTAGCATATAGATGTGCTCTGAAGCCATTTGCAGTGCCCTGAAGCAAGGAGGAAGGCAGAACTGATGTCTTTACCTGGTAAAATCTTTAAGGAAGGCTGGTCCCTTAAAGTATGTCTGCACTTGGCCTGATAACAGGAAAACAATTTCATTTCACTTTAGGCACCAAAGACAAGAAAGGCAAATACAATTTCTTCATTCTCTTTGACAGATTTTCATTTCTCTCTGCTAAAATGTGATTATCTCCTTCAGATATTGTAATGTATTTTGGAAAAAAAAAAATCTATTATATATAATTACAATGGCTTGGCCCATAGAATGAGGCTCATATTGAAGTAGAAGTTACCCTAAAGATAACCCACTATCAAGTTTAATCAAAGAATTAAAGCCTCAAGCAGGGTTCTCCTCACTTTCCCTTTCAGGTTAAATTTAACATCTATTTTAGCCTTCAAAATGACTTCAGGTTAAAACATTTCTCTTGCTGTTACCTACTCTGCTAAGTTTGAAAATCATATTTCCAAAGTATCAATTAGCATTCTATTTGCTATCTGCAAATCTAAATTATGGAATCACATTTTTCCTTTCTGTAGCCACGTTGATAAAGATAATTAGAAAGCTTATATCAGTGATACAGCACAAATCTCAAGACAAATCAAGTAACTTGCTATTATAAAACTTCAAAAGCTAAAACAGGAACAAAGTAGGAGTGTAAGAGTGTTATACCGCCTTTACCCCTAGTCCTAGGGAATGATATAAACCTTTTATTATAATTATCCCTATCAGGTCAGCTCCACACAGCTCATGTAATAGGTTTTAACTGTTCACAGATCCATGGTATTCTGGAAAGAGGTGGACAGTCTTCAGATTGGTGCTGCAGGTGGAACACAGGACAATTTTCAGTGGCACGTGGATTAGTCTCTACTGCAACTGTGCCTTTTCTCCACTTTAAGGAATTGTTGAGCCTGAGCTGGCATCACCTCCTTCAATCCATCCTACACACTGCTGTCAGAATAAATCTCCAAAAGCACAGCTCTGGTTCTGTCATTCTCCTTCTTAAAACCCTCTATACCTGGTCCACGTCTGATGATTAAAGTGCACGTCAGGCCTCCAAAGCTTTACACCATCTAGCCCCTCACATCCCATTGATCTCTTTCACACACTAGAGGCTCAGAAAGATCAAGTCCTCTTTTCAGTTGGTGCCTCACACCTCCTTCTCCCCTTGCTTTTTCCTTAGAATGCTGGATTCATCACCCTCCCCACTAATTTCCATATTTTGAAGTCCAGGTCTATCAAAAATACCACTTTGTTTACAATGACTTCCCTGATTCCTAATTGCTCCAGCTGGAATGTCTCCCTCCTGAATTCTAATGTCATTTTATCTGAAACTGACACCATTTAGTATAGCACACCAAGTATAGTATAACATCATACTACTGACACCATTTTCTCTTTTTGTATTCTATTCTTGGACATGACTTATCCCTCCTAAGAGAATCAAGACCCAGGTAGGCAGAGTTTATCTTTTGCTCTAGAAGTATAATTATTACAAATTATAGAGAATAGAATGATGGTTACCACAGGTTGGGAAGGGTAATGGAGAAGGGGCATAAGGAGGGTAGGGTTAATTAGTACAAAAACACAATTAGATAGAGTACAATTTAGTGTTTGGTGGCATAATAGGGTGACTATAGTTAACAATAACTTAGTGTATATTTCAAAATAACCAAAAGAGTGGAATTGAAATGTTCCTAACACAAAGACATGATAAAAGCTTAAGGCGATGGATATCTCAATTGCCCTGATTTGATCATTACACATTGTATACTGTATCCAAACATCACATATATATAAATATATACAACTATTATATATCCACAATAATTATAAATAAAACAATTTTTAAAAATTCAGGCAAAGAAATGCTTGCTTTTTATGGAATGCATAGATATATTTTTTCTCACAATGTTCACGTTTCAATAAGGTTTTTTCTCAGCTTTGCTGACAATTACAAATAATTGAGTTTTGTTTGATGTTGATAATACACACACACCTGATCTAAGGCAATGGGAGTTCTGTGATTTAGTGAAATTACAGGACTTCTTTAGAAGGGTTATACTAAGAAAACATTTGTTTCAGGTTTTAAAATTATTCACTCACGTGGGCTAAAAGGGATGGAAGAATGAATTTTAAGTTAATATTTTCATTTTATCCCCAAAAATGTTCCATTGTGGTTTCTAATAGAGACTTTTTTTTGTTTTTTGTCTGCCTTAAACTTGGTTACATGTCATCTAAATTAGTAATCATGTTCCTCATTTTTAAAAAAATTGTTCTCTGGTGATAGAAGAATTAAATTTAATTCAATAAAATTGCATAGAATACTAACTCTGTACATAATAAAAGCAGTCGATTATTTTCAACTAGTTCAAAATCTTGATTTTTTTATTTTTTATTTTTTGAGACCAAATCTCACTGTGTTGCCCAGGCTGTGGTGCAGTGGCACGATCTCGGCTCAAGGCTCACTACAACCTCTGCTTCCCAAGTTCAAGCAATTCTCCTGCCTCAGCCTCCTGAGAATCTGAGATTACAGGCACATGCCATCACACCTGGCTAATTTTTGTGTTTTTAGTGGGAGACAAGGTTTCGCCATACTGGCCAGGCTGGTCTCGAACTCCTGACCTCAGGTGATCTGTCCACCTCAGCCTCCCAAAGTGCTGGGATTACAGGTGTGAACCACCGTGCCTGACCTCAAGTAGTTCAAAATCTAACAGCCCACATTTTAAGCCAGGGTCACGTAAGACTAGTTAGAGAACATTTTGTTGGGATTTGTGTGCACGTACACACTCAGAATAAAGACAATACATTTGGTTAGATTTTCATGTATTTACACTACTATAGGAGTGGCCACTTTAAAATTTTACTGTCTTTTCAACCCTATTACAAAATATATACTATCTGGAACAATATAAACCTCAGGCAGTACAAAATTGTTATAACTTGAGCTTCTCCAGGGCCTCTCCAGGCTTTGGAATATTTAAGTGTTTTGATAGGGTCAATGAAAGTATCAAGAACTCAGGAATCAATAGCCTTCAGAGCACATTTCCACAGCTGGACTGATTATACTGTGTAATTTTTACTGAAAGCAAAACTGTAAATTTGAAAAAGCCAGCAATCTGAATCCGCTTCGATGCACTACAGAGTACTCACTCATTTTAATTATCCACCTTAATGGAGAGACTTGCTTGATAATTAAATTCCCCAGAGCTCCATGAAGCTGTTAGAATCAAATAGTTGTGGAGATAGGAGGGACTTTGGCAATCTTTCTAGACCCAATTTCCTATTCTCTAGGTTAGAATCTGCGACCCTGAGTGGTAGTTAATTACTCAAGATCACTTAATCAACTAGAACTTAGATTTTTACATTTCTAGAATAGTGATAAGTCTATTGCACTAAACAGTTGGAAAGATTTTTAGTTACCATCAGCTTTGTGAGATATTTGGTGTGTCAGAAAGGGCTTTTAAGGAAGGATTGGACTTCAATTAATTGCACATGGGCTGCCCAGTTTCAACACTTTTTTTTCTTTCCAACATAAATGTTGCTTTTAAAGTCTTTGCTTTGTAGTGTTTCTAAAACTAATTTTCACTTCGGTACTCTTTATCCCATGTTCAGTGGTTCTTTTACCTTAATCTCTGATGTAGAACCATATCAAATGCACCTTCTTTTTTTCTGGAATATTAACTATATTGTAGTCCCAGATCATCTTTTATCTAGCGTGGCTGTGATATATTCAAAGAACCCCTGCGGATTATTTATACAAGCCTGAATCCATCGTGGCCAGCCATCATCAAGTGATGCTTTAGCACTCTGTATGAGATTTTTTGAAAAACCCCTGAGGTCTTCATCATTCAATTAGCATGGAAAGGATGAAGAGTTAAGAAATCTTCACTCTATATCCTACTAGTGGCAAATGTTCACATTGCTTCTAAATACATGAAGAAGATTTACTTCTTTCTTTGGGTTTAATAATTATAGTCATAAGCATCCTGAAGCTTAAGTTTTCTCAGAAAACATACCAATCACTTTGGTATCTTTATTTTCCACAGTTGCTCATCTTTTTCTTTTGCTTTAGGACAAACATGAAGATAACGAAGATTTGGGGCCAGGCGCGGTGACCTGTAATCCCAGCACTTTGGGAGGCTGAGGCAGGCAGATCATCTGAAGTCAGGAGCTCCAGACCAGCCTGGCCAATATGATGAAACCCCACCCCACCCCGTCCACTAAAAATGCCAAAATTAGCCAGCTATGGTGGTGTGCACCTGTAATCCCAGCTGCTTGGAAGCTGAGGCAGGAGAATTGCTTGAACCCAGAAGGTGGAGGTTACAGTGAGCCGAAATGAGACCACTGCACTCTAGCCTGGGTGACACAGTCAGACTCTATCTCAAAAAAAAAAAAAAAAAAAAAAATTGGGCAAGTAGGGAGAAAAGATCATGCTACTATGATAGATAAAGCAACTCTCCCCATTTTTGCCATGCATGGCAAAATTTTGCATGGCAAAAATGGGGAGAGTTGCTTTATCTTGCATGTGAGAAGGTAATTGTGTTTGCACTGATTGTTACTCTTGGCCTGTTAATTCTTTGCTATTTAATTTCTGAAAGAGAAGCATTTGTGTGTGAGGTATTTTATATTTCATTATGATGTAATAAAGGAGCTAAAGCAAGCTTGATTAAATTACAGATATTCAAAGACAGGGAATTTTCAGTTCCAAATTTGGTGCTGTACAACTGGGCTTGTCAATTAGCAGCAATAAAACCTTGGCTTGAGCAGACCCATGAGCATATTTAGCTGGCTCCTGGATTCATCCTTTGAAATAAATTTAAACTGCATTTTACCATTTTACAATAAAACAAAACTTTCACCAAGCAGTAATACTGTTTTATGGTAACATGGAAAAGAATGAGAAGGTACATAAAATAAGAATCTAGAGATATCCCTTTGCCTTCTTTCTGTGACAAAGTGGCACTCCAGAATTAATTCATTTCTCTTTAAATGTAGTTCTAAAAAGGAAAAGCAAAGAACATTTACCATAAGCATGATGAATAAAAATATTTTTTAACTTACCAAATTATTCAGTTCTTAGGAAGTACAGGCATTTAAACTGGACTAAAAAGATGTAACCCCTCAGATTTTCCTTTGTAGTTTGCAAATTTTTTATTTTTATGATTAAGTTAGGCCCACATTAAAAGATAACCAGCATCATTAATAAACACTTTCCAGGATTAACTGTGTACTAAATTATAAAACAGATAGAAGGTTCTTGAGCTATCTGCAACCCAGTAGATAGAATAGGATATCACTAAGATAATTTTTACAAAGCTGCATGGCCCAGAGAAGCCCCTGCAGTTGAGAAGCTCATGTCTGATAAAATAAGGTAGATCACGTCTCTTCTGTTCAATGCTACCACTCCTTCCCATCTCAATCTGGAGTCAAAATTTGGCCAGGTGTGGTAGCTCATCCCTGTAATCCCAACACTCTGGGAGGTTTAGGTGGGGTCCCTTGAGCCCAGGAGTTCGAGTCCAGTCCTGGCAACATAATGAGACTATCTACAAATAATTAGTGGGGATGGTGGCATGTGCTTGTAGTCCCAGACACTTGGGAAGCTGAGGCAGGAGGATCACTTGAACCTGGGAGGTTGAGGCTGCAGTGAGCAGTGGTCATACCACTGCATGCCTGCCTGGGTGACAGAGTGAGACTTTGCCTCAAAAAACTAAAATGCAATGAAGTAAAATAAATTAAAATAGAAATCAAAATCCTTACTGTGGCTTTGTGACCTACATACAACCTGTGCCTTCTCCCCAGCACCTGCCTAGATGTACTCTATCAACATCATTTCTTGCTGTTGCTCAAACAAGCCATGCACAGCCTACCTCAGGCCTTTGCATATCTGTCTAGAGGCTTTCTTAAGATATCAGCATGGTCAGCTCCTTCACTTCATTCAAATCTTTACTCAAGTTTCCACAAAGAGGCCTTCTTTGACCATCATCTCAAAAAAAAAAAACCTCACCCTTCCACTTGATATTTATCTTCTTCAGCATTCATTGCCATCCAACATACTATACATCATACTTATTTATCTTTTACATTATCCCTTTTCAAACAGAATGCAAGATTCTTGATGGTAGGAAATTTTGTCTCTTTCATTCTCTGCTGTATCTCCTGTGCCTGAAACACTGGCTGCCACATAGTAGCTGCTCCGTAAATGTCTGTTGAATGGATGAATAAATAATAAGATAAAAAGGAGGTGTCTACTAATAGCTATGATATAATAAAGAAATTAAATAGTATAAACAGAGAATGAATACAGTTCTTAAGTTATGAGACACTACATATCTGTGTTTCAGCAAGTGATATTCTTTCAATTTGCTTTCTTCTCAGGAAAATGGGCTTATGTGGTTAACAAAATACTTCTCTCTCCCATAAATACTGAAGCTACAGTGTTGCTTTTTCTTTAGATTCCTTTCACTTTAAAGTGAAACTAAGAATATATCTATTCTTAGAGTAATTGTTAAAGTGCATCTTTAATTGTTATGAATAATTCCACTTAAAATATGCAATGTTTGATAATAAATCCTAAAGATGAAATCAATTTCTTATTTTCTTTTATAATTAGCCTCCTCCCATTTGGAATCTTAATAGCTGAAATCGCAGAGATCCATGGTGTTTTTAATCAAATTAGCAAGCAGATTTCCTCCTTTATTGCCCTTCCATAAAAATCTGTTTAGCATAAAATGAGGATGCTGTAGCATTTCCAGGCAATATTTGATTATGTACAGACTTAAATGCTTTCAATTCTGTCCAATTATTGGAGGGTGCATCTAATTATATCTTCACTTCTAATTCAGCAATCTGTTTTTCCAGTTGTTTCAATCTGGAATATCACTCTTTTCTCCTGTCAGCACAAAAAAGATATAATGGCCCTGCATAGCATTGATCAAGCAATTTCCCTAAATGAATAACTACTCTTCTTTATGGGCAACACTGGAAGCTGCAAACAAATACCATCATTCGTTCAACTAATTGGAAAAAAAACCACTAAGGAAGAAAGAGGATTTAGAAACTAACTTCTCCCAAAAGCAGGAGTCACAGATGATATAATAAACAAGTCTGCATTACTCTACGTGTATGTGTGTGTGCAGCTGAAGGCTCCATGTTGAGA
Source organism: Papio anubis (assembly GCF_008728515.1). Taxonomy (NCBI): domain Eukaryota; kingdom Metazoa; phylum Chordata; class Mammalia; order Primates; family Cercopithecidae; genus Papio; species Papio anubis. The sequence continues at coordinate 91,388,607 of NC_044981.1, read as the reverse complement.
AAACATATCCAGGACAAAGTAGTGAACAACAGCAGGGTAAACAGGAGAGCTAGTTTGGAGAGAAAGAGCACAGGGATTAAGGGGGACAGTTCACTATTTTATTTGGGAAGACTCATCTCTTCACTTGCTGAATTGGGGATTTCTAAGTACACAACCAGGGTACCCATTTCCAAGTGGTAAAAATTAAAAGCAGTTGGGTGGTGTGGAATAAGCAAGGGCAATCTGCCTAAATTATTTAAATGGGCATTTCTCTATCCTCTGTTATATGACTCCCTCCTAGCAACCTTTTTCAGGATAGTACATTCCCACTTACCTTTGACAAAAATACAGTGACTCGGCCATCTTATCTAAAATTTCAATACACCCAATGATTTTATATTTTTATATTTTAAAAATAATCTGAATGGACAAATACTGGTAGTAAACAGTTCCAAATGACCCTGTGCTTAACACACATGTATTGAGGATATGGTATTTCTGATAATTGGGGGTTGAGATATGGGGAAAGAGCATATTAAAAATGAGGAGAAGGAAAGGACAAAAGGGAGGGGATGGGAGGAAAGGATAGAGAGAGATAAAGAAGGAGGAGGAGATGAAAGATAGAAAAGATGGAGGGAAAAAAGGAAAGAAGGAATGAATGAAGGAAGGAACCTTATTTAACTATTAGTTTCTATCTTATGGGTCCTTATTATCCTCACTCTCTAGCCATACTGAAAGACAGTTTTCTAAGCACACTAAGGTGGTTCCTGTTTCATTCCATTCATTGCCTCTGCTCATATTCCTCCCTATCTGAAATGCCACATTCTAGGAAATTGTTTCTAAACCTCTAGAATTTTCCTGACCACCACTGTGTTTGATGCCTATACCGCTGTTTCTTTCTTAGTGATTAAAATGCTTTTGACAAATATTAGTTTGTATGAGTACTTGCCTTCCTTGGGCCAGAAACCACTCGAAACAAGGAGTTATACCTTTATGCTCTGGGTTTTTTAGGACCTGGCACAGTGCCTGCCATAATGAATGACATAATGAAAGACTCAATGAATGCTTATGGAGTGAATGTCTGTGAAGGAATCCCCAGCTTCTCAATATTTTTTTCCTCCTACTGCATAGAAGAAATAACATCACACATAGCATTTATGTGTGATTCATGAGTCACACAGGAATAGCATTCATGTGTGATTCAGGCTTCTGATTCCTTATATTATTTATCCTTATCACAAAACTTACAAGGCCAATGGTATTAGTATCAGCATTTTCCAGGTAGAGAGCTAAAATATAGAGGTTAAGTAACTCGTCCAAGGTCATACAACCACATGAATACAGATAATTTGATCTGAAAGAGATAGTAGGTAAGAACACATTCTTTAGAGTTAAAATTCTCTTGGCTTCATTTCTAGCCATGACATTGATGAGTTATGCACTAAGCAAAAAACTCCCGTCTTAGTCCTTTTGGACGGTGTAACAAACACCATAAACTGAGTGTCTTATAAACAACAAAAATTTATGTCTCATCATTTTGGAAGCAGGGAAGTCCAAGATCAAGGTGCCAACAGATTAGGTATCTGGTGAGGGCCATCTTCTCACTGTGTCGTCACATGGCAGAAAGGGGCGAGTCAGCTCTTTAGGGCTTCTTTTATAAAGACTCTAATACCAGTAACAAGGGCTTCTCCCTCCTGACCTAATCTCCTCTTCTACCTAATTCTATAGCATTGGTGATTAGGTTTTCAACATAGGAATATTGGAAGGGCCACAAACATTCAGACCACAGCAACCCTAAAGTTCACTAATATTTTATTTCTCTTTATTTCTGAAATGTAGACAAAATATCTACCTTATCAAAACCACAGGCTTTTTATGAAGATAGCATGATACAATCTATGTAAAAATAGTTTTTAAAATTATATGTTGTTATGAATTTATTTTATAATTATAATAAAATCTTGATTATCTTATGTATATTCTTCCCTATAACTATGCCCTTTCTTGGGTTAAAAAAATAAGAAACCAATTAGTTCAAGATGGATTAGAGACTTAAATGTTAGACCTAATACCATAAAAACCCTAGAAGAAAACCTAGGTAATACCATTCAGGATATAGGCATAGGCAAGGACTTCATGTCTAAAACACCAAAAGCAACAGCAACAAAAGCCAAAATTGACAAATGGGATCTAATTAAACTAAAGAGCTTCTGCACAACAAAAGAAACTACCATCAGAGTGAACAGGCAACCTACAGAATGGGAGAAAACTTTTGCAATCTACTCATCTGACAAAGGGCTAATATCCAGAACCTACAAAGAACTCAAACAAATTTACAAGAAAAAAATCAAACAACCCCATCAAAAAGTGGGCAAAGGATATGAACAGACATTTCTCAAAAGAAGACATGCATACAGCCAACAGACACTTGAAAAAATGCTCGTCATCACTGGCATTAGAGAAATGCAAATCAAAACCACAATGAGATACCATCTCACACCAGTTAGAATGGCAATCATAAAAAGTTAGGAAATAACAGGTGCGGGAGAGGATGTGGAGAAATAGGAACACTTTTACACTGTTGGTGGGATTGTAAACTAGTTCAACCATTGTGGAAAACAGTATGGAGATTCCTCAAGGATCTAGAACTAGAAATACTATATGACCCAGCCATCCCATTACTGGGTATATGCCCAAAGGAATATAAATCATGCTGCTATAAAGACACATGCACATGTATGTTTATTGCGGCACTATTCACAATAGCAAAGACTTGGAATCAACCCAAATGTCCATCAGTGACAGACTGGATTAAGAAAATGTGGCACATATACACCATGGAATACTATGCAGCCATAAAAAAGGATGAGTTTGTGTCCTTTGTAGGGACATGGATGCAGCTGGAAACCATCATTCTTAGCAAACTATCATAAGAACAGAAAACCAAACACCTCATGTTCTCACTCATAGGTGGGAACTGAACAATGAGATCACTTGGACTCGGGAAGGGGAACATCACACACTGGGGCCTATTACGGGGAGGGGGAGGGGGGAGGGGGAGGGATAGCACTGGGAGTTATACCTGATGTAAATGACGAGTTGATGGGTGCTGACGAGTTGATGGGTGCAGCACAGCAACATGGCACAGGTATACATATGTAACAAACCTGCACGTTATGCACATGTACCCTAGAACTTAAAGTATAATAATTAAAAAAAAAAGAGGGAAAAAAAATAAGAAACCTATATTAACATAAAATACAGTGTCAAAAAGTGTTTATATGTAAATACTATTCTGTATGCATAGTACATGTATTTTAAAAATATTTTTGAGCATGCATAAACAAAATAATATATCGTGATCCTTCTATTAGCTCTTTCTCTCTGAAAATTTTGTTAACAACCTGTAATGCTGACCTCATAGCATACCTGCATACAGAAAAAAATGAACTTCTCAGGTGGAGGTGGGACACACACAAAAGAGAGTGAAGAGACAGCTTCTGATGTAGGATTAGATTCACTTAGTTGTGTTATCTTAGGTAATGATGAACCTTTGAACAGCACTTCATCGAAGTCTGTCCCAATTCTGATCATTTTCTTCTTTTATAGATCTTCTGGTATTTGGCCTCTTGTTCACTTTTGGCAAGATGCACCAGCTTTGTCTCTCCAATTACTACCTTAGATCTGACATTGACATAGCCCAGACCTCTGCTGTCCAGCACCAGTATTCATAACTGGATTGTGCTTCATTTGTTTTCCATTTATAGCCAGAAGGAATAAAATTGAGTATTTCTCAAGATATGAGATTAATCTTATCTTTAGTATCACTTACCACTTGTTAATATAAGAAGCAGCTGTACTGATGAACTTCAGGACCTAGAAATTTGCCTTAGGACTGGAAAATGTAAATGGGATTGATTTTCTTTGCTATATTTCTATACCCTGTTCAACCTCTGAAATTATTAGGTTTTAAAAGAATTGTACAGTTTCTTAGCAATATTCACGAGCAAAACATCCCAGTGTGTAAGCTGTTGGTCTTACTACTGACACTGCCGTTAAAATACATTTTCACCAATATACATATATTTTATAGGTGTGTTTGGACTAAGTAATCACTTCAGAGGGCTGGGATGTAAAATGGAGAAGGGATAAAATTAAAATTGGAAGATGAGTATACAGCAGACAAGAAGAGAGAAATTATAAACTGTAGTCAAGAAAAGTAGCCAAGCCATAGCTAGGAAAATCTCAAAGGCAACAGCCAGAATCTGGAGAAGTAGTAGTGTGCCAGTGGGATAAGTCCTAGCAAGGACTTGCTTATCACTGTCACATTCCCCAGATCTCCCACAATCCCTGGATTCTCAGCTTGCTGTAATTTTTGAGTTCTCTTTAAAATTTTGAAGTGAGTTAATTCATTATGTTTCCCATTCCCACTGTTCTAGTTCATTACACAAAGTGCAAGCCTCTGTGAATATCTGCCCTCTCCTTTCCGTTCAGCCTTATACTGCTATGCTGCTCTGCCTTCCTCCCTTTTGACCTAAACCCCAGTTTCTCGGATGCCCCTGGAACCCTCCACTTTCTTGCTTTAATTTCCTCATTCTCCCTTGAGGCTTTTCATTCTCCTGCATCCCACCTGATTCAGAGTCTTTTTTACAGGACTTACCAGAACATTTTGTATGCTAATAGAAAGATACAGAGAAGACTGTAATAGGAAACATTTCTGAAACTTATTTGTTCATGGAACGCTTTATCTTTATTCATAGAATAGTCAATAAAAATCTCTGATTACTAGTAGTATTCCAAACTTTGGAAAAATGATACAAAAATTCTATATATTCTGTCTAGATTTTACCATTAAGATTAATATTGTAAAAGTGTAAAAACAGTAATAAAAATACATTTCAGAAGAAACTTATCATTAAAGGATAGTTTCCATATTGTGTTATAGATAACTTGTCACAAACATAATGCCTTTGAGATAATTTCAAAAATCTCATTAATTTTAATCAAAGAAATGAAAACAATTGCATGTCTGGCTATATTAGCAAAAATTGAATATTCTATCAAAACTCCTCTTTACAAACCAGAAACTGAAGTGTTTGTTTTAATTATTACCTAGTTCTAAGGTCAATATAACATAAAACAAATATTTATCATTCAAATGTAACTGCATTTCTGTGAAGATTTTAGGTATGTAATGCATGACATACTTCAGATATTTGAACATTATGATTGAAGAATATGAGTATTCTCAGTGATGAGAGTAGATCATAATCTCAGCATGTCATGGGGGGGATGCAGTAGGAGGTAACTGAGGTAATTGAATCATAAGGATGGGTTTTCCTGTGCTGTTCTTGTGACAGCAAATAAGTCTCATGAGATCTGATGGTTTTATAAAGGGCAATTCCCTTGCATACGTTCTTTTGCCTGCTGCCATGTAAGATGTGCCTTTGCTCTTCCTTTACCTTCTGCCATGCTTGTAAGGCCTCCTCAGTCATGTGGAAATATAAGTTGATTAAACCTCTTTTTCTTTATAATTACCCAGTCTCAGGTATTTCTTCATAGCAGTATGAAAATGGACTAATATAGTAAATTGGTACTGGATAGTGAGGTGCTGATATAAAGATACCTGAAAATGTGGAAGCGACTTTGGAACTGCATAACAGGAAGAGGTTGGAATACTTTGGAGGTCCCAGAAGAAGACAGGAAGATGTTAGAAAATTTGTAACGTCTTGTAGACTTGGAAGGCTCGGAAGACAGTAAGATGTGGGAAAGTTTGAGACTTCCTAGAGACTTAAATGACTTTGACCAAAATTCTGAATAGTGATATGGACAACAAAGTCCAGGCTGAGGTGGTCTCAGATGGAGATGAGGAACTTGCTGGGAACTGGAATAAAGGTCACTCTTGCTATGCAAAGATACTGGTGGTATTTTGCCCCTGCCCTAGAGATCTGTAGAACTTTGAACTTAAGAGAGATAATTTAGGGTATCTGGAGGAGGAAATTTCTAGGTGGCAAAACATGCAAGAGGAAGTAGAGCATAAAAGTTTCAAAAATTTGCAGCCTGATAATGTGATAGAAAAGAAAACCCCATTTTGGGGTGAGAAATTCAAGCTAGCTGCATAAATTTGCACAAGTAATGAGAAGCCAAATGTTAATCACTAAGACAATGGACAAAATGTCTTCAGGACATGTCAGAGACCTTCATAGCAGCCCCTCCCACCACAAGCCTGGAGGCCCCACTCTATGCAGCCTTGGGACATGGTGCCCCCTGTGTCTCAGTGGCTTCAGTGCCAACCATGGTTAAAAGAGGGCACTGTATAGCTCAGGCTGTTGCTTCAGAGGGTGCAAGCTCCAAACCTTGGCAGCTTACACATGATGCTGAGCCTGTAGGTGCAAAGAAGTCAATAACTTATGGTTGGGAACCTCCAACTAGATTTCAGAGGATGTATGGAAATGCCTGGATGTCCAGGCAAAAGTTTGCTGCAGCAGCAGAGCCCTCATGGAGAACTTCCACTAGGATAATGACGAAGAAAAATGTGGAATGTGAACCCCCACAAAGTGTCCCCACTTGGGCACTGCCTAGTGGAGCTGTGAGAAGGAAGCCACCTTCCTACAGACTCCAGAAGAATAGATACACTAACAGCATACACCACATGGCTGGAAAAGCTGCAGTCACTCAACACCACAGCATGAAAACAGCCAGGAGGGGGTCTGTACCCTGCAAAGACACAGGGGCACAGCTTCCCAAGACCATGAGAACCTACCTCTTGCATCAGCATGACGTGGATTTGAGACGTGGGGTCAAAGGAAGTCTTTTGAAGCTTTAAGACTTGACTGCCCTGTTGAATTTCAGAATTCCATGGGGCCTGCAGGCCCTTCATTTTGGACGTTTTCTCCCACTTGGAACAGGTATATTTACACAATGCCTGTACCCCAGTTTTATCTAGGAAGTATCTAGCTTGCTTTCTCCTTATAAATTACCCAGTCTCTGGTATTTCTTCATAGCAGTATGAAAATGGACTAATATACACCTGTAATGTTATTTTCTATCTGCTGGTCATTTTTTTAAGACATGGAGATTAAATTGAGATTTGCATTATCTGCATTTAAAGCAATCAATAAGTAGTAGATATATTTTTCCAAAAGGGTGATCTCTGCCTTACTAGTGTCAAACACTTTTTGTTTGAGAGTTTTACCTGAAAGCTCCATACTAAGTGTAAGTAGAAGTTTAAGAGAAACTTCTACTTTAGAAGAAATAACACATGCTGCAGAAAAGATAAGCTTTTGGGATCAAATTCATTTGCAGATACTTAAAAAAATCTGTTGTAGTGACAAGTGACATAAGAGTTAGACAGAAAGGAAATGAAAGGATGCCTTATTAATAAAGCCAATTCAGTCCTGGATGCTGCTGCCCAGCTTCGGAGTTGCTGACAGACTATACAATGATATAATTTCAGACTGTTAATTGTGTCCTCAACCTTGTTGCTAACCATCTGTGCTAAGAGTTTTTGCTCTTTTTTTTTTGCATGAAGAAGTGCCATTTTAAATTTCACTTTCCCTGCAAAATCGAAGTGTCAAAAAAGAGGAAGGAACGCATAGGTGCTTGTGCTTTTTATTCAAGAATATTCCTGCACATACCCTTTTTTGGAAAACCATACTTTTTCTTTGTCAGAATTCTGATCTATTTTTATAATAAAACAAAGAAAAAAATAGACGTGCAAAAAAGAAAGAGTAAAAAATAAAAATCAAGCAAAAATTGCCCTTCACCTTTGCTAAGATCATCCTGACTCATTCATCCAAACACATTAATTCCTCTTTCCTTGTCTACAAAGTCATTTTCTCCAGAGATATAGAAAACCCAGCTTTGTATTGGAAAACCATTGCTGCCCTATTTTTTAATCAAGAGAGGACATGAGTAACTCAGAACTAGGGTTTATGCCTTTTAGTAGCTTGTCACTGAAAGAAGCAATATGAAAGTAGGAAAGTATATACAATGTCCATCAAAACAATAAACAGGGAACTATATAGCAATTCAACAGATGAGCAGTTATGAGCACAAAGAGACAGGTTTGCCTTCTTTTAGTCATAAGTGGGATGCTCCATGGGCCCTCTTAGACTAAACCTTCAGGTATCTCTTAATATGTAACTTTTAAATAAACTTTAAATTTCAGAATAGTTTTAGATGTACAGGAAATTTACAAAGAGAGTAGAGAAAGTTGTTGTATATTCCAAATCCAGTTCCCTCTATTTTTAACTTCTTATATTACAATGGTTCTTTCATCAAAACTAATGAGTCAATATTAATATATTATTATTCACTAAACTTAATATTTTATTCATATTTTCTTTTTTGTTTATTTTCTTAGTTTTTATTTTTCCCTCTGTTTTATGTTGCTAGAAAAAGGAGGTGAAATGTCATTCTCATCACATCATATCAAGTTATTATTGGCTATTAATACACCTTACCATTCTTGATGTTAACTTTTATTACTTTGCTGAGGCAATGTTTATCAGGTTTTTCCACTATAAAGTTCCTCTTTTTCTCCATTTCTATACTGTACTATTTGGGAGGAGATTATTACGTGCAGCTCACAATTATGGACTTCAAATTTTTGCTTCTTCTACTTGAGGGTGAAGTATCCACATAAATTGTTGGGAATTCTTCTGTATGACACATCTTTCTTTCTCCCTCATTTATGTATTTAATCATTTATTTATATAACTATGCACTCAGGGATATTCATTCTATACACTGGAGTATAATATAATACTACAATATTTATTTTGTTTATCAAATTACTCCATTGTGTGTTACTCAAAATTGGCCATTGGGGACTCTTTTGGTTGGCTCATATTTTTTTCTTTTGCTGGGCTCCCATTCTTTTGCTTTTTTAAACACTTCACTGTTGTGTCTCATGGTTTCCATGCCTTACAGCACCTCACAATATGCCTGGAATTAATAAGTTCTTGATAAATATTTGCTGATAGATCTCAGATAACCATGAATCTAAATTTTTATTTGATATGTATATAGAAGAGAAGAAAAGGTAAATGTCAAAGATTTATAAACTATGTCTAAAGGTTTCCATTTTCTCATATCCAATTCTATTTCGGGGGATGCAGTCTGCATGCTGTAAATGTAAAGTCTGATTCATAAGTCATTAAAAATTGATATTCATAAGGGATACTAAAAGTTATATCAAATTTGTTATTTGTGAAATTTGAGAATGGCATTTTGTTTGAGAGTAGCCTTGCAATTTTTTTTTTCTGCTATTGTTTTAAATCCCACAATGCTTCTACCCTCTCAAACACAGAGCTTTACCACACTTATTACTACATTTCTTTGGAATAAAATTTGCTCTCTTCTGTGCACAAAAGCATTGTGATAACATACAAATGCTGTGAAGAAGATATTCCTAAGCATAATGTAAATCTTTCTGTATCTGCTGATCACTTAATGGATACATAGTATTCAAAAGGATTGCCAGTGTTAGGTACATTAAAATGTTTATTATAATTAAAATGTAAAGATAAAATACAATAAACATAAATTATTTCATAACTGCAAGAAGGATGATCTGACCTAAGCATAATGAGTTCATTTCTCAGTAAAATTAAGTCAAAACTTTTAATTGTATCTGTCAATATTTTCAGGAAGCATTCAGAACCTCTTTAGATAGTTTTGAATACTGAGATATTTCTCACTGAATCCAACTTCTGGTGCCCCATCACATATCAACATATCATGCTCAAAGCTAAAAGGTTAAATGATTCTACTCACTCAAGTATTAGGAAGTCAAGACAAATCACTTTCTAATTACTCTTGGTGACATTTTACTCAAATGCATTTCTCAATCGTCTAATGCAGTATATGGATGTGATTTTTAAATATGCCCACTGATACCCTATCAATATATTTCTCAGGCAAGTAGGAGATAAAGACAATCTTTAAGGATTGGAAAAAATCAATCTATAAGCCATCAGTTCTTTTACATGACTTCCTTTTGATCTTGTTAAGGAATTCTATTACCTTCATCTCAGAAAAGTCATTTCTTTGGCAATGGGTAATTGATTCAGGCTATATTAGATATCGAATATATCACTAAGATATGCTGCTTGAGAAAGCCACTTGAAATCACAGAGATGACAGTGTTGGTCTTGGAAAGAAATGTTTGTTTCCCACTTTCTTATTTCAAAAGTACTTTTCCTTTTACTTTACATTTAAAAAAATTGTGGTAAGAACATGTAATAAGATCTAACCTTTATCAGATTTTTAAGTGCACAGTGTAGTATTTGTTCACTGTTAGCACAATGTTGTACACCAAATATCTATAACTCATTCATCTTCTGTAACAGAAACTTGACACCCATTGAATAGCAACTCCCCTCCCACTTCCCTCTCCCCCGGTACCTTTTTTTACTGCAACTGGCAGTTTTGCATTTGCTGTGCATGCCTTTATGCAGTATACTTAGCATCCATGATATTATTATATTCCCAACGCTCATTATTTCCTTTTATGTTGAATCATGGTGAGGAATAATTAAATTGGCTGGCCAACTGGTTACCAGTCTAAAGCAGTTTGAGTATTGGCACTAAGGTGAAAACCTTGCCATTCCCTCCTTAACACCTTTCCCTTGGGGCCAATAAGTGGTGCTCATTCATATCTAATTCCAGTAGGGCATTGTCTGAGGCTACAATATTGTTCAAAATAATAATAAGCAGTAACTAAAGAAATATATCTACTGGCACAAATTTTTGGTGAACAAAATGTCCCTCATGTATGTATGTGTATATAGATAGGTATTTATGTACTATACATATACTAACATTTGATTATACTATACAAACCTGAGCTTTTGTAATAATGTAGAGAAAAAAATGTCATCCATAATACTCATGATAATTTCTCTTCCGCATTGTCTCCCATTCACATTATGTGACATTCAATAAAGTCATTGATAGAGTAATTTTCTTTCCAAGCAACATATTAGTCCTCAACTTAGTAATGAATATTTGTAGCAATACAGCAACCTGCACCTTTTTGAAATGCCATGTAATCTGAATGTGTCATGCAGCTACTTGACAAGATTACATATTAGACAATTCATGGGGGACCAAGGACAAATAAGTTGAAATTGGTCCTGCAAAGTATAATTTAGGTTATTCATCAAAAAATAATTTAAATTAACTGGAAACTAAGTAAGAATAATAAAAAAATTAAAATATTCAAACTCTACTACACGAGAGTAGTATAGTGTGGTGGTTATACACATGAATTTTGGAGTCTGTTGTTCCTGGTTATAATTCCTGCTTTCTGTGGACTTTTGGCAAATTATTCAACTTTATTAATTTTCAGTTGCCCTATTTGGTAAAATGCAGTGAATAATGTATCTCTTTCATCGGATTATTGCAATAATTATTGTAATAATCCCATGGAATGGTGTATATAAAACTTTCAGCACTATAATTGTCAAATAGTGTTCAGTAATTGGTGACTACTTTTATGAACTGAAGGAGAAATTTATCATATTGAAATATTTGGAGAAGGATACAGAGAGTTTTATAAAACAACAGAGCATTGTTTGCAATTTCTAAATATCAGATGTTAGATAAATGTTCCTGAATAAGTAATTGGTTAAAAAACTATGGTCCAAACAAAGAATGGAATATTATACTGCTCTTAAAAACAATACTATTGACTTACATGTCTTGACATAGAAAACATCCATGATATAGTCACAGGACAAAAGGAACTTATAAAATTATGTATGGTATGATTTCATTTTGTGAAAAAAGTGTTATTAGCTGTATATGTGCACAACAAATGCATTTGAAACATATACATCTAAATAGTAATATTGTTTAATTTATCTTTGGCTATTACCTAAATTTTTATAATGAACATGTATTAATTCTATAATAGAAAACTATTTTATTAACTGTTTTTTCTCTGTTTGTTCAAATACCTTCTTTTTGTTTTCCTCATTTAACTCATCCCAAAACTCATATATCTGAAAACCTTGTTATTATATTGTGTGGGCTTCTATACTTAGGAGTCAAAAAAAGAAGTACTTAAGGATATGTCTTTGAAATCATTAAAAAAATTATGCCTACTTACTTTAACTATTAATATCCTACAGTAAAACATTAAACAAAGTGAAACTATCCTCATTCAATAGTTAGAAAACCATAAGACCTTACAAATAAATTATACATCTTTGAAGATAAAAAAGCAAAATTTATCATTTACTTGAGAGACTACTAATTTAGCAAGTAATTTTAGCAAAGTATAAACTATACAAACATACAAAACAAAAGCACTTTAGGTTAGTCTGTAAATTAACACTTTGTGATGCCTCCGGTAGAGGTGTTCACTGAGTAGTTTATAGTCATTGAAAATTTATTCTATGTCGAGCAGTAAGTTCAATGTATGAATTACACACCTTAATTTAGTTAACTGCCTGAGGAGACAGATGGTAGTTTCATCCTCATTTTATAGATGAGAATGTGGAGCCTAGTGTGGTTAAATAATTTTGGTCAGAGTTCCTTAACCAACAAGTTTGTAGAGCTGAGATCTGAACCCAGCGTTTGTTAGCTGAATTATAAGATCTGTCTTGTTCAAAAAATAATAACCAATTGATCACTCAGATGTTCACAATGATTTCATTACTGTTTTCCTTTTTTTTTTTTTTTTTGGTTTTACTTCATCCCTGTATTCTACTCCTAGCCGCTTTCAGTGATGTAAGTGAAGCACCACAGAAGTGGCTTCTGGTTATGGAAAAGTTTCTTAAAAGTTCCACCTCTCTAGAGCTATTTTTTTTTATTGGCAATGACAATTAGTTTAGACCAACAGTAAGAAATACATTTTATATTATTACCCGGTACACACACATACAAATGGTCCACACCTTCCCTGAAAGACAAGAATATTATTATTATTTTTTAAAAAGTGCTCTGGGGACTCCAGGGAAAGGCTGGGAGGGGAATTGAGGGTAAAAGACTACACACTGGGTACAGTGTACACTGCTCAGGTGATGGGTGTGCCAAGATCTCATAAATCACCACTAAAGAACATATCCATGTAACCAAACACCACCTGTTCCCCCAAAACCTATTGGAAATAAATAAATAAATAAATAAATAAATGGTATAGATACATCAAGTCCTCTGAAACGAACAGAATAATATGCTTTTTGTGTATTTGCTTTGAATGTTGCACTAAAAGTCTGCAAACAGTTTTTTGCTTGGGCAATTATACTTCATAAAGGTTTTCAGAAAGCTTATAGGAACTAATATATGCTCTTTACATTTTAGCACAAATTCCATTACAGTATATCAAAACACATTGTAAAATATTTTCTCGTATTAAAAATGAGTGTGTCTAAATCGCCAAAAACAGAACATAATGAAACATAATACAGATGAGTACCTGTAAATGTCTGGCAAAATGTATGTAGCTTAGTGCTAACAAGTCCACCAAAACTGTCACCCTTTCTCTTTTGGTGTCAGTCCAGGGACAATTTTCAGCTTTTTTGTGAAGAAAAATATTTCTCTATATTATGTACTTACTACAGTCGAATTAAACTTCCTTATCCAAACCCTCATGATTCTGCTGTGGAATGCACGCTTACACACAGTAGTGACTAACCTGACACTGAAACCAGAGAGGATGCATTCTACTGGGAGCAGAAATACTGATATTTCGCTCACTTTTCAGGAGCAGCTTATAAAGGCTTTTAGAAATGGAACAGCAGATATGTATGTTCTTTCAACCTTTGTTTTTCAGTCAGTTGTCTCGAATGATGTTGAGTACTAATAAAAAGTTTCATGGAGCGGGAAAGAATTCCTGTCTCCCATAAAATATTAGCATTTATAAAAAAATATAAAAAACAAATGACTTTTGGATTCATTCCAATATCTAGTGATGTAAATGTTAGGATGAGAAAACACAATGTATCATGAGTAACATGGGAATTTTGTAGGGCGACAGGAAGAAATGCAATTGATAAGTGGCACCATTTGCACCTGCTGCATTTCATGCTGGGACTCAGGAAAATCTCTAACTTCTCTGAGACTCGTTCATATGAGAAATGAAGACTATAATATCATCTCCATAGACCTGTGATGATAGGAAAAATAACTGTTGTAATTTACTGACATGTTTTAGGCAATTTAGTAAATTTTAGATTATCTTCTGTTCCCTAATTCCTCTTCACATATTAGAGAAATGGTTTACCTGTTTGAGAAGAGGCAAGAAATTTGTTGTATACCAGGTGAAGAAAAAAGGATACTTCTTTTGGTTCCTATAATGTCTGCAAAGTTATAGGAAATCTTTTCTCAATCTCAATTTCTTTGGGGTACTTATGAGAATGACTCCCAGAGGAATCACTGAATGAATGTTGAAGCTGGGATTCCCTAAAGCATCCTGAGGTTAAGGAACAACCACATATCTCCTTTGAAGGTCTGGAAGCAGTAGAATGCGAATAAGCTCTCTATAAAACTTTCTTCTCAGAGATAGGGATTTGTAGCCTGAATTCCTCCTTTTGCTTAAACAATTATGATTAAGGTTGACAATGATTGTGTGTGTTCGTGTGTATGTGTGTGTTTGGAGGAGTATGACAACAGTACATTTGTAGTCTGGATAACTGCATTGTTCAGTGCTGGCAACCACTTACAATATAAATATGGAAAGAGAAGGAAAGAAAAAATAAGCTGAAAATGAGAAAAATCAAGCTACTCTTCAAGGTGTTATTTGTACAATGTTAGATAGTTGAATTTTCGGAAATAGTCATTCATAACACATTCTAATTTTTTTTCACCTTTCTTCATGCAGGTGGTTACCATAACATTTATTTTGGAAAATAAGTAATGTATAGCCTATTGTCATGAAAATTTAGAGTAAAAGAGAAATAGGAACTCATGGAAGAAAAAATCATGCTAGCAGTACTTATTTAGAAAGGGCTGCTCCATACAAGCCAGGTACTGGGTTCTGCACATAACAAATACACACCATCCTGTGTCATTCTCAAACCAACAGTGTAGTTGGTAATATTATTAACCCAGTTTTATAAGCAGGGATGACCACAATGGTATACTGATTCCTCAAAAAGGATCAGGAGAAAATGTTAAATTTTGAAGAATTTCTAAAATAATTTGAGTTCAGAAATGGTTGCAGAGTAGCAAGCAACAAGTTTGCACTGCCATGGTAAAGAGAAAAGCAAACCTCCAAGAGTGTCCTCTCACACTGTAAGAGTTTTAGAATGAATCAGAAGAATAATGATCACTTTTTCTATTGTCATACTAAGTTGGAAAACATGCGTGTGTAGTTCAATTAAAATTGTGTCAAAGAAAACAAATTTTACTGTATTATATTGAAGGGGGAAAAAGAATTACTTTTGTATCCTTTAAAAATAATATGTAAAAACAGTTTGGATATTCATAATTGTAGCAACAATTAAAGTGCTTGAAAGTTTCACTCAGGCTCATGAATTGCAGTCAATCTACAGAATTTCCTTAATGTCCAAGAACAATCTCTCTGCTTTTTAGAGAGATATTTTCCCAAAAGGAAGGGAGTTTAATTTTTCAAGCACTAAGTGGAGACCATGTTCTTGTGTTACTGAGACATTCAAGATGATGGTGGAGAGAGAATATAACTAATGGCATTATTAATGCGACGTTAGCATTCACTCCAGGTTTCGTTTTTACTCCATCTTATTTAATACATGAAGACAGGTTAAGTTTCTTATAATATTTATAAAATTACAGAACAACTATCTCTCATAGCAGAGAAAGTCAAATTTTAATTTCTTTTCCTTTTCCTTTTCCTTTTTTAAATTTATTTTTTAAATTAATTTTTCTCATACTGCTTTGTCTCATATTGCTTTTTTACTTGTCGAATTTTAAAAAAAATACTTTTCAAATATAAAGTTAAAAAAATGGTCTCCCAAAAACCATGCTGAGATTCGTACCCTCTCTCCCACCTCTCAATGTTGTTTTATTGAGGAGGTTCTGATTATTTGTTTCCAACTGATGCTCAATTTACATAAAATTTTGATTCTAGCCAAAGCTAAGCCCTACAAGTGTGGTAAAATTATTTTTTTTGGAAATTTAATTTAAAAACTCAAGGCATAAACAGGAAAAATGTTCAAAAATGCCCACTCTTCAGAACACTATCACTAATTGACTGATAATTCATCAAATCTTTTCTGAAAACATTTACTTACTTCAGTTATACTACCTATATTTGCCCGACTTATAAGAAGTATAAAAGTAATAGAAGAATTTATTTTTATTATTAAAATGTAAGTAATTTAAGTGTATATAAAATAAATAATACCAAATTTTAGTATCAAATACCAAGTTAATACTAATTGCCACTCTTTCAACCCATTCTCTTCCCCAACAGGTAATCATTTTTGTTTCAGTGTGTCCTATATCCTTTTAGAACTTTTTCAAAACTTTATACACATTTGTATATATTTAGATATATTTATACATATATATGATTTTTAAGAGATAATTGAGACTCTCCCATTTATTTTATTCTGAGACTTGCTTTTTATAGTGAATAGTTTGAGGCTGTTTTATTTTTTATTTTTATTTTTTGAGACAGGGTCTCACTCTGTCACCCAAGTTGGAGTGCGGTAGCACAATTGCAACTTACTTCAGCCTCAAACTTTCTGGGATCAGGTGACCTCCTCCCACCTCTGCTTCCCAGATAGCTGGGACCACAGGCACATGCCACCATGCCTGGCTATTTGTATTTTTTTTGGAGATGTTTCACCATGTTGCGCAGACTGATCTTGAACTCCTGGGCTCGAGAGATCCTTCCTACTCAGCCTTTCAAAGTGCTGGGATTACAAGTGTAAGCCACTGTGCCTGGCCCTTCAGTTTGATATTTTAATCTGTCTTTATATATTCACCAAATTATTTTCAATGGTTGCTTAGCACTGACTGGTAAGAATATATTATTATATATTTTAGTTTTCTCCTATTGATGGGCATTTTGATTGTTTTTAATACTTTGCATTCTAAATTTGCAATAAACATTTTGGTGAAGGCTTCTTAGTGGTGAATACGAGTGGTTTTGATGAATAAATAACCACAGGTAGAATTACTGGGTCAAGCAATATATGTTTTCAAAATTTTTGTAAGTATCACCAGTATGCCATCCAAATGGGCCCAACTTGCTTGACCTGGAATCAAATTTTCCACACACTTAATAATGATGAATGTTATGAACTAATTAATACAGTGCAAATGAAAAAATTCCCCATTAGACCACAAAATTGGGTTTGTCAGTTCATTAATTGGTAAGGTTGGACATTATTGTCTTTATTGGGATCATTTTTATTTCCTTTGTGAAATGACTATTCGTACTTTATTTGTGTCTTTTATTATGTCATTTTGCATAATTAATTTGTGAACAGTATTTACATATTACAAAATTGAACCTTTGTTTAATTTTGGGGGGAACATTTTCTCTCAGGTTTTTAAATTTAAAGACAAAATTAATTTTGTTTATAGTATCTTTTGTTGTTATACCGAAGTTTTGATAATCAGGTAGTTGAATCAATTACTTTAAAAAGTTTATTGCTTGTTAAATTTGGCTTTAAAAGCTCTTTACAATTTTCTTTTTTAAAAGAGTAGTTTCAAAAATTGACAAATGGAATCTAATTAAAATAAAGAGCTTCTACACAGCAAAAGAAACTATCAGCAAAGTAAACAGATAAAATCTGCAGAATAGGAGAAAAAGACACATGCACATGTATGTTTATTGCAGCACTATTCACAATAGCTAAGACTTGGAATCAACCCAAATGTCCATCAGTGACAGACTGGATTAAGAAAATGTGGCACATATACATCATGGAATACTATGCAGCCATAAAAAAGGATGAGTTCCTGTCCTTTGTAGGGACATGGATGCAGCTGGAAGCCATCATTCTCAGCAAGCTATCACAAGAACAGAAAACCAAACACCTCATGTTCTCACTCATAGGTGGGAATTGAACAATGAGATCACTTGGACACAGGAAGGGGAACATCACACACTGGGGCCTGTTGTTGGGGGGGTGGGGAGAGAGGAGGGATAGCATTAGGAGATATATCTAATGTAAATGACAAGTTAATGGGTGCAGCATGCCAACATGGCACATGTATACATATGTAACAAACCTGCATGTTGTGCACATGTACCCTAGAACTTAAAGTATAAAAAAAAAAAAAGTATGCATCTGATAAAGGTCTAATATCCCAAATCTCTAAGAACTTAAATCAACAGGCAAAAAATAAACAACCCCTTTAAAAGTGGGCAAAGGACATGAATGTAGACTTTTCAAAAGAAGATATACACGTGGCCAATAAGCATTTGAAAAAAATGCTCAACATCACATTAGAGAAATGCAAATTAAAACTGCCATGAGATATCATCTCATACCAATCAGAATGGCTGCTATTAAAAAGTCAAAAATAACAGAGGCTCACAAGGTTGAAGAGAAATTGCCGATGGGAATGTAAATTAGTTCAGCCATTATTGAAAGCAGTTTGGGGATCTCTCAAAAAAGTTAAAATTACCATTAGGGCCAGCAATCCCATTATTGGATATATAACTAAAGAAAGATAAATCATTCTACCATGAAGGCACATGAACACGTATGTTCACTGCAGCACTATTCACAATAGCAAAGACACAGAATAAGCCTAAAAGCCCATCAGTGATAGACTGGATAAAGAAAATGTGATACATATGCACCATGGAATACTATGCAGTCATAAAAAAGAATGAGCGTATGTCCTTTGCAGCCACATGGATGGAACTGAAAGCCATTGTCCTAAGAAACTAATGCAAGAACAAGAAAATAAGTATCATATATTCTCACTTATAAGTGGGACCTAAACATTGAGTGCACATGTACACAAAGAAGGGAACAACAGCCAGCCACTGGGGCCTACTTGAGGGTGAAAGGTAGGAGGAGGGTGAGGATTGAAAAACTACCTTTTGGATACTATGCTTATTACCTAGGTAAAGAAATAATCTGTCCATCAAACTCCTGAGACATGCAATTTACCTATCTAACAAACCTGTACATGTACACCTGAACCTCAAATAAACGTTTAAAAAAAAGTAGTTTTTAGCAAAAGAGATTATTAATCCTCAGACCAATAATAACCGGAAACCGCTCCTAATAACAGTTTTTCATGAATTATTTTGGTTGATAAGCTTTGATACTTAGATTGAAATTTTCCACTCAATTATTTAATATTATTACAGATGGTTCATTTCCATTTTAATCATCACTTTATATTTCTCATTCACCGCCTGGCCATGCTATAATCTCCACAGGAAAGTTAAAGCATACAGAAATGATATTGCGTCTACCTCCATTGAACTTATTTAGGTGAAAGAAGTACATTTATAATAGTAAATAACATGAATTAAAGTGTAGTTTGAATTTACAAACCTGTGTATATAAAGACCAACTCAGTCTCTTAGTCTGAAGCAAAGGCAGAGAATCCTTTGCTTCAAAATTCACTGAAGCCTAACAACTCATTGCATGTAACTGATAATTTGCAATATGTCCTGGATCTACGGAATAGCATAACTATGGTATAAATACTTTTCTACTTTGTTGAGTGAGTGCTTTGAAGACCTAAGAACTTTAGGGAAGCAAAGAATGACATCTTGTTGGAGGTGGGGCCTGAAGGGAGGTGTTTTGGTCATGGGGGCAGATCTCTCATGAACGGTTTGGTGCCTTCCTGGCAGTAATGTGTGACTTCTTGCTCTAGAGCTGGTTGTTTAAAACAGCCCGGCACCTCTTCTTGCTTGCTCCCTCTCTTGCCACGTGACACACTGGCTCCCCTTGCCTTCCTCCATGAGTAAAAGCTTCCTGAGACCTCACTAGAAGCTGAGAAGATACTGGGGCCATGGTTCTTGTACAGCCTGCCATACCATAAATTTCTTTTCTTCATCAATTACCCTATCTCAGGTATTCCTTTATAGCAATGTAAAACGACTAATGAAACATCCAGAGGCTGTGGACGAGTTTTAACCTGTGCCAATATGGGAGAGGCTTAAGCACTATTGGAGGCAGAAGACGAGGGAGGCACATCAACCCTGAAGACAGCACAAAGAGGGAGGAAAAACAGGAACTGAGGTCAATCTTCACTCGCTGAAAAGCTTAAATATTGTGTGCATGTGTTTTTAATTGCCTAGAGCACTTGGTGGAGAACCTGACAGTAAAATTACAAAAGAGAAGCATGAATTAATGACATAGAAAAGAAAGCAGCTATAATGAAAATAAATGAAGTCACAATCTAGCTCTATAATGCCTTTAGGAGAGTTAACAGGAGCCTTTGAAAATGAGCTGGGTAGTAACGGAGCATGGTTCAAGTAGTGGTCAAGGAGCATTTTTAATGAAAAGTACTGAATGCATTTGATCATTCACTGTTGCATGGGGCTCTGAGGGTGCAGGTGGAGGTTCAGAAGACTTCAATTCTAGCCCTGTTCCCTCTCACCTATGTATCCTTGACCCAACGCCTTCATCTTTCTAAGCTGTAGCTCCTTCACATAAACATTATAAATAATATTAGTCCCTGTTAGATAATTATAAAGACTGAGCTTACATGTATTAAGTGCCAGCACAGTGAGTTACACATAAACAACACCAGATTTTAAAATGCTAACAGTTATTGCTATTATAATAATTAAAAACTTTTGTAATCAATATCACATTTCAATTTGCCATTGCCACAATGTAATTAAGGTAGAGAAGGAATTATGATTATCCCTAAATGAACGAGATGAGATAAACTGACTTGCCTCGTAAGACGACAAAGACATTGAGCTTCTGACACTAGGCCTCATGGATCTTCTGGTTGTGCAATTTGGAAGAACAGTTAACATAGTAAGAGACAATAAGAAATAAACACAAGATTTAACAATTATGTAGCTCCTCCTGGGTAGAAAGAGTATGCTATTTATATGTTTTCTCTACATGATTTCTTTACATCATCATTACCACCCCATGTACTAGAATTCCTATTTTACAGATAAAGGAGGTGAGATCCCTATAGCTTAAATTACTCATGTAAGATTACATCAGCCAGCAAACAGTAAAAATAGGAGTCTCTTGTTATTCTGTCTGAACCTAGAACGCAAGCTCTTTTCATGAGGTCAGGCTGAAATGAGTCATCTGTTGATGGTGCTGGAATAGGTTGTAGGACAGTAAGACAGAATGCAATATAGAGACATCATTTGGAATGAGTTAACCAGGACTTATGTCACTAACACATTTCTCAAAAATAAAAAAATTATATATCTTTTTGGAAAGTTTAGCCAAAAGAAGAGAAAAGAAGAGTTATTTTTTGCATGGTGAAAGAATGGGGGTGGAAGTATAATGAGAGAAGCCAATATTTCAGAAACTGAATGTCATTTAAAAAAAGAAAAGGAGATGTTCAAAATTGTTGACTATGGAGGAGAGCAAAATTCAGGAGGATGAGAGTCAGAAAAAAATTTAGAAGTGGCAGGGTCAGCCTTTGGGAAGGAGACTGGAAGCCATTCTAGACTGGAATATAAGCAAGTAAGAACACAATTTATATTAAAGCAAGAGAAAATGCAAAATAAATAAATAAATAAATAAAAAATAAAGATTACCAAGTAATCTATGTAAGTATGAATTTAGAGAAAAGCAACCTTAAGAACTAAAAAGTTTAATAAAAAGACATTTGTGATCCCACAAAATGTATAATTATATGATTTCTTGACAATAAAATAAGAAATAAGTTTTCTTTAACAATTTAACTAACTTACCTAAAATGTGCTTGCCTTTCCATCCTAGTTCTATTCCTCTTTTCAATGAGTACTACCTTTCCACATCTGTTTCATTGTCGGATACTGATATAATACTTCTCAAGCAGAAGAAGATTACATTAAAAACAAATTTCTAGTTATTTCCCCCTCTTCCTCATGAAAGGCCCTTGGCATTTTCCATCATTTCCTCTGTGACTTTTTTCACATAAGTTATTTCAACTATAGCTTGAGAATAAAATGTCCCCACACTCCTAGGAAATGATTGATATTTTTCTGTAGCTATGGTAGCAAGTAGTCACCAGAAGTGGTTTTAAAACTGCTGAATCAATGACAGCTCCAGAAACTATCAGAACTGATTTTCCACAAAGTTGAAGAATTAATGACTCTGCATCTCAGTGAACATGCATTTGCAAGTCAACCAACTAGTTATAACCCTAACTTCCTAAAGTCAGTTAATCCGAAAAATATTCACTTCAAAGAACACACTTCTGGAAGTTGATTTATCAAAGGAATTCTTACCTGAAAACCATATTTCTACAAATGACATAAACACACTTATGTCTCTGGAAGTCAACCAGTAACTGAACTACACTCTTCCTCAGAGCCCTCTATAATATTAGCAGTCTTCTCTGCTCTGAGAGACTGTGCCTGACAATTGTATTTTGTTCTTTTTAAAGTGAGTGATCACTTCAGCATTGATTTTTTTTGTTGGTTTAAGATATTGACAGCCAGTTTTTAATCTTTTGGCAGCTGAATACTCTGGAAGTTAATAATTCATGCAACAGCCTCAGAAAGAATATATAGTCATATCCTTTGAGTCAACAATTTAATTTCTAGAAATTGGTCCAAACTGACACTATGTAATCCTTATTATGCATTTTTTTGCATTTAATCCTTACAACAACTCTACAATATAAGCTTGTTTTTGTTTCCATTTTTATTTGATGAAAGCGAAATATTTGACAAATATTTAAATTCAATTGTTATTTATATATACGAAAACTCAAAACTCAAGTACACTCCAATACCCAAGATAAGAAAAGGGTTAGGCAAATAGTCATTAGAAGGGCACACAAAAAAAAAAAAAAACATGTTAAAATGTTTATAACTTGACACTGAGTAGAAAATCAAAACAAAATTATAACTATACCATGTAAAATTATGTGTACCCACGGATTAGAAATAAAAGGAAACATAGGCAAATAATTCTGTGAATTTCTGTGGTAGTTGGATTCTGAGTGGATTGGCCTTTTAAATATTGCTTTACTGTTGTGTAGTAAGAAAAGTAACCTAAAGTATAGTTTCTGCATTTGAGAGTTCCAGCCACCCATCCAAGATTGTATTGGAAATTCCAATGTCCCATAAGATTTCCGAGAATTAAAGGTGTTCTAGACACTCATGATTATTTAGGGTCTTGAACTTCTACACTAGAGATTTCCAAATTCTATTCATATGTTATCTACCATAAATGTTCCTTCTTCTCTGATTGCTTTGACCTGGACGTGAAACTGAGTCTCTTTAATTTCCCCTAAATTTCACACAAGGCACATGTAATGTTAGCAGGAGTTTTAGATGGAGAGCTGTTATATCACAGCAAAGTGCACAAGCTAATATTGAACACAGTCCATCACTTTACTAAAATTCTTTTGGCTACCCAGCACATCTCATCTTCTCCTCCTTGAAGACTTACTGATAAGTTTCCCTCACTTTATCACATAAAGCATCTTGCCATCTTCAGTGTAAGTTCTGAGTATAATGAAGATTTGATCTTGTGCTCTCATAAAATCAAGAGGCATATACTAAGTTTTACCCTTTAGCAACATAGAGATTTATTTTAAGGCCGATTATATTTCAAACATAAAAGTGGATGAATCACTATATTCATTTGGGGGATTTAAATGACATGAATTTAAGGTCACAAATTTTAAATTAGCATCCTACTGTGTTTAGAGTACAAAAGTGACATGAATTAAAAAGGAATGGAACATACAAAGTAAAAGAGAAGATTAATTTTTTTAATATGAAGAGATAAAATAAAGATAGTTTAAAATAAACTGAAATTAAAATTCAAAAACCTATAGGGTGATAATT
Source organism: Papio anubis (assembly GCF_008728515.1). Taxonomy (NCBI): domain Eukaryota; kingdom Metazoa; phylum Chordata; class Mammalia; order Primates; family Cercopithecidae; genus Papio; species Papio anubis. The sequence continues at coordinate 91,364,726 of NC_044981.1, read as the reverse complement.
GACTTTATAAGGATAGCAAGAAAGCCCACAGGATTTAAATAAGAGTTTAGGGTATTTTTATCTGTCTCTACTTATTCTAACTACTTGGTAACATAAATATTCACTCCACAGTGTTTTTCCTAGGGGGGCTAGTTCACTGGGAAGTTTTTTTTGTTTTTTTTTTGGTTTTTTTTTTTGGTTTTTTTTTTTTTTGTCTCTTTGTAGAGTAGCTATAGGGAAATGATAGTCTCTAAAAATAAAATTTAAGAACAATTTGAAAATAATAAATTCAGATTTTCCTGACATCTTTGTTGACTAATTCTTTCCCCAAAGCATGTAATTTGAAGCATTGACTTAGAACTGCTTATATCTGCATATTGAAAGCAAGGATATATCATTATAAGGGATAAGAAAAGAATTTAAAATAGTCACTATTATAGGCAGTCTTCCATAGACATTGATTTTGACCCTACTATCAAGGCGAAAGTAAACTAATGTTAATTTTTTAGTTACCAAAATAAAACAATATGCTCTCCTGGGTTCAGAGGGTAAAAATACTGTATCCTCAATTTTCTCTGAAATTATTGGAGTTCCACAGGATTCCATATTACCAAGTATGTTCCTTAGTTCCTAGAAACAAGTAAGGATAAAATACTGTCCATGGTATGGAAGGTATTGGATGGTATGTGTGAGAACAATCCAACTATTTGTCCATCTATTTGTCCTACTCCATCCACCCATGCATCCATCTATACTCCATCTACTTCTCCTTGTGGAGGAGACAGATTTGAGACACCACCAAGACTCATTTTATGTTGCATATAGAATGGTCATCACAAACAGTGGAACTCTGGAGCATCTCCTATATGTGATTTCTCCCAGGCTACTCCAATTACTCCTAAAATTAGCTGAAAACAAAAATGTGCTTAATGTTATTTTGTTTAGATGTCAATACCGCAAATATTTTAAGTACCTGTTATTCACCAGGCATAATAGTAGAAAGTCTTAGTACAAAAAAAATAGGTGGTCTTGGCAGGGTACGGTGGCTCACGCCTGTAATCCCAGCACTTTGGGAGGCCGAGGCAGGCGGATCACGAGGTCAGGAGATCTAGACCAACCTGGCCAACATAGTGAAACCCCATCTCTACTAAAATAAAAAAAAAAATTAAAAAGGAAAATTAGCCAGGCGTGGTGGCGGATGCCTGTAGTCCCAGTTACTGGTGAGGCTGAGGCAGGAGAATGGCGTGAACCTGGGAAGCAGAGCTTGCAGTGAGCCTAGATCGCACCACCGCACTCCAGTCTGGGCAACAGAGCGAGACTCCATTCCCCCCACCCCCCAGAAAAAGGTGGTCTTATAAAAAGGAACTCTTCTGAATAGTCTTTTAAACAAAAATAAAACAAGCAAATAAAACAGATAAAATAGACCTTTACTATGGTAGAAGGACTTTAAAACAGAAAAAAATAAAATACTGAGAATTCTGAACATTAAATATGGTAGAAAATTCAAATAGATTTGATAATATTCTTTTCAAAACATATTTATGCATTGCAACAGATAACAAATGAGGTTTAAATATATAATGGATCACACTGATTTTGCATTTGCCTCCTATACCTACTACACCATTGTTTTTTTTTTTTTTTTTTTTTTTTGACGGGGGTTTGGCTTTTTGCCCCGGGGGGGGGGGGGGTGCCGGGTTCCCGCTCACTGCAAGCTCCGCCTCCCGGGTTTACGCCATTCTCCTGCCTCAGCCTCCCGAGTAGCTGGGACTACAGGCCTACACCATTGTTTGAAGGTATAGAAATTGTTTCTCTATTGGGTGTATCTTCTTTTATTGTTAATAATCCCCTTATATTCAAGAAGCTCCTCAAATAGCCTAATAAAGTACGTTCAAATTACCTAATAAAATAAGCTCCCTTAGAAGTCATCATTGTGATTGGAAAGCAATAGGGAGAAAGCTTGATTTATTGATTAGTAAGAGTATGCTATAAATTTTCTCCATATTAAAACTGTGTGGATTATGAGATCACACTTACTTACAGAAATTGCAGCAGATGGGCATAGTGATGAAGATATTAAAGGAAAGGATCACAGGTTAGCTTGTCTTTATAAAATGACTTTATTTCCTCTGAGATACTATGTCTAAATCTAACAAAATTGCAGCAGAGAAGATTGTTATCTAAGAAAATACATGATGAATGCTTTTGTGAGACATAATTGTTTTGCAGTAAAAAACACTTTATGTACAGTCATGTGTCACTTAAAGATAGGAATACGTTCTGAGAAATGTGATGTTAGGTGATTTCATTGTTGTGCAAACATCAGAGAGTGGACTTACACAAACCTGGATGGTATTGCCTGCTACACACAGGCTATTGCTTCTAGGCTACAAACCTACGGCATGTTGCCATACTGAATACTGTAGGAAATTTTAACACAATGGTACTTGGATAGCTAAACATAGAAAAGGTACAGTAAAAATACAGTATAAAACATAGAAAAATGGCACACCGGTGTAAAGCACTTACCATGAATGGGGCTTGCAGGACTGGAAGTTGCACTGGGTGAGTCAGTGAGTGAGTGGTGAGTGAATGTGAAAGCCTAGGACATTATTGTACACTACGGTAGACTTTATAAACACTGTACAAATGCTATATTAAACCTATAAAAAGATTTTTCTATCTTTAATAATTTAACCTTAGTTTATTGTAATTTTTTTTACTTTATAAACTTTAAAAGTATTTTTAACTCTTCGAGGTTTTTTGTAATAACACAGCTTAAAACACAAACACATTGTATAGCTGTACAAAATAATTTCTTTAATCCTTATTCTATAAGCTTTTTTCTATTTTTAAATATTTTTATTTTTTATTTTACCTTTTAAACTTGTAAAAACTAAGATACAAACCCACACATTAGCTTAGGTCTACACAGAGTGAAGATCATCAATATCACTGTCTTCTACCTCCATATCTTGTCTCACTGGAAGGTCTTCAGGGACAGTAACATGCCTGGAGCTCTCATTTCCTATGATAACAATCCCTTCTTCTGGAATACCTCCTGAAAGACCTGCCTGAGGCTGTTTAATAATTAAGTTTTTTTTAATAAGTAGAAGTACACTCTAATGATAAAATATAGTAAATACATAAACTATAACATCATCATTTATTATCATTGTTATGTACCTTACGGAATTGTACAGTATGTACTACACTTTTATACAACTGGAAGTGCAATAGGTTTGTTTTTACCAGCTTCATCAAAAACATGTGAGTTGTGTGCTGCTAAATTCTGATGGCTACAAAGTTACTAGCAGATAAGAATTTTTCAGCTCTATTGTAATCTTACCGGACCGCTGTTGTATATGTGGTCAATCATTGTCTGCAATGTTATGCAGTGCATGATTGTATTTTGTAAATTTTTTTTTGGTTCTTGCATAGGATTTCATTAAAGCGAAAGCATATGTGTGTCCATGACAGAAATAAATTAGCAATAGTAATTTCCCAGTCTAGTAGAACTTTCTTTCCTTCTTTTTTTTTTTTTTTTTTTTTTTTTTTTTGAGACAGACTCTTACTCTGTTGGTCAGGCTGGACTGCAGTGGCACAATCTTGGCTCACTGCCAACTCCACCTCCTGTGCTCAAGCAATTCTCCTGCCTCAGCCTCCCCAGTAGCTGGGACTAAAGGTGTGCACCACCACACCGGCTGATTTTTGTATTTTTAGTAGAGATGAGTTTTCATTGTGTTGGCCAGGCCAGTCTTGAACTCCTGACCTCACGTGATCCGCCTGCCTCAGCCTCCCACTGCGATGGGATTACAGGAGTGAGCCCACTGTGCCTGGCCTCTAGATGGGACTTTGAAACTCAACAGGAAACAGATGTATCAGGTACAAATTTTGAATTTAAATGTGAATAATAGTTTTTTAATGACATAAAATTTGCCAGAATTTTATTTAAATTCAGTAAAAGAGCTTGATTATTTCTGGAAATTAAAAACAAATAATTCAACAAATAAGAATATTTCCATACAGTGTAGGCTTCTTGATGTGGTACAAAAGCTAAGATTAAGAATGAGGTAAGATTTGCTCTATGTAGATGCTCCATCCTTTACAAGTTGCTGATTCCAGGCCAGTCACTTAAACTCTCAGAGACTTTTCTTGTGTTTAAATAAAGAATGCTATTTGAATTTCCTACATTCTACACTCACTCTAAGATTGAAGCTTTATGATGTATACACAGAAACCTCTAAACTCTGAGCATGAGACTAAAATTTAGGCATGAAGTATGCTCATTGCTAATGTGGTATCACTGCTTCTAGAGCTTTTCAGTAGATAGAGCTAATAAATGTTATGTATGTAGACCCATTTCTGTATCTATGTATTTTAAAATAAGAATGGGTTCACAAATTAATATCTACATCTCTAAACTAGCAATACAAGGTTAATTTTAGCCATCTCTCCTTGCTAATTATGACTTCTTTCTCTAGCAATATGAAACCTATCTCCCAATATCTATAATTTATTTACTTATGCATTCCACCCTAATATACATGCAAAGTACTTTCATAATTGCTAACCTGCGCTCCTTTGAAAAAAAATCAATTAAAATACAATGTCTATGTATAGTTCTTTGTATAGTTAGCCTCATCCTTTGCAGGTTTTGTCCTTTCAAAATACTGTTTTCCAAAATATAGGCTAGATCCTTTGACTTCATCACCTTCAGTAAGCTTATATATTACATTTGTAATATGGTTAGGTTCACTTGTCACTTTTCCACCCCATTTGGGGATATTACATCTTATTCATTTTCTTTCTTCCTTCCTTTTTTTTTTTTTTTTAATGTGTATGCTGCAGAGATTACTCATTGTGTTGTACAGTTCTATGGGTTTTGACGAGCACAGTAATTTGTCCAGCACCACGGACAGTTCCACTGCCATTAAAATTTCCTCATGTAATCAACGATTTTGTAGTTAACCCTCCTATATCTCTAACTCAATATATCTCTAATTTGGGCAACCATTGATCTATTTCCCATCTTTATGTTTTGGCTTTTCCAGAGTTTAAGATACATTGAATTATATATCTTAAATATGTAGTCATTTGGGCTTCCCTTCTTTCACTTAGCAAAATGCACTAAAACGTTCATCCATGATGTGCATACATCAATAATTCTCTTTTTAAAATATTTGAATAGTATTCCCTTTTATAGGTTTACCACAGTCTGTTCATTCATTTACCAGCTGAAGAAAGCATATTAGTTATTTCCAAATTTTGGCAATTGAAGTCAAAGTTTCTGTAAATATTCCCGTATTGTTTTTCTGTGTCAAATATGTTTTTCAATTCACTTGGGTAAATACTTAGGAGTGGGATCACTGGATCATATATTAAGCAAGCATCTGACTTCATAGCAAACTTGCACATACGTTTTTCAAAGTGGCTGTACCATTTTGAATTGCCAACAGTAATGAAAGTAGTGAATGAGAGTCTCTGTGGCTCTGCATGCTTACGAATATTTGATATTGTTAGACTTTTAATTTATTTATCCATTTTTAACAGGTACGTTCTGGCACCTTATTGTGGTTTTCATTTTTATCTCCCTAGTGAAAATCTCCTCTTATTCTTATTAGTCATCCGTACATCTTCTTTGGTAAAACTCAGATATTTTACCAGGAAAATTGGATTTATTTTCTTATTTTTAAGAGTTTTTTAAAATATATATTATGGACACAAATCTTTTATCAGATATGTGATTCACAAATCTGATGCCCATATTTTCATTCTTTTAAGAATGTGTTTGATGGAACAATTTTTTTAAATGTTAGATTTTTTTTTCTATTGATTTACTCCTTGTAATGAGGAGGGCTGTGATCAGCAAATTACTTTAGTTACAACAAAGCAAGTACACGGAAGCTAATAAAAAGCCCCCAAATTCCAATATGTATTATAGCTTAGAAGTACACATTTGGTATATTTTCTTCTCTATAATTTCTCATAAACACGGGATTCTATAAAACTCCATTTTAAGTAATAAGTTTAGGGTTTGACTTTTTTTCTCATTGAAATTTTAAAGTCATACTCCTTTGATGTGGTCTGAAGTTGGCCTTCAAAACTCCTGTTAGGTAACAGAACCAAAGTATTATATCAGTGATCCTCTGGAGCAGAGTTTCCAGTATGGAAGCTACCAGCCACGAGACAGCTGAGCACTTGAAATACAGCTAGCATCATTGAGAAGATGACTATCAGTTTAAATTTAAAAGCTGACACTTGATTTAGTTATTGGAACAGTTTTAAATATTTGTAGGACTATTTGGGCTTGTGAATCTACTTTTTCGAATGTAAATTTTATTAAGTCTAAGTATAAATCAAGTATATTCAACAAAACTTTAGTATCCGAACTGAGATGTTCTGTAAGTACGCACTGGATTTCAAGGACTTAGTGTGAAAAAAAGAATGCAAAGTGTCTCGTTCTTTTCTTTACATTAGTCATATGATAAAATAACTATATTTGGAATGTACAGGGTAAATAAATAAAATATATCATTAAGACTCATTTCACCTGCTTCTTTTTACTTTTTAAAAAGTGTGGCCATAAGAAAAATTTAAATAACATATGCAGTTCACATTACAATTTTATTAGATAGCACCGCTATAGAATATGATAATATGTATTAAATCATATTTTGTGTTGCAGTGGACTCAGAGTTCTGAAACGGGGATGTTAATAACCTATCCACCACCACCTCCAATTCTCTGATAGCTTTATATCCTCAGACAGGAGCTTAGCAAAACAAGGGCTGAAGAGAATAGAGAGTAAGACTTGAGAAAGAATTTTAGGTCTGACGATATTAGGTGTTGTTAAGGAACAGCATCTCCTGATGCCCTAAACATACCGTAAATTGTAGGGACACTACTGATTCCTGATGGGTTCCAGTTCATAGCTTGCTTTCACTCAAGGAAAAGGGACTGGGTTGTTTTATTTCTTTCTCATTGACATGAGTAACACTTATTGCTTCATAGTATCTCTTAACTCAAAAACAAAGCACAGTATCCCAGAATTGTACTTCCTTCCTTATTTTTTAATAATGTGAAATGAACAGTAAGAGGTTCACATCTGTGTAAAGATTACTTTTCTTTTTTTCATTTAACTTATTAAGTTACATATATATGAATATATATACTCAATATATTCTTATATTCATATATAAGAATTATTTAGTGGTATAGGCATTATCTACCCCAAATTAAAATCCATTTTCAAAAGATAACTAATATAAAAAGAAATTGACCTAAATTTAAAATTAGATTGCAAATTATATTGAGAACATAAAATTTTCCATGTCCAATATTTATTTACAGTTTTCTAGAAAACACAAGAGTATAGAAATTTTAAGATTAACTGTAAGATTTATTTTAAAATATGATTAGACATGATCGATATATTATCCTACCTACCATGACAGAAAATTATTTTAAACTTTTACTTTGATAGAATGTTAAAACTAAGTTTATAGAAGATTTCCTCATAGAAGCTAACCTTCTGAAATTATTCTGTACCTTGGATGGGTTTTAGTTCATAATTTTCTGAAACAATATAAATCATCTATAAGTTCTAACTGAACAATTTCTCCCATAGTCAAGCTAGATTGAGAAAGTAAATATATACTTACAATATAGAGAACATATCATGGGAAGCACATAGACAGTTGTTATACTACTTCACTGTCTTATCAAATCCTTGAGTTATTACATTCTAAACCTGATGAGAAAGAGAAATAAAGAAGTATGTTAGTTAAATGCACTGGATATACTATATATGTAGCTAGATAACCAAAAAAATCTAAAAGAAATAATGCATGATAAAAACAAAAATCTTTCTGTATTATTGCGTTCTTTGCTGATATCTATTTGTGATTTCCGTTAAATTAAAAAAAAAATGTTATTGATGGCCGGGCGCAGTGGCTCATGCCTGTAATCCCAGCACTTTGGGAGGCTGAGACAGGTGAATCACTTGAGGTCAGGAGTTCAAGACCAGCCTGGCCAACATGGTGAAACCCTGTCTCTACTAAAAATATAAAAATTATCTGGGCACGGTGGCAGGCAACTGTAATCCCAGCTCCTGGGGAGGCTGAGGCAGGAGAATCACTTGAACCTGGGAAATGGAGGTTACAATGAGTTGAGGTCACACCACTGCACTCCAGCCACAGTGACAGAGTAAGACTCTGTCTCAAAAAAAAAAAAAAAAAGTTATTGAATACCTTAAATAGTTACAATATATAAGGGAAATATCATTAAAAAGAATGAATGATCTAGGTTATAGTTGAAACTCTAAGAAAGTGAGTATAAGATACCTTGATAATTAAATATATTTAAAATTTCCCGTTTACAGAATAAATTGTGCCCATGGCACAAAAAACAAACTAACAAAAAAGTTGCTAAATCATCTGGATGTATACAACTATCCGAATGCTTATAAAAATAAAGATCAAACAATTCGCTAATTTGCCTAAACATTTGTCATTTTAACGGTGATGTGTGTTAGCCAACATACATGATTAGCACAAAGAGAGGTAAACGCTTTCAAATTGTATTGAATTAAGTACTCTATAATGAATAAGGAATAGATTTAATACAAAGTGTGAAACTGACCCACTGGCATTCACTTACCCCAATCAAGAACAAATATTTTTAAACTATGGAATAACTTAAAGTATATAAAGGGCAGATTCAGTTTTCTCTTTAAGATAATGCCCCCGCAAGTATGTTATATAAACTTATCCCGTGTCAAAAAATGCATTTTTGCTATAGAACAGACCCAAGGGAATTCGTACACTTAGCACTAACCAAAAACACTTGTTAAGTATCTTGTACTCATTGCATACACCCCTGTGCACACGCTTGTGCACACACACAAACACGTTTTGTTCTGATTTTATGTCCCTCAAACACTTGCATTTTTTTCTTTCCTAAAGCAGTCAATTTTAAAACAAAATTCAATCTGATTTCTTTGTGGATTTCCACATAGCCTTGGATTATGCTTGAAAGAAAAATAATTTAATTTTCCACTGAATTTAGTACCTTTTCCCTCTTATACTTTGATATTGGATTCAAACACATTTAAAGATAATACAGATATGAAGAAATTGATCTATCTTGTCTTTAAAAAGTCGACTATCACCTAATTGTTCTTTTTTCAAATGTGTAACAGTTTGTAAATGAATAACTATATTTTGTAACATTTGTTTAGCGTTTTTATGGGTGTGTGTGATTGTCATATAATTATCAAAGCATTATTGTAAGGTAGGTTTTAGTTTTCTCATTTTGAAAGGTTCTGATAACTCAGACAACTGGTACATATTAAGAAGCTGGAAGGTATTGTAGCTGTGGATCAAATCCAAACCTAACTTCAAAATGTCTCCTCTTTCTTATTACAATCTTCACTTGCACATGGTTTCCAGATGTTGTTTGTAGGGCTATTCTGCTTAACTATCTACTTTCAATACTCTTAGAGGTCCCAATTAGAAAAAAATAATAAAATGCTTTAGAGAGTAAATTAATTTCTTTGTTGAAACTGTGTATAGCTGTCTTAGGATTGTTAAATGAGTAAAACCACAAACACAGTTATTGCATATAAAGTGTGCAGTGTATTGGTTATAATTCTTCACATAAAAGATCAAAATACTCAATCACTTAATAAAAACTAGAGAAGAGGCATAGATATCCATATATATTGGCTCCCAAACATCTGATATATATATATATATATATCAGATGTTATATATATATATATATATATATCAGATATATATATAAAAACTATTTGCTGTCACAACATTTGCTTTCATTGTACCAGTATTTTCTTGTTTTTGTTTTTACCATCCAACATCTGATTCGATGCTTTCAAAAAGACCTTGGCTGAGAAGTCAGAAAAATCAAACATTTAGAATTATTTCTAGAATGAGAGCAAATAGTGAGGGCCAGGAAGTGGCCTGAGTTCTTTTATCTATTTGGTAACTCAGATTTGTGCTTGTGTGTGTATGTGTGTTTCCCAAATCATGGTTATAATTTAAAGGCTCAGCATGCTGAATAAATCACACTTAAGTAATTGAGCTACTCTTTTGATTACTTTTGTTGATAATGTTTTATTTGAACTTAGTTTTTATTATCTCTATCTCCTTTTTTCTATTATGTGTAGGGAGAAAATCATTTTCTCCATTCCCTATATTTGTGTCCAAGCCAGTCAAATAATTATAGTGCATTTTTCTCTTTTGCTTTTCTACATGTCTTTCTTCCTACAATGGTAAGGCATCTACCTGCCATGGGGTAGAGGTGGGAAAGAGACACTCAATTTCTGTTTTTCAAGGCATTATTTTAATGTATAGTTTAACATCAGTCTTTAGAAAGCCCTTCAGTTTCTTCCTCCATATCAAGACCAGGCTTGATGGGTTAGTCTATTATTTGGATGTTTTGCCAAGACCCAGATGCTTAGTAACTTAAAGATGAAACATTAAGATGATTCACTAAGTGTTTTTACTTTTCATCTCGATGTTTGTCAACAAACATAAATGAGTGGGTTTGCATGGAATTTTATATAAAGGAGTTTGAAATCATGTAGAAAGAACAGGCCAAGCACAGTCGCTCAGGCCTGTAATCCCAGTACTTTGGGAGGCCCAGGCAGGAGGACCTCTTAAGGGCAGGAGTTTCAGACCAGTTTGGCTAACATAATTAGACCCTGTTTCTACCAAAAAAAAAAAAAAAAAAGTTTTTTTTTAAAAAAAGCAGGCACATTTGTGCCCACCTGTAGTCCCAGATACTCAGGAAGCTGATGTGGGAAGATTGCTTGAGTCCAGGAGTTTGAGGTGATAGACTATCATGCCACTGCACTCCAGCCTTGGCGATAGAAAGATACCCTTAAAAAAAGCACAATAGGAAAAAAGCCCTCAGGCATTCTTTTGAGGAATGCCAGAATAGGTGGAGAGAAAGAGTGCAGTGGTAGAGAAAAGTGGATGCTACAGCTCTTGTCTGTTCTTCCCAGCTTCTCGAGGCCAATCCTCTAGGGGATGTATCTTTCGAAATTCTTAATTACATTGACGGGATGCTTAGGGTTTTTGCTTTCAAGTTTTGGAGGACATTGCTGTGCTGAGTAATCCCAAGTCAACATGCGGATCCCAAGTAGTAGCCAAGGAGGCCCTGTGGCATGACAGACTCACTTCGCAATCCCAAGTTTCCTTTGGCTATCATGCAATATGGATAATAAGTTGAGGGGGATTAATGGGCCTTCTATGAGCAAAATGGCTCAGCCAAGAAGGTTTATGAGGTTCACAGTTTTAACCAGGTGTCAGAAGAGAAAAGTAGTAGAGACTCTGAGGAATCTGAGCATCAAGATCAAGGGCAGGCTGAATTAGCAAGGCCATTAGAAGAGACAGAGCTCAGAAAGAATTGACTGTGACAGGTGTCGGCAGTAGAGTGGGACTGGAAAGGCCCACTGAAGAGAAGCAGCCAGAAAAGGAAGGTTTCATGAAGGAGGCCATGTTTGAGTTGAAGACAATGACTCACCCTTATATTCAAGATCTAGCATTACAAGGAGAGTAGACACAAAGTGCAAAGGCCCAGGACAGTAACAAGCACTGCATGTTCAAACAAAAAAGAAAAACACCCCAGTATACCTGTAGCTATAGTTACCCGGGGCACTATGGGTAGGGTGGGTGTGAGGGGAAGGGTAAGACAACCAGGTAGCAGCAGGTCTTGATGGGCCCCAAAGGCCATTGTAAAGAGTTTAGACTTTATAGTGCAATGGATACAAGAGGGTTTTGGCTGGGGACTAGCATGATCTGAATACAATTTTAAATGATCACTTCAGCTGTCCTATTGACAATAGAGGGGCAAGGCTGGAAGCAGTAGCCAGTTCAAAGGCTATTACTGTCCTTGAATTCAGGACAATGTTGGTTGTTAGGTTTGGTGGAAATAAGTGTTTGGATTTGGAATACATTTGATATATTTGAATAAAGTATTAAATCCAATTCATTAGTATGGTCATTTCACAAACACAAATGCATCATTGAGTCATCATTTTTGAATCATTGTTGAGTAATTTTTTTTTTTGCAGAGAAAGGTCAGTTTAAATAATAAAAATTAGATTTTTATTGAAGATACTTTAGTAAATTTGGAGGAAAATTCACCAAAGGTGAGAAATATGGAGACACACTAGTTTTATATAATTGTTTTCAGTTGCTGTTGAATTAAAGATAGTGCAAATGATTAAGAAAAACACTACACAATCTATAAATATGAAAGAACAAGGAAATGGCCAAATAGAGCATTATTTATTTAAAAAGAAGCTTCAGAGAACTCTGAAAGATGTTGTTAGAAATACCTCAGATATATTGAAAACTGAATTCCAATAATAGGAGCAAACTTCTTAATTCAGCTGACCAGATGAGATTAAAGGACATTGAATTTTGAAAAATAATGACAAGTACTATGTGCTGTTTATAATAAGTGAGCGTTGCTGCCAAGAGAGGTCATGGAGCCAAATCCTGTGACTGTACTTTAAGTAGAATTTTATGACTTCAAAATTTTATGACTGGGTCTTTAAGCTTTTTTTAATTCAACATACATTTTCTAAATGTCTTCTATGTAACAGAGAGTTGCTAGGGGTTATGGCCATAAGGGTTCCTAAGACACTCTCTCTGCCCTCGAAATCTTCACAGTCTAGAAGCGGAAGGGGAAAAACAGAAATGAACTGTGTGTGTACAAAAGAACTGTGTGTGTGTATCTGGCTTCGGGTACACATGTAGTAGCATTCTATTTTACAAGGTGTAAGCTTAATAGAAAACAGGCTATGCAACGTGAATGCAGAATAATGACAAGACACTGCAGCATGAATAAAGAGAAGCATAGCAAGGATAATATCATTTTGGGACTAAAAAGTAATATGGCCTCTGTGGAACAGAGTGTAAAGGTAAAGAATGTAATGGAGGCTGAGGCAGAAGAATGGCGTAAACCCGGGAGGCGGAGCTTGTAGCGAGCTGAGATCCGGCCACTGCACTCCAGCCTGGGCGACAGAGCGAGACTGTCTCAAAAAAAAAAAAAAAAAAAAAAAAGAATGTAATGGAAGACATGCACAAAGCAGTGGAGGTGAGTTGGAGAGCCCCTAGGTCATGCTGAGAGCTTGATTCTCATTAACGCTAGTAATAATAACACCCGTTCACTATATACAGGCTCAATTTTAAGAGTCTATCCATATATGTTCTCATTCAGTCTTGTCAATGAGTTTATGAACTAGTACTATTCCAGTTTTAGAGATGAGAAATATGATGCACAGAAAGATTAAGCAATTTGTCCAAGGTCATTCAGCTTGTAAGTGGTACAGCTGGACTGGAACCCAGACAGATTGATTCCAGAGTCCCATTCTTGGTGTGATATGTCTGCCTCTTCCATACAGCATGGGATGATTTGGCTCTAAAGAATTCCTTTTTCATAAATGTACATGGAAAAGAAAATTTTCCTGTTCACAGTCCAAAAAACGTTGGTTGGCTCTCTACATTAGGTAGAAATATGAATAAGAATCCTAGACCGAAAAAAAACAAAGCCAAGTGAGAATGAACGAGAAGAAGAGAAGGAAATAACAAACATTTCTTAAGCATTTTATTGTGGAACAAATTCAGGCCTAGATGATTTAAAGGTCATCTCCCAGGTCCATATCTTTGCAGTATATGACCCAAGAAAAAGAAAAAAGAATGGCCATGAGAGACATGCATGATCTGGACTTGCTTCTACAGCTCTTGTTTATTTTCTTTATCTGAAATCTTTCAAGGGTTGTGCTTTCTTCTCATTCCTTCTCTCTCACTTAGCCTGCTTGAATGATCTGTTTTGACTCTATAGTTAAAGAGAATAGGATGTAGATCCTCGTGAGTTGAACAAGGTTGGATGTTCTGTAGAAGGCTAGCCTTGAATGATATAGCCTATTCTACGCATGGAGTTGTTGCAGGCGACAGAATTAGTAACACTTAGGATCACTGACAAACATCAATGTCTTAAGAACTTAAAATACACTAATGCTTGGCATACAGATTAGTAATTGTTATAATAGATGTTTGAAATAGATTTGTCCAAATGTATACATATATTTTATCAATAGAAATATTTTCAACACGTATTTTGGGGAAGGGAAAGCTGCTTTGTTCTTTTAAAACTTGCACACTTCAGGAAAAATTCTTGAGCTTCTTCCCCTGAGCTTTACGCAGTACTAGAAACCTCATTGTACATTCTTCCTAAAGCATCTATTTTATTCAAAGATTGGAGAAAATGAAATTTATTCTAAAATAGAGAGACAGTATATAATAAATAAAATGCAGAATGTACATATATTTGTAAAGACTTATTTAATCAAAACACTTATGGAATCCCTATTATGATAGGTGCTGCTGTGGTTGTTGGGAATAAGGCTGTTGTTCCTACATATTTATGATTATCTCATGCTAGGTGGTATGAAAATAAAATATGCAAGTTTTAAGACATGTATGAATAATTTTTTATGGAATACAGTGGATGCATATTTTGCCTTCAGATGCTGGAGAAAATAAATTATGACTGTTTTGATTTAAACTAAAGTTTAGCAAAGCTATGCACTAGAGATCTATATGGTAAACACTTTAGGCGTTGCAGGCCAGGAGACAAAGTCAAAGATGTCCTATAGGTACCCATATATTATACAATTTATGTTTCATCTGCTCCACTCTGCTTTTGTAATATGAAGACAGACATAAATAATGTGCTATAGTTTACCAAATTCTGGTTTGGACGAAAATGAATGTTTTTTATTTTTTTAATTTCACTGAGACATATGTCTGTAAAATGGTTTGATACTTTGTGTCTTTCAATCAAATCAATCAAGTTTAAGCATTCCCTCTCTTCATTTATCTAGCTGTAATGGGGTCTTGGAATCATTAAACCAATGAAAGATAAGCCCTGACTTTTCTTGTAACAGGCCTGGGATAGACCAATCAGTCACCATTTTGGATGGAGAATGTAAGGCTTTGGACTGAGTTCCAGGTGGCTGTTCTAAAGACTGCAAATGCACTCTGTTGCCTCTATCTTGATGTTTAATTCTCATTCATATGCTAAAATACTCCTGAAGGCTTAGGATCTGAAGATAGAGATGAAGAAAACCCTCTTATCGCAACACCACCACTCCAGCTCATCCACCAAAAACGACATGTCTCTTGGAACCGGGATTGGGAAAGTGGCATCAGGACAGATGAAGATGACATACTTTACTTCTTTACTATTTTTTGTCTATGGTAATAAATGCTGGCAATTGAATGGCTTTTAAAAAGCATGTTTTAAGAGTGTTAAAGGAGGTCAAGATAAGATAAAGCAGGGTTTTGATATGCTGCCTTTTCCCAATAACTCCTCCTCCCATTCTATAAAAAAAATGGGGGGCCACCTGTTGAAGATAGGAAGGGAAGGAAGGAAGGAAGGAAGGAAGGAAGGTTAGGAAGAAAGGAAGGAAGGAAGGAGGGCAAAGGAAGGAAGGAAGGAAGGAGGAAGAAGGAAGAAGGAAGGAAGGAAGAAGGAAGGAAGGAAGGAAGGAAGGAAGGAAGGAAGGAAGGAAGGAAGGAAAGTGATGTTTTGTCTTGGGCTCACTCTCAATGACGTAGCTCCATACATGCTGCCTGCTATCTTCAGTCAGGCTCCCGGAACTCCAGAACTCTAGGGGTAGTAAAAGGCAGTTCAGGCTTTCTCTCTTTCCTGACCCCTGGATGACTTCTACGAAAAGCTGACATTCATTGAACAAGTTATCCCAGTGTACTACAAAGCCTAGAGATAACTAGTGTTGGAAAGGTTAGGATCCACTGGTTTGTTCCCTTTAACATTGGGTTCTTAAAATTTAATAGGCATAAGAGTCATCTAATGACTTCTTAGAAACACATATTTGTGAAATATATCTCCAGAGATGCTGATAATAGGTACGGGTAAGATCCTGGATTTCCATATCTAACAATTTCTCTAATTTTTAGAGGAATTTGTTGCAGATGTTTGGGGATCATGCTGTGAAAAATAACAGATCAACTCCAGAGTGTTCAAAACAACCGAATAAAAAAAGACTATAGAAACTTATCATTATTTAAATAACTATTAAAACTTTTCTTGAGTATAAATTAACTGCATGAAAAATAATTCTATCACTATAAATTTTAATTAGAAAATTTAAGACACAGCTTTTCATCTAGACCAAAGACTCTTGGGAAATCAATAATCAAATGATAAAATTTAGCATAGTATGTTTTTTGTAATCAACAAAGAAGACATACTATTCCTAGCAAAAATATTAAATGGCTATTTTACACAATGGCTATTTAATTTAGAATAATATGATTTTCATTTGTAAAGGAGTGCTTACACTGATGAGGGATTTTTAAAATCAGAATTGCTTGTTAAATTCTCCTCAAACAATGAATGTTTTGGGAAAGGAAAAGAGCCCACTTCAATTTTAACTGCAATTTTTATATTAAATACAATAGTTTGAGATATGTGTTAATAGTACATGGTTTACAAATAAACTGAGTTATTAAAAAATGAAATACATTATATTGTTCAGAACATAGGGCAATTTACCACAAAGCAGTACTCTGACTCACTGCATACAAAGAAATGCATTTTGTTTTAAAACAGATTTATCTCCTTTTGAATCATTTTAAAACTTGAATTTCAGGGTTTTAATAGCCTAAATAAAAGAACCACATTCTTCTGAACTTATTCCTTCCAGGCGTGAGCATTCCACCACTATGAATAAATTTGACTCTAAGTAAGCACGGAAGAACCCACATTGCCTGATATGAAGCCCCGAGATGACTCTTTATCTTTGTTCTTATTTGTTCTTCTAATACACACTTACAATGTATTTTGGAAAAAATAAAATCTGTACCTGCCAAAAAATCTGTACCCACTCTATTTTGCTTAGAAAATTATACAAAATAATTTACACTTGTGTGGCCAGTCACGGTGGCTCCTGCCTGTAATCCCAGCACTGTGGGAGGCCAAGGCGGGTGGATCACGAGGTCAGGAATTCAAGATCAGCCTGGGCAAGATGGTGAAACCCCCATCTCTAAGAAAAATACAAAAAATGTGCCGGAAGTGGTGGTGGGCACCTGTAGTCCCAGCTACTCGGAAGCCTGAGGCAGGAGAATGGCGTGAACCCGGGAGATGGAGCTTGCAGTGAGCCGAGATTGCGCCACTGCACTCCAGCCTGGGCGACAGAGCAAAACTCCATCTCAAACAAACAAACAAAAACAAAACAAACAAAAAATAATGTACACTTGAGTAGTTTTCTACTGCCAACATTTTTGATCCATGTCCTTCATATATTTTATATCTGTCCTTCATATATGGACCATGTATGGCAAATATGCAGATCTAAATTCATCTTAACATGGGAAAATTAAAATAAAGTATCAAGCCATTTTTAATATAGTTTGGTCAAATAATATTAAAATATTTACTATAAAAGTGAAAACATTACTAAAGGAAAAGGAAATAAAATACACAACCTAAATTTTCTGCTTAAGTATCCTTTTCATTTCAGAGCTAATCTACTCTGGCAAATGGGTAGAGAACTATAACCTTGGCGTTGAGTTTACTGAAGGTGGAGGGTTGAAAGCTCTGGATAGAAAGCAGGTACTAGGAATGCTCTTACCCTTAACAGTGTGTACATTATTCAATACATTTGTGTTATAGCATTCTTCTTTAGAAAGGCAGTGTTATTCTGACTTTTATGTAAATTGGTTTAATCAGATGATGTGATTGTCCTTCTAAACATCTAGCTGAGATTAGCCCCCTGTTGTGCATTGAATTATGGCACCCCTAAAAGACATATTGAAGTCTTAACCCCTGGTACCTGTGAATGGGACCTTATTTGGAAATACATCATTTGCAGATTCAATCAAGTTAAGATGGATCCACCAATTAACTTTATTATAGCAGTTATTTTACAACATATATATATATCAAAACCATGCTGTATATCTTAAATATATACAATTTTCATCCATCAAATATACCTCAATAAAGAAAAGATGGGAAAAAAAAGATGAAAATCACACTGGAGAAGGCTAGGCCCTAAATCCAATTATTGGTGATATGAGAGAGCTTGGGAGATACAGAGACTCACAGAAAGAAGTCTATTGAAGAAGCAGCAGATATTGAAGTTACGCTGCCACAAACCAAGAAACTTGCTAGCAACCACCAGAAGATAGAGGGAACAAGAAAGGATTCGTTATGGAGCCATTGGAGAGAGCCTGGCACTATCGACACCTTCAGTTTGGACCTCTAGCCTCCAGAATTGTGAAAGAATAAATGTCTGTTCTTTGAAGCCACCTAGTTTGTGGTTATTTATTATGGCAGCCCTAGGAAATTAATATACTCCTCACAGATTTAATTTTAATTTGGGTAAGGAGAGTAGTTGAGGTAATGGTGGGATGCTGTAGTGTTGAGTTCTTGAATATAAAGAAGGCAGAATAAGAATTCTATTCACCTGAGAGATGGAAATTGAGGGCAAAGAAGAAGAAGGAAAGTGTCTAGAAAATACATATGCATACACACACACACGTGTGTATATGTTTGTGTGTGTGTATTTGCCCTGATTGAACTTAAAATCATCTTTAATAATGCTGTTGCATGATAATGTTGTTGAAATATTCACTGGTCTCCTCCCCTACTCCCTATTCAAGCATTTGGCCATTCCTTATTCACTTAGCTGATGTTGAAGGCCTGAAAGTCTATTTCTGACTGTTATTTTCCAATAGCCCAAGGCCAAGGAAGTCTGGACCTGCCTCCTCCTCTCTTGGTTTTATACAGTCTGTTTTAGTCACTCTAGCCTTCTGTCAGCTCTTCAAAGTGCTCTCCTGTTTCCATATGTAATGTCTACTGGCAGAGCACGTCACACATTCCAGTGCAGCATGATGCATGAGAGAAACTAAGTTTAAACTATTCTCTCTGGTATAATGGGAAGATGTTTTCTTTTCAAATTTGGTATACAGGGGGAAAACACACTTTCTACATGATATTTGATGTGGATATCAAACTCAACTACATCTAGAGCTTAAGATTTTTCAGCCTGAAAAGGCTGATTAAAAAAAGAAAATAAAGGGGCTTGAACTTCAAATCCAATGAATCATATGTGATTGTAAGTAAAGTTATAGGCTTAAGGCTGTTTACATGTGGGGAAAAGAAAGAGAGAGCAGACTACTGTTACTGTGTCTATATAGACAAAAGTAGACATAAGAGGTTCCATTTTGTTCTGTATTTGAGATGCTGTTAATCTGTGACCCTACCGCCAACTTTGTCCTTGCAAGAGACCTGTGCTGTGGTGACTCAAGGTTTAAAGGATTTTGGGCTGTGCAGGGTGTGCTTTGTTAAACAACTGCCTGAAGGCAGTATGCTTGTGAAAAGTCATCACCATTCTCTTAATCTCAAGTACCCAGGGACACGTACACTGCCAAAGGTCGCAGGGACCTCTGCCTAGGAAAGCTAGGTATTGTCCAAGGTTTCTCCCCATGTGATAGTCTGAAATATGGCCTCATGAGAAGGGAAAGACCTGATCGTCCCCCAGCCTGACACCCGTGAAGGGTCTGTGCTGAGGAGGACTAGTACAAGAGGAAAGAAGGCCTCTTGGCAGTTGAAATAGAGAAAAGCATCTGTCTCCTGCCTGTCCCTGGGCAATGGAACATCTCGGTGTAAAACCTAATTGTATGTTCTCTTTACTGAGAAAGGAGAAAACCACCTTAGGGCTGAAGGTGGGACATGCTAGTGGCAATGCTGCTCTTTATGCACTAAAAAGGTTTATGGAGATGTTTGCATATGCATATCAAGGCACAGCAGTTTTCCTTAAATTTATTCATGTCACAGAGATCTTTATTCATATGTCTTACTGCTGACCTTCTCCCTACGATGATCCTATTATCCTGCCACTTCCCTTTTTCTAAGACAGTAAAGATAATGATCAATAAATACTGAGGGAACTCAGAGACCGGTGCCGGCGTCAGTCCTCGGTATGCTGAGCGCCGGTCCCCTGGGCCCATTTTTTCTTTCTCTATACTTTGTCTCTGTGTCTCATTTCTTTTCTCAAGTCTCTTGTTCCACCTAACAAGAAACGCCCACAGGTGTGGAGGGGCAGGCCACCCCTTCATTTACACATATAACTCTAAGATAAGATGACTGTATTGTAGCAAAATATGTCTCAAAAGTGAACTCATAGCCCATTTGGGTCAGCTTTCAGAGAAAAAATTTATAATACCTCTTAGAGAAGGACCTGACATGAAAATTTATTGGCCAAAAAAATTCAAGGCAATTACAGATCCAGCGATTCAAATAAAAGGAAAGGGAAGTAAGAATTAGAAAATTATCTCAGTAAAAAACAAAACATAATTATTATTTTTAATTAATGGCAATGACCTAATAATCTTTTTTTTAAAACTCAGGTAAATTTAGTGCTGTATTTATATGTAAAATTTCTGATATATTGTTCTTACTTGTCGTTACAATAAATATGTTTATAATATATGCCATCTTTTGAATACCTACATCTACATATGAACATTTACATTAGCACACATAATTTTTAAGAAAAAACAACGATCTCTGTAAGAACATTGTTACCTATTTCTATATAAAGATATGATATTAGAAAGCTTTTTTCTGCATACAATTGTCATGACAAATCTGGAAAGTTTTACTGTTTTATTGAAATACCTACTGATTATTTTATAAGACTTTATACACATATTTTTACACACACTGACACACACATGCATACATATCCACACATGATATCAAATGAAATAAAGTAACTATTAAATGTATCTTCATATATAAACATTTTCTAATCATCATAGGATAAAATGATATAAATTCCTGGTGACACTGACCAGGTAGAAAAGGAGAATGTGAGCCTGTGCAACATAGCAAGACCTTGTCTCTAGTAAAAAAAAAAAAAAAAAATAG
This sequence comes from Papio anubis, assembly GCF_008728515.1. NCBI lineage: Eukaryota > Metazoa > Chordata > Mammalia > Primates > Cercopithecidae > Papio > Papio anubis. Next base: position 91,343,750 of record NC_044981.1, on the reverse strand, counting down.
CTGGCAGTGGTGGTGCATATGGTGCACGTCTATCATTCCAGCTGAGGCTGAAGTAGGAGGATGGCTGGAGCCCAGGAGGTCAAGGTTGCAGTGAGCCGTGATTGCGCCACTGCACTCCAGCCTGGGCAACAGAATGAAATCTTGTCTCCAGAATTAGAGTATGTAAAAGAGTGAAGATTTCCCCGTCTCCTCAAAGAGGAAACTTGTGGTCTCCTCAATGAAATGACTGAACCTGTAATAAAATGTACATTTTTATGTTCTTTTTTTTTTTTTTTTTCCCCCACAAAGTTTCACTCTTGTTGCCCAGGCTGGAGTGCAGTAGTGCCATCTCGGCTCACTGCAACCTTCACCTCCTGGGTTCAAGTGATTCTCCTGCCTCAGCCTCCTGAGTAGCTGGGATTACAGGCATCTCCCCACCATGCCCGTTAATTTTTTGTGTTTTCAGTAGAGATGGGGTTTCATCATGTTGGCCAGGCTGGTCTTAAACTCCTGGCCTCAGGTGGTCCACCCGCCCTGGCATCCCAAAGTACTGGGATTAAGGGCATGAGCCACTCTGCGCCTGGCCTATTTTTATGTTCTTAATATTTTTTTCCCTAAAACATTATTCTTGAAGATATTTTAGTAAAACAAGACACCCACACAAACACGCCCACACATATATATTTGCATGAACTGAAAAAGATTACTTAGGCATTTTAAATTTAGAATTCTTTGTAGAATTAAGAACACTTAGGTTAAAAATATTAAGTAGTAATTACATAATCAGATATGAAGTATTTAGTTTTGTTTAATAATTCACACTTGATTATACACGCATGCGATAGTACTAAGTAGAAATCCCGATTCCATCTTTAATCCTGATGCCTCCTAAACTTCCATTTTCATTCAAACACCAAGTCCTAATTCTAACTTTTAATGTGTCTTTCCCCTCCTTTTAATCCATTGTCACAGCCAAGAGTATCTTCACATATATTAGGGAAATTACAGATTTTACACCTGGTGTGTTGTCACAAATGATAACTTTCTAAAACATGTCTAAACTCAGGTTTAACTTAACCCATTCCAGAGGTCAAACTGTTCAGTAGTACCTCACTACCTGACAACCTCACCATGGAAAAGAAAGGCGTTTCTTCAAATTCTAACCCGCGTCTTTACTTCTTGGCTTATCGATCCTCACTCCTCACCATATCTCAGTCATACAGCTCTGTTCTCCATTTCCCATAATTTTAAATTTCTTTAGCTATTTCTAGGACTCTTGCCCATATTTTGGCTTTTGTTTAGTATCTCCATTAAAACTTGTGAAATTCTGCTAATCATCTAAGGCATAAGTGAAATCTTTCTCACTTTATAAAGTTTCATCTTTAAATCCTCTGTACTCCCATAGATAATTTCATATTGATATGAAAGTATTTCTTTTACTTAACCTTGTACTATAATGAATGAATTCTCAAGTTTGTTTTCTCATTAGATTGTGAGTTTTTTTGAGGACATTGACTATTTTATTTATGTTGTACCCTTGGAGCCTAGAACAGCATTTTAAACATTATATGTGTGTGTGTGTGTGTGTGTGTGTGCCTGTGTTAAATTCAAAGTAATAATTCATTTGAAGACACTTTTTGATAATTTTAAGAAATGGTGTGAAATGAGAATCACGGTCAACCTCTAGTGTGACCATTGCTATTACAAAAGTTCCTTCTGATTTCCCTTGGGAATGTTATTTTCCATGTAAATCTAAATGAATAAGATGAGTAAGAAGAGCATTACTTTTCCCCCTTTGGTATTGGATCACAAATAAATCGAATCAATTCTCACCCAACGTTAGCATTTGCAGAATGAACTAATAAATATAAGAAGATTCATTGCCATTCCATTGACCTTTTTGTTGCAGATTGCATACAAATCTCAAGGGCTAGCTTAAAGTTCAATTAATAAAGATTGTGCATAATGTACAAGGTTATTTTGTTCTCCACACATTGAGTTTTTCAGTCTGTGGTAGAAACTAATTACTCAATCTCTGTACAGGAACACTAGGTATTTTATCAATGAATGCCTCCTTATAGAAGTTTGGCTTTGGAAAATAATTGATGAGTGTCTGGCCATCAAAAGGCAGGCATAAAATGATGACATTTTATATTCTAAATACACTAATAAATGTATTACTATCAGGCAAGCAGCAGAAAGTCTGAAGTGAATCTTATATACAAGAGGGCATAAATATTCAGGAACACTGTGATTTTGTGGCATTTTATCATTTTCATATAATATTAAAGGAGACACTCCAAGTATGAGGTCTATGAATGGAAACATTGGCAACTATTTTTTTCTGAAGTGTTAATGAGATACTGTTTCTGACCTTTTAGAAAGAAATATAAAAGGTGACATATAAAGGAGGAAAACAGAAATAATCATAATAGCATGTACAGTTTTAGCTTAAGAAGGATAAAATTATCTTTCCGTTATAAAACCAAGTCACACATTCCATATGTGCATAAAGCTAAAATAGTAAGAGTGTTGTAAGTGAGGCCCAAAGAAATGAACTGGCTCCTCTATTCTCCCAAATTGTTGTGAGTCATCTTCAGTGATTTGCTTCCTAGAATAAGTCCAGAGAAAATTGTGAACTTTATACAGATTTTCACATCCGAAGGTAAAATATGAGACTCCTATTATTTACTCATCTGTTTGACAAATATTTATTAAGTACTACACATAAGGTTCTGATAATAGAGAGATAAAGGAGGCATAGATTAATTCTCCAAGCTCTTCACAGTACTTGAGAAGATAGATGCAAAAGAAAATTAGGGTACCTTGTGGTAAAGACTATGACAGAGACATGCACAAAATTTTATGAGGGCACAGAAGAGCTGTATACAACAGTATCTCAGGGAAAAGTTACAATAACAGACTGTACCATACCTCATCTAAATCCCCTGGATTTCAACAGCACATTTGAAATTTCCTAAGATTTCTTTGTGGATAGGGTGAATAAATGTGGGTTGAACAGTTAAGTAGTTTGTTGAATCTGTAGTTGATAGATCTTTCCTACCAAACATTAATCTGGCTCACTATAAAACTGCAGGAGGTCTCTGGCGTCTCTTATTCTTAAAGTAATTTTTAATGAACTATTTGATGACACATAAGACATATTGTATACATTTGGGAATGACTCTAACTGGGAGTTCTGACTGCTGTGCTATGTAATTTCCAAAGAGCTTCACAGGCTAGAACAGTGGTTGAAACTGACAGTGGAATTTAATGGTAAAAATATAGAGTTAAATTTAAAAGTCCACTATAGCAATAGAATTATAGAAGGAGCTAGCTACAGTCTTTTGAGTGAAAAGAATCTAGAGTTTTAGCTAAATGAAAGATCACTGTGGATCGTGAGTGATTAAAGAAATGTTGCCTGGAACATTAGTTGAATCTTAAACTATAACAATAACTCCATATTTGAGTTTGGGGGAATGAGGCAATAGTTTGACTTTTTCCAAAATCAAGAACATTGAGTATCATAGGAGGGAGATGCAGAAGTTACATGTTTTGAAAATCATGCTTTATAAAGAGTAGTTGACACAATTGGAGGTGTTTAGGAAAAGAGAAGATCTAAGAAGCAACTAAGATAACTATTCATTCCATCCATTTATTCAATCTGCAAGTCTTATTTTTTTCTTTGTTTTGTTTTTTTAAGTGTCAGTATGTTAGACACATGCTGGGAATAGGCAATAACTTAGACAAATAGCCTGCCCCTAGGATCCTCTACTTCAAGTGCAGAGTTCTTCACCTGGGGCCTATTGGTTGGGGTAGGAGCAGGGGTGGCATGGTATTTTGAAGATCTGTGCTCCTCTGGAAATTGTATGCATAATTTTTTGTAGCTTTGTCTTTTTATATGAAGGTGACTTTCTTAAAATAAATGGTGATTTAAAAATATTTAAGAAGGACTTGTCTAGTGGAAAAATTATGTATATTCACAGACACATAATGGTAAAATACAAAATGACTATACATTATGTGGGATACTATACTTGGGAAGAAATATGAGCCTTATTTTTTTATTTTCCCATCGGGAAAACAGAGAGCTCTGTCTAAATAGAACTCATGGAGTAAGAAATGGAACTATATCCTATATCAAAGGTTTTATTTGTTATTGTTTGTTTTTGTAATGTTCATTGAAAGTTATCAATCAACAGTTTTCACCTTTTCACCTTCTCTATAGCACCAGTATGCTAAAAGATGCCTCAGACTATAATATCCCCCTTGTACATTTTACTCATGAATTCATTCACTCATACAGCAATATATATATATTTAACTATCTTCTTTGCAGTGCTTTTCAGGTAAATATTTAATAAGCCTTGACTTGTTTGCTAATTTCCATGGTGTAAATATTCTCAGTAAGGCCAATTCCAAGCTACCAACATATGTCGCAAAAAGCAGGATTGGAAGAGAGCACACAACCCACTCTTCTGAGCCTGGGGAGCTGGCTCCAGCACACCGCTGCTTCTGTGATTCCCACACTATATTAGGTGCCAGGGTTATAAAGATGACTAAAACTGCTCCTTTTCTAAGGAAAATTCCTTCTAGTGAGAAGAGGAGTATGCATTTGGCTATTCTATTATTATCTTCTGTGAAGTACATATTCCTTCAGTATGTGTAGCCTAGATGCTGACCTGTGTCTTCTAAATCTATGCTTTGACTTTGGATTCCTTGGGCAAATTTTGGGTGGTCTTGGAAAATGATTTGTCTCTATGAGCCTCACTATCTTTATCCCTTGTGGGAAGGAAGTAATTTATTCTATGACTATTGCTTAAGTGCCTACTATGTGCTGGATGCTCTAACACCAGAGATATGCAGGGAACAGATAAAATTAAAATTTCTCCCCTCATTGAGCTTATGTTCTGGAAGGAAGATTTGAAAAAACAAGAAACGAATAAAAACCATATTGTGCTAGATCATTTTGAGCTCCAGAGAAAAAACAATAAAAGAGAAAAAGGGGCTGGGGGTAGAGTGGAGTCGCAATTTTCAATAGAGTAGGCAAAGGCCTTGGGAAGGTGAATCTTAAGTAAAGATCTGAAAGAATAAGATACACACACACACACACACACACAGGTGCCTTAAAAAATAACACACTAGGCCGGGCGCGGTGGCTCAAGCCTGTAATCCCAGCACTTTGGGAGGCCGAGACGGGCGGATCACGAGGTCAGAAGATCAAGACCATCCTGGCTAACACGGTGAAACCCCGTCTCTATTAAGAAATACAAAAAACTAGCCGGGCGAGGTGGCGGGCGCCTGTAGTCCCAGGTACTCGGGAGTCTGAGGCCGGAGAATGGCGTGAACCCGGGAGGCGGAGCTTGCAGTGAGCTGAGATCTGGCCACTGCACTCCAGCCTGGGTGACAGAGCGAGACTCCGTCTCCAAAAAAAAAAAAAAAAAAAATTAACACACTAGGCAGAGGAATGGCAAGTGTAAGGAGGCTGAGAAAAGACCATGCTTAGATTCCCACAAGATCTGTGAGGGGGCTAGAGCAGTGAGAGTGGAATTAAATAAGTGAAAATTGTAGATAAGATAGAGAGATTAAGGGAGTCATGGGACAGATTGGGTAAATTCTTATAAACCAGCGTAAGAACTCCAGATTTTAATCAGTGAGGTAAAAAGTCACAGAAGTCTAGAAGCAGAGGAGAGATATGAGCTGATTTATATTTTAAAATAACCACTCTACTCTGTGAATATAGTCCACAGAAGAGCAGTAAGCTAGTACAATAATTGAGATGAGGGATCCTGGAGGGTAGGATTAGAATGGTTGAGTTGCGAAGTAGCAAGATTCTGGAAAACTTGAAGGCAGAACAATCTAGATTGACAGATGGATGGATGTTCTGAGAGAATGGAATCAAGGAAGCATCCGAGTCTCTTTGCATCTGCAACTGGATGTAGTTGCCATTTACTAAGCATGCCTGGTTTAAGAGTGATGATAACACTTTCCATTTTATATATAATAAATTTGAGATACATGTTAGACTTCCATGTAGAGACATTGTATAGGTAGTTGGATATATGATTCATAAGTTTGTAGTAGAAATCCCAGCTAGATAGATTTTGTGAGTCATTAGATTATAAATAATACCAGCAAAAACATATAGTGCCAGACATTATTCTGTGCTCTTTACAGACATTACATCATGTAATGTGACAATAGCTCTATGACAGAGGTAGTGCTATAATCCCTATTTTTACCGGTGAGGTAAAAGAGAGGTAGACATAGAAAGGTAGAGATAGATCGCTAGCCCAGTTACACATTTAACAAACTAGTTAGCTTCAATTCAAAGCCAGACAGCCTGGTGCAAAGGTCTGTGCTGTTAGCCATAATGCTCAACATGAAATTTGATGAAATCACCAATGGAAATTACTGCCAAAGGCTGGAGCAGGACAACATTTAGAAGTAGTAAAGATGAGAAGAACCAGCAAAGTAGACCACAAAAAAAATTGCTGTGGTGTACAAAGAAAACCAGAAATGTACAGCATCCTGAAAGAAAAGTGAAGAATGGGTTTGAACTTCTACAAAGAGACAAACTTTGTCAAGTGCTGCTGATAATCCAAATAAATGAGGACTGAGACTTTGTCTGAATTCATTAATGTAGCAGCTGTTGGTATGTTAGACAGGAAAAGCTATGGTGAATGGTAGGGCAAGCCTAGTTAAATGTATTCAAGTGAAAGTTGAGGAAAGCTGTCAATCAGGCAATGTAGTCATCTCTTTAGAGGAGTTTCCTGGAAAGAGAATCTGAGAACTGATATGTGAACTGGAGGGAAATGAGATAATAATAAATAATTCTTGTAAGTATTAAAAGAGAAATGAGATTTGCAATGTCTAGAGTTGGGTTTAAACATAGAAGATGCTTGTTAAAGGTGAGGGATCATTCACATTATTTTATGACATTGTAGCTCATTAGTGCTTATTCTGTATATATGGGAATATGATTGAAGGGCTAATAGATGACTTCACAGATGATGTGACATTTAAACTGGTGTGTAAATAAGAATTTACCACATATCACAAAGAGGACATAGGTGTTCCAGACCAAGACAACAGTCTGAGCAGAAGCATGAGGTGAGAAAGGACACAGAGCACTATAAAGATTGTCCTACACTTTGGGTACAGTGTACACAGCTCAGGAGGTGAGTGCACCAAAATCTCAGAAATCACCACTAAAGAATTTATTCATGTAACCAAATACCACCTGTTCCCCAAAACCCTATTGAAATAACAACAACAACAATGATAACAACAACAAAAACTTGTCTTTCTAGGACACAGGTTTGCATTAGAAACAAACAAACAAACAAACAAAAAAAAACAATGAATAAAAAAATTTTATAGTTCCCTCTTGCCTGGAACAGTTTCCAAGAATAGCTTCCCTGTTCAAGTATGTTTTTAGAAATGCTGAGTTAAGCAATAAAAAAAGCTATTTCTCTATTAAAAAACGTTTTCAGAACTTGAGTACAGTAGTTTCCACTTATCCACGAGGATACATTCCAAGACCCCCAGTGGATGCCTGAAATCACTGATAGTACCAACCCAATATATGCTATGCATGAATTACTTTTTCCTTCTTCACAATTTCATGGATAACAGAGTCATTCTCATCATAGATTGCAACCTCAGCATATGATATTTAAAACTTCCTCATTTAGTACAGAACTTTCACTTTTTCATTAAAGAAAGTGCTTTATGTGTTCTCTTTGCCATATCCGAATTGCCAGCAGCCTTGTGCTTTGGGGCCATTATTAAGTAAAAGAAAGGACACTTGAACACAAGCACTGAGATACTGTGACAAGGTCTGATAATCAAGCCAGCTACAAAATGACTAACACAGAATGAATACACTAGACAAAGGGATGGCATGAGATTTCATCATGCTACTCAGAACAGCACACAATTTAAAACCTGTGAGTTGTTTATTTCTGGAATTTTTTATTTAATCTTTTCAGAACACTGGAACCACAAATAAGGGAGGACTATTGAATATGACATGCAGCGTACCCAAAACTTGTTTGACTTTGGAATCTTTCACAGAGCAGCATCAAATCTGAAGAAACACTGACTTAGATTAAAAAATGACATATACAATTCCAGCCTCATTAGTCTCAGCAAAACTTTCATATCCTTGACTTGCAGTGTACCAAACTAGGGCTCAGTAGTCATACAGATGTGGATTTAATTTTTGACTTTGCTGCTGTATAACCTGGGGAAAATTTTTCAACTCCTCTGTCCTTTAATTTATTCATTTGTAAGCATTGTAACAGTAATGTATACCTTCCTCTGAAGGACTGTTACACAGATGAAGATGGTGTGTGTAAGGTTCTTGGTAATATTTTAAAAGTTCATTTTGTGTGTGTATGTGGATCCATATTCATGCAATAACTTTGAAGCCATTTTTATGCCTGGAAAAGTGATGATTATATGCTCACAAATAATATGGGCATGGAGAAATGCATATTTAAATTCTAACTCTTATTGCAGCGATATTTTCTGTTAAATATTCTACTTCTTAATACAATTCAATTTATTAACTCTTCAATGAAATTTCTTAACATATATTGATATATATTGCCAAGATTAGCATATCTCTTCCTCTGGTCTTAAATGCTCCATTCAGTGCCCACACTTCTAGAGGATACTCTCAATCATAGTATCTACATCCTGTCATTCAGGTAGAGATGCCCAAACCACATCAAACTGCAAGCCACAGGGAAAAGATAAAGGAAAGTGTAGAATTATCAAGAGAAGGCTGTTACAACAGAATCATGATCAAAATAAGAGAATCCTATGAAAGAAACGACTTTGCCAATTCATTCACTTATTTAGTAAATATTTGGTAGGCACCTTTAATGTGTCAAGAACTGTGCAAGGTACTGGGGATATGATGCTTAGGAAAATAGATGCCATCTCCGATTTTATGTGGGGAAAACAAGCCTAATGGCAGGACAGATACTAATCACAAAACCTCATAAGTCAATTAGAAATAACAACTGATATAGTGCCCTCAAAGGAAAGAATAGAGGCTGGGTACGGTGGCTCGTGCCTGTAATTTCAATACTTTAGGCGGCCAAAGCAGGAGGATTGCTTGAGCCCGGGACTCTGAGACCAGCCTGGACAATATAGCAAGCTCTGTCTCTCTGATTGTTTTTTTAATTAGCCAGGCATGGTTAACTACTCAGGAGGCTGAGTTGGGAGGATTCTTTTAGCCCAGGAGGTTGAGCTATGATTGTGCCACTGCATTGCAGTCTAGGAAACAGAGCAAGACCCTGTTTCCAAAAAAAGAAAAGGGAAAGAATGGTATGAAATGTTATAAAGAAAAATGATGGAATTTGACCTCGCGTCTCCTGAATATGGGATGAGAGCTGAAAGATACGTATAAGTTATTTAAGAGGAAGAATAGAGCTAGAATACTCCAGAAGCAGGAAATGACATATGCAAAGTCTCAATTGTGAGTTGTAACAAGACACATTCAAGTGTATGAATGAAGAAGTCAGGTGAGGCTGGAGCACAGAGAGCTAGAAAAAGTATAATATTTGACAATTCTAGAAATGTCTGCAAAAATCAGATGATGCAGATTCCTAGAGTCTGTAATAAAGAATCTGATATTAATCTTAGCAGTTATAGGAAGCCATTAGAATATCTTATTTAGGGAATATACTGGTAACATTCTTTTTTTATATATTTGTTGTCAATATATCTATCAGAAAACATAATACAGATTTTTCTTTATTTTTGAATTTCACACAAGTGTATCATAGGATAAATATCATTCTCCAATTGATCGGTGCACTCAGTATTATGTTTCAGAGATATTCCCATAAAGATGTATACAGACCAAATTTATTCATTTTACCTGCTGTTTAGATCGATATTGTAAAAATATTCTGGATATTTTAGTTGGTTACAAGGTTTTTCTCTAATGTATTAATTTGATAAACATATCAATCAATGTTTTACTGTTAAAGTATTATTGTCCATTTGGAATACATCCTACTTGGTCATAGTATACTACTTTTTATTGCACTATTGGTTGTAATTTGACAATATTTTATCAAATATCATTTTTGTATCTATGTTTATAGTAGTACACTAAAATTTGAATTTCTCAAACTGTCCTGATTCAATAGAGTTTCAAGATTATGCTCACATTATAAAATCAGTATGGAAACTTTGTTTCTGAAAATATTTTCTCACTCAAAAATCCTTAAAGATTCAACAAAACTTGTTTGTAATACCATCTGGACTTGGCAAAGCCCCTCCTTACCAACTTTTTATATGGAAAATTTTCCAATTGATGAGATTGCAGCATTGTTGCAAACATTACCTACAAACCCTTCAACTAGTTTCAATTGTTAACATTTTGCCAAGGATTTGTGCTCTCACTCTCTCTCTCTGTCTCACTCAGTCCCTTTCTCTCCTTAACTATCTGAAATTACATTGCAAGTATTATGACATTTCTCAGCTATATATTTCAAAATATTCTTAGAAAAAGGGCATTCCTCTACCTGACTGCAGTACCATTGTCATACCCATAAAGGCAATAATAATTGCATATCACATGGGGCTCATATGCAATGTTTTCAATTGTGTCTAAGATAAAACTGATTTCTTTTATGATCCAAGATACGATAATGAAGATTCATTCATTGTTATTGACTCATTAGTCTTCTTTAATACAGAAGAGTCCCAATGAATTTATGACTACTTCTTTCCTTTGCTTTTTGAAAAATTGGATTTTTAGAGAATTTTAGAAGAATATTTTACAATTTATTTTGTAAAATATTTCAAATTCAGTATTTACCCTTCTCATGGTTAAATTTAGGCTAAACATTTATGGAAACAATGCATGGATAATGCTTTGAATGATTTTTTTGTTTGTTTGTTTGTTTGTTTGCGTGAGAGTCAAATAATATCAGACTCTCCTTCACTTGGTGAAGTTACATCACTTGTTTAAGAAGGTGATCTACATGGTGGCAGTGTACATATTTCCCATTGCAATTAAAAAGTTATCTGCAGGGTGATAATTGAGGTGGGGTAAATAGCCTCCTCCCCACCTGAATATATTCTCAATGGTTTTATCATTTATTGATGATTCTTGCCAGAATTAATTACTATTGCATTAGATATTACAAATTTATTCTACTTTTGTTAGCTGGCATTCTAATTTTAGGCACTTCCCTTTCTCTCATACTTTCTTTCCCTTTGTTTGCATAATCCTATGTACTATTTTAATTCAATATCTTATAATGAATTAACATCTTTTTACTTTAGGTATTTAAATTACATACAAATATGACCAATGGGTGTAGCAGTTGGGGTGTGTGTGACTATTATTGTAGTAACTTTTTAAAAATAATTTTCTATTTCATAATGTCTCCATGATTTAAAGTTGATCTGTTCTGACTATAGTTGCATCACTTTCTCATTCTTAATATTGCTTATTTTGCTTTCCCTTTTCCTTTTTGCTTCATCTTACCAGAGATGTATATCTTTTACTTAGGATCAGTTTCTGTCTTGATGATCATGTCAAATATATGTTTTATTTCAATTTTTAAATTTTAGTTTTATTTTACTATATTCTTTGAGTTGATATAATTATTTCCTCTTGTTTATAAAATTGAACACTTTCATCTACTTTTTAAAAATATAAATTATAGTCTATATCTAAGTATTGTTTTAACTACATCATGTTTTTTTCAAAAATTAATATCTCACATAAAAACATTTTAAATCTCTACTGTGATTTCTTCTTTAATTCATAAACAATTGATTTTACAAATTTATTTCCAAAAGTACTTCCTTATTGACTGTGTTCAGAAAAAGTATATACAAGATTCTAATTTTTGAAATTTAGTGATACTATCTTTGTGGTTTAACCCCCCAAAAATTGTATGTATGTTTCATATACACATGCTTGAAAATAATGTTAACTCTTTCTTATGGGCTTTAAGCACCCTATATGTCCATTGGTATTTGCGTTGCTAAAACTTTATTAATTTGGGGGATTTTTCATAATTTTATAGAGATGTGTTAAAATCTTATATCTTCGTAGTTTTGTCAAGTCTCCCTATAATACAACCATGTTTTTAGGTTCCTTTCCGAATTATACAGGCTTATGTTTGATTTATTGTCCCAGTGCATTGTTCTTTCTGTGATTACCAGATATTCATCATTATACATACAAATTATTTCTACCTTAAACTGTACTTACCTTGCACTAATAATGCAATGCCATATGGGTATTGTGGATTTAGAGGACACACTTTTATAGCTTAAAAGCACTGTTATGATTCCTTTTTTCTCCACTCATAGCCTGGTTACTTCTTTATGTTGGTAGGGCAGTATTTCAATACAAGTTATTGGATAGAAAGGCATTCATGCCTCCTGTGAATACACTGAAAGCTTCGTTCAGCTCCCCATCTTACTCTGGGATGAGATTGATGTATACTGTTAGCAGCTCAGATTATTGTTGTACTTTTTGGTCACAATGCAGGAATATGGATCAGATCTACCTTCTAGCTGCAACAATAACAAGTAAAAGTAGTAGAGAAAATGTATCAAACAGCAATTTTAAATGTTGGTTGTGGCAACACATGTTCCTTGAGAAAGGAGATGCAAACAAGCCCTGTAACTTCCCCAGATTCCTGACAGGTTGGAGATTTTAGGCTGCAGCTCAGGGAAAGGGACACCAGGTGGAGCCTGATTGTCTGCCAGGGATGAGAAGACAAGTGTTAGGAACTCAAGGAGGCTAACAGGGTAGATTCTCAGGGGAAAGTAGCCAAACAGTTCCACAGCACATCTCCAGATATATGCAGAAGAATCCCTTTGGCTATTTAGCTGGGTATTAATCAGCAAATGTGTGTATGAAGACTAACCATGATGAAACAAAACTACCAAAAAGAAGAGAAGGAACAACTCTTCAGAGCTCACATATGGCCAGGAATAGTTATAGTCTGTGTTCCAAACAGAGTGAACAAATCTTATAATTCATGGAACATCAAGAAGAGTATGTAGAAGAGTAATGGGATCAAAATTAATCCTTGAATTAAATCTGCTCTGGTTTTGCCTAATAAAACCAAAAACAGTCCTTGAAAGGAAAGAGTCAAAGCTGTTTACAAGTAACTTAGCTGTGCCTAATAACAAAGCTAAAAAATTCTAGAGATACACAAAAATATCCAGGATCCAGCAAGACAAAATTCACAATGTATGACATCCAATTAAAGAATAGCCAGTCATGCAAGGAATTGGAAAAATAAGCAGTTAAAACATTACTTAGGTACAGACTACAAGAGGTAGAGAAAGGTCTGGGACATGTAAAGTATTTTTGAAAGACTCATTTTAAATTCTAAATATAAAACCATAATGTATGAAATGAAAAAATACAATAAATAAAATTAACCACATATTAGACACTGCAGAAGACAGACTAGGGAAACCGATGATAAGACAATAGAAATTGTCCAATATGGAACACATACACACACACACCCCACCCCCCAAACAAACAGAGAATCATACAACTATGGGGAAACTTCAAACCACATCACATACAAGTAATAACAGGAGTCCTAAAAAAGTGGGGGAAGACAAAAATGTTTAAATATACGAAAGTTTAAAAATTTTCAAATTTGATGAAATCTATCAATTTAAAGAACCAAGAAGTTCAATGAACTTCAAACACAAGAAACATTAGGAAACTGTACCACAGCATATCATAATAAAATTGCTTTAAAAATGAAATAACATTTTATTTTTTAATATTTTTATTTTTTATTGTTTATTATACTTTAAGTTGTAGGGTACATGTGCACAAGGTGGAGGTTTGTTACATAGGTATACATGTGCCATGTTGGTTTGCTGCACCCATCAACTTGTCATTTACATTAGGTATTTCTCAAAGCAGCCAGAGAAGAAGACATATTATATAATATAGGAAACAAAGATAAGAATGACAGCATATTTCTCATCAGAAACAATGGAAGCCAAACAACGGCAGGGAAGCATCATTAAAGTATTGAAAACAGAATTGGATAGCCAGTGAAAACGCGTTTGAAAAATAAAGACTTTCTCAGACACATACAAGAGCTAAAAGACATTAGCAGGTGTCTATTACCAGATATGTTAAAGGAAGTCCTTCAGAAGAAATTGATCCTTGTGGAAACATGGATCTACGCCAAGGAGTGATAAGCGCTGGAAATGGTAAATATGCAGTTAAAAGCAGAAAAAGCATTTTCTCTATATCAGAACCTTTACTGTTTAGAGAAAAACCAAAAACTATATTGTAGCGTTTACAACTTCTACATAACATATTTAGAAGTAACATGTATGACAATAACACAAAGATTTGTGGGGAAGGCCTGACGTAGTGGCTCACGCCTGTAATCCCAACACTTTGGGAAGCTGAGGTGGGCAGATTACGAGGTCAAGAGATCAGATCCATCCTGACCAACGTGGTGAAACCCTGTCTCTACTAAAACTGCAGAAATTATCTGGGCGTTGTGGTGCGTGCCTATAGTCCCAGCTACCCAAGAGGCTGAGGCAGGAGAATCACTTGAACCTGGGAAGCAGAGGTTGCAGTGAGTTGAGATCATGCCACTGCACTCCAGTCTGGTGAAAGAGCAAGACTCCGTCTCAAAAAAAAAAAAAAAAAAAAAAAAAAGATTTGTGGGGAACATATAAACCTACTCTTGCAGTGTTCTCATACCATATGTAGAGGGCTATGTTACTTGGAGGTAGACCATGATAAGTTAAAAATATACACTACAAATCTGAAAGCAACACCAACAAATAATTTTAGGTAATGAGCCAATAATAGAGATAAAAGAGATAACAAAAACATTCAAATAATCCAAAATAAGGCAACTCTTGAATTTTCTTTTTGGCTCTGTAAGACTGTCATTTTTCTTTATCTAAAAACCAGGTCTAGATTTTTAAAAACAAGTACAACAGGAAGAACAAAAGCTAAAAACTGGTCTTCACCCACATGCATAATATTTGTCTCCTTGCTGATGCCCATGTGTTGAGATGGCACGTGCCCCACTGACTATATAGGAGGCACAGGTGCTAACCAAAAATTGGCAGGCTGCACACTCCTGAATTGCAGGAAACCTATTCTCTGTGACAGCAGGGTCCTGATATCATCTTGTGCCTTTTAATACCTTAGTTCAGACAGTACGTTCCTTTAGTGTGAGGACAAAAAAAGAGAGGCCAAGCAGTGGAAAATATTAACTAACTGAGAAAATGCAAAGGTGCATGATAGATAATGAGTTCTTAGTTAAGATTAAGGATTACAAACAAAGGCAAGAACTCTGTGCTCCAAACCAGGTCTTTGAGATGAAGAAAAAAATAAAATTGGGTTCCTATTTCATACTGATTACAAAATTAAAGTCCAGTGAGTTCTTAGTTAAGATTAAAGATTACAAACAAAGGCAAGAACTCTGTGGTCCAAACCAGGTTTTTGATATGAAGAAAAAAATAAACCTGGGTTCCTATTTCATACTGATTACAAAATTAAAGTCCAGTGAGTTCTTAGTTAAGATTAAGGATTACAAACAAAGGCAAGAACTCTGTGGTCCAAACCAGGTTTTTGATATGAAGAAAAAAATAAAGTTGGGTTCCTATTCCATATTGATTACAAAATTAAAGTCCAGAATATTGCTGATTATGAAAGGAAAAATCATATAGCTAATGGAAGAAAATATAGGAGAATATCTTTGTGACTTTAAGAAGGAAAATATAGGAGAATATCTTTGAGACTGTAAGATGGGGAAATATTTCTTAAGCATTACATATAGTACAATTTAAAGATGAAAAATGAGTTGATTCACTATATCAAAATTAAGAATTTCTGGTAAAAGACAAAGTTAACGAATAGGGGACAAACTGAAGGAAAATAACTGCTACATGTAAAGCTGACAACCAATTGATAAGCAGGAAAAATAAACCAAAGCTTTGAATCAGAAATTAAAAGAAAGGAAGACTGCATAGCTGGCAAATATGTGGATATAAATGCAGATGGAAGGAATACTGCACATGTCACATTTCAAAATTGGAAATTTGAAAACACAAAGTGTTGGCAATAAAGTGTGTAGACAGGTGCATTTATGCGGTTTGGAGGAGAGTCTGGTAGTGTTATGTGAGTATGTGCAGCCTGTGATTCAGGCATGGATGCCTTGGTTTACCCAGGCTCTGGTTCATGATGCTGTCATGGCATAATTATTAATAATACCCTCTTCCATTCTTAAAATTCGTTTAGTGTGGAGGATAAATTATACAATTGCCCTACTGATGAGTAGTAATTTTATATCTAATTTTCACAGAGAAACTTTAATATAGGCCCACAAAAGGACATTTCCCAATAAACACAACGATGTTGTTTTTGTCAGTTGGAGGGCTGGGTATCCATTTCTAGAAGAACGACTAAATAATAGTTGAGGGATGCAAGGCATGGAATACAAAGCAATTAGAGACAGTAAAGTAGAGTACATTGTGGAGATAGAATTAATTTATAACTATGCTAAACAACTCTATATTTCCAGGACATTTGAGTGTTTGCATTTGACCATTGGCCAAGATAAGGGAAGTTGAATTTATGATGTGTTGAGAACCTCCAGGGTAAGTTTTTTTTTCCTTATGATTGCAACTAGTTTACTGGGGTTTGACAAACCTAGCTTGTTTATTTGGCCAAAAAGACAAAGAAAGGCTTCCCAGGCAACTTATATTTTGCCATAGTTTGAATGTTTGTGTCCTCCAAAAATGTTGAAACCCTAAACTTCAAGATAATGGTATTAGAAAGTGGGGTCTTGAAAAAGGTGATTAGACTGTGAGTGCTCTATGCTTAGGAATATCATCAGTGCCCTTATGAAAGAGACCACAAAGAGCTAGGTAGCCTCTTTCACCAGGTAAGGACACAACTAGAACTGCCGTCTATGAAGGAAAAGGGCCCTTATAGACATCAACTCTTCTGGTGTCTTGATCTAGAAATTCTTAGCCTCCTGAACCATAAGAAATACATCCTTATTGTTTATAAGCTACACAGTATGCTATCTTGTTGTAGCAGCCCAAATGGACTAAGACATCCTTTGAGCTATGCCAGAAATGGTGCCTTGTACATGGCATATCTTTGGAACCTCTAATGTTTGCCTATACATTTTTTCTTTTGCTGTACTGTATTTTTTAAAAATTTAAATAAGAGCCTTATGCAAGCATGCTCTGTGGAGTCTGATAAGTCCTTTCAAATAGTCAAACTGGGAAATACATACATTTAGCAATGTGGATAGATATTATTCAGTAAAACAAAAAACTGAACAAAACAACACTTTATGACACTCTATGCATCATAATATCCTTTATATAAAATGATTAAATAATAGACACACACGAAACATAGTATATTTTGCTAGGATGTATATATATATAAACAGGGATGTATATCAAACATTAGAGTAAATGTCTATGGGGAGTGAAGACATACAAATGGGAATCAGTAATAAGAACTTGGGACTGAAGACCATAGTATGCTAAGTAATGCAACTGTCAGTGTCCAAGGCTTCAAAATAATTTCTATTTCTAATTTGTAGGTCAAGATCTTATCCACAAGATTTATAAGTTTTATGGCTCGTATACAGCTAGTCCCCTTAGTCCAATTTCTGAGACACATTTGCTGTGTTGCTAATTTGCTGATAACTGAGTATTTGAACAGTTAGTCACAAATGTGTGTGTGAGAAAATTAACTTCACACTCTGAAAAACTACTAGTCAACTTTAAGGTAAGTCATTTAAGCGTTAGCTCAATAGAATTAGAGATAAACCTGGGACATTTAGATATATATTCGTAATTGACAAGAATGATTTGGGACAAAATTGAAAACTGAAATTTTTTGTTTTAGTTTCTTATCCCAAAATGCTTTCTTCTTAGAGCACTTTCTGTAGCTTAAAAAAATACATGACACTTATAAAATGTGCCAGATGGTCTTTCCAGGAAATTTAAGATCTTCTCTTTGACGGAATTCTTTGGAAAATCAACTCGAAATTATTTTAGTTGTAAAAAAGGAAATAAAGAGATATGATCTTCTAGACAGTCTGACTTTTAGTGTGATAAGTCACTTTAGTCTGTCTCTCTCTCTCTTTTAATTTTCAAGGTTGCTAAACACCTTCTTGTTAAAAATAGTCCATTGTTTTGGCTAGAATTAAGAAGAAGCCCCAAATCTCCACTAAATAGCTATTCAATTGACAAGTACATTCTGAAAAGTTAAGACCTAACTCAGGGAGTTATCATATAATGACATGTGGGAAGGAATGTTTTCTCAAATTATTACTATTTTTTTAATTATTATACTTTAAGTTCTAGGGTACATGTGCACAATGTGCAGTTTTGTTACATATGTATGCATGTGCCATGTTGGTGTGCTGCACCCATTAGCTCGTCATTTACATTAGGTATATCTCCTAATGCTATCCCTACCCACTCCCGCTTCCCCACAATAGGACTCAGTGTGTGATGTTCCCCTTCCTGTGTCCAAGTGATCTCTTTTAATGTTCACCTTTTCTATGCTTGAGACATGGAAGACACTCAAGAAATAGTAGATGAAAGAAGGCATGCATAAAAATAAACAGATGCTTAGATTAAATAAGATAAACACTATTATATCGAACAGAGTACTTAAAATATTTGAAGAGTTATTATGCTAAAAGTGGGTGAATTTCTTTTTTATTTCTTTCTTTTTAATTTGGAGGATCTGACAGTCAGAGCTCAGATCGATAAATGGTAACTCAAGAGAAGCAGAGTTTAGTTCAGTATGACGAACTGTACTTGAAAATGGAATGGAAATCTGAGAAGAGGGTGTGATGCCAGCTGCTGAAGGGGTTTAAGTGGAACTCTCAACATTCAAGAACACTGCCACTCAAGAAAGATGCAATAGAGAGGCTGGAACATTGGATGAAAGGTAGAACTAGCTGACCTGTGATCAACAATATCATTCTACGCTATGTTCAATAATAACTTGTAAGTCAATGCATCCAGAGAACAGAATAGAATAAGTAAATGGTCAGCAGTCCCTTTTATACTATCTGCTACTCATAAATATTCATTTTGCAACTCCAAAATTGTGGCCTATGCTGGTTAATTATTAGCCAATACAATCTATTTATTTATGAGAAAGACAGAGCCCTTGTCTTGACTTACACACTCAGAAATATTAACAATATATGTGGCTCACCTCTTCATTCATTCATTTAAGTTTTTAAAGTGCACACTTTGTTTTAGACACTGGTGATTCAGTGTTGATAAGAAAACACAAAGTTTCTACTCTCAGAAAACTAAATTCTGGTGAGAAAAGATATGTCACAAACACATCAAAGAATAAGGAAATAAAAAATGTTCAGTGTGTGATAGTGAGAAGAATGGACTATAGGGAGGCAAGAGTAAAACAGAGAACCCAGTTAAAAAGCTACTTTCATTTCCCAACTAAAAAAATTTTGGGAGAACTCTCATTTCTAACACTATGGTAAATGAAGCAACCAAATATATCCCTTATGGTTAATGTAGTCAAGACATAAAGTATCTAGAATCAAATAAACAAATAAATAAGAGGTAAACCCAATACACAAAGCTCTTTCTTGAGAAAACGATAACAATTTACTAAAAGACATTAAAGAAATCCTCAATAAGTTAGAGTTGGAGAAGTATAACATGTTTTTGAATGGAAAGGCTGAATATATTAAAGATGCAATTTCTCCAAAAAATGTAGATAGGTTCAATGTAATTGTTTAAAGATTTTAAGAAAATTGAAAACTAATTTTTAAAATGCATATAGAAAAAGAAAGGGACAATACTAACCAAGACTCTCTACAAGTATCAGATGAAGAAATTTGCTATACAAAAATTTTTATATAATTCAGACAATGTGGTATTTGGAATAGGCAAATAGCCAATGGCAGAAATAGTTTTAAAATAGACCCACACATGTATGAAATCTCTATTTGTTATACTGCTGGTCATCAGGAAAGCATATACCATTTAAGGTGCTGGGATCTGGATATTGTTTGGAAAAAAATGAAAATAAATCTTTACATGTGTCATTTTCAAAACTTGTTTTAAGAGGTATTAAATATTTAAATGTGAAAGACAAACTTTAAAGGCTTTAGAGGACAATATAGGAAAATATCATCGTACTTCAAAGGTTGAAAAGTTTCTGCTAAAGAATAAAAAAAATCCAAACTCAAAAGGAAAATATTGATAAAATTACTTAAAATAAATATTTTATCAGCTGAATATGTCATAAAAAGAGTAAAAACACAAGATCTGAACTGGAAGAACGTATTCATAAAACTGGATTAAACAAATGACTATAGTGTTGAGAATACAGAATTTCTCCAGATCCATAATTACAAAACAATCAATAAAAATATTCTTAAATGACCAAACATACATTTCAGAGGATAGGGAACATAAACAGCCATTAAATTTAAAAAAAAAAGTTGCTCAACTGCATTAGCAATCAGGAAAACAAAAATTTATAATAACAAAGAGATGCCTCCTTTCACTCTACAGTTGGACAAAATTAAAAGTCAGAGATAATGATGAGTATTGGTGAGGGAATGGAGAAACTGTAATGTTCAACCATTGCTAATGGGAGTGTAAATCAGCACAAATAATAGTTTGGCATAATCTATTGCATTTGAAAATATGGAAATCTCAACTTTGTTCTTCTACTCTAGATATGTACTTTGTAGAACCTCTCGCACATACTTACAATAGACTATTACCAGAATGTTTGTAGTAGCATTGTTTTTAATCCAGAAGGACAACAATGAAACATCAAAAAACCACAACCATCATCTTGGAAGCCATCCAAATATTTACCCGTATTAGAATTTATATATACATTTTAAGATATTAAGACAATTGTCTAATGTAGAACAGTAAAAACAAATGAACTACAAATAGACACATCAGCATAGGTGAATCTCACAATCAAGATGTGGAGAGAAAGGAGTAAATTGCAGAAAAATATATACAATATTACTTCATTTAAAAAAAGTTCGAAGACAATCAAAACTAAAAAATGTATTATCCAAGAAGGGTGTGTGTGTCTGTGTGTGTGTGTGTGTGTGTGAAAGTATACTTTTGAAAAAGTAAGGAAATGAAGAACATGTGAACCACTGCAAGAAATGGAGGGCAATTTAATTAGCATTTAAGGGGCCTCAAAATTATTGATATTGTTTTATTCCTGATGTTAAATATTCATTGAAAAATATTACTTAAACTTTATGTATACTTTTTATGTTTCTTTCATGAAATATTTTACAGATATTATAACTAGTAAAAATAAATCCTAGTGTGAATAGGATTTTAGCAATGGAGATGGAGAGAATAGACAGATTTCAAACAATTTTGGTGTTATTGCTGATAAGATTTTATGATGTGTTACATGTGCATAATGAATGAAAATGTGATATTATAAATTAATCTCAGGATTTTGCTTTGAATAAACAGGGTACATGTTGTTGCTAATTCTTCAAATAAGGAATATGTTTACCAATGACATGAGAGTTTGAATCTGGACTCGCCATTTTTGAGATGTATAATAGACATACCCAAGAACATCTGAAGTTGACAGTTAGATATATGCATTTTGAAATAAGGATATATAACAAGGCTGGTGATACAAATTTAGGCACAAAACGCATACAGATGGCATTCATTTTAAATCATGGAACAGGATATGGCCACTTTACGAAAGACTGTGGATTGAAAGCAAAGAGGGTACATGGTCAAGACATGATTTTTCAAATATTAAAGTTAGAGTAAATGAGTTATTTACATTTTAACCATCATTAGAACATTTAAATACTTTATTTTTATCATAATTTTCTCAATATAGTGTTTTATTTGTAATAACTGACTTCAAATTTAGTTTTGAAATAGGCATAGTATACATACATTTAATAAGTAGGCAAAGACATTTTTTGTGGTTTGTTTTTGCTTCACTTCAGTTCTTTCTTCTTTCACTAAATTGCCTAAGGCATAGAAAAATATTACCTTAAAATTTCACTTTATTGATCTCTTTACTCCTCTTATGTAAAGTCTACTAAAATAAATCCTAGATTCTAGATAATTATTAAAGGAGTTATTTATAGCTACACTTTTATATCCTCTTACAAATAACCGTTTAAAAAGTATTATGTCATTCTTTCTGGCTTTTTTTTTTTAGAAATACAATTAAGCTTTATTTGTGAGAACTACTGAGAAATAGATCACAGAAGCTAACAAAAATAAAATGTTGAATATTGGTTTGATGAATATTTTGTTCATCGCGATTTGTTCAAATATAATTTCTTAAAAAGTGCAAAGTCACAAATATATATGAATTTGTATTTCTTTTGATATTTAATGTCCTGAGTTTATTCTACTTCTTCAAGTATAAAGCAATAATATTGTCCGATACATTGTTGTAAAGTCACAGACATTCTTTTTGGTGAGAATCATAATTGTTTCCCCATTCTTTTAAAGCTGGATCCATTTTTATTTTGCCCTAATAAACTTTCATTTTCTTAGAGTTTATTAAATTTAGCAAGTAGTTTTTCCTATGCTATTAAAATACATCATAGTCCCGCCAATAGACTTTGATAGCTAACATTGTAGTAGAATTGTTATTTTTTCACAAAACTATTAAAAAAAGTGAAAGTTTCCAGTTCTGATTATCTTGCTTTTTCTGATGGAGGTGATACTTTTTACACTATAAACATATTGTACAATAATAGGATTTTTATCCTAAATGTCCTCAGAGACGGTTTGTCTCTGTACATTAGAGGACAAACTGGTGATGCCAATATCAAGAAGACTAATAAAATAGTATTCCATTAAAAATGGTAGATTAATTTCATGCATTTATTTTCTTGCCTTTCAACAACCTAACCAAAATGATTGTAAAGGAATAACATGTCTTTAAATACTCAAGGGGAATGGCAAACAGAGAGGAATAGAGACACCTGAAATATTTCAACAATTTCAGGAGGAATCAGAAAGCAAATGAAAGAATAGTAACTGACTTAACTTCAAGATTAGTAACTGACTTCAGATGCCACCTAAATACCTAGAGAGAGGGAGAGTGACAAGAAACTAGTCAATATAGCCGTGGTGTCCTCGAAAAGCTCAATATTTGAAGGCACTGAGTGTTGTGGAAATTTAAAGTTGTTGAAAATGGAAGTTTGGTCGAAATAATGCAGATAGATCTGGTGTTTCCTAGTCTCCCTTCCCCACCTTCAAAAATGTACAGGGAAAAAATCTTGAATATCTATTTTCAAGAGAAATTAAAGCACAGTGCCTCTGAACATGGGCACATATGAAGAAGAATAAAGAAATAAAGTGCAGATCAAAGCTAAATACAGGAAGGCAGCAAAGATCTGAAAATGAAATGGTGGGACTCTTTGAACCCAAAACTCTAGCCACAGGAAAATATCTTTAGATAGGAAGATTAAGGAGTCTTCTTTTCAGAAACAGAATAGTTGGGGGCAGGGGCAAGGAGAAGCAAAAGCCTAAATATTGATGTCTCCCAATGAAAAGACCAGCTCACTGATTAATCACTGTATCTAACAAATTCCACCTAATGCATAAAGAGCTTCAATTAGCTTTGTTTGACCTTTGTTTAATTATGAATACCTAATTAACAATCACGAAAAATTTGATTAATACTCTAATATGAAAGAAAGAGATCAAAGCAAGCACACTGTAAGAAGGTTTATAAGAGAAAAGGTATATTGAATATCTGAGCTATAAAAGAAGATGTATCTCTGAAACAAAAGCAGAATTTTATGAAGCCAGAGTAGCCAGAGAGCAAGAAAAAGCTCATGGAATATAACCAAAATTAAAATTCCAATAGAAAATTTGAAAAACACAGTTGAGGAAATCTCTCAGAATGTAGAAAAAAGTGAAAAGGAGAAAGTTGTAATGAAAAAATTAAAACAATTAGAGTCATTCTGAAGGTCCAACATCTCATTCATATGCGTCCCAGAAATAGAACATAGAGGAAACAAGTTAAAATTATTTTGATAAACAAGAAAAAAATAACTAAGGTCATGATTGCAAGTACTCACTGAATACCTAAGAAAGTAACGTTATAAAGAAACTCTTACAGTGTGCATCAACTTGAAATTTCAGAACGCTAGGGATAAAGAGCAAATAATGGAGACTATAAAGTTGATGCGGAGGCAGATCACATAAAAAGGAACAACCAAAAGAATGTTTCCAAATTCTTAACCACAAAACACTGGCTATTAAGCATTGACCACTTTATTAGTTGAGTGTGAGGTTAGAATGAGGATAAAGTTGATATCACATAAATAAAGACTCCAAAGTGTATTTTCATGTGTTCTTTCAGACATTGTTGTAGGATATGCTCCAAAAAAGCAAGAGAGAAAACCCCGAAAGAGAACTCAGGAAACAATAATCCAGCCAAAAAAGGGCTATAGGACATCTACAGAATGATCACTGCTTGCTGAGACTAGAGAACAATCAAGCCAGATGGAAAAAGGGTGGAGAGCTCCAGTAGGAGAGTTTATAAGGTAAGAGGAGGGGAAAGAAGCCGATAGATTACCAGATAATTTTGAGTTTTTAAAAATTACATTAAAAGGCTTTTGATAGGTTGGATAAACTGTGGAAAAAATAGGAACAGTTACATAGAAAACCATGCACATTAATAAAGAAAAAGGAATTATTAACTCGAAGAACAACATGAAGTTGTATAAGAAAGAATAGTAGAGAATTTAGATCAAAAATGAGGACCTAGACAATCATAATAATATATAAACTGACTAAAGTTACTAATATTCTTAGTTTATGAGATTGGGTAAAAGGGATATGTATGCGTATGTGATGGTGGGGGAGCAACTGTGCAGATCCTAACCTCATTACCATAACACAAAGTCAAAAACTAACAATAACATTGATGAATGAAGTCACAGCATCATAAGAAAATTATACCAGAACTATGTCAGAATTTTTGTATTTGTGAGTATTGTGTCTCTGAGGTGTTAATCAGGGGGAAGGCAAGGGCTGTGGAGGGAATGTAAGTGTTTCTTTGCTAGACTTTTTGTATTATTTCATGGTTTTATGTTTTGTGAGCAGATTGCTCTGATAAAAATTTTGCATATTCATAAGATAATGAAGAGAGTCATCAGTGAACTAATAATTAGAGTTTCCTTATTACAGTCTATTTGCTTATCTGATATATAAACTTTACAAAAGTGTTCCAATTTGTAAAACAAAGCCAACAATATTTGCAGCTGAGCAGTTCATGTGGTATATTTGAGAACTAAATAACAGAAACATGTCAACTGCCCAGGGGAAATAACACTGCAAACATAAAACAGTGTTATAATATGCCTATGTTAAATTTTAATTTAATTAGGAGTTTAGTATTTATATTTCTATATATCAACAGTATAATACACTGACGATAATGTATTTACTTTAGACTTACGAAGCCAATGCCAAGTATATATGTTGTTCTCAGCAGTTCCATTTTCAAATGAAAGAAATCAGATGACATTTTCAGTTTTATCTCACACGGCGAAATGCTAAATAAATTATTTTAATAGACCTAACTATTTTAGGTGAAAACTCAAAAAGCATGTGGATATTTGTCTCCCTGGATGAAGGAAGGCAGCAATTTATATTCACAAAGCAACATAAATTAATTCAACAGCCATAATTCCCAGATTACCAGCAAGGTTGTCTATCAAGTGAACTTGCAGTCCTTCACATGTGTAAAGATATCTTAATAATCACTTTATATCCCAGCCGAAAATAGTCTTCCTATATTTCCTTAAATCTTGACATCAAGTTATAAAGTACCATTTGGTGTAGAAAATGCAAACATGCAAGCATTCTTTATGTAGTATCAGCTCCTAAAGAAAGGGTCTGAAAATTTGGACTATTTCTGAATCCCATGGATATGTTACCCACCAATAAACTGACTGCCCTGAGTCACAGCTCACTTCAGACCACTTGCCCAGTCATTTCATTATTTATAGTAAATAATAGGCTGGTGACATAGTCTGAACAATGCCGCTTGTGTAACTATCCTTTCTCGTACATTTTAAGAGGTAGAAGAACAAAGCCCACTCTAACAACAGGCTATTTGGGGATATAAATATTTGTTAATACCTACTACAAAACATGTAGGAAGGGGAAAGAAATGTCATTCTTTTACTTACGTACATATTAAACTTTAGAATCCTACAGACCTCTTTCACTGACCCATTGTCAAATCGGTCAGTGAGCTTAAGTTGACATAAAATTTAAGGAATCGGCTGATATTAATTTCAGCTGATGAAGTACTAGCCTGAATAAGACAGTTTTAAACATCTAAAGGCTTAAAATGTATATTAATTTCCATTAGATTCAGTTATACATTCGTATTATAAGAAGATCCAAGCCCGTATAACATTTGGCCCATTAATTTTCCTTTCAAAATATAGTGAAATGAATGAATTACTAAAAGTTAAGGAAATAAAAAGTTATACATAAGTAACTTGAGCTTGTATATATGTCAAACCTGCTTTTGCAAGGAGAACTAGTGTGTGTATATATACTATTATATATTATATACAGTATATATACTATATAGTATACATACTACCATATATACTATATATAGTATATAATATATAGTATATATACTAATATATATACTTATATATATACACACACACTTATATATATATGTTTGTCAGGAAAGTGAGATTCATTTCTGAAGCACAAAATTTCCATCATTTTCTTATGGATACTAAATATGAAATGGTACAAAATTAAAATTTAGGATTCCATCGTTTCTCAAGTTTTCTTGGTATCAAACCCTGGTCAAAGACTGTTTCTGATGTTTCCAAAGGGAACGTGAAACTTTGCTTTTTTTCCCTACTGTTTAAAGTCTTCACCATTATTAGTTTCAAACTCAGCTCCTAACACAACCAACTTTTTGTTGTATTTCTGATTTATGTGCTATAGTAGTTTTCTGCTAGTAATTGACAAGGTAGAAATACACACGTGCACATACACACACACACACACACACACATCTATATAATACACAGATGTACTGCCTAAAACCTAAAATCAGGCCAGGTGTGCTGGCTCATGCCTGTAATCCCAGTGCTTTGGAGGCCAAGGTGGAAGGATTGCTTGAGGCCAGGAGTTTCTAACGAGCCTGGGCAACACAGTGAGACCTCCATCTCTACAAAGAATTTAAAAAAAAAATAAAAAATTCACTGGCCATGGTGGCGTGAGCCTGCAGTCCTTGCTACTCAGGAGGCTGAGGCAGAAAGATTACTTGAACCCAGGAGTTCCAGAATGAAGTGAGCTATGTTCATACCACAGCAACAGCACTCCAGCCTGGGAGACAGAATGAGACCCTGTCTCCTAAAAAAATAACAATTAAATTAAAACTAAAATCATCTAATTATTTTATTGCCTATATTTTATACCGTGAAAATATTTGATTTGATTATAACAGCAAATTTTTAGAGATAAAGGTAATTTTTCTTCTAAAAACTATAGTTACATAGGTGACTATATTGCTTTTAAATGACCTTGTTTTTGAACTCCAATGTTCGAAGGAACAAAGAGACTCCAAAATATTCTTTAGGAAATGTCCATGAAGTATGAAGTGAGAGCAGTTATGATCCTACCCCTTTTACAAAGAAGAAAAGGGACATGCCAGAAGGCTAATTTTAGTTTCTTCCAAGGGCCTTATAATTAAACAAAAATCTGACTCCTAACTATATATTAATAAACTTGGCTTCTTCAGGAAATTCATATCCAAACTCAATATTACTTTCATTATAGCATTTGCTTTCTTCCCAAGATATGACTAGGAAGAAAGTCATTGCAAGACCCTATTCTTCTAGCTCTGCTTGTAAATGCTGTGTTTTATTTTTTAACAAACCAAAGAAAACATATCATCACATTTTATGTAAACGGCTGTGCTTATGGGCCACGTGCAGCTGCCAGGCAGGCTGCATTCTCAAGGATGGGGACAGTGTGGATATTGTTTGGTGCAGTACAAATTTTATGTTAAAAACCAACTACTGCTAATATTCACTGAGATAATAAAATAACAGGTTTTTAGAACTGGAACCATCTGGGCTAATGGTTTGCAACCTTTGCGCTAGTAGATATTTTTTATTATTTTAATTGCAGATCCTAAATTTTAAAAGATTTTAAGTCAGTAAGCAAGCCATAATTATACTGTTATTTTGTAATACTGAAAATCTAAATGGAATTTTAGTTGAGTTTGAAAACTCCACTACTACCTCTGGGGATTCAAGTTGCGAATGAATGAATGGGTCTTTCTTCATTCCACAGATGACAGATGTTGTGTCAGGATGAGGGTTGTCCAAGGTTACACAGCTAATGAGAGGCAGCACTGGATATAGAACAATTTATAAGGAGGGAAACAATTTGTTAAAGCACCATCTTGGGCCCCTCATTAGCATCTCGCCCCTTTAATGTTTCTGTTCCCCATCACTCTTTCAGGCCTCTATTCTTCTAGCTCTGCTTCTCATGCTGTGCAAAGATTTTAATTAATAGTAAGATATTGATAATGTTCAATCTATTTCTCAACCTGACCTCACTCTTGATATTTAGATCTACATATCCTATATCCTATTGAATACTACACACTCACAGACCTTTAGACCTTTACTTGCCCTGCACGTTTATCAGTAATACCATCCTTTATCTTTTCAATGCTTTTTTTTTTTTTTGAGACAGAGTCTTGCTCTGTCGCCCAAGCTGGAGTGCAGTAGCACAATCTCAGCTCACTGCAACCTCAGCCTCCTGGGTTGAAGCGATTATTCTGCCTCAGTCTCCCAAGTAGCCAGGACTACAGGTGTGTGCCACCACGCGCATCTAATTTTTGAATTTTTAGTAGAGATGAGGTTTCACCATATTGACCAGGCTGGTCTCGAACTCCTGACCTTGTGATCCACCCATCTCGGCCCCACAAAGTTCTGGGATTACAGAAGTGAGTCACCATACTCGGCCAATGTTTCTTCTAATGACAGTTCAAATCTCAGCTTCTCTGTGAGACATCTGATTTCCATCTTCCCACTATATCCAGGTAGAAATAGCATGGTGTTCCCTGTGCTCACATTACAAGTCAGAGCATTGGTTCAGTTTTCTGAATGTTTGTTCATGTGTATCTCTCCAATTAGATGGAAAGACTCCTAAAAGTAGAAAGAGTGTCTGCTTCTTCTCTGCAACTCCAGTGGCCTACATATGCTGGCTCTGACATATGCCTGTCAAGTAAGGTTTTATGTGTGGTGCATAATTACTATCTGCTCAAAATACTAGAAAGTATCCACTGGCCACATTTACTCATACTTAGAGTAACTATAAACTTTACATAGCTATGTTTGTGCAATTTTTATTTACATCAAAGTACTTCAGTTAAAATATAGCACAAAATGATAAACTTCAAAAAATCTTCTTTCACTAATGAATTAACCAGTGAACTTCATTATTTAGATAGAAAAAAAGTTACCTTTTCTGAAAATACATGGAACACAAAGGAATTATAAAAATGACTATGTGCATACCATGTAGAGGTACATGCCAAGCTTAGCGAATTGTGGACATCATTATGGACTAGTAATTTTATGGACTAGTAATTTTAAATATGATCCTCTCCCTTGTTCTGTTTTTAAAGATTCAGACAATTGAGTATAAAGAGAGGAAAAGAACGCTCTTTCAGTGTATTTGACAAAGATGTATTTCTGATGCAATCTACAAGGTGCTGCAGAGAATAACAGAAGAGAGAGACAACTTTTTATACCATTAGTGTTTTTCATGCACATTTTCCATATTTATAATCAGTCATTCCTACGCTCTGACTGCTTAGAAATAAGGTGGTAAGAAATAAGATAAGAAATATATAGAGAGGGTAGTGTAGTAGTTCTGAGTCTGAGATTTATAGTCAATTGGGTTTGAATCTTGATTCTGCTACTTGCAGCTATATGACCTCAGCAAGTTAATTAACATCTCTAAACCCCTAGTTTCTCATTAAGAAATGGAGCCTATAATAGAACCCTATTTATTTTCTTTTCTTCTTAAATAGAGATAAGGTTTCACTATATTGCCTAGGAACCCAGCCTATAGAACCTATTTCATAAAGTCATTGCAAGGATTAAAAAGAATAACTCATAGAGAGTATATTGCACCACACCTAGTTTAATAGTAACAATAAATAAAATTAACTATTATTGGGCTGGGTGTGGTGGCTCACACCTATAATCTAAGTACTTTGGGAAGCTGAGATGAGAGCATTGCTTGATCCCAGGAGTTTGAGACCAGCCTGAGCAACATGGTGGAACCCTGTCTCTACAAAAGAAAAAAAACCTTAAATTTAAATTTTAAATATTAACTATTATCATGTATATAATTATTGATTGGCTGTTGTCAAAATTTTGGTCATAGATGTTTAGGGATAGAAGAGATCTTAGTGACAATTTTTAAAAATGCTTTGAGTCTTGCTCCTTTGTTAATGTAGTAATGGTTAAACTACCATAGCTTCCAGGTGTTCAGATTTGCAGCGCATTGCTCTTTATACTCTTCTCTAAAATGACATTTAAACTTCATTTTTAAAATAATTGATTTGCCATGGGCAAACCAATTTTTTACCTCCAGAATTATTGTATCTGTGATCATTAATCAGAATGAATAATAGAGGCAGAAAATTAATAATTCTTATATCTGGGCAAATGTGTAAAAATTGTTATAAATTCTTAATTTTTGCACCATATCGTTCAGCTTTATCCTCTCCATAATAACTACCTCCCAGAACATACTATCCCTTACCAGACAACTAGAACAAATCCCTTCTGAGGATTGCTCCCAGAGATAGCCCCACATACTTCCTCACTTACAGGAGCTGTTTTAATGACTGCTCTTGCAGAACAGCACCTCTGATCTGCAGTCAATTTCCAACTGAAGACACATCTACTGTCAGAATTCTGTCCTAATTCTAAAAAGTCCTCTACTACCTTTGAAATTTCTTTACTTTCAATTTGTTCATAAAATGCAAAACTAGATTTCAAAGAATTTTTATCCAATATGCACTAGCTACCTTGATACACTGAGATTGTTTTAATATCACTTTTGATCAACTCATTTTGAGAGTGCTCATATTTATTTCTGTCAGGCAGTAATATTACATATACGTGCTAAATTTAAGCGAGAAGACTAACATCTATCTAATAAGCCCCTGCTTACATACACTTCAATGTTTCTATTTAGATTACTGCATCCTTAGCAAAGCAATGAATAATTCAGATCCCAAGAGAAAAATGATTGAAAGAGAATCTAGGATATATTATAGATACACATACACATTCTGGTTCGTAAGTTAAACTGCATACCGATTTTCATATTCAAGTTTTTATTCAAAATTTTATAATAATGGTTTTCCATGTAATTTTAACTTAATTAAATTAATAAATTAATTTTTTTTTTTTTTTTGAGATGAGGTTTTCTTCTGTCTTCCAGGCTGGAGTGCAGTGGCACAATCTCGGCTCACTGTAACCTCTGCTCCCCATGCTCAATCAATCCTCCCACTTCAGCCTCCCGAGTAGCTGGGACTGAGGTATGCCCCACCACACCCGACTAACTTTTTGTATTTTTTGTAGAGACAGGGTTTCCCCATGTTGCCCAGGCTGGTCTCATACTCCTGAGCTCAAGTGATCTGGCCACCTTGGCCTCCCAAAGTGCTGGAGTTACAAGCATAATTACAATTTTAAGGCTTGTATAGTATTACATAATATGGTTTGCCATATTTAACTTTTCTCATTTTGTGGGACATTTACAAGGCTTCCAATATTTTGTTATTATAAATAATGCTTTAATAAATGTATTTAAATAAATACTTTTTTTCTATAATTCAATGTTGCTCATATAGCTTCACAGAAATATCAATTCTGGAACAAAGAATGTAAACATTTTAAATATGTAATTATTTTTATCAGACATAATAAGACAGGTGCCACCTCACTTATCAGCTCATCAACAAGGTAAGATAATATTTCTCATGTGCTTTTTGTTTGCATAATTTTATTATTAAGGAAGTTAATTATTCTGTAATTCATTCACTACTGTTTGTAAATTAAAGAATAATTTATAATTTATTCATGAATTGTGCCCATTAATATTTTTTTCTTTAACCGATATCTGTTTTAATTATTTTTTGTGTGTGTGTGTGTGGTTTTTTTTTAACTGTGCTTTAGTAATTTGCTCTGTTGGCTGGGCGGAGTGGCTCACGCCTGTAATCCCAGCACTTTGAGAGGACGAGGAGGGCAAATCACGAGGTCCACAGATTGAGACCATCGTGGCTAACACAGTGAAACTCCGTCTCTACTAAAAATACAAAAAAATTAGCTGGGAATGGTGGCGGGTGCCTGTAGTCGCGCTACTAGGGAGGCTGAGTTTGAAGAATCACTTGAACCTGGGAGGTGGATGTCGCAGTGAGCCGAGATCGCACCACTGCACTCCAGTCTGGGTGACAGAACCTTGAGACTCCATCTCAAAAAATAATAATAATAATAAAATAACAATAATAGTTTGCTCTGTTTAACTACTTACTAATCTTTCTTGAAATTATCTTGCCAAAAATTAGTCATTTCTCTGAATTTTAAAATTGATTTTTAAATTTTCTAAAGGTATTCTATTGAGATTTTTATTAAAATTAAATTAACTGTATTTTTAAAAATCTTGTAATTAAGTTTTTTCCAATCTTCTCATTTGGCAATCTGCTTACTCATTCCATTAAGCCCAGCAAAATATTGTAGATCTCATTCATTTCTTCTTTTTTTCTTGATTGGAGTCTCGCTCTGCAGCCCAGGCTGGAGTTCAGCAGTGTGATCTCAGCTCACTGCCACCTCCGCCTCCCGGGTCCCAGTTCAAGCAATGCTTCTGCCTCAACCTCCCGAGTAGCTGGGATTACAGGAATGTGCCACCACGCCCAGCTAATATTTGTATTTTTAGTAGAGACGAGGTTTCACCATGTTGGCCAGGCTGGTCTTGAACTTCTGACCTCGTGATACGCCCGCCTCGGCCTTCCAAAGTGCTGGGATTACAGGCGTGAGCCACCGCGCCTGGCCGATGATTCTTAACTATCGTATTTTACATTCGTTTCTGCAAAAAGAATCATATTTTCTTCATTTTTTTAAATTGGGTATTATCTGTGTACAAAAAGTCTTTGGATTATATATATATGTATACTTTTTTTTTTTTTTAGACAGTCTCGCTCTGTCGCCCAGGCTGGAGTGCAGTGGTGCAATTTTGGCTCACAGTAAGCTCCACCTCCCGGGTTCACGCCATTCTCCTGCCTCAGCCTCCCGAGTAGCTGGGACTACAGGCGCCCACCACCACCCCAGGCTAATTTTTTGTATTTTGAGTAGAGACGGGGTTTTGCCTTGTTAGCCAGGATGGTCTCGATCTCCTGACCTCGTGATCCGCCTGCCTCAGCCTCCCAAAGTGCTGGCATTACAGGCGTGAGCCAGCACGCCCGGCCTACAATTATATTTTTTCCAAAGCATAACTTTCCTCATTTCTCCAGTAACGACTTAGCCCACTGAAATCTGAAGTTCGTACCTAAAATTACTTAAACTGCTTTAAGTCTCACATTTATTTATTGATTTATTCGGATGCTAATCAATGTGATAGAAGCAGGATAAAACTACTTTGCTATGTCACCAATAATGTTTCAATTCTCAAATTAATTGCGTCATTCATAACAATTATTTGTTGAATTCCAACTAACACTCTTTAGGCTAAGTCATACTGTTATTATAGAATTTGACAATGCAGTTCTCTTCATCTTCATATCGGGTATTTTTGGTTAACTCACCCATCTTTCCATAGTCGTCTAGTATCTCTCTGATCTTCAGGCTACTATGAAGACCATTTTCTAATCATTCCTTAAGTATTGTTATTTCTAGGAGAGTTGTTTCGTTTCTCAATATTACTCTCGTTTTTCTTTTCTTATACTTTCCTCTTGGGCAAGCCAAACTATTTCATAACCTCAAATATGACCTGTACATGGTTGATTTCCAAGTTTATATACTAGCTGTCACCTCTTTCCAGAACTGCATTTCAAACTCGTCACTTCTATCTGGATGACTAAAATGATTAATCCAAAGTTGGATTCATTTATTTTCTTCAAAATCATCTTTTCTGTTGGAATTCATTAATTCAGATAATACATAATGATAATGACAAAAATGATGCATGATAATAGTGACATTATAGTAATAATAAAAAAGAAATATTTATCCAACACCTATTATACTCCAGACACTATTTCAAGAGCTTTACATGCACTAACTCATTAATCATCACAAAAATCCTATGAAGTAAACATATGTATTATATATTTTCTAAGTAAGAATATTTCGGCACAAAATTTGAGGAAATTGCTCAAGGACATACAGATAAAATAAAAGGTAGAAAAACTAGCTTTATAGCCTCCACACAAAGTTGGTTCTTTTTTTCTTTTTTAAAAAAGAAACACAACCACAATTCTATACTTCCAACCACAATTCTATACTTCCAAGCTAAAGGACATACTGATAAAATAAAAGGTAGAAAAACTAGCTTTATAGTCTCCACACAAAGTTGGTTGTTTTTTTCTTTTTTAAAAGAGAAACACAACCACAAATCTTTACTTCCAACCACAATTCTATACTTCCAAGCTAAAAGCTAAAAGCATCAGAGTCATCCTTGAGTCATTCTTTCCTCTTATATCCCTAAATAATTTACCAAGCCCTGTCAGTCTGGTCTCTCACATACTCAATGCCCTTCTCATCACCTCTACTCCCCTTTGCTTTTTCAAGCAATCACCGACTCTTATTTAAAGTGTAGCAAAGACTTCCCGCTTCCAATATTTTATACTTTCATGATGCCTCCAATACGATCAGGTGTGACTCCGTCATTCCTATGTTTAAGGCATTTCTGTTTTCTGTTTAAAATCTTTCTGTTTCATACAGGATAAAATTCAGACTTCTTGGCAAAGTGCTAGAGGTCTTTTATATTCTAAAGTTGTATTACATTTCTGGACATTCCTCACTTGCCCCTCAACCCTACCTCAAACATGTGTTCTCAGTTGTAATGATTACTTATTATTACCTAAACATGAGTATGTGTGTATACAACATATATGTATATATTCATATATATATTCATAGCCTAATGAATTTATATATATATCCATAACCTAATGTATACATATACACACACACACGTATATATGTATACAAATATATCCATATCCTTTAAGCCAAGAATTCCTCATTGGAGAGGTCATGCCTTACTGATCTATATTTTTAAAACTTAACAATATACAATACTCTGCACATGGCAGCTATTCAATAAGTTTTGGCTGAACACATGAATGAATGAAGAAAGGAATGAAGAAATAAAAGAATAGAAAGCTTTTAGGTAAACATACACCTGTGATGTTCATTTTTAAAAATTCAGCCTCTCCTACAGCTGAAAGCAATTAAGTGTGCAAGATCCAAGAATTAGGCAAGACTCTGGAAGAGGTATACCACACACAGTTTCTCTAAATATTCAGGGAGGAGAATGAGGAAAATCTTTACCATGTCTACTCTGCAAGTAATGCCATTCTCAAGTAGTTCTGGAAATAGAGTACATGTACTTATATTTGTGTAAGTTATACAAAGATTTTTATGTACTCTGTCAGCTTACTAATACAGGGAGCTTGCTTTCCATTTCAGGAAGCTGGCCTATGGTCCTATTGCTTTAAGAAGATAAATGGATTACAAAATCACCATCATGGTCGGAATGTGGAAGAACATGTTAAATTAGAAGAACAGTAGCCTCTTTTTTTACAGTAATTTATGAGTGGTGACAGGAATAAATGGCTTTGGATGACAATAGGGCTGTCAGTACCAAATGATAATATCACACTTGTGGTTAAATAAGCCACATCTGTCAGGGAGTAAGATGTGTAGAGCAATCAGTACACTTGTTAGAATCATAATGCTTATATTAAAATAATTCTGATTATCATTCCCCTTAGTTCTAGATTTTAATTTAAATTTCTATCCTATTGATGTATTAAATGTGCATTTTAATGTGAACCATACTAAATCACTTTAAAGAAATAGAAGACAATATGAAAAATTCTAAATAGAAAGAAAAAAGAAATTAAAACTGAGCCCAATCAATTTACTTTCTTAACTATTTCCTTACTATAAGATAGTTTTTGGCATAAACACAATAACCACTCAAAAATCAGGGTTGTGTAACTCTAAACAATGCAGTAGTGACCTGAGTCATTAGCTGCACAAATACCTGACAAGTGAAATGACAGCATCTAAATCATAGATTAGCCAGGAAAAGAAAAATAAAATGTTTGTACTAGAACAGTTGCTTGATAAATGTATCCTACTTTTCTTCAATGTTTATTTTTGATAAACGGCCAGACTTTGGAATGACTTTGCCTTGACATTTATCTCACAGTCAGCAACCATTATCTTGCGACAACAATCTATTCCTTTCTGTTATCTTGCAGATCATAACTGTTAATTATGCTCACTGAGCATTTCCTATCAATTTTGTTATGTATGTCATAGAGGGTCAAATTTTCTAATAAAGTATTTCAGACATATAGCTTGTAATTAAAAATTCAAAATAATAGATCTATAGCAGTTTTGTAGCTGTTGTCTACATACATATCCCAAAGGAAGAAATGTTATGAAAAGTAAAGTAAATGCTAACAATTTTTTTAATTCAAATTTCTTTAAATTGCATGTAAACTGCCGAGAAAGTTCACAGACTGGGAGCTTAAAGAGATAAAAAAATATTGTACTTATTAACATACCGGTCACATCCCATCATATTAGATGGAGTAGCCACATGGCCAATTACTTAGAGAACTGAGGAAGTTGCCAGGAATTTGTTACTGTTGGCAATCTTCTCAATAAACATATTTTTTTTCCAAGTGTTGTTGCTCCTATGGCTACAGGAGGCTTCTCAGGGCATACAAGGAACGGAAAAATTGAAAGGCAAATCTTTAAGAGAGCGTTGTTTGTATGGCTAGTTCATTTCAAAACATTCATACTAAACAGCTAGACAATGAATTTTACTGGTTAGACCTTGATGGCCCTGCCATGAGCATTCATTTAATTGCCTCATATTACAGATAAGGAAACTAAGGCTCAGAATATTTTTATAATTTGGTCAAGTCTACCTAGACAGGAAGAGAGGAAAAGCAGCCACGTGACACTAGTAACTCTTCCAGAAACATCTAATCTAGTGTTCTTTCTACTAATCATTGTTCTTAAAATTCACATGGAACTTTTACTAAAAATATAGATTTCTTGGTCCCTACCCCAAATGTGGAGTGAAGCCAAGGGAATCTTCATTTTTACTGTCTAGAGTATTGTGTTGTAGCAATCTAAGAATGTATTTTGAGACATACTTTTCTATGCTACAATATTTCTTCATAAACATAAAATAATTGTTCATTGTTTTGGCTAGCACAGTAGCTTTCTCAACAGATTCTTCACTATTCAGTTCTAGAATAGCTAATGCAGGCTGAGATGGGGAGAAAATTGGGGTGTGTGTGTGCACGCACATGTGCACACGTGTGTGTTAAGGTGAAAGATAAAGATGAAGAATGAGTTGGATAGAAGCTACTTACAAATAAGTCAAGAAGAGAGGACAAATCAAACTGATTCGAGATCCACCTGCTTTTCTATATTAGAGCTACTTTTATGTTTGTATTTTTTTCAGTGTAGATCAGTGTGTGTGCTGGGAGCCAAAGAAAAGTTACTTCCAAGTAGAGATTTTGTGCCAAGTTCTCCCATAGGAAATGAGAAGACTCTAAGAGCTCTTTGCTCTAATGATGCCATCAGCCCACTCATTTTTTTCTCTGCTGTCCTTACCATGCACCTGCAAGTCAGCCACATTCTCTTAGTACATTGCCAGTATGGTGTGATGAATGCTCAAAGAAAACACATCATTTTCCACATGATCCAGTACTATACTCTCTATGCCCCTCATTCAGTTCTCCTTCTCAGCAGGGAGACCCAGGCTGGGTCTCAGTACTTAACTCGTAGGTAACTAGTTTCTGATGAAGATATGAGACTATTGGTTGAATATCATGGTAATAACACTAATAATAGGTGCAGGATGAGTTCTTTGTCACAGAGAGCCAGTATGAACAAGCAACTTATCTACTAGTGGTTAACCCTGAGCTAAGAAAAATGAGGTAATTGTTCTACCTCAACGTGAGTAGTTCTGGATCTCCTTACATTAACTCTCCCGTGAACTTTGGTAGCAATTGAGCCATTGTAAGTTCTAAATTGATGGGGATGTCTGTTAACCCTAATAGTGTAACCAAGCGATTGCTGGTTCATTCAAGTCATTGTCTCATTTTGAAGCTTTTCCAGTGAGTTTAAATAACAGAAACAATTACTTAAGTTTTTAATTCAATTACAAGGACTTTACCATGAGCTCCTTTCCAGTCTGAATCTCAGTGAAATTGGCTGAGATAGTTTGGTGCATCTGCCTGGTGCACAGGGTATAGGTGGCATCTTCAGGATCCTTCACCAAATTCACTCTCCAAAGATAACACTTATTGCTTCCCACTTTATGTACTCACTGTATCCAGTAACTTTATCCATCCATGACCCTGCAATGCTTCACTGCCTTTATTTATCTCACAAAACAGTGAAGCGTACGTTATTAAATATCTACATTACATACCCCATGATATAGTTAGGATATTTGTCTGTGCCCAAATCTCATATTGAAATGTAATCCCCAGTATTGGAGGTGGGTCCTGGTGGGAGGTGTCTGGATCATGCCCCTGAATGCCCCTGAATGGCTTGAGCTATTCCCTTGGTAATAACTGAGTTTTCCTCTGAGTTCACATGAGATCTGATTGTTGTAAAGTGTCCCTCCCAAACTCTCTCCCTTGTTCCTGGTTTTGCCATGTGATGCACTTGTTCCCCCTTTGCCTTCTGCCATGATTGTCAGCTTCCTGAGGCCTCCCCAGAAGCTGAGCAGATGTTGGCACCATACTTCCTGTAAAGCATACAGAACCGTGAACCAATTAACCGTATTTTCTTTATGAATATACCCAGCCTCTGGTGTTTCTTTACAGCAAGGCAAGAATGGCCTAATACACCCTAAATAGTCAGCCAGCTTATATACTTATCATTTTCCATAAATCCACAGATTCTGGGTTGATGTTTTATAAGCAACCTTAAACCAGGAACACCCTGGTAAGAGCATTTCATAGATAAGGTATCTTTTTCTTGTTCATTTACAAGGAGGTTTAGTCATTATCTTTTCACAAGGAAATTACACCAAATTCCCTGCTCTACATCACTCCAGCAACACCCCCATTTCTGTTTCCTCAGAAAGTTAGTGAATGGATTATAGGCCAGCTGCTTTAACTCTTTTTTTCTCCAGTATTAAAAGAGATCGTTTAACTGAAGACACTGTTGTTGTTGTTGTTGTTGTTGTTTATCTTTGTTTTAATTTAAGATTTACTTTTCTTACAAAGGGGAAACAGTTTATTTTCCTCTTATTTTTATAAAAATATTACCTACTCATTGTAAAATATCCAAGCCATACAAAAAGGTATAATGAAGAAAAAAATCACCTGAAATTTCACTATGCAGTGATAACCTCTAGGTGTGTAGGTTTTCCTCTCTCCATCCTATCCTCCCTCCTTTTCCATTAGCTATCTACCTACCTATGCTATTTGTCTTAAAAAGTCAATAAATTCAATAAATACGCATGCATGGGGAAAAAACATAGTATTAGAGAATGACATAAAACAAAGAGCAAAGTCCCCTTTTCTGTTCTTTTGCATTCCTAACCAAGTTTTCCAGAGGTTAAATGTTTGTTTTCTCACTCAATTGTTTACACAGATAGCTCCAAATAACATGATTTTACTGATATTTTCTTGGTTTATCAACTTTTGAATATCATTGGCTGACTCCCAACTATAGAGAGTAAAGATTTAGTTCACCCATTTACTTCCTATTTCTTTTTCCTGCCTATCAGTTTTAATAATATACTACTATTTAGATTTCTATTTGTTACTTTCTAGCCTTAAATATTTATATATTTTTAGGTTATTTTTCTTTTTTTTTATTATTACTACACTTTAAGTTCTGAGATACGTGTGCAGAATATGCAGGTTTGTTACATAGGTATTCACGTGCCATGGTGGTTTGCTGCATCCATCAACCCGTCATCTACATTAGGTATTTCTTTGAATAGTATCATATACTACACAAACCGTGGTATAGTTATAAAATAAAATATTGTTAATTAAGCCACTCCATGGGAATTATAAAGATCAAATTGACTTCCAAAGTGTGGATCAAATAAGACAAAATAATATGTAACTCTGCTTCTGTTTTCTGTAACTCAGTAATGGCATTGGTTCACTTTTTTCCTTTAGCTTCCTCAGGAAAGAAGTACTCTGGGAGAATTCCTTTACATAAAACAGGAGAGATTAAGAGCTTTCTGAGTTTGCTGATGATTATTGTGATTGGGTAATTACCACCAGAGAGGAAAGGATTACAATATAAATAATGTTAACAATGAAAAGTAGCTAGACACCACTAGAATGAAGAACAGGACTACAAGGCTTACATGGGCAGCTACACGAGTCTGAGATTAAAAAGATCTTAGAATCATAGTGGAGATCAGTTTAACAAAATTAAATCAGAAAAAAATATAAAAAGCATTAAAAATTCCATGAGACTTTGCATAAGTCTACTGTAAGGTATTAAGAAGGAGTTTAACAACCCCACTGGAAACAAGAAAATAAAAAAAGAAGCAGTTTGATGCATTTTGGGGAAAGGCAAATGTGAAATGAAAACTGATATGAAGAATGAAAGCATTTGTAAAACTATACCCAGGAGAAACTAGGAATGCTAAAAATAAATAAAGAAGAGAAGACTTAATGACTTCTAAGATAATAATATATGTTATGATTATTAGGATTTACACAACTACAGAGAGAACAGAGCCTAAGAAGTATCTTGAGAGGTTTAAAGAATAATGGGTGATAAAATCATTCTTAGGGGGAGATGTAGTTAAATACTAGATGTAGTTAAGTACATTTCCAGAGGTTCAATGTTTGTTTTCTCACTCAGTTGTTTACACACTCTGTTTCAATGACACCATTATAAAGTGGATTAATATTCATGTGCCATAATAGGAAAATCCTAAAATGAAACAGAAATAAACTATAAGTTCTCTCCTATTCTTATAACTTCATAATAATATCCCATGGAATTACTAG
Source organism: Papio anubis (assembly GCF_008728515.1). NCBI lineage: Eukaryota > Metazoa > Chordata > Mammalia > Primates > Cercopithecidae > Papio > Papio anubis. The sequence goes on along the minus strand of NC_044981.1, from coordinate 91,302,379 downwards.
TAAACTTCACTTTTAATGCTCATTAAATATAGGATACATTTTAATGTGAAATAACAGGTTTATATATTTGGTCACTTATAATCTTTGCTTTGTCAAAACAAAACAAAACAAAGTAAAATGGCAACAAATTTACTTTCTTAGACTCACTGTTTCAATGTTACAGAAAGTCTTTTTTATTAATTGAATTCCATCCTTTAAATGCTGTAAATGTTCAGCTAAAAATGCCTCTGTAAAGGTTAAGTATGCTGGCCAGGTGCCGTGGCTCATGCCTGTAATCCCAGCACTTTGGGAGGACCAGGCAGGCAGATTACTCGAGGTTAGGAGTTTGAGAACAGCCCGGCCAACATGGTGAAAACCTGTCTCCACAAAAAATACAAAAATTAACTGGATGTGGTGGTGGGCACCTGTAACCCCAGCTACCAGGGAGGCTGAGGCAGGAGAATCGCTTGAGCTTGGGAGGCAGAGGTTGCAGTGAGCTCAAATAGCACAACTGCACTCCAGCCTGGGTGACAGTGAGACTCCACGTCAAAAAAAAAAAAAAAAAAGAGAGAGAGAGAGAGAGAAAAAAAAGAAAAAAATTACGCTTAATGTTACAGATAAACTTTAATGTGAATAAAATATAAAAATTTACTTAAATGGTTACATCATTATTTCAAAAAATACACTATGTCGATGATGTTGGAAGCACTTAACAATTCAAAATAATCGTTCTGTATTTAATGGTTCTAAATGTTTTGTGTTGTATAATTAAGTTTAATTTAGTATGTAAATGTTATTACTCAAATATTCTTTGGTACTTGAAATGAATTTAAGTAGGTATTCATATTATGTGGAAAATTCTAGGATTTGATAGTTACTGAATTAAACAGTTTATTTCCAAAGGATGGCTCTCCATAAGTGAGTTTGCATCTGTTCAATTTGACACTAAACAGAAAGGTTTAATTCAGAGCAGGATCATTCCTTGTATTTAGATAATTAGGTGAGAACAAGATAAAATTTTGTAAGGTGTAGCTTTCACAAAACAAGATCTATTAATAAAGAAAGTAGGCGATTATTCTATGCAAATAATAGACACAATGTGTTTTTATGTGTCCTCTTTTTTAGTATTAAAATCACATTCAATATGTGATTATAGAGCTATGAGACTATAAAATAAGGACTGAAATACCATTCAGAAAATTCACCTCGATAAGCCTATTCTAACCATGCTTCCATGACATGAAATATTTTGGCAACTCCAATTTAGGAACTGTTTTCAGAGACCGGATATGACTCATAAAAGAAAAACAGCCTCATTGCTTTACATTCACACTTTGCAAAGAAAAAGGGATAACATTTTTCTGTACAGAGTAGATATTATGGGTCAAGCTGAGAAATCATTCCACAAACTAAATTCAAAACAAGCACTAAAAATTAGTCATCTTCCAAGGTAACACCAGTTAGAAATGAGCCTTGGAGTGAGGAATGATGTAAAGAAAAGTGTAGTTGGTCAAGATGATTTTAAAAATCCTCCAACCTTAAGATTGTTATTATTTTTCCTGATCCAAGATTCTGTCAAACTCCACCATACATATCAGTTATTCCTCCTCTGTAGATGCTTATGTACAAGTCACTATCATCCTTCTGCCACATACACATGGTCCAGAGTAAAATCACTGCTTTAAAGTAAAACGACATTAACTTTCTGGTATATGTGTATGCAGGTGTGCACACAAGTGGTTGGACTAACATTATTCTCTGACTGACCTCACATGAAGTCAGCGCAGATCAAGATGGAGAAATGAGTCTGAAAAAACTGGCACAAAGAAACCACTGGGATATTTAGGGAAGGATTGCATGCGCGTGTCCTATGTACTAAATACGCAACATTTTATACTCCATTTAGCAGAAAATACACTCTCCTTTAGTGTGATATACACTCTTGGGGCTTTCTCTGTTTTAGTTCGCAACCTACATTATCCTCTACGTAGATTTTTTTTTTGTATCAACATTCTTCAAATAGCAATGATTTCTATACCTTTTATTTAAAAGCACCCAATACAGCAAGATATTAAACACTAATATTTTATATATACTATTAAGACAGCTAAAATCTATTGCTACATTTTCCTGGCAAATACAACTGCCATTACTGTTTTTCTCAAGTGACACATCAGATTGTTTAACACATCATGAGTCCCAATATAAAAGGGGAAAATTTTTGTAGTTAGACAATTGTTGTACCTTTTTTTCTTGTGTCTAAAAAATCCATTTACAAGTGTACAAAATTTTACTGAACAAGGATAATCAGTACAGATAATATCATCACTATAAGCCAGGCAAAGTATACAAAGTACAAAACAACAAGAGGTAAGATTGCCAGGTTTTTAATTTGTCTTTTCCAAGTAACCACATTGCTAATGATTAACACACATTACCAAAGGTTGGTACTGCTTGGTCTCACTGCATTAAACATTTATAAATTTTTTATTTAGTTCTTCAAACATCCCTTTACATTTTCTTACCTGAAATTATTATGCGTTTAACTTTTACTCATTTCAAAAAATTCTACTGCATTAGGTCTTCAAAGGGATTTCCAAAGTGTTCAATTACTTTTAACTGCGGCTTTTTTTCTGGCTTTTTTTTTTTTTTTTTTTTTTTTGGAATAAAGCCAGGTTCCCAGTCTTTGCACTTTTACTCTTACTCTCTTAATCCACTTGTTCCAGGGCTTGTGAAAAGGGGTTTTCTTTCATGACTTCCCCAACAGTGAGGGTTCCTTTCTAGCTTTAAAAAATTCAAGCTTAAAAAAATTTAAACTGGCATCTTTATAATGCTGTAGCTTTTGCTCAGTGAGGAATCAAACCCTTTGAACAATGAATGCTTGTCTAAAGCAACTATTCATAGAAGTACTGCCTTCTGGGGAATGGAAAAAGTTTTTACCTACTGACAAACGGGAGTAGCATAACAGAATAGAACTGCACCCAATGCAAAATGCCTTGTGTTTTCAGCTCTGAAATAAGGAGATCAGTTACAGCCCGTCTGCTATTGACCCGTTATAAAAAGTAGAGTGCTGAAGAATATCAAACAAGATCAAGCAGCAGTCCAGAGGAGATCACGTGTCTTCTTTTTACACGTCTTTAATTTACAGATTTTAAAAATGTTTGGAGAGGCTGGAGGCTTATCTACATGTGTGAATTACAACTTGAGGAAGGAGTTTTAGTGAGAGTCTGAGAGACAAAAAGGACAAATCTTGAGAAAATTGTCTAGTATATATAAATAGTTTTAGCGCTTACTTCAAAAGTTAGTCTTATGTTATATCATTTAGGTATCAAAACTTCCTAAGGCCTCTGAAAAGAAGCCAAACCTCCTGATGTCTCTTACTCAGCTTTCTCCAACAGCAGGCTCCTATGCATAAGATTGCTCTTCATTCTGTGCTCACACTAATTTTCGGTAGCAAAAATTGTGACACAGAATTTCCCTAATTCAGCATTTGGAAGCAATAGGTTTTAATCCAGGTTAGGGAGTGGAGAAAGAGCAATTTAGAACTTTTAAAAAATAAGTGTATAAAATCAACATATATAAATGATGGCCATTATTATACTGATAATGTTGAGTTTCTTAGGAGTAGCAATAAAAGTGCCTTAGCAATTCAGTTTCTATATTTCTTTCTGTTTCCTTATTATTCACTGCCTGTGTCTGAAGCGTATGGTTTACTGGGGCTTTCTCTCCTCCCTCTGAATTCCAGAATTGTCTGATTTTCCACACTTTGGCACTTCCTAATGTTAGATATAAAATAACGAAGTAGACACTCAAACTGCAATATTTTACACTCTTCTAGGTATTCAAGCATTAGAAAAATAAAAGGTTGACAGTAAAACATGAAATGTAGCTGCTTTCATCTATCCAACCTCTCTTTTATTATTATTATTATCCACAATTAAGAATTACATACAGACGTCCCTTAATTTCTGATGGAATTACGTCCCAATAAAACCTTCATAAATTGAAAATATCATGAGTTAAAAATGCATTCAATACAACGAACCTACCAAACATTCTAGCTTGCTTAGCCAGAACACTTTTATTAGCCTACAGTAGGCAAAATCATCTAACACAATGTCTATTTTGTAATAAAGTATTGAATATCTCTTGTAAGTTATTGAACACTAAAAGTGAAAAATAAAATTGTTGTGTGGGCACTTGCAGCATGGTTTCTACTGAATGCATATGCATTTATGCCATCTTAAATTAAAAAATCCTAAGTCAAACCACCGTTAAGTCAGAGACTGTATATATATTGTAAATATGTAAGACACAATTATCATATTCAGTGGTTCATTAGATGACTAATTTTAAAATCTTAGGTTTTTTTTTTTTTATTTTTCCTGTAAGGATGGAAACTCGCTTTGTCATCCGGGCTGGAGAGCAGTGGTGCAATCATAACTCTGCCTACTCAAACTCCTGGGCTCAGGCGATCCTCCTGCCTTATCCTCGCAAGTACCTGGGACTACAGGCACATGCCACCACACCCAGCTGAGAGCTTATTTTGTTGGATACTAGGTATATTTGCTTATATTAAGATTGTGCTTTCTTCTTTACTACTAATACCCTGACTGAATTAGTGATAGTCATGGACAAAGATGTTGTAACTTCCTGCATGTTTTATTGATCATGAGCAGTCTAGTATAAGTTACATAAACAATTAATAAAAGGAAACTAAAAGCAGATATACATGTTTGTAGTGCTGATTCTCCACTTGCCATTTGAATGCCCTTGGCAAAAGAAAAATGTTTCTAGATCTCATATGTATGACTTTTTGACATAGAGACTAACCAAATTCTATTTATCTTTTTTTCATCCCACTCAATGGGAAATAAGGATATGTGGGTATTTGAAAAGTTGAAAGCAGATATTGATCATTATTTTAGTCTTAGACAAGATAGAGTCCAAGGCAGAAAGCATTAAATAAGATACAAATTGTCATTTCATGCAGAAAAAGAGAATATATAATGAAGGTATAACAGGCATGAAACTTCAAGCAGCAGCAGAGACTCAACATATCTAAAATATAAATTCTTTTTAAAAAGTAGAACTTAAGCTAGATAGAAATAGAAGACTTCAAATGCAAGACTAAAATGCAAGACTTTGATATACTGCTTCAAATATTATTTTGATATTTTGATAAATTGTTTAGACATAGATGACAAATAATAAATTATATTAGAAATAGAATAACTGTACACTAAGCTTCGTGTAATAGAATGGCAGATTTCTTTTCAAATATCTAGAGTCTGGCCAGGGTCAACGGCTCACACCTTTAATCCCAGCATTTTGGGAGGCTGAGTCGGGCAGATCACTTGAGACCAGGAGTTTGAGACTAGTCTGGCCAACATGGCAAAACCCCATCTCTAGAAAAAAAAAAACAGAAAACAAAAACAAAAACCAATTACCTATAGTGTGTGTAATTGAAAACAGACCACACCACAAAGAAATAACCTGTACAACGAACCCTCATGATGCATGTTTATCTATGTAACATGCCTGCACATTTACCCTTGAACAAAAAAGTTTTAAAAAAAGGGAAAAAAAGAGAGGATTTTTTAAAAAATCCAAATAAATTACCAAAGCAGAAATTGCATGTACTAAATATGATCTTTGAGAAAGATACACTAAAATTTGAAATTAATGGTTTTCAAACAGGAAAATGTAAAAAAAAAATAATAAAAAATAAAAAACCACACAACCATTACCCAGAGATTTAAATTATTATCCTAGTTATTGGGTCAAATAAAAATTAAAAGTATAGTCACATGTATTCACAAATTACTGAGCAGAAGTATGCTGCACATCAAAATTATATCACATCACTAAAGCTATGTGCAAAGGTAAATGTGTAACATTAAATGTTTTCATTATTAAATAAGAGTGAAAAATCAATGCACTAAGCAGACCACTCATAATTTATAAATCAATTAATCCTAAGGAAAAAAGTACAGTATTAAATAAGAGCAGAATTTAATGAACTTGGAAATATAAAACAATATGTTCATTTTTCGTGTTTATTGGTGTAACCAATAAAACAATATATTTGATTACTAAATCAAGGGGCATAATTTTTGATATAATGAAAATTAGTTTAAAGAACCCTTGGAAATCTAATGAAGAAAAGGGAAATACAAGCACAAAATCAGAAAGGATAAAAATGAAAATGACCACTAATATTTCTTTAGTATGTAATATGTGTCAGGCACTCTTATAAGAACATTACCTATATTATCACATTTAATCCTCACTTTTAAACCATGTGTTGTAGGCACTATTTTTTCTTGCTCTTTCAGACATACAAAGCACTGAAATACAAAGGGATTAGGACTGCAAACAAATTTATAAGGTAATATGTGGTTAGGGCTCTTCCATGTGCTGACATCAATATTTTTGCCTAAACTCCTAACTTCAAGTATACTGGATTGTTTCACATTTGAATCTATTTGCTGCATTGCATTATGATATTCGTTGTATTCATGTTATATGCCCTTTGTTTATAATTTTGGTGGTCATGTGTGTTTTCATTTTATTTAGGCTGTAAATCCTTTAAGTGCAGAAGGATTTTTCTTTTATCTTTGTAGTCAGAAGATTTAGCAGAGTGTTTGGGTCATAATTGTTACTCAAAAATTGCTGATTAAATACATGAATGAGTGAATGAATGAATTCTATAGAGCATATACACACTATCATGTGGACTTGGTCTTGAGTAAAAGTGCTCAATACTACAGTAAACAGCTGTTACACTGTATGGTCCATAAGGACCAACACTGTATCTATCACTTTCATTTTTGTTATAATCCCAGCACTGGGCACAATACCCAGCTCAGAGTAAAGACTTAGTAAATCAGACTTGATTGAAGGAGTGGATGGATCTGTCCCATCATCTTGACTAATAAGGACAAAATCCCTGGGCCAAAAAGACCTTAAGAACTACGGTCATTTGATGAAATGGACTCTGAAACAGCTGAAGATTTCATGTTCTTGTCATCTCACTTACTACAACAACATTCTCTTGCAACACCTTATGATATCCTGTGCTTTATTTAGCACTTTAAACAGATCCAAAAATTAGAAGTGTGATTTGTCTGATTTATTTATTTTATATATCGTATGTTCACAAATATAATTTCACAATTTCCCCAAACCAAAAATTTAATTCTATAAATAAATATTATATACAATTTATCCTACTAGTTTAGACAACCAAATACTGAATAGCTTCCCATAAGAACCTTGCAAAATTGATAAAAAACATATAACACATAATATTTTGGCCAGTGCTGTAATGATTCTTTATTTAAATATGTCTGTTAATACATTTATTTTATTAAGTTTGAATGGTTCAGGCTCAGGTTCAGTTGCTGGGTTTTGCTTTTTTTTTTCATTGAAAATAGAAAGATTTCTTTCTTCCATTTAATGTAGTCATAGTTCTAATAGTACTCTGGATACATAGCTTTAAAGTTTCTAAATTACAAAAGTAAGTGAAATGACGAAATGAACCAAAAAATGCATTGCTTTAGTGCTTCTTAGACATGTAAAATCCTAAAATCTAAAATAACCCTGAAAAATAAGTAAAAAAATAATTTTATTGTGATGAAAATAAGAATTATTTTGACATCTTTCTCAGTAGACCAGGATAAAGGCTTGCTAATGAATCTGATTCGGTACTTGCATTCAAAAGAATTTTAAAATTACTTTACTTTTGGTATATTGTCAGTGATGATCGGGCTTTGTGGTGTGCATGGCTGGATGGTAATTGAATTAAGACAAAAAAAAAACTTAAGGTGAAGACACAATATTATTTTCAAGACTTTATTTTTATATTTTAAATTTTTTGACCTTATTAAATATTTACTTGCTTTCTAAGTTTTCCCTTCTATTCTCTCCATACCACCTTCATGAAGGAAAGTTGACATACTTTTTTCAGATTATTTTTTCTTAATGTTTCAAAAAGTATCTTGATTAGCAAAACAGCCAAAAAACTAGAAACTTTTCATTACAGTATAGTCATTTCCCCAACATCTTTCTGGCACTTGGCATCTGAGTATCTGCAGTGAAGCCAAGTTGGTTCCATTGGAAAATCCTCTGATGTTCTCCTTCCTAATCCTACTTTGTTTGTGCCACAACCTGGCCAGGTTAGGGAGCACATGCAATTTGACTTTCCAGCTTTCTTTTTGTTTCTGCCTTGACTTAATCAATTCGGAGTTGAGGAAAAGAAACTGTGCTTGATGAATAACAGAAATTGGTAAATACTTGGAACCTTGTGATGCATTTTCTAAGAAGCTATGGGGTGAAAGAATTAAGGAATAAAATGCAGAGAACTCAGCAGAGAATAAATACCATGGAAAGAAAGAGTGACAATAGTGGCCAGACATTTCAGTTCTTTTTAGTGACACTTTCTGATATAGTTTGACTGTGTCCCCACCCAAATGTCACCTGGAATTATATTTTCCACAATCCCTACATATTGTGGGAGGGACTCAGTGAGAAGTAATTGAATCTTGGGGGCAGTTACTCACATGCTGCTCTTCTCGTGATAGTGAGTGAGTTCTCATGAGATCTGATGGTTTTATAAGGGGCTTTTCCCCATTTTGCTCAGCACTTCTCCTTCCTGCCATCATATGAACAAGGATGTCCTTGCTTCACCTTCCACCATGATTGTAAGTTTCCTGAGGTCTCCCCAGCCATGCAGAACTGTGAGTCAATTCAACCTCTATTCTTTATAAATTACCCAGTCTTGGGTATTTCTTCATAGCAGCTTAAGAAGGAACTAATATACTTCCCAATCCAACCACAATTCTCAAAGGTTGTGGAAAACCAACAGTCCTTTTCCAGAGACATCAAGTGGGTCTGGATGCTTGCTCTTCACCACCAGCATTCTAATCCAAGGACAAATCATGTATTTAATATACAATATTGATTTGCAAATTTCTAGTTTACTAATTTTACTATTATTTTATAGTTATATTTATTACTTATTTTTTTTTAGAGATGGAGTCTTGCTCTGTTGCCAAGGCTGGAGTGCAGTGACACAATCTCACCTCACTGCAATCTTGACTTCCCGGCCTCTAGCAATCCTCGCACCTCTGCCCCTTGAGTAGCTGGAAGCACAGGCACACACCACCATGCCCAGCAAATTTTGTTCATTTTTTTTTGTAGAGATGGGGTCTTGCTATGTTGTCCAAGTTGGTTTTGAACTCTTGGCTTCAAGCAATCCTCTCACCTCAGCCTCTAAATGCTGAGATTATGGACGTGAACCACCATGCCTGGCCTATTTTATTGTTTTTCAAAAAGAATTTCAAGTCAGTCACGTAGCAGTATCTATATTATAAAGAATCAAATTTTTAAAAATCCTTTATTACTCTTTCATAGGATAAAAATGAAAAAGAGACATAATCTAGCCCCCTTTAAGAGGGCGCCCCACAAAGGCCAGGCATGTAAATTAGGTATAGCATATAGTATATAATGTAACCTAAAATAATGTTTAGCCATTTTTTCCAGAGCTGAGATTTGGCAATATTTACTACTCAGTTTTTTCACATTCCACATGGAATTTAATCTCTTCACATCAGAGAATCCAAACATTTATCTGAAGAAATTGCCCCAACACACACACACACACACACACACACACACACACACACAGAGAGAGAGAGAGAGAGGGAGAGAGAGAAAGAGAAAGAGACATGATTCACTTCACAAATGCCTGGACAATATATGCATACATCGCTCAGTTGATCTGAAATAGCAATGACGTCTTACATTATTAAGTGTTTTTATTACCCATATAATGTGTTACATTAAGTAATTAGAAGTAGTTGTCAAAATAAATTAAGTAAACTGCATTGCAATGTAAGAAGAAAAAGAAAAAGAGACTTGACAGCTACATATCCCTCCATCATTCGTAAATGAATTAAAAGACTCTGAGGTAATCTTCCTAAGCAGTTCCTTACTGAGATTAACATTAAAAAATAATCTTTATAGTTAAAATGCAATTATAGGATATCTCTGAGATCAATGCTACTCAAAGTGTGGTATGTAAACTATTTGTTTCCAAGTCCCACTGAGATTAGTTCAGAAAGAGAGGATAGGCATTTAAATAATTTTAAAGCAATTTGACAAGAGCAAGATATCCAACTGTGTGGTTTTGTATTTCACCAAAATATCAGTTGGTACTGAATTGAGAGGAAAACAAATCTTCTGTTAGAATCGCTTGAAAAGCACTGGTTTAAATAACGAAGAGAGCAGTTGCTCATGACTAAAAATCTAAACTACAAACTAAACAGGCATTGCATTTTTAATTAAATGGAATGATGGTAAACAGAACCCTATTTCTGTTCAAAATTTTTTAAATGGTGATTTGAACATCTTTGGGGTCAGGAGATCGAGACCATCCTGGCTAACACGGTGAAACCCCGTCTCTACTAAAAGTACAAAAGAAATTAGCCACACGTGGTGGCAGGCGCCTGTAATCCCAGCTACTCAGGAGGCTGAGGCAGGAGAATGACGTGAACCTGGGAGGCAGAGCTTGCAGCGAGCCAAGATCCTGCCACTGCACTCTAGTCTGGGCAATGGAGCGAGACTCCATCTCAAAAAAAAAAAAAAAAAAGGGTGATTTGAACATCTTGAACTATTGAATTTTACCTCAAATTAGATTGGGGTAAACACAGAGACAGACTGATGGGTGTGTGACCTGTGCATTCACACAGGTCCCTCCTCTCAGAAGGGTCCTACACTTCATTGAATACTCTGCTGCTGCCATCTTGAAATTTTTAATAACTTTATCTTTTAAAGTGTGTTTTGAAATCTAGTATGGTGATGGAACATGCATATGAGCAGAAGAGAGATGTGAAATGTACATAGTCACCCGTTCCTTGCAGCCCTGTTTGCACATGGACTTCAAGATGCCTTGTCAGCAAAGAATTCTGGTAGACCCACTTCTCCAAGGTGGGTTATTTTATTTTTCAGTTTTCTAATTTTTAAGATGAGGATTATATCTGCCCCATAGAATGATTATGAGGAATAAATGACAGATAGCATTTTTTATGCTGCCTGACACATAGTAACTATTTAGTCCACGTTAGCTAATCCCATATGTCACTAACTTCACCCTTTCACTATCATCTTGTTATGATTATTCCAAAATTCTGGTTCTCTCTTTTCTGTGAATGAAAATAACAGAGATGCTCAAAACACAAAAGAAATAATTAAGATAAGCAAAACAGAGTTTAAAGAGGAAGAAAAGTCAAAACTATTGTCCAATTTGTGTTTCTCACTCCAGATGCTGTGAATTTGGGGGCCAACATGGGAGTCTGGTAGATCTCTCATTTATTCTCATGCTGATACAAATGGATGAGTATTAAAACCAACCACCTCTTCCTTTTCAAACCTCTTTCTGACAGTTTACCTTGGCCACGGGCTTTGACACAGGATGGCCTCATAGGAGACATGGAATATGTAAGAAAGAGTTGTTTACTCACTCAAGAAGGACAGGACTAAGATATACTTCCTTTATTACAATGAGAAATATAAATTGTGTATCAATGTTTTTATTCTTCAATTTAAACACTGAATTTTATTAGTGAGCAGCATGTGTTTTGGCATTTTGATGACTGACATCCCAGGAGACTGAATGTTACTAGCTTGCATAATTCTTAGAAAGAGACTCCAGAAAAGCAGCCTGAGAACTAAGGATTCCAGAGGACAGCACCCAAAAGGCTACAACCTTGGAAGGAAGAGATGATTTGATGACTCTATGTCCCCCTTTACTTCCTATCCATTACTTTCTGACTTAGACCAATCAAACTCTTACTTCAAGAGGACCCATTCCATAACTTTCCCTTGTCTTTTCATATTTATAAGTAGTATTTATTTAATATGTGTCAGACACTATTCAAAGAATTTTATATGTAGGAACTCAGGACAAAACTACGAAGAAAACACTTTTATTATTATAACTATCTCAGAAGAAAGGACAGTGAAACACAGTGAGAGTAAATAATTTCCTGAAGGTTACCCAAGTAAAAGGTAGCAGAATCAGGATTCAAATGACTACAGCATTCCTGCTGTTCCACACCTGGTTTTACTGCAGATGCACCACTCAGGAAAATCAGATTTTGAATTAGCTCCGATTGTACTTGGTCAGTTCCCCCTCTCATTTCCCACAACTGGCACTTAGGACATGTCCAAGAATATTTTATGAATCACTGAGCACTTGCTAATCAAAGCATCCAGTGCAGATCTCTTTTCTGGCTTCCATTCCACGAGAATACACTCATCTTCTCCCAGATGTAGCATTAAGTATCATAGGAACTTAAATCAATATGACAGTATGAATTCACTATCCATTATTCTCTCCTTCTAGTCCCAGCTTCATAAGTGGGAGTACCATTTATCCCTTTGTCCAATTTGGAAACCTTGCTTCTCTTTGTCAATCCTTCATTACATCTGACACAGCAAAATCTTCTTCTCAAGCTACAAACACTTCCCATTGAGTAACAGTGGTAGGCATGTAATGATTTCCAATTTTACTACTCACTTTTGTCAAATTTATCTTTCTGACACTGATCATCCACTTACCCACTGTGGCAGGCAGAATGAACTCCCCTGTCCCCCAGAAGATGCCTGGGTGGGAATCCCTGAAAGCTGTGAATATGTTACCTTATATGGCAAAAGAGACTTTGCAGATATGATTAAGACCTTAAGATCAAGTGATATCCTGGATTTTCTAGAGGGCCCAATATAAACACATGGGTCTCTAAAAATAGAGACCCTTTACTTGCTGTGGTCAGAGGAAGGTATCTCTAGAAGAAGGGTCAGGGCAATGAAACTTGCTGACTTTGAAAAATGGAGGAAGAACCATGAGTCAAAGAATACAGGCAGTGTCTAGAAGATGGAAAAGTCAAGGAAACAAATTATCCTCAAAAGCTTCTAGAAAGAGATATAACTCTGCTAACATATTGATTTATCCCAGTAAGATCTGAGTTGGACTTTGTTTTCGTTTGTTTGTTTGTTTGTTTTTTGAGGCGGAGTCTCGCTCTGTCGCCCAGGCTGGAGTGCAGTGGCGCGATCTCAGCTCACTGCAAGCTCCGCCTCCTGGGTTCACGCCATTCTCCTGCCTCAGCCTCCCAAGTTGCTGGGACTACAGGCGCCCGCCACCACGCCTGGCTAATTTTTTGTATTTTTAGTAGAAACGGGGTTTCACCGTGTTAGCCAGGATGGTCTCGATCTCCCGACCTCGTGATCCGCCGGCCTCGGCCTCCCAAAGTGCTGGGATTACAGGGGTGAGCCACAATGCCCAGCCCGACCTGAGCTGGACTTCTGACTTAAGAGAACTGTAAGATAATAAGCTTATCTTGCTTTAAACTATCAAGTTTCTGGCAATTTGTTACAGCAGGAATAGAAAACTAATACATCCTCTATAAATCGTCTACTGATGCCCTAGAGATTTCAGGAAATCTTTCTTAATTTTTGTTGTCTGTCTTAGGTCATCTTATATTTTCTCACATAGTACCTATGTTTGTTTTTGTTTTTCTATCATAGCCCTTGTTTTATTTTCATGGTGGTGTCAGGGGCTAGAGTAGGGAAGGCAGGGAGGCTGGAGGAGAGCGAGGCTCCTGCCATCTGTAATTAGAAATGCATTTCCTTTCTGAAGCTAAAATCACAAAGCACATATACAATGAAAGTAATTAGCTATCTCAGAAACAAAACCAAAATATTTGTTTTTAAGTGTATGAAGTAAGATTTGTGAAATACCCAAATTCTTATTGAAGTAATTTGTTAGCAATATCAAGGAGAAAGAAATAAGATCGCAACTCAGAAAACAAATTGCAACAATTGTACTTTACTTCAGGAAAAAAAGAGACTATTTTGTAACTAAATGTATACCTAGAAGCAGAGGCAAATGCCCTGTGAAGCAATGAAGCTTAAACATAGCTATTTTCATGGCTCCTGAGAGACGCCTGAGAGGGTCACACATACTTCTAACATTTGCGTAACTGAGGCATTTCTGCTATAATTGGATAAGACTACTGGTTCTTAGCATTTCTCCATAACATTTTCCTTTCCATTCGGTGACACTGTGAGCACATGTTGTATTTGTAATTTCCTATTCTTCAATGGGGCTCCAAACCGTATGAGCTTCAGGTCATATAAAATTTGGATTCTGCTCTGTGTAATGAAAAGTGAAGATCAAATACAGCTTGGATTTGCCATTTAAGCCTGGTAGAAAGAAGAAAGTGCACAGCTTCAGAGACAAAGTTTTCTAGTCACTAGGGTGTATTGCCTTATTAAGGAGATGTTCTTTTGGATACCACTAAACTCAAAATACATGATTAATTTCTGTCACTCTGACAATTTTTTCAAGTGTAGCATTCCTTTAGAGGAAAGCACAATGATCTGCTGACAACACTTCCCAGATTGAATAAAAATGGTCTTTTCCACTGTAAAATAATATTTTGGAATTTTCGAACAGATGTGCCTATATGATAGCTAAAATATATATCTTCATTAATTACTTGCCATGTTGCCAGAATTTGTGGAGAGCAGCAGTGAAGAAGCTGGCTGTTTTCTCTTACAAAGCTTGCATGTTCATATGTGGGAAGGGGGCATGAAATAAACAAGTTAACAAATAAGTGAAGAAAATCATTGCCCATAGAGTTAGGGTGAAGGTCTTCGGGATGGGTGGTAACTCCAGGCTTCTTTGAAGCAATGGCATTTGAGTACAAACTTAGAAAGGAAGGAGCCTTTCCTGCAGAGATATCTGAATGGACGGTTTAAGGCAGAGGGAGAAACAGGTTCCAAAAACCTTAGATAGAGTCATGTTATAGGAGTTGTAAGATAATATTTTTCAAATTGGTCTGTGACCAATTTGTTGGCCTTGAAATCAATTCAGTGACATGCAACAATTTTCTTAAAGGAAATAGAACAGAAAAGAATAAGAAAAATCAAAGTGCATTGCATACGTTAAGAAAATAATTTTCATAAAATCATTGCTTCAGGGCTGTGTGTGTGTGTGTGTGTGTGTGTGAATATCTGTGTACTGGGTCATGGTATATAAACATTGTTTCCCCCTTTAGGTCCTAGTTAAAAAACAACAACAAAAACAAACAAACACACAAACAAAAAAACAACTTTGAAAGACATTGTTGTAGAGCTTATCAAGGGATCTGAATACTATTCCACATGAAATAAGACACTGAAGAAATCTTTTAAGCCACATATATACATACAAAGAAAGAATGTGAGCTGCTCAAAAGCTGAATCTACTGATTTACTTTCACTTCTTTAGCAAGTTCAGATTGATGTATTTGGAAAGCTGAAAATTATACCCTAGTTCATGGTGGATTTTATACCTGGGTGGCCCCTTTGAGGTTCAACTAGCCATCCTCCTCCTGGAGGCACCCACACTACATTAAGCTGCCTTGGGCAAACTGCAAAAAAGTACCCCCCAGGAATGGGCAAACAAAGAAAGGGGGTGCTTCCTCTGAAGTCTTGCAGCATGGTGATAACTTCCCCAGGGTGACCAGCTCACAAAGCTTGGCTTGCTCAAGCTGAGTTGCAGCCCCAGCTTTTCCCATCCAAGCACCCTTTCCTCTCCAGGAACTACACAGTCATGTGCAGGGGATACTCCCCCACTTCCTCTGCTTTGTGCCTCATCAGCCAAATTTCAATAGTATTTGCTATCTTGGATGCTAACTGCTTATTTGTCAGTCCTGGGATACTTAGGTAATTTAAACACTTAACATAGTGTGTGGTTTAAAATTCATTTTAAACCATAGTGTCTGGTTTAAAAATTCATTTTTAATAAAGAGAGTCATGGAAAAGTATCTGGGAATCAACAAAATCGTTATATTAGATGATAACGTCAGAAGCTAGATGTATGTGGCACATGGAACAACACAAAATAAAATCTAGCTGGGATAGCATTTGAGAGTCTGGCCAAATTTTGTCTGGCACTTTGAGAGTTTCTCTCATTCCCTTACACTTCAACTTGCTGATTTCAGATCTTGCTTTCCTCTAATACCCACTTTTCTTTCTTCTGGTCTGATTGTTGCTGGTTCTTTAGCTCCTGCTCTGACATTTCCACCAGTCATTTTATTCCAGCATTATTTTCCTTTGCTTTCCAATTCTCACCTCTTGGTTTGACCCCTCAGTATAATGGTGGATCCATCAATTTGGCCCATCTTGTCCTGCTGAAGGATTCATCTGTGGCATGTTAAACTCCCTAAATCTTGACATTCTCCTGTTCAGTGAGCCTGGTCAATCTCCACCCCTTTCACTGTCACCCAAATTATATTGACTCCCTACATTATATCTAACTTTAGCAAATGGAATCAGTCACCTGGTGTATCAAGCATTTTGAAATATTTATGACAGGTAGAACATATAAGGCTGTATATATCAGTAGTAATTAATGTTAAATAGTGCAAATTCACTTACACTAAGATAGTCATCATTACTTAATGAAAATGATTAATTTATACAGTACTCTCATACCTAGCACAATAAAAGATTACTTAAAATTCATATGACTCATTGAATACTATAATTAGGGAATTAAAAAGAGTATTTATGAAAAATAATTTTTATTATGAAGACTTAGCACAGATTGTGGCTCTAAATAATGTAATTTCAGCTGTGTTTAATCAGGGAGGAAAAAAGCACAGAACAAACTGTTGATCAAGATTCCAGTTTCTAGTTTAAGAGTTTCAATTTATTACTGGTTTGCTGGTTTGGAGATTCTGTGTCATAACAGATATCAAATAATATAAGAAGAAAATAAGTCACATATTTGATTCAGCAGCACTGCTTGAAAATACAATTTATTTATTTGTATGTTTTGTGTTTAGTTTACCAGGCATAGCAGAGCTTTTCAAAGGATATGGATTTTGGAATGTTTCCACTCAAATCTGAGCAATTGTGAATGCAAATGGGTCTGCTATTTAGGTCTGTCTCTTTGTGCCAACAAAAGTTAAATGATTAAATTTCAAAATCTCAATGAAGAATCAGAGTCAGGTTTAAGGACAATTATTTAGGTCTTGCTGTCTGTGCTCAAGGAATCACTTTTTCAATTTAGAGGCAAATTATAGGTAATGGAAAAATCACCAAGAATAAAGGCTTTCATTTGTACACATATGTATTAATTTTTTTGAATGTGGGACATGTACAAAACTTTTGTCAGTTATAATACCTATTGTATTTTTGTTCTTTCATCTCATTCACAGCCACTTACCGACTTACACATGTAAATACAGTTACTCTTACATATATTTTAAATCAAGCATTACTTTTGAAAGTGTGCCCCTGAGCCAAAGTGACACTAAGGCCAATAATATCAAATAAAGCCAAAGATCACAGGTGCCTGAAACCTGAACTTGTAAAGACTAGCAGCTGTTCATCAGAGTTGATCTGATCAGAGAGCAACGTGTTGGTTTTTAAAAGATTATTATTTTACTGATACTGATTTTCCTATTCTCGTTTCCATTAAAAATTGTCTTTCCAGCTTCTCTATTTTATGCTCTTAAAAAAAAATTCCATGAATATAAGATAGTCAAGTGTCAGAAGAGGCACCTTGGAGACGGTCTGACTTAAGTACTTCGAGATTACAAAAAGCCCCTGTGGGGGCATTCTTTCCGACTATTAAAAAATAATATTCTGCCCGGGCGTGGTGGCTCAAGCCTGTAATGCCAGCACATTGGGAGGCCGAGACGGGCGGATCACGAGGTCAGGAGATCGAGACCATCCTGGCTAACACGGTGAAACCCTGTCTCTACTAAAAAATTCAAAAAATCTAGCCGGGCGAGGTGGCGGGCGCCTGTAGTCCCAGCTACTTGGGAGGCTGAGGCAGGAGAATGGCGTAAACCCGGGAGGCGGAGCTTGCAATGAGCCGAGATCCGACCACTGCACTCCAGCCTGGGCGACAGAGCAAGCCTCTGTGTTAAAAAAAAAAAAAAAAAAAAATATATATATATATATATATATATATATATATATATATATTCCATTCAAAGATTAATTATTCACAGCAATTGTGCTCTTGAATAACTAATAATTATAATTTTATTAATTTTCTTCAATGAAAAGTTACATGTCTAAAACATTTAATAATTTACTTCTAGTATAAATCAACAGTTCTCAGATTTGGGGATTTTATAGACAGAAAATGTTCAAATAAAATAATATTGACATTTTCCCAGTAAGAGCAGTAAAACAATTAAACAAAACCAACCAACCAAACAAATAAGTATGACTGCCATCTATTGTAATTATAACTTAACAAAAACAATGTCATTTGACATTAAATAATGTATAACAGTTATAACCTTAGAATAAACAACAATCCTGTGAATTGATCAAATCTAAGTTTATGAAATACTCATCACAGGTAAAATGTATTTTATTTTGCCACACTCATAAAAATTTAGTCAAGAAACACATTGGTCCAGAGACTGATGTCAGATAACCACCACTATAGAGGCTTTTAAATGCTAAGTACATATTTTATCGGCACACAGGGAGCTTAATAAAGTGTCTTAATAATTACTTGCTCTAAACTCTAATTTTCTTATGTGTGAAATGAACAGAATAATGGGAACTACCTCATAGAGGTGTTGTGAGAATTCAATGAGTTAATACATCTATAAAACTCAATTGACTAATACACTTAAACCCAACGGGCTAATACAAAACCAAAAAAGGAGGGTTTGGGGCTTCATTGTATCTAAGATTTGATTCATCTCTAGAATATCCATCTTTCAAGTCTACACTAAATAACTCAAAAAACAGCTGTAAAATACTGATCTCTAAGTTTATAATATGCATGATGGAGTGTATAGGGAAATGTACTGCAATTTATAATGCATAATAAAAGAATTTACAGGAATAAATAGATGTATATTCCTGCACACAACAAATGTAATATAATGGTAGTTACAGAATTTAGGTAGTGGGCACATTTTAAATTCTTTTACATTTTCCACTGGACAACTATCTACTACTTGTTCACTAATAAAAAAAAAATTGTTAAAATAGGAAGCAATGAGATGCAGGCATTGTTTCAAACACTTATCTGGGAATTCCCATAGTTATATTTAAGGTTAGGATTTCTGCTGCTTGCCTCCATGTCCATAGTTGCTAGTTGTGATGGTGCCCCTATAGACACATAACCATGCTTGCCCAGAGGCTGTGGGAGGCTCTGGTGACTGCAGGGACAACTTGGCATCCAGTTCTCACTGATCTGACCAGGATGAACCTAGGGATGTTGGGGTGGTGGGGGAGTGAACTGAACAGAGAGTCTGGAAATAACTGAAAGTTGTAAGATGGTTTCTATTCTGGAGGCAAGTACTTCAAAAGTACTTGGTACAAATTTGACGATAAAGTTCAGGAGAAAAGTGTCATTAGTTGCAAAAACATGAGACAGAACAAAAATGTGCTGACTACATAACTTACTACAAAACACTTGTTTAGTAGTTTTATTCTGTGTTTTAAAAAAGTAATTTTTTATGTGTGCATATATATATGTGCATGTATGTCTGTGTGTATGTATAGATTTATATTTTGAAATAATGACTGTGAAACAATAAAATGTTTTTATGAGATGGTGCTATTTTTCATAATTCTATGTTTTCCTTATAATTTCAAACAAAACAAAGCTAAGATTTTTTAAAAGTATTTTTGCAACCTGTGTTTGAGATATGTTATGGCAATTAAAACCGAAAGAATAACTCCGTGTGAAATCAGAGCAGGCCTTCGTCGGAATGATTTTAATATCACCGGGAAATAATTATTATTTTATTTCTGAAATAAAGAAAAATACTTCAGATGTCTAAGTAAACCAATTTTAAAAAGAGAAGAAAGTCAATTGTATAAATATTCGGCATTCTGCAGAAAAGTTTGAGATGTTTTAGTGATATGTCTTCTCCTGGAGTCCAACTATTATAACTTCTGAGAAAGCTCTCAAAATGTGAAATACACTTATATAGTCACTACTTTCCTAAGCACAAATAATAAAATGAAGATCCATTTCAGGCAAAATAAATTCTGCTTCAATCACGTGGATATTTCCATTAAGTCTTTCTTGTTTTTAATTATTCAGATAATAATGGTAATTCTCTTATTTCTGTATAAGAACAATAACAGAAAAAATACTACCCTTCAATAATATTTTTCCATTAAAGGGTTAGGTCATAACAACAAGAGACTCATTGGGATTAACAGGAGGCAGAAATGGTGACTTTGGATGTATCAACAGATTGTTTAATATCCTAAATAGAAATTCAAAAAGAGAAAAAAAAAAAACACTTAGATCAAAGTGTTTTGGAGCTGGAAAATGCCCTTAGACATATGCCTTTATGAATGAAAAACTAATGCCCAAAACAGCTAAACGTATCACCTCACAAGTCCATTTCGGGGCCAGTTAAACGGCAGTCAGCTGATTTTGTAAAATTTCCCCACACCACACTGCCAGTAGCTCTAAAAGGCTGCCATTATTTTCCTGCATAGAAACGGGATGTTGGAAGGAAATCCATATACAAAATCATTTACCTTAATATGGGTAGATGTCTGTTTACATTCAGGGAGCAGTAAAAGATTATATTTAATTTTGAATTATTTACACGAAGCTTATGAAATTTCCATATCAGTTACAAATCATGTATTCTACCAAGCACAATAGGGAAGAATTTGAGTAACAGAGAATCCATCACTCTGATTTTCTTGGCTTCAGAACACTTAAATAAGAATTCAATACATAAAATATTTTGTTGTGTATCAGGCATTCTGCTGGCTGCTTCGTGGTACACATAAACCCTGTCCTCAAGAAGTTCTCAGTCTGCTAGATGGGAAGTATTGATGTATAAATATATGTACAAAGTTGTGTTTTGCAAGATGGATCACAGGAGAGAAAAACTGGGGAAAGGCATAAACTGGGAGGCACACTGGCCAAACCTAGAGAAGAAGCAGAACGAATAAGAGATGGGGCAGATGATGGCGAGGAAAGGGGGTGGGCAGTTGCAGGTAAAGACACAGGTAAGCTCAAATCTGAAACTTCTAGTGCATCAATTCGTCTTCCTTTCCCACTATCTCATTAAACCCTTTAAACAGTAGTAAAAACAAATGAAAGTGACAAAAAGGCCAAGTACAAAGAAACTGCTATAACATCAATCTCAACAAACTTGGCCGTCTTCCAGTGTCTTGGTGAATGTTACCATTAAGCCAAATCCAGGGACTCATCCTAGATTGCTCCTTGGCCTTCAATGCCCACATTCCATCATTCAAGCTCTAATAATTCTACCTCCAAAACAGGTACCTTTTTACATAGATTCCCCTCTATCCACACTGCACTGTTCTTGCCCTCCTCATCTCTTTCCTTTGAACTGTAGTATCTGGGTTTAGTCACTTCAATCCTCGACTCCATTGCCAGGATACTACAGAGTAGGATCATCAAGAAAATAAAATGCCAGCTCCATTGCCTGTCGTGAAAGGTATTTTGTGACCTGATCCTTCGGAATGTCACATGACCTCCTACTTCTTCCTTCCCTTTTCTACTTCCAGCTTTATTCTCCAAGAATATCAAAGATTGCTAGTTCTAGGAATGTGCCATGGTTTTGCATTCTTGTGCCTTTTCACTTGTGGAATACTAGCTAATGGGCAGTACTCTTTTTAGACCACATGACTGCACTAGTAAGTTGATGGATAAATAAATGAATTTATTGTAGCTCTGAGTTGAAATTTTCAGTGCCTCAAATAGAATGTGTTTTGTTCTTCTAAATGGTTCTCAACTAGATGGACCATTTAAACAACTAAGCACTGGCACTTGGTTAGGCAGTGGGAAAACAAGAACAATCACTTATAATCTCTGCAAACAATGTAGCATTCAATATTCAGAACAAGTCAGAAATTTAAAAATTTTATATAATGTTATAGGTCACAAACATGATATGATACATTAGTTACTGCTACTTCACATGTAATGAGAACCTAATAAATACTTGAAACAAGAAGGAAAGAAAGCAAAAAAGCAAACAAGAAAGAGAAGGAAAGAGAAAAAAATAGTTTGAATTTAAAGTTCAAGAGATATGGGCTTCTAACATATTTTAAGCCAAGAAAGTCTTGTGGAAACACTTTATAAGAAAATCCCACATGGAAAGGAAGTATATTATTCATTTCATACATATCCACAACGTATTTGCTCATTGCTAAATGCTTGGACTGTTGTAGGTGGAGGAGACATAGTAAAGAACAAGATAGATAAGGTCTCTGTCCTCTGCTATCTTACTGCTAGCAGAGAAGATAGATGCTAAGCAACAAGAGAGATTTTCAGATGGTATAAATAATAGAAAAGTACAGGTTTGGCTACTTATAATAGGGTGACTGAGGAAGCACCTGTGAGGAGGAGGTAATGCTTGAGTTGAGACCTGGATAAATGAAGAGCAATCCAGGCACAAAAAATATCACATGCACAGGCCCTTAAGTGGGAACAAACTTGCCAAATTCAAGAGACAGAATGAAGAAAAATGAGATAGTGGGTGCACAGTGTAAAATGAAGACAAAATAATAGGTTCAGTAGAAACTTAGAGGCATTTTTATAAATTGGTGAGGAGCTAATGGAGAATAGGTAGTATAGGTATTAAGCACGAATGTGATTGTTGTTTATCACCATAAACATACTCTGAGGACTGTGAAGTTCCTCCCTTTTCTCATGCCTGCATTCCACATAATTGGCACTAATTGCACTCCATTGCTTGGTTATCACTAATGGCATATACGTGTGTGCGTATGTATGTGTGTGTACATGTATATAACTGAATGATGCTCAGTTCAATTGAATAAACATTTGCTGAGCATAAATTATGTGCCCATCACTAAGTTTAGTGATAGAAGTACAAAAATGAAAGTTATGCATCTAGTCTTAGAGATTATTCAATGCAGAAAGAAAGGCAGGTTCACTCACATAATTTTAGAAGAATACATTACGTGCTAAGGTAGAAATATTAAGCATTGAGGGGAGGCCTGATTATTCCAGGCTGGTTGTTAGGGAAGGTTTCCTGGAAGAGGTGACACCTGAGTTTTGGGTTAATTAACCAGGCCAAAGAGGATATTCTGTGCAGAATGAAAGCACAAGCTAAAGAAGAGACCCATTTTCATGTAGATGGTGCATAGAAGGTAATTCAGGTCAGTATCACTAAAGCTTGAAGTAGGAACTGGGGACCAGTGAAAAATGAGATTTGTGACATAAACAAGAACTAGATCAAGAAAGTGTTCAAAGTCATTTAAAGCTATTCAAATACTATCCTGAGATCAATTAAAAGTCATTGATGGGTGTTGAAGAGTAGATTGAACCTAGTCAGATTTGCATTTTAAATATATCTCTGGCAGCTGGTGGGGAACATATTGGACATATTTTTCCCCAGCTACCATTCTGGAAGAGAATTGCTTTTCTAGAAATGCCAAATCTCTTCTGAATTCTTTAAACATTTTTTAAAAACATAATAGAAAAAATTTAAAGGAAGTTACCGATATTTTCCTCATAGTGTCCCACATTCTTTTTCAAATTCATTTATATTTTTAATGCATAATGGCAAAGGAGAAGAATTAAAAATGCGTTTTTTTAAAGCCAGTTATTCTGCCAATAGAAGCCTGAGATGGCCTGAGTTTTCTAATATTACTCATGTTTCAGATTCCAAGATTGCAGTGAATTCATCTGACCCAGATATGACAGAAGATCCTCTCTGATGAATATGTGCAACCTTTCTGAGCCTCTCTTTTGAAAACTTTACTCTTCTTCTGATTTGATTCCATAATTGGAAATTAAATGGAAACTCTTGCCTTCTTAAAAATATTGTAATTACATATTTTGTATTTATTTTACCTGAAGTTGTCCATTGCCATCTTATACCTCTTACTTAGGAGCGCTTGGCCTTGTGGCAACGCCCTGAAGCATCACTCTCTGTTCAAGGCACCACACACCTGCAGTGAGGATGCAGGGATTAGGTGTGTGTTTCAGATGTCCATATTAGGCTCAAGTTAGCTCACTGGTCTGGAAACTTCTAATACCTTCAGAATCATAGCCCAGCTTAAAGTTTTAGCCAATATTTCTCTGCACATTTCACTGATACTACAAATCAATCACTCTCCCATTCACCTCACCCATCGCTGCAGCAATTATTTTAAGAACTTGCGCTTCTGCCATTTTGTATTCACAATTGGCATAACTGGCTAATGAAAATATGATATTGTTTATAAGTACATTTCTCGACAGAGAAGATAAAAAGGGTCTTTTTTTTCTAACATTCAAAAAGATTTTTTTCCACACTAAAGACTAATGACTAAGCATTTGCAGAGTTTTATCCAGATAAAGATAAGAATAGTCTGAAGGGTTAATCTTTAAATTCCATTTTTGCTGCCCCTACTTTCCTCTTTTCAGTGTTTGCTGTTCCCCAACTTCTTCCATATCAAAGTCATTAAATATCAATACCACCAGTTTCTTCTTTAATCTAGGCCAAATATTCTTATGCTTTCTCCTCAAAGGATCATATGCATGAATGTGTTCGTATTCACTTGCTTACTTGTTCTTTCATTATTTAATTTATTTACTGAATTATTACACTTATTTATCTCAAATCAAAGTTTGAAAGACAATCTAGTACTATTAAAATCCCTGCATTAAGCACCAGAAACCTGGATGCAATTCCTAGGTTTGTAACAAACTGTGTGAACCTCACAGATAATTTAGCCTCCTTAGACCTTAGTTTACTTATCTAAAAATGGGATTGATTCAATCACTATCCACTTATTTTAATTAGGTCTTCAAAACCTCTTACAAAAGCTAATAACTGTTAACTCTCCAGAAAATTTAAAAATGCCCATACCCACATACATATACAATTTTGCATTTTACTTCTTGGGACTCATAGAATCCTAAAACCTGTGGATAAATGTCTCAGAGATTCACAGGTTCTTGGTTAAGAGCCATGAACTAAAAGGTCTCTACCTTTCTAGTTCTACAGACCCTTGCTTGTCAAGGTGTGGTTTCCAGAGTAGCAGTTTACTTAAGTGTTTGTTAGAAATCCCCCATCCCAACCCAGACCTATTGAATACGAATCTGCATTTTAACAATATCTTCAGGTGATTCACATGGACAGTGAAGTTTGAGAAGCACAGCTATAGTTTGGTTTAAATAAATGTCATATGAAAGCAGGAAGGAAGGTGGGATTATTATTAGGATGGATTGGAGGTGCTTTCCTTTTCTTTTGTCTCCTTTGATACTCCAAAATACAGACAAACCACAGCAATGATTTTTAATCTGGGACTCAGCTTCCTGGATGAACTGAAGAGCTCTCCAATGAAAGAAACTTAAGGTTCTGTCAGGAAGAAACACTAATTTACATTATGTTATATTTGAGTTAATAATAATCGTGATTAAATGTTCATGTTATTTGGGGAAGTTATCACCGCTAAAGGCCCTACTGACAAAATGGGAAGAACTGAAACCCAAACAATTAGTTCAACTAAGCAATTCTACTGATAGTCATTTATGTGAATTACTTAGCATTTATGCCTAATAATCATCTGCACCATCATGATTATGCAAACCATGAATAGACTCAATGTATCAGATTAACATTGCTCTTGGTTTTATTTAATTATAATAGCAAATTTCAGATATATGTTTACTCTTCATAATTTGTTACTCTTGCAGCATGGAAATCTGCTTAGAACCTTACAAAATTAAGGCAAATATTATTTTTAAAGAACATCTTGAATGAAAATTATGTTCTCAATATTAAGCTATTTATTTAGCATTTATATAGAATCTCTATTCTGAAGTGTAAATGTTTTGGCTCAAAATATATGAGAAATCTAAAACCAAAAGTATTCTTTTGCAGATGGGAACTTTCCTAATATATCTACTTAAAATTAAGGTATCTTTTGAAGTTCTCCTGGGTAAATATTACATTACATTGGTCTTCAAAACTGTGGGACAATATTTCCAAAATCACCTCTTAAAATGGAAGAAATTAAATGTATTAGATGAATGAATTAAGAGATAACAGGAAGCTGAATTAGATATAGGAGAAAATAAGGTTATGGGTGCAAAGGAAGACGAGATGAAGAGTGTGAACTTCATGTCTAAATACAGAGTGACATTTACTGTTCCAAGAAAAGAAACAGGGGAGGAAATAATTTGTTTTCATTGCATTTATGCATTTTTTGTCATGTCAATAATAGTAATTCAGTAATGCTCCCAAAATAAATAGGATCTCTTCTCTCTCTCTGACTTCCTCATTCTCTCTTCATCTCTCTTTTTTCCTCATTTCCTCTTTCCCTCCCTCTCTCTCCTCATATGGGTAATAGCACATTTTGGTTTTATGGAAAGGATATAATCTATTATAGAGGATGATTATATCATTTTTTTCTAACAAAGGTTTCTTCTCTTTACTAACTTCATCACCTTAAGTGAATTAATTGAACTGATGACTTTTTGTCCCTCTTTTATCAGAGCTTTTAGAAAAGTGTGGCTAATTTGCCTATGTTCTCTTATTTAAATCATTTGCTTATCTCCTCTTATCCAAACCACTGGTACCTTGTAGTTCCCAAACTACTTTTCTCATGCTTCTGCTTTGTAATAGGCCATCGTTCCAAAACTGGTCTTTCTTACAAAGTTAAAAGTTGAAAAAGCAAGAGAAATCATGGCTAATTTCTTTTTTTCACCGCCAGTTAAGAGTTTTTGTAACTTTCTTTGCACCTGTTAAGCAAGCACTCTGGGTTCGATGCAGGGGTAAGTTTGGGGTCTGGATTGGCATAATTTAGGGCATAAGGATGTAGGCGGTGGTTTTCTAAGCACATATTTAAATTTCCCTTATAGTAGTAAGTGTGTGATACAGAACCACTCTGTTCTGTTGCATCTCAAACGGATTCATGCTGGTTGACTCATTTCCTAATCTAGGGCATTTACTTTCACTGAAATATGTACACACTAGTTTAATAGAAATTATTAAATAAACACAATAATTTAAAAAATAATGTAAGAACATGTACTGCTCCTTACATGAATTATAATTTACAGTATTGCTTTTTTGTTTTTCTGCTTTTTTTTCTCTGCCAGTTTGATTTCATATTGGATATTGGATATAATCCTAAATAAAACAGGGACAGTATAAGTAGGTAATAGGGGTATAGTGCCTAACCATAACCTCATAGGCAATTATCTTTTAGTAACAGTTATAATGATAAAATGCTCCTCTACTCCTTCTAATGATGACATCTTCCCAAGTTGGTACAGAGGTTGCCTCTGCTCCTGTGCCTGCTTCATTCAGAAGGATGATGTGCTAGAGGAAGGAGCCAAAAGATATGAAGATCAAGAACTAAGATGAAAATAAGAAAAGAATACTGAAAAAGTGCTACCAATGGGAAGTCAGATTGATCCTGCTTATCCAGCACTGTATAGAGTTTATATTTTCTGTCTTCTTGTTTGTTCTATGGTTTCCCTTCCTAAGTTAAATGTCCGTATCCCTTTTATTAAATTTTGGAGGTTTTTTTCTGAATTTAGGGTGTTTAAGTAAGTTTAGGATGAATGCATGTGTGTGTGTGTATTTGTGTATATATTTAATGAATGTGTGTTTTTATATGTAAGCATATATATGTATATGTGCATCTGCATGTGAGTATATTTGTATATGTGTTTACATATTTGCTAGTTTGTATTTGTATGTACATAAGAACAAATATGTGTTTGAATTTGAGTGTGTATGAATATTTATATTTTGGTATATCGGAAGACAAATTTATGAAAGAAGACAGCTTGTCTATATAATTGTTTAGTTTGAAAAAATGAGGTTTCTAACATATTCTGTGCTGTTTATACAACTAGTCTGTGTCAATACGTTTTTATGTGCCTCAGGAAAATAATTTTAGAGTGAAGGGAAATTGACCTTGGACAGTTTTCCAGGGATTTGGACAATTTTCAGCCTATGTAATTAATTATTTCTTATATGTTTTCTGGACCTGCTGTTTCAATTGAATGTGGAGTCATTTCCCTTTATCAGTAATTTTATTCTATCTGTGAATTTCTGTACCCAATTTTAATGGTGGCACTGTCTCATCAATCAGGAAAATACTTCTATTCAATAGAAGTTCACTAACTGTTTAGCAGCTTTAATTAGTGATCAAAGAGTTCTCAGTGAGACTGAGATGTAAGGTCTCATAAGCTGAAAAGTATTACAATTACTCTTTCTTCAGTGAAACTCAATCTAATATATTCAAATTCTTAGAACAAAGCTTGGCAGTGGTTATGAAACTACTGATAACAATAAGCTTTTAATATTTTTTCATACTTTTACTAGCAGAGTGGTTTGCTTTTACGCTTCCTTTCTTTTTATCTGCATAAGGTGTAATTAATTATACAGAATTTCAATTCTCATTGTAGAGAGCTGGAAACCACATGTAGTTGTTCTTAATAGCTTGGATTCTCTTCCTAGCAGCCTAGGAACTTCTTTCCGGGAATCAAAAAACTGTCATGCCGAGTTGAACAGGATGCAAATCTGGCCTGAAGTTTTCTTACAATTGCTCTAATAACACGTACTGTTCCCCTACTCCTCAGGTTGCCATTAGGAATAAAAGCATATTATCTCAGTAGGATGCTGTTATCTCTCCGGTTACACACCCTGCCTATAGACAGGGCCAGGCTTAAATCGGAACCTGAAACACTGTGAGACCACATGGACGGAGATAATGACGAAGGGACTCCCAGTTTACATAACCTGGTAAAGAACAGGGAGTTCTGAAAAGAAAATATGGGTAAATTTTACTGCCTACTTTCATGTATAGAAAATTATATTACATTTCCCCCTACTGTTATAACTTTGAAAACATTAAAATTTTCAAAGTTATATTTTCAAAGAATTTTTTTGAACTAGGTATCTAGGAGAGTAAAATTTAAAGAAGTAATGTACTCTAGAGTTACTCAAATATTTAATATGTAGCATACAAGCATATTTGAGTACTCCTTCCTTTCTTTTCTTTCCTTACTATTTATTGTCTTTCTAGTGTCCTTTACTTTATTAAAAGTTAACATGCACTATGAGAAAAAAATTAGTGACTGAATGAGATTGGAAACATAAAATTAAACAAGAACATTCATAAATTAAGTTACATAATTTAAAAATGCATATCGTAGTCTCTCTGTAGTCATTAGGGATAGAAAGTTGACACTGAGTTTCATAGCAGCCATTAAAAAGAGGTTCATTCAATAAAATCAGTAACAAAATAATTACGGCTCCTCCAGAAAACAAAGTGTGAGAAACATTCTCCTGTAGATTATCATAAAAGGACTCTGTATTATGTAGTAAACTGGATTTTTTTAAAAAACGACCTTATTTTAAATGTAACAGTATGTTTCCCAGGGCTCAGTGTAAACTGAAAACATAATGCAGATACATCAGTTCTGCAAAAGGTGAGAATAATGCTGTCTTGGTACACAGGTCTCAAGTTTAGAATATTTAAAGGAAGAACTGCAAACTGAAAAGCCATAGGCCATATGGGGCTACAGATTTTTATTTAGTTAGTTCGAATGCCTGGGAATGAGTATTTCTCAAACTAACTGAAATAAAATCCTAGTTTTGTTTTAAAATTCTTATCCATCAAGAATTTTGTAAAATATACTGAGAAATAAATTATTAGGAAAAATATATTTTAAAAGACTTAAAAATAGAAGTAAAGTATTTAAATTTGGGGCCAATTTCCTTAGAGCAATAGTCAGTTCTCCAAAATGTACTAATCAATATAACTAAGTTTTTGATGAATAGTAGATGGAGCAGGTCAAAGGTATGCTTCCTTATAAATTGCTAGGGAATAAATATTCTGTTGCTTTATTGAAGGATACACTATCTGTTAAATAATTACTGTCCAGTTGTGGGCAGATAATCTTTTACTAGTCTAATTTGCTACACTGGGCCATGATCTTGGGGGGTAGTCACCCTAACTCTACATAAAGGGAAGTTCTCCCAGTATATGATTACTAGTCTGACTGCAATGCTTAATAGCACCAGCAAACCATGCAACCTCTCTGAATTACAATTTTCTTATCTCCTAATCTGTCTCAACAGCCTTTCCCAATAACTCTTCAAGGTTAGGGTTAGATTACGATTATTGAATTTAATAAAGATTGCAGTAATATAGATGTGTGTCAATACTTTGGAATAATGAAAAATGTTATTTACCAAAATTAGGTTGTTTACACACATATACTCAAATGTTCAAATTGCCAGGAATTAAAAATATGTGAAATAATCATCTCTAGGCACTGTTAGAAAGTGCCTAATATGTAGACCTACCTAATGGGAATTCTTTCATTCTTCCACTCACAATTTTTTTTAATCAGGCTTATTGAAATATGATTTGCAAACAGATTATTAATCTTTTTAAAGTGGCAAGTTCTATGAATTTTGACAAAGGCCTACAGACCACCAGTGAATATCAAGATATAGCACAGTTCCATCACCCCCAAAATCTTTCTTCTTGTCATTTTAAAATCAGCCTCTACTTCCCACCCTAACCCCTGGGAACCACTGATACGTTTTCTGTTCCTAAGTTTTTATTTTATTTTTTTAATGTCATATAAATGTAATTGCGCAGCGTGTAGCCTTTTGAGTACAATTTTTCACTGGGCAGTAGTTCAATCCTTTTTATTGTTAAGTAGTATGCCATTGTATGAATATACCAGTTTGTTATTTATTCAGCAGTTGATAGACATTTAGGTTGTTTCTAGTTTTTGGCAAGTATGGGTATTCATTCACACTTAAATATTCATTATGTTTGTATGCAGAAACACATGTTCATTCTACTTGAGCAAATACCTAGAAATGGTATTGCTGGGTCAGGTATCTGTATTTTTAACTTTATAAGGCACTATTAAACAGTTTCCAAAATTGCAGTACCATTTTGCATCCCTTCCAGCAATGTACCAGTGTTCCAACTGGTCCACATTTTCACTCGGACTTGGTAAGGTCATGTTTTTGTTTGTTTGTTCTGTTTTTGTTTTGCTTTAATAGCTATACAGTGGTATCTTACTCCAATTTTAATTTGCTTAATTTTCTTAGTAATTATCAGTGTTGAACATCTTTTCACTACTTTTTTTGCCAACCACATATCTCCATTGTTAAAATGTCTGTTCAAATATTTTGCAACTTGTTTTATTGGGTTATTTGGTTTTGTTCATTGAATTGTGATAATTCTTTATATATCCTGCATATCAGTCCTTTATGATATGTATTTTGTAAGTATTTTCTTCCATATTCTGTTGTTATTGGGTGGAGTATCCTATAATTATTAGTTATGTCAAATTGGTTGAGGACGTTGTTCAGGCCATCTATACAGTTACTGATTTCTATTTGTTCTATTAACTACAGAGGAGTTCTAGTCATTAGAAAAATCCACAGTTGTGGACTTATCTTTTTATCCTTTCAGTTTGATCAATTTTGCTTCTTGGATTCTGAAACTCTGTTCTTAGCTGCACACATATTTGGGATTGTTGTTGGTAAATTCATCCACTTATTATAGAATTTGTGATCTGTGATAATATTTCCTTTCACTTCTCACCTTCATTTCGATCTTTCCTGAACTTTCAATTTTTCTGCCATTATTCTCCATCCTTTCATGCAGATTGCCCACTTTTTCCTATTAGGTTCTTTAATACATTAGTCATAGTCCCTGTTTGATAATTTCAACTCCTGGGTCATCCCTAAATCTGGTTTTGTTCATTGCTTAAAGTTGACAATGGCTTTTTTTTTTTCTTAAGTTTTTGTATATCTTATAATTTTTCAATTAAATGTCAAATATCAAGTGCAAAATAATTGGGAACGATGCCAATCATTTATACCTAGAAACAGAGTATACTCTTGCTACTCTAAAGTCATTAGTTTGGGGCATTGAGTTAAGCTAGTCAAGAGCTGACCTTTAGGGTGCCAAAGACTACATTCCTCTAGCCTTGTGCTTAGGATATGGGATGCGAGCTTGAATAGACTGGGATTTTGTGTTTTATCTGAAGTGGCAGCCAATCCCTTACTCTGCACCTGTTTTGCCAACAGGCTCCCTCCTGTCCCCCACCCTGCTTCCAACATTTCTCATAAGTACCTGGTGGAAGTCCACATAAAAGCCCCAATGGGTGACATCAGATTACCCTTTTGTCAGGGATTACCAGAGTTTCTAAACTGTCAGTCTTTAGCAATTTGTAACAATTTTAGCTTTTTACAGAATTTCTTGTTAGATAATTTAAATAATAATTTTTATCATCGCTTGTATGACAGCCAGGTCCTATTCTATTCTCTGCCATGTATGACACTATCCCCATGACTCATTTCTCAGTGGAGGAACCTATCATTTCCTGAAAACCTAGATATTTGTTTGCCCAGTGAACTCAGTTTTATAAGAGTTTTAACAAAAGTTATAGTTTTGTAGTTCATCTGGCTTTGTCTTGTGAGGCTGGGATTGACACTGTTTCCAGTTTTGTTCATCCTAGTTAAAAGAGGAACTCCTTTTGTTCATGAGTTTTAATTCTTGTGGAAAAAATGTTATACCACTGTGATTTAATAATTATTAAAACAGATACCTTCTTTTCTAAGTACTTACTTCATATTGTCATGGAAAGTATGATTCTAATTTACTCTTCAGTGCTCATTATATGCTTCTTCCTGCATTACTATATAATATTCTGAAAGTTCCAAAATTCTCCAAGTTGCTGATTATCAGATTGGATTTTCTAATTGTCATTTGCTAACTGTCTATTTGGAAAATAGACTCATTTTATTTGTTACAAGCTGAAATGAATGTGTCTTCTTAAATTCTTAAGTATGGAGAAAATGTAACATTTGTTGAATGAAAATTTACAGTGCCAGTCAGTTTTAAAGATTTCCACATATTATCTAATTCTACATTCAAAATAATTAAGCAAGTTGTTATGTAGTAGGAAAAAGAGTCTTAGATATACTAAGAAATTTGACTTTAGTCTTTCAGCTAAATAGTTGATAATTATCTTTGTTTAATTAAAAATGTGAAATGTTACTTAATGTTTAATTAAGCATTACTTTGCCATTAAAAGTCATGGCCAAAACTGCAATGACTTTTGCACCAATTGAATAGTTAACTCAATAAAGAAGTAAGAATTTAAACCCAATATCTGGTTACAGTTCTGTGGTTTTTTTCTTTTTTCTATGTAATGCAATGTTTCCATGAAGCCCTATTATAACATAGGTAAATATTTGTCTTTATTATTCTAGAACTTGCTACTTTGCCCCCTCTTATCTCCATATATTTCTATGTTTTCCTATTGTTTGATATCTTCCTCTTTTCTTCTGCACGAGATTGCCACTGACATGCTCCAAGCAAGCCAGTCATATCCTGACCTTCCATGCTTCCCATAAAAACATATCTTTCTTTTGTTTCATTCATTCCAACCTTTTTGTTCTCTGAAATGATACACATATTTTTTAAGTTCTAAGGTATTCACCTGTTAATGTTGCTATTAAATAACAAGGCAGTGTAGGGACAAAAAAGTTACGAAGACCTGTTTTATATGAAGAAAACAGCAAAACATTGGCTAATCAAAGTCCAAGAATTTAGAATTCTTAAATTTCCAAAATGGCTCTGGAAAAAAAAGCAGCAAAATACAGCCCTTGAAGTGAAGTGAAGATACAGCCAGTCCTTAGATAATCAACAAATAGAGAATAAGAGCCAGAGAACCCATCACTTTATCTGATCCTTCAAGTTCACTGCCCAGAAGGAAAGGGCAGCTGTCCCTTAGAGACAGTCCTTTTGTTTATGTTTTTGTTGTTTTTAGAATATGAGTAAGCAATAAAAGTCAGAAGAAATTGGAAAATTAGAGAAAAGAGGAAGGGGAGAAATGCACCAGATTTCAGGGTTGGCAGCACTGGTGATAATGACAATAATGATTAGGTGGGGTAGTGACAGAAACTGCAAAGGTAGGTATGAGCAGCAGACATCTATCTGAATGCAAGAGAAACAAAAAACTATGACAAAGAAATAAAGAAAGAACATCTGTCCATCAGGGCAGAGAAAGGGACATGTATTCATCTTCAGTCTACCTCTTTGAAAAAGGGGAAAGGCAAGATGCTTTGAAATTTCTAATGCAGCATTAGAATAGAAGTCAATTCTGGATAATATAAATAAGTGACTCCAAACCTTTTGATAATTAAACAAAGTCTTACATTTAATTTTGTGGCCCTCTCTTCGATGTCTAAAAGTATAAAAGCGATATAAAATCTTAAAGTTTCACTATACATGCAAAATTTTAGATGTTTCGGGGTGTCTCAAAACTAGGAATGAGTATCAGGATATAAATATTTACATGACTATAAGTAAAACAATGGTCATTAAGAAATTTTATAAATTATTTCAGCTCAAATATTCTTTACATCTTCCATTCAGTTATTCCTCATGGGACATAATTGTCTGAAATATCTGAAAGTAAATTCAACATTAACAGACACTGTTACTTTCAGTTCATCTCTACTAGCATTATTGGATACTCACCATGCTTCATTTGGGGTGGTAGGCGCTAAGAGAACAAAGAGTAATAAGCAACAAGGTTTAATTTCAGAGTAATCCAGTCAGGGAAACATAAATATATAAGGCCAACATGATGTTGTAAAGGCACAAAATGGTACAAATGAACCTGCCATTGTGTCAATACAGAGAAAGGTATGTGTCCAAGCCTAGTGCATAGGAGATGACTATTAGAGATGACAATTATGCTCAGTCTTGAAAAAATTAAACATATTAAAGCAGCATCGCACCTTTTTGTTTTGATTATTTAGGAAAATTTTGACACCTTTCAAACTATAAAGCATTGGAGAAACATTACGGCCATGGGAAACATGTAATAACACATTTTTGCTTAATGATTTTGATTTACAATACACTGTAATTACACAAAATATATATTTAATATATTTTGTGGTTTAGGCTCAAATTTTTACTTCCTTATAGAAATTCTTAATTCTTTAACATGCCCTGTGCTGTAACCTATATAGGTTATAGTCAGGAATTACTAATTAAGACTCTAATATTGCAGTTTAAATACAATATATTTGCTCCAAAAGCTTCCTTCTTATTTTCTATCTTAGTGAAAGGTTCATCAATCTCAGGTAACAAAAGTTTAATGCATTCCATCATGAGGAAATAGCAAGGATGAACATATATCGTACCACAGATAAGAAGCCTATCCAAACAGTCACTTATTGAAGTCTTTCGTCACTACTGGGAGACAATTTCCCATGGGTCTTTCACATTTCTGCACATCTTATGAAAGAATCATTGGCTGCTTTTGTTTTGAACTATTTTAAAAAGATGTTTGTAAAGCAGACAGCCTTAGAGGACAGAAATAGTATCTTCTGGAACAAAGGGAGGCATGCTCATTGCCCATTATAAAAGGGTAGAATTCCTTAAATTCAGGGTCTTTTTGTTTGTAATGTGTATACTTTATGTTGCCTTGTGGAAATCGGGACCCAGGGAACAGGACAAAAATGTTGATATTTTTGCTACTGCTATTGCAGTAAAAAATAAATTGTCCTTCACCTCTGACCTAGGAGTCTATTGTTTTCTACCAGCATCCTTTCAACTGTGGCAGGTTTTCATGTTAACTTGTGAGCAGGGAAAACTCTCCGACGCTTCAGAGATTTTTATAACGTTAGTGAGGAGGATGGGAAGCTGACAAACTCATGGCTTTCTGGAAGAGGAAAGATGAGAGCCCTGCAGACCTACTAAATATTAAAAGTTAATTGGGTTATGCCATGAACCACCACCACATCACTTGAAACTAATAGTACGTATGAAGTCTCTCTCCTTCCCTTCTCTCTGATTCCTCTCTGTCCCTCTACCATGACCTCGTTTATTTAAACAGAAACATAACTAGGGTCAGGGTATCCATATACCCTGATAAATATCAAAGGACATATGCACTCATCCATGAATGTTGAGAAATTTCAGGAAAATAAATATTTGAGAGAAGTCCTTAGGAATCAGTAACATAGATGTTTACAAATTATATGGGCCACTAGGCAATAGACAGTCTTTAACTTCTTTCCCTTTTAATGAGGAGGAATCAAGGAGGTCATTGTAAGCTAAATAACAAAAATAGGTAAAGTATGGATGCCAGAATTTTTCTCTAAATGGAACAAGTTCCTTGTCTGAGACTGGAATCTGGAGTCCAGTCTCAGACCTGCAGCACTGTAACAACTAATACTAAGATTTGCACTGGGTAGGCAGAAGCTTCTACCTTCTTTCAGACAATAGTTAAGAGTAATGTGTACATATACTGAGTGTGAAAAGGGGAACTCCATAACCAGAAACCAGGTGAATCATTAGAATTTTGGCTCACAATGGAAAGGAGGGGTTATGGATCATATTGCTTCTCAAGGAATCATGGCAAATGCTGCGTTGACTTACAGCTAAATCTCTCCTTCATGTCAACCGTAGGTCCACTTGGAAGTAATGAGAAAATCTATCCAAGCTTTTTGCAGCGGGACTTTGCTGCTATAAGAAAGCTTTACTCCTCTGGAGGAGATTTTTCTGAGACAGAAAAACTCCTGTGGAAAACCACAGATAAGGCATTGACTAGTATTTGGGCTCTTACTGGCCTGGATTGTGTCTAGAATTCTGATAAAATTGACCCACTAGAAAATTGAGAAAGAGACCCAAAGAAACCTAGGTACATTCTTGAGGTCATCAACACTGTGCAGAGAAACTTCCCTATCCTTGATGCTGAAACTGGGAGAGCTTAACAGATACAAGATAATGGGGCAGCTAATGCTCTAAAGTAAGGTGGATGCTTTGAAGTCACCACTGTGTCAGCCAAGACTGAGTCAGCCAGAGGTCACAAACCCCATACCCTAGCAAAAACAGCAATGTATCTGTGGCTTCTGAGTCAAGGGATTCCCAAGGATGAAATAAACGGTGCCAGCCCCAAGAGTCCTGCTCCCAATATAGAGTATTGGGTGCACAACAATATTCTAAGTTAATTTGGTTACGCCATGAGCCACTGCTGTATCATTGGAACTGGGATAGTACATATGAAGTCTCTCTCCTCCCTTGCCCTCTGATTCTTCTATGCCCCTCGCCCATAATCTCAGCTTATTTAAAGAGAAACATGACTACAGGTCAGGGTATCCCTATTCCCAATGGGTATCAAATGACATATGCACCTATCCAAGAATGTTGAGGAATTTCAGGAAAATAAGGGAATAAAACTTTTAGGATATTTGGATATGGACACACAAGTCACGTTTTAAACTGGATTTATAGAAAGAAAAAGATTGTCTGATTTAGCTAATGGGGTTTAAGCAGGATTCACAGTGGGAAAGGCAAGCTAACATGATCTCATGAGTGGAGCCCTTTGGGCAATTCAATGTACTGTTGTTTTTTTCTATATCCGATTGTATAGTAATTAATATATTAAGTGCTTATACTTCATCATCAGTTAAGTGCCTGGGGAGATTATCACAATTGGGAAAGGCCAAATGTAGTGAAGTGTTAATAGGACACGTAAATCAATTTCTGGTCTTGTTCTCTACTTCCGCCCAGATGATCCAACAAAAACAGTATAAAGAAAAAGAGGGGCCGGGCGCGGTGGCTCACGCCTGTAATCCCAGCACTTTGGGAGGCCGAGGCGGGCGGATCATGAGGTCAGGAAATCGAGACCATCCTGGCGAACATGGTGAAATCCCGTCTGTACTACAAATACAAAAAATAAAAAATTAGCCGGGCGTGGTGGCGGGCACCTATAGTCCCAGCTTCTAGGGAGACTGAGGCAGGAGAATGGCGTGAACCCGGGAGGTGGCGGAGTTTGCAGTGAGCGGAGATAGCGCCACTGCACTCCAGCCTGGGCGACAGAGCGAGACTCTGTCTCAAAAAAAAAAAAAAAGGAAAAGAAAAAGAGAAAAGAAAATCAGGCCTTGATTGCAGACTCGAAGGGAACATGGGCGCTAAGAGATGCAATATTTTAATACAGCAGCACTGTACGATCAGTGAAACAGGGTAATGAGAGCTAGAAACTTAGAAGAGATTATCGCCAACTGAATCAAGTTGTTAGTCTCACAATCCCAACTATCCATGTAACTGAATCCATTGCACAGACTAAACTCTTGGTATGCTGTCTTGGACTGTACCAATGCCAGCTTTTCTATACCGCTGGCTTCTGAGGACAAAGATCAAGTCACATTCATGTGACATAGCCACCAATATACATTTGTAGTTACCTCCCAAGTTACTACAGGTTACTCCCAGGGGTACCAAGATTCCTCTGCCATTTGCCATCAGTAGTACATAGGTCAGCATGAATGTCCCTACTCTCTATGGTGCAAAGCTTTCACTCTACAGATGATGTCCTGTTAATGAGCCAGTCAGGAGCTTCCATTGCAATGGTCTTGACTGTGGTGCTAACACACTTCTATCAACCACGGCAGCTGATAAATTCTGAAAAAAAAATCAGGGTTCCAATTGTCAAATAAAGTTTCTTGGGACTATATGAGCAGATTCACAATGTTCAATCCTTCTGGTAGTCAAAGAAAAACTGCTGTCTCTTCATTCGCTACAAACAAAAACAATGTTCAGGATCTTACTGGAACCTTTGGGTACTGGAGATGGTATGTTCTTCACTTGGAAATTCTACTCGGACTTCTATATTAACTGGTCCAAAACATCAGCATCTCTGAATGAAGCATAAACCAACACACTGTGTTAGCAGGCTGTGGCCTTCTCTTGACATTTGGGGTCCCACATCCCTAATTAACCTGTAAGCTACCAGTTTCTGTGACTAATGATTTTTCTAATTGGAGCCCCAGGAAAATGTAAGCAGCTTCCATTCACAGGAGCCCTTTGGGATTTTGGACAGATCACCTCCTTAACATACAGGATATACTCCTACCAGGTACACCTCATTTGAAAAGTAGCTATTAGCTTGCTGCTGGGCTCTTGTCAGAACTGAACTCCTGTTCCTGAAGACCCTATGACTGTCTGGCATACTATTTTCATTTTGGGGTGTACCAATTCAGATTCAATGACAAACAAAGATAAAAAGGGGTCCTATGAACCTTGCTTATCAAATAGAAAGAGTATATTCCAGCTTGTAGCTCGCCCGGCTTTCCAGTGGCATCTCAGCTTTACATGAGAAAGTGGTTCACTCAACTGTTGCAAGTGCCTTAAATTTAACTCTCTACCAGACCTGCCATCCCACACCAGACAGCTCGGACCATGATTTGATCTACATTCACCTTAGCCATAGCAAAAAATCCATTGGAAATAGAGGAGATGGTCTCAGCTTCTGTATTTCCCATGCGATACCTGTCAACACCTCCAGATGTCTTTCCCACGCCCATTTCTGTAACTCTTGCTTAACCATTCAGTGCAGACAGACAAACACCATTAAGCTGTTGTTTTAGACAAATAGGACAAGTTGGATTGACTGCCTTCATGCAGCCTTTTCAAAACAAGGAGTACAACCAGTCACTCATACTTAACTTAGTGGGTTAAATTAATCTCAGATCCTGTAGGACCCTTGAAAGTCAGCAGGAATTGACTAGTGAAATAGCTCAGTTGGCTCCCTACAGTGACACATCGTTATCATTAACACCTGTGTCTTGTAGCTCATCTCATGTCACAGATTTCCCCATTTTTCCCTGAGGCTCTCTAATCACATTACCCATGTAACTCAGTCACTTTCTTCACACAATGAATGTCATGAAAACATAAAGTAGTAAAGAATTCATAAAACAGTCAACAAGTTAGGAGGTATATTTTTCCCTCTTATGTAAAAATCAAATACTTTATTTTTTTCTCTTGGTAAACCAATATTGAACATAAATGAATCACATCTTTCATGGGCGTAAGCTGTTCCTATTATAGCATAATTCAGGCACCTTCAGAAGCTGTTTGAGGCCATTATATTTTCCAATAACATAAATATTATAAACTTTGTCTGGGTATAAAAGTAATTATCCAGTCCATGTTCTAGATCAGATGACATGTAATACATATTATTTAAATGCTGCCATATACTCCCAAATTACTCAATGAGTATATATTTTATCATCCCAACTATATGTCATCCTCCTTTTCTATCACTGAATAGAAACTGTTCAATAAATATTCACCAGAGTAAATAAAATATAGATAATTACAAATACCTTTTAAGGTTGTCTAACTTATTAAAGTGGTTTTTAAACTTTTGATTATGAAATAGATATTACATATACTGTTCATAACCTCCTTCCCTGCATCCTCTGCATGTACCTCTCTGTGAATATTCCTTGAAGATTTAAGTTTCTTAAAAGGTGAGCATTTCCTACTTACTGTAAAAGTATATACTTAGTTACATTTCCATTAACAGATTACCCTGTGACCTCCAAGGACTGAATCAACCACTGAATTTGTTAGTTTGGGACTACCTATGTTCGTTCTCCTAATAGGTTCCAGCATTGTCCAAAAAAACAAAAAACAAACAAAAAAAATCTCTGTCAGAGTTAAAATTAATATAGAAAGCAAAGGAAACTTGCTTTTTTTAAGGAACTAAATCATTTTTGTTGTCAAGCCTTAGCCACGGCATGCCTAGATCCATGTTACACAAGACAGATTTTTATTCATTTTTGGTCTTTTTGAGTTTTTCCTGGACACCCTTGTTTAATACCAAGGTGACATCCCTAGGTTAAAGCAGCTGGTGTCTCATCACTCCTTTCTATTTGTTCTTGCTGGTTTCTCCACTTAAACTTTAAGCTGCTTGGGGTCAGAGCTTAAATCATACTTACTCTTGTGCCTGCCATCATCACTTCAGTTCTTGCCCCATAGGCCCTCAATAAAGAGAGGCTGAATTACACTCTAAAGAAACTATGTCAGGGGAGCCCTAGAG
Organism: Papio anubis; assembly: GCF_008728515.1. Classification (NCBI taxonomy): domain Eukaryota; kingdom Metazoa; phylum Chordata; class Mammalia; order Primates; family Cercopithecidae; genus Papio; species Papio anubis. The sequence goes on along the minus strand of NC_044981.1, from coordinate 91,261,443 downwards.
ATGTAGTTTTCCTTTCAGCCATATTTGCATCTTAATGCGCTATAAGAAGACCAATGCCTAAGATCAATGCCTCAGCTTTTGAACCAGACACCCGGCAGTACAAGATCACTGATTCCCCTAGTTTACATCAATCCAACCACGTTTAGATAATGCAGTATTGTTCCAGAAAATGTAATTGAGATATCAAAATATGTCACCATGTTATTCTTCCTAGATGAAATCATGGTGATGAGCCACCATCACCAAGAATACATTTGAGAGCTTATTTTTTACGCATTAATGATGATGGTTTCCCATTGATTTAGTCATTCACTTTCATTGATCCCTCTGGCTATCAGTGAAGAGAAAGCTAAAAGTGCCAGATTTTCATCTGTGGGCCTGGAATTTTGTGAAACAAATTTACCTTCCCTGACCACCTGAGCAATTCACAATCTATGGAGGTAAAAATTTAAAAATAAATAAACATATGGATATGAAACTTTCTCTGTGATGACATAAATATTGAATCAGCATGGAAATGAAACAAGTGTATTTTGTTTACAGAAACTAAAACCTGTTTTTTAGGAGTACTTTTCAGTCAATTGTCTATAAAAGTTTATATGGAAGCGTCCATGACATGCTATTAACATGAAAAGACTTACACTGCATAAGTGAGGAATTTCTAATAAAAATTGTGCAAAAATGTTAAAAGATTTTTAAGTGGGCTAGTTGCAGTTTAATTTTTAAATATTTCCCAAGCTTTAACCTGAAGGTGGGAGTGAATGAAGAAGTCTGGTTGACTGATTACCTTTAACTATGGTGTGTTGGAAGACTAAGCATTGAGATGGTCCTTGAAGAAGCACAGACCTTTTATTTCATTTTATTTTCAGATTTCTTTAACATTAATACTAACTTCTCCTTTATTAATATCTTAAAATAAAATAAGTGGAATTTTTTTTTTTATTTTATAGAAGACAAATACAGCAAGGAGTCAGGAGACCAGGATTTGAACTCTGTTTCTATTAACCACTCTGCAACCTTGAGCAAGTCATTAGAGTAATAGAAATGGAATGCTCTCTATATTTCTAATCAACATCTGAATGCTGTGACTCTATTAAGAATGCCAAGCATCCCATTTACAGCTAAATGAATAAAATTGTGTTTTACACAATCAGTCACAAGTAAAAAAATCACACAATTTAAATGTATCTGTAAGGAATTTTAATTGTACATTAGAGTTTATGAGAGTATCACTTTATAGCATTGTTGTAAAACTTTGGTTGAATCATCACGTTTATTCTGAAATATTCATTTTACATATTTGCTCTTTGAGAATGCGTTCTGCTGAATACTCCCTCCAGAATGCAAGATAGAAAGCAAAATTATGAACATTTATGTAATAATTTTGTACTTACAAGTGTAATTTGGGGATTATTTGAATTTATAAAATTTGCATTTTATAATATACACATGAATTTATAAATAAAATGCAAATACTTATAAAAATGTAATAATGCATCCACCACAATGAAAAAGAAAATATAAAAAATATATATTAAAGTATAAAAATATTGTATGTGGTTATCCTTTGAATCCTTTTGCCTTCATAAGACACTAAATTGTTTAGCTCTGTATCTAATATCGTAATTTTAGGTATGTGTGAGGTGTGAGTATGTGTGCTTTCTTTTTCAAAGTATTTTTATAAATTTGTCTAGAATTTTATTTAGTTCAATTCATCAATTAGATTACACAAAATAGTTTGCCTTTGATGCTCAGATTTTACTAAATAAAAGTAATAAAAGACTTTATTTTTAAAAACTTATATTTTTATTGCTATAATTAAGGAGTCATATCCTAAAATTCAAGCGGGAAAACAGTTGTTATCCCAAATACCAAAATAATAGAACTTGTATTTAGTTACCTTAATTGGATTAAATAATTTAAGCCAATCTCCAAGGGGTTGAAGTGTTTCCCTCTATGTCTCCCTTCCTGCAGCTCTCTCTTCCTCAACCATTCTTTCTCTTCATCACACACAAGGCAAAACATGGTTTCACAAGGAACATTCAACCAACAACAACTTGTTGATAGAATAACCTATATAATTTCCATAATTTTAAATTTATCTTTATAATGTTTAATTTATATTTAACATTGCAAATACTTAATTTAAACCATCATCCTCTAGGTGGCATATGATTATGAGCATTATAAGATACAGTTCAATGGTACTTAAAGATATGCCATTCCAATATTGGTGTGCCTTACCTCCCCATATGTTATATTTAACTGTTTAGTCTGTCTTACTAATGACAATGACCTTAAATCCTGGCAGATCTTGACTTTCAGCTCACCAGTAATTCTTTATAGAAATTCTTGCCATAATTTTTGGCTGACTAGTTATTTGCATTCTCACAGATAATTCTGAGATCTTGTTAATATTTTCATGTTAATTGGAATTATGTTAGAATACATTGACTTTAATTTATCATTAACATAATTATGGGCAATAACTGATCAAAGTATTACACCTTGCTTTCAATTTAGGATGTATCAGTCCCAATACAGATTAATTACTGTTGGATATACTGTGCATAGTAGTCACCCTACTGTTACCCAAATGTTAAACATATGTATGGAAATAATCAAATAATCTTTTGATTCAGCTCCTGACATACCTACTATCTTCATGTCATGGCCACATGTGGATATTTGCAGCAACTGCAAATTTAAATACAGCTTTGAATGTTCTTAGTCAAGCCCTAAATATAACTAACTAAAATTTTCAAATTTAGAAAACCAACAGTAAAGTCATTATTCACAGCCCCTCTTGACTTTTAGTGCAGCTATCCACATTTACTTAAACCACCCCTTGTCAGTGGACTTGCTCAGTGCATTTTTGCCTATGTCTACACAACAGGGAAATAAAAGCTCAGCTGCAGTTTGAATGAAAACAAACCAACAAAAATTCCTGACATTGGAGAAGGTATTAAGGCAATATTCACTAACAAATTCCCTAGATGATGGTTCAACTGTCCCTTCCTATTTCTTGTATAGCCTGAGACTTGCTCCTTTAAGGTGATGAAGCATACATCTCTCTCCACCAACTGCAAGAGCAAGAATGACACTTTAATTCGTATTCCCATCAAATTATAGTGATAATAATATCAGGAAATTTATATTGACACAATGGGCCACCTTTTAAAGTTCCTGACCTTTATTTCTGGATATACTTATCCATATTGCTTAGAACACAAGTCCTATGACCAAGGGTTCCATGGAGTAAAATGCCACGTTGAAATAAATGTCTTTTTATCATTTCTCTAAAATATTAAACCACAAATTGTGTGGGGTAGTTTTCTTTTTCAGATTTCAATACATGAGAAATTGAGAGCACAAATTTTATTATTTAACTGACCCCTCCCGATGTTCACTTATTCCTCCATCCCCCTTGCTCATATTCATTCATTGAACACAACTCTATTTTCTCGCACTCCAACTAGAAATAATAAAACAGTAAACATGGTTTCAGAAGAAATGACTACTGCCCTAAGAAAACTTCTACAGGAATACCGTCTGGTGCTAAGATACTACACAACTCCAGAAGCACCCAAATAGTGCAGGAGCTTCCTGGTACAACGTTTTCTAATCCTCCTATATCCCTGTTTTAGCCACTACACCTAAAGAAAAATAAGAGCTTTGGCTGATTGCAATTTCAAAGAAGATTTTAAAGGGTAAGTTTGGTGCTACTCTCATCTCCTTCAAGAAAAAGCTTCTTATCCTCAAGCGTTGCTGAGCTTTTGATAGTGTTGCTGCTGAAAGAGATTCCCCGCCCAGGCAGGTGCTCCGTTCTTAACCTGGAAGTAAGACCAATTCCGCAGGAACAGGTAAAATAGGTGTGTTTCCTGTACTCAGCTAAGACGCCTCTCAATGAACAGAACAAACCTAAGCAATGCAAATTGTTCTGCGCTTTAAAACAACAATGACAAAAAGTTTGGTTCCAAAGGGTTTGTTTTCTGTCTTTATTTTTTCATGCTTGATCATACCCTTAACAGCCCAGGTACTGAGTAACACACAAAGTAACTGTACGGAAGCCAGGATCACAGCGTGTCTGTGTCAATTTCCTGAGGTGACTGTCAGAAAATCTGGAGAGGCACCATTGTGTCGAGGGAATGAGGTCAGAATTCACCGAGGACCATTCACCCTGGGAAGGAATAGGACGGGGCAGTGGGGCTCGCGAGCCAGGCTTTGGGAAAGGTGAGAAGGTGGGTCAGGGAGGACTTTGTGGAGAAGGCTTTGTCAGCGCGAGATCCGGTGAAGGGTGGCAGATGGGGGCGTTTGCGCACTGGCATAAGGTAGGAACGCAGGGACGGTAAGAGTAGAGATGACCCTGTTTGGGGTGACCAGAGGGTCGGGGCCATCTACTGCTGCTGCTGCTGTGGAAGCCTGGGGGCTGGAAGGTGAGGCGGGACTGTGAGCTGCAGGCAGCTGTCCCCGAGAGGGAGAGGGGTTCAGGTTGCCAGCAGGTGGAGTTGAAATCAAACATCCCCTTGGGGACCACAGAGCAGCACCCTCCCTGGACCCTCTGCCTGGAGGACGAAGAATCACAGCAGCTGGTTTGGGGTGCCTCCCAAATCAAAAGATGTTCTCTCCGCGCCAAGCTTTGAAGCCCGACCCCCGGCACTCTCCCGCCTACTCACCGGTCCTGGGGGTAAAGCGCCATCCGGGGCGCTCGCGAGGGCTGCGCGGCGCAGGAGGCAGGCAGGGCCAGGCGGCGGTGGCGGCGCTGTCCTAAGAGCGCGACGGGAGCTGGGGGACACCGAGGCGACGACAGCGACGGGGGCGCGGGGAGCTGCAGGGGAGAGCAGTGAATCTGGAGCTGCTGCGCCGCGCGCGCTCTCTGCCCATCTCCGGCTTCGCTGAAGCTGCTACAGCTACTGCTGCTGGAGGGGAGGGGGGCGAGGGGGAGGGGAGGAGGCACGCGGTAGGGAGAGACGGAAGAGCAGGAAGGGTGGGGGGTGAGCAAGGGGAGAGGGGGAGATGGTCGCCCAGAGTTGAGGGGGTGGGGAGGGAGGCGCGCAGGAGCACAGCAAAGGTTCCCACCAGATGAGCTCGGGAGGGGAAATGGAAGATGAGGCCATGGGTCTCTCCCTCGCCCTCCTTCTACCCAACCCTTCTTCCCCCTTCGCGCCCTTTCCTTGGGCTCTTCCTCTCGTGGCTCAGGCTGGGGGTTACCCAAGCTTGGCAGCAGCCACGGCTTCAGCGCGCTGGTGCGAGTGCTGAGTCCGCGAGGCAGCCGCTACAGCTCGCCGCGCCACCGGCCTGTGGCACCTGTGCGCGCACACCGCCGCCCGCTCCATTGCGGCGGCTCTTGGACCAGGATCCCGTAGCCTGTCGCCCTCCTTCTCTTCGCTTTCTGGACAGATTATGATCCTACATGTGCATCCATGACATCTGTATAGTCCCCCTTTGGTGTTTGTTTCCCTGGCCGCTCTTTGGCACCGGCTGTCCCGCCAGAAGGCGCCAGCAGGGAGCTCAACGCCGGCAACCATCGCCTGCCCCTTGGAGCTGTTGCCTGGGCAGTGGTGGCCTTGGTTGTTTACCGCCGGGGTTGACCAGCTAAAGAGGTAAAAAAAAAAAAAAAAAGAAAAGAAATATATACATATATCATTTTGACCCAATTGCCTCGGACCGTGTTCTCAATGATCTAGGAAGGTTGTAAGTGTGAAGGGCATAGTGACAGCCCCATTACTTTCTGTCTTGGTTTCCTTCTTCCCTTTTCTCAACATCCTAAAAACCTAGAGATTGAAAGATCTCTGAATCTCTTTATCACAGAGGTTTTCATTTCCCCCTGCATTTTCCTAGGGTTGGTCCCGCTTTCGTAGTGTGGATTTTCTTTTGCTCTATTTGACTCTAAATCAATTCTGTATATTCGCAAACTACAAAGAGGTGCATGCAAATAGATATTGTGCTGAGGACAGATACACGCGCGAGATCGAGAGGGTGAATTAACACACATTCAGAAAATATAAAAACAACTGAACATTATTAACTGATTTCCGTGAGCCGTAATTTTACTTTATAATTTTCACGTGGTAATTGGGGATAGACAGGGAGCAAGTAGATTATGTGTCTAAAAGATATGACTAGAAAAAAAAAAAGCCTGGTAAAACTCTCCTCAAATAACATAACACATAAGGTGAGCTAATTATTCCCAGACATTCCCAGGAGGGAAAGAGATTCTGATTTTGTTTGGCTGGCTGGTTGTGTTGCTTTAAAAAAAAATTTTTTTTTTTAAATGAAGTAATCCTTCAGTTGGTGGAATCATTTTTTTAAAAGCCTAAAGGATCATAGTCTCTAGAATAAATAAAGTAGGCATTTCATTTTACATAAGTGTGTCTTATATAACAAATGTTCTCAGATTTTAAAAAGTGCTCTCTTGACTGTAAATGCAATGTGGAAAAACATTTTCAATGCAATAGGCCATACCTAAATATTGATTAAAAACCTCTAGATTTTCCTGTATACATTCACATGAAGGAAAAAACAATGTTGGAGATAAAGTATTACTTGATGGGCTGAGTGGCATCAACTTGCTAGACTCTATCCTGTTGAGTATATCTGCTAATGAAAATATTTGGTTCAACATCTACCTAATGACCTGAATGAGAGAACCACCTCCTTATTTAGGAACAAACATCTAATTATTTGAATACAGCTCCCTTTTAAAAGGCATGTGTTACTGTCTTCAGAGATCCAGAGGTGTACCATGCAAATTAACCCACTGTTATTCTTTCCATAAAGACCATAGAAAGAAAAGGTTTGCAAAGACTTACAATTCATTCAGCTCCCTAAGTCTTCTCAGTGGTGCCTATATTACAGAAGTGAACAATAAATTTTGCAAATGCCAGTGGCCACTTGGGCAGAGGATGGTTACCAAGAATTAATTAAATCTCTGTTTTCTCATTTCTATTTAAAATATTTCTCATCCCTTCCTTATTAAAGTAATTTACCTTTGAGAATTTTTGCTATTTTCTTCCTATAATTATGAAACTATAACGCAATAGCTTATAGTCTCATTTTATGGTTCTAAAATGGCAAAGACAAAAATGCAAACTATAATGCCTTACAGCCAAGCAAAGGAAAAGGGTGATGTTTGGGGTAGAGCAAGCAAGCTTCTAACTCCTGCCTCCAGCTTACATGCCCAGCCACTTGGCCCACCAGAGACAAGAACAGGATGATAAGCAATGGAATGGCACTGAACTCTCCTGTTGAAGGACTTGCGTTTCAATGTAGATTCTGAGCCTGGGTGAAAACTTCTCTGTCACCTTTACTACAGCATTCTTACCCTTTTATGCTTCTTTCTCCTTCTACATCTCTATTACTGTTGTACTGTGTTAAGCATTACACCATGGGAAAATTAAGGAATTAATACAATAAAAGCTTAATTTTAAAACCCTGACCCTTTGAACTTATTTAATTGAAAACAAATTCTCATGCTGAAATTTTCTAAAATCAGAAAGATTCAAAACCCTATCTTTGAGCTGATATTGCATGAGTGCCAGATATTGGTTAGCAAAGGAAATATCATTGCTCTGTTTATTGAACACATATTCAATGAGCACTCCCTGTAGGCAGACAATATGTTAGGTCCCAGGGATATCACAGTTAAGAAAATTGCTAACTGTGCCTTTGTGAGGCTTAAGAGTCCAGTGATAGAATGAAAAAAGCTTTATTACTAAGAAAGATGTTCTAGTAATAATGATGATCATGACAAATTTCAAGCTTAAAGAATAAATATTTAATAATTTAGTTATAGACATTAAAAAGATTAGGAGTAAAGGAAGACAGATTATGAGCCTCTGCTATCACCAGTCCTTATGTGAGCTGCTGAAGAAACGAGGAGACTGAAGGGTTAGTTAAGAAAGTCACATTTGTTGTAGTAACAGAATACAGTGGATACTTTTTAGGCAAGAGAAAATTTTGGTGAGCCTTAACTTTAAAAAATAAACATCTGCTTTTATTCAAAGTGAGAAAAATGGAGAATAACAAATGTTTCTGAGGTTGCAGACACTTCTAAAAATTATATATGTACTATATGATTAGCACTGCTGAATGCATAGACTGAATCTATTATGAAGACAGTGGCAAAAATGAGCATTTTCCCTTTTTCCTCCCAAACAATGTACCAAAGAATCAAAAGGAAAAAAAGTCACAACTTTTTTTCAGTAAAATCAAAAGATAGATAAGCTGCAGTTTCCAAAATTTGTATATGAGATCCCAGAACTGCTGAGATCAACCAGAAGTTTCAGAAGAGAAAGAAAGAAGGGCAGAGAGTGGGCCCAATGATACCTAATTTGAGAATATGCAAAAAAAAAAAAAAAAAAAGATTCTTGAAAGTGAGACTTTCACTCAGAAGAACAAAATCAATTTCCATTGATTACAACAATGGATTCAGGAACTAGAGTTGGGGTATAGCTGCAAATGGAGGAAAGAAAGAAACCTGACAAATGTAGAGGACTCTGTTGTGGCTAATCTCAGGAAACCTACAAAAATATGATTTCTGAAGCTAAGATCTTACTGTGACTTATGAAACCTATATATCTTGTTTGCACCAATCAGTGTAGGACCTGGAATTTCCAACAATCAGTGTGGCTAGTGAAAGAAGCCCACTTGGATGTGCCTTGAGGGAAGTAATGGAGGGATACACAAAAATTAGGCAGAGGAGTGAGTCTATCTCTGTAACAGCAGTGAAGAGAAACCCTTTGAAAACCCCAGATGTTATTTTGCTCTCCTTTTCCCAAGAACCTAGATGAGAAAAATTTAACTCAGTTATATATGAGTAATTGAAGAAAGAATGGACACACTGTCAACACAAAAGCAGTATAGGAAAAGACTTGCAAAGGAGTAGTAAAATGTTTCCATTGTTGAAGAACACACACCACAACAATGTTGTCATGGAGAAGTTGAAAAATGTGTTCTAACATTACGGCAAAAATTTTCAAAAAGGCACAATGAAGGAATTGCTTCTATAAATTAAAACTACAAGGTACAAATGCAAGAACTTGGGAAGGGATGATGACAGACAATAGGAGCTGGTGACACATAGCTGGAGAAACTCAGAAAAGAAGTGAAGAAAAAAAATACCTTCACAAATTCAGAATATAAATGGAAGAATTACGAGGTAAAATGCACACTGAGATAGACCCAGGCAGGAAAAGAAGAGACAGAAATGAGGAAGGCTAACAAAATAAAATGCAAGTAAAGAAAAACTACACAGGATTAGAGAGAATACAAAAGACGGAGAAGATAGGGAATGGTAATCCAATAGATATACAATTAGAGAAAAGAAATAAATGATGGGAAAATAAATATGTAAATATATTATTAAAGAAAGAAACATTCTTCAAATGAAAGATGACTTGAAATTTCACTTTGAAAAGAAACAGCGATTACCAGGAAAAACTGCCCCAGAATCATCAACATTGAGATGTGTCCTAGTACAGTAACTAGAATTTAAATACAAAAAAAGATTTTTTTTAGACATGCAGGCAAAAGCAATCAGTAACTTATAAAGAAAAATACTGATACTGGCCTCAGAAGTCTTCACTGCAACTTTAGTGGAATCGAGCCATTCAGTATCAGTGGAACAAAGCTTACAAGAAACCAAAGAAAATAAATTGAGAACTAAGGTTTTTTTTTCTTTTCTTTTTAGCTAAATGGTTTTTCAAGTACAATGGGAACAGACAAACAATGGTGAACATGCAAGAACTCAGGGACTATTATTCTCATGAAACTACCTTCAGGAAATCACTAGAATAATGAATGAAATTCGGCTTTCTAATAAATAAGTAAAAGAGACATGCTGAATCAAGGACTGATTTTCAAGTTAATACATTCAATGTATTTATCTACTGACCTATATGTTAGAATATGAGAATTAAAGCAATATAATACAATATAAATTTTATAGAACAAATAGACTCTGACAATATAAAAATGATATGAAATATAATGGCATCCATTGTCTAATGGCTGGGAGTCCAGTAAAACCTCTTAAAAGAACAAATAAGTAGCATGACATTTAGCCACACAAAGATGAAATGTAATCCAAATTATTTGATAAATTATCTAGTCAAGCAGGAAGGCATTGAGGAATAAGAAACACTAATTTTTATCATTACTTACTTTAACAGACTAGCAGAAACATTTCTTACTTTAACTTTAAAATAGAGCGATGCAGATAAATAATTACAAAAGTAACACAGAACAAAATGAAAATCTTTGTAAATATTAAGAATACATATATAGGCTGGGCGTGGTAGCTAACACCTGTAATCCCAGCACTTTTGGAGCTGAGGCAGGCAGATCCTTTGAGCCCAGGAGTTTGAGACTAGCCTGGGCGACATGGTGAAGCCCAAACTCTACAAAAAATAGAAAAATTAGCCATGCGTGGTGGCACAATCCTGTAGTCCCAGCTACTTGGAGGGGCTGAGGCAGGAGGATCGCTTGAGCCTGGGAGATTAAGGCTGCAATGAGCCATGATCGTGCCACTTCACTCCAACCTGAGTGACGAAGAAAGACCTTGTCTCAAACACACACACACACACACACATACAGAGAGAGAGAGAGAGAGAGAGAGAGAGAAAATAAAAGAAAACAGAACACAAAATGAAGGAGTTTTACAAAGTAACAATTGAAAACATAACATACGTTTTACCACCAAATACATGCACAAAACATAACAATGTAGCAGAACCAAAAGTAAATATTTCCATTATGTCAATAAATGTAAATAAAATTTTCTCCTGTTCTATAGGCAAAAGTAAAGATTTTTATATTTTATCACAGAAAATAGAGTTCTATGTTTTATATCTACAATAAGAAAACTCAGAACACTTAACAAAAAGATGAACAAACATATATCAGGGAAATGGAAACAAAGAGTAAGCAGGCATTGCAATCTTAATCAGAGATTAGGTGGCATAAAGCCTAAAACATGTTAAACAAGATAAAGAAGGATATTTTAAGGTGGTCACAAAACAAACACCTTCCTATTAAAACAAAGCAATTATGAATATCTGTGTAGAACATTATATATCACCAACATTCCTACAGCAGCAATTATAAGATATTCAAGGAGCTAGCATGAAGCCCACGGTTAATAAGAGTCTTAATACTTTATAAAATGTAAGTAAAGTTTTGAATATTAAATGTCATATACACTTTTCAGACCAATCTCACTTAAGAGCATCAGTGCAAAAATCCTAATTAAAATATTAACAAATGAACCTGAATAGCACATTACTCTATCAACACTAAGTATATTTTTCTTTTTTATCAAAAAAGTTAGGAATGTTACTGTATTAGAAAATCTATTAACGTATTTGGTCACTTCCCTTACCTATAAAATGGAAGTGCAATATTAGTATCCACCTTATGGGATCATTTTTTCATTGATTAAAAGAGTTATTGCATACCAAATCTTTAGCAAAAATGCCTGGCATAGAGTGAACTTTTCATAAATGCTATCTGTTGTGTTTATCGGCACTCACAAGATATTAAAATATAACTATGCTTGCAATAGTAATATAAGTCTTCTTATAATTTTCTTAAATAATTAACTTCTTATGTTAATTTATTAATATTGTATTCTCATATTTTACCCCTTCTCCTTGGGGTTTTTTATTATTGTTCTTTTAGGCCCTCTGTTCTTTTTGTAATTGAAATCAATTTGTAAAGTCAGAGAGTACCTAAGACCAACCACTTATTTTAAAATAATTTCAAATGATAATAGTAATATATGAGTGCACTGCCTCTGTTGTAAATAGACTTTTTTTAGGGCAGTTTTAAGTTCACAGCAAAATTTAGCAGAAGGTAGAGTTTCCACATAGTGTCCACCACATACATGCACAGACTCCCCATTGTCAACATCTCTCATGAGAGGGGTATATTTGTTATAAGCAATAAACTTATATTGATACATTATCATCATCCACTGTCTATAGTTTACATTAGGGTTCACTTGATGTTGTGCATTCTATGGATTTTGACAAATGTATAATGGCATGTATCTATTATTGCAGTATCATACAGATAATTTCACTGTCCTAAAAATTCTGTTTCACCTATTCATCCCTTCCTCCCCACCAGCTGCTAACAACTACTGATCTTTTTACTCTATCTATAGTTAGAGATGTCCTAGAATATCATACAGTTGAAATCATATATTATGTAGCCTTTTCAGACAGGCTTCTATCACTTAGTCATATGCATTTAAGTATCCTCCATGTCTTTTATTATTATTATTAATTATTATTACTATACTTTAAGTTCTGGGATACACGTGCAGAACGTGCAGGTTTGTTACATAGGTATAAACGTGCCATGGAGGCTTGGGGTACCCATCAACCCGTCATCTACATTAGGTATTTCTCCTAATGCTATCCCTCCTCTAGCCCCCAACCCCCGAGGGGCCCCAGTGTGTGATGTTCCCCTCCCTGTGTTCATGTGTTCTCATTGCTCAATTCTCGCTTGTGAGTGAGAACATGTGGTGTTTGGTTTTCTGTTCTTGTGTTAGTTTGCTGAGAATTATGGTTTCCAGCTTCATCCATGTCCCTGCAAAGGACATGAACTCATCCTTTCTTATGGCTGCATAGAATTTCATGGTGTATATGTGCCATTTTTTCTTTATCCTGTCTATCATTGATGGGCATTTGGGTTGGTTCCAAGTCTTTGCTATTGTGAACAGTGCTGCAATCAACATACGTGTGTATGTGTCTTTATAGTAGAATGATTTATAATCTTTTGGGTATACCCATACCAGAACATTGCTTGCTGTGCTTAAGAATCAGATCAAAGTGAGACAGATGACCAAAAGCAACAGTGTCCTCAAGCTATGATAGGTCAAGGCACTGAAAAGCCATATGTCCTCTATCCTGGGCAATTGCAAAGACAAATATTTTGTGCTCAAACATAAAATCACAGCAGATATATTTTCTGATGTCTTGGCAATGAGCTAGCTGGGAGCTGTGACTCCCCTTTACCCTAGTAGAATGGACTGCAAAGCTATCAGTTCCCCAGGCCTCTAGGTGTTAACATCACTGTATAAACAAGTCATTTGCACAAATGGTATTTCAGGTCTTGGGAATAAACATCTCCCTAAAGAGCTGGTCCCTAATCTGACAACTGCTCAACCCCTTTTTAAACATTCTCAAGGGCACTCTCACCGTAGTCCTATAAAATTTAGAGGAAGAGAGGACAGGTTTCCTTCCTGGAGAACAGTGTCCTTTACAATTTCCCATTGTGTTTTTACCCTTATGTGCTTCTCCAAGGGAGAAAAGAATGTGGCAAACAGCATGCTGTATCTTGCTGTTCCTCTGTTTATAAATTTCCCCAATAGAGCCTGTTTTTTTGCAGACCTGGTGGCATTGTGACTTAGCTCTCTGCAGGACTGTAGGGAAAAACAGACAAATTCACATTGCTCTTTTAAAAATATTTATATTTGATTTAAGTACCATAGTTCTGTTAGTGGCATATAACAATTAATTAGGTCATAAATTCACTAGTCACATTTTAGTGCTTTTAATAAGATTTCAGAGAAACAACCTTCTCATCAGCAATAAATCCACAAATCGTATTTCAGAATGTTACTTCTGAAGGTAATACTTTCAATTTTTATTGATTCTAATTGGATGCAATTTTAAAAGGCACAATTTTCTAATACTGACACCAGGCTCTAGAGGTGTACAAAATCTAGGCCTCAATCTCTCATATACTATATGTGAAACTTATCAGTAATCTGACACTGAAAATTCTCTATGAGAGTAACATTTATAAACTTAAGATGTAGAAATATATGTGAGCTACAAAAGATTATTATTAAATAGTTGTAAAAGTATAATACAATGATTTACATAAATTGTGAATTATATTTACTGCAATAAATAATAAATATACAGAAGATGCTGTACTTTAAATAGCACTTTAGCTAAGAGACCAAACAGTACAGTTCTTCCAGCAAAAATGGAAGCTTATCATTCTTTCTTATGTAACAGCCTCAGGGGTTTCAATCATCTCTCTCTTCTTGCCTTTTACTATAAGCAGTCAGGAGGAACAAAGACCCTCCTTCAACACTTTTCCTAGAAATCTCCTCAGGTAAATGCCCAATTTTATTGCTTACAAGTTCTACCTTTCACAAAACAATAAAGCAAAGTTTAGCCATGTCTTTGCCATTTTATAACAGGGATCACCTTTTTCATTTCCCAAAATATATTTTTATTTCCATTTCAGACCTCACAGTAATCACCCTTAGTGTAAACATTTCTTGCATGTACCTCAAAACTCTTTCAACCTCTACCCATTACCCAGTTCCAAAGCTACTTCTACATTTTTTGATATTTGTTATAGCAGTACCTCATTCTTTGTATCAAAATCTGTATTAGTCTTGTTCTCCAGAGAAACAGAATGTGGTAGGAGTTCTTAGTAGAAAGAAAATTTTATATATGTATATACATACACATACATATGTGTTTATAAAGAGATTTACTATAAGAAATCGGTTCGTGAAATTATGGAGGCTAAGAAGTCCCAAGATCTGCAGTCAGCAAGCTGGAGATCAAAGAGAATTGATGCAGTATTCCAATTTTGCTTCCCAAGGCATGAGAATCAAGAGAGCTCAATAAATTCCAGTTTAAGTGCAGAAAAAGACAAATGCTCAAGCTCAAGCAGCCAGGCTTCCTCTACTCTCAGGAAGGCCTTTCTGTTCTCTTTAAGCCTTCAGTTGATTGGATAGAGCCTGCCTCAACTAGGAAGAACAATTTGCTTTACTCACTTGACTGATTCAGTTGTTAATCTCACCTAAAAGTTCTCTTATAAACAAATTCAAAGTAATGTTTAACCAAATGTCTAGGCACCCTGTGGCCTGGTAAAGTGGAACATAAAATTAACCATCACAGGTGGTGAAAAACTTCATTTTTAAAGCTTGTGACCCTTTGTAAGTTTGCAGAAACAACTTCCTTTCATGAGCCAAAATGTAGTATATAGCTTTATCTATGTCTAAGGAAGGTCAGGAAATGTAGTCTGTAGCTGGGTGGACATAAATTGACCTTAAACTTGCAGGTTTCTAGTACTTCAAAGAAAAAGAGAAGAATGTATACTGGAAACAATCTATCTCTGTCTGCATTCACATGCATGTGAGTTGCACATTATTCCCCTACTTTTTGTACTTACAGTAGCAATAAAGAGGTCTTCTATACAGATGCCTTCAAAAAATTTTAAGAGGCCATTGACAAACTTAACCAGATAGGTTGCAGAATATTAAGTGTTTTATTATGTTCTCCTTGTCTAAGTCCAATGATCTTCTTTAAGATAACTTCTCTTCTTTTAATTTTTATTTTAGGCTCAGGAGTATATGTGTGTTTGTTATGTATGTGAATTGTATGTCACAGGGTTTTGTTGTACAGATTATTTCATCACCCTGGTAATAGGCATAGTACCCAACAGGTAGTTTTTCAATCGCCACTGTCCTTTGAACCTCCACCCTCAAGTAGGTACTGATGTCTGTTGTTTGCTTCTTTGTGTCTATGTGTACTCAATGTGTAGCTCCCAATATAAGTGAGAACATGTGACATTTGGTTTTCTGTTCCTGCATTGGTTCACTTAAGATAGTGGCCTTCAGCTCCATTCTTGTTGCTGCAAAGAATGTGATGTCATTCTTTTTCATGGCTGTGTATTTTTCCATGGTGTAAATCTGCCACATTTTCTTTCTTTAGTCTACCATTAATGAGCATTTAGGTTTATTCCATGTCTTTGCTCTTGTAAATAGTGCTACAATGAGTACATGAGTGCGTGTGTCCTTATGGTAGAACAATTCATATACCTTTGGGTATATACCCAATAATGGGATTTCTTGGTCAAATGGGCATTCTAAGTTATTTGAGAAATTGCCAAACTGCTTTCCACAATGGCTGAACTAATTTCCATTCTCATTAGCAGTGTATCAGCATTCCTTCACCAGTGTCTGTTATCTTTTGACTTTTTAATAATAGCCATTCTGACTGATTGTGAGGTGGTATCTCATTGTAGTTTTTATTTGCATTTCTCTAATGATTAGTGATGTTGAGCATTATTTTTGATATCCTTGTTGGCCATGTGTATGTCTTCATTTGAAAAGTGTCTGTTCATGTCTTTTGCCCACTTTTTAATGAGGCTGTTTGCTTGTAAATTTGTTTAAGTTCCTTATAGATTATGGATATTAGTCCTTTGTCAGATGCATACTTCACAAATACTTTCTCTTATTCTGTAGTTTGTCTGTTTATTGTATTGATAGTTTCTTTTAATGTGCAGTAGCTTTTTAGTTTAATTAGGCCTCATTTATCCATTTTTATTTTTGTAGTAATTGTTTTTGGCATCTTTACTCTGAAATATTTGCCAAGTGCTATGTCCAGAACAGTATTTCCTCGGTTACTTTTCAGGGTTTTTATAGTTTTAGGTTTTGTGTTTTAAGTCTTTATTCCATCTTGGGTTGATTTTTGTATATGGTGTAAGGAAGGGGTCCAGTTTCAGTCCCTTACATATAACTAGCCAGTTATTTCAGCACCACTTGTTGAATGGGGAATTCTTTCCCCATTGCTCCTTTTTGCCAACTTTGTTAAATATTGGATGATAACAGGTGTGCAGCTATACTTATAGACTCTCTATTTTGTTTATTTTCTCTGTGGGTATGTTTTTGTACCAGTACCATGTTGTTTTGATTACTGTAGCCTTGTAGTATAGTTTGAAGTCAGATAATGGATGCCTTCAGTATTTTTCCCACCTTAGCATTTCTCTGGCTATTCAAACTCTTTTGGTTTCATATAAAATTTAAAATAGTATTTTCTAGTTTGTGAAGAATGCCATTGGTAGTTTGATATGAATAACATTGAGTCTGTAAATTTCGGGGGGCAGTATGGGCATTTTAGCAATACTTATTCTTACTATCCATAAGCATGGGGTGCTTATCTATTTGTTTGTGTCATCTCTGAATTCTTTCAGCAGTATTTTGTAAATCTCATTGTAGAGATCTTTCACATCCCTGGTAAGTTGAATTCCTGGGTATTTTATTCATTTTGTGGCTATTATGAATGAGTTTGCATTCTTTATTTGGCTCTCAGATTGGATGTTACTCATTTTTGCACATTATTTTTGTATCCTGAAACTTTGCTGAAGTTGTTTATCAGATACAGGAGCTTTTGGGAAGAGACTATGAGGGGTTTTCTAGGTATAGAATTATATCATCTGCAAACAGAGATAATTTGATTTCCTCTCTTCCTATTTAGATTCCTTTTATTTCTTTCTCTTGCCTGATTTCTCTAGTTAGGACTTCCAGTACTATGTCAACTAGGACTAGTAAGAGTAGGTATCCTTGTCTTGTCCTGGTTCTCAAGGACAATGCTTCTGGGTTTTGTTCATTCAGTATGATGTTGGCCTTGAGTTTGTCATAGATGCTTCATTATCTTCAGATATGTTGCTTCAATGACTAGTTGTTAAGGGTTTTTAACATGAAGGTGATGACAGCTGGCAGCTGTCCAAAGCAACCACTGCCATGGTACCAGCTGTGGTGGGGTACAGGTGGTGGGGTGTCGGTTTGAGCCATGGGTACTTAGGTGTGGATGTTGAGGCAAACTGTCCCTGGTATCTGCTGCCTTGGGAGCCCACCTCTGGGAGCCACTGCTGTGGGTCCAAGCTGGGCTAGGCCACTGTTTGTGGAGGAATGGCACCAACAAGCATGGAGGGACCCCAAGGCAGAACTTGACCCAAGGAGGTGCCATGCTTATGCATGGAGTGTGGGGGCTGGTCCTGAACGTGGAGCAGTGGCCGCATTTCAGGGCCCTGTGGTGGGAAGTGGGAGTTGCCCTTTGCAAGTGGGACCTGGCCAGTGTCATACCCTCCTTGCTGAGGGCACCAGGTTCCTGTGCCTTTGTGGGAGGCTCAGCATGGGGCCACCCTGGGATGCCTACCAAGGATCCACCCTATGTTGAGGTGACAGCTGAGTCTGGTGCTCCCAATGGCTGTGTCCAGGGCCCCAATCCACTCCTGAAGGCACACTTATGGCATGGTCATGAGCTAACGAAGGGGGAGCCCCTGTTCACCACTGAGAGCTGGGGCTGCAGGGGAACTTGTAAATGTCATCCCATCCCCAGAACCTGGCGAGGGCTAGGAGCCCAGCCCCAGGCTGCAAAGCATCAGACTGGGCAGCAGGAGCAGCTGCAGAAGCAATGGTGGTGGCATTGTGTCCTCTGTGCCCCACATCCCTAATACAACTGACTGTACCACCCCCATCTTCACATGGCCTGGCAGGACCTGCTCCCAGGTCCAGAGCCTCCACTGCAGCTTTGACCTTGCTCTCTACCACATCCTGGGAGCCTACAAGCATCTGGCCAATGGTGCAGCTGGGACTCACAGAACTGGCCCAGGAAGCATGGGGTTCATTTGTGCGGAGGTGACCAGGGCCACCGTGCCACCTGCACCTTGCCTGCTGCCACTGTGGTGAGACACGGAGTAGGGGTACAGCCTGGGACAGGGTCAGTTGGGAGCCCTGCCCCTCCCAAGTTGGCAGGATGGGAGCTCCCCAGGAACAGCTGTAGTCACCCAGGTTGTGGCTGTGGGCCCAGGTTTCCAGATGGTCTCTCAGGGCCCAGAAGGGCCCCCCTGTCATGGCAAGCTCAGAGGTGCCTGCTCCCCACGCCTGGCCTCATCCTGCTGCCAGCACTCTGAGATGGGAGCAGAGTTAGTGCCAAGCCCTGGAGCTGTCACAGCTTGGCCTGGTGTGCAGCAGGGCCCCCTGCTGCATCAGCCTCTCCAGACTTTGGGCACCAAAAAGTGTGGGAGGAGGCTCATATGAGGTGGAGAGCAACTCAGCCTGTGGGCGCCCCTTGGCCTGAGTGGTGGGAGGCAGACAGGCCCTTGCACAGAAAGGGATAGGTCCTGATGAGGCTCCACCTTCAGCCAGGGAGGGCCTGAAAATTGGGGCTGGGCTGCTAGTCCTGCAGACTGATGTGGGAACTTGTGATGCCTTTTCTTTGTTGCTCATGGCCACCTGTGAACCAACTGGCATGGACTTCCTCCCCTCTGAGACCCATAAAAGCCCTGGGTTCAGCAGATCAGAGGAGAAGGCAAAGGGACAATGAGACAACTGGCCTACAGAGAAGAGCTACCCTCTGTGGGTCTCCTCTGAGTTGTTCTAACACTTAATAAAGCTCCTCTTTGTCTTGCTCACCCTCCACTTTTCTGCATACCTCATTCTTCCTGGATGCAGGACAAGAACTTGGGCCAAGGCACCACTGGCCACAGAGGTTTCTGGACAGAAAAAGCAACATTGCAAAAATCCCATATCAAAGGGATGTTGAATTTTATTGACAGTCTTTTCTACATCTATTGAGATGATCATGTGGATATTTTTAGTTTTGTTTATGTGATAAATCATATCTTTTAATTTGCATATGTTAAACCAACCTTGCATCCCAAGGATAAAGCCTACTTGATAGTGGTAGATTCACTTTTTGATATTATGCTGGATTTGAGATTCAATTTGTTAGTATTTGGTGAGGATTTTTGCATCTATGTTCATCAAGGATATTGGCCTAAAGTTTTCTTTGTTTGTTATGTTTTTGTCAGGTTTTTGTATAAGAATGACATTGGCCTCATAGAATGAATTATGAAGAAGTCCCTCTTCCTCAGTTTTTGGGAATAGTTTCAGTAGGAATGATATCAACTCTGCCTTATACATGTAGTAGAATTCAACTATGAATCTGCCTGGTCTTGGGCTTTTTCTGGTTGGTAGGGTTGCTATTACTGTTTCAATTTTGGAACTTGTTACTAGTCTCGTCACAAATTAAATTTGTTCTTGGTTCAATCTGGGGAGGTTGAATTTTTCCAGAAATCCATTCATTTCTTCTAGGTTTTCTAGTTTGTGTACATAAAGGTGTTTGTTGTAGTCTCTAAATGGTTCTCATACATCCATGGGGTTGCAGGTAATGTCCCCTTTGTTCTTTTCCAGTTGATTGTGTTTATTTGGATCTTCTTTCCTTTTCTATTTTTTAGTCTAGCTAATTGTCTATCCATCTTATTTATTATCTTAAATAACAAATTCCTGAGTTTGTTGATCTTTTATATGGTGTTTCATGTCAAGTTCCTTCAGTTCAGCTTCAGTTTTGTTATTTCTTGTATACTGCTAGCTTTGGATTTGGCTTGCTTTGTTTTTTACTCTAGCTATGATGTTAGGTTGTTAATTTGATATCTTTCTAACTTTGGATGTGGGCACTTAGCACTATAAACTTCCCTCTTAATACTGTGTTAGCTATGTCCCAGAGATTCTTGATACATGTATCTTTTTTCTCATTAGTTTCAAAGATTTCTTGATTTTGGCCTTAATTTTATTGTTTATCCAAAAGTCATTAAGGAACAGGTTGTTTAATTTCCATGTAATTATATGGTTTTGAGCAATTTTCTTTCTATTGATTTTTATTTTGATTGTGCTGTGGTCTGAGAGTGTGGTTGGTATTAATTCAATTTTTCTAAATTTGCTGAGAATTGTTTTATGACCTCTTGAATGTTCAATTTTAGAATGTGCCATATGCTATTGTTTTGGGGTAGAAAGTTCAGTGGATGTCTGTTAGGTCTGTTTGGTGGGATGTCAAGTACAAATCCAAAATATCTTCATTAGTTTTCTGCCTCTATAATCTTCCTAACATTGTCATTGAGGTTTTGAAGTCTCTTACTATTGTTCTGTGGTTACCTAAGTTGCTGTAGGTCTCTATGAACTGTTTTATAAATCTAGTTACTTCTGTGTTAGGTGCATATATATTTAGAATAGTTAGGTCTTCTTGTTGAATTGAACCCTTTACCATTATGTAATGCTCTTCTTTCTTTTCCAACTGTTGTTATTTTAAAGTCTGTTTTCTGAAACTAGAGTCGCAGCTTCTGCTTTTTTCTGTTTCCCATTTTCTTGGTACATTTTTCTCCATCCCTTTTGTTCAAGCCTATGGAGATCATTGCATGTGACATGAGTCTCTTGAAGACAGCATACCAATAGGTCCTGCTTCTTGATCCAATGTACCACTCTGTGCCTTTTAATTGCGGCATTTAGCCCATTTACATTCAAGGTTAATATTGATATGTGCTAATTTGATCCTGTCATCTTATTGTTACCTGGTTATTATGCTGATTTGATTGGGTAGTTGCTTTATAAAGTCAATGATCTTTGTACTTAAGTGTGCTTTTGTGGTGGCCAGTAAGGGACTTTCCTTTCCATATTTAACATTCCCTTTACGACCTCTTTTAAGGCATATCTGGTGGTCACAAATTCCCTTAGCATCTTCTTTTCTGAAAAGGGTCTTATTTTTCCTTTGTTCATTATGGTTATGAGGCTGCATATGAAATTTTTTATTGAACTTTTTTTCTTTAAGAATGTTGAATATAGGCTCCTAATCTCTTCTGGTTTGTAGGATTTCTGTCAAAGGACCACTGTTAGACAGATGGGATTCCCTTTGTAAGTGACCTGCTGCTTCTTTCCTAGGTGCCTTTAAAACTTTTTCTTTTAATCTTGGAGAATCTGATGACTATATGTTTTGGGGATGGTCATCTTGTGTAGTATATTCCTGGGGTTCTCTGAATTTCCTGAATTCGATTTTTTGTCACTTCATATGGTTAGGCTGTGTCCCCACCCAAATCTCATTTTGAATTTCCATTTGTTGTGGAAGGGACCCAGTGGGAGGTAACTGAATCACGGGGGCAAGCCTTTACTGTACTGTTCTCATGATAATGAATAAGTCTCATGTGAGCTGATGGTTTTATAAAGAGTAGGTCTCCTGCACAAGTTCTCTCTCTTTGCCTGCTGCCATCCATGTAAGATGTGACTTGCTCTTCTTTGCCTTCTGCCATGGTCGTGAGGCCTCCCCAGCCATGTGAAACTGTAAGTTCACTAAACCTTTCCTTTGTAGATTGCCCAGTCTTGGGTATGTCTATCTCAACAGTGTGAAAAAGGATGAATACAGTAAATTGGTTTCAGAAGAGTGGGGTGCTGCTGAAAAGATATCCAAAAATGTGGAAGTGACTTTGGAACTGGGTAACAGGCAGAGGTTGGAGCAATTTGGAAGACTCAAAAGAAGACAGGAAAATGTGGGAAAGTTTGGAACTTCCCAGAGACTTGTTGAATAGCTTTGCCCAAATGTTGATAGCAATATGGACAATAAAATGCAGGCTGAGGTGGTCTTAGATGGAAATGAGGAACTTGTTGGAAACTGAAGCAAAAGTGATTCTTGTCATGTTTTAGCAAAGAGACTGGTGGCATTTTTGCCTCTGCCCTAAAGATTTGTGGAACTTGAAACTTTAGAGAGATGATTTAGGGTATCTGGCGGAAGAAATTTCTAAGCAGCAAAGCATTCAAGAGGTTACTTGGGTGCTGTTAAAGGCATTCAGTTTTATAAGGGAAGCAGAACATAAAAGTTCAGAAAATTTGTAGTCTGACAATGTGATATAAAAGAAAATCTTACTTTCTGAGGAGAAACTCAAGCCGGCTGCAGAAATTTGGATAAGTAACAAAAAGCTGAATGTTAATATCCATGACAATGGGGAAAATATCTCCAGGGAATGTCAGAGGTCTTCACAGCAGCCCCTCCCATTACAGGCCGAGAGACCTAAAAGGGAAATATGGTTTATAAGCATATAAGCTGTATATAAGCATTGTACTATAGTTGATAAAGTTATTTCTCCTGAGGATATGAATGATCAGTTCTGATACTGCTAAACATGTGGACAGGAATTGAACAATTAAGTATATAATAAAGTAAAGCAAGTAAATAAATAAAGAATAGTGGTTTCTCACTGTTGGAATGAGAGTTTACAGATAAACAAGGAAGCAGACTAGAATGATCCTGGTAGTAATAGTTCAGATGTGGAGACATCAGTAAGAATTCATGTTTAATTTAATATAGACACAAATGGTTACATACAAAATATTTATAGAGTTCATTCTTGTTATTTATGGTAGTTATATTCTGTAAAGCCATTAGAAACACCGAATTAGCAAATGATGAACCATTGTCCAAGAAAAAAATACAGGGTTACTTTTCTGTGATCCTCTGGTTATAACATTTTCATTAACCAATCAATATGTAACCTGTTTTATGTGTATTTCTGTTTTAACTCACCTCATTTACTATATAGTGTTGGTTCATTAATATTGAGTTCCCAGCCAACAATACTATATATATAGTTACAAATTGTTCCAAGTTTGGCCATTAGGAGCTCTTTCAGTTGGCTCCTGTGCTCCTGTATAAGTGCTATATATATATAAAACATATATAACCCTTGCCTGAAGGAAGCTTATCTAACCCAAGTATTTTCTTCATAAGGTACAGCACAACCTTCTCTCACTTAGGAATACTAGGAAAGCACTGTAGCACCACACTTGAGGGACCACTTTAAACAGGAAAATAACATAAAGCACAAAAACTGTGCAAAACATAATGCTAAGTATACCACAAAATGACACTTGTTTATATTATGATAGTTAAAACAAGAAGGCAGAATGTTGCCTTGTTCTATCTCAGTTAGGATGTACATGTCAGGTAACTCATTTTTTTTGCTGTCCTGCATGTGTATATAAATGTTCAAGTAGAAAAAGTCACAAGTATGTTTGTATCACTACAAATAAAGAGGATCTACTGTGTGTATACAATCACCGGTTAGTGTATACACATCTATTTCTTTGCTCTGTTAGCTGAGAGAGTTTAAAATAAAGGACATTCTTATAATAACAAGCACACTTATTGTTCATATCTCAGTTTCTAATACCATTCTCCAATGACAGGAAGCAAGGCTCCCTTGAGAGATGGTGGCTTCTAGAACTGGAGCAGAAAGATTAACCTGCAGCATTTTGAAGTCTCAGAAAGTAAAAACGTGCTAACAAAAAGGCCCCCAAAATACATCAGTGGGAGTACGTATGCCAACAGAGTACAGTAGCTAACTGAAGGAGCTGTTAATGGCCAAAGTTGGAACAATTTGAGTACAAAATGAAGTACAAGTATCTATGAGTACATACTGATATAAATTTAAAAATTTGGCAAATTAATAAATGAAGAGACAAGTCTTTCATGTGGAAGAATTCAAAAAAAATTATGTAGGTACCTTTCCTTCAAGCAGGGAGAACATAACTTTTCATCCCTTAAGTGTGGGCTGTGATACTGACTGACTTACTTCCAAAGAGTACAGCATGAAACAGAGGAATAAGAGTAACTTCACAGTGAAGAAATCTGACAATCACTATCTCAGGTGACCAAGGTTGACATAAAAAATGACAAATCATGTTGATTTTATCTTTGATATAATGTGATGAAAATGGCACTTTACCTCTGCGACCTTTCTCCATCAAACCCGTAACTCAAGTCCAATAGTGAGAAAAACATCAGACAAATCCAATAGAGGAGTATCTTACAAAATACTTGACCAATACTCCTCAGAGGGGTCAGTGTCACTAAAACACTAAAAATAAGAAAAGTTCGATAAATTGTCATGGCCAAAAAAGGCCTAAGGAAACATTACAACTAAGTATAATATGATATTCTGGATAATATCCTGGAACAGGAAATGAATAGAAGGCAACAAATAAGGAAATCTAAATAAACCATGAACTTCAGTTAATAATACTGTATTAATATTATTTCATTAATTATAACAAATTTGCCATGCAAATGCAAGATGTTAATAATGGAGAAAACTAGGTGTGGGGTATTTTGGAACTCTACTATCCTCTCAATTCTTCCTGTACATGTAAACTGTTATGGTGGAGAGAGGTTTTAGATTTTCTATCATTTTCTCAAATGAAATATTTTTGTCAGTTTTTGTGTTGCTTATCCATCAAATTCTACTCCTTTTTTTTTTTTTTTACCTTAACTCTGCAAAGGAGTGCTGTTGGTGTAGATGAGATGCGAGGACTGATGACATTAGGGAAGAAAATTTGAAAGGAGTTATGCAAGATATCTAAGAGTGCATGACTCCACTAGAGGCAGTTAGGATTGGCAGAAAATCATGAGTAGAATTAATTTTTTCCCATAATAAAGTCAGGACTATGATAAAGAAGATTAAAGAGCTATTATACCAAACACTTGTTGAATCACATCACTTATGTAATGAAACCAACACATTTGTACACAAAAGTGACAAAAATGTATTCCATTTCTAGATCTTATTTATGTATTTAATTTCAATAGTTTTGGGCCAACAGGTGATATTCAGTTATATGGATAAACTCTTTAGTGGTGATTTCTGAGATTTTGGTGCACCCTTCACTGGAGCAGTGTACACTGTACTCTGGTGTCGTCTTTTTATCCTTAACACCCCTCCCATCCTTCTCCCTGAGTCCATTGTATCATTTTAATGCCTTTGCATCCTCATAGCATCCTCATAGCTTAGCTCCCACTTACAAGTGAGAACAATGTTTGATTTTCTATTCCTGACTTAATTCACTTAGAATAATTGTCTCCAACTCCATCCAGGTTACTGCAAATGCCATTATTTCATTCCTTTTTATGGCTTAGTATTCCATGGTGTGTGTGTGTGTGTGTGTGTGTATGGTATATATGATATATACGGAATATGATATACATCATGTATGTGTATTATATATGTATATGAGTTTTCTTTACCTACTAGTTGATTAATGGACATTTGGGCTCGTTCCACATTTTTGTGATTACAAATTGTGCTGCTATAAACATGCATGTGCAAGTGTCTTTTTCATATAATGACTTTTCCTCTGGGTAGATACCCAATAGTGGGATTGCTGGATCAAAGGTAGATCGATTTTCAGTTTTCTAAGGAATCTGCATACTGTTTTCCATAATGGTTGTACAAGTTTACATTCCCACCATCAGTAGTGCAAAAGTGTTCCCCATTTCTAGATCTTTAAAGAATAAGGGAGTCGATACGTGAAGTAAAATATTGTCCTTCATGAAAAATGGCTAAAGCTTTCAAATGATTTTTCAGGGTTTCTCTGGTGGAAAAAAAAAATCATTGTACTAACCAAAAATACAAAGAAATAAATAAAGATTGGAAAAGATTTAGTAACATTGAACCAACTGATGGTACCAACTGCTCAACTCCCATTTTTAGAATCCATTAGAAAAAACTTTGAAGATTTGATTATATTAAGTGATAAGAGAGAAAAGGGCTTTGGGGCCAATAAAAAAAGTACAGAAATGATTGGTTTCTTACACTACTATTTAAATCTATCTAGCAGAGCAATGGGATTCAAGAAAAAAATTGACCTCTGAATAAGATAACATATTTTCAACACACACATATATAAGCAGCTGCAAAGTGGCCTGCAAAAGAGGAAAGGAATGACCTCTGTTAATGAGTATCACATGTTCTTCAAAAGTTTATAAAATGCAATGCGTACAATGCCCATTCCACATACCAAAAGAAAAACCCTGCTTGATCCAGTGCTGTGAACCTGCTGAAGCTTCAAGCAATCAATTGAATAATTAAACTTTCACAGTTCAATTTTAACAACCTTGAATGTCTCCATTATTTGCCAGAGAAAGAGTGACCAGAGGACTTCATTTTCTCAATGACTCTTCTCCTTATTTCTCCTTGGCTACCTTCATTACTTTTGGGTCATACAAAATGTATCATATCATTTCAAAAAATTATCTTAAAATCAAATATCAATAGAATTATATTAAACAATAATCATTAAAACTAACAAAAATAAAACATCACTAATTGCTTTTGTATTTGGCATTGTCTTTATTTTTATATGTATTGAGTTTTATATTAGTGTTCTGTATTATTTTTATATAAATATATTTTAACAGTTTAATAAGGTCATTCATGAATTCGAAATGTCAGCTGCCCAAAAACAGATCCTTCATTTCTTCAATCAGTGATTATTCTACTAGTTTTAAAATTCTGACCATGAAGTTTGGGGAAGAACTCTTAAAACTGTGTTACAGATTCCATAGTTATTTATTTTCCAAAAATCTAGGTTTTTTCATAATAACTAGTCAATGTCAGGTGTAAGGCTACTGGATTTATTCTCATTTCTTGATTATATTCATAAGCACAAATAAAAATTTTAATCTAAGTTAAACAGGTCAGAGTAGCAACAGACATAAAACACAATGCTATGCTTTTTTTTTGCTATATCACTGTTACTAATTTTAATTTTTAATTATTTTTAATCATGGCAAAATATGTAACATATTTGCTATTTTAGCCATTTCTTAAGTGTTCAATTCAGAGGTATCAATCACATTCACAAAGTTGTACAACCATAATCGCTATTTTCAAAATATTTTCATCAACTCAAATAGAAACTCTGCTACCAGTAGGCAGTAGCACCCTCTTCACTCCGCTCTCAGGCCCTGGTAACCTCTAATCTACTTTTTGTTTCTCTGAAGTTGCCTATTCTAGATATTTCATGTGAATGGAATGACAAAATACGTGTTTTTTGGTGTCTGCTTATTTAATCTAACACAATGATTTCATGTTTCTTGCATGTTGTAGCATGTATCAGAACCTCATTCTTTTTTATGGATGAATAATATTTCAATATGTTCATGTTATTATGAACATTATTATATATATACAATTATATATACAAACATATATATATATTTATATGTATGGAATATTATTATATGTGCAAAAGTAAATATATAATATTTAATTGAAATTTTTGAAACAATCCTAGATTTGTTCAATGTAAAAATTACTTCTGTTGGGGTAAAAGTTAGTGATAAATAATAAAAGCATATATTTTATTGTAACCAGTTTTCTCCCCTTTTTAAAACTTATGGAGAAAATTATAAACTAACAAAGTCCAGATAATGAAATATTATTTCTGTATTTTCTCTTTTATTTTAATGTTTCTCTGCCTTTTCAGTATACATTTGCTATTGAAACATAAAACATGCTAACTCAGTGAGATGAAATAGGACCAGAACAGTTATATACCTCCTCCCTAAGTTTAAGCTTTCTGTTATAAGACAAATATTTGTGGCATATCATAACTCTTGTACCTGACAAGACTACAGAATTTTCTACTCAAGATAGATCATAAAATTACAAAAAGATCTATCATTCTGTATAGTTCAGTGTATCAACTAAACCGAGATAACTTCTGCACAAAGAATACACTTCTAGGATTGATAGTGGATTGTGTGAAGTTGCCAGTTGTTTTCACTATAATAAGTTTAAAAACGAAGAATATATTTTATTCCAAAGACAGTTTTGGTGAGGTGTTTAAAGCATGGAATGTATTTCCCAATGATAGAATGTTTGAAAAATTAGTTTGGTTCCCTATCAATCCTGTTAGTTGATATAGAGCTAAATCTAAAAACTCCTGATATTGGGTGACCAGAACTGCTGTTTGATTTTTGTTTGGACCTCTGAAATTTTTATTGGTCTCCTGTTACCTAAAGGGCACCTTGCTTCTGCTGCCTCAAAACCTCAGAACTTTAGTGTCACTGGTGTCAGATGTCATCCACTATCCCGCAGGATACTTTGCCATCCACTATCCCGCAGGTGGCGGTCTTTCGGATGGCTTGCATGAGGTTGCTGCTATCCAGGGCATCACTGGGATTGAAGTCCCTCCCATCTTCCAGCAGGCAGCAGTAAGGTGGCCAGCTCAGCCGGCTGTTTGACCTTGATGCTCAGCAGGGCCTCCTCATACACCCGGGCCTGATACCACCCTTCTGCCAGAGTCTGTGCCAGCTCTGACTCCAGGTGCAGCAGAACCCCATTGAGCTGCTCCATCTGCATGGCATAGTGGGCCCCCATCTCCCTCAGCTGTTCTCCAAGCTGGCCTTAAGATTTCTCCTAGAGTCCAGGTTGATCTCCAAGGACTGGACTGTACCTCTCAACTCCATGAGCATCATTTTAGCATTTCTGATTTTGGCAACTGCATGGTGATAACTGTGGTGCTCTCCTCAATCTGCTGGGACCAGTATTTTCCAGTTCCTGTAGGTTCTTCTGAGCCAGTTCATTACACTGATCTGCCAGGATCTTGCTGGGGTCCTGAGATTTAGGGACATCTACCTCTATGGTCAAACCAGAATTAGGAAACTGGGCTTGTAAGTCTTTTTTTTCCTCCTTGTGGTTCTTCTTCATGAAGAGGAGCTCCTCCTTGAGAGCCGAGATCTGTCTTCAGCTGCAGCTGAGTGACATTGGTGTCATCAGTGACCTTCCTGAGCCCACGAATTTGGCTTTCCACAGATGGGTGTATGGCCAGCTCTGTCTCATACTCGACTCTAAAATCATCAGCAGCAAGATAGGCATTGTCAATCTGCAGAACAATGTGGGCATTGTCCACAGAATTTGCAAAGGTCTGAGCCCTCAAGTCCTCTATGGTCTTAACATAATGTCCCCAGTCTCTGACCTGGAGCCCCTTCTTCTCCAGATGTTCCCAGATTTTGGTTTCTAGCCTTCGATTCTTGGTCTCCAGGCCACTCACTCTGTCCAGGTAGGAGGCTAAGCAGTTATTCAGGCCTGGCATGGCATCGTTCTTACTCTGTATGCCCTGCTATTTCTACCAGATACCCAGCCGACCCAGAAGCTGGTGGAGCTGAAAGAAAAGATCCAGAAGTTAGAGCCCATAGTGCTTGCATAAAGGATAGCCAGGCTGCTGGTGAGCAACTGGATGGACCCCACAGACAGGCAGTTAGTGGAGAAAGTGGTGGAGTGGGTGATGAATCTCATGTCTCAGGGGAGAAAAGCAAGAGGACAGGATTCAGGTTCTGCTGAGCTTCTGTTCAATTTTTCTTTTTCCTAAGGATATTCTCATTGGTGATTTCAGAAACAACTTTCTTCCTATTTATTCCATCCGAGACTCCATTACATCTTGCCACCAGCATCCACACCTTATTCTTGGAAAGAAGAGCTCCTATCACCTAGGATTGTTGTGGAAACAGGGATTTAGTGGCAGATTAGAAGCAGAAACATTGACTAAACTTAGATATTTGCTTAATTTAATTCAACAAAATATGGTAAATATCATTTATCTGTATTCTGTAATGCTAAAATATATAGAGAATTTAAAGACAAATGAGACACAGTTCCAGACCTCAAGAAGCTTTCAGTTTATGGAGAGGCACAGAAGATATTAAGATCTCTTGGATAAAAGACCTGGTCTGGAAAGTATCATATACAAATGTCAAATGAAATATATAAATGGAGATATGAGTACATCTACTTGAGGAGTCCTGGAAGGTTCACGGAGTGGTCAACAGTAGAAATGGACCTTGAATGATCTAGGGACTTTTGAAAATCAGAGTTGGGAGTGTGGCCCTTATGGGCCAGGATGCTTAGTAGTCATGTATAGGAGGTTTTGAAGTAAGATGCTATTGGGGGAACCCACCTCCAATATTTCAATGTAGGTTCTTTCTATTTTTCCTAAGTGTTGGCTGGTCTAAGAAATAAAGAGAAAGAGTACAAAGAGAGAAATTTTACAGTTGGGCCGCTAGGGGTGACATCACATATCAGTAGGTCTGTGATGCCCACCTGAGCCGTAAAACCAGCAAGTTTTTATTAAGGATTTCAAAAGGGGAGGGGGTGTGCAAACAGGGAGTAAGTCACATGCTTTAAGAGGCAAAAAGCAGAGCAAAGATCACATGCTTCTGAGGAAACAGGGCAAGGACAAAATCAGAACTCCTGATAAGGGTCTATGTTCAGTGGTGCATGTATTGTCTTGATAAACATCTTAACAGAAAACAGGGTTCAGAAGCAGAGAACAGGTCTGACCTCAAATTTACCAGGGCTGGGGTTTCCCAATGTTAGTAAGCCTGAGGGTACTGCAGGAGACCAGGTTGTAGCTCAGTCCTTATCTCAACCGCATAGGACAGACACTCCCAGAGTGGCCATTTATAGACCTCCCCCCAGTAATGCAATTCTTTTCCTAGGGTCTTAATATTATATTCCTTGCTAGGAAAAGAATTTAGTGATATCTGTCCTACTTGCACGTCTGTTTATAAGCTCTCTGCAAGAAGAAAAATATGGCTCTATTCTGCCACAGGCAGTCAGACCTTATGGTTGTCTTCCCTTGTTCCCTGAAAATCGCTGGTATTCTGTTCTTTTTCAAGGTGCACTGATTTCATATTGTTCAAACACACGTTTTACAATCAATTTGTACAGTTAACGCAATCATCACAGTGAACCTGAGGTGATGTACATCCTCAGCTTACGAAGATAACAGGATTAAGAGATTAAAGTAAGACAGGCATAAGAAATTATAAGAGTATTATTAAGGAAGTGATAAAAATGTCCATGAAATCTTCATAATTTATGTTTCCTCTGCTGTGGCTGCAGCCGGTCCCTCCATTCAGGGTCCCTGACTTCCCGCAAAAAGATGCAGCTTTTTAATTCCTGATTTTGGAAGATATTAGAGAATTAAAGGTGAAAATTATAAAGGAGCAGGACATGGTGGCTCATGTTTGTAATCCCAACAATTTGGGAGGCTGAGGCAGGAGGATTGCTTGAGGCCAGGAGTTTAAGATGCACCTGGGCAACATAATGAGACCCTATTTCTTAAAAAAAAAAAAAAAAAATAGACTGGTGTAGTGGTACATGTCTCAGCTACTCAGGAGTCTGAGGTGAGAGGATTACTTCAGACCAGGAGTTCAAGGTTATAGTGAGCTATAATCATGCCACTATACTCCAGCCTGGGTGACAGAGCAAGGCCCTATCTCAAAAAAAAAAAAAAAAAAAAGAAAGAAAAAAAAAAGAAAATTAAAAAAGGAGAACATCCTCTGAATGCATACTCTCTTGCCTATGTTTATAAATATGACAGGCCTGTACACACAATTTTATTGAGAAATGAAAGCCAGTTTGGGAATAACAAACTTTTTCTTTTGTCAATACTTGAACTTGAATTTAATTGAATTCAAAGTTTTAAATGAACACTAAGCTAAATATCTATTTTAACTTTAATATCTTTAATAAAGCTTTGTAGAATTTTCTTATTAAACATTGCATAAGTAATTTCTGTTTGTTACATAAAAATTAAAGAATACTAATAAAATAAAAGTAATAAATCATTCCAAATCAAAATGTTAGTAACATATGTCAATGTAAGAACAGGCACTCAGTGTTTTCTTGCTACATGATAGGAATGTCCACATAAAAATAAGAAAATAAAAAGCAATTTATCAACATTGAATCTTTGGGAAAGGGACAACATTATAAATTTTGAACAATTTCTGTATTATTACAGATGAGACTTCTTTTAAGAAGAAGTCTCCGGCTACTAAAAGCAGGCAGCTTTTGGAGAAAGCAAATAAAAAGCACAGAATGACACCACAGAATTCTTAATTTGAAGAGATGAAGGCCAGAGGAGAAGGTAGATAATGAAAGATGGAGACTGTATTAATGTTGAGTGTGCTGACACAACAGACCCCAAACTTCCAGTACCAAAAAAAAAAAAAAAAAAAAAAAAAAAGACCTGATTCATTTCTTTTCTTTTTTTTTTTCTTTTTTTTTTCTTTCTTTCTTTCTTTCTTTTTTTTTTTTTTGGCACAAGGTCTAACTCTGTTGCCCAGGCTGCAGTGCAGTTGCACAATCTTGGCTCACTGTGACCTCTGTCTCCCAGGCTCAAGAGATCCTCCGACTTCAGCCTCCCTAGTAGCTGGAACCACAGGTGCCTGCTCTCTTGCATGGCTAATTTTTTGTGTTTTTTGTACAGACAGGGTTTTGCCATCTTGCCCAGGCTGGTCTCAAACTCCTGAGCTCAAATGATTCTCCTGCCTTGGCCTCCCGAAATGCTGGGATTACAGGAGTGAGCCACCATGCCCGGCCTATTTCTTTCTCAGTTAATTGTCCTGGCTATTATTTGGGTTGATAGCTGCATTTTCTCTTTGCAGACATCCAGGGCAGACTGATGGCTACTTTGCCATCTTCAATATGTGGATTCCGAGGTTACCAGGGGCATAACCATCAGCCAGAAGTGGGGAATGGAGAGCATAGAGGTTGCTCATGGGAGGTTTATTTGAGCCACTTTTGGAAGTTGTACGCATGACTTCTCTTTACAGTACCTTCATTAAAACAACCATGTGTCTACACTCAATTACAAGGCAGGCTAACTGTAGTCTGGCTGTGTTCCCAAGAAGAGGCAACCAATATCTGTTTATCTGCTTGTGTGTTATCTGTTTGGTGGACAGCTGGCTAGCTCAGCCACAGAAATGATTCTACTTTAGGTACTATTTTGTATTTAATTATGGTATACTGAAGAAAACCTCTGGGTGGACTTATGTCCACTTTATATTGCATAGCTTCTTTTCAGCAAATACATGTTAGTGTATACATATACATATTAGTAGCAAATATATATTAGTATACATTATTAGTATAATGAAAAGCTTTTTTAAATAAACAAGGTTAATATTACTCCAAATATTATTATCCAGAATACACCCAATGTTAATATTTATGCATATATATGTCTTTTTAGATAATCTATTTACCTATCATCTATCTGTTTAATAATGCTCCATTGAATTTGTCCAATATTTTGGTTGTCAGGAATAAGGTCAGATCTTGCTATTGTAGGTGAAAATAAATTTATTTTAAGACACCAGATAGCTCACAGATTCAGTGAGAGATTCTAGAATACCAGGTTCTGATGTTACTCCAACAGGAACAATGCAGCCAGTAAAACTGCTCAATCACATGATAGAAATATTTCTGTCATCAGAACCTTTTGCTCCACACCAGTGATGGTGGGGGAACTGGATACCATATTGCTAGCCTAGTTGCTCCAGAAGAACCAAATGCCTCTATTTCCATGCTTTCCAGAACATGTGAAGTCCTCTCACGTAGAGAGCATCTCACAGCATTCACTTTACATCCAAATCTTGCATATGTGCATATGATTTTTAGAATCCAGATCAAATACTTATATCACTGATCTCCTGTAATAAGGAGCATAAGATTTTGCGTTAGATTTTAAGTCTTTGTAGCAGATAGGAAGGCAAATTATGAGTTATTGAAGTAAGAATTGCGTGAACCCATTTAAAATACTTGCCAGCTTGGAATGGTGGCTCTCACCTGTAATCCCAGCACTTTGGAAGGCTGAGGCAGGTGGATCTCATGAACTCAGAAGTTCAAGACCAGCCTGGGCAACATGGCGAAACTCCATATCTAAGAAGAATACAAAAATTATCCGGGCATGGTGGCACGCACTTGTAGTGCCAGCTATTTGGGAGGCTGATGCAGGAGGATCCATTGAGCCTTGAGAGGTTGAGGCTACAGTGAGCAGTGATCATGCCATTGGACTCCAGCCTGTGCAACAGAATGAGACCCTGTCTCAAAAAAATAGAGCAGAATAAAATAAAATATTTTCCAATGAGATTTCTCTCAAGTATTTTTTTCTTAATGGTTATTTTAAAAGCTATTATTGTTATATTTTTAACTAGCCAGCTACTGAACTGTACTCTAGTTTCAAGAGTTTTTCAGTTTATTTTTGTGTGGTTTTTAGATAGAGAATTATATTTGCAATAATGGTATTTATCTTTTCATTTTTAATATTTATTCCTTGTTTCATTTCTTTGTCTACAGCATTAACTGTTTTACCAAAGTTATCTTAAATAACACATGCTCTTTCAAGTCCTCTCAAATAACAGAGATAAATACTTGATGATACTTGTAGATATAATGCCTCTTTTAAGTAGATATTTAATAATAGGAAAACATTACTGACTCTAAATGCTTTGCTGACCCTGTTTCCTTAAGGAATTATCTTTATGGTTTGTAAAAGAGAGAACTAGTGGTTCTAAGATTCCAGTATAAAACTAGTAATTAGACTAACTTAAATAAAAAATAACTTTAATTATAATAAAACTAGTTTAAAAGTAGATTAATATAGAGGAGAAAATAAAATCACCAATAATTTCATTGTTCAAGATGGCCTGATAACTATATGTGCATCTCTGCACATCCTTCCAAAAGCCACTGCCGAGACACACACACACGCATTTAAAAAACTCAATCATATGAATGTTTTGAATATACTATTTAATTATAAATTAAAAGTATATTATTGTGTCAATCATTGTCATTTTATTGCAAAATTTGATATAATTTATTTATTGAATCCAGAAAAGTTTTAACTGCAAACATGTGTTACGGGATACCTGATTTCCCCCAGATCTAATCTACCTCTTCGTTCTAGTCCACATTTTAAAAACTCTTCACTGAGATTTTAAAATTTAGTAGTCTTCACTTTTGAAGCCCTTTAAGGGCTGAATTTTTGTTTTATTTAGAGTATTCTGAGTATTTTATTATGGATGAAATAAATAGTGTTTTATAAATCAACATGTCTCTATATTTTATCATGTAGACTGATTAGCCAGTAAGAATAATTTCTTATCTTTATTTTTAATTTTTCTGACTTCAAAGTCCAAATTCATTCAGTCTGTGGAAAAGTAATGATGTGCAAAGGAAAGATTAATCAAAATAAGAACAGATGCAAAAAAAATTTATTAGCTTCCCACAGCATACAACTTTTACATAACTTTGTGAAATTTTTCCATTGTTATGTTAAATTTGTGTGATGTAACATCAGTTAATGATCCCTTGAGAATATGAATTAATAATAGAAGTCCACTTTTGTTTTAAAGATTTTAGATAATCCTGAAGCAATTCTAGATAAGTAGAAGAAAGTCCTGAGTTTGAATAAATGAGGCTGGGTATAGGCAGCCAATTAAAGAAATTTCAGCAGCAGTAGTAGAAATTTTATGTGTGTGTATGTGAAATATATCAGCAATTGTTGTTGTATTTTGAAGAAAATTTTTAACTATCCCTCCTCAAGACCCATTAAACTTTCTGTTTGCATTAATTTTGTCTTAACACTCAGAGTAAACCAAATAGAACAGAACTTTAAAATTTTCGTTCTGTGTATAGTTTACATTAATAAAAACTAAAGTAATAATATTAAAAACTTCAAAAATATGGATGAGTAAAATAAATGCAAATCATCCTCAGTCTTATTATACAACAA
Organism: Papio anubis; assembly: GCF_008728515.1. NCBI lineage: Eukaryota > Metazoa > Chordata > Mammalia > Primates > Cercopithecidae > Papio > Papio anubis. The sequence continues at coordinate 91,225,436 of NC_044981.1, read as the reverse complement.
TAGTAGCATTTCAGAGTTTTGTCTTTCATATATACTCACAGAATGAAAACATACTAAATATATCTGTTTTAGTATTCTCTTTTCACTTTATTTTTAAATGTCTTTCCACGTTATTAAATTTCTTCGAATCACAATTTTTAACTACAGTGATTTATTTTGTACATTTGAATAACTCATATGATCATATTTTTCTCAAAATTATTGTGTTTATAAAGAAAATGCATAGAAAGTCCTTGTGACTATATCTTTATGTATGTTCTCAGTTGTTACAATAGATTCTTAGAACTCGACTTTTATCCAAAATGACCTAACAAAATTTTCATATCAAAATTTTATTCAAAAATTAATATTAAAATATTATATTTCTTTGATACAATGTAATTATAAGTTAATAAGACAAAAATCCCCTTACGTCCAAAAATTTAAAAATTAAACACCAAAGTACGTGAATTTAAGCTAAAATAGAAAGCCTATACAACATTTTATATCTTTCCTTTCTAGGAAAAATGTTGGAAGTTAAATAAATAAATAAATAGAGGCTAAAAACTCATGGTATGATTTCAATTTCAGGTAGTCATTTTTTAAAAAGCAACGACATTTAAGAAATTAGGTTGAAAGCCTCTAAATAGTCAGAGGCTAAGAAGAAAGATGTATACTGTAACACTAAATCTAACTTTTTGGAAAATCTCTAATGTGGCTGCTCTCACTGGCCCAGGAGGAATATATTTCAGAAATCTAGACAGGATCAAATCATGTATTTCAACTGAATGGGACCATTCTGTCGTACATCCATGAGACGCTTTTAAAATTGTACTGAGGCTATACTCTACGGACTAAATATATGCACTTTTAAGTCTTGACTTTGGAATGTTAAAACAATTCCACTTATATTGATTTTTTATTACAGTGGCTATATCTAACAACCCTGGAAAAAGAGATCAGATTTTGAGAATTCGAATGGCTCAATTTGATGAAAATCTGTCTTAACAGTTTCCACAAGCACTAAAGCTAGCACTTTCAGGACTTGAAAAACTGACAAATCAAGTCAAGGACAATTAAGACTTAATTGTATTTTTAATTGACAAATAATAATGGTAAAATTCCACTTCTGGATATATGTCCAAAGAAACTGAAATCAGTATGCCAAGATATATCTGTACTGTCACATTTGCTGCAGCGCTATTTACAAGGGCAAACAGTTCTCTTATGGCCTGATTTCCTTGCGGTTGTGTAGATGTGGACAAACATTAATTCAGCTGCAGCGTAACTTTTAAATTTAATTTTCGTATTTTTTCCCATAACGAGGTTGAAAGAAAAACATAAAGAAGTGGTAATCATAAAAGTGAATAAACATGATTTCCACAGGGTGGGAAAGGTAATCCACTATAAACCGGCTATTTATTTTATTTGAGCTTGTTCATTTATCCATTTATTTGTTCTTTTATCAATGAGTATGCAGTCTGTATTCACACTACTGAATCAGACACTGGAGATTCCAATATGAAGAAGACAATGTACTTTGGAAGAGAGAGAGAGGTTGATTTTTGTGATAGTATGATATGCAGTACTATACAGGTTCTGTCTTTGGGGTGGCAGTATTATTTAGTATTTCAGAACTTTAGCTCTCAAATAATAATGAATGGATTCAAAGTCTGCTCCATATCTCATCAGTCAGGTGGTCTTGGACAAATGTTTAATTCTTTAGTTCCAGTTTTCTCATCTGTTAGATAAGGATGATAATATTACCCACATTATGGAATTGTTTTGAGGCATAAATGAGGTATTATCTGTCTCTATAATAGTGTGTGACACATAACTGTATATTAATGTTAACTACCGTTATTCATGCTCTTGTTATTAAGGAATAATTATGCTAAAAGGTGAAAGAGAGAGGATGACTAACACAAGATGAGAAGAAAAGGGCATCATGATTAAGCAGAGAAGGGAGGGAGAGGCACTCCAAGTGGGAGATGGAGAGAAAATAGTGCAGAGCAGTAAGGTGTAGATATGCAGCACAGGTTCAGAGAACTGTGACCTTTTGTACTGAACTCGATGTGTAATGGTGAGTCATTTGAACTTTATCCTGAAAACTTCTAAGCCTTACAAGAAAAGAAGTAGCATGATTAGATTTGGATATCAGAAATATGGTATAGTAAATGATGTGGAAAACAAATCTGAGTGTGGGCAGCTGAGATTAGAGAGACTTATGAGACAGACCTAACTGCCCAAGTGAGAAACTGAAAACATAAATTAAAGCTTAAATATTAAAGATTAAACCAGGCATATGGTCTACAAATTATTTATGACACATATGTGATGAAAAGGTGGGATTTAAAGCTGATGCCCAGATTTCCAGCTTATGCAAATTGATGACAATGTTATTAGCCAAGATAGAGAATATAATAAGTGCTTATTATAATATTTAATATTATTTAGTTCTTAATTTGTGTCAGGCTCAAGCTCCAAATACTTTTTTTTTTTTGAGACGGAATCTCGCTCTGTCACCAGGCTGGCATGCAGTGGCGTGATCTCGCTCACTGCAACCTCTGCCTCCAGGTTCAAGCAATTCTCCTGCTTCAGCCTCCTGAGTAGTCGGGACTGCAGCCAACCACCACCACGCCCAGCTAATTTTTGTATTTTTAGTAGAGATGGGATTTCACCCTGTCAGCCAGGATGATCTCAGTCTCTTGACCTCACGATCCGCCTGCCTTGGCCTCCTAAAGTGCTGGGATTACAGCTGTGAGCCACCACGCCTGGCCTCCAAATACTTTTTTTTTTTTTTTTAAGAGAGTCTCACTCTTATTGCCAATGCTGGAGTGCAATGGTGCTATCATAGCTTGCTGTAAACTGGAACTCGTGGGCTCCAGTGATCCTCCCATGTCAGAGCAGCTATCCCGTCCACCATCATGTACAACTAATTTTTAAACTTTTTGTAGAAACAGGGTCTCACTATGTTGCCCTGGCTGATCTTGAATTCTTGACCTCAAACTATCTTTGCACCTTGACCTCTCAAAATGCTGAGATTCCAAATATTCTTAATGCAGTAACTCATTTAATTCTCACGATAATGCTACAAAATAATATTTCCCCATTTTACAGATAAGGAAATTGTAGGACATGAGAAATAAATAATTTTCCAAGGTCATATAGTTAGCGACCAGGAGAGTGGAATTGCAAATATGGCTGAATAGTTGCAGAGGTTATGCCCTTGAGCTCCATGCCACACAGCTCTGCTACTGAGAAGAGGAACAAATTTGAAGGAGGAGTTGGCCTCTACAAAGATAGATAAGGCTTAATGTAAAGATTTTGGTTCTCTTTTGAACATCATTCTATACAATTAGTATCAATACAGTGCTATATTCATTCATTATTTTAATAACTAATCAACTTGACTGTGTCTTCATTTTGTAACATAATTAAATATAAATCAAATACATATACATAAATTTATGTATGTACATACACACATATATACATATATATAAAAATATAACACTTCCAAACAATGGACTAGTTACCACATCAAAATAATGTGGGCTTAGTCTAGAATGACTTATTATTCATAAATATATGATTGTTTTTAGTGCTTAAAATTTTTATTTTTAAATGTTCATACTATTATGCCAAGCTTTTCTTTATCTCCTCATGAATAGAGATTCTATTAATATTTCCCAGACCCTATAGCTAATTCAATATTATTTACTTCTGTGGATCAGGGATGGACACCAAATATAATATTACACATCTTCCACCTATGTCTTGAGAAATCATAAGCATCTTCTTAAACTCCATATTGGCTTATTACTACATATTTGTGTTAATTAGATTAGTTTTATCTACAGTAATAAACTCTTAAATATGCTAATGAACAATTCTGTCCCTGTATTATTTGATTGATACTGTCATGGGACCCATTGATTACACATTTCAAACTGCAAAATGTTAGTATGTCATTTTACTTAATAAATGACTGCACATATTGAAATAAACTCAAGGGCTAGGTAAATTTATAGATCTAATGGGAGTTCCACTTTTCCTGGTTATGTAGCCTCCACAAGCTTTAATTCAGTGATTACACATTTCTTATTAGGTAAGCAAATCTAAGACACCAACAACATGAATACAGGCCATGAAACAAATGAATGATTTTCCCAGATGATATGAAGGGGTAACAAAGCATATGAATAACTATTATTGGTTTCAAATTATAATATCTATAATAATTTTTATTAAATTAGTTTTTCAAAGTAGGGCAGATAAGAAAAATAAAAATACCAGTTTAATTTTCTATGTATCAAACAGAACTGCAAATGTATTCATCTATTTAACGTTCTACTTGAGACTGCCAATCTTGCAGGTGCTCAGTTTTCTCTCTTACTCTCTACAGAAGTTGTTTCAATCTTTTCTATTCTTCCAGATCTTCTATGAAACCAGGTACTTGTTCATCATCAGATGATGATTTTACCTCATAAATTTTAGAGAAAATGAGAAGTATAGGTAAGAATTACCTCACCTTCCTTTTTTCCTCTCAGTAAAATTCAAGAAGTGACTTTCCTCCTAGGGCCGTTCTCTTACGTAGCATTTCCTGTCTTCTCTTCCAGGAGCGGACTCCATCAGTTGTCCCTCTCTCTCTCTATCTTCATTATCTCCCTTCCTGGTAACTGTTTCTCAACAACATTTAAAGCTTCTTGAATCTCCTTATCAATGTTAGTTTTCTAGGACTCCTGTAACAAAGTATCACAAACAGGATGGTTAAAGGGAAGAAACTTATGGTCTCACAACCCTGGGCTACCTCTTCGTAGCTTCTGGTGGTTTCCTGGTAATCTTTGGTGTCCCCTGGCTTGCAGACACTTAATTCCCTTCTCTGCTTTTGATGTCCTGTGGTGTTCCCTCTGTGTCTCTGTTTTCACATGGGCATATGCTTATGAAGATACTCATCATATTGGATGAGAGGTCAACCCTACTCCAGCATGACCTCATCTTAACTGGTAACATCTGCAATACCCTAATTCTAAATAAAAAGTCACATTGCAAAGTACTGGGGATTAGAACTTCAAAATATATGTATACTTTTGGTTGGGGACACAGTTCAACCCATAACACTACCTTAATAAAACAAAATACTGAACTTTCAAACATTCTTTAACTAGACTTTCTGTTTCAGCCACAATTTTTATCTTTTCTTTCCTTTACAATCACACTTTTAAAGGTTTTGCAAACAATTTTTGCCTTTACTTTCTCTGCAATCCACTTTTTAAATCAAGCTTATAAAGAAAATTGTCTTTTCTTGCGTGTGTGTAAATGTAATTTGCCCTGATTATGCAAAAATAACACTCAGCCTGATAGTTCTATTTCTCAGTGGTAATTAATCTATTAACATTTTGATTTTATATGTAACAATAAGCTATCATGTATTCAGCATTTGGCTCCAGATATATTGGTAAATATAACTCATTTTATTCTCACTATTTTGAAGATGAAAAATATATGTAAATTTAATTTTATGGGCTTTGTTCACCTGAGGCTCCCCACTGGGAAATATATTCTTCTTCGATTGCTGATAAAACTTGGTTTCAGTAAACCCATGAGTTTGGGATCCAGACTGAGAAAAGTGTGGTTAAATTCATCAAAATAATTTCACCCTTTAAGCTTCATGGTGGACAGGCAGCTGGTTTTCTTCTAGACTCAATGTGCTTTATTTTGAGTCTAATGTTATATAATATATATTAGTCTGTATACACACACACAAACACACTAACATTTAGTGTATTCAGGCCACCATTATATTCATTTATACAGGTTGAGCATCCCTAATCCGAAAATCCGAAATCCGGTATGGTCCAAAGAGCATTTATTTTGAGTATGAGGTTTGAATGTCGTGTCTACACTCAAAAAGTTTCAGATTTTTGTATGATTTTGCATTTCAGATTTTCAGATTAAGGATGCTCAACCTGCGCTATGCCAACAATCTTCTAAGTGTCCTTTCTTCTAGCCTTACTCTTTTCCAATCAATATAACAATAAACGAACACAAGAAAACATTCTCACTTTACCTAATAATAAAATAAATATAGAATATAAGGAAGTTTAAAAAATTCACATATCACATCGGCATAGATAACAAGTATTAATAATATTCAGTCTTGGCAAGATTTTTCATACTGTTAGTTTAAGTGTTGGTGTCCTGGAGGATCACCGGCAAATTACAGAACCACTATAACTGGTTTTTCATTTGCCAGTGAATACTGTTGAACAATCCCATCAATAAATGTTTCCTGAGACAAAAATTTCACAACGTCTTATTATTTCTGAAAGCCACCCTGCCCCCGCCATCAATTCCTCCTCACTCTTAGGAAATTACCTGTAAGAAAATGAAGCAGTGTTCTGTCATTAGAAATACAACTTTCTAATGGTCTACAATTACTTTTGTCTTTTGTTCCCTGTTATTCTCAGTTGGACAGGGACTTCCTTTGCAATTTCATTTTATTTTTCCTTAATCATTAATGCCCCTCTTCAGAAGATTAATCTCAACAACAAAAATATACTCAACATTTCTTGTCTTTTGTTTTAAACTCAATTTGTGTATTTATCCATTTCCACTTTACATTCCCATTTGTTGACTCTTCTTTATAACAAAACTTCTTAAAATTTTTGCATAAATTCTGCCTTTTTCACTATTAACTCTTTTTGTTTTTTCCAACCTTATTAAAGAACAAATAACAAATGAAATGTATATATTTACTGTGTACAACGTGATGTTTTGAAATGTGTACACATTGTGAAATGATTTCCGTAATCAAGGTAATGAGCATATCCATCACCTCACCTAGTTTTTTTTCCAGTGAGAAAATTTAAGATCTAGAGTCAGCAAATTTTGAGTATAAAATACAGTATTATTAACTAAAGCCACTATGCTCTACATTAGATCTTTAGAACTTATTCATCCTGCATAACCAAAAATTTCTACTATTTATCCAGCTTGTTCTCATTCTTCCCACCTTCTTCCCTCTGGCAACTCATCATTTTGTGTCTGTTTCAATGAGTTTGCATTTTTTTATATTCCTCATAGAAGTGAGACCATGCAGTATTTGTCTTTTTGTGCGTGATTTATGTCACATAGCTTAATGTCCTCCAGATCTATCTATGTCATCACAAATGACAGCATTGTCTTCTTTTTTAAAGGCTAAATAATATTCCATTTTGTGTGTGTGTGTGTGTGTGTGTGTATGCATATGTGTGTGTCTTTTTACTTATAACTGTTTTGGGTATTTCGGATATTTTGTGGTTCTATATTATATGTATACATTTATGTATAATTTTCTTTATCTGTTTATCTTTGTTGAATGATTAGGGTGATTTCATGTCTTGACTATTCTGAATAATGCTGCAATTAATATGGGAATGCAGATATCTCTTCAATTTACTGACCTCATTTTCTTTGGATATATACCCAGATGTGGGATTGCTGAATCATATAATACTTCTATTTTTAATATTTTGAGGAACCTCCATATTGTTTTCCATAAAGCTGTCCTAATTTACATCCTCACAAACAGTGTACAAGTTGGCACACAACTGTCCATTTTCTCCACATTCTTACCAGCACTTATATTTTTTGTTATTAATAATAGATATTCTAATAAGTGTGAGATTATCCCTCATGTGATTTTAACTTGCATTTCCTTGAAAGTTAGTGATGTGGAGCATTTCTCTTTCATATTCCTGTGGCCATTTGTATGTCTTCTTTGGAGAAATGTCTATTCAGGTCCTTTGTCCATTTTAAATTGGATAATTTGTTTCCTTGCTGTTGAGTTCTATGTGTTCCTTAGATATTTTGGATATCAACCCCTTATAGGACATATGGATAGCAAATATTTTCTCACATTCCTTGGATTGTCTGTTGACTCTGTAAATTGCTTCCTTAGCTGTGTAGAAGCTTTTTAGTTTGATGCAATCCCATATGTTTATTTTTACTCTTGTTGTCTGTGCTTTTGAGACAATATCCAAAAAATCATTGCCCAAACGAATGTCAAGAAATTTTTCCTTAAGTTTTCTTCTAGGAGTGTTACAACTTCAGATCTTTAATTACATTTAAGTCATTATAATTAAGTTACATCTAAAGTATTAATACATTTGAATTGATTTTTGTATATGGTATGAGATAAGGGCTCCATTTCATTCTTCTGCATACGGATATACAGTTTTCTCAGTGTCATTTATTGAAGAGACTGTCCTTTACTCTTTGTGTCTTCTTAACACCTTTGTCAAATAGCAATTGACCATAATGTGTGGAATTATTTCTGAGATCTGTGTTCTGTTCCCTGAGTCTATAAGTCTGTTTTTATGCCAGTATCATGCTGTTTTGGTTGCTATAATTTTGTAGCATATTTTGAAGTCAGGTAGTGTGATGCTTCCAGCTTTTCTCTTTTTGCTCATGATTGCTTTGGGCATTTTAGTTTCATGCAAATTCTAGGATTTTAAAAAAATTTCTGTAAAAAATGTCGTTGGAATTTTAATAGAGAGTGTATTGAATTGTAAATCACCTTGGGTAGTGAAGATATTTTAACATTGATCACTTTAGTCAATGAACATGGGATATCGTTTCATTTATTTGTGTCTTCTTCAATTTCTTTCATCAGTGTTTATAGTTTTCAGTGTATTGATCTTTCACCCCATGATTAAGTTTACTCCTCAATATTTATTTTTTAATGCTACTGTAAATGAAATTTTATTGTTGTTGTCTCTTTCAGATATTTCCTTTTTAGTGTGCAGAATTGCTGTAGAATAGCTACAGATTTTTGTGTGTTGATTTTGTGTCCAGCAACTTTACTAAACTCATTTAGTAGTTCTAACAGTGTTTTGGTAGCGTTTATGGGGTTTTCTATATATAAGATCATGTTTTCTGCAAACAATGATAATTTAATTCTTCCTTACTGATTTGGATGCTTTTTATTTTATCTTGCCTAATTGCTGTGGCTAGAACTTCCAGTACTATGCTAAATAGAAGTTGCAGTGTAGGAGTAGGCACTCTTGTTTCTCATCTTAGCAAAAAATCAACTTTTCACTCCTGAGTATGGTATTAGCTGTGGGCTTGTTGTATATGGGCTTTATTATGTTGAGGTATATTCTTCTATACCTAATTGATTGAGAATTTTCACTATAATAGGACATTAAATTTCTGCAAATGCTTTTTCTGCATGGACTGAGATGATAATAACATTTTTATCTTTCATTCTTTTAATGCAGATGATCTTCTTTATTGGTTTGTGCTTATTAAACCATTCTTGTATCTCACAGATAAATCCCACTTGATCATTGTGTGTGCTCCTTTTAATGTGCTGCTGAATTTGGTTTTCTAGTATTTTGTTGAGGATTTTTGCATGTAGGCTCATTAGAAATATTACCCTGTAATTTTCTTTCCTTTTAGTGTTCTTGCTCGGCATTGGTACCAGGGTAACACAGGCCTTGAAAAATGAATTTGGAACTGTTCCCTGCTCTTCAATTCCTCACAGATTTTGAGAAGGACTGGCGATAATTCCTTAGATGTTCTGTAAAATTGACCTTGAGCTCATCATCTAGTTTTGGATTTTCCTTTGTTGAGCAATTTTTGATTACTGCTTCAATCACATTTTTGTTATTGTTCTGTTCAGACAAGGTGTATTTTGAGATTTTTTAAAAAATATAAACATAATTTTAAAAATTATAAACATTATAATTATAAAAAATTATAAACACTATAATTTTTTTAAATTATAATTTTAAAAGAAAATTACAGTGTTTATCACTATAGGCTTCCCTAGTAGAGGTGCTTTTGCTGTCTCCCATAAATTTTGGTGTGTTGTATCTTTATGTTTTACCATTTCAAGATTTTTTAAATTTCTCCTTTGATTTCTTTTATGATCCTTTAGTTGTCTATAAGTGTGTTATTTAATTTCCACATATTTATTGATTTTCCTATTTTTGATTTCTAGATTCACATGATTATAGTTTGATTGATATGATTTTGGTCTTCTCAAATTTGTTAAGATTTATTCCGTGGCCTAACATGTAATCTATCCTGAAGAATGTTTCATACACATTTGAAAATAATGTTTTTACTCTGCTGCACGTTGTGGACTGTTCTCTATTTATTTGTTAGGTCCATCTGGTCTATAGTGTTCTTCAGGTCCACTGTTTTCTTTTGATTTTTCTGTCTGGATGACCCATCGATTGTTGAAAGTGGGGTAAGAAAGCTTCTTACCATTATCATATAGCCATTTCCGCCCCCCCCCATAAGAAGTTCTGTTAATATTTTCTTTTATATTTAAAATATAAACTAAATTTAAATTTCTATTTAAAATATTTCAGTGCAACAATGTTGAGTGCAAACATATTTATAATTAGTATATCCTCTTGATAAATTGATCCTTTTATTAATGCATAATAACCTTTGGTTTGTGTCAGTTTTTCACTTAAATACTATTTTATCTGATATAAGTATATTCTTTCCTGCTCACTTTTGCTTGGAATATCTTTTTCCATCCTTTCATTTTAAACTATGTGTGTTCTTAAAGGTGAAGTGATTAGAGTTGGATCTTATTTTTTCATTCATTCAAACAGTCTATAGTCTCTATGATTAGTGAATTTAACCCATTTACATTTTAAGTAATTACTGAAAGGTAAAAACTGACTATTGCAGTTTTGCTTATTGTTTTCTGTTTGTAGTTCCTTTGTTTCATGTATCTTTCTTTGTGATGTGATGATGTTTTTGAGTGACATGCTTTGATTCCTTTTTCTTTACCTTTTACATACAATATTACATATTTTTCTAGTGGTTACCATGAGGCTTACATAAGACATCTTATCACTAAAGCAGTGTATTTCAGACTGATAACAAATTAACTTTGGCGACATACAAAAACTGCACATTAACTTCTCCTTTCCCCATATTTTAAGTTATTAATATCAAAACTTAATCTCTTATATACAGTGTATCCATTAAAAAGGTATTAAAGTTATAGTTATTTTTAATTCTTTTGTCTTTTAACTTTTATACGAGAGGTAAAAGTAATTTATTTACCACCATTGTATTATGAGAATATTCTTAATTTGACTGTATTTCTGTTTTCTATTTGCCATTATTTTAATGGCAAAACCACAACTACTTTTGCACCAACCTAGTACTAAATTTTATACTATAATATGTTTTCATGTTGTTAGTTAACACTTTTATCTTTTTAAACTTGAAAAACTCCATTTAGTGCTTCTTATAATGCAGGTTTAGTGGTGATTAATTTCCATGGCTTTTGTTTATCTGGAGAATTTTTTTTCTCATTCATTTTTATCTCCAATGAACAACTTTGCCAAATACAATATTCTTGGTTGGCAGTTTTCTTATCACAGCACTTTGAATACATTGTCTCATTCTTTCTTGGCTTGGAAGGTTTCTGCTGAAAAATCCATTGATAGTCTTATGAACATTCCCTGGTATGGGACAGATTGCTTTTGTTTTTTTGTTGCTTTCAAAATTCTTTGACTTTCACTTTTGAAAATTTGATTACGAAGAGTCTCGGTAAGATGTCTTTCTATTTAAGCTAGTTGAGGGCTTCATGGTCTGGATGTTTACTTTTTTTTCTAGATTTGGGAAACTTTCTGTCTCTTTAAATAAGATTTCTACCTCTTTCTCATTCTCTTCTTATCTTGGATTCCTATGCGTTCTGAGACCTATAGGCTGTCATTATTCTTTTGCATTCTGTTTTGTTTTGATTCCTCTGACTGGGTAATTTTAAGTCACCTACAGATTTTCCTTTCTGCTTAATCATGTCTGCTGTTGAAGTTCTTTATGGGATTTTTCAGTTTAGTAATTGCATTCTACAGCACCAGAATTTCTGTTTGATTTTTTTGACGTATTGCTTTGCTGAATTTTGTTTAGCTGTCTACTTATGTTTTCTTAAAGCTCACTGAACTTCTTTAAAATAATTGTTTAGAATTTTTAACAGGCATACTGTAGATATGCATTTCTATGGGACTGGTTACTGATGTTTAATCTATTCCTTTTGTGGTGTCATGTTTTCCTGATTATTTGTGATCCTTGTGGTTTTGCATTGGTGTCTTTAGGAAGTTAAGTACCTCTCTCAGTCATTACAAACTGGTTTCAGCTGGGAAAAACCTTCACTAGTAAGTCAACCTATCCAGTCATTCTGGGTTGGCTGTCTGGTAGAGTTTGTGGGGTGCGGGTGGGAGTTTCCACTGGAATCCTTGGCCAGGCTTGCCTGGGGCCTTGAGTACACAAGTAGACAAGCCTGATACCTGGGTCCATAGAACAATGCCTAATGCCTGGGTGGGGCAGGGTTGGAGCCTGTGTCTGCAAAAGTGACCCTGAATCCTGGGTCTATGGAGGTCAACCTAGAACTGGGATGAACCTTGGGCCTGAGTACAGTGGTACCAGTCTTACAGTGGGACAAGTCTGGCATCTGACTCCATGGGGATGAACCTCATATTGAGTCACTGGGAATGAGTCTAATGCTGGGGTCTACTGGGGCAAGTCTAGAACCTGGGTCCATGGAGGCCATCCTGGTGCCTAAGACTACGAGGGGAGGCCTGGAGCCTGGGTCCACAAGTACAAACTGGGTCCTAGGTCCACAAGGACTAACCCTGGTGCCTGGGTCCTATGGGGCAGGCTTGGATCCTGTGTCTGCAAAAGTGACCCTGAATCCAGGGTCCACAGAGGTCAACCTGGACCAAGGGTGAGCTTTGGGCCTGGGTACACTGGGACTTGGCAATTGGACAGCTTTGGCATCTGATTCCCTAGGGATGAGACTGGTACTGAGTCCTTAGAACTGGGCCTGATGCTGGGGTCTCTTGGGGCAAGCATCCTATGTCCATGGTGGCAGTCTTGGTGTCTTGGTGCCCGAGATCATGAGGACAAGCTTGGAGCCTTAGTCCACAGGGACAGCCTGGGTCCTGGGTTCAGAGTGACCAGAGTGACCAACCTGGGATCAGAGTTCACAGGAGCTGGTGTGGCATTGGGTCTGGCCTGGAGCTGGAGCTGCAGGGGTCGGCCTTGTTCCTGGGGCTATGGCTCTGTCCTGGCACTAGAGCAAGCCTGGAGTGTCAGGGGACAGTCTAATGCTGAGATTCATTCTGGTGGGCCTGATGTGATGGTTCCGTTCCTTTCCCTATGCAGATAGTATCTTTCTCTGTACTTTGCTGCCTGGGCTTGTGGGAGGGGTGAAAAGAGCAATGTATAACTGACCTCCCTACTCTCTTCAATGTATCTTTTCTTATTTCTGTGCTCCACACAGGTTCTGTAATATCTCACCTGGATACCATAGTTTTTGTGAAGGTAGTTTTGTGTGTGGATAGTTGTCAGACTGGTGTTTCTGTGAGGGGATGAGCACTGGAAAGTTCTATTTTATAATCTTTCTGACAACACTCCTCATCTTTTAAATATTTGAATACTTTATATTTACTATTTGATTATGAATACATACATATATTTTAAAGAATACACACAATATATATTTTCTAAGAATAACAATAAGGAAAAACATTTATTTATGTACACATAAGTTTAACAAATAAATCATGAATACTTTTAAAATGACTTAGGCTGGATGCTGTGGTCATGTCTGTAATCCCAGCACTTTGGGAGCCTGAGGTGGGTGAATTGCTTGAGCTCAGTGGTTCAAGATCAACCTGGGATACTTGATGAAACCCCCCCTCCCCCCCCAACACACAAAATACAAACATTAGCTGGGCATGATGGCACCTGACTGTACGTCTAGCTACTTAGGAGACTGAGATAGGAGGATCGGTTGAGCTCAGGTTCAAAGGTTGCAGTGGCAAAGGTTGCTGTGAGGTGAGATTACACTGTTGCACTCTAGCCTGGGCAACAGAGAAAGACTCTGTCTCAAAAAATAAAATAATGATTAAAGATGTTGAGCTTTTTTTTTCATATGATTCTTTGCTGCACAGATGTCTTCTTTTGAAAAGTGTCTGTTCATGTCCTTTGCCCACTTTTTTATGGGGTTGTTTGTTTTTTCTTGTAAATTTGTTTAACTTCCTTATAAATGTTGGCTATTAGACCTTTGTTGGATGCATAGTTTGCAAACATTTTCTTCCTTGCTGTAGTCTGTTTACTCTATTGATGGTTTCTTATGCTGTGCAGAAGCTCATTAATTAATTAGATCCCATTTGTCAATTTTTGCTTTTGCTGCAATTGCTTTTAGTAATTTTTACTTTTGTTATAATTGCAAATGAAATATTTGCCCATGCCTATGTCCTGAATGGTATTGCCTAAGTTGTCTTCCAGGGATTTTATAGTTTTGGGTTTTATATTTAAGTATTTAATCCATCTTGAGTTAATCTTTGTATGTGGTGTAAGGAAGGGGTCCAGTTTTAATCTTCTGCATATGGCTAGCCAGTTATCTCAGCACCATTTATTGAATAGAAAATCCTTTCCCCATTGCATGTTTTTGTCATGTTCTTCAAAAATCAGAGAGTTGTAGGTGTGTGGTTTTATATCTGGGTTCTTTATCCTGTTCCATTGGTCTATGTGACTGTTTTTGTACCAGTACCATGCTATTTTGGTTACTATTAAAACCAAAAAAAAACCCCAAAAAACAAAAAAACAAACAAAAAAAAAACACGCTAGTGGGTTTGTGGAGGAAAAAGAATGCTTTACACTGTTGGTGAGAGTGTAGATTAGTTCAACTATTGTGGAAGACAGTGTGGTGAGTCCTCAAAGACCTAAACACAAAAATACCATTCGACCCAGCAATCTCATTACGGGGTATGTACCCAAAGGAATAAAAATAATTCTGTTATAAAGATACATGCATATGTTCATTGCAACACTATCCACAACAGCAAAGACATGGAATCAACCTAAATGTCCATCAATGATAGATTGGATAAAGAAATTGTGATACATTTATACCATGAAATACTATGCAGCCATAAAAATGAATGAGATCATGTCCTTTGCAGGGACATGGGTGGAGCTGGAGACCATCATCCTTAGCAAACTAACACAGGAACAGAAAAACAAACACTGCATGTGATCACTTATAAGTTGGAGTTAAATGATTAGGACACATGGACATATAGAGGAGAACACCACACACTGGGCCTATCAGGGAGGTGCATTGTGGGAGAAGGGAGAGAGTCAGGGAAAATAACTAATAGGTACTAGACTTAATACCTGGGTGATGAAGTAATCAGTACAGCAAACCCACATGACACAAGTTTACCTATGTAACAAACCTGTAGCTTGCACGTATACCCTTAAACTTACAAGTTAAATATATATATAAATAAAATACTTAATCTTCTTAATCCTTTTTTCATTCTCTAAATTTTCCTAAGTATTTTCTTGCTTTACTTCCTATTTACACAGTCACTATCCATTTAAATATTAGAACAGATAACAAATACAAAAAAGCACATTACCTAAACATACAGGCTAATGAACAATTCCAGAGCTAAGACAAATTAACCATCACTTAAGTACAACGTAGTACATCACAAGCCTTAGGATTTCCCCAAAACTTTATTAGGATACTTGTATAAAAAATAAACTTTATTTTTAGAGCAATTTTAAGTTCACTGCAAAATTAAGTGGAGTACAAGTTCTCATATGCTGTCTCTCCCCTCATTTCTACAACCTCCTGCATTATCAATATCCCTCACCATAGTAGTCCATTTGTTACAATCAATGAACCTACATTGATGCATCATTATCACCCAAACTCTGTAGCTATATTAGAATTCACTCTTGGCGTTGCACATTTTATGGGTTTTGACAAATATATAATGGCATGTACCCATTATTGTAGTATCACACAGAATGCACAGCCTTAAAAATCCTCTGTGCTCCACCTATTTATCCCTTTCCCTCCTACCCTCTGCTAACTACTGATCGTTTTGCTGTCTCCCTAGTTTACCTTTTCCAGAATGTCATATAGTTGGAATCATATGGTATATAGACTTTACAGATTTTTTAAAAAATTAGTAATGTGCATTTTAATTTCCTGTATATCTTTTCATGTCTTGATCACTCCTTTATTTTGGCACTGAATAACATTTTATTGTCTGGATATACCACTGTTAATTTATTCATTCAATTACAAAAAGACTTCTTGGTTATGTCTAAGTTTTGGCAATTATAGATAAAGATTCTATAACCATTCATGTGCAGGTGTTGTGTAGGCTGACATTTTCAACTCCTTTGAGTAAATACCAAAGAGCATGAGAGCTGGATTATATGGTAAGAGTATGTTTACTTTTCTAAGAAACTGACAAACTGTTTTACAAAGTGACTGTATCATTCTGCATTCCTGTCAATAAATGAGAGTTCCTATTGCTCCATATCCTCTTCAACATCTGGTGTTCTCATTTTTTAATTTTAATTTTCTAAATAGATCAACAGTGGTTTCTCATTGTTTTTTCTAATGACATAATATGTTGAACATCTTTTCATATGCTTATTTGCCTTCCATATATCCTCTTTAGTGAGGTAACTTCTCAGGTCTTTTGCCCATACATTAATCAGATTGTTCATTATCCCATTGTTGAACTTGAAGTATTTTAATATGTCTTCCCTTCTAATCTGTATACCTGTTATTTCCTTTCCTTGTCCTATTGAATTAACCATGTCTTCCATTCAGTGTTAAAAAGCAGTAGAGAAAGGGAACATTTTTGCCTTATTGCTGATCTTAGTGAAAAAACTTCATTTATCTTGCCATTAAATATGATGTTACCTGTAGGTTTTCTGTAGGTACGTTTTATTAAGTTGAGGAAGTATCGCTTTGTTCCTAGGTTTTTTTATCACTATGAATGGGTGGTGAATTATGTCAAATACCTTTTCTGTATCTATTGATATGATTATGTGATTTTTCTTTTTTAGCATGTTCACATGATGAATTACATTAATTGATTTTCAAATGTTGAATCAACTTGTCAGAGCTTGTATAAATGCCACCTGGTAATAGTGTATAATTCTAATTATATATTTTTAAATTTAATTTGCCAATATTATGAAGATTTGTGCTTTATGTTTACATGAGATACTAATCTATAATTTTTGAATGTGTTTCTCTGGTTTTGGTATTAGGGTAATGTTGACCTCACAGTGTTAGTTGGGAAATATTTCTCTGCTAGTATCTTCTGAAAAAAATTCTAGAGAATTGGAATAATTTCTTACTGAAATATTCGGTAGAATTCATCAGTAAATCCATTTGGGTCTGGTGTTTTGTGTTTTGGATGGGTATTAATTATTGATTCAATTTCTCTGAATAATATAGGCCCATTCATATTGTCTATTTTTCTTAAGTTTTATCAGATTTTGTCATTCAAAAATTGATCTATTTTATCTAAGTTAACCAATTTGTAGACATAAAGTTGTTTATAATATTCATTTATTATCCTCTCATGCCCATGAGTTCTGTAGTTAAGTTCACTCTTTCATTTCTGATGTTAGTCTTTTGTATCTTCTCTCTTTGCTAGAAGCTTATTAATTTTATTGATCTTTTTAAAAATCAGATTTTTATTCTGTCGATTTTTCTCAATTAAATTTCTGTTTTCAATTTCATTGATTCCTGCTCTAATTTTGTTATTTCTTTTCTTTTGCTTACTTTGGATTCAATTTGCTCTCCTTTTTCTAATTTTCTCGGGTGGAAATTTAGATGATTGATTTTAGATCTTTTTTTCCCCTATGGTTGTATTCAGTACTATAAAATTCCCTGTTAACTCTGCTTTTGCTGCATCCTGTACATTTTGATTAAGTGAAGCACTTCGAAATATTTTAAGATTTATCTTCATATTTCTTCTCTGACTCACGTGTTATTTGTAAGGGTGTTATTTAATCTCGACATATTTTGAGGTTGTCCAGCTATCTTTCTGTTATTTATTTCAAGTTTAATTTCTTTCTGAAGTGGGAGCCAACATTGTATTATTTCTATTTTGTAAATTTGTTTATGTATGTTTCATGGTGCAAAATATGATCTGTCTCACTGAATATTCCATGTGAGCTTGAGAAGAATGTGTCATCTACTGTTGTTGGATAAAGTCGTTGATAGATGTCAATCGTATCCAGTTGATTAATGGTTCTTCTGTGTTCAAATCCATCCTCACTAATTTCCTGCTGGATCAGTCCATTTCTGATAGAGGGATGAAAAGTCTTCAACTGTAACGGTGAATTAACTTACTTCTCCATGCAGTTCTCACTTTTTGTTGTTAAATGCACACATATTAAGAATTGTTATGACTTCTTAGAGTACTGTCCCCTTTTTCACTATGCAATGCCTTTCTTTATCTCTGATAACTCTTCTTGTTCTAAAGACCGCTCAGCCTGAAATTAATATAGTTACTTCTACTTTCTTTTGATTAGTATGTCATATGCTGTTATCCATCCCTTTACTTTTAATTTATTGATGCCATTATATTTAATGTTGGTTTCTTGTAAACAGCATATTGCTGGGTCTTGGTTTATGATCCACTCTCACAATCTGTCTTTCAATTGGTTTATTTAGATCATTGGTGTATAAAGTGATTATTAAGATATTTAGACAATAGCTACCATATTTTTTACTATTCTCTATTTGTTGCCCTTGTTCTTTTGTTCCTGTTTTTGTCTTCATTTTATTTGTCATTCTGCAATTTTAACTGAGTATTTTATGTGATTCTATTTCTCTTTTCTTGGCATAACAATTATAGTTCTTTTTGGTTTGTTTCTTTTCTTAGTGATTGCCCTAGAGTTTGCAATATATTTTTACAGTGAAACTAAGTCCACTTTCAAATAACACTGTACTGCTTCATGGGTAGTGCAAGTACCTTATATTAACAAAATATTCTAATTTCTATCTCTCATATCTTTGCATCATTGTTGTCATTAACTTTGTTTATACATAAGCATACATCACCAAATATATTGTTATTATTATTTTGAACAAACTGTGATTCATTAAAAATAAGAGAAGAGAAACTTTTTTTAACCTTCATTATTCTTTCTCCATTGCTCTTCTTTTTTTAATATAGACTAGTTTCTGACCTGTATTATTTTGGTTCTCTCTGAAGAACTTTTAACATTTCTTAAGTGGCATGTATACTGGCAACAAATTCCATTTTTCACTGAGGAAACCTTATTTCTCCTAGCCAGTTTCTCAGGGTACAGAATTTTAGGTTGGTAGGTTTTTCTTCTCAACATTAAATATTTCACTTTATTCACTTCCTGCTTACATGGTTTCTGAGAAATCAGATGTAATTCTTATATTTACTTTTCTATAGATAAGATCATTTTTTCCTCTGGATTCTTCTAAGATTTTTTTTTAATCTTTGATTTTTTGCAGTTTGAATATAATATGTTTCTGCATAGTTTGTATGTTTGTTTTGTGCTTATCCTGCTTGCTGTTCTCTGAGTTTCCTGGATGTGTCTGTCATTCATTTGTCTGAAATTAATTTTGGGAAGTTATCTGTCATGATCGCTTCAAATATTGCTCCTGTTTTTTTTTCTCCTTCTTCTCTTCTGATATTCCTGTTATGTGTATGTTACAACTTCTGTGGTTGTTCCACAGTCCTTTGATTTTTCGTTCTGTTTATTTTAGTTTTTTCTTTGCTTTTTCATCTTTGTCTATTGTCCTATGCCCAAGCACAGGTATTTTTTCCTCAGTGTAGTAATGAGCCCATCAAACGCATTTTTATTTCTGTTAGTGTTTTTGATCTCTAGCATTTCTTTTAGACTCTTTGATAGAATTTCAATTTATCTGCTTACCTTATTCATCTGTTCTTGAATGTTATCTAGTCTTTCCATTAAGGCCCTTACTTAGCACATGAATCATAGTTGTAAAAATTTTTTGGCCTGATAATCCCAATATTCCTGCCATTTCTGTCTCTGATCCTGATGTTTGTTCTGTCTGTTCAAACTGTGTTTTTGCCTTTTGGTATGTATTGTATTTTTTTGTTGAAAGGTGGACACGATGTACTGGGTAAAAGGATCTGTAGTAAATAGGCCTTTAGTAAGGTAATCCCAAACTGTGAGAGTAGAGAAAGCATTCTCTATTCCTATGATTAAGTTTCAGTCTTTTGGTGAGTCTGTGCCCCTGTACTATAGGCTTAACCCGTGCCTTCTAGTACTTTTCTCCTTAGGATCTAGTAAAATTTTTTCTCTTAAGGGCCAACTTTATTAAGAACAATGTGCCCAGGTGTATTTTAAAATGGTTACTTTTCCCTTTCCCCTGCTAGAAGCAGAAGGGAATTTTTCTTTGATATTCACTGTGGAGGTCTGGTAGAACTCCTCGTGGTTAAACTCACAAAAGTGTGGATGGAGGCTCCCTTTTGACTAGATCCTCCTGGAATTTTTAACATTTGGATCTTCCATCTCCACAACTTGTTCCACTGGTAGGTCTTCAGGGACAAAAACATGCATAGAGCTGTCATCTCCAATAATAATAATGTCTTCTTTTGAAATACTTCCTAAAGGACCTGCTTGAGGCTGTTTTACAGTTGACTATTTTTTTAATCAGTAGAAGAAACACTCTACTTTTTTTAATAAGTAGAAGACATACTCTAAAATGGCGATACAATAATATAGTAAATACATAAACCCGTAACATAGTCATTTATTAATATTATCATTATCAAGTATTATGTGTTTCATTTTTATAATACTGGAAGTGCAGTAGATTTGTTCACACAATTGTAACCACAAATGTGAGTAAATTCATTGTGCTACAATGGTAAGATGGCTATGATATCACTAGGCAAGAATTTTTCAGCTCCATTTTTATCTTAAGGAACTGTTGCTGACCAAAACATTATTACTGTATATTTTCTTTTTCATTGAATGTTATTAAGTTTTTCTTTTTGTTTTAGTTTTCAGTGTTTTGATTATGGTGTGAATAATCTGATTTTGTTTGTATTTATTTTGTTTGCTTAGTAGCGCTTTAATAATTGATGGTTTAAATTCTTTCATCAGTTTTGAAAAATTTTTAGTTAGTGTGTCATTAAAAATTGCTACCATTCCCTGTACTCTTTCCTTCTAAGTTTCTAGTTAGACAAATGTTAGAAATTTTCTTTCTTTTGCAATGCCTTTTATATAAGTTTGGAAATGTGTGTGTTTTTTGGTAGTTTTTTGTAATTAATTAGTATTTTAATTTCATTGTCACCAGGAAATGGCTGATATAATTTTACTTCTTTGATATTGGTTGTCAATTTATTGTTTTGAAGTTAATTTTTTGTTAATTATATATGGTACAAAATGTGCATTCAGCAATTTCATGGTGCAGGTTTTTATATATTTTCATTACATTAAGTGTGTTAGCTGTTCAAATCTCTTGTAATAATTTTCAATTTTGTCATTGTTCAATGTATTTATTATTCAGAGAGAAGTTTTACAATGTTTTGATTTCAGATTTGGAATTATTTTCATTGTAATTCTGTAAATTTTACTAATATATTTGGAGCTTATACTACTTGAAGAATACAAGCTTAAAACAATTGTATCTCAACTCTGTCATTTATTTTATAAAATAAGCTGTGCTCTTCTATAACATAGAGCTTTTCCCCAATTACTGGAGTTCTTACTCCAAAACATAGTTCTTAATGGAAAAAAAGAAAGAAAAGAAAAGATGTTTACTTATTGTACTTTAGCTACCAAATTCCCAGTAAGGAAATGCTTTATCAAATCTTATTCTGTGAGATATTTCTGGCTTTACTGTTTTTGAACACTACTTGTGGATTTTGAAAATTTATTTTATTCCACTGCAATTATTATCCTTTTGGTACTCAACTTGTCACAACTTTAGTCCTTGAGGGCTTTTTATATCTGTTTACTTGTTGTTTTAATGTCACTTCATTAATTTTTAAGTCAATTAAATTTATTGTAGAACAAGATATCCTAGCCTCACATAATTCTTTCTTTGCCCCAGACTAGGAAGTACTCATTGCTACAAGAAGCTCTTGTTCTTTTAGTTTTTCCCAGATTTTTTTTTTTTTTCCCAGATTGTTTTTTTTTTTTTCAATTCTTCACATTTATTTATTTTTACCTTCTTTTGTTTTGTAATTAGATTATACGTATACAAATAGAATTGGATAGAGATATTTCTGCTAATAGTTGACATTTAACAATAAAAGGTGAGAGTATTTTGACTCAAATTTTATTTCCTTAAATGATATATCTGACTTTTTTTTTTTTTTTTTTTTGAGGCGGAGTCTTCATTTTGTCGCCCAGGCTGGAGTGCAGTGGCACCATCTCGGCTCACTGCAAGCTCCGCCTCCCGGGTTCACGCCATTCTCCTGCCTCAGCCTCCCGATAGCTGGGACTACAGGCGCCCGCCACCGCGCCTGGCTAATTTTTTGTATTTTAGTAGAGACGGGGTTTCACCGTGTTAGCCAGGATGGTCTCGATCTCCTGACCTCGTGATCCGCCCGCCTCAGCCTCCCAAAGTGCAGGGATTACAGGCGTGAGCCACCGTGCCCGGCCGATATATCTGACTTTTAACTAAAATGTGAATTTCATGTTGCTGAAATTTCAGATGTTATAAATGAGAAGTAAAAGATTAGACAGAGAATAAATCTGGTGGTGAGATTAGTTTTGAATCAATAGCATCATGGCAAAATAAGAATACGGATGTAAACAGACTGTTTTTATCTTGAATTTCTTTCGTCTGACTATCCTTACATTTAATGTTCTGTCCTGTATTATGAGAAGCTGAAAAGAAAAAAAAAACATTTACTTTCTTAATATTTTTAAAAATTGTGTCTCATTTTTATTAAAATGCATCCAGCCTATTAAAATTTTAATAGCAACATCAGCTATTATGTGAATACTTACAGTTCACATTTCTCAAATAGGCAAATTTGTTCAATTCTTAGATAAACAAAAACAAGGAGTATTTGCTTTGAAGTTAGTATTCAAAATTGGCCAATTTCAAAAGAAATATTAAAATGCTTTGTTGATTTGAATTATTTATGTTCTGGAAAATAACCCGCCATTACTATATAAAATAATTGTTTTCAAAATTCTCCTCTATTGTATGTAAGTGGCCCCAAATCTAGTCATTTTAAAACATTGGCATTATGTATATTTTCTTTATACCTGGTGACTGTATTAAGTTTGCATTGATTTATTGTGGTTACCTGTATTGTGCCTGGATAATAATTTTTAAAATGCTAGTACCTTAGCATTTTTATTTTCTTCACAAAATTAAGACATGTTATAAGAATTAATCATTATTTGAATTCAGCTAATGTGAAGTAATAGTTCATAAAGAAGCCATTACTCTTCCTATGGTAATAACAAAAATGTGTTTTTCTTTTCTAAATAACCATTTCAATGACAGTACTTATCTGCATAAGTGGGTGAGCTCATATTTAAACAAAGGAGTCATAATTAAGAGAGTCTTAACCCTGAATCCTTATCTTTTTGAAATGTTCTTCTATTTTGATCTTGAATGTCCAGATAATTATGCATTGGAGAGTGTCAGAGGAACAAATCAGAAAAATAAATATGTATTTAACCAATATTTAGGCATGTCACATGAGAGGTCCAGGTTTGGAATGGGGTAGTATGAGAATATAAGCAGTAATGTCATCTTTACTATGGACTTAAGGTGAGTAAATAATATTTTAGAGTGACACAAAATAGGAATAATTATTCAATTAGAGTCTTATATTTTGCCAAAAGTCCACACTAAAAGTGACATTTCTGCTTATATTCTTTCCCTCTCCCACTCCAAAATTTTCCTCATTTTTTGTATATGGCCCTATTTTCTACCTAACAGGCTAAACAAGAAATTTGACAAATGACTTAGTTTGCCTTTGTCCTTCACCCACTACATTGAGTAGATGACCAAATACTACTGATTCTGTCTTTAGAAAGCTCTTCATCTTTCCTCTCTGTATGAACTCCATATAAAACTGAAATCTTTTTTTTTTTTTTTTTTTTTTTAAGGGAGGCGTCTCCTTATTGTGCCCCCCAGGCTGGAGTGCAGTGGCGCGATCTCGGCTCACTGCAAGCTCCGCCCCCCGGGTTCACGCCATTCTCCCGCCTCAGCCTCCCAAGTAGCTGGGACTACAGGCGCCCGCTACCGCGCCCGGCTAGTTTTTTGTATTTTTAGTAGAGACGGGGTTTCACCATGTTAGCCAGGATAGTCTCGATCTCCTGACCTTGTGATCCACCCGCCTCGGCCTCCCAAAGTGCTGGGATTACAGGCTTGAGCCACCGCGCCCGGCCTAAAACTGAAATCTTTATTTTTCTAGAGGGTAACTATTATATCAACAGTTATATTAATAACTGTAGCTTTGCTGTATTCAAATGCTTATCACTAACTTTTCTCTGATTTATCTTTCTAAAATAGAAAATGTTTTCTTACATTTCCCTTGCTTAAAATATTGCAATGGTGCTCAAGACTTTGTAACAGGGCAATAATTCATGAGTTTGCTTGGCTTTGCTCCTCAATGTTATTTCTCTCCAGTTCTTTTTTATCCTTATTACTAAAGTATTCACTCTGGCTATATTCAATAATTTACAGTTTCTCACATACTCCTTTGCTTGACAGAAATGACTTCTCCAAATGCCCTCCAACACAGACTAACTCCTACAAATCCTTTGAGACTTTGCTCATGTGCTGCTAGGAGATTAGGTAGAAGGTCTTGCTAAATTCCCCAATATATTGTATGTCAAGGACTACTTCATTTATTGCAGCTAAAATGGGAAACAAAAAGGTTATGGTTCTTGACTTTATGTTAGAGTCTAGTGATGAGAGACAGAAAAAAGAAACAAGCAAAAATAAAACAATCACACATTTTGTTTAACACTTTACAGGAAACAAACAGAAAACTAAGAATTAATGAGAGTGAATGTGCAGATGGGAGATCTCCTTTGGATAGGATGGTCAGAAAGAGGTGACATTTTAGCTGATACCTAAAAGACAAGGAGCAGCACAGATCTGCCTTGAGTCCTGTTAGCATTTGATAGTCAGCTTCCTCCACTCACCCTAAGCTTCTGAGATCTCCAATCTCTACCACAAGGAATAATCTTAGAAATGTCTAGAATAGAAAGTGTTTACACTGAATTAATTTATTTCGGAGACCCATGACTATGTTGCTTATTGTTTCTTACATCATTTTTCTCCATTCAGCATATAGTCTGAAGAATGGCATAGCATCATTTTTATAAGCCTTTCACAAGCTAGCTAGCATTTCACACGCTGTCTTCCTCCAGCATTGGGTAGTGTGCAGAAACAATTCCCATTCTAGCTTTGTGATTTTTCTCTAATTTGCATTTAAGATTCTTATAAATTACATCCATACTTTCAGATTACTTAAGTCTCATTTGAATAAGTGTGTAGCATTCCAAAAGCCATCATCAAGAGTTTTTGTTTGTTCATTCATTTGCTTGTTTGTTTTAATGCATACAACCTCACACAGGGCACTCCATTTTAAAGTATTTAAGGAGAAAATGGTTAATAAAAAGGAATTTGAAAACTGCTCAAGTGGGAATATTTAGAGTTGCATACATTCTCAGTAAAAGTCTATTTTGTTTTAGATTTGTCTCAGCTTCCACAATGCCGACTTTAGTGTCAGCAAGGATGAGAAACACAGAATCAAGGCAAGAGCAACAATATTTTGTAAGCTGGAAAAGAGATGGAAAAGTTTATAAAAGGAAAATAAATCTCTGAACCCCCAAATCACTAAAGCAAAGGGAAAAGTCAAGCTAGGAGCTGCATCAGGCAAACCTGCCTCCTATTTTTTTCCTAAATAAGATAGCTGCAAAGAGAAAAAAGCTACATACCTCCCTCACAGTGTGCCCACAAGTAAATTCCTTGTGGGTCTCAAAACCTTTACCCTGAAACAGTTTTGTTGATTTCACCTTGGCAATGTAAATTGATACCTTATCTTCACAGATGTGGGAAAAGGGGACAGAACTCAAAGTCATCTCAGCTCACCTGAGACAAATGCATATCTGATTTCTTCTTCTGCCCTATTGTTTATGTAAAATATACAGATTCACTGAGTCAGACTAAGGCATAAGTTACTATTCCTCTAGACCCCTCCCCCACATTTAAATTGTGTATTCAGTGAAAGGATGATCGAAGACTCAAAAGAATGCAACTCTTTGTCTTTTATCTACCTGTGACCTCAAAGCCTGGAGCAGGCTTCCAGTTGTCCTGCCTTTCTGGACCAAATCAATGTACGTCTTACACATATTGATTGATATCCCATGTCTCCCTAAAATGTATGAAACCAAGCTGTATCCTAACCACCTTGGTCACATATCATCAGACTTCCTGAGGCTGTGTTACAAATGTGTCCTTAACTTTGGCAAAATAAAGTTTCTAAGTAGATTGAGACCTGTCTCAGATACTTTGGATTCACAAGTGGTAACAGGCTCATCCATCTGAAAAAAGCCAGATTCCAATCCTGACATGAGGAAATCTTAAGACTGCACAATGTCTACTGAATAATTCTCAAGAATTACCGGAAGTATCAAGGACCATGCAATCGTAAGTGAAGGGGAAGCCTAACATGAGGAAGACTGGCTAAAAGCCATTTAGATGCTTTACTATTTCTAGATCCCCTAAAAACACTCCCTGTTTAGTAAATTGCCTCTTTCTCAACCAAATAGAAATCTAAAAGTATATGCTATGAATTGAGTAAAGAGAAGGGATGGGATTGGCAGAAAAAAGCACCGGGCGGGGTGGGGGTGGGGGGGGGTGGGGGTGGGGGATATTCCCCAAAGGGATTAAATGGTGATTGTTATAGTGACCAATGAATTCAAAGATGATAGTCCTTCTCTACCATTGAGCTTTTAGGTCCTTACCTTCCAAGTAGGAGATTGGAGGTCTCTATGGGAGACCAGACTAGTCCTTGAGAAAAGGCCTGAAATTTTGACATCAATGGTTCTGTTGGTATCGATAAGAGAAACTAGATACCCTTTTGAAGCTCGAAGAAAGCCAAGACAGAGGACAAAATGGAATACTTGAAACAAGAGATTTACCACAAGAAAGAGGTAAAGAGACCTGCTGGTAAGGTTGTGAAGGAAGATCCCTCAATGATAACTGTACTTCAGAATAGATTGGAATAGACTCAAGGGACAAACTTGTCGAAGTCTGCTTTCAACAACCTCTCCACTGCCTCTGTGCCATGATTATTAATCTAAGAGCATTATTATTAATCTGGAGCACCTGCCCCAGATTCTTACCTGTACCTGGCTGAACTAAACCATGTGCTAATAAAGTTATTGCTTCTCTCCTCGTGCGTTATTCCCTGGATCAGCTGACGATGCCGTAAGTGTTCTGCTTTGGCCAATTCATGGGAGCTAAAGTTGGGCTATGATGAGCTTAGAAGCAGAAAATGCAGAGCTGCTCACTTCCTCTGGCCATATTTCTGATGGATCTTCCTCAATATCTATTTCTCACTTCAACCTAGCTAAATGGTCTAAGTGACACAAGCCCTATTTGTCAGGACTCTAATAGCTTCACCCACTAACTTCACCAAAAAGCGTTCTTGTATATTCTCAGAGATCCTATCGCTCAGCAGAGCTTTTCCTGAAAGCTTTCCACTAATAGTGTTAAATTCTATTTTTATTATACGTCTAGTTTGATGCTTGCTACTTAGGGTTTCAAAAGTAGACATACATATTCAGACAGCTAAATATATATGGAAAAAGAGAGTAATGAACACAAAATTGACTCTAGAGGATAATTATAATTTTGTAGGAACTCACAACTTCTTAGGAACCAGTAGTGTTCTAACTCATTAATATGGTGGTGAGACTGTGATATTCACTTATTATTCTTTCAAAATCTTCATGTATTATAGATTTATATATATGCTGGATTAAACAATTAACTTCTTTCAAAAGAATTTAGCATTGGCAGAATGTAAAAAAATAGGCCTATTTGTACAATGCTGATAGAATATTATGTTGGTATAATATTTGACAAAGGTACATTGTAAGTACAAAGGAATTATATTTCAAATAATTTAGTGGACAGCATGGACACTGACCATTGACATACTTCAAGGTATATACCTTAGAAACAGTTAGAGAAACTTCACACATTTATATAAGAAATACATAGAAGACAGTTTGCTGCCTATTTATTTAAAATATTGTAAGTTTGAAGTCTAAGTATTCATTAATATGGAATAGATAAATAAAACATTGATTAATTGTGATGCAATTGTTAAAATGAATCAACTAGATTACATGTGAAATTGTAAGAAAAAAATTATAGAATTATTTCACAGCATGATACGATTTATGTAGGTCAACATATAATTAATGTTGATGACTTACATATAATATGTATGCAGTAAAATAATTAAAAACATTGCCTGGCAGAATACACACCAAGCTCGGTATAGCAGTTGTCTCCAGAGAGGAAATAAGAGGACTGTGAGAATAAGAACATAAGAATGCTACATTTTATTTGTATAATTTGCTTTTATAGACAAGATGGTAACCTTTGTTACAGGTTCCATTGCTTGTTTTCTAGATAGATAGATATAGCTAGACAGATAGATGACAATAGATAGATAGATAGATAGATAGATAGATAGATGGATAGATAGATAGATAGATAGATAGATACATGGTAGATAGATAGATTTTCAAACCAAACAAATAAACAAACCAAGGAGGGTTGGATTGTGGGGGGGAAAATGCCCTTACAATGAAACAGGCATTATTTAATGGTTCAGCTAGTGGCTTTGAAATTAGACAGACTGATTTTGAATTATGCTCTAAAATTGCTAGTTTTAATCCTGGGCAAGCTTCACTTCTAAAACTCATTTCAACCTGTATGTCACATGGGTATATAAACAAATTGCGGGTTTTTTTTTTTTTTTTCCTTTTTAGGTTAGAGCAGAGACATTATTCAAAGAATTTAAATAAGTTTTGTAATTTTTTTGTAATTAAAAATTATTGAATTATTGAGTTTAATCTCTACAGATTAAAATGTACACGTGTGAGTCACATATATAATGATCTCTCCACTAATTACAAGGCATACTGGAGACTATGCATAATGAATAATTCAAATTTATTCTTATTTTTTCCCCAATGGCTCTAAGTACCTAGAATACCTCAACATAATATTTGTTTGTTGATAATCAACCATTATTTTTTCTGTGATGTTGTATGCTTTGATGACACAATGCATCAAGATACTCACTGTTGGTATCCTCCCAAAACAATAGCCCCATCTGTGGTGTCTTTTATTTTCATACAGGCAGAGCAGTGTGCAACACTCAGTAACTGGCTAACTAGCCACAGTCTCTGCAATGCACTCATTCAAAGCTACTAAAACCCACAGATGGGTACATTGCTGTGATAATGTTGGACTGTGTTTCTCTCAGATGAACTGGAAAGTTGCCCTAATCATTGGAACCCAGAGAGCCATTCACTGTTATCCCATGTCTGCACTATTAGCTCATACTTCAGAACTAGCCTATGTTTTGGCCTGCAGTGTACAATAACTTGTGTTTTAGATGCAAGTTCATGCTGTCACTTGGTTGAACAAAGTATAACAATAGAACAAATACAGCCCATTATTATAATTCCTTGTACTCAGAAGACTATGTTTATGATAATAACTAGTGAATTGCATTTTTAGTTCAACAGAAGTGATGACATAAATATAAAACTACAGAAAGCTGATTAAATTACTTACGGTTTAGGGAGCTGTTCATATTAAATCAAGAAGATAACCAATAACAGCATTACTGGAACACAAAACTCAGTAGTGTATTTTGTACAAAAGACTAATATGGTTAGCTTATCTATCAGAGGGATGAGTATGTGATTATAATATCATCTCACCTAACCATTTGCTACAGTGTTTATACAAATTTACCAAATTTGGTGAAACAAAAATTCTTTCATATGGTGCACATTAATCTGTCATTCCTCTTTAGTAAATGCAGCCTTTGAACAGATGGAGATGGTGGTCATTTATTGCTTTCTTTCCTGAAATTACAAATTCTGGAATATTGTCTGGGGATGTTTTTCTTATGAAGTACACCAAATGCCAACCTCCTCTCAGACAATAAAACATAATAACTCAGTCACTGCTCACTGAAATAAACATTCATGTGATGAGAGATAATGTGACAAGAAAAAAATGTTTTCAACCTAGGATTTTCAAACTATTTTTCTTAGAGTCCTGGAAACTGTTTACTGGTAGTTGGTGTTGGCAGCTTTAACCATTGCAGGTCCATCTTCAAGGGATTGTTTTTGTAGACTCTACTCAAACTTTCATATGAAGACAGGGTTCCATTGCTAAATAATACCAACGTGCACAAAACAGTATTTTAGGTATAATTAACGTAGTACCCATTGTCCTAACAGAGTGCACATGGGAGTATCTATGAAAATTGGCATTCTGGTGCAAAAATTTATATAGGCAGATATTGCAAAAAGATAGCATTTTTTTCAAAATAAATATAAGAGAGGTTATAATAATAGGAAACAAAAAATATTTACTATATAATACTGATCTAAGAACTTTACATATATTAACTCACTTATAATAATCCTAAAAATAATCTTACAATTCTAGTACTTCTCTAATACTACTAATAATCCTATACTCATGCAAATTTTACAGATAAGGAATGGGAGGTACAGAAAGTTCAACCAACCTGCCAGCAGGCAAAAAGTACTGCTGCCAGGAATGGGTCTGAAATCTGTGCTCTTAAACATTAGACTTCATCTGTGAGGTGGTAGTGAAATGTTTTTCTTCAATACATATACTACAATACATCATAGTGTTAAAATAACACAGTATTGTTTCAAAAATACATTAATGTCATTGAATAGGGAAAACAGAAATAGCCCCATTTCTATGTGGGAATTTATAATATAAAATGGGTTATATTTCAAATTAGTAAGGAAAGTAAAAACAAGCTTTTAGTAAACTGGAGATGAACATCTATTTTAAAACAAAATTTGATTTCAGTAGGTACCTCACACTATATAAAATGTACTAATAGATTAAGATCTAAATATTTATAAAAGTAGTAGAAAAAATATGGAACAATATTTTTGAATTTAGAGATTGAGCTATCTTCCTTAACAAGATATAAAATGTAAAATATATAAAGAAGAGTTTGAATGACTTTGCTACGTAAAACATAAAACTTAATAAATAGACATCATAAATATAGGCAAATGACAAGTTTGAGGCTGGAAGAAAGTATTTTTACAGTTTACATGCCACAAAGGAGTAATAAACATAATACACAGAAAGCTTTTATGTTTCAGTAAGAAAATGGCCAAGAGAAAAAAAATGAGCAAATGCTATGTACAGATTTCACAGAAAAAGGTACAAATGATCAATACATACACTAAAAAACATTCGCCCTCACTAGTAATTTGTAAAATTCCCAATTAAGACAATAATAATATACATAAGTTGAATAAAAGGGAAAAGTTTAATATTCAGTGATGAGAATATCAGGGAAATAGAACATTAATACACTGTTGAGGGTGATGATAAATTGATTCAGTTTTTAGGAGGCTATCTTAGTTCATTTTGTGCTGTTATAACAAAATATCTGAGACTGGATAATTTATAAAGAACAGAACTTTATTTCTTACATTTCTGGAGACTAGATAATACAAGAACAAAGAATTAGCATTTGGTGTCTTGATAAGGGTTTTTCTCTGCTTCCTTGCTGTATCCTCTGGAGGGAAGGAACACCATGATCTCATATGGCAGTGGGGATGAAGGTCAAAAGGAATGAATGCTGTTCCCCCCAGCTCTTTTATTAGATCACGAACTCTATTCATGTGGGCTCAAACCAGTGGGAATAAACAGACAAACACAAGTAACAAATAAACCACTTGGTGTTTGTTTTGTGAACAAAATGCAGGCTGATTGATTTTCAAATTTTGGCCCTGTGTTAATGTACTCATAAACACTACCCAGAGATACTCTAGGTATGTGTAGGACTAGGGATCTTTTAGATCTTTAGACCTTATTGAGAAATAAAACTTAGTACTATCAAGTGTAAAAAATAGGTTACATTAAATTTTATTTGAGAAACCATCGTCATCTTAAAATATGGGTGATTTTGAATCAATTTCTATTCATGCTTTAGATGTAGTAAAGTCACTATGGGACACTAGTGACTATTTTCTATGTTTTTTTTTTTTTTTTTTTTTTTTATCACTTTACTTCCCTTTTTACGGCTACAGAAAGAGCATGACTTAGTGGCTAAGATCTTTCATTTTGTAGACAGACACAATTTGAATTTTGTGTGCCCTGCTTTACACACCAACTGTGTGGCCTGGATCAAGATATTTGATCCCTCTGTTTTATTTTCCAAATGAGAAAATGTAACAAACTCAGGATTATTGTGAGGATTAAATAAAATAATGATTTCAATGCAACTAAATAATGCTTGCTTTTACCATCTGAATGTTTGTGTTGTCTCTAAATTCATATATTGAAACCTAATCACCATGTGAGGATATTAAGAGGTGGGGCCATTGGGAAGTGATTAAATCGTGAGGGTTCAGCCTTCATGAATGAGATTAGTTTGCCCTCATAAAAGAGTCCCTAGAAAGCTGCCTTAACTTCTTTGAACTATGTGAGTACATAGCCAGAAGTCACCATATATGAACCAGAAAATGGGCCTTCACTAGACACCAAATGTGTCAATGCCTTGATCTTGGATTTCCAAGCCTCCAGAACTGTGAGAAATAAATTTCTTTTCTTTATAAGCCACCCAGTTAATGGTATTTTACTACTGCAGCCCAATGGACTAAGACTCCTGCTATGTAGTAGTCAATTAGCTTAATATTCATATCTATATTTTCTGATTTATCACTCTATCACAAACAATTGTTGGTTTCTTATAATAGCATACAAATCAAAGAAAATAGATATTTTTTTACTGTGTTAAAGGTTTTCATAGATTTCTGAAAGTCTCCTGATATATTTAAATCAGGGGGATACTAGACTTGCTCTAGTTTTGGAAATAGAATAACCTAATCAAACTGAAGATACACAGATGTTTGATTCTCTAAGGAATTGACAGGTGTCAAAATAAATATGGATCAAAGAACTTATTAGTCACTCCTTCAAAATTTAATGTCTAGGCTTCTAATTATATACTTTTCCTTTCTCTTTTTTAAAAAAATGACTTTATTAAAGTATAATTCACCCCATACAATTCATTCATTTAAAGTGTACGGTTCAGTTATTTTTAGTATATTCACAGATATGTTCAAACCTCACCACAGAACATTTCATTGCCACAAAAAGAAAGTTCTGTAAGCTTTAGCTATCCTTCTGCCATCCACCCTCCCCTATCCTTAAGCAATCACTAATTTACTTTCTGTCTCTGTAGGTTTCCCTGTTCTGGACATTTCAAACAAATAGAATCATACAATAAGTGGGATTTTTGACTGGTTTCTTTCATTTAGCATAATGTTTTCTTTTTATTTTCAACCTTTAAGTTCAAGGGCACATGTGCAGGATGTGCAGATTTGTTACATAGGTAAACATGTACCATGGTTGCTTGCTGCACAGATCATCCCATCACACATGTATTAAGAGAAGGATTTATTAGTTAATCTTCCTGATGCTCTCCCTCCTCCCTTCCTCCACCCTTTGAGAGGTCCCAGGACATGTTGTTTCCCGCTTTGTGCCCATGTGTTCTCATGATTGAGCTTCCACTTATAAGTGAGAAAATGTGGTATTTGGTTTTCTGTTTCTGCATTAGCTTGCTAAGGATAATGGCCTCCAGCTCCATCCATGTCACTGCAATGGACATCATCTCATTACTTTTTATGGCTGCATAGTATTCCATGTTGTATATGTACCACATTTTCTATATCCAGGCTGTCATTGGAGATATCAACCAGCTTCTGGTTGATTCCATGTCTCTGCTATTGTGAATAATGCTGTCAAGAGCAATTTCAACAAAAGCAAAAATTGATAAATGGGATCTAATTAAACTAAAGAGCTTCTGCACAGCAAAAGAAACTATCAACAGAGTAAACAGACAACCTACAGAATGGAAGAAAAGTTTTGCAATCTATTAGACAAAAGTCTAACAACCAGAGTCTTCAGGAACTTAAATAAACTTACAAGAAAAAAACAACCCCATTAAAAAGTGGAAAAGGACACAGAACAGACACTTCTCAAAAGAAGACATACATGAGGTCAACAAATATATGAAAAAAAGTTCAAATCGCTGACCATTAGAGAAATGCAAATCAAAATCACAATGAGATACCATCTCACATCAGACAGAATGGCTATTATTAAAATGTCAAAAAAGCAACAGATGCTAGCAAGGTTGTGGAAGAAAACGAACACTTTTACATTATTGGTGGGAGTGTAAATTACTTCATCCATTTTGGAAGACAGTTTGGTGATCCCTCAAAGACCTGTAGGCGTAAATAGCATTCAAGCCAGCAATCTCATTACCGGGTAAATACTCAAAGGAATTCAAATTGTTTTATTATAAAGATACATGCATATGTATGTTCATTACTTTCCCTTTTTCTTGAAATATTTTTGACTAATAGAATCTTGGAAACTCTAGCAGAACTCATGAAATATTTTCCTTTGTCTGCTATTGAAAATAAGTTAGAACTCCGATTTAGAATATGATAGGAACAGTTCTCCAGAATTGTATAAAAAATTTTGAAGTTCTTTTTTTACTCTACCATTTCATAAAACAATTATAAGAACTGAAAATGAAGTAATACCTTTGAAAAATTTGAATTTAGTAATATTTTTCAGTTATATCTGGTTATAAAAAAAAAAGAAGAGGGAGAACAAAAACAAAAAACAAAACAGCAAGAGATTTTGTCATAAAGAAATAATTTTCTAAGTAAAATCAATAGTTTCCACTATTTTATACAAATTTTCAATAACATTACCGATATTTTCAACATCAAATATACAGTTAAGTATGCATATATTTAGGTGTATATTTGTACATATATTGTACATATTTGTCTATATAAATATGCATGTTAAAACTTTTATTTCTATTTTATTAACAATACATTACTCTGTTATTAACTACATTGGGGTAGTCTAGGACTGAGAATTATCTTGTTCAAATTAAATTTTAAAACAAATATTTAAGGAGTTACTCTGTGAAACAATTCATTAAACACAGAGATAAATAAGACACATAACAATTCGAAATAGCCTATGCTTAGTGTCGAATGAATGTTTTTTATCAATAGAAGTGCAATTAGCATTAATCAAGCACCAAATTTGTGCTAGGAAAAATCATTTTAAGTTTTTTTCATTGTTGTTTATCTTCAGGGCAGCCCTAAAAGTTATATATTTTTAGTTCCATTTTATAGATGAGAAAACCAAAGTTTAAAAAGACTAAATGTCTAGTTTGTGTTTAATAAATAGTAGGTCAACATTGTAATTGGGTCTGTCCACAAATCATTCTACTATGTCATTCAGATCCCAGAGGCTGACAGTTTGCTGGGAATTGCACAAATGACAAATTCTAAAACAATTAACCTAAAAGAAATTATCCCAGAATAGAGGTATGTGTAACACTGTTTTTTTTTTTTTTTTTTTTTTGACGGAGTCTCACTTTGTTGCCCAGGCTGCAGTGCAGTAGCACAATCTCGGCTCACTGCAACCTCCCTCCTGAATTCAAGTGATTATCCTGCCTCAGCCTCCTGAGTAGCTGGGATTACCGGTGTGCGCCACCATGCCCGGGTAATTTTTGTATTTTTAATAGAGATGGGTTTCACCATGTTGGCCAGGCTGGTCTCAAACTCCTGACCTCAGGTGATCCACCCACCTTGGCCTCCCAAAGTGCTGGGGTTACAGGAGTGAGCCACCACACCTGGCCAACACAAAATTGTTGATCTTGACTGAGTCTATGTAAAGTGACTTATGATACTTCCTCTGTTTAATGCAAACCTACTCATTAATTAGCAACATGCTGCTCTGTGTCATGCCTTGCTGCTTTAGTCACATACATAGATTGTGCATATGCAACATGAAGAAAAATGCTGATTAGATCTTGCCAATTTGCTGAGTTTTTAAAGATCAATACCATTTCTCAGGGACTGTAGTTTGAACATGCACATATGCAAATATTAAACTTTAGTTTTGCCAGCCTTGAAACAAGGAGAGGCACAATGGGTTCAAGGTCATCTATGGTTTTTAGGAGGAAGAAATAGAGAATTATTCTATACTTACTATATATTATTGACAGTTTGAGCCATATGCAATTAATTCTATTTATTTATCATTTTATGAGTTTAACTATTCTCAAATAAAATGCTAGATTATAGGACGCTTTATTTTTTTCTAGAAAAATACTTGGTCATGATGAACTCTATAAACCTGACATTTAAGTTGAAACATAGGTAGTATAAAATTCTTTACCGACAAACATTCTTTGACTACTAGTACATTGAGGACATGAGTTATTTGGAATGAGTACCTGACCACTTATCAGATACTGGTCCTTTTACATTAATGGCATGTATTGTCTATGAGAAAGAGTAAAAGTCTTGCTTGATATCCATATATATCAGTATCATTGCTTTTGGGTATGAGAACACAGGTTATCCAAATATTTACTAACTCCTTTATAGTAGAATAAGAAACTAGGGAAAGGATCCATGAGCAAAGTCAAGCAGAAGTTAATGCATTTTGTGCTACAACATATATTCACATATTTAAATTTATATGTATTTCTTGATATTGAAGTCAGAGGAGAGCCCTGGACTTTAAAATAGAAGAAGTAACTATTATATTTCCTTTGTGATTTACTATTTGTACTGCCTTTGCTTCCTGCGGAAAGACCTTCAAAATTATTAAATTTGCATTTAGGCTAGCTTGTGACAGTTGAGTCCGAATGAATTCTGTTCGAAAGTTTGGTCTGAATGTTTGACTTCATTGACCATATGTCTAGGAATGAGCTGATATTCGGCCTTCTGTGCTTAGAGATATATTTATCTCAGATATATTTCTATTAGCACAATTTTTATTTCCTCTCCTGACTATTCCTCCTGTCCAGCTTACTCAGCATGGGTAAATGGTGTCATTATTCATCCATTTTTCTCAAGCAGAAATACTGAGAGTCATCCCGTATTCTTTTCTTTCCCTCCCACCCTACATCCAATACAACAAATTTTTCTTTTTTGCTCTAACTTCACACCTGAATATTTCTCACCATCTCTTCTACTACAAAACTAAGGACAAACAAAATTATTTGCCAATGAGGCACACACAGTAACCTCTTGTTAGTTGCTCTGCTTGCAGTTTTGTCTTTTTATATAGTTCATTCTCTGCAAAGAGGTTAATTTAATATTTTATGAGCATAAATCATATATTACTTTTCTGCTAAGAAACTGCTTAGAAATCTTCACTAGAGGGTATTCATGTCCCTGTTTGCTTGGGAGAGTCCTTGTTTGTTCCTGTTGTTCTGAAATAATTATTAATTGAGCCTACTTTCTCTCTCAAAAGGTTCTGGTTTGGATGACAGGTTGTGTAGTTACCCTACTTCAATGGCTTCTCATTGCAATTCAAGTCAAGTAAAACACACCCTCCTCTCCTTAGCTTAGAAGGCCTGACTTCATTGACCTCTGCCTACCTCACTGACTTAAACTTTTTTACTTTCATTTGATTAATTCTAGGAACACTGGTCTTTTTGTATTTCAAACAAGGTCAAGCCAGTCCTTACTTGAGGCCTTTGCACTTGATTTTCCCTCTTCATAGAAAGCTTTTCTACCAGATCTTTACATGGTAGGCTCCTCCTTAGAAAAGACCTTTTTTATTACCATCTTTTAAAATTACCAATCAGCCCTTGTTTCCATTCTTATTAAACAGATCTTATTTTTTAATATAATTTTTATTTTTAATTGAACTTCTATTTATTTACTTTTCTGGTTAATATTTCCCTGATAGGCTACAGTTTACTAGAATGTAGTTGTCAAGAGCAGCTAATAGCTTTATTTCCAGAACTTAGCTTTAAACCAGTTCTCAGCACATAGTAGCTGCCCCATAAATATTTGTTGATTATATGAATTAGCTATGGAGACCCAGGAGCATAAATATCATGCCCTTTGTACAGAAACTTACTGTAGAATAAACTGATGCTTTGACTAAAGCAAACATTCCATGAATGATTCTATAAATTTTAGGCCACTAAGATCATATATTTGTAATTCAGTAAGAACCAGGTTAAACTTTGGTAAAGATAAAAATATATGCAGTGATACATTTTCATGATTTTGTTAAACTGAAATCTGTCAGCCTATCATGACTGTATGTTCTTGCAGTATTTAAAATGCTGCTGGGTTGAGGACATCATACCCTTTCTTTACCACCAATTCTTTGATTCTATTATCATTATTATTATTATTATTAATCAATTAGCACTCAGAAAAGGTAAAGTCACGTTCTTATACCTGAGATTCTATAAGTTTACAGATAAATCTTCACAAAATACATAGATTATTTTCACTTCTATTAATTTCAAAAATCTTGTTTTTCTACCTTATAATGAAATCAAGGCAAAAATCTTTTTCTACCTTATAGTGAAATCAAGGTACATAGGAGTACTGGCGAATTATGAGGTAGAGTGGACATGGTGCAAAAACCTGAACTTGGTAGGAAACCAGCTTATCAAGCCAGAGTTATGCAACTTGGCTGTAGCCCATTAAGGAAGTCCATGAAATGGTGGTTCTTTTTGCCTTGGAGCCTCAGCATGTTTATTAAAAATATCAGTACAAGTCAGTAACCTTTGTGTGATAATTTTGTAAAGTACTCAAAAATGTCTTGGCCCAGTCAATTCAAATTTCCTTGTCCTTTCCTTGTCTCCTTCAGCTAAATTCAGTTCAACACACATTTATAGAGAATCTTTCATTTTTTTAGCCTGGTGCTAGATGCTGAAAACCAAAAATCAAGAGACCTCATCCCAGTCCTTAAGGATGCCTGTGTTTATAGGACATAATGTAACTATGGGCTATAATCTTATTAAGATAATACTAAGTTCACTGAATTCTGTTCCCAGTTTCTAGCAAGAGATAAGTATAGAAAAAAAAAATTAAATGATGTTTTTCTCCCATTTTTATTCCTTTTATATATGAGTCACAAGACAATCTTAATATTGGTTTATTTGTCCTTTATTGTTAATTAATTAAATAAAGGATTAGAATAGGAAAATGGAGAACAAAGGAAATAAAAATC
The DNA here is from genome assembly GCF_008728515.1 of Papio anubis. Lineage (NCBI taxonomy): Eukaryota > Metazoa > Chordata > Mammalia > Primates > Cercopithecidae > Papio > Papio anubis. Next base: position 91,186,252 of record NC_044981.1, on the reverse strand, counting down.
TAGATTATTGGTAGGGAAATTGTTCTCTTAGTGGGCAGTCAACCATAAACATGATTTGGAGGAATAGAAAAATTGATTTTTATGGAACAGTAACTTTTATTGAGAAGTACACATAATCTCTTCTGCTTGATGACTGAGGATTTGTCTACAGAGTTCCAAATATTGGTTTAAAAACATAAGGCAGTCATGCAGTTATTTCTTAAAGTGTAGATTTTAAGGTTGTGGAAAGCAGTAATTTGGATAACTGACAATTTTAAGGATTCTAAAATTTTAAACTAGAAACAACCTTAAATATCTTTAAGTCTAATGGATGAGTTTACAACCTGAATAGCTTAAACAAATTATCCAAAATCTCACTGTTAGACAGTGATAAAATCTGAAGTAGAACTTACTGACTTGCTGTTTACTGTTTTTACATTTTAACTAATTTACTTTGCTATTTAAAATGTACTCCTTATTTTCATGTGTAGTTTTACTGTTCTACAGCTCACACCTATGTGAAATTTGCTAAAAGTCTTGCAAGAAATGCCTCTGACTTCAATGAGATACGCGTTTGACAGGTATTAGTAGATAATTGCTGGTTTTTAAAAAAATATTTTGCTTATTTTAAATGTAAGTGTTCTGAGTACAATGGACCACATAGGAATTAGTAAAATTTTTATTTTTTCCAGCATAAAGAATGTGGCAATAATAAGAATACACAGAAAAAAAAACAACTTTTTTTTTTCCAAATTACTCATTCCCTCCACAGTCTTAGCAGTCAAAGTGAAGGGTTGTCTTTGTTGCTTTATGTATTTCTTGATGAACAAGCAAGAAGTTTATGGCAAATTTTTGTCAGTCTCCTTGTAGTAGAAAGGAAAGGGCCAATGCCACCCTCTTGATTTACCCAATATTATAGCTGTTATTGCTCCTGTTAGTCCTGGATAAAACTCAGAAATTCAGGAAGTAAAGAAAGTATCATTCAATTACATTACTGTAGAATTCAGACCAATAAGAGTGAGACTTGCAGACTGAGAATAAAGATATTAGCATTACTACTGGAAGTATAGATGACCCTCAATAACATTCTCTTAGTATATGAGAACAGAAAGTGAAAAAGCAGAGTGTGCTTGATTGAGAACAGCAGTCTACAAAACAATGTCTGAAAGAGATGGACCTATGGTGTCCAAGTTTCAATTCACTGATTCCTCCTTTGAATGGAATAAGAAGAAATCTTTCACAATTTTATGAATTGTGTGAGTTACTCATCTTCCAGGAAGAATATGTGAGTTGGTGGAAATACAGACAGACAAGCATTCACTCGATGCTCAACAAGCCAGTGAGTCAAACACAAATGAGCTGAGATGAGAAGCAGGAATAGGACATGAAGGTTTCCACGTCACATTTCAGCTCCTCAGTCTGGTTCTCAGCTTTTTAATTTTATTTTATTTATGCTTTGGTGACCAGAGGACAAGAATTTCCATTGTTCTTCCTTTTTTCCCCCTCCTTTCTCCTTCCTCCTTTCTCCTTCTCCTTTGTATTCCCCTCTTCCATCTTCCCCTCCTCCTCCTCTTCCTCCTTCTTCTTCTCCTTCCTCTTCTTTACCTTTTTTTCTAATTGTGGTAAAATACACATATCATAAAATTTACCCTTTTAGCCATTTTAAGTGTACGGTTCTGTGACATTAAGTACATTCACATGGTTGTGCAACCATCACCACCATACATCTCTAGAGATTTTTCACATTTTTCATATGGAACTTTTGATTGTGGCGACGGCATCACAGATATATACATATCTCCAAAGTCATTAAATTGTCTCCATTAAGTATGTCCAGTTTTTAAAATGTATCAATAATATCTCAATGCAGTTTTAAAAATTCAATAAAACACTATTCATTCCCTCTCCCCATCAGCTCCTGATGACCATTATTCTACTTGATCCCCATTTTCAATAATACTTCTTGCTACTACACATGTTAATTTTTAATTTTTTAAAATCTAGTTTGTGCTAAATAATGCAGAAATACTGTTACCTTGTGTTCCTTTTTTTTTTTACATGATTGAGTAACATGTCACAAGTACATTAGCCATTTTTTTCATTTTTGTGAAATGACTAAGTTTTAATATATATATATATCAGCTTTATGAGATACAATTAATATACCATATAACCTATCTATTTCAAATGTATAATTTAATGGCTATTAGTATATTCAGAGTTGTTACAATCTATTTCAAGTGTACAATTCAATGGCTGTTAGTATATTCAGGTCATTGCAATCAATTGTAGAGCATTTTGATCACTGCAAAGAGAAACAACATGCTCACTGGCAGTAATTCCACAGTTCTTCCCACTTTCCCATCCCTAAACAATCACTAAAATACATTCTGTCTCTATAGAGTTTTTTGTTATGGATGCTTCATATAAATAGAATACTAAAATATGTGGTGTTTTGTGACTGGTGTCTTTCACTTAGCATGTGTTTTCGAGGTCCATACATGTTTAGCACATTTCAGTACATTACTTTATTTCTTTATTTATTTATTTATTTATTTATTTATTTATTTATTTATTTATTTATTTATGTATTGAGAGAGAGTCTCGCTCTGTCACCCAGGCTGGAGCGCAGCGGCGCCATCTAGGCTCACTGCAAGCTCCGCCTCTCAGGTTCACGCCATTCTCCTGCCTCAGGCTCCCGAGTAGCTGGGACTACAGGTGCCCGCCACCACACCCGGCTGATTTTTTGTATTTTTTAGTAAGACGGGGTTTCACCGTGTTAGCCAGGATGGTCTCGATCTCCTAACCTCGTGATCCACCCACCTCGGCCTCCTAAAGTGCAGGGATTACAGGCGTGAGCCACCACACCCGGCCACATTACTCATTTTTATTACTGAATAATATTCCATTTTATGAATATACCACATTTTGTTTATGATTATTTTGGGTATTTCCACTTTTTGGTTAATATTTATAATGCTGCTATATTAATTCATTTAAACCTTTATGTGTAGTCAAACATTTTCATTTCTAATAGTGGTATTCCTGGGTCACAAGGTCACTCTATGTGTAGCTTTGTGAGAAACCTCCAAACTGTTTTCCAAAGTAGGTAACCATTCTGTTTCACAGCACTCAAGTCCATCTGTTCCTGACATTAAGTTTATGCCATTCTTTTACAGCCTGTTTAAGATAGTGTCTATTCACAACATTTTAATTATAGATTTATTTCAGAGTTAATGGGATACTAAAATAAAATTACTAAATTTTGATTACAGACTGTCCTGAGATAGTTGAATCTCAGTAAATGTGTAATAGTTTCATCTGGATATTTGATTTAAATGATTCAATAGCAGTGAGCTAAAATTAGACCTTCTATACTTGGGGATACAATGGTAATCTCAAAATGAATATCTTAACAGAATTCTTGTATTCTCTCCTGGCTAGTTCTTCTGTACATTTTGCTCAATGAAAATAAATAATATTATTATTCATTTATTTTTTCAGGAAAAATACTCAGAGTAATTTTGTGCTTGTGATAACGTGGGTCAACATCCCTTACCAATATACAACTCCTTTCTTTGGTAGTGGGTTGCCATTGCAGGGACCCCAAAATATCTAGGAAGCAACTATCGCTTTAGGTTTAACGCACTCCTTACCCACCCAGATAACTAGATCTTTTTGTCTTCAAAGTATTAGGGATAGTTCATCACTAGAGGTGAGGATGAGAGGAGCTTCCCACTTCTGTAAGTGTAGTTCTCCATGTTTTATGGCTAACCAGGGACACAGTGACATATAATGTCCATTGGTTCAATTATATATCAGATTTTGAAGAATAGCACCCCAAGCTGTCATTCTCAAGTTGTCATGTTAACTGTATTTTAAATAGACTACTGAAAAATTCAATCAGCAAGTGATATCGTATATTACAGGACTGAAGAATCCATAATCATGCACCCATGTTGAACCTCTTTCATCAAAGTCCCAGGTGATGCTATGTTGGACTCCATGAAGGTATTCAGGGAGTCTTACCCCAAAAATGGTGGATTGGGCAAGGCGATGAGGGCAAAGAAGGCTAACTCATATTCCCAATTTGTACAAAATACCTGTGAGGTTAGAATCCTGGATCTTATAGGAAATAAGAAATATAATGTCATTAAATTACCACTAAGGAGCTAGTTGGTTTCCTCAAGGGATGGGACGATATCAGCATTATTTTCTGTTGCTGCTACATGCTTTAAGGCCTACTAACTGCCTCCATCACTGCCACCATGACTGTTGAAACTCTGGAGTGGTTGAAGTCAGAGGCTAGCTCACATCTACAGAGAGGTGTATCCTGTTGAACTTGCCTTTTATGGGCAAGTGTTTCTGTGCAGTCTCTGCTGTTCTGCAATTCTACCATCTCCATCGAAACTGGGAATATCAATTCCATGGAAGCATCTTCTACTATCAATCTTGACTAACAGAATTCAGCCACTGCTGGGCTTCTGAATGATTCAGCAATCCCAAGTGCCCCTTCTTACTAGCATATGCGTCATAGCATGAATTCTTCCCCACTCCATTTCTATTCCATCTCGGTATACTATAGATGAGAGTCTTAGTTAAGGTTATCCTATGGCATACGGGAGACATCACCATGCTACTTACCAACAATGTGGTCCTTTGAATATCTGTCTGAGAAGTAATCTAATGCCAGAAGCCCATCCTGAAGGTTCGATTCCTAGAATCAATACCAGTGCTTACATTTTTTTCACCCCAGAGCAGACTCTGAGAAAAATATTTGAGTGAATATAGAAACACTAGTAGAAAAATAGGTAAGTGAAAAAGAAAGGGAAGACAAAAATATTTGTATTATTGAGCATGAATTACTCAGTGCTTCCTGCCTAACCTGAGCACTTAGGTTGAAAGAGAGTTCCCTGACATGATGTTAAAATTGTTTGCAGTAAAATACGTTTGGTGTAAACTGGGTCCATAAGTGGCAAAGGGATATTGAATAAATACTAACACTTGCTACAAATATTCTATATATACTTCAGCTTGTTAAATATACTTTTCAAGTTTTGTATACTCTTAACTTTATGTTTGCTCAATCTACCATAAATTGAGAAAGTACATTGAAATCTTCCATGACAGTGTGATATTTTTCATTTCCTTCATGCATCTCTATCAGTTACTGCTTTATATATTTTGAGTGAATTGTATTAGAAAATACTGTTTCAGAATTTTTATATTTTTATGGTGACCATTTCTTAGACCATTTTCTGTCTTTTCACTTTCAATGTTTCTGTGCCCTATTTTAAAGTGAATGTCTTGCAAAAAGCATATATATAAAAAAATCATGTATGACAATCTCTGTCTTCTAACTAGCAAGGTTAGTTTTTTTACATCTATTGTGATAATTCATATATTTATACCTTTTCTTCCATTTTACTTTAAATTGCTTAATCTGTCTTGCTTTCTCTACCTTTTAATTATCTTTTACTTATTTGAAAAAAAATGGGCATTGTTCCTCCCACTTTGCCCCTTTTGTACTTTTGGAAATTTATATACAGTATGTAGACTTAGCATAAAGTCTGATATTAATATCTGAACTGTCTCTTAAACAGTACTTACCTTGGAATGATTTTATTCTGATCATGCCACTCCTGGATTACATTCTTCTGTAGTCAAGAATATTTTCTGATATGCTGACAGTGAAAATTATACATTATTATTTTTACAGACCTTTTTGTAGAGATTTACCTATATAACTAATGATATTTTTTGTTCATCATTTGTTTGATCATCTCAGTCCTCCTTCTGGAATCATTTTCTTTCTTCCTAAGTGGCAATCCTTAGAAATTACTTTATTCAAATTTCTTGGCAGTAAGCACTCTTACTATTTATTCATGTAAAACCTCTTTTATTTCACCCTTATCCTTAAAAGATATTTTTAGTAAGTACACCATTTTAGGTAGACCATTGCTTTTTCACAGCAGTTCAAACATATTATTTTAGTATTTTCTGCTACCCATTATTGCTTTTGACAAGTCTGTTGTCAATATAATGGACTCATTTACGGATAATCTAGCATGACTATTTCTTCCTTGATCTCTTCTTGACTCTCTGTTCTATTAAAATTATTATGAGTTACTGAATACTATTAATGAACTCTTACTATGTACTCTGCTAAAATATTTACATCTTTTGTATCATTAGTTTTCACAAAATCCCTATGATTTACTATTATCAGACCCATTCTTCAACTGAGGAACTGAGGTACGAGGTGTTAAATTTTCAGGGCTATGTAATTATAAAGTGGTGGAACAGGTATGGGATCTGTGTTTGTTTGATTCCAGAAGTTGCACTCTTAAAAGACTTGCTTTCTTGAGGTGAATTTTCACCTGCTCCCTCTCACACATACTCCATTTAAACTTCACATGAGACTTAAAAATGATAGGTGTTTCTGATTATGATAATTTAAGTGTAACTCAATGAATATCTCCTACTAAGCTAAGAGTTGCTTTTCAAAACTATGCCCTTAGGAGTAGAGTCAGATGGAGACTGTCAATGGCATCATGCTGTAGAAAATTTACCATTAGAATTTTACATCTGCTTTAGCAAGTTAATTTTTTTAAAAGTGTACAATATATTTAAATATACTACCATGTACTTGCAAAGTTTTCTATGTTTGTTTGGATATACTTTTGTATTTTCCAAAGAGACTCAACTAAAAATATACTTTTTATTTTTAAAATTTTATTTTAGCATGGTGTGGCTTTAAATACTTGATTCCTTGTCTCAATATTTTTTGGCTTCTTTTAATAATTATTTATACAACTTCGGTATTCCATTTTGTCCATTTAAAATTTTTTCATAAATTTTTCATATATTACTTTATATATTTTAGATACTTGTTTTATTCAGAACCTTATATTTATACTATATCTAGACTCCCAACATACTAAATAATTTCATTATTTAAACCTGTTTTGCTATTTTTCAAATTTTGAAATTCAACTTCAATTTGACCAAGCCACATATCATATGAGCTTTGAACTGATATGATTTATTCTTGGAGAAATCTGTATTCATATTACTAGATACCCAATGGTTATAATTAATTATATTGTTCAGAAGTCACAACTCTACAACTGGAATATCTATTCTATGTAAAATATACATAACCACTGGTTATGAATCATTACACACTCTCCTTCATCTTAAACACTGAAGTACTAAAAATTCTCCTTGAAATGTTGAAATGTCTCCTAAATAAGGTCTTTATTTACTCTCAATGATTTAATCAATATTCCTCAATTATCTCTTGAATGAACTATTGCCATAGATCCCTAATTGGTTTCCTTGTTTGAGTCTTCCTACCGTAACCAATGCACAAAGCAAAATCCTAAAAATATCTCCATCATAAGCCCATTTTAAAAGACCTCGGTTGCCCTCGTGTTAAGTTTATATTTATATTGAATTTTGCAGCCTCACCTCAAAATAACTCCCCTCAAACCTCTTAAAATATTCCTTCCAAGCATCTAGCAGTAAAAACACATTAAACATTTCCTATCTCCTGGATATATCATTACTTTAATACATTAACTTCCACATTCTGTCGCTTTTTGGTTATTTCGTCCTCTTCTTTATTTGACCCATTTTTACATACCTTTCGAGAGCTGGCTCAAAGTTTACTTTCTTAGTGACACCTTTCTGGACACTCCTAGATAATATTCCACATTCTTCTCTATGTTACCAAAGCAGTCATCACAAAGTATTATCATAACATGTGCCATACTTTGTTGCAACTATATACTTACCTGTCTTTCTTCGATGGTTGAGAATTCTTTGAGGACAGGAACCATATCATATTCACCTTTGAATCTTTTGTATCTAATAGTTTGCCAAATAAATTAAACATGAAGAGTGATCAGGGTGTTATTCTAACAGTTTTTGTCAGGTAATAATCATGCCTATTGTGATCTTTATGTTTTATATATACTGCCTTTGAATTCTTTTTCAGCATTAAAACTATTATTTACAGAAGTGTCAATGGTATGAGCTGGCTTAGGTGTTCTCTACTGCATCATCCTATGACATCTGGAATTTCTCCTGTGATAGCACATTTTCAACTTTATTGATTTTACACATATTATTGTGTGCTTGCCCTCTAAACTATAACTCCGTGAGAGCAGGTACCAATTCTGTTTGGTTTACCAGTCTTTCTTTGGGGCTTTGCACAGTAACTGATAATTAAATTCCTTTATTAGTGAATGAGTTTATAGACACTGAACTCAAGTCGTAAGTATGGGTTTCATTTCCATCTCAATAATTTCCTAGTTCCTGTGATGTCACTTTCAGATTCTCTGAAATTCCATTACTTTATGTAAATGAGACAAAAATATCCACTTATATTAGAAAGTCTAGAAAAATCAGGGAAGAATATATTTATTTAAAAACTTCAAAAAATGGAAAGATGCACAAATACAAAGTATTTTTAGTTTTACAAAAATAACTGCCATACAGGTGAGTTCAGCACAAATGAGGCTGGTGCCTTTTTGTGTAATTATAAATCATTTATCTTTACCGTAAAACTTTTTGATACATACATTTTTGGCACTAAGCTTCAGGAGTGACAAATAATCATTCTTCTCTTCCAAAGTGAGTTCTAGATAAATTGAGAAAACTGCAAAAAAAAAAGTTAAATTAAGATATAAATTATTGATAAATCTGACTTGGAAAATGTGGCTTGAATCAAAGCCAAAATTAAGCTTTCTTAATCCTTAAATTGCCAAAATAATAGGCTTACGAGACGATTTTAATAAATACATCAGACATAAGGAGGGAAAGCATAATTCCTGAGAATAAGTTGCTTCCAAAACAGATTCCATATAAGGTGTATAAGCAGGTACCCAGTTCCTTCTCCCAGTCTCACCTATGCTCTTGTTGAGAAATACATTTGGGTAAGAAAAAGGCTAGAAGGTTTTTTTTTGTTTGTTTGTTTCTGTGTTTTCTTTTTTGGGAAGAAAGAGAAAATTCTTATTCACCTAGGGAAACATGAAAAATGAAGAATAAGAACTTCTTCCATAATACTGCCAAGCTCTTTGCTCTCTTTATTGGACATCCTGCTTCTACTTTCAGAAGTCCTCATGACTCATATAAAAACTGATATTTTATTAGATTTTTAGTAGGTGTTTTCTGGGATCAATTGTTGGACAGTTTAGATTTGTGACACAAAGCCTGTGATAGTGTAAAATATATTAGACAGAAAAAATGTTATTCAAAGTAAATACAAGTTTCTACTGGTTCTTCAATTTGAACATTTTTATTTATTTGTTTATTTATTTTTTATCTTTTTGACAGAGTCTCGCTCTTTTGCGCAGGAGCTGGAGTGCAGTGGCGCAATCTTGGCTCACTGCAACCTCTGCCTCCAGGTTCAAGCAATTATTGTGCCTCAGCCTCCTGAGTAGCTGAGACTACAGGTGCCTGCCACCATGCCCGGCTAATTTTTTTGTATTTTAGTAGAGATGGGAAGTCTCGAACTCCTGAACTCAGGGAATTTGCCTGCCTTGCTGAGTGCTGAGATTACAGGCATGAGCCACTGTGCCCGGCCTAATTTGAAAATTTATTCTTATTCTAATGTTCAATTCAAATAATTCTCAGACATATGGTCCCATACAGTTCTCTACATCTTATGTGAAGATCTTTTGAGAACATCAAATTACCTTAATCCTAAAATAATGGATTAGAAAATGATCTAAAGTTAAAAATCATAATGCCCCCTTCCTGACGAAACAACTAGGCAAAAATTAAAATCCCAAAACATGATGCATTTATTCTTGCCAACAGTTAGGATATTAAAGTCTAACATTAGTAAAATCTAACAGAAGGTAAGAGCACAGTTGTTTTCTAACTAACTTCTCATTCGTTAGGAATCCTGTGTAGAACAAGTGTAGACATAACATTGAAACGTGGGCTGTCATTCACAGAAATGGGTGGAGTTTCTCTACCACGTCTAAATAAATTAATCGATTCCAGATAATTTCATATGTTTCATTTGTTCATGAAGCTATTTCCATTCTGCCTTAAGTTCTGTGTCTCTGATGCAGGCCAATGGGCCAATGTTAAGTTGAACCTGGGACACAAGTACACAGACACTACCTTCTCCTATGAGGAAGAACTACCAACCAGTGGAGATTTTAGCCTAACTTTCTCCAAATTCTCTGATTCTTGTTTCTGCCTCTGTTTCAGTTATGTCTAAAGGCATCTTCCAGTAGGTTCTTACACATTGGGGATCACCATCAGCATAACTCCTGAGGCAAAGCTGCAGTTGATATAACTGAAGCTTATGCTTATATGCATCCAGTGAGAACCAAGACCTCAGCCACATGTTCACAAGATTTCCGAATAATCTTTATACTTCAATAATAGAAAACTATGCCTCTTATTTTCTACTATATTCTTTTTGTAGAAGTGAACCATGACCCCAGTGAGCCATTTCTGATTTTGGTGCTTGACTCCTTCCAAGAAAATTCAAGTGATTTTTTTAAGGGTTAAGTTATATTCCTGACTTTCTGGATTTGAAGTTTTTGCTGGATTTGAAGGTCTTTTTTCTTTTGCTTTATTTTTGTTTTTGGACCCAGACTTTTTTTTTCAAAAGTGTTACACCACATTTTAAGTTACAAAGTCTCCTGTAGTAATAGGAATGAAAGTAATGAATTCTGGTTCTCTCTAAAAGTTAAGTCCATTGAAATAAATTGTGTTGACTTTCACCTCCTTAAGTTGGATAATATTACGTGGAAAACACTTCCTTATGATATCAATATTGTAAACAATCAATCAGAGTTAAGCAGATAGTATTGAAATCATACTTGTACAGCAAACAAAAGCCTACATAATTTCTGGATTTTCATATTTTTGTTTCAGCTGCTACCTCATAAAACTGTACCATTGAAGAAACCACAAAGTTAAACTATTTACTGTAATTTATTAATATTTATCTGTGCCAAAATGATTAATGCAAAGCAGCTTTATCAAAATCATTGGTTTGACCTCTACATAGGCTATATATCATAATCATAGCTAGTTGTTGTGAAAACATTTATTATTGAACATAAGGGGCCTTTGGAAACTGAATGTAAAAGGATCAGTGCAATTACATCACTATTATAGGAAAACAATAATTGAAAATACATTTCACACTACCTGAGTCTTCATTCCATTATATTGTTTTATAAAAACAAATTAAAACAAACTCTTATTAATGTTACCCATTTATGATTCTGTATAAATGATACAAAAATTCCTAAGTAAGAACAAAGATGAGGAAATACATTTTCCAGGTAAATATAAGTACTCCTGTATAAGAGTTATTTGATTGATTATATATTTCCCCTTACACATATTTTCAATAATCATGATCCTAATTATATTAATTCCAATAGCTAAGGTTAAAAACTTCAGCCACTTACGGTGGCACCCACCTGTAGCCCCAGCTACATGGGAAGCTGAAGCAGGAGGATTACTTGGGCTCAGAAGTTCTGGACTGCAGTGTGCTGTGCCAATCAAGTGTCTGCCCTAGGTTTGGCATCAATTTGGTGACCTTCTGGAGGCAAGGGTAAGTAAGGGTAAACCAAAACAGGTTAAAAATAAAGCAGATCAATGCTCCCATGCTTTGTCACTGCATCCCAGCCTGGGCAACATACCAAGACCCTATGTCTTAAAAAATAAAACATAAAAGTTAAAAACTTCAAAAACATTCTAGTCAAGATGATCCTGAGAATCCAAATGTAATCAACCACCTGCAAATCCAAACAAACAGCAATGATAGACATATCTGTTTAAATGCATTTAAAAGGAATAGTTGTGTATAAAAGCAAGCTATACATCTCCAAAAATGAGGAATGCAACATAAAAAGAACAGTGCCTGACACTTGAAGCTGTATGCTTATTGGGCTCTTGGAAATGGGCACAGAGGTAGATGGTCTGGAATAGTTTTTCCCCTTCTGAGTAACAGGAATGCAAAATAGGCCATACATATCAGGAGATCAGAGAAAAGCTAAAGGTAGAGCTGATGACTGGGTTTCCATTCTTCCAACTCTCCACGGAAAATATTCTGAAAAGAGTTGAAGCTGTTGCCTAGGTCTGTAGTTTGAACTTCTACCTGAAGCAGTGGAAGAAAGCAGAGACAGCTGCATGACTAGAATCTGAGTGAAGCTGGTAAAGAAATCAATGAAATCTCAATTCCCACATGTCTGGGGCAGAGTCATAATGATAAAAACTGTTTCTAACATCAGCCTTCCAGGTTGCTGGGTAGAGAAAAAACAGCTGCTGATTGCAGAAGGGATAACTATCTGTCAAAATGAGACAAAAATTAAAGTGTTAAAGTACAAAAGGAAAAATACATGTGATATATTTGATAAAAGTCAGTCCCAAATTGGTCAGCAAAATTTATTCTTGAAGCAACATGAATAATAGAGCAACCTTAAAGGATTTACAAATGAATATTTCTTTCATAGAATCCTCATGAAAATGTAAAATGGTACAATTACTTTGAAATGGGATGCTTTATTCTATTGCGATGACTATTTTGTTTTTGTTTTCTGGGGCTTTTTGTTTTGATACGGAGTCTTACTCCCTCACCCAGGCTGGAATGCAGTGGCACACTCGGCTCACCACAGCCTCTGCCTCCTGGGTTCAAGGGATTATCCTGCCTCAGCCTCCCGAGTAGCTGAGATTACAGTTGTGCACCACCATGCCTGACTAATTTTTTGTGTGTTTAGAAGAGATGGGGTTTCGCCTTGTTGGTCAGGCTGGTCTCAAACTACTCATGACTCTTTTTCTATATAGTGTTGATTAATCTTTTTAAGAAAGGTCAAATAGATAAATTGGTATATTCATTATCCTTTAAAAGTCTAGATAAATTCATATAATTAAAATTTCTCTTTTGAATTATTCATTTACTAACATTATATAGTATATCCCATGTTATACCACTGGGAAGTAGAATAATTTTCCCCATGATGTCTCAAATTTGTTGTGAAGATCTTACATTTATTTATTAAGAAAGATAGATGGGCAAGTCATTTTACTGAATGTTGGGAAACAAAAATATTACTGTCTATATTCATTATACAAATATATATATGATGCCATCAAACATTCTTTAAGCTTACAAACCTAAAAGAGTTTTAGAAAACTATATTTTAAATTAATTTTTAAAAATTTACTTTTACTGGGATGGGAGTATGGTGTAATAAAAGCATAGCCAATAATGAATAAGGTGCAAATATTTGATGAAAATGGGTAAGATAATGTAGATAATGGTAAACACCATACTATTCACTGAACACACTGAAATAGGTGAAATTTTCATTTACAGTCAGAAGTTATTTAGTGTTAGTTATTAATACTATTGAAAATTTTAGTTTGAACTGGCTCAATAAAGAAAAACTACATCCAAACTTAAATGTACAGAGAGTTTATTAATAAACATTTTTTTCTCTAACGTCATCATCAGGGGGAAATGAATAAGGAAAGAAAATACTATTCTCAATGGCATGCTGGATAAGAGAGGGTTTTTAATACTGCTTTCTAGGGAAGCGTTTAGCATAACAAGTCTTCTCCCATTTTTCTGTAGGGACATGGCTAGAATATGTTACATTATTCCTGAGATGCTTTTCCTAGTATATAGTCTCCCCTTACCCACAGTTTTGCTTTCTGAGATTTCAGTTTCTGGGATGAACTGTGGTCCAAAAATTATTAAGTGGAAAATTCTGGAAAGAAACAATGCCTAGTTTTTAAACTGTGCACTGTTCTGAATAGCATGGTGAAATCACGGACCATTCTGCTCCATCTCGCCTTGAATGTGAATCATCCCTTTGTTCAGAGTATCCATGCTGTATACTCTACCCATCCATTAGTCACTTAGTAGCTGTCTTGGTTATCAGAGCTACTGTCGGGGTATCACAGTGAGTGTGTTTAAGTAGCCCTTAGTTTACTTAATAATGGTCCCAGGGTGAAAGAGTAGCGAAGTTGGTATATTGTTATAATTATTCTATGTTATTATTATTGTTAATCTCTTACTGTGTCTAATTTATACACTATATTTTATCCCTGGTAGGTATGTATAGGAAAACAACATAGTATATATAGAATTTGGTACCATTCATGGTTTCAGGCATCATCCGTGGTTTCAGGCATTTACTGAGGTTCTTGGAACATATTCCCTGTGGATAATGGTGGGGGTGGGGTTACTATGTTCACTCACTGTAAACCAAAACCATCTTTCTCTGACCATTTCATGAATCCTCCAACTTTCTTGGTGAACACCCTTTTAAATTCCTGAAAACTTTGCTTCCTGGCCCTCATCTACATCTCTTGACTTACTCCATTATTTATAATTCTTATCTCTAACTCTAATCTTTTACCAGTGTATTTTATATTTCAAGTTGCCTGGATGTACATTTTACTTTGAGGAGTGGACAAGCTCTGATAATTCACATTTATATAACTGAAAGTAGACTTTGGTTCCTATTAATACAGCACAATAGATAATCCCCAAGTAGTCTTACTGCAAAGTATGGGTAGATGATTGATGAAATATAACAATTATAATTCAAAATGCATAGCTGACTGGCAAAAATGGTAGAAAAATGGGCCAAATATCAAGAGAAAGCTGAGAAACAGCTTTAATCATGAGGTGTGGATACTCTGTTTTGGTTTTCATGTGGAGATGCGAAAGGCTGCTTTGGGTTTACATAAGATTGTGAGTTAGAATGAAACCAATGCATAAAGCTAGGACTTTTGAAAAGCTGCATTTTCCATGACAGGGTACACTAGAAAACTCTTATTTGCCATCTAGGATACACTCTCAGTGGAAAAATCAAAAAATTCCCTAATAATTAGTACAATGGTCTGCCCTTAAAGTGGTGTTGGAATACTAACATACATAAAGTCTAATAACATTTAAGCAGATAACTTAATATGAAGAGCGGCCCTGAGATGGCAATACCTCCAAGGTGATTAGTAGAAGCACATGCAATATGACTTTGCAAACACATACCTTCAGCTAAGGTGTCAAAGGATTTCGACTAAATATGAGCCTACTATCAAAAACTGTAAAATAAAAGCAGATACAGGGTTCTATGAGCAATAGAAAACAGCACCAAAGAGAAGTCATAATTAAAGAATTAAAAACATAAGAATGGAGAAGACACAGTAAATAGGATCAGACCAGTTTGGAAAAGACCCAAGTAGAACACCTAGAAATGAAGAAATTAAATCAATAAAATAAAAACTGAATAATTTAGTTAAACAGAAGACTAGACACATCCAGAGAGTGAGTTCGTAAATTGGAATATAAATCAGAAAAAAAATATCACTCAGAGGCAATACAAAAGAAAAATTTTAAAAACATGTAGAATAAGAAATAAATTTCTATACATATCAATGAGACTTCCAGAAGAGATAATAGTGATGTTATGGCAGATGGCACAATTGATAAGACACTAACAGTGAACATTACAAAACTGATTATTTTGAATTGGCTATCTGAGAATCCTCAGATTTAGGCAGCACAAGAGTAAAATTGAGTAAAGAATAAAATTGAGCAAGAGTAAAATTTTACTAATAATTTATCTGAGCATAAAATTCCAGCATGACAGTTATTTTATTTATCACTTGAAATGTTTATTGTCTTTTAAATTGTATTGCCATTGGTATATCTATCACGTTGTTAATTGTCTTCTTGATTTTCAGCTATTAAGACCTCTTTATTTATACTATTGCTATTTTGTTAACATACATCTATGTATGATTATTTTCCTATAATTTATAATTTTTTATTTCAACAATTTAGAATACTTATTTAACTGTATTCTCATTTTATTATCACTATTCATAAATTTATTGCCATTCTAAAAGTTGTCACTTTATTAGTGATACAATATTTCTCTTTGGCTGTTTTTTTTTTTTTTTTTTTTTTTTTGAGACGGAGTCTCGCTGTGCTCCCAGGCTGGAGTGCAGTGGCGTGATCTCGGCTCACTGCAAGCTCCGCCTCCCGGGTTCACGCCATTCTCCCGCCTCAGCCTCCCAAGTAGCTGAGACTACAGGCGCCCGCCACCACGCCCGGCTAGTTTTTTGTATTTTTAGTAGAGACGGGGTTTCACCATGTTAGCCAGGATAGTCTCGATCTCCTGACCTCGTGATCCACCCGCCTCAGCCTCCCAAAGTGCTGGGATTACAGGCTTGAGCCACCGCGCCCGGCCCTCTTTGGCTGTTTTTAAGATCACCTTTTGCTCTTTAGTTTTCTGTAGTTTCACTTTGATTTTAAAAAGAGTTTTAGGTTTTTAATTTAAATTTAATTATAATTTAAATTAATAATTTTATTATTTTTAAACATGTACTCCAATGTAAATTCACATATCTAGGAACTTTTACTGAGATGTTGGATTTTTATTTTCATGAATACTGAAAAACATCTGATAGTGGGTTAAGTAGTGCTCCCCCCAATTCATGTTTACTTGGAAGCTCAGCAGTACATCTACCGTTTGATCCAACAATCCCACTGTGGGTCCAAAAGAGAAGAAGTCATTATATTAAAAAGACACTTGCACACATATGTTTATAGTACCACAACTCGCAATTGCAAATATGTGGAAGCAACTTAAGTGGCCATTCACTAATGAGTGGATAAAGAAAATGTTGTATACTTTCTTTACAGCATGGAATACTACTAAGTCATTAAAAGGAATGAAATAATGTATTTTGCAGCCACTTGGATAAAGCTGGAGACCATTATTCCAAGTGAGGTAGCACAGGAATTGAAAACCAAAAACTGTATGTTCTCACTTATCAGTGGGAGCTAAGCTATGAGTACACAAAGGCATACAGAGTGATATAATGGACTTTAGAGATTCATAAGGGGAAGGGTGGAAGGGAGGCTAGGGATAAAAAACTACACATAGGTACAAAGTAAGCTACTTGGGTGACAAGTGCATGAAAATCTCAGAATTCACCACTAAGTAATCCATCCATGTAACAAAAAAAAAAACCAAAAAAACAAAAAAACAAAAAAAAAACTTGTACCGCAAAAGATACTGAAATAAAAATTAATTTAAAAAAGAATATGAGAATCATTTAAAATAACGTCTTTGCAGACGTTAATTAGTTAAGGACTCATGATGAAACATCCTGGATATAGGATGGGCCCTAAATGACTGGTGTCTTTATAAAGAGAAGAGAACACAGTGAGACACATAGAAAAAGGGCCATATGAACACAGGGTCAGAGATGGAGTTTTGCTGCCACAAACCAAGGAATACCAGGAGTAGCCAACTGGAACCTATAAGGGGCAGAGGCTCTCTCCTAGAGGCTTTGGAGGGAGCATGGCCCCTCTGGTACCTTGATTTCAGACTTGTAGCCTCCGGAAACGTGAAATAATAAGTTTCTTTTGTTTGAAGCCATCAACTGTGTTGTAATTGCATGGCAATCAGTACATATTCCAACCAGCATTTAAAAAATCTTGTTAAATCTATGGTGATGGATTCTAATTAGACATGTTTTAAACCTTCATATTCTGCTTTCCCTGTATCTTAATACATCTCCTTATTTATTACTACCTCCTTATCTTCCTGTGATGCATTCCTATCCTTCAGATAAATCTTTCAGTTCATTTACTCTTCATTCAGCAATGTCTAATCCTGTTTAACCTGCCTTTTTACTTTTCAAAAAATTTCAATCTTTATGGTTTTCATGGATTTTTTAAAATGCCTATTTATTGCTTATGAAATATACTTTTCCTACATATATGTTCTAAATTCTGTATCTAAAAGTTCTGCAGTTTGGGGGTACCTAATTCTGTTATTCGTTATTCATTTTTTGTGATCTAATGGCTTGGCTTATCATGTGCCTGTTATTTTTTTATTAGCTTTTTGCTTGCCCTTAATCTGTGGGACATCAAGTGACTATATATAAAGGAAAGTTTCCCTCAGAAAAATATTTCCTTCTGTTGATATCCAAAGAGCACTACTGCCTACCCCGGGGTCCTTGTTCAGGGCAAATTTCAGGCTTACTTTCTTCAAATTAGTACCGTTAAAGGCTCAGTGTGAAGATTACACTGTATAGCATATATATACATACATATACACACACACACTGATGTGGTGTCTATATATACATATATATACACACACAGGCACACACACACAGAGATACAGTATATATATAAATATATATAGAATCTAAGGAGATTCTTATGTACCCCCATGTGCCCATAAGTGAATTGTCGTCCTTACTAGCTCAGTTGTTATTAGTTGTAACTATGTAACCAAGTATAGAATTGGTCCCAAGTATACAGGAGGTGTTTTATATTAGAAACCCTTGGATATAATTTAACATGTTAATAGAATCAATGAACAAAAATAAGCGTGACCAACTACAAAGAAGAAGGGGTATTATTTAGTATAATGCAATACATGTTCATAGTGAAAAATCTGATTAAACTAGAACTCTAAAGGAATTTTCTTATCCTGCTTATGGCAGCTACTCCAAGTCTACAGGAAAAATTATCTTTGTAAGAATGGTAGATATGCATTACATTTAAAGTTGCTATGGTAGGCAGCCTTCTAAGATGACTCCTAGTGACCTTCAGTATTCTATAGCCCACTCTGCTTTGAGTGTGGGTGGGAGTTATGACTACAAAGAGATATCACTCCCATGAGTCTGTTAACTTATTTAGTAAACGGGAAATTATCTTTGGTGGAACTGACCTAACCAGACAATGCCTTTAAAAGCAGAATTTTCGCCTGCTTGTCACAGAAGAGGAAGTTAGAGAGATGAACTTTAGTGAGTCTTAATGAAAGCAAATACCCATATTATAAACTACCTAAGCAAAACTCCACCTAAACAAAACTCCAGCCACACTGTGCTCAGATGTTTAACCTGCAAAAACTGTGAGATACATTTGTGCTGTGTCAAGCCACAAGGTTTATAATAATTTATTACACAGCAGCATGAAAATGAATATAATAAACTTATATCTGTATATCGGCGATCCCAATGTATTCAATTCTTTTTTATACCCGAGGTTTATTCTGGGACTGTAGAACTTTCTGTGATGATGGAAATGTTCTATTTCTGTGTGGTACAATATTGCAGCCACTTAACTCATGTGGCTATTGAGCACTTGAAATGTGGCCAGTAACTGAGGAACTGAGTAGTTAATTTTATTTAAATCTACTTAATTTAAATGTAAATAATCATATGTAACCAGTGGCTACTATTGAGGGCTGTGCAATTACAGCCAATGCAGTGAGTAAATAAAAATAAGGCAAAGTCATAATTCTTATAAAGAAAGTAATACACTTTTACACTGATAGGACTGCTTATGTAGATGATCAAAAAGAACCGAGTTGCAAACTTTTGAAACTACTCAGGGAGTTCTGCAATTTGCTATACAGATATAAAACAAAGACGCAAAAAAATGGTGTTTCTGTTCACTAGTAAAAATTCAATAGTATCAAAATTTTGAAAATCCTGGTTTTTAGCAACCAAAAAAATTAAAATCAAGGTTGGGCGCAGTGACTCTTGCCTGTAATCCTAGCATTTTGGGAGGCTGGGGTGGGCAGATCACTTGAGCCCAGCAGTTCGTGACCAGCCTGGACAATATGGCAAAACCCTGTCTCTACAAAGAATACAAAAATTAGCAGGGCATGGTGTTGGGAACCTGTAGTCCTAGCTACTCAGGAGACTGAGGTGAGAGCATCACCTGAGTCTGGGAGGTTGGGGTTGTGGTGAGCCACGGTTGTGCCATTGCACTCAAGCCTGGGTGACAGTAAGATTCTGTCCCCACCCTCCAAAAAAGCTTAAAATTATAATCTATATTTAAATCTAGCTAAATATAATAGCAGTATTTTATATGAAATATCGTAAAGAGTTTTTGAAGAATATGAAGTCAGACTTAAGTGGTGAGATATATTCTTTCCTGAATGGGAAGCCTCAATACCACAAATATATCTCATTTCCCACAAGTAATCTATACACTTAACATAATCCAGTCAAAATATCGGCAAGGTATTAGTAGATTTTAACAAGTGATAGTATTATAAATACTTATTATGATGTTATAAAAATCTAAATATTATGGTGTTGATGCAAGGATAACAAATACAGGGGCAGGGGAGTCACTCACAGACAAAAAAATCTTTCTTAATACAGAGGTGGCATTGAACATGAGTCGGGAAAATATTGACTGTCTAATAAACGGATAATTGGCTATCCATATTAAAAAGCAGAAAATTGTACCTCAACCTCATGCAACATGTTATACAGAAATTTTGGCTTAACTCCCACATTTCATAATTAAATTTAAAACAATACCACCAAACGATATAAAAACAACAACAAGCTCTATTACTTCAAGGCAAGGAAGAATCTCTTAGACAAGATATACAAAGTACACACCCCACAAGAACAGAGTGATAAATTAGACAATAAAATTGGAAACATCTGTATGACCAAAGACACTATAAACAAAGTAAAAACCCACCCACAGTGAATGAGTCAGTGAATGAATGAAATCTGTATCACAAATATTTACATAGGTAACCAGTAACTCTGAGTTAATAAAGTAAGATGCATAATGAAAGGTTCAGATACATTTTGAACATGCATAATCAATACTTTATGGAATCACGCAAATTTAATGAAGGTATAAAAACATAGACTGTAAACATGAAATAACTTTAGACTTATGTCTGCCTTTAATCATGGGGGGTGGGAGTGAATGGAATAGGGGGGTTCAAAGACATCTGTATTATTTCTTTATATGAAAACTGTAAAAACAAAGACGGCAAAATTACAGCATTTGTCAAGTCTATATGCTTAAAAGAGGTAGTCACATTAAAAATTCAGCCTTTTCCAGGTATCTCCACAGACAATGACATATCTATTCTTACAATATTGTTTGACAGCTTGGGATCTCTCATCTGGTATGCTTTCATTTACTTTTATATTTTTCTCTATTTTCATGCATAAATTGGTCTTTACATACTGTGTCTGATCATTGTATTTCTTTTCCATAAACTATGCTAATCCTTCTTTAACTAATGCTGGAATATCTACAAGTGTCTTCAGTTTTTCTACTTTCAGTAATTACTGTTACAACTCAAGCTACGTATGACTTCAAGAATGCTTTTCCTTACAGAGCATTTATACCCTACTAATTATGAAATAAATTTATGGCACCTCTCATTGTCCATGTCTTGAATTTAGAGTCAGTCATTTAGTGTATTCGTTTTAGACACTGCAAATGTAAATGCTATGCATAATTTGTCTATTATTTTCCTAACAATTTCTCTTACATAAATTTCTCTCCTATTCTTTCCTACCAAATTACGTCCATTAATTCCTGAACTGGCCAGAAATAATTTTATTCTAATCCAGCTTGTTCTGTATCCCATCTCATTTAATGAATGAGTCACCTAATACGGGTTAAGCACTGGAGCCATAATATGCATATGCATGGTCCTCATTCTTATTACAAACTTCTATTGCTGTTTGTTCAGAAGGTCTTGCTTTCTATCAATGAGATGCTATAGATCTCTTGTATATGTCTTAGATCCCAAATCAAAATATTAGTTACTTCAACACTCTAAGTTTTTCTATCCTTTTCTCTATCCCCTCACTCTGTCATCCACTTTTTAAAAGTATATGCAATTAGCAAATAATTGATAACTAACTTAAATCCAATTCATCTTCTTATGTGTATCATATTTCATGTGCTTTGGAAAGTAAGTGCAGCGAAGTAGATCTACTAAGTGGCTGAATCATGACTCGTGTTCAGACTCAAACCTCACCTGGGGATCTACCTACCTAGTATTTGTTACATTTTAAGCTTGAAACAGGGTTTCATATTAAAAATTCAATAGGCTGTCTTGTCCCAGGTTGGTCCTTGGCTAATAATAGACCTTTCCTTGATTCCTCCAATTATGAGACTGGTTGAATTGTTGGGACTTCTCGTCTAACATTATTTAATTCACTTTTATTGTTTGCCTTCACTCTTTCATGTAAATCATCTGACGAGAAAACATCCACCTTAAGCCTTCATATCATGGGACAGATCATGTAAGCGGACTAGATGTATCTAAAATTTCTGCTCTCATGAAGATCCATCTTTGAGATTTACACCTTAGAATATCATTATCATTAAATTCTACTTAATATCTTAAATTAACTTCAATCTGCATTCTAAATAGCCACTGAGCTCTCCTATTTGTACTTAAGACAAATGCTAACATTACATTGGTTCAGAAAAAAAAAAGTATTTGCTTCCCTGTCATATTTTATTCACTGTCTTCAGAGCCCATTTCATTTCACTACTGACTAATCATTAAAAAAAAACCTCAAAGAACAAAACACATGCTCAGCAGGGCCTAAACGTTTTCAAACTCATTGCACAAAGTACAGGACCCTGAGAGAAGGTATCGCACCAGGTGGCAGCTGCAGAGCCAGCATCTGGGCTTCACAATAATCACCTTGTGTGAATCACAGCAGAGAAAGAACAGCATTACTAGATGAGGTGAGCCTCAGACACTTCCATCTGTTTTTCAAACTGCACTGTGTTTATCAGGGTTGCAGTTTGTGACATCTGGCAGCTTTTCTTATACTTCATGTGTCTTTGAGATGAGAAAAAGAAAAAGAGAGGCAACAGAAAGTATCATTCCTGACCAGCGAAAGACATTTGTGATTAAATTGCTGTATCTTTAAAGTCTTCATATCTTGTGTACATGGTTGAAAAGCAAGAACTTGAAGGTGAAGTGTTTCTAAATAAATTGATTTTCTTATTACTTCCATAGTCTATAAATGTGCTGAGCTGCTATTATTGTTATTTTTTAAGACTGTCACAGATACAAGTTCTTAAATACTTACATCTAAAAACATGTATACACCTTATAGCTGTGGTAAATCAATAAGGTAAGTCTGAGTGAAATTGTTTTGAAGATATCTCCAAAAATATCCTCGTATTCTAGTAGGTATCCAGACAAAATGTTAGTAGTTTATGTCAATTTAAACCCCTTTTCAGGAGCCACTTATTCCTGTGATTTTTGACCAGTCTGCAATGACTGTACAATGTGTTAGTGTCAATAAAAGAAACTGTGACTATCAAATTTGACTCCAAGAAGTCAATATCTTTGAAGTCTGGGTGTAGTAAACAAACATATAACCTCAAGGGCCCATAAAAATTTTGATAATTATCAAATTATATTGATTCTACGTGCACTGAATATGTTAAAATGTCAGCAATTTTTCATAGAAACATCTTAAATTCGAATTTAGGAATCTATGAAGATTCAGGCTCTGCTAACTTTCCATAGCACCCTTTGAGATCTCCTCCTCTTATTAAATTTCACGCTGTATTTACATGGGGATGCAAGAAGAAAATTGTTTTGCTTGGGAAAATTGCCCATATCGGGTTTCATATTGGAACATTGAAAATAACACTGATAGCAAATGTGTCCCTGACTCTGATAGTGCAACCAAGAAAAAGTGAAGAACCTGGAAAATTCTAATACAAGCACATATCAAAATGGAGATCCTACTTCTCCAACAGGAAGGTGTCAGTTATTGAAACACTTTTAAATAGAAAAGGAAGTATTTTCAAACCAGATGCCTTGATATTACTGGACAGTGCTTGATGAAAGAATATTGGCAGATTTATAATCTCCAAATTTTTTGTTGTTTTAATCATTGTTGTTATTTACTTGTTGATCATTTTAACATTTATTCTGGGCCGGGCACAGTGGCTCACGCCTGTAATCCCAGCACTCTGGGAGGCCGAGGCGGGCGGATCACGAGGTCAGGAGATGGAGACCATTCTGGCTAACATGGTAAAATCCCGTCTCTACTAAAAAATACAAAAAAAAAAATAATTAGCCCGGCGTGGTGGCGGGCGCCTGTAGTCCCAGTTAACTTGGGAGGCTGAGGCAGGAGAACAGCGTGAACCCGGGAGGCGGAGCTTACAGTGAGCCCAGATCGCGCCACTGCGCTCCAGCCTGGGCAACAGAGCGAGACTCCGTCTCAAAAAAAAAAAAAAAAAAAAAAAAAAAATTATTCTGTTAGTATTAGTTAGCTTGAACTTTCCAAAGTACGATTCCACTTTTTTTTTTCTTTTCTTCTCTCCTGGTAACATATAGCATATTTGTTATTTTATTTATAATAGGGGACACCGAGTAAGAGAATATGACTGATGTCCTTTATTACTATCCTTGTCTTTGTAAGTTTTATCAGCAGCAACTGTCTTAAGAGCTCTAAGATGTTCATTAAAAGAAGTGTTGATTGTGTGAGATCCATTGTCCAGCTTATTCTTTGAGAGGAACTCTTTTTTTTTCACTTTGGATTATAGGATATTTCTTTCTTTCTTTCTTTTTTTAATTATACTTAAGTTCTGGGATACATGTGCAGAACGTGCAGGTTTGTTACATAGGTATATATTTGCCATAGTGGTTTGCTGCACCCATCAACCCATCATCCACATTAGATATTTCTCCTAATGCTATCCCTCCCCTTGCCATCACTGGTCATTAGACAAATGCAAGTCAAAACCACAATGAGATACCATTTCACACCAGTTAGAATGGCGATCATTAAAAAGTCAGGAAACAACAGATGCCGGAGAAGATGTGGAGAAATAGGAACACTTTTACACTGCTGGTGGGAGTGTAAACTAATTCAACCACTGTGGAAGACAGTGTGGCGATTCCTCAAGGATCTAGAACCAGAAATGCCATTTGACCCAGCCATCCTATTACTGGGTATATTCCCCAAGGATTATAAATCATTCTACAACAAAGACACATGCACACATATGTTTATAGAGATGAACTCTTTCAGGTTTCCAAGCTTTGCTTTTCTAGTCAACTCATTAGGACAAATCAATCACAAAAAACATCTTTGTATGTCAGCAAGTGCTTTTCTCCTTAATGGACTGGTGCTTTCCTCCTGTGGCCTCTGGCCTGCGAATATATTGCCGTTTGCAATACTTTCCTTTATTTCCTCACTTCTACTACCTTTCATTTCACTCTCATCCTTGCCCATTTAAAAATTAAGGAACTTCGGGTTCAGATTCTAGGGAAGGTGGGTAAGTACACTTCACCCAGTTTCTGCCACTGAAACAACCCCAAATTCCAGACAGAACGCCTGAAGCAGCAGTCCGAGGCCCTAAAAAGCACACGGTAGCAGTTGTATTGGACATTAGAATTTCAAAATTCAAAGTTCCGTGGAATTGGTGGTAAGTTTGCAGTGTTTTCTTTCTGCCTCTGGTATTACCCAACCTGGACTAAAAACAGCTCCAAATCTGGAAATGCATGCCAAGCACAGATAGAAAGAGGTCCGTGAGAAATATGTTCTCCAATCTGAGGAGAAAGAAACTACCAAAGTTTGGAAAAAATGAAAGAAATGGCCTGTTTTGTTTAACTTTTTTTCCTTCTCTCCTGTTCTAGCTCCCAGGCAGCTGTGATGGTGGGGTGGCAGCTGCACAGTGATGGCAGTGGCTGCCAAGCAGGCCCCCACAACTCTAAGAAAGGAAAATTCTGCTCTCTGGCAAGAAAATCTGGGGTCCCCAGAGCATGAAGCAAATTTCCATTTTTTCCCCCTCCCTCTGTCCTCCCACCATTTGGTCCTGAATACAAACACGCTTTTTGGAAGTGTCTGGAAGAGCAAGAAGTTAGGTTTCTGGAGAGAGGACAGGAAAGGGTGGCCTCAGGAAGGTAGAAGGTGTTGTGGAGGTCACAGAAAGAAGAAAGATCAACAGAAATCCTATAAACTGTGTGGGAACTCCTCAACTCACCTCCAAACTGCACATTCATGCATCTCACCCTAAATATCATATCAAAGATTTTGAAACTGAGCCCAGGGTAGGCTTCCATTCACTGTTTGGCCACTGGTGGGCACAAATGTGGGGTGATCTAAATAGTACAGTACATGCTCTGAAGACTAAACTGAGGGAATAAGAACCCACAGAAAGCAAGTTGTGGCCTAAACCTCTACCTAATCAGATTGCGTGATAAAAAGCAAAAAATCAATACCCTCTTCAGAATTTAAATGAGGCTGAAAGTCTGATAACATAATATTAAAAATATCTATAATTTGATTTCAAATTACCTTGCCTATACAGAACCAGGAAAATCACAGGGGAAAATATAATCACAAAATGACACAGATGTTGGGATTATCAGACGAAGTCCATAAATTAGCTGTTATAAACATGCCCCACCCAACTAACAAATGACAAAACCAAGACCTGAACTCAGCTCATGCCCTATACATTATGTTCGTTATCTTCTTCATTCCCAATTCAAGATAAACTGTCTCAGAAGTACACACTCAGTGTGAAAAATTAAGCATGAAGCTAATGCATAAACTGTATTATTAAGAGAATAAGGCTGAGCAACTAAGGGAAATGCATTTGTTATAGCCATGCAGGTCCTGTCATAAGTACTTTTGTCATAGTGATTTTATATTTTTCTCTCAGTTTTTGGGACATTGCACATTAAAAGAGGATTTACTAATAAATTTATAAGTTAACTAGAGTACACACTTGTATTTGGAATGATATAGTTGTGTTTAGTGTAAGTCATAGAAGTCGTGTTTGTCCATTTTATTCTCTTACAGCAGGAACTAGCAGCCTGTGCCCCAACTCTGTCTGGTGGCCCATTTTTACCCAATATGAGAGATAAGAACTCTTTTTTACCTGTTTAAAGAATCTTTAAAAAGAGGAGGATGAGTAGGAGGGGCAGGAGGAAGATATGGAGAAGGAGAAAGGTGAAAGAAGTCTTCATTAGTACTGTATGTGGCCCATAAACCCTAAAGTATTTAACATCTGGCCCTTTACAGAAAACCTTTGCCAACCCCTGGTCCCAAGAAATGGAAGCACCTTGATAGGAACAATTTCATGTTTTTCTGTTTCTTTCTAGTGTTTTAAATTCATGTCACAAGGGAGCACCTAATAAGGACCTGACCCATGGTGGACATTCAAACAGTGACTATGTGAACTAATCGGTGGATAAATAGTTGGCTGTCTGCCTCCAGCATAGCAAAACAAGTCAGCTTCTTGGATACCTTTTATGGGAGATAATATGTCTATCCAAATGTTCACCACTCCCTCACTTACACCTGGCGCCCACTCATGGGAGAGATATAATCCCACGCCCCAGTGATGTTGGGCTTTGACATGTGAGTTGCTTTGGCCAAGAGAATGTAATCAGACATAACATATGCCACATTGTGTCAGAAGCTGTGAGAGTTATTTTACGTTTCTATCAGTCACCTTTAATTTCTGCCTTCTGCAATTTTAAAAGTATGTTGTGGTAGTGGCTGATATTTCTGCTTGGATACTGCAATAAGGAAACACAAGGAGACAGGCCAAGCACAATAAAACCAACCAACCAAATCCAGAAATGCTCAGCCAAACTGAACTGACCCTCAGCATTCATATAATGGGTGAGAACTACAAGGTGTAAGCCTTTGAGATTTTGTGGTTCTGTGGCTGAAAGAAAAGTTGATTGACATACTTCTATAAAACAAAAGATTCAGAAGGATCTAATGGATTAGGTTTTAGTATATCATTGCAAATCATAATGAATTCTTAGATACAGATTTTTTTAACATAATAGGAAGAGTAGCTATTTATACAACTCATGTTTACAAGATAATTTCATATTTTTAGTTCATTTTCTGCTGTGTAGAAATGAAATGGTTATAATATGGTGCCCTTTCATGCTCATCAAGCACTATTTTATCTCACTAATGAAGGGCAAAAGTGATGGATATATGTTGTTACTAGAATAAAAAGGCACCTTACACTCAAGAAAATTAATGTATTACTGTGATAACTTTGCTCTCTATTAAAAACGAATCATTCTTGAATCAGAATTTCTTTCCCTTGGGAGTTAGTATTTCACTCTTACAACAATTTAACTTTGTAGAAATATGACTAGAAATTAAATGGCATAAAAACTGAGAAACAAATTTATACGGAAAAGATTTATAATTTATAATGAGTTGTGCCAAGTAGCAAATATTTTAACCTCAGTAAAGGTAA
This sequence comes from Papio anubis, assembly GCF_008728515.1. NCBI lineage: Eukaryota > Metazoa > Chordata > Mammalia > Primates > Cercopithecidae > Papio > Papio anubis. The sequence goes on along the minus strand of NC_044981.1, from coordinate 91,158,195 downwards.
GTGTGAGATCAAGAAATTTGTAATCAAAGTTGGTTCATCCTATAAAAATAAAAGTATACAGGAGAATACTGATGAGAAGAGAGAATTAAAATATCCAGAAATTTTCATGTAGCTTATTTGAAGTCACAAAATGTGACAAAAATACCATAAAATAAAATGTGTAATTCAGGGCTCCAGAAATGGCCATGGTGCTGATAGTTGACAGCTGTTGTTTTTGCCTGCCCAGCACTCTCCCACTTTTTAATGTTAAGAGAATTCTAATTCTGTTTTGGGAAACATCCTCTCCTCTTTCACTTCAGTAACCCTAGTGCTACAATGTCATTCCTCTTTTAAATGTGGGCAATGTGAGCCCAGTAAATCAGAGTCTCATATGACCCTCGCCACAGGCATTTCTTTAGGACTGATATCTGAGCCAAGAGAAGATACTCAGAGCAGATAGGAATCTGAGGAGTGAGAGAAACTTTCTTCAGCTATTAAAGTTGGTAGAAGATAGCAGTAAGATGGGAGCAGCCGGTGTACATCTGGTCAGCAGAAATGGCAAGCCAGCCTGAGAACTCCACTAACACAAAGGAAAGCAAAGATCAGAGAAAGCAAGGGACAGACCAAGTTCTGATGATGTCATATAATCCCACACCCTTCCAAACAGGATATACCTAATTTTTTAACCTTGTTTTCCTTTCTCTTGCAATTTCAATCCCTGAAAGATACGGTGCTCCTGGGGGCAGTTGAGGCATTTCAAGATGAATATTTTACAATTGGACTTTCCCTTCACGTCTGTATTTCAGTAAACCCATAAAGAACATATTTCAGAAGTGGTTGAATTCTTGTGATGTTTCTCAATTTAAGTTTCATTTTTGCAACCATATCCTCTACAGGAATTCCAGCAAATGACTGGCAGTGAAGTTTGGCATGCAAACATATAAGAACTATATCTGAAAATCTCCTTTGAATATAGATTGATCAGATGATTAATCTCTATTTTTTTAATTTAAAAAAGCAGGCTATATTTTCAATATAAAAAGAGTTTTGTTCATTTCGTAAATTTTTTATTTTGGGGAAAAAAGTCAAACCTACAGAAAAGTTGGAGAAATTTTACTATAGGCACAATGCCACCTGTACCTAGCTAAATTTAGACATTAAATTTTTCCTAAAATTATTTTCTTTCTCTAAATACATATTTTTTTTTCTTTTGCTGAACAATTTGAAAATAATTTGCAGGCATTTCATAACTTCTCTGATAAATATGTTAGCAGGACTCTCCTAAGAATAAAAGCATTCTTCTCTATAACTACTATACCTATGTTGCATCTAAGAAAATTAACACTAATTCTAAAATATCACCTAATATACTGTCCATCTTCAAAATTCACTAATTGTTCTAAAATTATCTTTTAGAATCTTTTTGTAAAACTCCAGGATGCAATTCTGGTTTGTAAATTGAATTTGGTTATGTCTCTTTAGTTTCTTTTAATGTTGAACTGTCCCTTATCTTTTTTCTCATTATATTGAAATGTTGACCATTCTAGGTCTCTGGTCTTTTACAATGTGTTCCTTTTTTTTTTTTTTATGTAAATTCAGTTTAACAATTTTGGCAAGAATAGTACACAGTTGTTATGTATATTTCTTGTTGTTTCACATTAAGAACATTATATCAAGTTGTCCTACCATTGATGATTCAAAGTTTGGCTGCTAAATCTCCAAATCATAAAGAAAAATTGTTTTCTATTAATAATTAATATTATACTTGTGTGATATCTTGAATAGGTAGGAAAGCCCTGTTTTCCAACAACCCACCACACAATGATTTTAGCATCCGTTGATAACGCTTACTCAGAGAAGGCAAGGGACAGACCAAGTACTGATGGCGCATTTTCGTTTTTGTTTGAATAAAGTTCATTTTTAGAATTCAATCATTTTTTCCATATTTGTTAGATGTCCTTTATATATAAAGATAAAGATGAGTTTACTTCCATCCCTCCATCTTCTTCATACTCACACACATAATTAACCATTTTCATTATTTTCTGTGTATCTTTTCTCTGTGTGTGATGTATTCCATGTTATACATTTTAAATACATATATAATAGAGAACATTTGTTTGTACACATACACACACACACAAATTTGTTCTGCACTCATTCACAAACATACCATAGTATGTATACTTTTTTAAGCTCCTTTTTTCACTGAACAATGTATCTTGGAAATACTCCATGTAAGTTAATAGCTAGTTATCTTTTCATTGTTCTGTACGTTATTTAATCTGTCTTCTATGGATAGGCATTTTGTTTGTATCCAATATTTGTTATTTTAGTTAATGCTGCAGTGAATAACCTTTTGCATATATTGTTTTGTTATTTGCAGGAAGGTATATACAAGCAAAGTCTTAGAAGGAGGATTTCTGGATCAAAGTGTAAATGCACATGCAGCTTTGTTATATATTGCCACATTGTGTTCAACAAGGGTTTTACCATCATATGTTCCCATCAACAGTTATGAGTGTCTGTTTTCCCAAAGCCTAGCCAAAAGGATGTGTTTTCAAGGCACTCATTTTCTACTAATCTGGTAGGTAAGAAATAGCATAATGGTGTAGTTTTAATTTGCATTCCTATTATTATCAGTGAGTTAGAGTGCCTTTTCATATGTTCAAGGACCATTTTTATATATTTTCTCTAAACCTTTCTTTTTTAAATCATTTTCCTATGTTTTTTCACTTTATTTTCAATAACTTTTTAAGTGAAATATTCTAGCATTTTATTTTCTGTGACGTAAGTTGCAAATATTTTTGTCCAGCCTGTCTCTTAATTTTTCTCAGTTTTATCATGAATTTTAAAATTTTTAATGAAGTTGCATTTATAATTTTTATGTAGCTGCTTGATAGTGAATCATAATTAGAAATGTCTCCACACACATTATAAAGAAAGCCAAGCATGTTCCCGTTTAGACTGTTGACCCAAGTAGAGTGTTTTCACCCTCTACTACATCAATAATGGATCCAATATTTTTCTTTTCTAAAATACTATCCAGTTTTCCCAACACTATGTTTTAAAAAAGCTATATTTTTTTCCAGTAGCCTAAGATAACATATATAATATTTACTAAATCTTCATTTATACCTGAGTCTATTCTGAACTTTCCATACAATATTGTTAACCTATTAATATATTCTTGAATCTGTATCATGCTGTTTTGATTACAGAGACTTTATAGTATACTTTTTAAAAATAGACTTTATTTTTAGGCTAGCTTAAGGTTCACAGCAAAAGTTACAGAGATTTCCCAGATACTCCCTATACCAACAGATGCACAGCCTCCTGCATTATCAATATTCCCTATCAGAGTGGTACAATTGTTATACTTGATGAATCTAAACTGACAAATCATTATTACTCAGAATCCATAGTTTACACTGAGGTTCACTCTTGGTTTTGTGAGTTCTCTGGGTTTAGAAATGTTTATAATGGTATATACCCATTCTTATAACATCATACAAAGTAGTTTCACTGCTCTAAAAATCATCTGTGCTCCAGCTATTTGCCTCTCCCTCCTCCTAACCCTTGGTCTTTTTATTATCGCCACAGTTTTGCCTTTTCTGGAATGTCATATAGTTAGAATTATACAGTATATAGCCTTTTTAGATTGGATTGTTTCATTTAGTCATTTGCGTTTGAATTTCCTCGATGTCTTTTCATGGCTTGATAGCTCATCAAAAAGAAAACAAATATTTTATTGTCTAGATGTACCTATTTTATTTATCCATTTACCTACTAAAGTAAATCTTGATTAATTTCATGTTCTGAAAATTATAAATAATTGTGTGTATTTTAATATCTGGCAGTACTATCTAACTAATTGCACTTATTTTTAAATGTTTACTTAAATATTATTTCATGTTATTTCTTCTAGAAAATATATAAATTAAATGTAATACTAACAAAGATGAAAGAATCAGCATATGTAAGGATATTGAGACATATCCATGAACAAGGAATTCTTGAATCCAAACAATTGTTCAAGCTTGGTCTTACAGAGTGGTTTGGAGATTCTTATAGGTTTAAATATTTCTAGAAAGGATTTAAGTTAATTTAAGCGTGTTACTATTTTTATTGTTATTATATTTTTAAATTGTTTTCGGATTATTTTTTGTTTATATAAGGATTATTGATTTTTGTGTGCTAACTCAGAAGTTTTGTTCTTATACAACAGTTATTGCAATCCCTATAATACTCTCTTTGTTGAAAAAAATTTACTTCTGCTATTGAGTTCCCTTTCTTTCCTAAAATGAACTTACCACTGGCACAGTGACTCACACCTGTAATCTCAGCTGAGGCAGGAGGATCACTTAAGGCCAAGAGTTGGAGACAGGCCTGGGCAACAGAGAGAGACCTCATCTCTAATAAGTAAATAAATAAATAAAATAAACTCATTTTCTCCCTGGTATTTATTTTTTTATATCTACCTTATAATTGAGCACCCATAGATCACAATCACTTAGTGCTCAATAAGAAAAATGTATTCAGTGCATGATAATTGTGTGTATTCAATTCTATTATTTCCATAAGCTAATTATAAACTTGGACATATGTATCTCTGAGAAAATAGTGACCTCCAAGTGTAATAAAATTTAAAATGCTTTTTAATAATTATTTGATAAAATATATAAGCTTAAATGAAAAATTAATGTTCTGTTCAAAAATCACACATTTCTAATCAAATGCCATCCTCAAACTGCAATTCTATGAACATGCAATGTTTTGTGTATGCACAACCATAGCAAGTAGAAACCATGCAGGATCATTTGAGCAGTGCTGAGAAGATAAGCTTTGCCCATGTATCTGACCCCTAACCTTCATAAGCTTCAGATTGAAAATCAGATTTAGAAGTATTAATATGTCTAGTTATCTTCATTAAATACACATTACATGCCTCATTAGCCAGGGTAAGCTTTTCAGATTAGTCTGTTCACCACTTTGGACCTGAAGACATGAGGTCTAGGGCACACCATTTTCACAAGGGATAATGGTGACATAAGCTGGATGCTATATTGAAGTCCAGGAGATTGTGTGTTGTAGCTCTAGTAAGACAAATAAAAATAAATGTTGATTTTTAAGGAATTTATTTTGGCACAAATCTTCAAAGCACATAAATCACTTTGCTTGCTGAGATGCTGTGTCATAATTTTTGAGTGTGTATTGGTCCTGAAAAAAAAAGAATCAAGAAATGTGTGTTTGACTGGGTGTGGTGGCTCACACCTGTAATCCCAGCACTTTGGGAGGCCGAGGCAGGTGAATCACCTGACATCAGAAGTTCGAGACCAGCCTGGCCAACATGGTGAAACCCTGTCTCTACTAGAAATACAAAATTCAATGGGCTTAGTGGCGCACACCTGTAGTCCCAACTACTCGGGAGACTGAGGCAGGAGAATCACCCAAATCTGGGAGGCGGAGGTTGCAGTGAGCCAAGATCACACCATTATACTCCAGTCTGGGTGACAAGAGCAAAACTCCATCAAGAAAGAAAAGAAAAGAAAAGAAAAGAAAAGGGAAAAGGAAAGAAAAGAAAAAGAAAGAAAAGAAAAGAAAAGAAAGGAGAAGGAAAAGAAGGAAGAAGGAAGGAAGGAGAGAAAGAAAGAAAGAAGAAGAAAAAGAAAGAAAAGAAAGAAAGAAAGAAAGAAAGAGAGAGAAAGAAAGAAAGAAAGAAAGAAAAAGAAAGAAAGAAAGAAAGAAAGAAAGAAAGAAAGAAAGAAAGAAAAGAAAGAAAGAAAGAAAGAAAAGAAGAAAAGAAAGAAAAGAAAGAAAGAAATGTGTTCTAAACCAGGAATACCGTCTTAGCAAAAAAGCTCTGAAAGGACTTTTGGACCTTCTAATGGCCTCTCTAAGCATTTTGGGGAAGAAACCACCAAATAGAGAACAGTAAAGCCGCCATTAGATAATTATTTCCAATAATCTGACCCATTATTAATAAGGGACAGGTGTACTGAAGGTATCTGGGTGCAAATCATGTTCCCTTTTCTGTGAATGCTCTCTGACATCAGAGGCAGTCACCAGTTATGTCAAACGTAATATGTATGGCAATAACTACATTTCCTGATATATGAACCAAAACATCGGAAAACTGGACTATAAGGAGGGTCAGGGACAAAAAGAGGAAAAACCATGGGACAGCAGAGTAGAGCAAAGTCCAGGGTCAAAGCAGAAGTCCCAGGAAGACTCAGACTTTCTCTTTAATATGACTTTGCCTATTATATTATAAAGAATTACGTTTTTGTGATTATGAAATCCAGAGTCAGTTTCTGTTGCAAATTCATACAATAAGGGCAGTGCTAAACGAAGCACACTTTCTGCCGCTTTGATTGACCTCAGTCTAATTCATTCACTTCTTCAATAAGTATTTTGGAGACAAACTAGTATTTTCCAAGCTTTGTGCTCAGCATTGTTGTTAGTGGTGCACAAATAGGCACAGTCTTCACTTTTATGGTATTACCAATATAGTGAAGGAGACAAGGATTTAAGAAACAACCAATGGAGAAGTGCAAACAGCATAAGATATATTTGGTAAAATAACAGGTATCATAACAATTTATAGCATGACTAATAGATTAAATTAGTGGTTTCTAAAGATGTGAAATGACATTAAATTGAAGCTTGAATGATGACTAGGAAGTAGCCAGGTGAAGAGTAGGGATAAGAGTATTATAAGCAAAGAGAACCACATGAGCAAAGGTTCTGAAGTAGGAGTGAGTGAGGTACTGATGCTTTGGAAGGTTGATGTGTCTGAAACATATTAATCCAGGGAGAAGTGTAGTGTGAGATCCAGCTAGAGATGCAGTCAGGGGTATCAATAATAAAGATAACCAAACGAAAAATGTATTCTAAATTCAATGTTAAATTGCTAATAACTTTTAAGCCAGTTTGGTGGCTTAACAAACACTGAAATAAGTTATTTCTATATAACACATTGAAAACCTAAAGAAATCCTGATGTGTAATCCTGGAAGTAGAAACAAAAGTATAGATCATCCTAAGCAGGAGATGATTTGGAATGGAGAAGAAACCAAAAAGAATACAGTACTTAGGTGGACCTGCATGTGCAGGCAATGGCTGAACCAAGAGCCTCAGGGCATACATTTGTCATGAGAATCAGTAGCACTGGGCATTTGGTAAAGTGATCTGTGGCTTAATAGTGCCACTGTAATTACTTAGACATGAGCCAGTTGTCACCATGGCCTAGCAGAAAGTCCTGGTTCAAAGAACATGTAATATTGCTTCATGAACACTGTGACATTGTCTCACCAGAAAACTTCCAAAATATTAGGAAACATCTGAGACTATTCTCAGATTCTGGTATTCTGCAGAGTAGGTGAGTACAGAGTAGAGGAAATTTAAGTCAACTAATTCTTAACTAATGTGTATAGGAGTAGGTGGAAGGATATATATGATTTATTAAGTTATCACTTTTCTTTTTCTTAACTGTAAACTTCTGAGACAGTCATTTTCACTGTAATTCTGAAATAACACCCTAAAAGATCTAGCTGTAGCTTTCTAGCTTCAGGAAATTGTTCCATTATATTAGAAGGAAAGTTGGAATGATGGTATATGGAAATATCTTTGAATTAACACTAATGTAGAAAAACATTTTTGCATGAATAAAAAACTTAACTACTCTTAGTAATAGATTATTTCCAACATATCACACTTATCACAGAATACCTAGACTCTTGCAATGGTCTTGCAAGAGAATTATTAAATAAATATTTAATTATTGTAAAGAATTTGTAACCTATTATCCAAATGTCAAGAAGGTCCTAAGAATGTTAATATTGAGGATTTACCCAGAGTGACTCAAGTCATTTCCTAAACAATTAAAAAAGCAGAATTGAGAGAAAGAGATTACTTTACTCCCTTTATTAAGGAATTTGATTTTTCTTATTTTTCATAAAGCACATTAAAAGTGAAAGAGAAAAAAGAATCGTAGTCATATATTAAATGCAATATAGTAATGTAATTGCTCTTAATGGCAACATTTGCCCTTCTCTAACAATATCTCATTTTTTTAGCATTCAAGTTGTAAATATAAGTGACTATCCAGAATTTTATTTAGTTAAAGGAATATAATCTGCAAGATTATAAGATCTCTATACAACTTATAATAACTTTTTCCATAAAACTATTAACCTGTTTTTTATATACATACACATATATACATATATATATGTGAAGAGTCTTTAGGTATATTTCAAGCAATTGTCAGAGTAAATGGAATCAAATAAAAATGTATTATCTTCATTAGTACTTATTATTAAATCTATTGTTAATGAAACTAAACTTGCTTTTTACACTATCAATGTTTTTGTAATAGATTAAGCGTACATCTCTATTACTGATTGATTACTTGTGTACATTACAGTTGTATTTAGTGTATTTCATGTTAATGGGGAGAAAAACCCTACACTATATCAATCATTACACTTATAAGGATTGACTATACAGATGTTGAGGATTCCTAAACGACCTCAATCTTTAAAATGTGCTAATTTTGTCCTTAACCACTGACAAACTGCTGCAGGCTGGATTTTGCATTCAGGTACTCTTGAATCAGGCTGGATTTTGCATTTGGTTACTCTTACATTCAGGTACTCTGGTACTCTTGCTTCTCTGTTCAAGCTATAGGCGGTTGTAAATTTTCTGAAATTTCACTGCATGCATAGACTTCTATGCCCTAAAAGACACCACCTGACTGCTTTGCACTACATGAGTAGCCCACTCCCATTTCTCACATACAGAACACAAGCTGTGCAGCACACATTGACTCATGGGGATAGATGAGAAATTTCTTTTACTTCCATCTCAGCCAACACAGTGTCTCTTCTTGTCTCTGCCCCATCCCTGTGTCGCTAATGCTTATATTTTACTTTTCAATTTTTTAAATTTTTCATGTCATAGAATAGCCACTATTTGTATAGCTGGTTCTCAAGCTTTATTTAAACATTCCTAGATATTTTTCCAATTACCAAGTTTAAAGAAACCTAATTTCTTTTATTAGTCGTTACTTTATTGTTTATTTCTTTCTTTAAAACTTGTTCAAGAGAAGGTAATGTTTTTCCTGTTTTCTCAGTCTTCCAGTGCTCTACCTTCAGTCTTCTGAGTCCTTCACCCTCTCTATGTATATACTGTTTTGGCTTATGATAAACTGACGAGTCAGAATGACAAGATAACATTTAGTGTCAACGGCATACGCAAGAACTCATTGAGTGAATGGGATTTTAGCGATATAGCTATTCAGAATCCACAGTTGTGAGTCCTCCTTAGCCCTTTCCTCATCTGGGACAACTAAATTTTCAAGTGTGAGACTTCTGTAAGAAATAGGAAGATTCTAAGATTCTAAGATCAATGGAAAGCTTTACACATTAATGACAGACTATATTGAGGACTTTCAGACTAAATTAATTGGAACCGTATGTGGTCGTATCATAAATCTCAACATTATTTTACTATCCCATTATGGTAGGATTTATTATACATAGGAAACTCCTAAGTCTGCTTCAAAATTTCTGTTACAGCAAAGGCCTGTATCATTTTGATGTCTTTTTTTATCCTACAGGATGATTCAGGAGTCTCAGAACTGTCTGATCCAGTCCAGGTCGGCTTACATCCTTTCAGTTCGAGAAGCACCAAACACATTAAGAGTTTGGGTTGCAGTACCATATGGTTTGGCTCTGCGTCTCCACCCATATCTCATTTTGTAGCTACCATAATTCCCATGGGTTGTGGGAAGGACTACGTGAGAGATGATTGAGTTATGGGGGTGGGTCATTCCCAAGCTCTTCTCATGATAGTGAATAAGTCTCACGAGATCTGATGGTTTTAAAATGGGGAGTTTCCTTGCACAAGCTCTCTTCTCTTGTCTGCCACCATGTGAGACATGCCTTTCACCTTCTGCCATGACTGTGAGGCCTCCCCAGCCACGTGGAATTGTAAATCCAATAAACCTCTTTTTTTTGTAAATTGCCCAATCTCCGTCATGTCTTTATTAGCAGTGTGAAAATGAACTAATACACTATATATGCCTTTTTAAAAATGTAAGTACTTAATTTCTTTTGAGAAAAAAATAACTGGTTTCTTTTGAGTTAATTAAAAAATATAGAGAGGTAAGGAATAAATTATCCTTAACTCAGAAAGAATAAAACAATCCTGATATTGTTCAGTGAAGAAGAAATAGCCTTTCTTCCCTCTTGCCTCCAGGAAGCTTCCATATTTCTTTCCTTAATCACTTTAAAGAAAAGACATATTCTCCATTTGATTTTTCAGAATTCCAGATACTGATGGAAGCGTGGTTGTAAGTGGGTAGGATTACTGTGCTCAGCAAGTGGTACCCAGTGCTGTTCTCTGTTGCTTCTTTTGCATTCCATGGAGTGAGCCGATCGCAATAAGGTGCTCCCTCGGCAAGCACCATGGATCAAGGCCCTCCTCTTACTACATTTCTCATCTGGGGAGGTTTCTTTTCAAAACTTTCTATACATATAAGTCATCTATATTTTTCTTTTTCTCTACAAGTAAGCACGAACATAATGAATTTAAAATGAGCAAAGGGGTAAACAGAAAGCTTTACTTGACCCTCATCCATGAGCCATCCCTCCCGAGCCAAGATTTTGTTGTAGAAGTTTGCACTGAAGTTTCTAAAACTTGGATAGCTTTTCACCACGGTTTTATTCTTATTCTACAACTCTTCTTTGTAAATTCCCTCCTTAGATCCTTACATTAGAGGTGGGAGAAAGAAAGGCAGGCTGGTGGCTAAAGGTAATTGACAGGTTAAGATTCAGGTGTAACTTAGTTTTGAAGCAGGATATTTACCTGGCCCTTTCATGGGTGGGAACTGGAGTACACAAGCACTAGAGTCAGCTGGCCACTCCAGTGCCAGCAGGGGCAAACTCCACTCACTTGGACCTGCTGCATTCCGCTCCTTGTGGGAGGGAGCACACAGGAGGGCGGGTGCAGGAGACAGGGCGAGTGCTTTTTGGGTGCTGGCAAGAGCCAACTCTATACCGACATTGCAGCAGCCTCTGGTAGGGATGTGGGGTGTGACCCCTGAAGCCCTGGAGGAAGTCTTACAGTACTCTTTTAGCTCTACCATCCGCTGACGGCTTAAGTGTTAACATCTCAGTAGCCCCTTTGCCTTTTCACATGAGGCAGCTAGCTGCCTTCTGCCAGCGAGGGCAAAGGCTCAGTGTGACAGTCTTTTGCATCTGCACTCGTGGCACCCAAACTCTTGTCTGGCATCCAGGAGAAATGAAGTTGCGTGAACAAATTGAAGGATGGTAAATGTGGGAGATTTTATTGCTGATGGGGGTGGCTCTCAGTGGAAAGGAATGCTGAAAGGGGGACAGGGTGGGAAGGTAATCTCCTGAAGTTCAGCTGTCTATGTCCAGATTCTTCTCCAAAGATTCGCTGTCAAGCTGTCCCTCAGAGGTCAAGCTGCTTCTCTCATGTGTCCAGCTGTGGTTGCTGACATAGGCTGCTTCTCCTCTCTCTGCTGGCTGAGCTGGGGGTTTTACGGACACAGGATGAAGGTCGAGGCAGGCCACGGGTGGTTTTAGAAAAGGCAGCATTCGAGCAGAAAAACAGGGATGTAAGTTCTTGCTTTGGGCCATGGTTTCAGTCTTGTGGGTGGGGTTTTTTCAGAGACCCACCCTTTTCTGCCTAGAATATCTCTGCTTCCTGCACCTATCAGTTTGGGGTCATAAAGTCATATTTTGCAATAAGAAAAATCACCTATAATCGCTTAAATATAGCAACCAGTGGTAGGGAACATCAGTTTGAAGGGCAAATCAAGCTTCCTGTAAGCAAAAGAGGCACTATATTACAAGTTAAGCAACTGAGTCTGTTTTCAGACACTTCAGAAGAAGAGGGAGAAAAATGAGATATAAAAGAATTATGAAAAATGTGGAGACTAAACCAACTTGAAACAATAATTTCCTAGAAGATAATGCCACAAATTATATTGTTAAATAGCAAAATCATTAACATGTTGTCAAATGTCCTTAAAATATGATTAATCTTAGTGGTAATGACCAAGTTAAGGTTATTAACTGTAGCTTATTTTAAACAGAAATAGCTTAAACATCATGAGTCTTTGAAGCTTTCAACTAATCTACAATTTATTCACATAAATTTGATCTTTGAGCACTGAAATATTTTTCTGTTACTAAACAATGCTTGTTTTATTAGGTTGGTACAACAGTAACTGCAGTTTTTGCCATTAAAAGTGATGCAAAATATATATTTGGAGCACTGCTTTTAGTAAGATAAGCATATAGATTAATGTAGTCTAGAAAGATCTTTAATATGAGCTGATAAAAAGCCTGGTATGCAATCGTTGTTAAGATATCTTCATGTTACTTTTTTTCTACTTGTTGAGTACCTATTTTCTGTATACGATAAGAATCTTTTTAATGTATTTTACAATTTTGTTAACTTTATGGATAAATAAAATATCACTTGTACCTAAAACTAGATATAGGACACTTGGGGAGTTGAAAATTGATAAATAGACACTTAATGAGAAAAAAAATAAAGAGAAACTAATTTTGAACACTGTCAACAATATGGAAGATAAGACCTAATCTCAAACTTCAATGGTCTTAGTTTCTAATGTAATGAATCTGTCAAAATGAAAACAAAATAAACATACTAGAACAAGAAATTCAAGTGATAGATGTTACTGATTCATGTTAACTTATCTTGATCATGTGATGCATTATAATTTGCATCAGGATAGTATTCAGTGAATATGCATGCTGGCATAACATATGCTCATGAGGTTGCATAGTATATATTTTATATTTTTATTTGAATCCTCCAATAATCCTGTCAGTAAAGAAATAACAGCAACTGGAAAATATCCATCTTTGTTTACTGTCTCTGTGACATACAAATCCCCAATGTCTGTGACAATAAATGTCAACATAGAAACTGTTCATATTGCATGAGCACTTACCATCAACTAAGAAGTTCATATCAATTCTTTCTTTTGATCCTTATCTTAGTCTTATAAATTGAAGTACTTTCATTTCACATGGTAGGCTTCAGGTTATGAAAGATTACATGGCCAGAATTTTGACCAATGTGTCTATCCCCTAAGACTTTGTGCTTAACCATCCTCATATCGCTCCCCCTACACATTTCTGCTGCACTGTCATAAAAGGTTTTCTTAACAATCTGAACCCAGTGCAGGTCTCAAGTCTTATTACCTTAATTTTTAACTAAATTTCTTTTGATTGGCACCCAAAAGAGAGAACTGAGTTCCCAGAGTAGTAATCATTTTAGTGCTAGCTTTTAACACTTGGAAACTGTCTACGTGTCTTTGAGCCTATTTAAATTTCCATTTAGTAAATATATTAAAGTACACAGACTGGAACTATGATCAAATTAATTATTAATCTGACATTTTTTTCAGTGGCCTAAAACAATTGGGGATTTTAACACCACATCCTGAGTTATTTCTGGATATCTCTCAAGACCCAGAACAAAAAAACAGGTATTGATTGCCCTTCATGTCATCTCTTTTCAAATCACATTTTTATGTTTTAACACACGTGAAGCCTTACCAGATGAGGCCTTTGCCAGCATTTAGCATCAATACCTTTTTGCAACCAATTTGAAGCTCCAATACATCCATCTCCTTTGCACAATATCTCTTAGTATTATAATAAAGTTATTAAGATCTGTGGTTTCCTGAATGCATCCATCACCTAATTTCAATTTAGTTTTTCTGGTTCTGAATTACTGCTTTTAAATGGCCCTTTCAGAGGCAAAGAAAGATACACTTTAAAACTATTTACTAATATCAAATTATATACTCATCTGTAAGGTTATCTCTATAGAATGTTCAATGTCTGGATTAAAACACAAAGGAAAATAAATCTAATATGATTTTGAACATTTAAATTTCATTGCTTTGTATCTCAACCAATAATATATGGTGACATGTCATTACAAACTTGGATGATATTTAGTGTTTGTTAGTTTATTCTTTGTAACAGGAAAATGTGCATATATATTCAATCTCAAAGTAAACTTAATTTCATGAAAACCTTGTGGGAGTAAATTCTGGTTATTTCCTAAAAGTTGATAAAGTCATTTCCATGCCATTTGATATTTACATTTATCTTAGCTGCCTTCTCCCTTCAGTTCCAAAAATAGAAGTAAGTTTGATTTTATAATATATTTAGATGTATGGACTATAGCAAATAATTATATTTAAAAAAGAAAGTCATTTTTTAAAGCATTGTAAGTTAGAAATGCAGAGATAATATACTATGAATTATTTGGGGTTTATCATGAAAAAAATGATACCACTATACACTTATTAGGGTGATAAATTGAAAAAAAAAAATACTAGCAATACCAGTATACTGACAAGGATGTGAAGCACTTAGAGCTCTCATACATTGCTAGTGGAAATACAGAATGGTACAACAACTTGAAAAGTAACTTCTTATAAAGCTAAATATACACTTACTTAATGACCCAGCAATCCCACCTCTGAGTAGTTACTCTCAAGTAATGAAAACTTACATCTTTATGAAAACCTATACATGAATATTTATAGCAGCTTGCCTCTTAATTGCCAAAAAGCTGGAAATGACTCAAATATTCTCTAACAGATGAATGGACCTGAGAAGATAAGGAAAACCCATCATTATCTTTCTTAAGAGTGAAAAGATATATGGACCAGGGCTTTTTGTGAGAATCAGCTTCTTTTGTATTTTAGACACCTACGACCATCAGTGACATTTTTGTGCAGTTCCTGACCTCAGTAACATTCAGATTCTCTGTAAACTAGCAGTGTACCTGGGATCCAGCCATTTTATTAGCTTTGTAAGTACACAGATTCTTAAATTAAAGCCTGTCCTGTCTGAATAGCCACAGTGCTTATTGCTTTTCTGAATAAGTGCTGCTCTAATAGAAGAATGCATTACCTTCACTTTACAAATGTGCATTCTGAGGCATTGAACGTTTCACAGTGAGTAGAAGTAAAGACATGATAGGATTGTAAAATCAGTACTCATAATCATTCTTTATCTCCAGAATTTCTGCTACTTTCCGCAGGAGAATGCTGCTTTAAAAAAAATCGTGGAGTGACCTATCTTTAGCCATTTTCCTTTGGGTAACACAATATGGATGTTGGGTCATGCACATAAGAAAGACCCTCATTTCCCTCTATACTAATAGTACAAGACAGCATTATGAGAATAAATAATAGAGATGGACCTTTTTGAAGGTCTATATGTAGGTCATAGAATACTGAATGGGGTCACAAATTATGTCTTACCCTTGACAAAGAGATCACTAGACATAACATATAAGATGACAAGAACCAGAAATTATAACTTTGATAATATCAAAGGAGATTGGGCTAAAAAAGTCTTAAGGTGAATTTTAGGAGATAGGAAGTAACCAGATTACAAATTAAATAACTAGGGATCTACATGGAGTTGAAAATCTTCATTGGCAAATATGATTTGAAGAAAGGTCAAACTGGACCCGGTGCGGTGGCTCATGCCCGTAATCTCAGCCCTTTGGGAGGCCGAGGCGTGTGGATCATGAGGTCAGGAGATCAAGATCATCCTGACTAACATAGTGAAACCCCGTCTCTACTAAAAATACAAAAAAAATTAGCCAGGCGTCGTGGCGGGTACCTGTAGTCCCAGCTGTTCGGGAGGCTGAGTGCCACTACACTCCAGCCTGGGCGACAGAGCAAGACTCCGTCTCAAAAAAAAAAAAAAAAAAAAAAAAGGTCAAACTGAGACACTGATGAAAGGGAACAATAGGGTCATTTGCAAAACTCAACACATGCAGTGGACTCCCAGGAAAACTGGGTATGCAGAAGGAAATGTTCCACCAGGTCTCATGTACCACTTTAAAAATAAAATAAAACCAAGAAAAGAGACAGACTACATGAGTGGATTTCACAGATTGAGTTTCAAAGGCACTGTGAGTTTGTATACACAGTTTACATATGTAAAATGCTTTATTCTGTTTTTCTGCTAAATTAACCTTCAGTATAATATTTTGAGAAAGTGCTTGTGTCATACTCAGGTATTCTCATGAATATACAACCTTGAGGGAATTTATTTTAGAAAAGAATACTCTTGAAATGATGTAAAGATTTCTGGAGAAATATGTTTCCCACTATGCTTTTGTGAAATCATATTATATCCTCTTAATCAAAAAACTTGAATTAAAAACATAACTTCTTAAAAATTACTATACAAGAGATTTGTGTTTCAGTAGTATTCATCAACAGTGATTTTATAATCTATGTACCTGCATCTACTTTGATGAAAATGAGTTTATTCCTATTTTATAAAAGGAAAAACAAAATTTTAAAGATTTTAGGTTTCTATTATAATAAACGTGAAAGTTCTAAATTTCCCATTTTTGTGTTATATATTTATATATTTCTCATAAGAACCAAAAATTAATTTCAGTTTTTCATACACTTATTGGTTTTCAAATTTCTTTATACTCAATATTTATTAAATATCTCATTTTTATTAAGTGCTGTAATATAACATTTTTAGAAATAAATAGAAATTCACCAAGCACAATTTGACATAGCCCTATTATCTGTATATAGCAAATGCTGTATTTTGCCTTCGCTTTAAAACAAATGTTAGAAAATTAAATTGAATGTCTGTTTTGAAATATGCTCATAAACAATTTTATGTGTTTAGAGATTTTTTGATAAATTTCCTAATTAGGTGGCAACTATATTGATAGATAAAAATACCTACAATGGAAAAAAAATAATTTTTTTTGAATTTAATATTTGATCCTACAGAATACAATACACAGAACAGAATGTGAATAGTATCTTCATCCCAGAGCTCAATAGCAAAATTGGAAATGAGTTTAAAGGGCTGAGAAATCAAAAGATAAACTAATTTCATATATTTCAAAGTTAAAGATAATAATTCTAAGAAATCCAGGAGTCAAAAAGCACGGTCAGCTCAGAAGTTAAGATGCTAAAAAATAAATAGCAATGAAACTATGATATATTAAAAACTTAAGAATAAATCCAAATAGTAATTTGAAGGGCAGTTTATAACTTTAAATGCAGCTATTTAAAATAAAAATGTTTGAAAGACAGAAAATTACTGACATCATAATTCAACATAAATGTAAGAAAGATAACCAGAAAAAATACATTAAAAAAGTAAATAATAGGCAGAATACAACAATAAATGAAAGTAACAAAGATCTATGAAAAAGACTGATCAAATAAAGTTTCGGAAAATTTAATAAGAACAATAAAAAAATGATGCTAAGAGATAATGCACAGATAATAATAACAGCTTGTATTTCACATGTATTAACTGATTTAATTTGCAACAACTTACAGAGTAGAGTGTGTCACTGTTCTCAACTTAGAGTTGCCCAAAGTCACACAATTGGCCAAGTTCCCACAATGAGCCAGAAATTTGAGTACACAGAGTCTACCTCTAGTGCCTTTTTGCTCAGCAAAATTGTTTTATTTCACTAGATAAACAGTATTTGTTTCTGGATACTTTTATAATACAATAATATGATAGAATTTATGCTAATAAATTTGAAATTTTAAATAAAATAAATTCATGGTCAGTGAATGTATCATATATGATTCTACTTTCATGAGAAGTTTTTCTAAGAATTTGTATCTTCCTTTCCCCTTTATTCAACTTCTCTAGGCAAGCTGGGATAATTTGATTGATAATTGTGGGCAGAATAAATGGTACACGGTCAGCTCAGTTCCTCCCAATTCCTTTGGAAACTGGCCGACCAGAAGAGCATTTGTTCCTCACTCCTTTGAGCAGTGTGGAGCTAGGGGTTTTCCTTCTGTGTTCATCGGGGTCAGTTTGGGTGCATATGCTGACCTCATTGTGGATTTCAATATCAGGGAAACTGTCGGTGTGCTCCCCAACCTAACCTTCAAAATCATCCTCGTCAGCAATAAGAGTGACACTGTTTTCCATCGACCTTTATCTTTTGTTTTATCTTTCAATTTCTTAAGAACATAAAGGGATGAGGTAGGAAAAAGGAATCTTATGTATCCTCCTCAAATATCAAGATCTAGTGCATGGGGAGATAGCAGGAAGTGCAATTTTGCAAAGGAAAGATAACTTGTGCAGATGAAGATTCTGGCAGTCAGGACATGCGGTTTTAAGCATTGGGGCACCGCTGTATCACAGGCTTTTGACCTTGGCAGAGTGCTGTGACTTGTGTTGTATAGTGTGACTGCATTACCAGGTGTGTGGCTGAATTTAACTTCAATTCTTAGATCTTCTGGAATTTTCCCTTTGTGTCACTGAAGCTTATGGTGGATGGCAAATTAGAATCCAGACATGCATAACTCTTTGCTGACCTCTTTTTTTTTTTTCTTAATGGGCCAAACAAACACAGTTCTATATGCAAGTTCTGCTGCTTCATGCTGGAATATCAAAGGAAACTGCCCCTGAAAGAGAGGGCTATGTTTTCCACTGCCTCCTGTGACTGGCAGACACATACCTTATTCTGGCAGTCAGGATTAAAAAGTTTTATTCCCGCAGTTATAAACTACATCTTTTAACCTGCATTTTATAAATAAAAGTGATATTTTGATCTCCCTTTTATTCATTTATATATTTGATTTATCAATTTCTGCAAAACTCAGTATGAAGGAGAGCTAATATATATTCGTCACTTTGAATTCAAAAATCTAGTGTATAGGCTGAAATTCTGAAATGTGGACAAGAAGTGGACTTGGGAGTACATTAAAATATAGGGAAACGAAAGCTCATTGCACGGCCAGGGCAGGGGACTTTAGGCCTTGACAATATTTTTCTAAAGGTAGGACAAGTGGAATTTTGATCCTGTTGAGGCTCTGCAGTATATAGTTATTTTGCTGAATTAATATACCATAGCCCTCAGCAAAGACACTGACCTCATCAAAGTGCAGACTATTCTGTCAGCAGGCACTTTGTATTAGTTGCTCCAAATCTTTTTCCTATTTTACTTCTTTCTGAACTGTCTTCAGGGTCTAATTTTTATATTTTCTCCATAGTTTCAAATGTCACTTTCTACCACAAGCCGTTAAGTTGATTTTAGATTTGTTAATTATAAAAATGTTGAACATTTCAAAAATGAAACCTACAGCTTAAAAGAAGGATAGGTTTTACTCTGGAAGTCAGGATTACAGGAATGAGGCCCCTTATTGTGAAAAAAGTACGTAACTGATCAACACACTTCAATGATCACAAAGCCTAAGGTTAAAGAAAAGGTTAACAAGACTTGCACGTGAAATGCACTGTCTCCTGAAATCAAGATTATCCAGAAAACTAAGGAAAACCTGGAGTGGGTTTGAAAACATGTTTGCCATCAGAACAAGAATAATAGAAGAATGAAAACAGAATGAAGTATGGTAGACTGATTAAATTGGGAAAACATAGATTTCTTTTGGTTATAGTCTGATAAAAATGGTAAAATAAAAACTTAAAGGACCGGAGAGTCTGAAATATAAAGGAAAACAGTATCTACCCCAGTTTGTGCTAAATGGATTTTCAGGAGAGTGGTTATTAGTTCAGAAATAGTTCTTGATATCCAGTAAAATCTGAAGGAGAAAGAGGTATGGATACAGAGAGTGTACTGGAATGATACTCTCAAAAGACTATGACAGTCGCTAATAAGAGCTGTATAAATACTATTAGAACGGCTACATAATATGGTTAAATTAAATTTCAAAAGACATGAGCCAAAAAGTTGAAGAAGATCAGAATAAAATACATAATGAATTACTGGGTGTGTTTTAAGGTATTGTAGCTATTTGGAGAGTACTGCTACTATATGAGAAATGTACGATATTTAAACTCTGAAAGAGTATAGCAAATATAAATCATATTAAGAGGGAATCTGGGGTACAATAATAGGGCAAAATCTAGCTGGTTGAGATGTTGGTTTGATCAGAGTCCATCTACTGAGTGGATTTATTTATCAATTAAAAAGAATAGATGGATAATACTTGTTTGAACAATGTATGGTTTTTGGAAGACTCAGAGCTCAATGACATCCTATATCTTACCTTTAGAGAATCCATAATTTAAAATCTAGATATGCCTTAAGAAGTAAACATCTTGCTAAGATGCAAAGGAGAAAAATGGAAAAAGCTTGTATCAGTGAACCATACTTATTCCATAATTGTAGACATAAGGAAATCTTTAAGCAGATTAAATGGCCAATAGTTATATGAAACAATGCTCAACATCACTAAGGCAGAGAAATACAAATTAAAACTATAATGAAATATCAACTCACAACTACTAGGATGGCTAATCCCAAAAAGACAAGAAATAATTGTTAGAGAGGATGTGGAGGAAAGAAAACCCTTGCATGCAGTTGGTGAAAATGTAAATTAGTATAGTCATTATGAAAAACATTATGAAAATTCCTCAAAAATCAAAAATAGAAGTACCAGATGATCCAGCAATTTCATTTCTTGGCATATGTCTGCAAGAAATAAAATCAGTATGTCAAATTGATATTTGCATTTCTATATTCATTGCAGCGTTATTCAGAATAACCAAGACACGGAATCAACTTAAGTGCCCATTAATGGAGGAAAGGATAAAGAAAACATGGTGTATAGGCAAAATAGAATATTATTCAGCCTTAAAAAAAGAAGAAAATCCTGTCATCTGCGAAAACACGGATGAACCCAGAGGACATTATGCTAAGTGAAATAAACCAGACACAAGGAAAAACGATGCACGGTCCCACTTATATGTGCAGTCTAAAAACATCAAACTCATAGAAGCAGATAATAGAATGGTGATCCAGGGACTGGGACAGGAGTTGGGAGATTGGGGGAATGTTGGTCAAAGGACACACAATTTTAGTTAGATAGAAGGATGAAGTTCAGGAGATCTATTGTAAAACATGGTAATTATAATTAACAATGTACTGTATCCTTGAAAATTGCTAACACCATAGATTTAAACTGTTCTCACAAAACACAAAAAAGTGATAAGGTAATGTATGCATTAATTAGCTTTATTTAGCCATTCTGCCATGTATGCACATATCAAAATATCATACTGTACACCATAAACATTTACTTCCTTTCTAATTAAAAATAAATTATTTTGAAAAATATATTTTTAAAGAGGCAGATTAAAGTGTAAGGACACTGGTTAACAATTTACTAGAGGCATATCTCAATACAACAGAAAAAAATACAGAAGGAATACAAAGGCTGGGATATTTGGAAGCCGGGGTAAGCAAAGGAGCACACAGATTGCTTTTGGTCCTCATGTGCTTTTAGGGACACTGGCTTTAGAAGCATCAACTACTGCCTCACTGCAGAAATCTTCCTAGAGTGAAGATCCTGTTGAAACATGTGGGGATGAAAGGGAAATCATCTAGTAGGGTGAACACAACAACAGTGCTACCAACAGAGGAATGAAAACACCTTTGTCATTAGCTACATGCCACACTCAAGTCAGCAAGAGTTTTGAATATAATGAGTAAGAAAGAAAGATACCTCAAGTAAGACCTGATGACTGGGAATGTCAATAATGCAAATTTCTAAACATTGCAGATACTAAGTAATGTCTCAGTTACCAAAGACAAGATGTATACGTTGATTTTCCCTGTATGTTGGGTAAATAAACCACTTGTTACGTTTCTCCTGATTGAATTTAATATCTCAATGAGTAGACTCTGGATATCAATTGAAGCTGAAACTCAAGTCAAACTCCTTCATTAGACACCACTGAGTTAGTGCTATCACCCTTGGCAATGTTAATCATTGGTTTCTGGGAATATCACTTTGTTGGGGTTAATTGCTTTAGGGGACATATGTTAATTGTTTCCTAAATTTGGTGGTAGTGATTTCAATGCTGTGATAATCTTGTATGTTCTATAAATGTGTTGGATTCTGCAAAAGTGAAGCACATCAGAAGTTTGGAATTGAACTAATTCTCCTCCTCAAGACAGCAAGGAATCTCATCCATTCCCATGAAAGGTAGCCCAGGCTGTAGCTTCTGAAGAAACTTCAACTCCATCCAGCAATTAAGAGCCCCTCTTGCTAAGAGTGACAAGGATAATCAATTGTAAGGATCTATATATGTTTTATACTCAAAGGGTGAGTTAGTGTGATTTTAAATTTTAGTTACACTGGACTTTAGTATGCAAGGAAATTTAGTATTTTGACTTTAGTTTTTCCAATGAAACTTTGTAATTGGAGAAAGGAAGTTTGTAATCATTTTGTGGCCCTTCTGTCATTGGCACTTTATTACTAGATTGTCTTTATACTGTTCATTGATTTTGCTGAAGAACTATAATGTGATATGTTAAAAGCATGACTATACTTATTTGGAATGGGAAACATATTCAGTAATAAATTTGCAGCTTCCAGTGCAGAATAATCTTTAAGTTAACTTAAGTAATATGTCAGTTTCAGAGACCCATATTTTAAACTGTTCTGAAGATACATTCTATGGTGTATTAGTCAATTCTCACACTGCTAATAAAGACATACCCAAGGCTGGATAATTTATAAAGGAAAGAGGTTTAATTGACTCACAGTTGAGCATGGCTGGGGAGGCCTCAGGAAACTTACAATCATGGTGGAAAGGGAAGCAAACACATATTCTTCACAAGGAAGCAGTGAGGAGAAGTGCAGAGAGAAGGTGGGAAAGCCTTTTATAAAACCATTAGATCTCGTGAGAACTCACTATCACGAGAACAGCATGGAGGTAACCACCCCCATGTTTCAATTACCTCCCATCGGTCCCTCCCATGACACTTGGGAATTATGGGAACTATAATTCAAGATGATATTTGCATGGGGACACAGCCAAACCATATCACTAGTGTTTTCATGTAGATCCACAAAAGCTCTGCAGGATTTTGAAAGAATAGCTTTATGAAGACTCAAGGTAAAACCGTCCTCATGCAAGTTGTGGATCTCCAATCCAAAGGGAATGTCTATGCCCCAGGTTGCCTGTTGATTTAATGATTAAACTTATTGGCTTAACCAAAAAATTAGAGGAAAAATTCTAAGGTTCTAATATTATTAGAGAAGCTTACAAATAATATTTCAAATTATACTGTAATAAGTCAAATATCCTTGCTGAAATATTTGAGAGTAGCCATTAAAGAATATTGCAAGGGAAGTATATGACTAATAAGTAAACAGAAATATGTATGTAAATGCAGGCAACAAAAATAGCAGAACAGTAAACAGCTAGATCAAATAGAAATATAATGATTAGCATGGTGTGATAAAACAAAATAGGTAGGTAATAACATCACATGTAAAAGGATTAAATACTACAAGGAAAAACTATTACCATATTACTACAAAAAAACTATGTGCATCTTACTAGAGATACACATTTTATAGGAACACAGAAAGTTTACAAATAAAAGGAAAGATGGAAGAAGACATACTATGCACACACTAACCTAATAAAGCTAATGTGACTGTGTTAATATCACTCTAGACTTTAAAGCAAGATGAATTACTAGGGATGACAAACTTTTTGTAATGATAATAGAGGCTTAATGACTTATTTGCAAAATAGATGAAGTAAAATAACAAGATCTTAAAAATAGACACATATATAATTATATTGTGAGGCCTTTACTTATGTCTTTCATTAGCCAATAGAAGATGCAGACAAAAAAATCAGTAAATATATAAAAGATCTGTAAAATACAATGAACAAACTAAATGTAATATTTATTAAAAAATGCATTCAACCACTGCCAAATACACATTCTTTTCCAAATATTCATGGAATATTAACCATAATTATCATATGCTAGGCAATAAACACAGTCTTCAATAAATATCAGATATTGAAATCATTTAGAGGATGCTCTCTTACCACAATAGAATTAAACTGCATTTAAATGATCTAGAAATGCATTAAAGGACTAGAAAATCCTCAACTGCCAAATATTAAACAAAGCACTTCTAAATAATCCACAGCTCAATGATAAAATTAAAGTGAAAAGCAGAACACATTTTAATCTATATAAAATTTAACATATGACTTCTAAACTAGTAGGATACAGCTGTCAAAGAATCATTTATTTACGATATTGAGTACTTCCCACGAAGAAAAACTCTAGCTGAAATGCTTTTACTAATCATTATTTTCCAAATTTGTAAAGAAGAGATAACATGAGTCTTTCATAAACTATTACAGAGCAAAGAGAGAAGAATGAACAGTTACTAATTATTTTTACAGGGCTAGCTTAACCTTGATTCTAAAATATAATGAGAATATCCCAAGAGAAAAGCACATATATACACATCATATATGTATATACACCCATATATATATAAACAGATACATATATTTCTGCAGATATATATTCTAGTGTACTTATGTGGAATACATATAATATATATACCTATATATATATTTATTTATTTTGTTATTTCGTGTCTATCTTTCCATTCTAGAGAATCTCTAATACATATTCAGAAACAAATTAGAAAGATGTTCTAAAAGACTAATATAATTTCTAAAAATCAGAAATAATGTTCACAAAAAGTAAAATACATACATTTTAAAGTGTACAATTTTATTAAATGAAATTTATTAAATAAATGTTTGTGTCAAAATGGGTAAATCACAAAAGCATAATGCTGATTGAGTGAAACATGCTGCTGAATACGTAATGCATAAAAATATTTTCATTAATGTGCAAGAAAATGTCATTCTTTGGTGAATCCTTATTTATGTGAAAATTATAAATCACATGAAAATATTGATGCGAACACATTCATCAATGTAGTTATTATCTCTGTAGAAAAAAATTAAATAAGAAAGTATGGGGCAGAAAAATGAATTGACCAACATCTGAATTGTTGTATTTTAAACAAACCAAAAAAAATTCAACCTCTGAGAGCTGCAGACAAAGAAATGACCCACCTGCTTGTCTCCCAACCCCTCTGACCACCACCACCAAAAAGGACAAAAAGAAAGAGAAAAAAGTCCAAAAGAATCTAGACGTCAGTATAGATAAGGTTATCACTGGGCAAGAATCTTGTAAACCATCTTAACACCTCTAAAATGGACAGAAAATAAATCTGTACAGTTATTACCAAAAGATCAGGAAAGAAAATTCAACATATCTCAACTGATGAAATCCCACCATCATTCTCTCAAAAGACCATAAATCAGTTCTCAAAATATAAGACAACACTTGAAAACTAGTCAAACATATACTCAAACAAACATTTGGGGATAGGAAAAAACCTTGGATCAGAGTATTTAGAACTATAGAAAGAGGTAGATAAAAGAGGAAGAAATAAAAATGGAGTTAATTATGTCAGAAAAAAATGCAAAAAAAAAGGCAAAATTATTTCAGAAACAAAAATAGATTGCAAACTGCTTGAATGAAAAAATTTAAGTGAAAATGTAGTGAAGAGGATTGGAGAAAGGCAGGATAACAAGAGATAACAATTTTCTTTTTAAAAAAGAAAAATAAGTGAAATGCTTTTGAAAGAAATAGTAGAAAATAAAAAAAATTATATAATCAGTATTCCTTAAGAAGATTTAAAAAATGGAATATAACGTATCTCAAACTATAATCTTAGAAATATTTCTAGAAATAAAAGAAAACCTGAATGTATGCATTTAAAGGATCTATGAGACACCTGGGATAATTACGTCAAGGCCAATTATAGTAAAACTATTACAGTTAAAAGATGAAGAAAAAAATTTCTTATGGTCACAAAGAGACATAATCAAATAATTGCAAGGACAAAATAATTAGCCTGGTATGAACATTTTATGGAGTAGCATTTTCAAAAAACTCAAATATAGTATGAATTACAAACTACATCTAGCTATGTAATATAGTATGAATTACAAACTACTTTTAGCTATGTAATACAGTATGAATTACAAACTTCAAGTTGTCTTTCAAGTGTTAAGGTTATAGAAATCAGTTTCGGGCATACAGGAGTTTTGTGAACTCTGCATCCATGAACTCTCCTTGAGGTGCCTAGTAGAGCAGTAATCTGATCTGCTTATGAAAATAAAGTTTTGTTGGAACACAGTCATGAATACTAATTTATGGGTGTCTATGGCTGCTTTTGAGCTACAATAATTGTATTAGCCAGGATTCTACAGAGAAACAGAACCAATAGCACATATATATATATATATATATATATATATATATATATATATATATATATATGAAGGTTTAATATGGGAATTGACTTACGTGATTATGGAAACTGAAAATTCCCATGGTATGCCATCTGCAAGTTGGAGAACTGGGAAGCTGGTGGTATAATTCAGTCTGTGTCCAAAAGCCTGGGAACTAGACTAGGAGCTTCAATGGCTGAGGGCAGGTGAAACTGATGTCCTAGCTCAAGAAGGTAGAAAGAGAATTCACCCTTCCTCTGCCTTCTTGTAGTTTGGACCCACAAAAATTGGATGATGCCTGCCCACATTGGTGAGGGTGGATCTTCTATATTCAGTCTACTGATTCAAATGCTAATGTCTTCCACAAATACTCTCACAAACACACCCAGAAACAATGTTTTGTGAGCATAAGCTAATTCGACTAAGCCATCATTAGAAAAACTTCAGCAAAAGGAATGATGGGGTGGAGACGACAGTAAAAGACTAATACACAGATGTCATATGTTGCACAAATTAGAAATAATGCAACTAGATGTTAGGAGGAGAAGGGAGAAAACGTAGAATAAATTTATTGATTAGATAACATTAAAGGATACCATAAAACTGACAAAACTGTTAGTAAATATTGTATAAGATGACAGAAGAATAAGATGATTAAAGGAGGTAAAGTACAAAGGAAATTACTATAAAAACAAAAACCTTCCTAAATACCATTTTTTCCATAAATTAAAAAGAAAAAATACATTAAAGAAGGAAATAGAGCTAATTATCACATAACAGATACACTTAAAAATTTAACAGAGTTCAGAGTAAACATTTCAGTTGCACCCATAAATGTAAATAGGATCGACTTCATCCATTTAAAGGTCAATCTTTCAACTTGACTAATGAAGTACGACCCAACCATATGCAGTACATTACATACTCATAAAAATAATGACTCAGAAAGGCTAAAAAAAGAAATGATGGACAGACAGAAACAATAAAAGAGCAGTGGTAGTGTCCTAACATCAGAAAAGTAGAATTCAAACCAAAAAGTACAAAATGTGATCAAAAAGTTTACTATTTAATGCCAAAAGCCAAAATTCATAAAACATATTCATAAATATATATGCAGAAAATAAAAGTGCATCCATCTTTATGAAGGATAATTATAGGAGATAAAAGGAAACATACCTAGAAAGAGAAGAATAATGAGACTTTACTGCCCCACTGTCAGTGTAAGACAGACAAATGAATAGATGTAAGCACTAAACAACATAATGAGGTAGATCCAATAGATATATAAAGCTTTCAAACTCTAATAATGAAGGATACATCTTATTCTCAAACATCATGGAATAATCACAAAAACTGAACACATATTAAGTTGCAAAAAAATCACTAAGTTCTACAAAGTAGAAATACTATGAAAACACACTCAGATAGCAATGCAGTAAAATTAGAAAGTATTTTTTAAAGGTCCTTCTTCGTTTAAATTTAAATGTCTTCCATTAAACAACTATTGGGTAAAACGAAAAACGCAAGTATAAATTACTGAATTCCTGGAAAATAGCTATAGTGGGAACACTACATTTAAGAATTTGAGATGTAGTTAAACAGCTATCTAAGAAAAATTCATCTTAATAAACTCTTTATCTGTAGAAATAAAAGAATAAAATAAATACATGGTTCAAAATAAAAATAGGAACAAAGTAAATCAAAGAAACCATATAGAAGGACATATGAAGAAATAAATAAAATAGAATATGAAAGCTGTAGACCTAATTAATAAATCAAATTTCTGTTTATTAAAAAAAATAAACTAATCTCATCAAAAGAAAGATAGAAAAACCCCAATACAGAACAGAAATGACAACAGGGAGCTATAGGTTGAAATAGAAAGGAAATTATTAAATATGAAGGACAACTTTTTAGGCCTCTATAAAAACAAATTTTAAAATTTAGACAAAATGAGTAATTCCTAGGTCATACTGGCATCATTTAAAAAAAGAATGCACAGACAGATTTTATAGAATAAGTAAAGAAATTTGTTATGTTACTACTACATAAACACATGAAAGGACCAACTCTGATTACTTTTACAGTGGATTCTAGTAATTTTTCAAATTGGTTGTTCCAATACTCTCAAAATTGTTCCAGAGTATCAAAAATAAAGCAATACTTTCTAATTGTTTTATGAAACAAGTATGACATTGACACAGAAGTATAAAGAAAATGTGGTACATATATACCATGGAAGACTATGCAGCTATTAAAAAGAATGAGATCATGTCCTTTGCAGGAACATAGATGAAGCTGGAGGCCATTATCCTTGGCAAACTAACACAGGAACAGAAAAACCAAATGCTACATGTTCTCACCACGTAAATGGCAGCTGAATGATGAGAATGCATTAACACACACAGGGGAATAACACACGTTGAAGCCTATCAGAGGGTGGAGGGTGGGAGGTGGGACAGAATTAGAAAAAATAACCAATAGGTACTAAGTTGAATACCTGGGTGATGAAATAATCTGTACAACGAACAAACCCCATGACACAAGTTTACCTTTGTTAACAAACCTGCACACGTACCCTTGAATTTAAAAGATTTTTAAAAAATGAATAAAAATAAATAAATAACTTCAAGCTAATATCATCTATAAATATTGATGTAAAAATACTAAGTAAAATGTTAGCAGACATAATTGAACTCCACATTAAGACGAGTTAATGGGTGCAGCACACCAACATGGCACATGTATACATATGTAGCAAACCTGCACATTGTGCATATGTACCCTAGAACTTAAAGTATAATAATAAAAAGTTTTAAAAAAGAAAATAGTATACTTAAACCAACTATAACTTATTCCAATAATACAAAGTGATTTGAAATTAGGAAATCCATCAGTATTATGTGAATGTAGATCTAAGGTAAAATTTTATAAAGCTATCTCCACAAATAATGTAAAAGCCTTCTGCCATTCTTGATCGCAATATTAGAGAAAAATGGAAGTTAAGGAAACTTTTTAAATACAATAGTTCCTTAATATTAATGTAAGTATCTTACTTACTGTGCAGTATATCTGCAAAAATCAGGAAGAAGACAAATATATGTGCTATTTTCTGAACAAAATATTTTGCTTTGCAGTTATAAGAGAGAAAAAAATGAAAAGCATAACTTTTGATAAGAAAGTAGTAAAAGGATCTCTATTTGTAGATTATATATGAAAAACGTGAAATAATCCTTGATGAAACTAAACCAATAAAATTCAACAAGAAAGCAGCATATCAAATTAACATATTTAAATTAATAGCATTGATATACACAAAAAATGACAAGCTACATAATATAAAGTTAGAAGGAAATCCCATTTACAATAACAATAAAAATGAAGTAATAGAAATAAACTTAATAAGAAATGTACAAAAATATTATTAAGAATTGAAAATTACGTGAATAAATGGGAAAACCTCTTTTTTGAATGGAGGAAAATATATATCAGTTCTCTGGCCAGGCACAGTGGCTCACGCCTGTAATCCCAACACTTTGGGAGGCCGAGGTGGGCAGATCATGAGGTCGGGAGATTGAAACCATCCTGGCTGACACTGTAAAACCCCGTCTCTACTAAAAATACAAAAAGTTAGCCGGACATGGTGGCGGGTGCCTGTAGTCCCAGCTACTGGGGAGGCTGAGGCAGGAGAATGACATGAATCTGGAGGCGGAGCTTGCAGTGAGCCGAGATCGCGCCACTGCACTCCAGCCTGGGCGACAGAGTGAGACTCTGTCTCAAAAAATATATATATATAAAAATATTTAAACATATATAAAAATATATTATATATATTTTTATATTTATATATTCTATAAATATATTATATATATTTACATATTATATATAAATATATTTTATATATTTATATATATAAAATATATATTTCAGTTCTCCCTATGTTAATTTGTATATTAAAAACAACGTCAATAAAATATCACAAGTGTTTTATGGTTTTAAATAACTTGATACTAAAATTCATACGAAAAAACAAATAGAAAAACATAGGCAGCAAAATACTGAAAAAGAAAAACTACAGAAGGGGACAAACCCTATCAGACATTAAAACATATTCTAAAGCTTCTATAACTAAGTCAGTATTTTACTGGTACATTGATAAACATATAGAACAGCAGAATAGAATGTATAGCCTCAAAATAGATGCAAATGCCTTTGGAAATTAAGTATATGCTGATGGTGTTAATTCAAATTTCTGCGGCAAAAATAAACGTTTTAATAAATGCTTCTGGGAAAACTGGATAGTCATTTGGTAAAAGATAAAATTAGATCTATAATTTACACTGTGCCATCCAAAGAGGATGGAGTGAAATGTTTAGAGTTGAAAGGAAAAGGAAACAAAAAAACAAAAACAACAACAACAAAACAAACAAACAAAACACTAACTTAGAATTCTATCAAGTAAATTATCCTTCAAAAGTAAAGGAGATATAGAGACTTTCTTCAAAAAATAAAAAAGGAGTAAATTCGTTGCCAGCAGAACTGCCCTCAAGTAAATGACAAAAGATGTTCACCAGGGAAAATGAGAATTACATAGGCCAGAAATACAGATCTATGTAAAGAAAGGAAGAATATCAAGAAAGAATAAATCAAGGTGTATAAAATCTTTTGTTTTCCTTAACTGATCTAAAATATCTGCTTTTAAGTGACAATAGAAGCAATGCATTAGATGATTTGCAGCATTTGGATAAGCGAATGTGAATGACAGCAACGTTATAAAGGTTAGAAAAGAGGAACTGGCAATACTTTGTTATTAGGTACCTGCACTAAGTGTAAAGAAGTAAAGACTTATTGGAAAGTGGACTAATATTACTTGTTACTGTATATTGCAACCAGTGAAACAAAGCAACCAGCGAAACATTTTCATGAAAATGAATAATTGAAACGAAATACTGTAAAATGTTGAAATAAAACCAGAGAATGCAAATAATGTAGTGAATAAAAACTGTTATGTTAGTATCAATCTAACGATATCATTAAT
The DNA here is from genome assembly GCF_008728515.1 of Papio anubis. Taxonomy (NCBI): domain Eukaryota; kingdom Metazoa; phylum Chordata; class Mammalia; order Primates; family Cercopithecidae; genus Papio; species Papio anubis. The sequence continues at coordinate 91,126,969 of NC_044981.1, read as the reverse complement.
AATTTTGTATGTGAATGGTCTAAACACACCAATTAAAATACAGATATTGTTAACTGGATACAAAAAAATAAGAGTTAATTATTGTGTAGTCTAAGGTAAAGCTACGTTAAGTATAAAGACACAGGTTAAAAATAAAGAGATATACTATGCTAATGACAAAACAAAACTGGAGAAGCTATATTAATTTCAGACAAAGCAAACTTCAGAATAAAGGAAATTATTAAGGATAAGAATAGTATTACATAATGATAAAGGGAGTAAATTCTCCAGGAAGACATAGCACTCCTTATCATGCATACTCCTTACATCAAAATACGTAAGACAAAATCTGATATAACTTAAAGAATAAATAGACATATCCACAAAAAATATATATATATATATATATTGAAGTCCTTATAATGTGACCTTATTTGAAGTTGGGGTATTTACACAGATTAGTTAATTAAAGTGGGTATTAATCCTTTATGACAAATATTATTATTAAAAGGGGACGTTTAGGCACAGACATGCACACAGAGAGAACAACATGTGAAAATGGAGGAAGAGATTAGGGTGATGTACACAAGCCAGAGAAGTCAAAGTTGCCAGCAAATTACCTAGAAACTTTAAGGAAGGCATGGAGCAGATTTTCCCCAACATCACTCAAAAGGAACCCTGCTGACACCTTGATCTCAGACTTCTAGCCTCCAGAACTATGAGATAATTAATTAAATTCTGTTGTCTAAGACATCCAGTTTGTGGTTCTTTGTTGCAGTTCTAGCAAACCGATATGAAGGTCTTTATGTGGAAAACTAACCATAGCTCTACATACCATTAGAATAGCTAAAATCCAAAAACTTGACAGTATAAATGCTGGTTAAAAAAAAAAAAAAAAAAAGCAATTGTTGCTGGTACTAATGCAAAATGGTACAGCAACAGCGACTTTGGATGAGCGTTTGGCAATTTCTTATAAAACCAAACATAATCTTAGCATATGATTTAGCAATGTGTGCTTGAATTGTTATCCAACTAATTTTAAATCTTATGTCCTTATGAAATTCCACACAAAAATGTTTATAATGGCTTTATTCACAATTCATAATTTCCCCAAACTGGAAGCAACCAAGATGGATTGCAATAGGTGAATAAGCAACCATTCTGTGAAATATTAATCAGCAACAAAAATAAATAAGGCTTTGAGGGACAAGAAGATATGGGTGAACCTTAAATACATATTGTTATGCATTGTTAGGTTTAAAAAGTTGTTTTAAAAAGGGTACATACTGCATAATTCCAATTATATGACATTCTGGAAAGGGCAAAACTACAAAGACAATAAAATGATGAATGGTTGCTAGAAGATTTGGAAGACAGAGGAAGGTTGATTAGGTGAAGGATACGGAATTTTTAGGGCAGTAAAACTATTCTGTATGACACTATAATGGTTGATACATGACTTTTTGCATGCGTCAAAACCCATAGAACTTTATGACATGGTGAATTCATTTTAATAATTGCAACCTACAAAAAGTAATAATGAGCCAGACCTGGTGGCTCATACCTAGAATTCTAGGCTTTTGGAAGTCAAGGCGAGATAATTTCTTGAGGCCAGGAGTTTGAGACCAGCCTGGGCAACATAGCCAGACCCTGTGTCTACAAAAATAAAATAAAATAAAATAAAAAATCAGCCTAGTACAGCAGTATGTGCCTGTAGTCCTAGCTACTCAAGAGGCTGAGGTGGGAGAATCGCTTAAGCCCAGGAGTATAAGGCTGAAGTAAGCTGTGATCATGCCACTGCACTTCAGCCTGGGTGACAGAGTGAGAACTGGTCTCCAGGAAAAAATATTAAAAAATAAGAAGCAGAAATTACACAGGAGATTTGCGGATCATAGAAAGAAACACAGACTGAGAAAATAGAGTCTAACTGTATTACAAACTATTAACCTAAAAGAAGGGGATTGGGAGAAAAGTGCCTTTGAGTGGAGTCTGTAAGACTAAGGGCAAAAACAAACTACATACAAGCACTCACTCTACATTTTTTCTCTTTTTAGAGACAAGCCCTTGCTCTGTTCCCCAGGCTGGAGTGTAGTGCTGTGATCGAAGCTCACAGCAGCATCAACCACCAGGCTCAAGTGATCCTCTCACCTCAGCCTCCCAAGTAACTGAGACTATAGGCACACATCACCACACTGAGCTAATTTTTAAATTTTCTTTTTGTAAAGACAAGGTCTCACTCTGTTTCCCAGGCTGATCTAGACCTCCTGAACTCAAGCTATCCTTCCAAAGTGTTGGGATTACAGACACTAGCCACTGCATCTGGATACACTCTACTCTTGATAAAGTTGTTTCACATAGCAATATAGGTTAACAATTCTAATATCACTTTACTGGTATACTGGAATTGAACAATTAAGAATGATGAATAATGAGAACAAATTTTCTCACTGCTGGATTGTTACATATCAGGAATGAGAAGAGGCTAGAAAGATTCATGTAGTAATACATTAGTGTTGGAGAGATCAATATAAACTCATATTAAGGTTAATATAGATAAAGCTGGTTACCTATGTGTTTTTATACTGAACAATATTCACACCTTTAAATTTTCCTGCTCTTTCAGCTAAAAGGACCTAAGAAGACTTGATAATTAAATGTATTGTGGCAATTCTTGGTGGAAATTGTGGGGTTTTAAAAAAGGAATTGAGGTAAAAACTAAATAACATTGAATAAACTATGGACTTAATAATCATATGTTAATATTGGTTTATTAATGCTAACAAATGTAATATAATAATTTAAGATATTAATTGATACGGTTTGGCTGTGTCCCCATCCAAATCCTACCTTGAATTGTAACTCCCACAATTTCCACATGTCATGGGAGGAACCCAGTGGGAGGTGATTGCATTATGGGGGTGGGTCTTTCCTTTGCTGTTCTCATGATAGTGTCACAAGTCTCACAAGATCTGATGGTTTTAAAAATGAAAGTTTCCCCACACAAGCGCTCTCTCTTTTTGCCTGCTGCCATTCATGCAAAAAGTGACTTACTCCTCCTTGCCTTCTGCTATGATTGTGAGACCTCCCCTCCCATGTGGAACTTTAAGTCCATTAAACTTATTTTTCTTCCCAGTCTCAGAAATGTCTTTATCAGCATCTTGAAAATGGACTAATACAGTAAATTGGTACCAGTAGAGTGGGGCTCTGCTGAAAAGATACCTGAATATGTGGAAGCAACTTTGGAACTGGTAACAGGCAAAGAATGGAACAGTTTGGAGGGCTAAGAAGAAGATGTGAAAATGTGGAAAAGTTTGGAACTTGGTGAATGCTGCTAAAATAATTCAGTTTTGAAAGGGAAACAGAGCATAAAAGTTCAGAAAATTTGCAGCCTGATGATGGGTTAGGAAAGAAAAACCCACTTTCTGAGGAGAAATTCAAGCTGGCTGCAGAAATTTGGTAAGTAACTAGAAGCCAAATGTTACTCACCAAGACAATGGAGAAAATACCTCCAGGGCATGTCAGAGATTATTGCGGCACACCTCCCATCACAGTCCTGGAGGTCTAGGAGGAAAAAATGGTTTTGTGAGCAGGGCTCAAGGTTCCTGTGTTTTGTGCAGTCTAGGGACTCGGTGCCCTTTGTCCCAGCTAGTCCAATTGTTACTAAAAGGGGCCAAGGTACAGCTTGGGCCATAGCTTCAGAGGGTGAAAGCCCCAAGACTTGGCAGCTTCCACATGGTGTTGAGCCTGTGGGAGCACAGAAGTCAAGAACTGAGGTTTGGGAACCTCCACCTAGATTTCAGAGGACGTATGGAAATGCCTGAATGTCCAGGCAGAAGTTTGCTGCAGGAGTGGGGCTCTCATGGAGAACCTCTGCTAGGGCAGTGTTGAAAGGAAATGTGGGATGGGAGCCCCATATGGAGTCCCTTCTGGGGCACCACCTAGTGGATCTGTGAGAAGAGGGTCATCATCAACCAGACCCCAGAATTGTGGATCCACCGACAGCTTGTATCGTGTGCCTGGAAAAGCCGCAGACACTCAACACCAGCCCATGAAAGCAGCCAGGAATGAGGCTGTACCCTGTAAAGCCACAGGGGCAGAGCTGCCCAAGATGATAAGAACCCCCCTCTTGCATCAGTGTGACATGAATGTGAGACACGGAGTCAAAGGAGATCATTTTAGAGCTTTAAGATTTGACTTACCTAATGGATTTTGGACTTGAATGGGGCCTGACTGTAGCCCCTTTGTTTTGACCAATTTCTCCCATTTGGAAAGACTGTATTTACCCAATGCCTATACCCCAATTGTTTCTAGGAAGTAACTAACTTGCTTTTGATTTTACTAGATGATGAGTTGATAGGTGCAGCAAACCACCATGGCACATGTTTACCTATATAACAAACTCCCATGTCCTACACATGTATCCTGGAACTTAAAATAAAATTAAATTAAAAAGAATTACCTGACACTGATGAGACTGAGTAATTTATAAAGGAAGAGGTTTAATTGACTCACAGTTCAGCATGGCTGGGGAGGCCTCAGAAAACTTACAATCATGGCAGAAGGTGAAGAGGAAGCAAGGCACCTTCTTCACAAGGTGGCAGGAAAGAGAACTGCTGAGTAAAGGAAAAAGAGCCCCTTATAAAACCAACAGATCTCCTGAGAATTCACTCACTACTGTTAGAATAGCATGCAGGAGACCGCCCTCATGGTTCAATTACCTCCAAGTCTCTCCCTTGACAAGTGGGCATTATGGGACTTACAATTTAAGATGAGATTTGAGTGGGGACACAAAGCTTAACCATATCACCAAGGAATTGTTCCAGATTCTCCAATCTGAAGACATGGCAACTACATGCAATTTACTATCCTGGATTTGTCATTAGCTTAAATCTGAATAAATTGTATAGATTAACAGTGTTACAGACTGAATCTATATGTCCCCCAAAATTCATATATTAAGGCTCTGATCCCCCAGTGTGGCTGTATTTGGAGTAAGGAAGTAATTAAGGTTAAACGAAGTTGTAAGAGTAAGGTCCTGGTCAATAGGATTGGTGTCCTTAAAAGAGGAGATGCCAGAGAACTTTCTGTGTGCATAGGTACTGAGGTGAGGACACATGAGAACACAGCAAGAAGGTGGCCATCTAAAGCCCAATGGGGAGCCCTCATCAGACACTGTGCTGGCGCCTTGATCCTGAGCTTCCTAGGCTTCCAGACAGGGTAAAATAAATGCCTGCAGTTTAAGTCATCTAGCCTGTGGTATTTTGTGATAGCAGCTTGAGCAGACTAATGCAAATAGTTATTAAAAGTATAATATCAGTGTATTGTATCAATTAGTACCAAGCACTAACATTTAAGCCTGGGTATTATTTTAGTGACTTTTTGTGCGGTTTAGGGTATATTTTTAATACTTTATCATAGACCATTCATATGTGGAACAATTTTTCCCTTCCATGAATCTCTCCCTGATGTTCCCACTCCAGATGATGAGGCAAGGGACTGAAAACCAGGAGATTAATTACAAGTCTTCATAGAGAAAAAATAGATCCTCACTCTCTCCTGTGTCCAGAAATCAGAACGCTATGAGTGTGGCTGCTATCCAGGTAAGAAATGGAAGTAAACTCTCTGAAGAAACTAAAATTCCCCAGAAAAAAAATCTTCAATGTAAAGAGCACTCCTCCCAGTTCCTCCACCCACATTTCAAATGACGTTACATTGACGATGATCCCTGCTCTGGTCATGGAGTTGTAAGGATCTGAGCAATAATCTTCAATTCCTTGGCTCTCAATCTGTGTGCAAAACTATATCAAAAGAGTGATACTGAGAATAGCAATATAAAGTAGACAGGATGGCTTAGAGTCTGATCAATTGAGGCACCACATCTTACCAAAATGAACGTTTTATTCCTTTTTCCCTTGCTTTTGCTTTTTTGTTATAGCTCATATCATGGTTTATATTCAAAACTTCATAAAAGGATTTGAGTTCTGGTCTATTTTTTATTAAGTGTGATTGAAAAATGTCATATTCATTTTGACTCAGTTATTCATAGTTATGGTAAGCTGTGAAAACAATGAAGGATTTTTAAATCTTTTAAATGTTTCTGTGTCTCTCTATCTCATTTTCTTAATCTATAATATGGTGATAATAATAGTATTGTAGGGTTGGGTCAATTCATTGACATGATCCATGGCAAATGCATAGCACTGCATCAACAAATAAGCATTCAATGAAGGTCAGGCATTACTGTCATTGTTTGTTATTACTATTTCCTTTATTTTTTAATTATTCAATCAATCGTGTAATTATTTCCTAAACTAATGTTGACAACACACGGTTAGGGGTACCAGTCTCTGAGCAGTTAGAAATCTGCATATAACTTTTGACTCCTCAAGAACTTAATTACTAATAGCTACTGTTGACTGAAAGTCTTACTGATAATGTAAATAACCAATTAGCATACATTTTGTATATGTATTATATAGGTATACAGTCTTATAATAAAGCAAGTTAGAGAAAAAATATTGTTAAGAAAATCATAAGGAAGAGAAAATATATTTACTATTCATTAAGTGGAAGTGAATCATGAAGTTCTTCACCTTTATAATCTTCCTTTTAAGTAGACTGAGGGAGGAGGAGCAGGAGAAGTTGGTCGTGCTTTCTTAGGGTGACAGTGGCAAAAAGTCCACATATAAGTGGATCCATGCAATTCAAACATATGTTGTCTAAGGATCAACATGGTTACATTATGTCTGTATTACATTTGTCAACTTAATTTAAATTTTGGAAATACACACTATAACATAAAGTGATAAATTACAAAGAACACTCTCAATTTTTCATCTTTAAAAATGTTTATTTTTGAGGAATAACATGTTAGGTTTTTTTGCTTTGAAATGTACCTTGTAAAATGAGGATGTTCCTTACTAATATTAAGAATAGAATAGAAGTAAATGATGCTGTTGTGAAATAAATGTACTCTAGGGTATTAGAGTTCATTGTTAGCTTACATAAAATAAAAATGTCAGCAAACTTAAAAGTTCAATCAATTTATGGACTTCCTTGTTTTATTGTATTATCTTTCTCATATCAATGTCAAACCTTTGTTTATTATAACCTTTATGTTTTATTGTTTCTGGCAAATTAAACAGATTATTCTGACAGACTTAAATGTTACCACTTCATATTTCTGCTATTATCCAAACACAGCTGTTTTCCTTAAAGGTATCTCCCAATAATTGCTGCTGACAACATGTACAAGTGCAATTTGTACTGCAATCTTCTCAGCGTTCTCTTAGTAAATGAATAGTATCTTAGTTACAAAAGGTGAATAAAACATAGCAGTGCATAGTATTTTACGTTTGTAGGAATTATTAAATACTTGAAGAAATTTTGGACTTGTCATTACATGAACATAAAGAGTCATCTGAAGGCATAAAAAAAAATAAGACAGGAATGTGTTTTTTTATTTTACCCATTGGCCATTGCTAAAAGTCTTTGTTTTAACCAGAATGTGAGTTTTGTTCTGCTCTGTTTACATCCTGGAAGGTTCATCCCTCTGGTGAATTGCATTGCAGTACTGGCACAGAATGACGAGGGTATTTGTGTGCACATGTGTGTGTGTGTGTATTTCCATAATATCAAAATACCAGCATTAATAGCAGTATTTGATTTAAAAGTACCCACAATACACACACAAAAAGCTAAAACTAAATATATGATCCTAAGAAAAATATGTGTTACAAATCAAAACTTACATAAGTAAATATAATTATCTATGTATATAATATAACATAATATAAATCAAATACAGAAAGGTATAAATATATTGTAAAGTATTAATTATAATACACATTAGTGAATATATACAATTCAAATATATTATCATTCTATTATAAATTAGTAGCAGATACATACCTAAAATAAACAGTATAAAGTGTGAAAGTAATTTAAATACATAATTGAAAGTAAAATATTATTTTTAAACAAGTGGATTTTAAAAAACAGTGCATTAAGGTTTCTATGGTTGAGCTGAAGCATTTTTTGAGCATTTTTTCCTCAGCTGATGAGAAACAGAAATATCTTTATGGCTCCATAGCATAATGTTGCTAAATTTAGTTTGAGTACACAGCAGGCCAAAACCCTTGAGCTCAGCACTCTTACATTTCTGCCTCCTAAGGAGCTCGTCACACAGGCATGCACCATCATAGCCAGCCATTCACATTACATGTGTAAAGGGGGAAATTTCATTTACAACCTCCACTGAATTTTATGAGAGAATTCCTGATAGCATCAAACCCTTGTTTACTGAGCACTATCTTAGGCTTTGGTAAGTAGGTTTGGAGGTGGAAGCTGGGGCAAAGCTGAATTACTTAGCATAGCAATTGGGATGAGGAAAATTCAGAGATAAGGAAATAGAAAGCCATGAGGCTAACCTAACCCCTGTGGACAGACAGCAGAAAAGAGCAATGCCCATTAGTGATGGAGGCGCGAAAGAAAGGGAAGTTAAGAGAGCATAGATGTCTGTTTTATGTTTTAAATTCATGTACTTTGGTGTGGGCTGAGGGCAAACAAGGGTAACTAATGCCAAGAAACATGACATGTGATCATCTGGTCAAGCCCCAGGTTTAGAACATTAATATTGAATTGTCGTCTTGTTGCCATTCTATGTTCTCCACAGTGAGTGTCTAGCTTGTGCCTTTCTCTATTGGTTATGACATCATGGAAATTCCTTTTAAATTAAAATTGTTTATAGTTTTTAGTCAATTCTGGAAGCACTATTCCCTCTTTTCTAAAAGTTTCAACTTTAAAAGTAAAAATCTCCTTAGTTCTTGGAGTCTGACTTGACTTAGGATTTGAGTGCTGACCTCAAATCTTGAGCCAAAATATTTAAAATTTCAAAATTAAAATCAGCATCTTAAATCCCAGAAGTCATATAGTACAAATGAACACTCCCTTAGGTGTATGACATGACCAAAATGAAATAAAGAAAATATACACCATGAATTACTACACAGCCATAAAAAAAGAATGCAAGCATGTCCTTGCAGGAACATGGGTATAGCTGGAAGCCATTATGCGAAGCAAATGAATGCAGAAACAGAAAACAAAATACTACATGGTCTCACTTACAAGTGGGAGATAAAGGCTGGGTACTTTTGGACATAAAGATGGAAACAATGGACACTGGGGACTACTCGTTGGGGAGGAGGGAGGAGATAAATGTTGAAAAACTAACTATTGGGTACTGTGATCAGTACCTGGATGATAGGATCAATCATACCCCAAACCTCACTGTCACACAATACACCCAGTAACAAATCTGAACATGTATCCCCTGAATCTAGAATAAAAGTTGAAAATATTTTTAAGCCGGGCGCGGTGGCTCAAGCCTGTAATCCCAGCACTTTGGGAGGCCGAGACGGGCGGATCACAAGGTCAGGAGATCGAGACCATCCTGGCCAACACGGTGAAACCCCGTCTCTACTAAAAAATACAAAAAACTAGCCGGGCGAGGTGGCGGGTGCCTGTAGTCCCAGCTACTCGGGAGGCTGAGGCAGGAGAATGGCGTGAACCCGGGAGGCGGAGCTTGCAGTGAGCCGAGATGGCGCCATTGCACTCCAGCCTGGGTGACAGAGCAAGACTCCGTCTCAAAAAAAAAAAAAAAAAAGAAAATATTTTTAAAAAGGTCGACCATCAGTCATGGATTCTCTCCAAAGGACTAGCTTCTAAGGCTGAGGTCATCTCACTTCCACCTCTGTAACAAAGATTTAAAAAAAATTGTTACCAGTACAAAACCAGAATTCTTATTTTTTTTCAGTTTTGGTAATTTCTTTTAACCTATCTTGATGCTCAGCAATTCTTTCGTTGGATGAATTGAGTCTACGGATGAGCCTTGAAAGGCATTCTCCGTTTCTATTACAATGTTATTCATTTCTAGAACTTCTACTTGATTCTTCCTTACAGTTTCCCTTTCTCTGCTGCGATTACACATTTAATCTTGAATGTTGTCAATCTTTTCCATTAAACTTTTAGCCTACTCAATATGGTTATTTTAATTTCCCTGGAATATAGTCCCAACATCTGTGTCATGGTAACCTTGTCTCTTGGAGTATGTTGCTTTATCCTGTCTTATGTGGTTCATAATTTTTAGTTGTTTTGGAACGCTGGACTTCTTATATAGAAAAGACTCAGGTAAGTAGCATTATATACCTGGAAATGGACATTCCTTCCTTTCAGTGGTGCCTTGAGTGAGGGAATTACTCTAAGTAAGAGTTGGCTTGGGTTTGAGATTTTTTCTTATTATGTTACCCTTAATGTATTATAGCCTTAAAATTCCTCTACATAAATAGTATCTGTTTAGAGAAGGGGTTAGTTTTCCAGATATTTTTGTTTGTTTGATTTTCCTCAGTATTTATTCTGCCGAGAGCTTTGCATTGCATCTCAGAGATGTTCTCTCTTTAGCAAGGTCCTTTCTAATCTAAGCCTGTTAGCCTAGTAGTAATGGTGGTGGTGGTAGGTATTTTACGTTGTTCAAATAAAGCCTCAGTCTTAGGTGGATAACATATCTCTGCTGACCTTTCCCCAGGGATAGAGTTATTCTCCTCTTCTTTTCCCTGTCTTGCGATGGATTTTCACCAGTGCCCTAATGACAACAGTGTTTTTCCCTACAGATGAAGGCTTTTGTTTGATAGGAGAGATGGGAATGAGTATCTCAGCGGTGTTCTCCAACCTCATCCCTACGGGGAGCTCCTGGTGCCCTCCCCCTGCTCTGCACTATGAGAGAGACATTCTCAAAATTTTCTCAATCTTTCTGTGACCACCTGGTAGTTTGTGGACAAAAATGGCGTGAAAAGAATGTGCCATTCTCAGAAGCTTCGCCCCTGTCACTAGCACATACACCAACATACCAATCACCCAAGCTAAACCACTCCTGCCAGTGGGTGTCTGACTATTTATTGCACAAGAAATCCAGGGCTCTAGCCTTTTCTCTGCCTGCCTGTCTCTCCTTAGATTTGGGGCCAGCTGGTTGCTATGCAACCTCAGCCTTCAAGTGTATCAAAAAAAGAGTATAAATCTGATGCGTGTTTAGCTTATTTTTACTGTAAGATTGGAGACCTCACTTTTTGCAGCTCCCTACATCTCTGAACGGAAACCAGAAGGAAGTCTTAGTCCTTTGAATTTTTAATTTTTTTGGTTACTTTCTTTGAAAGCTGCTTCTTTTGACTTGTTCTTAATATGCAATCAGACCAATGACATAACAATTTCAATTGGGATGCACAGAAAGATACATATAAAGATAATTTGGAAATAACCAATCTTTACTGAGTCAAATATTATCTTTCCATTTACTTTACATTCTAAAATTACTGTTTCAGAGATATGCAGACACGTCACAGACAAATACATGCAGACAAACAGTAAGAAAGACTAATGACAACAGTGTCGTCATTTGCCTAAGGAAAATGTGGAATGAATATTATCTCAACCTACTACTAACTTAATAAAGATTCTCTCCCCAGAGAAGCAGAAGTCACTTTAAGGTTTCCTAATTTGTTTTTATATTGCTGTTAAGAGAAGCAATAATAGTCCTTATCACACATGCTCGTGGAGAAATTAATAAAGGTACCTTGCCCCAAGCCAAAGTTAATTGGTCCATGAATCACTGGAAACTCTAACTCCCAATCCAGTGAATCACTCCCTTCAGCTCCCTCTCTCCAAATAAAGCCTATTTAAGACTCCTGAATGCTTTAATTAAGTGTCAGATATTAATATGAATGTTCTGGTTTTTTATATTTTCTTTCTGTTTTATTCAACATCTAAAATCTTGTGCTAAAATTTTTCACCAAAGATGTGTCTTCTATACGAACTAGACATATGCCCTAGAAACCAACTTCCACAAATCTTGTAGGTTCTGTGCTGCTTTCTAACCTTGTGCCAGTAATGCTCACTCATTTCTATAATTTTCTAGAAATGTAAATAAAATAAAGACCTACAGACTGAATTCTGCCTCCGGAACTTATATGGTAATTATAATAGAAAATAAAGCAGCACTTAGGAACCTCATCTGTGGAGATGCTGCATTGACAGCGCTGGAGGCTAGTTTATCCTAACTTGGTGAGTAGATCTCACCTTGGCTATGCAGCAAGCTTCCTATAGAGTAGTACGTCTCAGATTTTCCTGTGCACGTCAACTCCTGAGTTCTTGTGAAAGTTTTAATTACGATTCAGTAGGTATGGGAAAGCCAAGATTCTGCATGTCTCAAAAGCTCCCAGGAGATGCTGGTCACCAGACAATATTTTGAGAGCATTTTTGAAAACAATAAACCTCACTTTCTCATGCTGAAGATCTCTGAGGGCAGCCTTATAATTGTATTTTTTAAGAGTTGCAAATGTTGATTTTATTGCCCAGCTAGGGAAAAGGATCACTTCTGTGGGTGTATCTCACCTTTGTGAAAATGTTTGCAAAGGGTCTTGTACAGCTCGATTTTGATACCTAATTAGCATAATATATACAGTATTTTCTTATTTACTAAATTTCATGTTAAAGTGTTGGATAATACAAAAGATCCTTTTTGAAATTAAATATGACAAAGTAATATATTATTTTAAATTCAATTTTTCACATAGGCTTTTTAAGCAGGGCATACTTTTTTAGAATATCTTATACTGAGATGAAAATTATTTCGAATGTTCTCTTTTGCATAACTCATATTTTCAAAGACTAAATCGTTGTAAGGAGAAAAAGTTATTCTGAGGCAAGATAGTGTGATTCTAGCAGTTTAAAATTCTTTAAGGATGACTGAATTAAATTCTAAACCATAATTACAAAATCTCTGACTTCACAAAATTTCTGATAACAGGATTTGAGGCTATCTTATTATAGGATCCCATCAAAGGGAGATTCTTTTGCTATAAAGAGTTCTGCTCTATCTTTGTTCACTGAACCAGAGGGTCTTAATGTTTTTCTCAACTGAATCAAATTTTAGACAGGCTTCCTTCTGCATCTCAGCCCCGGCTTCCTTTTTGTTAGAGCATTTACTTTTGAAAACTTGTAATTGTAAATTCTTCCTCACCTTTTTGAGATACAAATTTCTTAAAAGCCTTTTCCAGTTTTGAAAACCAAGACTGTCTCTCAAGAACCTGGGAACCAAAACTCTGAAACGCCCTAATTTAGAAAGATAGTACCTCTATCTCTCAGTATCTGAGAGATAGGGGAGGAGCCTATCTCCTGTTACAAAAATACTAGAAAGTTTACTTTCCCTTTGGGTGAGGCCAATGAGTAAATACAGATGGCCTTTGTTTCAGTAGAATTAAGTTGAGCTTTGACCTCTCTCCTCTGTTGCAATATGGAAGTCCTCACTTATCCATGGGGGATAAGTTTTAAGACCCCCACAGGATGCTTGAAACCAGAGAGTACCAAACCCGGTTTCCATCAATCCAAATACACTTCTGTTCATGTCTTGTACCCACAAATTTAATGCCTTTTTCATCTTAACTAAGCACTTGACATGCCCTGTGACCATGACTTTTGCAGTCTGAGGTGCAATAGCAAAGCTAGCCTAAGTTTCTTGCTTTTTCTTCTTCACAGTTTCACAAATAGAAGATTCATTCTTACCATAGAGTTTTAGAAACTTAGCATACATTTTTTCCTTTATTAAGTCGACAACTTTCACCTTTTTCCATAAAGGAAATATGTTACAGCTTCTTTCTGGCATATCCAAATTTTCAGCATCACTATTCTTGTGCCTTGAGTAAAATAAGGGTTATTGAGTAAAATAAGGGTTACCTGAACACAGCACTGTGACACCACAACAGTGAATCTGATAACCAAGATGGCTACAAAGTGACTAACAGGTATGGATACACTGGACAAAGGGAGAATTCATGTCTCAGGTGGAGCAAAGCTGGACAGCTTCAGATTGCATCACACTACTCAGAATGGCCCACAGTTTTAAATTTACCAGTTTTTTATTTCATATTTTCAGGCTGCAGTTGACTCCAGGCAACTGAAACCATAAAACACAAAACTGCGAATAAGGAGGAATACTATAGTCTTGAATAAAGCCTTTAACTTTAACCTGTTTAATTTTTGCTTTGACATCATCTTGATATTACACTTTTAGAATGAATTTAGGAAATAATCTGTTTCCTAAACTTCCCTAACAGAGAAAACTAGTCTTGCATCTCTTTCTCACCACTTTCTAATACCAGCCCATTAAGATTTTTCTTGTTTACTTGAACCACTAGTAGCTCTCACCAAAATGTGGGTTCAAGTAAGTATGTTTCAAAACTGATTGAACATACACTTCCTCAGCTGAGTGAATCTACAACACAGCACTTATTTAAAGGGGAGCTGGTAAACCACGGCAGTGGTTATATTGTCAGACCTTGAAGTAAGCTTTTCAAGCATGAGTTTATTTCTGGAATGCGGTTGATCAGAATTATCTGTGTGAGATTTTCAGATACTTTCGAATATATCATATTCATAAAGGTCCTCAATTGGATATTTATCTCTTCATGGACAAGGAGAGAAAGACAAACAATAATTGGCTGGCAGTGATAGACTAACCACATTTATTTTTCTCAGTCTATGCTTTTTAAAATTTCATGCTTATTTTATCCATTAGACAAAAACCCATGAGGAAAAAGACCATGTTTTTGCTCACCATTTTATAAACTATGCCTAGTACAATGTTAAATGTACACACAAAAAAGCAGTTATAGTGGGAAGATGCAAAATCAAAGTTAAAAGTAGATAAGATTTTTTTAAATCAAATGTAAATATCAATGCAAATTTTTTAGTATCTCAAATAGATCCAACAATGGGAATAACCTTACATTTTGTGAGAGAGACTCATGGAAGATCAGTTCTCCAGATATAGCTAGAAGGTTCCCTGTTTTATGTACTAGAAACCAACTTGCTCAAATCTTATAGGTTCTATGCTGCCCTGTAATCCTGTGCCAGTAATACTCACTCATTTATATAATTTTCTAGAAAATTAAATAAAATAAAACACCTGTGGACTAAGTTCTGCCTCCAGAATTTATATGGTTACTGAATAATTTCTGTCAATTTGTTTTACTTTGTTGAATCTATCAGTTAGGACTTTCTAGCTGTCTTATAGAATTTTCTGTCTCATAGAGTGTTCTCTCAAATTCCCTTATGAGCGTGTTAAGTTAGTGTAATAATAACATGACATTTATTGAAGGTGACTATGTTTTAGGCACTATTTTAGGCATTTCACATACATCGACTTATTCAGTCTCTGCAACAATCCCACGAGGTAAGTACTGTGTTTAACATTTTACACATGAGAACACTGGGTTCAAAATTATCACATACCTTTTCAAAGTTATGCAACTTCCAAATTACAGAAACATAATTCAAAAATCATACCTAAGCTTATTTGATTCTAAAATCGATTATTTTAATCCTTTACCATATTGTGACTTATGATGTAATTTTTCATTATCTTGTGGAAAAATGCTTAATTGATATATGTAACCATAGTCAAACTCAAATTTTGATAAAATATAGATTTGTTGAGTATAAAACAGGTATAGTAATTTTTATTCTTCATTCCTCTAAATGTCATTTTTCTCAGATATTTAAAAATATTATTTCCTCAAGACGATCCTCAAAAATTTCAATAATGTAGTTCTTGCTGTGAAGTATTCACATCTCATTCAGCTCTATGATTACTTACCATAAAAGCCACTCGTATATGTATCCTTTTATATCCAACTGCTGTTTAGAAAATATTTAACAAGCAACTGCATTTAAATTATTTGACATAGCTGAGAATTCTATTAAGTATTCAGAGCTTTCAAATACAGGTAAAGAATTCTGAATAACAATTTGCCTATAATTTTCTTAGAATTCATTAAATATCAGAAGAGCAGCTTCATTAATTTATTAATTTTGCTTTTGTCTGCATTGTTACACATTTAAAGATGCCTGTTACTTCTCAAACACATATACAATCTGCCTGTGACTTGGGGATGCCAGGAAGTTGTATTATACCCAACATGTTTATACGTTACATAGAAAATATATAGGTATCATAAATTAAACCTTTGTTTGAGAACTTTATTAACACTGATCTTTATGTCTGGGACTATTTCACTAGTCTCATCTGCTTGCCCACCTTGTAGGATCAACCCCTTAGCTTTCTTTAATACTCCTACCATGCCCATCGCCCATGGTGCTTCCTCATCAACCACCACAACTAGGAAAACATATGCTTAGCTGCACAGTGGACTTATCTGGAGAACTTTAAAATGTACTGATGCCTGAACTTGACTCCTAGAGACTGCTTTGTTGGTGGACTCAGTCATTTTAACAACTTCTCAGATACATGTGGTATGTGACCAGGATTGAGAACCTCTGGACTTCAATCAGAGCAGGTCTTTTATTTGATTTACTTGTAGTGTTTACCCAAACACTTCTTCCAAATGTCAACCTCTACTTTTTTCAGAAATATGTTTAAAATCTATTGCAGAGTTTTATGCCTTTCATATGACACCATGGACATTAATCTATATAGTTCTAATACTCTTTGAGAAGTATGGTACTTAATGCTACGTATTTCCTTTCCTTACTGACCTCTTTGAGATCAGAGTTTATGACTTAATCTCTCTAGTCCTTATGTTTGTCATTTATAAAATAAGAATTGCAAAAAGGCTCATTGTGTTGATTAAGGGGGATCATCCATATGAAGTGTCAAAAACATAGTGAATGATCAATAAATATGTATTTAAGAAATGCCTTAAGTAGTAGAAAATAAGTATTTATCCTAGATGTAAGCAAGCCAAATTACTTGCTCCAGAAATAGTGTATGCTGTCATAAACAATAAAATAACTTCTTTTAATTTCTATAGTTTAGGACACTAAACTGGAATAGCTTCTGTGCATGTCAGTACCAACAGTTAACCAACATGCTGGTCAGTTCCACCGCCCCACTGAGTACATGTCCTCCTCTTTCTTCCCAGGCAACAACGCTTCCCTCCAGGTAACTCACCTGCAAGAAATATGCTCCTCACTCTGCTTAGGTCTGACACCATGGGCTGGTACACTTTTAGGCAGCTGCTCAAGTCACTGCATTTGTTACCTTGTCCCACACTTGAAGACATGCTAATCAACCCACTTGAGCTCCCAGATCTTTCCCTGGACTGCTTTCTGCTGAGTGTTTCCACCACTGTGTTTGGGCTCAAATTCTCTGGGATAAGCCACTCCTCTGTGAGGCTCCCTCACATCCTGGTTGGACTCCAAAATGATGCAGCTGGCCACACTCCCTTGAGGGTACTCCCCGAACCCCACACAGCTATCTTCCCATGGGATGCCCATGTGGATATGACATCACTTCTCAGAAACAGCTCCTCTCTCCAGTCAGCCTCCCTCACTCTTCTCAGCATGAACTCCTTATTTGGCTTGGCACCTTCTAACGGCCTTTGCACTGTGTCTTAGTCCTTGTGGGTTGCTATCACAGGATAACATAAACTGGGTGGCCTAGAAACTACAGAAAGTTTTTTTTCACACAGTTATAGGGAGTGGAAGTCTGAGATTAAGGTGCAGGCAGATTCAGTATCTGGTGATGGCCTTCCTCCTGGTACACAGACTGTTATCTCCTAATTATGTCTTCACATGGTAGAAGGGACAAGAGAGTTCTCTGGGATCACCTTTATAAAGAACTAATTTCATTAGTGGACTCTTCACGACCTAATCATCTCCCAAATGACCCACATCCAAATATCCTCACCTTAAGGATTAGCTTTCAACAGGCATATGAATTTTGAGGTCCATTAATATTCAGTCTATAGCTGACTGAAATGTTCAGAAAGGAACAGGGAAGAAAAAGAGCTTCATTTCTTTTTAAAAATACCATCTACTAGTATGTTTCTATCACAAAGTGATAGAAATATTATAATATTTTAATAGATAATAATAAAGAATAAACAATATTTTTCAGTACACATAATTTTTTGTATATATTTACTAGGAAAATTATGTGTACTGAAAAATATTGTTTATTCTTTAGAAATTTATGAATAGCCAAGACCAAGTGTATTTCTTTTTTCAGCCTGGAGCAGGGAAAATAAGATGTGAACCTGAAACACCTTGTAAAGGCAATAATGTTAACAAATAATAAATGCTGAGAATAATAGAATTAGCAAAATCACCAGTTTGCAAACATCAATGTAGCAATTGGTTTATTTTTCTTTGTTCTTATTTTTCTGTGAAATTTCAACATTTATTTGAGGTTCGGGGGTATATGCACAGGTTGGTTATGTGGGTATATTGCATGATGCTGAGGTTTGGGGTACAAATAATCCCATCACCTAGGTAGTGAGCATAGTATTCAACAGTTACTTGTCTCTATCTTTTCCTTCTTACTCTAGTAGTCCCCAGTGTCTGTTGTTTACATCTTCATGTCCATGTGTACTCAATGTTTGGCTCCAATTTATAAGTGAGAACATGATATATATGACTTTTTGTTCCTTCGTTTTCTCACATAGGATAAGGCCTCCAGTTACATTCATGTTCCTGCAAGGGCATGACTGCATTCTTTTTTATGGCTATGTAGTAATCCATGGTGTATATGTACCATATTTTCTTTCTTTCATTTTGGTCATGTTATATACCTAAGAGAGTGTTCATCTGTACCACATGACTTCTCCTGGGATTTAAGATGCTGATTTTCATTTTGAAAATGAAAATTTAATATCTTGCTCATGTCAGCCCCTAAATCTAAAGTCAAGTCAGACATCAAAAGCTAAGGAGATTTTTACCTTTAAAGCTAAAATTTTAGAAAAATTTTAGGGAGAAGAGTGCTTCCAGAATTGACTAAAGTTTCTAAATAATTTTATTTTAAAAGGAGCTTTCCATAATGCCATAATCAACAGAGAAAGGTTTATTCACTTAGGATAATGACCTCCAGCTGTATCCATATTTCTGCAAAGGACATGATTTCATTCTTTTTTATGGCTGCATAGAATTGCATGGTGTATACGTACCACATTTTCTTTAGACAATCCGCCATTGATGGACACCTAGGCTGATTCCATGTCTTTGCTATTGTGAATACTACTGTGATGACCATGAGTGCATATGTCCTTTTTGTATCATGATTTCTTTTCTTTTGGATCTATACCTAGTAATGAGACTGCTGGGTTGAATGGTGGTACTGCTTTCATTTCTTTGAGAAATCTCCAAACTGCTTTCCATAGTGGTTGAACTCATTTACATTCCCACCAACAGTGTATAAACATTCCCTTTTCCTACACCCTCACCAATGTCTGTTGTTTTCTTGACTTTTTAATAGCCATTCCAACTGATGCGAGATAGTATCTCATTATGGTTTTAATTTTTCTGATGATTAATGATGATGAGCATTTTTTTCATGTTTGTTGGTTGCTTGTGTATCTTCTTTTGAGAAGTGTCTGTTTGTCTTTTGACCATTTTTTTAAAAATTGAGTTATTTGCTTTTTGCTTGTTCAATTGTTTCAGTTCCTTATAGAGTCTGCATATTAGACCTTTGTCAGATTTTTATTCTTGATAGTTTCTTTTGCTGTGCAGAAGTTCTTTAGGTTAGTTAGGTCCCACTTGTCAATTTTTGTTGTTGCAATTGGTTTTAAGGACTTAGTCAGAACTTCTTTGCCAAGGCCCATGTACAGAATGGTGTTTTCTAGGTTTTCTTCTAGGATGTTTATAATTTAAGGTTTTATATTTAAATCTTGAATCCATATTGAGTTAATTTTGGTATATGGTGAAAGGTAGTGCTTCAGTTTTATTCTTCTGTATATGACTAGCCAGCTATCCCTGCGTCATTTGTTGAATAGGGAGCTTTTACCACATTGCTTATTTTTGTTGAATTTGTCAAAGATCAGGTGGCTGTAGGTGTGCATCCTTGATGGTTGACTTTCAGGGACTTGTTTACCAAATGAGTGGTCATTGATTGATTAAGAAGATTTAAAAACAGTTCTAAAGTTTACTGATTATCACAACTGTAGAACAGAATGGGAATTAAATAAAAATTTGTAATTCTGTATATGATTCTAATTGCTAACTTGGTCTAAGATGAATTAAAAGCCATAAACACATGAAACAGTTAAATATAATTATTTTATTTCAAGTCTGGCATAGCTAGTTTTCGTGGTGTATTTCTAATACATTTCTAATTGCTGAAAATTTCAAAGATTTTGAGACATTAAGGTAAACCAAAGTGGACTTCTATTTTAATACCATATTTTTATGTTATGTAATCATGTTGTTAGGATGACAAGCACACACCACCATGCCCAGATTGCTATTTTTCTGTAGAAATGACATCTCACTATGTTGCCCAGACTGGTCTTAAACTCCTGGGCTGAACCAGTCCTCCTCCCTCAGCCTCTCAAAGTGCTGAGATTATAGGCATGAGTCACAATGCCCAGCCTTAATCAGATTTTTTTTTTTTTTTTTTTTTAAGGATTCTCCTCCCCTCTGCTGTATTTCAGAGCTTGGGCAAAATCATTAATTTCTGTCGTATGATTCCAGATTTACAGAATAATTTCTATTGTAGACACATTAAAATTAAATTGAATATGAGAAGACACAGCAAATGATATTTGATGCATTACTGTGATGCATCTCAGTGTGTGGGTTTTTAATTTTGAAAATATTTTAAGACTGAGTTTTAGAAGAATAAAAATCATTTATTGCAGAAAAGAGCTTATCTCAAGATAGCATCTGTTTATGTGATTGTGATTACTTTTGTCAGAAACTGTGTAATTGACAATAATTTTCTTGCTAATCTAATTAAGCTATGAACAAATGATGCAAGAAATTGTGAAGAATTCTGGGTAGAGCCTTGAGCCCTTCTTGATAGATATTACTGATGGTACTAAGTTCACTGTTCTGTCATTATTTTATGCATTGGATGGTGAAGAAAGATTCGAAATATCATTTTTGCAGTAGTTCCATGTTTAAACTCCCAAACAGCCTACTGGTGATTTAAAATAAGAAAGTTTTTAATGTGTGATAATATGAAAAAAAAAAAAAAGAAAGAAAAACAGGAGGATGTAGGTAGCTGACAAACTAGCAGTGAATCAAGAACTGTGTCCTCACTGCATATGTCCCCCTGCCTCTGACTCTCAGGACCCCAGGTGTTTCTACCTGTCTTTAATGACGGGCTCTCATCCTTTTCTAAGAGCAAGTGAGTCTTGGGCTGAAAGGAAATAACAGAGTTCTGGCTCTGAAGCCAGTTGCCTTGGCACTAATCCTCATTTCTTTTGCATGCTTAAAAATAATCGCATTTTAAAAGCAAATATCTGTACATGCCTGGCAAGCAGAAGTATATGTGGAGAGACTACAGGTCAGGCTATTTAAAATCAAAAATGTTTCAGAAAATTTTAGATTCTGGATTATTGTATCTATGATTATTTTACTCAAATATCTGTAGATAAGCCCCTCCCCTTCTAGTCCTTTCCAGCCTCACCCTACTTGTACATTGCTTCAGTCATTTATTTGCAGTTAATTTACTTAACCATTCAATAAACATAAATTGAGGTTATACTTTTATATCTACCACAGTCCTAAATGCATCAGTAGTTTCCCAAATACCTGACATACTTCTCCATTTGATTTTTCCTAAGACTTCTTTCTCCTTTTTATGGCAGTTCACATGTTTTCATTCACAATTATTTCCATTCAAATATTTGATGTAAACTCCATAAGAGTGAATATCACGTCTACTATTTATTCCAGCTATGGCCACCACATACCCTAGTTTAAATTAGAGCTTTTCAGTACGCATTCATAGAATAAATTATTCAATGGAAAGATCTGTTTCATGTTCATTCCTTTCTTTTTATCAAGTTTAGGTATATGAGATTTTCCACAAATGTTGAATAGATAATTAGTTAATTAATGTATTCAAACTTTCTATTTTTCACCCAATAAACTTTGATTTTTTTTTTTAAATTTTTATTCAGATCATCTGTTGCTTATTTGCAGCTTTGCTCCATAGCCTCATACTTTTTCTGAAACACTTGCTCACCAGACCTGCCTGTGTTGTACTTGAACTCTATGTCTTCTATCATTACCCTCCCTCCTGGTAACCTACAGCTCCTCTCCTAACTATTCAAATTTCTGTATCTAACATTTTCTGTTCTGCCTCTTCCTAGTCCTGGCCAAGTCCTGGCTGGTAGCCTCTATTCACCCTGTGCTGAAACCCCTGGCCTCAGAAGGCTTGTCCTGTCCTAAATCTTGCTCCTGGGGCCCAAGTTTAAATAAGGTCACATGATAAAATTTTTTGATTTGAGATTTTGAATTGGTTAATTCTACATTGTTACTGTACTTAGCATTTTCCTTAAAATTCTTTTACCTCATTTGTTTCATTTGGAATGTCTATCGTTCTCACAAAAAGTTAAAAATCTGTGAAGGCTAGTGACCATGCTATATTTTTTTCTATTTTACATTTTCTCCCTGCAATCTGAGCATCTAGCTCAGTGTGTTATTTATGATAGTGACATGATGCATAGATAAAATAAAAACTAAGTAACAAAATAAGGAAAAATTTGTAAGATGTTTATTTATTATATAACAACTACTCTCAGAAATATGAATTATTTAAGAATCTATGTTCTTAGTGGCATCTACACTATTAAGTCAGTCTTGAGATATGAAATTAGACTCATGTGAGCCTTCCAAAACATCTGGGTCTTTTAAATTGAGTAGACTACTAATTTTAGATTTTGTACTAAAAATTTTTTAATAAAATTTCAACTAAGATGAAATTATCTGTAGGCCCTCAGCTATTATTGCTATATAATAGATGTAAAAGAAAGATATATAATGTAACTAAAGCATAATATTATTTTACATTTGTAAAGATCTTTAGAGTTTAATAATAATCATTAACTGCATTTCTCATTGAATCCTTAAAATACTACTGTGAGGTGAGTATATTATCTCCATTTTTAGGTATGGAGCTCATTTTAGGTATTTTAGGGATGTTAAACAGGCTTTTCCCAAAATAGAAAACCCAGACCTTTTGATACTACATTTAATACTTTTCCTAAATGAATACCTTGTCTCTTGTTTTGATGCTTAGAAGTATTTAATGAGCTAAACTTTATTTTCTTTTTTTAAAAAAAGAAACCTTAGAGTCCCTTATGTTTTTATCAGTAGGTGAAAGCTTGATACTAATATATGTTTAACTTGAATACATTCAGTTCTTGGTCTATTGTAAAAACTTAAAAAATAATTCTACAGTAAGTTTCTGAATTATGATAAAATCATGATGAATATCACAGGGGAGCTATTCCTATTTGAGCTCATGGCATGAGGGTAAAACAACTTACCAAGACAGTTGTAGATAAAGAAAGGTTTATTGAGAAAGTATGAAAATACATTGCAAGGGAGCAACGGGCAGGATCAGCAGAAGAGGAGCTGACTATGAGGAAACAAAGACTTGCTGGAGATTTTACAGGATAGTATTTATGCCGCATGCTGTAGAGGGCTTTGTGCAATACTGAGAACTCCAAGGTTGTAGTGAGCTAACTTGCAGTGTTTTTGTATCAGGCAAGGATCTGGTGATAACCGGACGCAGAAATATTGTGAGTTATTTGCGCTGGAGGGCTGTGTCCTGGGCCATGAAGTAAGGCAGACTTGTAGCTTATCTGCGTCTTCTTTTTGCTTTCCCCTGCTCCCACCAGTCTGACTTCCTTTCCTTAAGTAGGACATCACAATGAAGATTATGTAAAGGTAACAACCTGTGAAAGTCAAATCAAATATTAGAGCAGGAACAAACAGAGAATGCATCTAGACCCAGTGTGGTCAAATGACTTGCCCACGGGCATTCCATTCTCAGAGTCAATATTTGGAAATGAAGTTTACTTAACATGACACTTCTCTACACCATGTTAGAATTGATGAAAATATAAATATGTCTTAAACACTTTTTTACTTTAGGTGCTCCACACCTGCCTCTGTACATCTACTTGTCGGGGTCACATATTGTTGCTGACCATCTCTGCCAGTAGATGTCAGCACCACCTGCATATACTGACATTTTTATTAGGCTAACAGACACCTCATAAATAAAGGCAAGAAAGGATGGTTAAAACTCATGAGGTAAATCTGTTTCATCTATAATATATACAGTTAGCTTTCATGTGGATTTTCTAGTTACAAATTTTGATAATTTATCATTAAAATGTTAAATGCTTTTATCACTTGCCTATTACATATGTATGTCTGCATTTGTGCCCTTAACATTCAGTGTTTAAGGCATTTTTATGAATAAGACAGTAGAAGAAAAGGAAGAAAGTGATAGGTATTGGATCACGCAGCTTGTGGGGATACTGATATATAATATCTCCAATTAAAAAGTGAAATATCACAAATAAATTAGTCATCTTCCAACTTCGTGTGGCAGTTTCACCTTTAACATACTATTTTTTAAATCTATACCTTTCGTTAATAGAAAGAAAATTATGAATCATGATTTTACTAATTCATACATGTTAAGTGTTTGGCTAAATAAGGGAATGTACATGAAGTATAGTGATTTTTTTTTAAAGCAATCTCAAGGTTGCACATGCAAGTTTCAACATAGAGGCTTTGTAGGAAAAGGAGCTCAAACAATTTTATTACACCAGTGAATACAGATAACATGGAATTTTATACTAAAAGTAAATTTAGAGATTTTTCTAATCCATTTTCATATTATAGATCAGGAAATAAAGACCCTAAAAGGTTAAAGACTCTTTACAAATTTTCCAAATTCCCAAATTATGGTATCTAAAGGGACAGGGATTAGAATTTATTTCTCCTAGGTCTCTATCTGAGTCCATCCTTGTGCACTGAGCCTCAAGGCCAACATATTACCTGTTAGATGAATCATTCTATGTCATATTAAAAAGTATGACACAATCACTTCTTTTTCAAGAAAGTGTGTTTTTAGAATCAAGACCATGAATTGTATCTTATTAAAAGTTATTTAGTAGCAAATTATATTGCCTATTATTTTAATATTTATATTATAGGCACTCTATCACTTGTAAATAAATAAAATTGTATAGAACTAAATAAGGATACCTATTCTCTTAGGCAATCTGATTAATCAATCAATGAATCATTGAATAGATTTTCAATATTGTGTATAGAAGAACACACAAGGTCCTAAATTTGTAAAAACTTACGATTTAGTTGGGGAGATAGAATAGACTTATAAAAATTAATTGACTCTATAGAGCTGAGAAAAGCCCGATGAAAATAATTTGTGTTGGAATTTGTAAGGTGTTGGGAAAACCTTGACATGCCTAATAAATGAAGATAGGTGAGATTAACTTAGGATTTTTTAAAATAACAAGCATTTAAGTAGGTGAGAAGTGAAGAGAGAGAGGCAAATGAATTGTGAGACAACAAACCAATTGGAGAAAACCAACCTGAATTCTTCAGTTTGAGATGAGTGTTTCATGAGAAATAAAAATGAACACACATGCATACCTTAGATTATTTTATATTGTGTTTCTTACCTCATTCAAGAGCTAATGGTCCTTTTTTATAGAAATGTGGGTGCTTGCTTAGTTACCATTATTTTAAAAATAATTTCAATAAATAAATGGCATATTAAATAAATTGCCTGATGTCCCAAAGCAAAGGCATTACAACTATTTGAAGCATCAACATTTTTAGCCCCTGCAAACTTCTTTCAGGCTGAAAGCTTAGTTCAGTAAAATAAATTTAAAATTTCAAAGTCCCATACATATATTTGTAGAAACCCACACATAATGCAAATGAGAGAGGAATTGATTAGTAGCATATGTAAAAAAGACCTATGAGATAATTGTGTGTGTGGCTGCCAACAGAATAAATTTGATATAAATATCATATTTTGAAAAATGAGAATTTATATCTTGCAAAATAAACTTACATCATTTGATGTCTGCCTTTAGGTAAATCTTATAATTTTATGTTTCAAATAGATAATATTTGCTTTACTGATTTTAAATCCCAATTGGAACTTCTATCTGACTCCATGTCATCAGCATTGAGGTAGTATTTATACAGAAGATTCTTTTGAAAACTTGAGAAATAATTTGACATTAATTATCAATGAAATTTTTGAAAAATACTGCGAATGAAGACACGCCATTCTGGGAGACATCATGAAATATTTTTTCCCTCAAAATATTACTAGATTCAGAAATAAATTAAATTGAATTCCTTAAGCTTGGATGTCTACCTTAGCTTTTCAAAGGGAATAATAGAAACTAAACAGACTAGTGAGTGGGTGTCTTTCTGTATGTGGGTGTAATTGGAAAGCCTTTTAGAAGCACTTTGCATAAGCAATTTTTTAAAAAATGTAATGCTTTTCAATTATTACTAAAAACTGGAAGACATGAAGAAAAGAAAATTTTCAGGAACCAAGATGGCAAGTGAAGATCTGAAGGCAAATTATCTGACATTAAAGAAAAATATGAATCAGCTAAAATTTCATTAAAAATTTAATTGCATTTAAATTATTGGCTCTTGTATAAACCAGCCTTTCATAAACTAAAGAAAAATAATAAAATGTAATATGGATTTTTATGGTAATACCAGTTCTTTGCATGAACTATTTGAGTGTGATTCATCTAGTCTATCCAACAGTTTTGAGAGCTTGGCAAGTGTTTCTTAGTGTACTCAGCTGCAGGAAAATTTCTTATAGTTTTTTCACTTGGAGAAAAATGTATGATGATGTGCTTCCAATAAATAGACTATATTCAAAAGGAGAATTAAGAAATAAATGGTCTTCAGGTGATCCATGTGAAAATTATAGCAAACAGTGCTAAGGAGTCTGAAAGGTGAGAAAAATATATACTTTTATATATACTTTTATAATCTGTTAGTGACATTTCTCTCAGATAAGTTCATAAGACTGCATTGTCAGAAAATAGGAGGTAGAAGTGAAAGAGGGTGTGAAATAGAAAAAGAAATAAATAATATTAATTGAGGGGAAGAAACTATTCCATGAAGAGAACAGAGGTATCAGGAAATTAAAATACTTGTTTAATGTAGCTTAATGTAGGATGTCATATATCTGTAATTTCCTTAAACAATCAGAAAGTTTTTATTCAAGCTACCACTAGGACATTTTATCCTAAATTTAATTACTCTTCAACTATTATCCTAGTAGGCATGTAGACACAGCATTATTTAAACGATTATAAATGCACTCACACCTTTTATTTGGTGATGAAATAGAGACACATTTAGGAAGCATTCTAATTCACAAAACGAAAAAGCTAGTAAGTTCTTCAACCTGTGGAATGGAGAAAGCCATTATTAGATTTAGGCATTTTTTGGGAGAAATAACCAGAAAAAATTTAAAAAGACAAAATTGCAGTAGCAGATTTAGACTTTCTCCCTTTTTCCTCCACATTCTTCTACTTTAGCTACTTTCCCCTTCTTTTTATTATTTTTCCCATTGATTCCACACTACTCACCTGACAGATTCTACAGACTCCCTATTGCATGGAGAAACTAGATTTTCTGTGTTTGTGCACCCACGTATTTGTGTGCTGTGTGTCTCAGGAGCCTGAGAATTTTCTAGATTCACAAGGATTTGTTCTGTAGCATAAAGTTGATTCTTATAAACTACAAAAAGGATGTCAGTCCAAAAGTTTAATTCTAATTTTTGCTCTAGAATTTATAAAGTGTAAGTACCCCCCTCCAATTAATTGATTATGATTTTCACATAGCAGTTTCCATTAATCTGAAAAGGTATAAAATAATACAAGACATCACACAACTTCCGCTTCTGGGAAAAGATGGTGAAGACTCACATTTTCTGCTCCTCTCCTCAAAATATGCTAAAAGAACCTGGAAATAAATAATGATGAAAGGACCCTGAAATTTAAAAAGAAGAAAAGAGGTTGATTTGAGGCCTTGGGACCTGAGAAACAAAATACAGTGAGTTTTCTAGGTTGTCTTTTTTTTTTTCCTTTAATTTTCCTTATGCTCTGAGCTAGGTACCAAACAGGCATGCAACCCAGAACCACCAGCCACCTGTTTATCCTTCCTTTCAGCTGGTGATTTTGTCTAAAAATTCAGTAAGAAAGATGAAGCTATCAGATACAAATCTCTTATATTTCCACTATCAAGTACAAATATACTACACTCACACCTGCTGTCTCCTCCTTCTTTCCTGTTACGATGTAGGACAATATTAGCAGAGACCGCCCCCTCCACCTGAACTGTACAGCCAGTTCCCTCTCACCTTTTCAAGGAATTCAAGCCCATTCATATACTCTTCCCAGCATCACTATTTTTGCCCTCACAGCTGCTGAACTGTTAGCATATAAACAAATTTTAGCATCTCCTGCTAAAATTTGTCTTAAAAAATAATTCTTGAATCCATAGTCCCATCTACAAATCTGATCATGGAGTATTTCACTGCTTTATTTTCTGTTCACCTTTATAACCTAATTCTAGGAGAAAATTGTATTTGTCATTCCCACTTTATTATTTACTCATCAGTTCTTGTTCTGTTTTTGTTTATATATTATTCTCTTTTTGCTTGGAATTTATATATTTTTCTGTTCTTTCGGTGATTAACTTTATGCTTCTAAGCATCTAAAGTCAGGCAATATATTCTAAATACACATGTGGACAATAGAACTCAGCACACTTCAAGGTGTCATTGTCCCTTTCTCAACTTACATGCCACAATTGAACCATATTTTAGTCTTATCATTTGTTATTCTTATAAACTATCTTTATGATTATGCTAGTATTATATTAATAAAAGAAAGTGTTTTCTTCCATTACTAAACATTTGCTTTTTAATTTTATCATTCTTTCTTGTATTTCAGACAATTTCTCTTATTCCTTAAGTAAAGTCTATGATGTTTCCATAACATCTGTCATAATTTTCCTAAAATAATTCTATCTGCTACTAGTTATTTAATATATGTTGTTCTTGCTAGATTTTAAGCTCAATAAAAGCAGGCCCATATTTGTTTTCTCTACTATTTGTTACACTTGGCAGAGATTCTAGTAGTGTGTTAGTTTTTGGGTGACATTTGATGGAATAAACATATTTTAATAAAAAATTTTCGCTTCTGCTTTTCTTTATATTGCAAAAGATAATTTCCTCTCATGCCATAATTCTAGTTAGCCAACAAAGTCTCTAAATCTACCTTGAGTCAAGAAAAAGATGAGTTAGAGACAGGAGGAAAGTGGAGGGTACAGAAAGAAAGAAAGAGAATATCAATGTATGGAAAGGAGAGAATTATAATTTTATTTAAGTCTGGTAACAATTTTTTTTTTCTGTTTTGTTTTGTTTTTGCCATTGAAATGATCAGTTCCTATGGCTGTACCTTGCCAATAGAATATACTTAATTCATACTTCCTGAATGATTAGAGGAATAAAAGACTATAAATTCCTCTGTAAGTAACAGAACTTTTAATTATTTTGGAAAAGGCACAATTACCTGAATCTTACATGCCAGACAAAGACTATGCCATAGTATTTGTTGGAGTGGTTGCTTAAGGAATTTGAAATACAAACATCATCCAGAGACTATTTAGAGAAATATTTATTAAAAGGCAGTTAGGGATTAGTTTAATCTGGCAGTTTGAGAATATATTAATATTCATCAATTTATTTGACCTATATTTCCTATCTTAATTTGAAAAGAAAAATAAACTTTGACTTTTTCTCTCTTGCTTTTTCACAATCTGTAACCTATTATTTGCTTTACCTGTGGTTTGCTATTCTGTTAATTCTGGGCCTGATTATCTAGTTTCCCTTACATTAAGTTGATTATGCGTATGTTTGAATATAATTCTGCATAATTTGTGATCTATTTTTGTTTGTTCTCAACAATATGATAAATTCCTAGAAATCAGGTCTTACTAAACTTTCATCTTCAAATAATGTCCTGCTTTCCTCAGCCTTGAGCAACATCTTGCACATGGCACATGTTCAGCAAATTCAGTGACTCAAATTATTTTGCTTTAATACAGCCTCATTCTAATACATTATCATTTCTCTGTTTTCAAATTGGAAATTTGGTGCCAAGTTTATATACAGTCCATTGGAGATATGTTTCCAATTTCTGGGTGAGAAATTGGATCAAGGAAAATGTAACGCTTTAGTATTCTGGTTCCTTAATGTCATTGATTTTATAATCCAAGAATTTCTAAATTACTTTAAAGTACTAGTAAAACATTTTCTGTTTAAAAGAAATTTTGTTGAAATAGAATTAGTAAGATAAGGGCTAGAAGTGATGTTAGCAAGGTGTTAGAATAGGAGTTTTCAGCCCTCATCACCCCTTCTTCCCACCAACACACACAAATTGATTTCAACAATCACCCATGGATAAAAGTACCTCTGTGGGAACTCAGGAGAGGTTGCAGCACACAGCTGGAGTATATAATCCCAGAATATGGCACCTTAAGTAGGCTAAGAAGTAGAGTTTCACTTTACCTGAATCACCCCTCCCTTGAGGTTGCACAGGTCAGCGTTAAGAGAGACCCCTTTGGCCCGTGATTCCTCTCCCAGAAGACAGTGAGAGAATAGTGAGCAGAACACTGCCCAAGAACCCTACTTCTTTCTCTCCTCATCCAGATCACTGAGGGGATCAGAGGGAAGAATAGTCTGTGGACAGATAAGAGCAGGGAAAAGGGGAGGGGGGCTCATAGCAACGGAGACAGAGATTTCAGCAAAGGGCTGTAGTTTCTGCTAACCATCTGTAAACTCCACCAGAAAGCCTGCCCACAAAGCTCACAGGATGGATCTCTCTGAGAACACATCCAGACAGCTCACTGCACTTCCAGCATTTCTCATATCCCTCCTAGCCCCACCCACCACTTCTGCTGGATTGGAGAAGATGCATAACCTTGAGCATTTCAGAGAATAATCCTGGGGAAAATAAATAAAAAGCTCTCCGCACCGATTTGACTTTTCAGGATCAAGAGAAGACATAGAGTCCTGAGTTCTCCCCAGGAGGGAACCAAGAGGATTAGTGTGAAAAGGCCTGAAAGGGCCCAGAAACCTTAGTGCGGCTGACGGGTGAAGTAATTTGTCTCCTGAAGCCAGTCAATAAAGACTGGAGGTGGTGACTACTTCTTCAAATGTAAAGATAGAAAGGTCAGAATTCAAGGAACACAAAAAAATTAACGAAACAGGGCACCATCAAAGAAAACACATAATTTTTCAGTAACCAATCCCAAAGAAACAGAAATCTACAAATGTCCTGAAAAATAATTTAAAATCATTGTTTTAAGGAAGCTCAGCAAGCTACAAGAGAATATAAATAAACAATTCAATGTTTTCAGGAAAACAATACATGAACAAAACAATAAGTTTAACAGAGATAAAAATCATAAAAAGAACAAACGGAAAATCTGGAGCTCATTAATACAATAAATGAAATGAAAAGATGCAGAAAGTTTCAATAGGAAACTCAAAAAAGAATAAAAGAACTTTACTTTAAATGTAAATAAATTAAATTCTCCAAACAAAATAAAGACTGTGGCTGAATGGATTTTTTAAAAACAAGATCTAGCAATATGTTGCCTACAAAAATAAAAATAAAAAAATAAAAGAATCTGTGAACTCAAAGACAGGTCATTGCAATTATCCAGAGGAGGAGAAAGGAAAAAAGAATGACAAGTGAAAGTATGGGATTTATGGTACACCATCAAATGAACCAAAATAGAGATTATAACAGTTCCGGGAGGAGAAAAGAGCAAGAAATGAGAAGAAAGTTCATGAAAAGAAATTGTGTCTGAAACCTTCCCAAATCTTGGAATGATAGGAATATCCAGATTAACAAAGCTCTAAGGTTCCCAAACATGTAACCTCTCCCTTGAATTGTATCAAGACACATCATAATCAAATTTTCAAAAGTTAAAGATACAGAAGGAATTTTTGAAAGCAGCAAGAGAAAAACAACTCATCACATACAAGCGAACATGCATAAGACTATCATTGAGTTTTTCAGCAGGAGAGATTGAGACAGAATTTTCAAAGTACTAAAAGAAAAAAAATTGTCAACCAACACTCATTAAAATTGCCTTTCAGAAATGAAGGTGAGATAAAAACTTGCCCAGGCAAACAAAAACTGAACGAGTGCATAAATAGTATACCTGCTTTTCAAAAGTGTTAAAGGGAGTTTTTCACATTGAAATAAAACAATGCTATTACTAGTATGTAAACAAGAAAGTATAAAGCTAATTAGTAAAAGTAAACATATATTCAAATTCAGAATACTCTACTATTGTAATACTGGTGCATAAATCGCTTTAAACTCTTTTATAAAAGTTAAAAGAACAAAAGTATTTCTAAAATCTATAATTACAATAATATTTAATTATCGATTATATGTACAATATAAAACAATGTATACAGTATGAAACAATGTAAGCTGAAATCAATAACATAAAACGTGGGGATAGAGTAGTAAGAGCTTAGAGTTTTTACATGTGATTAAATTCAGTTCTTAGCCAAAAATAGCCTGTTAACAACTATAAAACATTTTATGTAAGCCATACAGTTAAAATAAAAAGCCTCTAGTAGATTTACAGATATACAATAGATCAAGAGAAATAAAGAAAAGCATATCACTTCTGAAAATCATTGAATCACAAAGGAATATACCACGAGAAAACAGAACAAAGTAATTACAAAACAATCAGAATAAAATAATAAATGACAATAGTAAGTTCTTACCCATAAATAATTAGATGCTGCTTGACTTATGATGAAGTTTCATCCCAACAAATGTATCACAAGTTGAAAATAATGTCAAGTAGCATGTGATACATCTAACCTACTAAACATAATAGCTTAGCATAGCCTACCTTAAACATGTTCAGAACACTTAGCCTACAGTTGGGAAAAATCTTCAAGCACAAAGCCTGTTTTATCTATTTTATAATAAATGTTGGTTATCTCATGTAATTTATTTAATTATTTACTGAAAGTGAAAAACAGAATGCTTGCATGGGTACTTGAAGTATAATTTCCACTGAATGTGTCTAGCTTTGGTATCATAAAATAAATAAATTATGGATCTACGATTGTGAGTTCAGGACCATATGTGCTTTAAATGTAAATAAATTCTCCAAGCAAAATAAATACAGTGGCTGAATGGATTTTTTGAAAACAAGAACCAGCAATATGCTGCCTAGAAAAATAAAAATAAAAAAATAAAAAAACAAAAATTTACTTTAGGATTAATAGACTGAATGTAAAAGGATAGAAAAAGATATTTCATGCAAATAGTAATCAAAAGAGAGCAGGGTAAACATAGTTATATTAGAAAAAAATAGTCTTTAAGTCTAAATCTGTAGAAGGAGACAAATAAATTCATCATAAAATGATAAATGGGTTATCAGGAAGCTATAACATTGTTTCGTATTACATACACCCAACATTGGAGAACCAAAATATTTAAAGCAAATACTAACAGAATTGAAAGGAGAGATCGATAGCAATGCAATAATAGTAAGTGACTTCAATACCCCACTTTCAACAACAGATAGATCATTCAAACAGAAAATTGATAAGGAAACAACAGATTTAAATAACATAGACAAGATGGACTTAACAGACATGTATAAAACATTCTATCCAACAGCAGCAGAATATACAGTCAAGCAACTTGGAACATTCTCCAACGATATGTTGGGCTACGAAAGATTGAAACTACACCAATTATCTTTTCTCACTACAATGGTATGAAACTAAAAATCAATAACTGGAGAAAAATTACAAAATTCGCAAATTTGTGGAAATAAAATACTACACTTCAGAACAACCAATGGGTCAAAATAAATTAAAACAGAAATAAAAGTACCTTGAGACCAATAAAAGTGATAATAAAACAGTAGAACTTATGAGACACAGGAAAAGCAGTTCTAAGAAGAAAGTTTATAGCAATAAATGCCTGTGTTAAGAAAAAAGAAAAGTCTTAGGTAAGCCTAACTTCACTCCTCAAAGAATAAGAAAAAAGTTTACACCATGGAATACTATGCAGCCATAAAAAAGGATGAGTTTGTGTCCTTTGTTGGGACATGAATGCAGCTGGAAACCATCATTCTCAGCAAACTATCGCAAGAACAGCAAACCAAACACCGCATGTTCTCACTCATAGGTGGGAACTGAACAATGAGATCACTTGGATTCAGAAAGGGGAACATCATACACCAGGGCCTATCATGGGGAGGGGGGAGGGGGGAGAAATTGCATTGGGAGTTATACCTGATGCAAATGACGAGTTGATGGGTGCTGACGAGTTGATGTGTGCAGCACACCAACATGGCACAAGTATACATATGTAACAAACCTGCACGTTGTGCACATGTACCCTAGAACTTAAAGTATAATAATAATAAAAAAAGAAAAGAAAAAAAGAAAAAAGTTTATAAACTAAGCCTGAGTGAGCAAAAATAAGTAAATAATAAATATTCAAGCAGTAATAAATGAAATAGAGACTAGATAAACAATAGAAAAGTTCAGCAAAATTGAGGGGTTTTTTGCAAATATTATCAAAATTTTACTTAGGCTAACTCTAAGTAAGTATTTTAAAAAGACTCAGGTAAATAAGATTCTAAATGAAAGGTAAGACTTTTAACTGATACGAGAGAGAGAGAGGATCATGAGATATTATGAACAGATTATGTTCTATCACACTGGATAATCTAGTGAAACAGAAAAACCCCTAGAAACATAGTCTTCCAAGACTAAACCAAAAAGAAATAGAAAGTCTGAACCAATCAATATGGGTAAAGAGATTGATCCAGTAAGCAAAACTTCCCAACAAAGAAAAGCCTAGGACCCAATGGCTTCCCAAGTGAATTCTATCAAACATTTAAAGAAGAATTAACACCAAACCTCCTTGAGCTTTTCCCAAAACTTGAATAAGAGGGAATACTTCCAAACTTATTTTATGGGGCTAGTATTACTTTAATACCAAAGCCAGATTTCTTTTTCTACAAGAAAAGGAAACTACTGGTCAGTATCTCTGATAAACATAGATGGAAAAATCAACAACAATATTCTAGCGAACTAAACTCAGCAGCGCAGTAAAAGAAGCATTACCATGATCAAGTGGACTTTACTCCTGGGCTGCAAGGATGGTTCAACACATCAAAATAAATACATTTTATATACCATGTTAACAGAATGAAGATTTAAATCTTTTAATTATCTCAATCAATTTAGAACAAGCATTTTCCAAATTTCAACATCTTTAATTATAAAAACTCATCATATTAGGTACAGAAAAATATACGTTAACACACTAATGACTATGTATGACAAACCCACAGCTATCATCTTACACTATGGTGCAAAGTTAAAAGACTTTTGTCTCAGATCAGGAACAAGACAAGAATGCCCACTCTAACCACTTCTATTCAATATAGGGCTGCAAGTCATACTCAGAGCTAAAAGGCAGGAAAAAGATAAAAGTTATTCAGATCAGAAAGGAAGTAGTAAAATTGCCTCTGTTTGCAAATGGTATTATGTTATTTATAAAATAACCTAGGCCGTGTTACCTATGTAACACACCTGCACATCCTGCACATGTACCCTGAGACATAAAATAAAATAAATTTAAATTAAATTAAATAACTGGGCAAAGACATGAATGGATAATTCTCCAAAGAAGAAGACATGCAAATAGCCAACAAGTATATAGAAAGGTGCTCATTAGCACTAATCATTAGAGAAACGTGTATCAAAACTACAGTGAGAAATCACATCACACCCATTAGAGTGGGTATTACCAAAAAGACAAAAGGTAAGTGTTGGTTCAGATGTGGAGAAATGGAAATATTTGTACACTGTTGGTGGGAATGTAAATTGGCATAGCTATTATGGAAAATGGTGTGGAGGTTCCTTAAAAAATTAAAAATAGAAACAACATCTCTAGCAATTCTACTTCTGAATATATATCCAAAGGAAATGAAATCAGAATCTCAAAATGAGATCTGTACTCATGTTCATTGGAGCTTTATTTGCAATAGGCAAAATATGGAAACAACCTAAATGCCCATCAACAGACGAAAAGATAAAAAAGATGGTATAGATACACAATGGAATATTATTCAACCTTAGAAAGGAAGAAAATTCTGCCACTGGCGATACCATGGATAAAACTGAAAAACATAATGAGAAATGAAATAAACCAGATACAAAAAGTCAAATATTGCATTATCTCACTTACAAATGAAATCCAAAAAGTCAAATTCATAGAAGCAGAGAGTAGAATTGCAGTTGCCAGGGGTTAGGAGGTGGGATGAAGATGAAGAGCTAGTGATCAAGTAAAGAAAGTTTCAGTTATTAGTTTTGGAGATTTAATGTAGAGACTTTAAATCTATCCTATGACTGTATGTACTATGTAGACTATCTATACTACCACTATGACTATAACTAATAATACTGTACTGTATATTTGAAATTTACTAAGAGAGTAGTTCTTATGTATTCTCTTCCAAAAAATAAGGTACCTATGTGAGGCAATATGTGTTAATTAATTTGATCCTGATAATTATTTCACAATGTATACTTATATCAAAACATCACATTATATGCCTTACTATGATACAATTCTTATTTGTCAATTATAGTTCAATAAAGCTGGAAGAAAAGATGGGGGCTAATATAATAAAATTCTGTGATTTGCTTCTATTTGAATTGGAAATGCAGTTGGCAGCCCATGGAACGTCGCTATCTTCTGTTTAATATCCTTGGAATAGTTTTATGTTGAAGAATAGTGATTTATTTAAAAATTATTAAATTACCCACTATTTTTAAATCATATTTTAATATAATCCTGAGTCAGAGGCCTAATGTTACTTTACATTTTCATATTGATCCCTGTAAGTAATCTACTGCAATTAGTGTTTTCATCCAAGCTCTCATACAACTCTAATGCTATCAATCATAATTTCATCTATTGAACTTCTTTGAATGTAGTTTTGATCAAAAGAATGCATAGTTAGTAGTATGATGTAGATTATGTTGGTATAGATTCAGTTTCAAAGAAATGTGTTGAATCGATGCTATCTTCCAAACAGTTTCACTATATTATCTTATTTTATTTTATAACAATTTGACCAGGTTTTCTTGGGAGCACTCAGTAACTCTGTCCTTTCTTTCCAGCATGCAAGCTGGAAACATTTCATGACTTCATTTTTTAAAATCACCAGAATTTCAAAACATATACTTTTGTTTTATAAAAATAAACATTTGAAACAATATTAAAATAATACAGTGCACTTTTAATAATTATTTTGATTTTTCATTGTATAATAAACTTTATCATATTTTCATCAGACCACTCTTTTAGATCAGTATACAACTCGATAAAATGCCATATTCCTCTGAATTATGTAAAATAATCACAATTTACAGAGAAAATATTTATTAATTTTGTACTTATTAATTTTATGTTTACTTTATATTTATTAATTTTTTTGTAAAAGGATATAATTTTCACAACCTGAAAATTCAACATGTAAAACAATAATTTTGTTTATTTTTCCATCACTGAATATAATTTTCATCTGAAATCTCCAATATATCAGATATTAAAATTTTAATCTAGGTAAATGCAGAGTAAACTAAGACATATCAGGTTATTTTCCTCATTTGATTCAGGGTTTGCTTAGTCAACTTAGGGATATCTCCAGTATATTTCTAGAGTTTTGATCCAGACTCTCAAATAAAATCTTGTATCTAATTATTAATAATATGTTTAATAATGTGTAATGTAAAATAGGGCTATAATCCAACTTGGCCATTTAAACAGGATTGCCTTTTAGGGACTAAAAACTCTTTGCTGTAATAAAGTAGTAGCTTATAAAATGGTTGTTCTCTGGTCATAAAGAACTGTTATCATTTATAAAACATGTAAGTCGTGTTGTAGTCAGAAAGGGAAAAATTGTTAGGGGAGATGAGTAACAAAGGCAGGCTTTAGTAAAAGATTTTTTTTGAAGTATATAAGCACTTATTCCATCAAAAAGTTGCTTTCCATCTATTTAAATGTTACTGAACATATAATTGTCCTATTAGAATTTTCTGTTTTTAATGTCAGTTTATCTCAGTAGTTGAGGTTTTGGGACAATTTAATTCTTCCTCTAAAGCAGTGGCTCTCAACTGGGGATGATTTTTCTCCTAGGAGACATGAGCTTAGAGATGTTTCCAAGTGTGTTCTGAGGAGGAGAAATGATCATCACTGAGAACCATGGCACTTAAGGTACATCCCTAAGAGCATTGGTCAATGTTCTTATTTCCAGTACTTTTTACAGTATAGGAAAGAAGACTATTATTAGTAGCATCAGTAGTTGGATACAAACAACTGCAATTTACCTTAGATATGCAAATGTTTACGTAATTTGTCATTGCAAATATGGTGAAATATTCCCAGGCTAGGTTCCAAAGGGGGAATAAGGTGGATGGTTTTTCTGCTATTCTGTGATATTTTCAGTGTCTAAATTACACTACAGAAGAAAGCTGAAAGTTTTTAAAGATATTAATTTTTTGTCATATTCTCATTTTATTTAGCGTTATGATTTGCCTAGTGTGATGGTTAATATTGAGTGTCAATTTGACTGGATTGAAGGATGCAAAGTTTTGTTCATGGGTGTGTCTGTGAGAATGTTGCCAAAGGAGATTAACATTTGAGTCGGTGGACTGGGAAAGACAGACCCACTCTCAATCTGGGTGGGCACCATCCAATCAGCTGCCAGTGTAGCTAGAATGAAGCACGCAGAGAGAAGTAGAAAGACCAAACTTGCTGAGCCTTCCGGTCTTCATCTTTCTCCCGTGCTGGATGCTTCCTGCTCTCAAACATCAGACTCCAGGCTCTTTGGCTTTTGTACTCTTGGGCTTACACTAGTGGTTTGCCAGAGGCTGTCTGGCCTTTGGCCACAGACTAGAGGCTGTACTGTCGGCTTCCCTGCTTTTCTTTTCTTTTTATTTTTTTATTCTTAGTGGTGATTAGACAATTTATTTAATATGTTGGGTAATTAGAAAAAGCTTTATCTTTTTATCATACAATGAACTAAAAATTTTGAGATGGATTATAGACACAAATATAAAAAACCATAATTATTAATAGCATAATATTTTTATAATCTTACACTAAAGGAGGCTTTACCAAGAAAAGGATGAAACCCAGAATTCACAAGGATTGATGTATATTTTAAAAATGGAAGCTTTTGTACACCAGCAAAAGTCACTATAAACACATTCAAAAAGACAAATGATAAAAAAGAAAAAAATTTGCAACACCTAAAACATAAGAACGGTTAATATTCATAATGTATAAAAACCAAAGATCAATATGAAAAACACAGCCTATCTGATAGAAAAAAAGAACAGGGATATGAATAGGCAATTTACATACAAAGGGCAAACATATGAAAAGGTGATGAACCTCACTAACAAGGAGATGCAAATTCAATCAATAATGAGATGGCATTTTTCCCATATTAAATTGTCAAAAATTACAAAGACTGTTGCTCCGTTCCTACAAACCTGGATATTACCCTGCTTTTCTTTAACTCTTTTAGTATCTGCACTGAGCATCCATAAGAGTGCTTGGCCGCCTTGTCTTGGCATTAATAAAAATGACAAGTAAAAGGAGAAAATAGAATTGGAATGCTCAGTTCTCTAGCATGAGGAATATTTCTTTACCAAAGACATAAAAGATAAAATTGATTTTCAACGACTATAAATGGTGTTTTTCTCCAGTTCATAAAGTACTGATTTTTCACAATTTACCACATGTCTAAAAGATCATGATTTTAGAAACCTTTGTCATCTCCTTTAAGAAAGGGTAACTTGATTTGTGTGAAGCTGTTTTTTATTATTTCCTGAACATAAATATGACAAATCGAAATGCTTAGAAATTCCTTTCCCTTACAGTCTTTTGAGTTAAAAATGTCATGGATTATTAAATATAAATGGACAAATATGACTCTATCTTTAAAAATAAGCTGCAGCCTCACTTTACCCTTAAACATAAAGACTGCATATTTACAAGTCTTATTTTTACAAACATTTTTATATCAGGTGATTCGAGGAACAGCTTCTTACTTATAGACTCGTTTAATCTTTATAATCTCTCCCCAGTAGACTTCAAAGACCTTACAAGTATGCAAATCTCATTTATTTTTCAGTTTGCTGTGCTCTTGGTAAAATACCCTCCAGGCAAAAGTACAATCAAATGGCAGTAGTTTAAAATAGTTTGTTTAAAAAAAGGACCAGCAGCGAAAATCAAACCCTAACAAACTAAATAAAATAGCAAAAAAAAAAAAAAAAAAAAAATGACAACTATAATTTTGCTAGCCTAGGAAGGCATGGTGTTAAAATGGCTACAACAAAATTTGCTTAGTTGGACAAATAGCACTTTAAGAGACAACGCAGCATCTGAATAGCAAGGAATGGAACTATTTAAGGAAAAATCCACCATAATCGGTAATACTTTCTTCTGAGGGTCATCTCTTTGTGGCCACCCTAAGTAGCCTCCTTATAATACATTTAATTCCAGGAGTTCTGAATCCCCTAAGAAATTCACAGATGTCTATCTCTGAAAGAACATGTAAGTCTCAAGACACTAGGCACTGTGTATATTTGGAACCCTGGTTTATTCTGAACCATCTCTTTCATTCTTTCTGCGTGATATGTTCAGGAACAACTGCTTGTGTGAGCCAGTATAACACCCTCTATCTGCACACTACCACAAAATTTAATTGCTTATAATCAAGACTATAGATATAATTCAAAGATCAATTGGTAAGGTCCAGTCCTGTAATGAGTGCACCTTACCACTCATTACTCTTAAGTGGACTTATTCTGTATGACAGACAGTAGATAGGAACTTGCTTTCTCTGTTGCTGCATAATACAAAACTATTATGTCTATAAAAAGTTAGAGGTCTTAGTTTCATGTCTGCAGTTTTAAAACATAAACCATTAACATCTTCAATGTCCTTCTTCTTGCCAGGCTGTATCAAAAGTGGAGAGAAGTGGTGCCCGTTAGGGAAAGTGGGTGACACACTAAGATGAAACAAGGAAGTGGACAGGAAGAAGGAATGCAGCATCAAAGCATTGTTACTGGGGAGCTCTGCTGTGCTGAGAGGTGACCATGGCAACAAGGGAACTGAGATGATGAGAGAAAACAACATGCTCCAACAATGTGAGCTCCTTTGTCTCTTATCAGAACACTTGATAGCTTTCAGAGTTGAGACATCCAAGTTCCGTATTGTGTTTTCTTGCTCCAGGAAGCAAATGGCTTTGGCAGGATCATAATCAAAGAATACTCAGAAAGTGGCTAAAATATGCAGTGCTGTCTATTATAGCCTGCTGGACTTCTTCTCTTGGATATTTTATTCAACCTATTTCAAATTACTGTCCATATGAACATACCTGAAAGCTAAGGGGTAGCCCAGTGCATTGGAAGCGACGCTACTGGGGAGAGCAGGTGGCTCCGTCTGCATTAGCCTGTTTGCTGACGTGGTTGGAAGCAATCCCACACAGCTGTTTCAGGGAATGATGGCTCCATTCCTTATTAATTACTTAGTCTTCCTATCTGCCTCATTGGTTAGTCCAGTTCTCTGAAGTACTCTAGAGAGGAAGATGAAAAGTCTAATGTACTTTCTGCAGAGAGAAAATACAGTTCAGGAAACACTGACTTCACTAAGGCCATTTTATAAAGAGAGTGCTTAGTATAGAGATAAATTTTTGATATGTCTTGGTGTTGACAGTTTTTTGGAAAAGAATGAGGCATACACATGCACACACACTATCATGGGAAAATTTTCTTAAGAATACTCCAGAGAGTATGTAGTCAAATAACATAATTACACATTTAAATTGTGCTGAGACTTTTGACATCACTTGTTTTCATACATGTGATGAGACAGCAGATTTTTAGGTCTAACACCAATAGGATACAATTTATTTTTAATTAGAGGGGATGATAATGTTCCCCGATGGTGATGATCAACCCAATGATGTTTCTAATGTTGGGTTATTTCAAAAATGTAATTTTTAGGTTGGTAAATATTATCATAAGTACACTGATGTTACGAGGAGCACTTGCAAAGTAGAAAAGTATTGGGATGTCAATTAAGTTATCAAACATTCATTTTTTGTTAATTTATTTGATAAACTTGTTTATTGTCTTTGGTTTTCTGTTTCAATTTGCTGTTTATTCTCCCTGCACTGTGTGTGAAAAGAAACTTCATCCTGACTATCAGGTTTCAGGAATGGTGCAAAACATTAATTAGATTCCTATTTGTTTATCTTCTTTGCTCACATCATAATTTTTATTGTCTTCTTATACTATCTACTTTTACATAACTCTTGATTTCAGTGAAGATATAGTTTATGACAAACTAAATGAAATGTGGAGGAAAAATGAGTTCTAGGAAAGTTTGCATTCATCAGGAGTTTCTGCCTCAGAGAGTAGACACCTATGTCTATCACAAAACCATTGATAACCTTTTAGAGAAGAGTTTTTATTCCTTCTAAAATATAACACCTATGACCTATGGGAGCTAGATAAGATTTTCATCCTGATTTTTGCCCTTTTCTTATTTTAAACATGATTTTACAGTAGTGGGTGTTTATGTAACATATTTCTTCTAAGTAATTCAACAGATTTTCCTATATTTTACCTCTGTTATTGCCTATGAAATAATAACAGGTATATACTATTTCCATGTCTCAGATAGAGAAATAGAGAAAAAATGATGAAGAGACTTATCAGTCATTATGTGACAACTAAGGTTTGGACCTTGTTTTGAATATCAAACTTTTTTTTTATTAAGCAACTCTTCTGTTTAGAGAGCAAATAAAGGAGTATCAGCATAGAAAGAGAGCAGGACCATGAGAGTGGATGTGATGAGACAGATTTGGTGATATTCTGATAGATCTTTGTGGGTACTTCAATGGAGGCTCCTTGAGTGGAATATAACATATCTCTACTTATTTTGAAGTGAATGCACTATTATCATTGTGGACCCATATTCTAGAA
Source organism: Papio anubis (assembly GCF_008728515.1). Taxonomy (NCBI): domain Eukaryota; kingdom Metazoa; phylum Chordata; class Mammalia; order Primates; family Cercopithecidae; genus Papio; species Papio anubis. The sequence continues at coordinate 91,083,963 of NC_044981.1, read as the reverse complement.
CTTCAAAAATCATGTCTTTGCATCTATCTTTAAATATTTTATTTGGAAACTCATAAAACTGATTTCCTCCTAGGAAGAAAACTCAGTGAGAGAGAGAATTTCCACTGCATCTTTCTGTGTCTTTCAGATATTGAATTCTGTGACTGTTATGTGTTTAAAGATGTCATTAGAAATTATTTTTTTAAATTGTGTTTTAGCAAGGGACGTTTTCAACTTCTTATAAAATGAAGATCTGTTCTAAATCACTGAAGAAGATCTCAAACTTTGGAATCTTGGCTCCCTGTTTTTTTGTTAGGTCCTACTCCTATTTTCCTAAACATTTTTTTTTTTTTAATTGAGGAATACATGTAGAGAAAAGTTCTATGGGAGTGGCAGCTCAGTTTATGGTGCATATTGAAGTTGTCTATACAACTGTCTTCACCAGTGGAATGCCACATGCTCTATAATCTCTCCCTTTCTCCTAGCCCTTTCAGCCCTCATCCCCAAACCCACCATTAACCAGGGGAAGAAGCTTTTAAAAGCAATGCGATGAGGGTGGTCACTACTGGTAAAGGAGACTTATGAGGGCTCCACTTGGAAGCATGTGAAGCTCTAGGAACAAAAGGACTTTCTAACATGGAAAAAGGAGAGAGGTCACATAGGACCAGGATGAAAATATGAAAGAGAAAAGGAAGGATACCAAGGGTAGGGAGAGTTCTGAATGCCCATGCAAGAAAACTTTAGCAGTGCCTCAAAAACCATCCACAGGCAACAGTAAAAACATTTTATCCCATTCTCTATACTCAGAGTACTTTCTCCTTGCTAAAACTTTACACTGGTTCATGTCTGATTCTACATCAGGGGTTGGGATGAAATGGCATGATTATGCTTGTGTATTATTAACACTCTTGATTTTTTAAAATTCATGAGTGTGGTAGGGAATGGGAATTTATACTGTCTCACAGGTGAAATATCTGTCATAAGCCACTGGAAAGATTTTTATTTATGTATATTAATGTTTAAAATTTAGATTGGATTTTAAACAGTCACTGAATTTCAAGTTCTGTTCTAACCAGAACCTATCTTAATATTTATTGGCAAAAGTCATGACTCTATTAGAAGAAAGCATAAAATTCTGCTCTTGATGTATTTTTCTTTTGCTTTGTTTTGTTTGGCAAATTCATTTATAAATGTGATTTGACCATGTTTACTGCCCAGGAACCATCTGCCAAGGTGAAAACATATTCACATTGTACATTGACAGAACTTGGTTTGTCAGTAGGAAATTAATAGCTGTTTTGTTTTTATTGCTAACACAATTGATTTTATGAAACTATTTAATTTTTTTTTGTTGATCTCAGAGTCGTATCACATTATTAACACCTGAGATTTCTTTCCTTTTAATGAGAAAAATGGATGAAATCTATAATAACTATTTGTGTGGAATGCTACTTAATATAGCAAGGATTGTATTCAGGTATTGTTATTTGTATCTCCCCCAAGTCTCTACCAAGAAAATATCGTCTAGTAGGTTTTTATTTTCTGGTCACAGAATTCTACACAAAAAGTGCACAAGCTGACACATGGGAAGTATTAGAATCATTAAGTGATGATATCAATGAAATATTAGCACATAAATATGGTCCAAATTGTTCTTCATAACTTATTGGACATTATCCTTTGAAAGAAGAAAGCAATTCCATGCAGAGTATAAATTAAGCAATGAACAAAGCGGGGGAAAATAATAGTTGAATAATTTTTCAGGTTTTATTTTTTAAACTGACATTCTTAGCCTGCAGACAATTTTACTTCTCTTTATCCACCACCTCTCCTTTAATGTATCTTAAGGTTATTTCTTAGCTCTGCCATCCTAGAAAAAGTTGACAAGGACAGGGCAACATGGTAATTGAAATAATCTCCTCTCAGTCCTTAAAGAAAATTGTCAGTGTGGTCATTTTTTTTCCTAGTGGTTAATATTATTTGGTAGAGACATCTAAAAGATTTTCTTCTCTGACTGCCCATATGACTTTAAAAATTATTCGGTTCTTCAACCTCCTAAAATAATGACATTTTTTTTCTAGGACTCTCAAGCAACATCTGATTAAAGATGGTCATGTAATAATATTTTTAGTCTTTTATTTCCATGAAGCCTAGTGGATGATCTTAAAGGCTAAAAAAAGAACATATCTCACAAAAGGATTCAGACAATGCAGTAGTAGGTAAGGGACTAAAAATGTGGTTGCATTTTTCTAAGAATTAATAGTTGATATAATTTGTCTTTAAAAAATTGTCAGATAGGTGATAAACGGTTTCAATAAGAGGTAATGAAGAAAAGCCTATGTCTCCACAGGAGTAAAAATTTCCATATTTTTGCTTATAATGAAGGCCAAATAAACCCTGAGAAAAAAAGGGCCATGTGGTAAAAGCAGAGTATCCAGGAAGTAGACTGTGTATCCAAACATTCAAAAGCTTTTCATGATTGTGTTTGTAATTAAAGCAATCATATAGGAAAAAATAATTTCAGTTGGTTGGTGAGATGCATAGAGGATATCTGTTTTTACAAAATGGCAAAATTATTGAAGCACTAAATTTAAGAGCTAAGTTATCTAAAGATACACAAAATACGTAAATTTTCCACAGTCAAAACACAAACATTCTAAAATTTATAGTGTCTCTTCCATGTGTATTAACCAAAAACAGTCTGTTCAGATTAATGTCATGATTTAACTCACAGTGCAAACTTCTCATAAAATAATCCCAGTTATTTTACGTATCCTGTACATTAGTATAAATGCATTTACTACATGTTTTCTCATTATATCTTCAAATGAAATGGAAGAAAATTACTGTACATATATTTCTCTTACCAGAGCAACATCAGTTAACTATAAACCTGAGTTTGTCAAAATGGAATTCACGTTGTACGAGATTAAAGTTTAGCAAGCTTCTCCCTGCTGAATAACACAGTATACCAAAATTCTTCTCAAGATAAAGAGCTTACTTTAATCTTGCTACTAAAACATCTTGTTTAAATTATTGAAAATAAAGATACAACAAATGCGACTTTTTTTATTTAATTAATAAAAGATAGCCATTTGCTTTTAGTATTCAAAGTTGCATTCAAGTTTCTTTAGGGACTTAACATTATTTAATTATAAGGAAAAGATGTGCGTAAAATGAGGATGCATTTCTCTTAACAACAACTCCAACATATTACATATTTGTTAAAATTTTTCTAAACTATTAGCTTAAATTCAAAGATAAATAAAAATGCAGAAAACTTCACCAGAAACAGGAGGAGGAGTTTCAAGAACTACTAAGGTTCTGAGATTTTTACCATATCTAAAAGCTCAAAAGTAAACCTGCTATAGTTTCATGGTGGATAACATGAGACTTCTGGTTCAGAGACAAAGGAATTTATTATTCACAGCAATAGCAGAAGACAGAGTATTAGCTTCTCTTTCAGTGATCTCTCAAACTTCAATTTCCATAGGGTGACATAATGAAGGCCAGATGACACCTGCATATTCAATGGACTGTATTACACGAAAGAAACTCTCACCTTAAAGAGCATCAATCTTTTATAATGGGCAATAAGCATGTCTTGTGTTTTCTCCAGTAGGAGACACTATCTCTGCCTTCTAGGACTGTAAGCTAACCTGCCCTTTACTTTGGAAGTAAGTACTGTCTCTATCTTCCCAGGTTGGTTGTTATGCAAACATCTATGAAAGAATAATCTCAAACAAAAGATAATCAGGTGTCTTGCTCATAAAGCATGCAGAAAAGCAAGAAGTTCATAGAGAAATGGTGCCAGCAATTACCTACCACTTGCTTCTACACTTTCTTTGTTTCTGGTGAAATTTCCCATGAGTACACTGTAGGCTACTCTGATTATTCTAACAAAGGTTGGCCAAATTTGTTGAATTTGCCACTTAGAATTTGTTACAACTGAGACTTATAGCAGTCAAGGTGGTCAGTTTGATGACCCCTCCAGTATGGCTCACTGGTAAGCTGTAGGATTTCTAGTCCATTTCAAGTAATTGTATTTAGGCCTTTCTTTTGGAGGAACCACCTGAGGGTATTCATGTCACCAGCCAAGTTGAGTTCATCTGTGCTGTGGAACGACTGAACAACTGTTAGTGGAATGAGGGATGGAGAAAATATCCAGGTGGTTTGTATGGCAGGTGCAGAAACTGGGGCTACCGTCTGCTATTTGATTATGGTAGATACTTTCAGTACAGTTAAGACGAATGGCAATCAAATTTTGGTCAGAGCTCTTTGGTGGGGAATGGCAGACCCAATAATCAATTAAATGTACTATGTTTGCAATAGTTTAGGAAGGCCACACTAGGAATTTTCTTTGTGAGAATAACTCCATGGAGCAACTGTGAAAGATATTATTAATGTTCTTCACTTCCTTCGCAGAGACAGGGCCATTGTTGCCCCTCCACTGCCATAAACATGGGTATGTCCTAGTTCAGTAACTGTAACCTAACTTTTTTTTTTTTTTAATTATCCCCTGCTTACATGTTTTGAATGGAAGGGCCATGTACAAGAGGGACAAAGAAATTTTATAAAACATGTAGATATCCATTATTTTCTTATTTCAGCCTGTGTGGGCCACTGCAGGGAACAGTGTAGAAAATGCAAAGAACAGTGAATTCAGGCTGGGCGCGGTGGCTCATGCCTGTAATCCCAGCACTTTGGGAGGCCGAGGTGGGTGGATCATGAAGTCAGGAGTTTGAGACCAGCCTGGCCAGCATGGTTAAACCTGGTCTCTACTAAAAATACAAAAAAAAAAAAAGTTAGCTGGGCATGTCATACGCCTGTAGTATCAGCTACCCAGGAGGCTGAGGCAGGAGAATTTCTTGAATCTGGGAGGCAGAGGTTGTAGTGAGTGAAGATTGTGCCACTGCACTCTAGCCTGGGTGACAGAGCGAGACTCCATCTCAAAAACAAACAAACAACAACAACAACAACAACAAAACAACAGTGAATTCAGCTAAGTGGTCATTATCCATATAATTTTCCTTATAATCAAGGACCATGCCCATCCAGTAAGAGAATCCAGGTGGCTAAACCAGAATGAGGCTGGAACCCACCAGACCTCTTTGTGAAGAGTGTACTAAAAAGCTAGCCTAAGGTTACTATCAAAAGAAGAAAACAAAAATATGTCAGAAATCATCAGGGCAAAATCTCTAATTTTTAAAATAGGTCCCTATAGTTCCCCTACCTCTATCATCCTGATTGAAGCACAGGGAGCGGCTAGCAGAGGATGATCTTTTTCTGGAAACAGCCACACTTAGTGTGTTAGTGTATAGACTAGAAGGAGGTTAGGAAGTAATCTTTTTGAGCTACTTTTTTAATGCATGTTGTTTTAACACTAAATACCAATGTCTGCATATTGCAGAAAGCGTGCAAGGTTCATGGCTTAGTTAATACCTCGATTAACAATATGTGACTCAACAGCATTCGTGATAGAAGGAGCATCCATTGTCAGAATGCAAATTATCTGCAAAGCTGAAAACATGACACTGGGTAGTTTCAAGGTGATGTATAAATGGGCCAGTGGTGGCTCCTGTACGTTGACCACTATGTTTTTGGTGCCCAGATACTTGGTCAAATATTATTCTAGGTCTTTCTGGGAGGGTGTTTTTGAATGAGGTTAACATTTTAATCAGTAGAATAAAGCGATACCTTCCCCAAACACCACGAGTGGGCCTCTTCCAATCCATTGAAAGACCTGAATAGAACGAAAGACGAAAGACCTGAATAGAACAGAAAGAATGATTGTCCCCTGAGTGCAAGAACATTCTTCAGCAGATTGTCTTTAGCCTGGAACTGCGCCATCTGCTCTTCTAGGTTTTAAGCCTGTCAGCCTACACTGCGGAACTCAAAATTTAATACAGATTTCCTGGCTCAGCATAAGTTTAACCAAGAACTTGTTACCCAATGATTTTTATAAATATTTCTATATCAAAAGCTTTAAGTAAGTCTCATCTGATTTAGATATTCAATCCTGGAAGTAAGACACACAAACTAAATGCACTTTTAGGCTAAATCTGAAGGAAAATTTACACTAAAATATTAGAATAAGTGAAAATGGCATTTGGCCTAAAATTTTCATAAATTCAACAATTTAGTTGGACCATACAAACAAAAACTTGCTTAATTGATGTATTATTCTCTCCAACAAATAATTGTCAGTCATAAATTTTCAATCATGGTCTTTGTTCTCTAATTGCCAGTTTCAGACTGTATTTGACTTTTGCTTTGTGTTTGCTTTGTGTTCTGTGTTTATAGGATATGCTTTGTGAGCAGAAACCTTACCCTGATGGAGCTTTCTAAAAGCTTACAGTGTACAATAATGGCAAAAATCCATTTCCAAGATAAATTCTTTGAATAAACAGAACTCAAGGTAATTTCACCATTTATAATAATTGTCTATTATTCTACCATATGTGGCATACTGAACATTTTTATTTGGAAAAGTAAATGAAAATCAAACCCATTATATATTATCTCCCTTGTACATATATTTAACTATTTTTAATTTTCTATTAAGTGCTCTCCTTTGTCGTAATTTTAATCATGAAAAATAATATTAAGACTCAACCATTAGATTTAGAAATATAAAACACTAATGTAAAAACCTGTTAATTTTATTTGAAATTATTTATATTTGTACTCTATTGCTATCTTTGGGGCTGCAGGAAAGGAGGCTCTTGCTTATTTGAATCACAGATATTTTAAATATTTCGTAAACTGAGGCTGGTTTTCACTATATAAAGAGTGATAAGAACGATTCTGTCAGGATGACCTTGGAGTAGGCTTTAGGTCAAATGGGCCTGGGTTTGATCTAACTCGAGTGTTTCCAGCGTTAATTATTTGTGCTACTACAACGCTCTGCTAGGGTGGCCATAACAAAATACTGTTGACAGGTTCACTTAAACAACAGAAATTTATTTTCTCACAGTTCTGGACACTAGAAGTACAAGATCAAGGTTCTTGCAGAGTTGCCAGAAAAATTGGTTTATAATGAGGCCTCTCTTCTTGGCTTGCTGATGGCCACCTACTCACTATGTCCTCACATGGCCCTTCCCCTGTGTTTGCACACCTCTGGTGTCTCTTTCTCCTATTAGGATACCAGGCCTATCAAATTAGGAGCCTACCCTTATGAACTCACTTAACGTTAATTACCGCCTTAAAGGTCCTGTGTCCAAATACAGTCACATTAGGGGTTAAAGCTTTAGCATATAAATTTTGAGAAGACATAATTCAGTCTAAAACGGTGACGCTAGGCAAATAATTAACCTGAATCTCTGTTTCTCTTTGTTTAAAATGGAGATGTTAAAGTTACCTTGAAGAACTATTCTGATTATTAAATGAGATACAATGTGTCAAGTTCCCAACATAATAGCAATGCTTAATAAACTAAACACACACACACACACACACACACACACACGCACACACACACACACACACAAAGAGAACTGTTACTCTGTGAATTTTCCACCCTCAGCCCTAACTCTCCATCTCCCATTGGTTGTTGGTTATTGCATAGGTAATCAAGAAGCAAGGGTAGGGTCTGCACTAATCAAAATTTAATCATAGAATACCTTTAAAACTAATAGTATTCCTTTATGAATTAACTAAAATCAGTTTGGTTGTAGGTTGGGTATCTTTTTTGTGATTGTCTATATTTTGCCTAAGTCTCTGTGCTCTTGAAAGATGGGAATTTATTCAGGGTATCCTTCGCAAATAAATGTGATGTGAATAGACCAAAAAAGTGTAATCGTTTGATATAGTAGTAATTCAAGCCTCAACCTATAAGAAAGCCAAACAGGGTACATTTAGGTTAAGTGAGTTGCATAGGATGGCACAACGAAGTTTTGACAGCGATGAGCTTGTTACCTAGGTTTCTTAACTCCTATCCAATACATTTTATAGTTTCTCTTAATTGCTTGCCTTACTTATTAGTTAAGTGACTTTGGCTCTTTAAACCTGCCACTTGTTTTTTCATTTGTAAAATAACAATTATAGAGTTTTATCCATAGGATTTTTATGAGAGTTAAATGTGTGTGTGTGTGTGTGGTTTTTTTGTTTGTTTTTTTTTTTTTTTTTTTTTTTGTTTTTGTAAAGTGGAGCAGAGTGCCCAACACATTGTAATGATCAATAAAATTAAATTTTTATGATAATTTCTAACAGCGTAATTGGTATCATTATCTCCTGGTCAGTTTCTTTCCCTGCAGGTGCAGTTTTTCACATTTAATTCCTTGAGGTAAATAATTGCTTTATGACTGTTTTCCTCAGCCTTACTTTCAGAACTCTCCAAAACGTAGCCTCTATCACCCACCTGGTATGAGTTCATACTGTACACCAACTTGAACCTCTGGTTCCAGTCCTCCAGTCATCAGTGTCATCATTGGTCTGTGTAATTCTCACTCTCAGAAGCACTCTTCTCTGGCAATATTCTATCAACTTCTAATCATCTTGAAAGGTGAAGATCAAGTTTACTTTCCCATTAGCCTCTTTCTCAGCCATTGTTGTACATATTATTTCTCTTTCATTCGACTGAACTAATTCTAGTCTGATTCTTAGTCCACTTCAATTGGACTTTTAGACAAATTATTCATGCCATATTCTCAAATAGAAATAAAGTCTCAACAAGATTTTAACCACATCCTTTTGAAGCCTATTGGCGGGGAGTGAGAGGGGAGGATAGAATCATGTTCTTCTAGGTAATGGGAGTAACATTTACAATCAGTGATAGTTTTTATTTGCGCAGTCACTACACAAAACATTTTGGTCATAGGAGACACAAATTAGGAATATGGGTTACATCACTGCTAGGAAGCTTCAGCGTTTAGTATCCCTCAGCTTAAATACTTTCTTAGTCACTTAGAACTAGAACGTACCTTTGTCTTAAAAATATGTAACCAAGGATGCCTGATTTAAGGCACAGTGGGATTTATGGCCCAAGGGAGAAACATAAGAGTATATAGATGGGATTTATATTGATCAAATAATTGATAGTTGAGGATGTTGTAGCATTTGACCTAAAAATTAAAGAATGAATGGCATACAGAGATATGAGAAAGAAGGCACATATTGGGAGACTGAAAGGGTATTCCAGGAATAACTTTATCAAAGGAGCGAGTTTAAATAAAAAGGAGAGTATATCGAGAATAGGACAGGTACTGTGGGCCTGAAACGTATATAATTTATGGCTTTTTTGAAAGAATACACATTTGAGAATAAAAACTTGATACAAAGAAAATATTTTGAATGGCAAATGAAATCCCAGAAAATTCCTGGAAGCTTGGAGATTCAGGACTTTTCCTTCTGAGATATCTTTAGGCAATTTTTCAGAAATGCTGTCACAGAAGTGCTTCCTGATTGTAACCTGACTTGCAGGTCTTCTCTCATAATTCTCTATTGAGAACTCCCAGCAACTTCTAGCATTCAATGGTCTATGCAAGTAAGCAGTCCTGGCATATCAAGTTCATCAGGCTCATGGTAAATCTGTGATTAAGAATGATAACGTTATAGATAAAGTAACAGGAGAGAGGTGTAGAAGGTGTGGGGATGGTGGGGTTATTAAAGATCAACTTTAAATAGAGAAAAATGGGTCAATCATGGGATGCCTTAAAAGCCATTTAAGCTATTTTGGATTTATTCACTGAAGAAGTCTACAAGGAGTTTGGAGCAGTCACTTTTGTAATTCAGGACTTATTTTCTTATAATAGAAACCACACAGAAAATGATTTGCAGAGATACATCATTTTTCCTGGAGCTAAAATGGAATATGCACTTAATATAGGAATTGATTTGATCACCATTCCAATCTAATGTGTGCTATATATAGGAGGTGACTTACGATAGGGCTTCAATGGCTAACTTCGTACTCATTAAAGTGTATTTTCCATGCCCTTAAAAAAACAAAAGTCCTCATAGAAAGAAATTTGATAGAATTTTTATTATTTCCTTATCTTTCTTTAAAAGTGATTTTATTTTAATGACATGTACTTAGGAAAATAATGGGATGGAGTTTCATGATATGCTATTTTGATGGAGACAACTACTTTTATTACTAAGCTCCCATACATAGGGCAGAGAAACAGAGTATCAAAAGAAAGATAAAATATTGATAAGAATTTTTTTCAATTAGAAATATGAGTACAATTGCTTATTTGGGACAAATAAAAAATTAAAGTGGAAGCTAAGCTAGCTCTATTTTGTCTTTTCCCTGTCCTGTGAGAGTTCCCATTTGTGTTATATGGGCCACGGGTTATAAGCCCTTACGAAATGCCACTGAAAATGCTAATATGGCTTGGAAATTATTCCTTCAAGTGACCCCTTAGAGGGGAAGTGTATCAGAGTGGAGATGCCTTCTGACAAGTGAGGATTAGACATGGGTGTTCTGTTTTCACATACTCTGTAAATCTAGTATCCTTGTATACAAGGAGGGTTGGGTGTTTTGACAAATGTCCTGAGATGGTTTCCTTTTTCTGCAGTCAATATCTGTTTTAAACCACCTCGTTAGACAGCAAATATGCATCCTCTTTACCCTCTCAACTTCAGCTTCTCAGGTGCTACAGCTTGTCTTGTGTTCAGTTAGGTCTCTACTCCTCCTATGTGAGGCTAGCCTAACACCTGATTTTATTTGCCCTTTTTCTTAGAGTGTTGTCCTAATCGCCTTGTATCTGAGTGACCAAAGGAATTTATTAAAATGCAGATTGTTTAAAGTCTGAGTCCAGAATGGTATCTAGGAATCCACACTTTTACCAAGCTCTTGAAATGTTTCTTACGAGCCTCAAATTTGAAAGACTCTCTTCATGACTAAAATACAAAACCTAAAAGAGATTCTTGTCCCACTTCACCAGTATTCAGCAATGCAATGCAACACTTTGAGTATATGTCTCATTTTTCTGATTTGTAAGATAAGATATGTTTATAAAATGGTATGGATCTAACACGAATACTCTCTATACTAAGTTAGGTTAGGCTTTGACACCCTTTCTCCTTTACCACTTCCCCATTTCCCTTTCTATATTGCTCCTTAGTCCGGAAGTTCTCAAAGTGTAGCCTTGATACCAGCAACATCATCATTCATCATCTGTGAACTTACCAGAAATGCAAACATACATGTCCTGTGTTGTCTCCTCCACACTCCAAGTCCTATTGAACCAGGAACTCTAGGAGTGTGGCTCAGCCTTCCAGATGATTCCAGTGCACACTGAGGTTGGAAAATTTTATCTTAATTTCTTTCCTTCATATCTCTGTTGCCTACTCAGGAAATAAATTTGATTGTGATTCAATCAAATCACATCAAGTTAATTAAGAACGTCTGTACCTCAAAAGAAAATCTTGGTAAGAGAGTAAGTGCTAATCCCACAGAAATAAAGTAGAAACTGAAAAAAAAATGGTTCTTTTAGATCCTTGAGGGAAAATATTTTGATGAGATTAGTGAGGGTGTCATCAAACAGTTATGCACTTTATGCTTGATCTACCCCTGAAAGTATCTTAGTGCATTTGATTTGCTATGAAGAATTACTGAGGCTGAATAATTTATAAAGAAAAGAGGTTTATTCTGCTCACAGTTCTTCAGGCCATGTAAAAAGTATGGTGCCAGCATCTGCATGTGGTGAGGGCCTGATGGCAGAAAGTGAAGGGGACCCAGCTAGTCATGTGGTGAGGGAGGAAGCACGACAGAGGTCAGGGTGGTGACAGGCTCTTTGTAGCAAACAGTTCTCATGGGGGCTAATAGAGTGAGGACCGATTACCACAAGGATGGCACCAAGCCATTTGTAAGGGATCTGCCCTGTGACCCAAACACCTCCCGTTAGACTGCACCAACATTGTGGATCAAATTTCAATGTAGCCTTAAGGAAGCCAAACAAACCATATCCAAAACGTAGCAATATCCCATTTCCTCTCATCCGTGCAGATCCATTGGAGTGTACCTAACCTTTTTCATCCCCTCCAAGGTCTCTTTTCTATAGGGCAACAAATAATAGATACATTAATACGTGCTCATATCCAATTATGTTACTCAACATATGTAGCGTATAATTTTATTGAGATCTTCTGAAGATGATTCCCCAGTCCTACATGTTGGAAAAATCCAGGTAACATGGTAGATTGAGAGGTAGAAAGAGAGCTTCCATGAAGCTTGTTCTATCTCCTCATGACTCTTTCTTTTTCTTCAATGGGAGTTTACACTTGTACCTGAAATATTTACCTGAGAAAACATTAAAGGGAAATCTGATTGCTGTCTTATCTCATTTGAAAGGCAAGTAAATAAGTACTAACTTTGCTATGACATTTATAGGAATGTATATTTTAGCTCAATATAAAGAAAACTTTTCTAAGAACTAAAACTCTCTATCCCAAAAATTCAAGCAGCATACTGTAGATATTAAGAGCACATTCTGTGAAAGCAAAAGGATCTGAGTTCATATTTTGTGACACCTCTTATTTTTTGCTTGACGTTGAACAAAGTAGTAAATGCTCAAAACTTTAGTTGTCTTTAAAAAATGACAATAAACGGTCTTCTTTATAGGGTCATTGTGATAATTAAGTGTGATATTTGTTAGGTATTTAACACAGTCCCCAGGACAAATGAGCACTTAGTAAATGGTAGCTATTATTTTCATAGTTTCTAGCAGAGGATGAATTACCACCTTACAGTGATGCCAAAGAGAGGGATGAAAAAACTGCTAATGCTTATTTTACATCTATGAACCTGAGACCCTAGAAAGCCATATATTCTATAACTTTTACATTTAGATGAAGACTACTTCTAGAAAATAATTAAATGTGAAAAAAAATTCCTCAAATTAATTTTAAGATGCATTTTGGCTGGCTTACTTTTTCAGGGAGCCATACAACAAATCCTAAACAATCCTTTCAGTGGTCATTTTTTTCCACTCTGAAACTTTTCCACATTTGTAAGACAGTTTCTTTGAGGATATTTTCATCTCACACATCAAAATTCAAATATGGACATGCATCCGTGTTAACATGAAGATTATCTCCATCACTTATGTCAAATTCCATGAAGCTCATGGAACACTGGGTTGGCCTCAAATGCTATATTGTCTCCGGAAGAGTGGCCTTTTTCTTTTTCCAGTCTGCTTCAACATAGTTTTCCGGACATAGCTTTCTATTTCCCCTGAGTTAAGAGACGGATAAAAGTTTTTATCAATCTGACAAGTTATTTCTTGCCATTATTCAAGACATTTGAGATTTGGAGGGTTTTAACGTGTACACTCTTTGATGGCATTTGAAAAACATCCATTAAGAATCAGCAATATTCTGATAAATCTCAGAGAGGAGCTTTTCTCTGCTATGCTCAGAAAATGTGATTTTAAATGAACAATGAATGCATAAAAGTCCTTTGTTAAGTGGGAAAAACATTCTCCTTTTATCTCATAAACAAAAAGATACATTTTCCAAATGAAACCAAATATGAGACTCTAATACAATTTTAAACTATCACAGTGCCTTTGATTATAAATTTCATGTATTGCTTATGAGTCCTGTGGATGTTTTGGCAAATTTGTGTTAGAGTAAAAGCAGAAATGCGACTCCAAAAAGTAGACCCTTTATATTTGCCTCTTTGAATTCCTGGCCAAGTAGATGTACCATTAATAATTTATTTATGTTAGTATTGACTTCATTTGCTTTCACACTGGGTGCAGGCCCTTTGGGAACCTAGAATGCCAATAGAGTGGATTTTTGTCAGAGATTTATGGAGTCAATGATCTTGGGTCCATGGCAACAATCTAACAAATTACTCTGGCAGAGGTTAGTGGTCATTCAGTCAGTGTCAGAGACTTTGGAGGCAATTCATTTATGAGAATCAATAATCATAACACAGGCTGGGGCTTAGTTTGTAATCTATACAGCTTTGTTTATTTTCAACCCACTCTGGTAAAAAATAAAAGAAAATAGAGCTATTGCATGTTCTTTTCCATATAATTTTGCATCAGTATTATAAAACTTTTACTATACTGTATTTACATAAAATTCTAAGGGCAGTATGGAATCAGAGAAAAAGTGATATGGTTTGGCTGTGTGTCCCCACCCAAATCTCATGTTGAATTTTAATCCTCAATGTTGGAGGAGAGGTCTGGTGGTTTGGTGGCAGGTACTTGGATAATGGAGACAGACTTTCCCCTTGCTGTTCTCATAATAATGAGTGAGTTATCATGAGATCTGGTCATTTAAAAGTGTAGCACTTCCCCCTTGACCCTCTTTCTCCTGCCCTGGCCATGTGAAGACACGTCTGCTTCCCTTTTGCCTTCCACCATAACTGTAAGTTTCCTGAGGTCTTCCCAGCCGTACTTCCTGCACAGCCTGCACAACTGTGAGTCAATTAAACCTCTTTTCTTCATAAATTGCCCAGTCTCAAGTATGTCTTTATAGTAGTGTGAGAATGGACGAATACAGGAGGAAACAACTTGAATTTAAAACCATAAACACTGGGAAGAAACCTTCTTCTTAATAGCTTTAAAATTTTAGATAAAAATTAAAAGGAGTATCGGTTACATCCCTGCTTGGAAGCATCAGGGTTTATAATTCCTCAGATTAAATATTTTGTTAGTCACTTAGAACTACAATTTTCTTAGACTTTGGACTCTGTAGCAGTGATTCTTTTTAAGAATTTTATATATAACATTCTTATGATACTTTCACTGTTGCAATTTTACAAAAAATGGGAAGCAAAACACAGAATTTAAGTAACTTGTCCAGGGTCTCTAGCTTTTATTGGAGATTCAAATCAAGACAATTGTACTTCAGGGCCCATGTTCTTAACAATTACACATACTGTCCTTAACTATTAAGTATAAAATAACTTATTATACAGAATTATGTAAAAGATAGGGAATAAGCTGTTGTTTATTAATATTATAGTTACCAGGTGTTTCAAATATAACTGTCCCAGAAGCCATGTAAGTTAAAATTTGTGTGTAACACCAAACCCATTTTACAGATTAGGGAAATAAATTTCAGAGTGATAAAGCAATTTGCTGTATATTCTATGGTTAAGAAGTAGCTG
Organism: Papio anubis; assembly: GCF_008728515.1. Classification (NCBI taxonomy): domain Eukaryota; kingdom Metazoa; phylum Chordata; class Mammalia; order Primates; family Cercopithecidae; genus Papio; species Papio anubis. Next base: position 91,068,914 of record NC_044981.1, on the reverse strand, counting down.
GTCTGAGGTTTAACTTTAAATCTTCCTGAACTCAAAAATTAAATTACTTGTATTCTATCACACTGACCTTAATAATCATAAATAATATTTCTACCTGTTAGAAGTTTAACCCCTAAAGTTACCCTTCAGAAGTTTATTTGTTGAATGTACAGATGGTTCTGAAAAATATAGTAAACCTCTAAAGTATATTGCTATGATGAGAAGAAATTGAAATATTCTTTTTGTCTCTCTGTAGAGACTGAAATTTCTTCAAGAATAGTAATTTCCTATTTTATAACATTAAAAATATATACCTTAATTCACCTGAAAGCTCAAATGGATTTTTCAGCATTCAGTAAAGAGAATATGATATATACATAAAATGTCCTCTCCATAAAGTAGGCAACTGATTTCTGCAAGTATAGATAATCATTAGATAACAAAACCTTTATCAGCTACTTTAAGTCATCTTGAAAGAATCTTTACATTGTTGATGCATAATGCACAAGAGAGTGCTCTCTTGGTAACTGCAAGTATATGTGAAGATACAAACTAGTATAGGTAAGGAGGAAAGATTCAGTTTTCCTACAGAATTCATATCCAGTTTGGAGTCTTAAAATAACTGAAATCTGGCTCTTCATGGGGCCATAGTTTCAAACCACATTGAAAGGGTCAAGAGTAATGGATATTTGGTATGCAGATATACTGCAACAATTACATTTTTATAAGGTTAATTGGAGTCATATGGGTAGTTTAACACAGCATGGTTTTTAATACTTTTGAATAACCCACTTAACTTGAAAGTCCTCAAATCAAGTCTTAAATTAGAGGGCCATTTTAAAAGCACAGATATCTAGGCCCAAATGGTCATGAGAATCTACTCTATTTTATTTTACTAGATTAATGAAAACAATCTGACACTTTGATTGAAGTAGCAATAATAGGATAAGACTAGCCAAAGTACACAAAACCAGTAGTTCAGATACATAATTTGTGAAGACATAGAAGTAGCTAGCAAATAAGTCTAGGAACATCAAGGTGGGATGTATTAATGTGGGCTTAAAATGAAATTAGGACCTAGATATAAAAAATAGCTCAGGACTTGCCATTTCTTCTCACAGGGCTCCTGAAAGAAAAATATGCCCAGAAAAAGCAAAATTACCATTTTACTGTGAGTGGACTTTGCCTTAAATCATCTGTGACTCTTTAATGGACTAGCCAGAGGTAACATAAGATAGAAACAAAGCAAACCCAAATAGGTCAAAATCAAAGTAGGTGAAAGATCTTTTCAGTTTATATCCTCCACAAACCCCAATCTTACTTCAAACTCTAATTTGAAATAAGTTTAAATCATGTGTACTTTCTTAAAGAACATGAAGAAAAGGTAAGTTGTCCCAATGCCAAAGGTGAAGCCCCACTTGATTTCCTGCCTTGGAGCTTTTCGTAAGTGTTTCCTGTAGGGTCTTCCTTAGCTATGTGGATAGCCCATTACAGTGTCTTCAACTTGAAAAGCTAGGATTAAAACCTTTCTTATGGAGGATGAAGTTGAGGCTAGTTTATGGAAGCAGGGAGCAAGAAAAAAAAAAGTTGACTTCCTTCTAAATAGGATAATACCCCTGACTTTACCATGTACCTTTTATTAACCCCTTAGGTTTAATAGCAAGCCCCACAGTCAATGAAGAATATGAGAATTTTCTTTTGGGGAGATAATCACAGATAATCAAAAAGGCCTACCAACAACTTCTCTAAGTCTTGCACTACAATTTTTTTCTTAGACCAATAAATTGGAAAAGAAAATAATAAATTGGAAAGTTCACCCTCTCGAGATTTTTTTGATTTTACTTCTGGAGTGTTTGAAAAAGTTTAAAAAAGTACACTGAGTTTATTCAAAATTAATTTTAAGCATAAAATAAAATAGATATTTTAAATCTTACTCTGAAAGTTTCTGTTACCCATCTAAGATTTCCTGGTGCACACTAGGTGGCAACACAGCTTGAAAACACCATCATGCCAGTCATGTAAACACAACAGCAGTGTGTTAATGCCTTCTAACAGGTAACAAAAGACAACTTTCTGCAGGCAATTTCTATTTCCCAAAGAAAGTTTGAAGTTCTTGCTATAGTTTGAATGCGCTCCCCAAAGTTCATATATTGAAAACTTTATACCCAATGTGGCAGTGTTGAGAGGTGAAGTTTAATGGAAGCTATTTGGTTCATGGGGTACCACCCTTGAGAATAAATTAATGCTGTTATCATGGGAATGGGTTTCTTATAAATGGACGAATTTTGTTACCTCTTGCTCTCTTGCCATCTTTTTGCCCTTCCAAAATGTTATGATGATGTAAGAAAGCTCTTGCTAGATGCCGGGCTCGCAAGATTAGACTTCCCAGCCTCCAGAATCATGAGCCAATATATTTCGGTTCATTATAAATTACCCAGTCTGTGGTGTTCTGTTATAGCAGCACATAATGGATTAGAAAGTTCCAATTTGAAACTTCTCCCTTTCTTTTCATTGTTTTTATTTGAATTTTGCTTAATTGTTTGTTACTGATCTAAATGTTTTTACTTTTTCTTTATTTCCAACATTTATTTTAGGTTCAGGGGTACCTGTGCAGGATGTGCAGGTCTGTTGCATAGGTAAACGTGATGTGCCATGCTGGTTTACTGCACAGAACATACCATCACCTAGGTATTAAGTCAAGCATCCATTAACTATTCTTCTTGATGCTCTCCCTCCTCCCACCCCCCACACTCTGACAGGCCCTGGTATGTGTTGTTCCCCACCATGTGTCCATGTGATCACATCATTCAGCTCCCACTCACAAGAGAGAACAGGCAGTATTTGGTTTTCTGTTCCTGCACTTAATTTGCTGAGGAAAGTAGCTTCCAGCTTCATCCACATACCTGCGAAGGACATGATCTTCATTTTTATGGCTGCATTGTATTCCATGATATATATATGTCTGTGTGTTTGTGTGTGTGTGTGTGTATATACACACACACACATATATATACACATATATATACACACACATATATATATACACATATATATATATACACACACACACACATTTTTTTTTTTTCCTCCAGAGACTGAGTCTTGCTGTGTCTCCCAGGCTGGAGGGCAGTGGCTCGATCTCGGCTCACAGCAAACTCCGCCTCCTGGGTTCAAGCAATTCTCCCGCCTCAGCCTCCCGAGTAGCTGGGACTACATGCACCCGCCACCATGCCTGGCTAATTTTTTTTTTGTATTTTAGTAGAGACGGAGTTTCACCGTGTTGCCCAGGCTGGTCTCAAACTCCTGAGCTCAGGTAATCTACCCGCTTCAGTTTCCCAAAGTGCTAGGATTACAGGCGTGAGCCACTATGCCCAGCCTCACATTTTCTTTATTTGGTCTATCATCGATGGGCATTTAGGTTGATTACATGTCATTGCTATTGTGAATAATGCTGCAATGTGCATGTATCTTTATTATAGAATGCTTTATATTCCGTTGAGTATATACCCAGTAATGGGATTGCTGGGTCAAATAGTATTTCTGCCTCTAGGTCTTTGAGGAATCGCCATGCTGTCTTCCATAATAGTTGAACTGATTTGCACTCCCACAGAACAGTGTAAAAGCATTCCTTTTTCTCCACAAGCTCACCAGCATCTGTTGCTTTTTGACTTTTTAAAAAGGTATTTTCCATAATTTATTGGGGTACAGGTGGTATTTGGTTACATGAGTAAGTTCTTTAGTGGTGAGTTATGAGATTTTGGTGCCCCCATCACCCGAGCAGTATACACTGCGCTGTATTTGTAGTCTTCTATCCCTTGCCCCCTTTCCACTCTTCCCCACAAGTCCCCAAAGTCAAATGCATCATTCTTATGCCTTTGTGTTCTCATAGCTTAGCTCCCACATATCAGTGAGAACATACGATGTTTGGTTTTCCATTCCTGAGTTATTTTACCTAGAAAAATAATCTCCAATCTCATCCAGGTCACTGCACATGCTGTTTTTTCATTCATTTTTATGGCTGAGTAGTATTCCAACATATATACACACACAAATATATCATCATAAATAATTATGTATGTGTGTGTATGTGTGTGTGTGTGTATACATATATATATCTCTCACAGTGTATTTGTCCTCTCATTGATTGATTGGCATTTGGGTTGTTTCCATGATTTTGTAACTGTGAATCGTGCTGCTATAAACATGTGTGTGAAAGTATCTTTTTTGAATAATGACTTATTTTCCTCTAGGTGGATACCAAGTGGGATTGCTGGATCAAATGGTGGTTCTGCTTTTAGTTCTTTAAGGAATCCGCACGTTGTTTTCTGTAGTGGCTGTACTAGTTTACATTCCCACCAGTAGTATAGAAGTGTCCCTTGTTCAATGCATTCACGCCAGCATACACTGTTTTTTGATTTTTTGATTATGGCCATTCTTGCAGGAGTAAGGTGGCATCACATTGTGGTTTTGATTTGCATTTCCCTGATCCTTAGTGATACTGAGCATTTTTTTTCATATTTTTGTTGTCTACTTGTATATCTTCTTTTGGGAATTGTCTATTAATGTCCTTAGCCCACTTTTTGATGGGATTTTTTTTTCTTACTGATTTGTTTGAGTTTGTTGCAGATTCTGAACATTAGCCCTTTGTCAGATGTACAGATTGTGAAGATTTTCTCCCACTCTGTGGGTGATCTGTTTATTCTGCTGACTGTTGCTTTGCCTTGCAAAAGCTCTTTAATTTAATTAGGTCCTAGCTATTTATCTTTGTTTTTATTGCATTTGCTTTTGGGTCCTTGGTCATGAAATCCTTGCCTAAGTCAATGTCTAGAAGGGTTTTTCCAATGTTATCTTCTAGAATTTTTATAGTTTCAAGTCTTAGGTTTATGTCCTTAATCCATCTTGAGTTGATTTTTGTATAAGGTCTCCTACATGTGGCTAGCCAATTATCCAAGCACCATTTGTTTAAAAAAAAGTGTCGTTTCCCCACTTTATGTTTTTGTTTGCTTTGTTGAAGATCAGTTGGCTGTAAGTATTTGGGTTTATTTCCAGGTTCTCTGTTCCGTTACATTTGTCTATGTGGCTATTTTTGTACCAGTACCATGCTATTTTTGTGAGTATGGCCTTATAGTATAGTTTGAAATCAGGTAGTGTGGTGCCTCCAGATTTGTTCTTTTTGTGTAGTCTTGCTTTGACTGTGTAGACTCTTTTCTGGTTCCATTTGAATTTTAGAATTTTTTTTTTCTAATTCTGTGAAGAATGATGGTGGTATTTTGATGGGGATTGCATTGAATTTGTAGATTGCTTTGGCAATATGGTCATTTTCACAATATTGAATCTATCCATCCATGAGCATGGGATGTTTTTCCATTTGTTTGTGTCATCTATGATTTCTTTCAGCAGTGATTAGTGTTTTGTAGTTTTCCTTGTAGAGGTCTTTCAACTCCTTCGTTAGGCATATTCCTAAGTATTTTATTTTTTTTGAAGCTATTATAAAAGGGATTGAGTTCTTGATTTGATTCTCTGCTTGGTCACTGTTGGTGTATAGAAGAGCTACTGATTTGTGTACGTTGATTTTGTGTCCAGAAAGTTTGGTGAATTCTTTTTTCAGTTCTAGGAGCTTCCTGGAGGAGTCCTTAGGGTTTTCAAGGTAAACAATCATATTGTCAGAATACCTTCCTGATTTAAGCTAGGAGGGTTTTATTTTTCCAGGAATTTATCCATCTTTTCTAGGTTTTCTAGTTTTTGTGCATAAAGGTGTTCTTAGTAGCCTTGAATGATCTTTTGTTTTTCAGTGATGTCAATTGTAATATCTCCTATGCCATTTTTTAGTGTCATTATTTGGATTTTCTGTCTTCTTTTCTTGGTTAATCTTGCCAATGATCTATCAATTTTCTTTATCTTTTCAAAGAACCAGTTTTGTTTCATTTATCTTTTGTATTTTTTGTGTGTGTGTGTTTCAATTTTATTTAGTTCTGTTCTGACCTTGGTTATTTCCTTTCTTCTCCTGGGTTTGGGTTTGGTTTGTTCTTGTTTCTCTAGTTCCTTGGGGTGTGACCTTACAGTGTCGGTTTGTGCTCTTTTAGTCTGTTTAATGTAGGCACTTAGGGCAGTGAACGTTTCTCTTAGCACCACGTTTGCTCTATCCCAGAGGTTTTGATAGGTTGTGTCATTATTGTCATTCACTTCAAATAATTTTTAAATTTCCATCTTGATTTCATTTTTGACCCAATGCGTATTAAGGAACAGGTTATTTAATTTCCCTGTATTTGCATGGTTTTGAAGGTTCCTTTTGGAGTTGATTTCCAGTTTTATTCCACTGTAGTCTGAGAGAGTGCTTGATATAATTTCAATTTTCTTCAGTTTATTGAGGCTCATTTTATGGCCTATCACATGGTTTATCTTGGAGAAAGTTCCATGGGCTATTGAATAGAATGTGTATTCTGCAGTTGTTGGATGAAATGTTCTACATATATCTGTTAAGTCCATTTGTTCCAAGGTGTAGTTTAAATCCATTGTTTCTTTGTTGACTTTCTATCTTGATGACCTGTCTCGTCCTGTCAGTGGAGTACTGAAATCCCCCACTATTATTGTGTTGCTGTCTGTCTAATTTCTTAGGTCCCTTAGTAATTGTATTATAAATTTGTGAGCACCAGTGTTAGGTAAATATATGTTTAGAATTGTGTTATTTTCCTGTTGAACAAGGCCTTTTACCATTATATAATGTCCCTCTTTGTCTCTTTTAACTGCCGTTGCTTTAAAGTTTGTTTTGTCTGATATAAGAATAGCTATCCCTGCTCACTTTTGGTGTCCATTTGCATGAAATGCCTTTGTCCACTCCATTACTTTATGTTTATATGAGTCCTTATGTGGTAGGTGAGTCTCTGAAGGCAGCAGATAGTTCGTTGGTGAGTTCTTATCCATTCTATGGTTCTGTATATTTTAAGTGGAGCATTTAGGTCATTTACATCCAGTATCAGTATTAAAATATGAGGTACCATTGCATTCATCGTGCTCTTTGTTGCCTGTGTACTTCGGTTTTTCAGTTTTTGGTTTTTCATTTGTATTTTAGTTTTATAGGTCCTGTGTGATTTATGCTTTAAAGAGGTTCTGTTTTGATGTGTTTCCAGATTTTTTTAAGATTTAGAGCTCCTTTTAGCAGTTTTTGTTCTGGTTGCTTGATAATAGCAAATTCTTTCAGTATTTGTTTGTCTGAAAAGGACTGTCTCTTTCCTTCATATATGATGCTTAGTTTCGCTGGATACAAAATTCTTGGCTGCTAATTGTTTTGTCTGAGGAAGCTGAAGATAGGGCACCAATCCCTTCTAGTTTGTAGGGTTTCTGCTGAGAAATCTGCTATTAATACGATAGGTTTTCCTTTATAGGTTACCCTACTTGTGTCTCACAGCTCTTAAGATTGTTTCCTTCGTCTTAACTTCGGATAGCCTAATGACAATGTGCCTAGGTGAAGATCTTTTTGTGTTGAATTTCCCAGGTGTTCTCTGTGCTTCTTGTGTTTGGATGTCTCAGTCTCTAGCAAGGCTGGGGAAGTTTTCCTTGACTATTCCCCTAAATATGTTTTCCAAGCTTTTAGAATTCTCTTCTTCCTTGGGAATGCCAATCATTCCTAGGTTTGTTTATTTAACATAATCCCAGACTTCTTGGAGGCTTTGTTCATATTTTCTTATTCTTTTTTCTTTGTCATTTTTGAATTCGGTTAATACAAAGACCTTGTCTTCGAGCTCTGAATTTCTTTCTTCTTACTCAATTCTATTGCTGAGATTTTCCAGGACATTTTGCATTTCTAAGAGTGTGTCCAAAGTTTCCTGAATTTTTGATTGTTTTTTTCGTTAAACTATATATTACCTTGAATATTTCTCCCTTCACTTTTTTATAATAGTTTAGATTTCCTTCCATTGGGCTTCGCCTTTCTCTGGTCCCTTCCTATTTAGCTTAATAACTAACCTCCAGAATTCTTTTTCAGGTAAATCATGGATTTCTTCTTGGTTTGGATCCATTGCTAGAAAACTAGTGTAATTGTGTAATTTGGGGGGGGGATGATGACGAATCTTGTTTTGTCATATTTCCAGGGTTGGTTTTCTGGTTCCTTCTCATTTGGGTAGGCTCTGTCAGAGGGTAGGTCTAGTGCTGAAGGCTGTTGTTCATATTCTTTTGTCCCACGGGGTAGTCCCTTGATGTAGTACTCTCCTCCTCCTCCTTTGGATGTGGCTTCCTGTGAGCCACACTGCAACGATTGTTGTCACTCTTCTGGGTCTAGCGTTCCAGCGATCCTACCGGGCTCCAGGCTGGTCCTGGAGGTTGTCAGCACAGAGTCCTGTGATGTGAACTGTCTATAAATCTCATTGCCCGTTCCAGTGAAGGTGGTGAGGGGTGCAATGGACTCCGTGAGGGTTCTTGGCTTTGGTGGTTTAATGTTCTGTTTGTGCTAGTTTGGTGGTCTGATGTTCTTTTTTGCTGGTTGGCCTCCTGCCAGGGGGTGACGCTTTCCAGAGAGCATCAGCTATGGTATTACAGGGAGGAACTGGTGGCTGGCAGGGCCCTAGAACTCTCAAGATTATATGCCCTTTGTCTTCTTCTACCAGGGTGGGTAGGGAAAGACTATCAATGGGGCAGGGCTAGCTGTGTCTGAGCTCAGACTGTCCTTGGGCGGGTCTTGCTGTGGCTGCTGTGGGAGATGGGGGTGAGATTCCCATGTCACTGGAGTTGTGTGCCTAGGAGGATTATGGCTGCCTCTGCTGAGTCATGCAGGTTGTCAGGAAAATGGGGGGGAGCGGCAGTCACAGGCCTCACCCAGCTCCCATGTAAACCAAACGGCCAGTCTCATTCCCACCGTGCCTGCCCCAACAGCCCTCAGACCATTTCCAGGTGGAGAGCAGTATGTGTTTGAAAACCTGTCTCGGCCGGGCGTGGTGGCTCAAGCCTGTAATCCTAGCACTTTGGGAGGCCGAGGCGGGCGGATCACGAGGTCAGGAGATCGAGATCATCCTGGCTAACACTGTGAAACCCCGTCTCTACTAAAAGATAAAAAAAACTAGCCGGGCGTGGTGGCGGGCGCCTGTAGTCCCAGCTACTCAGGAGGCGGAGGCAGGAGAATGGCATGAACCCGGGGGAGGGAGCTTGCAGTGAGCCGAGATCGTGCCACTGCACTCCAGCCTGGGGCACAGAGCAAGACTCTGTCTCAAAAAAAAAAAAAAAAAAAAAAGAAAAGAAAAGAAAAGAAAAGAAAACCTGTCCCAGGCTCTCCACCTCCTATCTGTGAAAGAAAAGCTCTTAGTACTTTCTCTGCCTGTGAAGTCTGCACACCAGATTAGCGCCCTCCCCTAAGTTCTCACCAGGACACTTATCACCCCATTCACATTGTTAGCAAGTTCAGCTACAGATTTGTTTCTCCCTGTTTAGTTTTACCCCCTGCTCCTCTCCGGATGGATCCCTGTGGTGCGGGGCAGGAATGGCCTGCTAGGGAACCCAGCAAGCTCTCAGGGCCTTTCTGTGCTTTCTCTACCCCTGTATTTCACTCAGCTTTCCAAATTGACTCAGTTCCAGGTAAAGTTGGAAACTTCTCCCCCAAACAGACCTTCAACTTCTCCACTTGCGCTGAGTGTTCGGGAGAGGAGGGTCTCCCTTTCCCATTTCCACAGTTAAGGCACTCAGAGTTTTGCAGGAGGTGGAGGGAGGGTCTCCTGTGTACTGCAGGAGCAGTCTGCTTCCTTCAGAGGGTGTGTGTGTCTTCTCAGGATTGCTGGTCTATTTTTTGACTTTTTAATAATAACAGTTCTGACTGGCATGAGATGATATCTCATTGTGGTTTTGATTTGCATTTCTCTAATGATTGGTGAGGTTGAGCTTTTTTTCATATATTTGTTGGTTGCATGTATGGCTTCTTTTGAGAACGGTTTGGTCACGTCCTTTGCCCACTTTTTCATGTGATTGTTGTTTCCTTTAAAATTTGTTTAAGTTCCTTGTAGATGCTAGATATTATACCTTTGTCAGAGGGATAGATTGCAAAAGGTTTCTCCTTTTCTGTGGGTTGTATTTTTACTCTGCTGATAGTTTCTTTTGCTGTGCAGAAGCTCTTTAGTTTAATTAGATCCCATTTGGCAATTTGTGCTTTTGTTGTGATTGCTTTTGAGTTCTTTGTCATGAAATCTTTGCCCATGCTTATGCCCTGAATGGTATTGCCTAGGTTGTCTTCCAGGGTTTTTATATTTGTGTTTTACATTTAACTCTTCAATCCATCTTAAGTTTATTTCTTATATATGGTATAAGGAAGGGGTCTAGTTTCAATTTTCTGCATATGACCAGCCAGTTATCCCAGTACCATCAATTAAATAGGGAATTCTTTCCCCATTGCTTGTTTTTGTGTGGTATGTTGAAGATCAGATGGTTTTAAGTGTATGGTCTTTTTTCTGGGTTCTCTAGTCTGTTCCATTGATCTTTGTTTGTTCTTGTAGCAATACCATGCTGTTTTGGTTACTGTAGCCTCATATTTTGTAGTCAGGTAGTATGAGGCCTCCAGCTTTGTTCTGTTTGCTTAGAATTGTCTTAGCTATTCAGGCTCTTTTTTGGTTCCATATGAATATTAAAATAGTTTTTTGTAATTCTGTGAAGAAAGTCAATGGTAGCTTAATGGGAATAGCATTGAATCTATAAACTGCTTTGGGCAGTATGGCCATTTTCATGATACTGTTTTTTCTACCCATTAGTATGGACTATTTTTCCATCTGTTTGTGTCCTCTCTGATTTCCTTGAGCAGCAGTTGTAGTTCTCCTTAAAGAGATCCTTCACTTCCCTCGTTAGCTGTATTGCTAGGTATTTTATTCTCTTCTTAGTAATTGTGAATTGGAGTTCATTCATGATTTGGGTCTCCGCTTGTCTGGTGTTGGTGTATAGTAATGCTTGTGATTTATGCATATTGTTTGCATACTGAGACTTTGCTGAAGTTGCTTATCAGCTTGAGAAACTTTTGGGCTGAGACAATGGGGCTTTCTAAATATAGGAGCATGTCATCTGCAAACAAAGATAGTTTGACTTCCTCTCTTTCTATCTGAATACACTTCATTTCTTTTGCTTGCCTCATTGCCCTGGCCAGAGATTCCAATACTATGTTGAATAGGAGTGGTGAGAGAGGGCATCCTTGTCTTGTGCTCATTTTCAAGTGGAACGCTTACAACTTTTTCCCATTCAGTATGATATTGGCTGTGTGTTTGTCATATGTGGCTCTTATTGTTTTGAGGTACGTTCCTTCAATACTTAATTTATTAAGAATTTTTAAGGCATGTTGAATTTTATTGAAGGCCTTTTTCTGCATCTATTGAGATAATCATGTGGTGTCTGTCTTTAGTTCTGTCTATGTGATGAATCACTTCTATTGATGTGCATATGTTGAACCAACCTTGCATCCCTGGGATGCAGCCTGGTTGTAGTGAATACACTTTTTGATGTGCTGCTGAATTCAGTTTGCCAGTCTTTTGCTGATTTTTGCATTGATGTTCATCAAGGATATTGGCCTGTAGTTTTCTTTATTTGTTGTATCTCTGCCAGGTTTTTGTATCGGAATGATGCTGGCCTCATAGAATGAGCTAGAGAGGATCCCCACCTTTTCAATATTTTGGAATAGTTTCAGTTGAATGGGACCAGCTCTTCTTTGTACCTCTGGTAGAATCAGCTGTGAATCTGTCTGGTCCTAGGGTTTTTTTAAGTTGGTAGGCTATTTATTACAGCTTCAATTTCAGAACTCATTATTGGTCTATTGAGGGATGTAATTTCTTCCTGGTTTAGTCTTAGGAAGGTGTATGTGTCCAGGAATTTATTCATTTAGATTGTCTAGTTTATGTGTGTAGAGGTTTTTATAATATTCTCTGATAATTTTCTAGTTTATGTGCATAGAGGTCTTTATAGTATTATCTGATAGGTGTTTGTACTTCTGGGGGGCCAGTGGTGATATCTTCCTTATCATTTCTAATTGTGTTTATATGAATCTTCTCTCTTTTCTCCCTTAGTAGTCTACCTGGCAGTCCAGAAAAACTGAGGTTGAAAAAGTGTCCCTCCCTTACCGGCCAGATGGTTTTAATCTGTAGTTGCAGCCTGGATTATCTGTCACTAAAACAGGTGGAGCTTCTCCTGCATTTCCAAAGCTGTGCACCACCACTAAATTATTAATTGATTTAGTATTTCTAAAGATCCATGTGGTCAATAAATTCATTAAGGAATCCAAATACCAACTGTACATCAATAAAATTTAGAAAAAAACAAGTTGTTATAACAGTTTAAAACCAAGGTACCAATTTTCTCTACCTTACTCCTCAATCAAAAGTAGTGTTCCCAGAACTGTAACATATAGATCTATACTGATTTGCTAACCATAACCCATAGCAAAGAATTAACATTATGGATAACAGGAGTAAATGGAAAAGGAAAACAAAGTTATAGGAAGGAAAGATATGTTTCTTGATTTTGTTCTCTAGTTTGTATTACTTGATACTGGTGATCCACAACCAACAATTGGTTATCTTGAGTTTCAATCAATTATGACAACATGCTTCACATTTTCTGGAGGAAACAACTTTCATTTATAAATGAGTTTCTCTGCCAGAAATTGGAACCCAAAACACCTCTGGCGCTTTGCATATTGAGACATTTGCACTACAGGCTTCTAGATGTTCCCTTTTAGTTTCAATTTTCTCCCGTACCCCAACCTTAGCAATTTCAGTGGGGCTTTTTCTGTGAAGAAGCTGAGCATACGCCCAAGTTTCACAACGTCTTAGATATTCACTGTGTGTGACCTGAAACAAATTATAAAAACTTTCTTAACTCCAGTTCCCTCATCTATTAAAATATCATAATAATAACACTCTATCTCACATGACAATGTTAAGGATTTAATGAGATAATATAAGTAACATGCCTTGTGCAATGCCTGACACAAAATAGGTACAGGGGATGTTTTTAATAGGTCACTGTCCAAACAAATATCCTGATCTTGAGGGTCTTCTGCTCTTCTCCTTTACGCTTCTTCATTTAGGAGAAGGTAATGAGGCCCTAGGGAGAGAGGATCACACACATGATAAAATATGGAAAAGAGATTAGGTGAATTTAAGAATTATAAAGACATCAAATGTGTAGCACCATAAAGGATCATCAAGAACTGTGTCATAGCTATATACATTATGCAATGATTTTCTTTTATGAAATGGTCACAAATTCACATGGTTCCCCAAGGCCTACCATTTGATTACACATTGTCCCAGTAAATTTTGTACTCCTCTATGCTTTGTTTACCCTAATAAGATTGGAAGCTATTGAAAAATAGGATCTTAGCATCTTGACTTCTTTAATATTTTGTACCTTCAATATGTAATACAGTACAGGACACTTAATCTTCATTTGTTTGTTGGTTAACTAATGGAGAAATTAGATATGATTGTGTTGTTCCTCTATCAACTATGAACTTATAGACAAAATCTTGTGGAGAGAAAAGACACAGAAAAATATAAGAAATGGTGAATTCAATGAAACATGTATAATTATGGATTTAGAGTAACACTGACATTATAATCCTCTTTATTCACACTTTTAACCCAATTTGGAGTTGTTCTTCAGATATTGTTATAGTATCATAATTTTATCTAAAATAAAACATCAAAAAATGATTGGGCATCAAATTTTTATGAATATTCTAAGTCAAAATGATAAGTCTATTTTCAGTGTCTTGATCACAGGCAAGACGATCACTGAAATCCATAGTTGATTAAGGCAATGTTTATGAAATCGTATCTGTCAGATCAAGTGTGCCCACTTCTTGGTGATGAAAGTACATTGTAATGTTTAACAATTCTGTCTTCTTTTGTTTGTGATTCTATGAGTGAGACTATTTGCATATGACATTTACTTTTTATTACACGAAGCTCTTGTATTTTAGTATTGTCTGTTATTATTCACAAAGAAGGGAAAAATTGCTGTTTGTGTAGTATAGCTGGAGTCCAATACTTCAGTTTTGTTTCAGTTAAATAAACAGTTCCATTTATAAACATTCTTTGGTTCACCTTCAGTGATTCTTCCCTTGGCAGAGTGCTGCTGTCACACTATTTCCACATGTTCTCAGGCAAAGAGAACACAGTTCAACTTCCATGCCACTGGGTCACTGGTTTGGGGGAAAAGTCAACACATGTTAGGTGAACTCTGCACACTCAGCCCTGGAGAACAGAATGAACCACACTTGGTCTCTTTTCAGAAAGCAGTGGAGGAGATAGAGAGGGAATCAGACTTATAAATATCCAACTGTCCTCATAGAGGACAAAGGAGATGATTATAAAAAGATTTATAAATAAGAAGCACTCAATTAAAATCTTGTGACTGCAGGAGAAATTAAACATGGGGTCTTAGGGCTAAATGCATTTTTCCTGCCACTGCTATTTAACCTCTGTTTTATTAAAATACTGTTTTTCATAGTTAATAAATTATAGTTATATCTTTAACTAATATGAAACATTTTTATTAAGCATTATTATAAAATAATAATTTAGAACAATTATAATGATATGTGATCTTTACTAAGTACTTTCTATCTACCAATGATTGTGCTAAGGACTTTATAGTACTTGTTTAATTCATTTACATATAAAATATGTAATACAACTGAATATGATGAGAAGAATGGTTGGAAAATATTGTGAACAGAGTAGATGGAGTGGAATTTAGAAAATTATACATGGAGAAAAGATGGATCAAAACAGAAAGTAATTTTTTTGGCCATCTCAGAAGAAGAAAACAAATATCAACCCCCAATAAAGTAAATGTGTGCTCCTCCCTGTCAACGACCTGGAGAAGTCTGGCAGTGTGTGTGGTTCCACTAAATAGTAACTCCTACCTCCCAGGAAGGTGAGGGTGGGAGTGGGCTGTTGTGATCACAGCTCAAATAATGTACAGAAAGATAAAGATCCATTCTAAGGGATAAATCATTTTCAAACCACAGGTAGAGCTGAGATGATTTTCCAGCTGTTTCTGAGACTGTACATACCCATAGACTCTGGGTAGAGCTAGGAAACTGAAAAAAACTGCAACACGTGTGCCCACCAAGTTCTTTCTTCTGGCCCAGAAAAAGGAATAAATGTCAATGGTTGCAGATGAGGTGGGTGCACTTTGAAGACTAAGGTCACTTAGGAATCCTAAATATTTATATGCACTCAAACATTTAATGTTTAATATATGCAGGTAATCTATATTTTGTTATTTATATTTCTTAATATTGCATCATCATAACAGTGCTCGAAACAATTTTAGATATTCTCAGAAGCGCTGAGAAAAGAAAGTATATCTCCAGTAAGATTCTATAAAGCTAATTATCAGGATAATTCATAAAAATGGCCTAGGTTAAGATGCCATATATATAATATAAACACTTTTTTAGAAGACACTTGCATATAGTCTACTTCTAGATAACCCAACTTACTGCCCTTATTTTTAAAAAAAACATTTAAGTATTTGAAGATTAAGACAAGCAAATCTGGTCTATGATGTATAGCTTTTAGTTCATATTCTTGAACTATCAATTTTGTCTTCTAGAGACACATTTATTCTTTGTAATAAGGCAGTCTTAGAATCAGAGAACTCTACTTAATTAATCTCAATTGGAGTCCCCCTGATAAATATATAGACTATGAAATAGTCTAAGCACCTAATAATGATTTCTAACATCTGAAAGAAAATAGTTTCAATGCACAATAGAATATGATGGTTTTATGAAACAACTATGAAAACAGATATTTTGCAATAAAATAAGAAGAATATTAAAAAATAATTTTTAGGACTATTATCCTATGTCACAATGTAAAACCTTGTTTAGAAAGCTAATGTAGAGATTTCTAAACATGAAAAGTTGGAATAGATATCTTCTTTCCTGTCTTTCCCACTAAGTACATCCAAAATCCCTGGACTTTATATATATTACAGACTTAAGAAGGTTGTGAAATATGGAGCGAAGGAAGATAGTCTAGGGATCTTGGAATTAGGAACGAAGTAGTGCATTTCCTGTGTTTTGCTTTTACATTATCTATGCCAGATTTGATTCTGCAGAACCCAGCAACCCAGAAACACCAACAAGCACAAACAAAATAAACCCCAAGAAAAACCCATTCTCTCTATCCTAAGGACTAGGAAAGGGGCAGCTTAACACAGAAAATTTTTACGCAGTAGTCACTCTATGAAAGCAATACATCACAGAAAAAACCATGACCCCGCTCTCACCCCCCACTGACAAAGGCTGAATTTGCAACCTACATGTCCACTCTTTCCATGGTGAAATGAGGTACCTCTTTACCCCACTTCCACCCGGCCAGTGTGGTATCAGAGAAAGCTAAATGGAGAGCCCAGAGTTTTATCCCAACAGGGCAGTAAAGAATCCCTTCCCTGGTCTCCTGGAGTATCAGTGGAGACCACATGGGAGAGCCTGGACTTCCACTCCCATTGAGGATAAAGAAATACGTACCTCCTCCTGCTAGGGTAATATCAGAGGAGATATAATGGAGAGTCAGAATTGTTATCACCACTAATAATTAACTAGAACAGCCTCTCACCCTTTCAAACATATACCCCTAACATGTCAGTAGAGGCTACATGGCTAAGAGTAGCAGAAACAAGACACCCTTGCTTTCCCAGTCATGATTGTGTCAGTAGATGTCTGCTGGAGAGCTTCAACTATCATCTCTGCCAAGCAGTAGGAAGAAACTCCTTGGGTGTAAACAGATAGGGAGTGAGTAACCTGGATTTCCACTGTCACTAGCAGTACTGTTACTCCCATGGGAATAGTGGCAGAAGAGGCCTGTTAAAATAGATTTAAATAAAATGCATAGCCTCATAATATAATACCAAAAACAAATAAATTTCTATTAAAAATCACTTCCCATACCAAGAACCTGAAAAATCTTAACTTCAAGGAGAAAAGACAATCCACAAATGCCAATAGCTAGATGATGCAGATGTTAAAAATATCTGGCAAGGACTTTAAAAGCAGTGATCATAAAAATGCTTCAATGAGCAACTATGAACTTGTTTGAAACAAAATATGGAAAGTAAGGGGAGAGGATATAAAAAGCAAAATGGAAACCTGAAATTTAAAAGTGTAGTAACCAAATTGAAAACCTTCTGGATGGGCTCAAAAGCAGAATGAAAAGAGAAAAGAAATGAATTTGTGAATTTGAATAGAATAATAGAAATTACCCAATATAGACAATAATGAGAAATTGAACATAGTAAAGTTCAGGGATGTGAGGGATTGTAGCAAAAGATTCAACATTTGTGTCATTGGAGTCTTAAACGGAAGGGATATTGAATTTATAATTTTAAGACTTTTAAAAAAAGAAGGTCCCCAGGACCACATGGTTTCACTGAAGAATTCTACCAAAGTTTTAAAGAATAGTTGATATAAATCTGTTTCAGAAAACAAGAAACAACTTTTCCCAACTCATTTTATGAAGCTGATACTACTTTGATATCAAACCAGACAAAGGCAATATGAAAAAGGAAACTAAAGACTAATATCCTTCATGAATATGGACATAGAAATTCTTCATAAAATGTTAGAAAATAGAATTCTGCAATATGCTAGAAAATTATGAACCATGGTCAAATGCGCTTTATTTCAGAGATGCAAGACTGATTTTAAAATCAATATAATCCACTATATGATAGGTTAAGAAGAAAAATCGGAATAAAAATGATCATATACATTGGTGCAAAAAAGTTATTTGATGAAATTCAACATCTTTTATGGTATAATCTCCCAGAATAATGTGGAATTTATTCAGCTTGTTGAATAACATCTGCAAAAAACCTTCAGCTAACCTCATACCTATTAATGAAAGACCGAATGCCTTTTCTCCTAAGATTAGGAACTGGTTACTACTCTTACCCAACATGGTACTAGAAATTCTAGATGACAAATTAACACATAAAAAAGGAAATAAATCGGATATAAATCAGAAAGAAAGAAATAAAACAGTTTCTATCTACAGATGACATAAATTTACATAGTAAATCCCAAGGAAACTATGAAAAACTCATAAAGTAAGTGAGTACAATAAAGTCACAGGATACAAGTTTAACAAAAAACACAACTGTATTTCTATACAAGCTCAATGAACGAACACATATACATCTAAATTAGAAATGCAATGTCATTTATAATCACTCAAAAAAGGAAATACTTTGATGTAAATCTAACAAAACGTACACGACTTGAAGTTAAACTGCACAACACTGAAGAAGACATTAAAGAAATTGAGGTGGATGGATCACGAGGTCAGGAGATCGAGACCATCCTGGCTAAAACGATGAAACCCCGTCTTTACTAAAAATACAAAAAAGTAGCCGGGCATGGTGGCAGGCGCCTGTATTCCCAGCTACTCTGGAGGCTGAGGCAGGAGAATGGTGTGAACCTGGGAGGCGGAGTTTGCAGTGAGCCAAGATTGCACCACTGTACTCCAGACTGGGCGACAGAGCAAGACTCCGTCTCAAATAATAATAATAATAATAATAATAATGAATAAATAAATCAAGAAAAATGCCATGCCCATGGATTGGAAGACTCCACATAGGAAAGATGTAATTTTCCTGTGCATTAATGTAATTCTTATGAAATTTCCAGCAATATTTTGTATAGATATAGAAATGTCATTAAAAAGTTTACATGAAAAGACAAAGGGTCTAAAATAGCTAAAACAATTTTTAAATGGAAGAATAAAATGGGAGAAATCAGTCTACAAAATTCCAAGTCTCGGAATCATATCATCTGCAAACAGAGATGGTTTGACGTTTTCGCTGTTTGGATGCTTTTTCTTTCTTTCTTCCGCCTGATTGCTCTGGCCAGGACTTCCAGTGCTATTCTGAGTGAGAGTGGTAAAGGAGGGCATCCTTCTCTAGCTCTAGTTTTCAAAGGGAATGTGTCCAGGTTTTGGCCATTCAATATGATGTTCACTGTGAGTTTGTCATAGATGGCTCTTACTGTTTTGAAGTATGTTTCTTCAGTGCCTAGTTTACTGAGTATTTTTAACATTAAGGGATGTTGAATTTAATCAAAATCCTTTTCTGCATCTATTGAGATAATCATATGGTTTTTGTTTGGTAGTTCTGTTTATGTAATGCATCATATTTATTGATTGGTATATGTTGAACCAACCTTGCATCCCAGGGTTAAAACCTTCATGATCATGGTGGATTAGCTTCGTGGTGTTCTGCTAGATTCAGTTTTGCTAATATTTCATAAAGGATTTTTGCATCTATGTTCTTTATGGATATTGGCCTGGATTTTCTTTTTGTTGTTGTTGTGTCTTTGCCAGGTTTTGGTATTAGGATGATGCTGACCTCACAGAATGAATTGGGTAGGAGTTCCTAGTCTCTATCCACCCAAAAGCTCCTTGGTCTGATTAATGACCTCAGAAAAATTTCAGAATACAGAATCAATGTACAAAATTTAGTAGCATTCATATACACCAACAACATCCAAGCTGAGAGCCAAATCAGAAATACAACAATTGCCACAAAAAAATGCCCAGGTATATAGCTAAACAGGGAGGTGAAAAATCTCTACAGTGAGAATTACAAAACACTGCTTATAGAAATCAGAAATGACAAACAAATGTGAAAACGTTCCATGATAATGGATAGAAAGAACTAATATTGTCAAAATGGACATATTGCCTAAAGAAATTTATAGATTCAAAGCTATTTCTTTCAAACTACTAATGACATTCTTCCTAGTATTAGAGAAAACTGTTTTAAAATTCATATGGAACCAAAAAAGAACCCAAATAGCCAAGTCAATGCTAAGTAAATGGAAGAATGCTGGAGACATCACACTACCCAACTTCAAACTATGCTACAAGGCTACAGCAAGCAAAACAGCACATTACTGGTACAAAAAAACACACAGACCAATGAAACAGTATAGAGAGCCCAGAAATGATGCTTCACACTTACAATAATTTGATCTTCAACAAAACTGATAAAAACAAGCAATGGCTAAAGGACTCTATTCAATAAATGGTGCTGGAATAACTGGCTAACCATATGCAGATGATTGAAACTGGACCCCATCCTTATACCATATACAAAACCAACTCAAGATGGATTGAAGAGTTAAATGTAAAACATAAAACCATAATAAAAACTCTGGAAGATAACCTAGGAAATGCCATTCTGTACATAAGACCTGCAAATTTTTCATGATGAAGATATCAAAAACAATTGCAACAAAAACAAAAATTGACAAATGAGACCTAATAAATCTAAAGGCTTCTGAACAGCAAAAGAAATTAACAACAGAGTAAACAAATAATGTACAGAATGGGAGAAAATATTCACAAACTATGCATCTGATAAAGGTCTAATATACAGAATCTATATGGAACTTAAACACATTTACAAGCAAAAAACACACAACCCTATCAAAAAGTGGGCAAAGGACATGAACAGACACATTTCAAAAGAAGATATACATGTGGCCAACAAGCATGTGAAAGAAGTACTCAACATAAACTAATCATTAGAGAAATGCATATCCAAACAACAATGAGATACTGTTTCACACCAGTCAGGATGGCTATTATTAAAAAGTCAAAAAATAACTTACAGACCTGGTTGCAGAGAAAAGAGAATGCTGATACAATGCTAATGGGAATGTAAATTAGCTCAGCCACTGTAGAAATTGGTGTGGCAATTTCTCAAAGAAAACAGAATTACCATTCAACCCCTCAAGGCCATTATTGGGTATATACCCAAAGGAATATAAATCATTCTACCATAAAGATACATGTACACATATGTTCGCTGCAGCACTACTCACAATGGCAAAGATATGGAATCATCCTAAATGTCCATCAGTGGTAGGCTGGATGAAGAAAGTGTGGCACACAGGAATACTGCACAGCCACAAAAAAGAACAAGATCACATCCTTGTTCTTTTTTTGTGTGTTCTTTTTAAAGCACAGCCACAAACAAGAACAAGATCACATGGATGGAGTTGGGGCTTGTTATTCTAAGAAAATTAACACAGAAACAGAAAACCAAGTACAACATGTTCTCACTTATAAGTGAGAGCTAAATAATGAGAACACATGGATACAAAGAGGGGAAAAAAAAGACACTGGGGACTACTAGAGAGTAGAGAGAGGGAGATGTGAAAATCTGCAGAGCTCAAGATCATTGTGAAGGTTTTTGAGGTAGATCTAGAGCAAACTGTTAGAAATGGAAATCATTCTGTAACTATTAGCATAAGAATTGCTTTAATTAAATTGCTTATAAGGCCAAAGTTAACGGTCCATGGAAGTTTCTTTTATATGAATACAGAGTTAACCTTTGTTAAATTAAAACAATAATTATAGCAGTCATTGCAAGTTTTAATTTAAATTGTCACATGTGACAGGATTTTCTTATTTTTGTGACTAAATACTATTTCACTGTATGTATATACCACATTTTCTTTACACATTTCATATGGTTCGAATATATGTGCCTGCCCAAATCTCATGTCGAATTGTAATCCCCAGTGTTAGAGCAGGGGTCTGGTAAGAGGTGATTGGATTATGGGTGTGAATTTCCCCCTTGCAGTTCTCATAATAGTGAATGAGAGTAAATTCATGCTTAAAAGTGAGTAGCACCTCCCCCTTTGTTCTCTTCTTCCTGCTCTGGTCATGTAAGATCTAACTCTTCCACTTCGCCTTCACCATAACTATAAGTCTCCTGAGACCTCCCCATCCCTGCTTCATGTACATCCTGCAAAACTGTGAGTCTCTCTCTCTTTTTTTTTTTTTTTTTAATAAATTACCCAATCTCAGGTAGTTCTTTATAGCAATGTGAGAATGGACTAATACACCATTCTTCCATCGATGGACATTTAGATTGTCATACAATATAGATGAACCTTGAGGACATCATGCTAATTGAAATAAGCCAATCACAGAAGCACATATACTGCATGATTCCACTTACACAAGATATCTCACCTAGTCAAACATAGAAACACAAAGTAGAACGGTGGTTTCCAGGAGCTAGTGAGAGGGGAAAATAGGGAGTTGCTCTTCAATAGATATAGAGTTCCAGTTATGAAAGATGAAAAAGTTCTAGAGACATGATATACAACATTGTGCTTATAGATAACAACCCTGTACTGTACACTTAAAAATTTGTGAAAAGAGTTGATCTCACAGTGTTTTTTCAATGCAATAAAAAGTTAAATTACCACTGGAAATATTTTTCTATATCAGTGCTCTTTCAACTGCGATCCACAAACTGTGCTAACAATAAACTCCTTGTTATGGGGTTTGTGTCAATATAAAGAGCTTAATCACAATTCACAATGGCACTAAGCATTCTGTTTCACATATCTGACAGGTTCTTGGTAGCAAGACTTTATTGATTAAGATAGCAATGCATTAAATTACATTTTTGATCAAGCTTCTTATCTCTTAGTGTAAGTGTAATGAACAGTTTGGGAAATAGCTACTTTGAGTATGTGGTTACTTTTATTCTTTGTGAGTCATTTCAAAAATAATCAAAAACAGAAATTACAAATAGAAAGGCGGAATGATTTCCTCATCTGTGCACACACACACACACACACACACACACACGATCCCAGGAAGCTCTGCCTTCTGGCAGGCACTTTGATTGCTGAGATATGGACTATAGTGGTATGTTCAAAAGAGTTCAAAGAAAAATTTCAAAATCAAGAGATTAGTGCCTTTCTTTTGTTTTGGTTTGTTTGATATCCAGAAAAACAGATTGTGAAATTTGTTTTCTGACATCAAAGAAAGAGTCCACTTTCAGTCTTTTTTTTTGTATTCTGTTCAGTGGAAAGTATGGCCAAGCCAGGACTTACCATTCAATGACCAAGTTAATGCAATAACTAATAACCCGATATGGCTCAAAAATTGAGTACATTTTTGGGAAAAATGTTTTGGTTGACAGGCAGTAATAGAGCTGCACACCTTAAGTTTCTGGAAATGGTGTCACTAGCAGTAATTAACTCTTTCCAAATCTGTGAAGTAACTTCTTGTGACATCTTCAAATACTCCACATTGAAAGCAAAATGGTATAAGTCATATTATTTTTACAACTCAAATCTTCTCTTTATATGGCCTGAGGCAAACATCAGAGTGCCTCATAGCGTATGTTCAATGCATACCTGTTGAATTGAGATACTTTGGTGTTATGGAAATAGCTTGGGCTTGGGAACATGAATATTAGGTTCTAGGCCTAGATCTAACGGACTTAGTGGTGTGACCTGAGTAAGTCATTAGTTGAGTTTACACTTTGATTTCCACTTACTGAAAATTCAGGTTAGAGGAACAACATAGTACATTACTTTTAAAGGCATTTACTTATCTTGCTTAATAAACACCATTAACCAATTTCCAAATTCTGACAATAATTTCTTTACTGGTCTTTAGTCAGGAAATTTTAGATATACATATAAATTTCACACCTACTGATCGCTCCAGGTAAATCTTCTTAAAGGATTTATTTGATCATTTCACTTTCTATTATTAAAATTGAACAAGAAAATAAAAGTTCACTACCATTCTCTAAATAAAGCTCAAAATGTTGACTTTCAGTTTGGCTTTACAAAATCTCCATCAGCCATTAACAGCCATTATTCTCAGTCTTTTATTTCATTCTGCTGTGAAATTAGTATTTATTCTAGCCCAACAGTGTCCTGCTCTTTACCATACCTGGCTAAGCTCTGCTGCTGTGTTATTGGCTTATAATATTCCTTTAACCTAGAAGTCTCCTCCTTTTCTCTTTTTTAATCCTTGTTTTGCCAACAATAGTTCACGTTTATTGAGTGCTCACTAGTACCAGCAAATACACTAAAACTTTTACAGAATTTTCTTGTTTTTAATTTGCACAACTCTCTCAAATAGGCAATATTATTAGGTCCATTTTCCTGATAAGAAAACTGAGATATAGAGAGGTTAAATAAATGTTCCAATGTCAGGCAGACAGTATAGTAGCAAAATGGGAAATGAAATAAAAGTCCATTTTATAGGAGTTAAAAATACATCTTATAAGTATTAAAAATACATTTTATAGGAAGCATAGAGTTCTCAACAGGAGACCAAAGGAAAGTCATTAAGGTGGCTTCAAAGGTTATAATAATTATCTCTACTTTAAAAATAATTAAAAATTTTAAAATAACTTTTACATTCTTCATTCTGTTTAATTTATTTCTTCTTAATTTAGTATCAGCAGAACCTTAAGTTTGGCAAAAAATAGTAATAATGAAATTAAGAGAACACCATTTTAAAATGTAATAGTTATTTTCCAATTTGAGTACAAAGCTAAAAGAATATGATTATTTCATATTACTTTTTGGTTGTAATAAAAATAATAAAACCGACTTTTACAAGGCTGAAAAGAATTTCACTAGAACACTGATTTTCTTAAAGTATAAAAATCTTAATAATTTAAACATAAAATTATGTTTACTTGAATGTAAATTATCTGATCCCAACACAGAGTCTGCTTAATTAAAGGATGTCTTTTGTATTATTAAAGCTTATCTATATGTATGTATATAGCTTTTGCATTCAACTAGTTGACTAGGGAAGGCTTTCAAAAGATTTAAGAGGTATTCATTTGTTGAACAAATGCTTTATATTCACCACTGGGAAATAGTTTAAGCCTGCTGTGTCAATTAGCTTAATTGATAAGAACTTCAATTGGTCCTGGAGTGTGTTAATTTCCTGAGGTGAGCCTATTGAGAGAATTACTTAGAGAAACTTTCACAGTTGGGAAACCTTTCAAACACACTTCACTTAATCTGGGATTGGGTTACCACATTTTCACACATATTTGATGCCCCAAATAGTCCCTGCTTTAGCACCTTTGATGTCAAGATAATCCTCTGCTCCCTCTTTCTCAGTTTTCTTCATCTGCCACTCACTTAGACAAGAAGGACAAAAATTCATACTGATTGTTCCAAAAGGTAAAATTTTCAGTGCTTGAAAATTACTCTTTAGTGTAAGGAAGAATTTCCTTAAACTTGTCTCAAAATTATAAGATGTGTAGTTTGCAGGTGGATTACAAATATGCCTATATGTGCTTAGAAGTGTTTACCCATATAGATCCTTTACATATGCAATACTATGTTATCATAGCAGATCTATAAATTACTTATTTCCATTTTATAAATACAACAAACCAGGCTCAGAGAAACTAAATGACTATTTAAGGCTGCATAGCAGAGCCATACATTAAATCAAATCTGGAAAACTGTGTTCTTTTCTCCACATTATACTATCTTATTAAAGATGAGCTGGGCAGTAGCTTTGAGGCATATGCTAAAAGAAATTCAAGCAATTGTTGGAAATTTAGGGAAGAGTTGGACTAAGGTCTTGCACTTATCTTTGAGTCACTTGATGGCCTAGTCTCTTTCTGAAGAGTCTGAAAATTAATGAGATCTCTCTCTCGCTCTCTTCCCTTCTCTGTATCTCGCTCCCTCTCTCTAATTTTTACATGATGGCTGATGCATACAGAGAGTGACGAAAACAACTATAAGCCAGATTTAGGCCTCTGGAGCCTAAATTCTTCTGAGCTTTGCAGCTTGATTGACAGTTTTCCTCCCAGTTACCCTTACCCTCTGTGCAAGGTGCTGGTAGCTGCTCAAAGGTGTTAACTTCTTTGTTTACAAAGGTTCACACCTATGGGACTTTTCCCTTAATTTCACTCTCACAATCCACATCCTAATTATGCTCTGAACTTTTCATCTCTCTAAATGTCTTAAAATCTATGGCTCTCAAATCTCTGTGTTCAGTGTGGTCCACTTTTGTAAAATGTATTGTCTTAATGAACCCCATTACCTGAATTTTTACAGCTCTCCTAAACTAAAATGCCCCAATGCCAACAAATTGGCTAACCTAGAAGAAATGGATACATTTCTAAAAACATACAACTTACCAAGACTAAATCAAGAAGAAATAGAAAATCAGAACAGACCAACAACTTGTACGGATTGAATCAATAATTTTTTTAAAAATTTCACATCATAGAAAAGCCCAGAATAAGATAGATTTATAGCAGAATTCTACCAAACATTTAAAGAAGAATATCAATCCTTCTCAAACTCTTCCAAAAATTTAAGGAAAATAAGTACTTTTAAACTGCTTTTACGAGCCCAGCATTACTCTTATGTCAAAGCCAGATAAGGACACTACAAGAAAATAAAATGGCAGGTCAATATCCCTGATGTACATAGATACAAAAATCTTCAACACAATATTAGCAAACTGAATTCAACAGCACATTTAGAGGATCTTTCCCCACAGTCAAGCGGGATCATTGTCCATAAAGTTGGATGTCCTACTATCCTTGCATCTATGAAACAATGGATAATGTGATATGGTTTATCACATTTATTATGCAAATAAATAAAAGCATTAAACAATATTAACAAGACAAAGAACAAATGCCAAAGAATCATTTCAGTGGATGTTGAGAAAGCATTTGACGAAGTTCAGCATTTGTTATGATAAAAGGTCTCAAAAAATTAAGCATAGAGGAAACATGTTTCAGTACTATAAAGGCCATAATAAAAAAGTTCACAACCAGCCTCATACTCAAAAGTAAAATGTTGAAAGGTTTTCTGTAAGATCAGGAACAAGACAAAGATGCTCACTCTTGCCACATCTATTTAACATAGTCTGAGAAATCCTAGCCAGAACAATAGGCAATAAGAAGAAATAAAAGGCATCCAAATAGGAAAGGAATAGGAAAGTGAAATTGTCTCTGCAGATGACATGATCTTATCCACAGAAAATATCAAAGACTCCACCAAAACAATTTGTTTACTGGTAAACAAATTCAGTAAAGTTGCAAAGTACAAAATCAACACACAAAAATCAGCAGCATTTTCTTATACTAACAATAAACAATCTGAAAAAAATTAATATATCAATCCCATTTAAAAGAATGTACACACGAAAAATACGTAGGAGCAAATTTAACCAAGAAAGTGAAAGATCCATATACAGAAAAGTATAAAACATCGATTAAATCACAGTTGACACAAATAAATGGGGAAGTCTCATGTTCATGGATTGGAAGAATCAATGTTATTAAAATGTCTATATTATCCACATAATTTACAGATTCAGTGCAACCCCTACCAAAATTTCAATGTCATTTTTCATGGAAATAAAAAAATATGTAAAATGTATATGAAACCACAAAGTACCCTGAATAGCTAAAGCAATCTTAGGCAACAGGAACAAAGTCAGAAGCATCACACTGCCTGACTTCAAAATCTATTACAAAGTTATAATAACCAAAACAATATCACACTGGCATAAAAATATATATTACATTGACCAATGGAACAGGGTAGGGAGCTGAAAAATAAAGGCATACGTGTAGTTAATTGATTTAAACAAAAGTGCCAAGAACATACAATGGAGAAAAGACAGTCTCTTCAGTGCTGTGGGGAAAAACTGGATATCCACATGCAGAAAAATAAAATATTATCTGTATCTCACACCATCTACAAAATCAACTCAAAATGAATTACAGACTTAAAGGTAAGACCTGAAACTAAAGGCACTTAAAGAAAATACAGGGGAAATCCTCCATAACATTGATCTAGGCAAAGATTTCTTGGACACAACTCCAAAAGCCTATACAATCAAAGCAAAAATAAATAAATGGAATTGCATTAAACTAAAAAAAAAAAGCTGCTGCACAGCCAAGACAACAATTAGCAGAATGAAGAGACAATTCACAAATTTGGATAAAATATTTGCAAACCATATATCTAATAAGTGTCTAATATCCAAAATATATAAAAAACTCAAACAACTTTATATCAAGAAAACAACCCAATCAAAAAATGGGCAAAGGATCTAATAGATACTTCTCAAAAGAAGACACACAACAACAAACATATGAAAAATGCTTATCATCACTAATCAGCAGGAAAATGCAAATTAAAACCATAGTCATGTATCACCGCCACACACTTGTTAGAATAACACCTGTTATTATGAAAAAGATAAAAGATAAATGTAGGTAGGGGTGTGGAGAAAAGGGAATACTTGTGC
Source organism: Papio anubis (assembly GCF_008728515.1). Classification (NCBI taxonomy): domain Eukaryota; kingdom Metazoa; phylum Chordata; class Mammalia; order Primates; family Cercopithecidae; genus Papio; species Papio anubis. Next base: position 91,040,832 of record NC_044981.1, on the reverse strand, counting down.
ACTGTTGTTGCGAATGTACATGAGTAGTCCTTATAGAAAACATTATTGGGGTTCCTCAGAAAACTAAAGACAGAATTATCATATGATCCAGCAATCCATCTTCTGAGTATATACCCAAAGGAATTGAAATCAGTATGTGATAGAAATATGTACACTCCAATATTCATCCCAGCATTATTCACAATAGCCAAGATATGAAAGCAACCTATGTGTTCATCATCAGATGAATGGATAAAGAAAATGTGGCATATACATATACTGAATTTTGAATACTATTCAGCCTTAAAAAGGGAGGGGGAAATCCTACCATTTGCAACAACTTGGATACACCTGCAACACATTGTGATAAGTGATTGTGCTAAGCCAGGCACAAAAAGAAAAAATACTGCATCTAGCCTATATATGGAATGCAAAAAAGTTGAACTTGTAGAAGTAGAGAGTAGATGATTGCCAGATGCTGGAGAATGGAGAGAAGATGGAGAAATAGGAGATATTAATCAAAGGGAAATTTCGGTTAGAGAGGAGGAATAAGCCTTACTGGTCTATGACACAGAATAGTGACTATAAATAAACAATTCATTGTATATTTCAAAATTGCTAAAAGAATAGATTTTAAATATTTTCACCAAAAAAAACTGATAAATACGTGAGGTGCTGTATTTCCTAATTAGTCTGATTTAATCATTCTACATTGATAACACACATCAAACCATTACAATGTACCCCGTAAATATATATAATTTTTATTTGTCAATTAAAAATAAATTTAAAAAATAAAAAAATAAAATGCCCCAAATAATCTAGTAATCTTTATATTTACTTATATCTCTTCTTTGATTCTTCAAAACCATAAGGTAGAGCCTTTGAATTTACCTTGGCCTTCTATAATAAATTAAAGATCCAATTGACTACACTTAAGGTTTAGTTAATGGGACTTCACCTCCTAAACACCCTTTGCCTCATTGGTCTTTCTTTGTTTTCTCTTAGAATAAGTTCTCTTCTTCTTTGGTCTGGTCTAGAGCAGTCACCTTCTTTAAGAGTTACTATTATAAAATCAATATGAGAATGTCTCTGCAAAGCTAAATAAATATAAAATAAATAATAGGTATATTGTATATAATTTCATTTGATTCTATGAACAAGTATTCTTTTTATTAAGGTGCAAAAATTAAAGCTGAAAATATACAAGTGTCTTGCCAAAGGTCACGTAGTGAAAGAACTGAGTATCAATTCTTTCTTATCACAGTCTCTTTCTATTATTGCAGGCTAGGCCTACCAAAAATTCCTCTTTATACATGGGCTGAAATCGAAATTCCTTTAAAATGTGGCTCTACCTTCAAAATTTTAACTTCTTTCACTCCCACACATTTAATTAATGCTTGCTTAACAAAACTACTTGTCATTTCTCTCAGTAAGCAGGTCTTTATAAATCCACACATATTCCAACTGTCATTAGAGAGGTAACCAGTAACAAGAATTTTTCTCTACAGAACTTGAACCTCCATGAGCAGGAGAACGTTGCTAACCCCTACTCCTCTCTGTCTGTAACACTGACAACTTTGCGAACACTATTTTTCTTAGGAATGATTGTATTATTCTTTTTTTGTGTGGTTACTTACTATAAGAAGCTCTATTCTCCCACACCATTTCTTTTCCCTTAGAAATTTGATTCCTTTAGATTTCTGTACATTACCTTTTCTGACCTCAACTCCCACTGCTCGTCATCTTCTAAAATCTTTACCCTGGACTCTCTGAAATTCCATGTCAATTATGAAGATAAATCTTTATATCTCCAGCATTTTCAGTGAACAGTCTCCACCTTTTTTTCTCTAACCTAAAACCAGATTTCTACTGTGACTATTTTCTATGTGATCTTATCAAATAATCATAGGTTTTTCCCTACCTGCCTCCCACCATCCATTGTAGAGGTGAATTTGTCTCTGCTTTCCTCACTATTGTTGCCTCCAGATACTTTTCTCTCCATACTCTCTAATCCGAATCTCACGTTTCTATGTCACTCATCTATCATCATGTCTCTTTATTGCAGACATCTACCCCTCCCTTCGGGTCACTATTCCTTCTTCTTTGACATTAGCACTGGATTCACTATTATTCTCTCCAATATCACTCTTATCATAACTCTTGGAGATTTCCCTGTCCATAAAGATGCTTCCATGATTCAAATCTCTCAGCAACTTGATCTCCTTTACTCTACCACAGCCATACATCCTCATGATCATACCCTACTGCTTGTCTTGATCAACGACTAATGCAAACTTCCTCCTTAATTTCAGCGTCACACCTCCTACTTCTTCTTTTTCCGGCTCACCCCCTCTAGTAACCCAGCTCCAACAATCCTTCAAAATGCAAGACATATCTTATTCTATAACTTGACACTATCCCTTAGCCCTTTACTCACTTCCATCCTTACTCAGATTAAATTCCATAGCCAATTATTATAATCATTTTGCTCTGTTTCATATACACTCAGCCTCCTTGCCCTCTGCCTGCAGCCGCACAAATGAATATGTCTGGAAAAAAGCCCACAATTATGCTGACTGGCCACTCTTTATAATCATGATCATTAGCCTCAAATGGTTCCTTAATGATGCCCAGTCATCATATTTTATTTTGCTTTTCTTATTAATGCTTCCCTTCAACTAGAGAATTGCTTCACAGTTGTTCTTTTCTTCAACTTCCATAATCTCCTCCTTCATCCTCATTCTCAGATGATTATTTGCTTGCTATTTCAGAACTGACTACATAATTTGTAAGTCTTGGTGCAAAATAAAAATACAGGGTCTCTTGTTTTAAAAGCAGAAAAAAAGTGCTAATAAAGGCACTAAAATATAGCTCTGTTTGCTTTCACAGACTCTCCTTCTCAAAATATCATATCATTTTTAAATTTAGTATTTAATGATTCTCAAAGCAAAGAAAAATTAAAAATTTAAGGTGCTAGTATGGATTCTACGATTCATCTTTATATTGTGGAATTCTAGTTTTACATGCGTTTATAAGAACATTTAACCCATAAGCATACTAACCGAACTCACACAATTCATATTATGTAGCTTATACATGTAAATGTATTTTTTCTTGACAGAATAGTAGATATGCTGCACAAAAGTAATTCAACTATTTACTTTTACTTCTTGATGTGTGCATGTTCTACCTAAACTCTCTACCTTCAATATATTGATGAATAAGGGTGGAAAGGAAATAGAACTGTAGGTTACTTTGTCTTCCCCCTTCTTTTTATGTCATCATTTTCGGTATAAATAGTCAACTAAAACTGAAAGGTAACATGAATGAGAAAAGATATAACAACACTTCCTTTTTTTGCACCCAATAATTTTTTTAATTTTTAATTTTTGTCCATACATAATAGGTATATATATTTATGAGGTACATGAGCTGTTTTGATACAGGCATGCAATGTGAAATAAGCATATCATGAAGAATGGAGGATCCATTCCCTCAAGCATTTATCCATTGAATTGCAAACAATCCCATGACACTAATAGGGCTTCTTGATCATTTGTGTTTCTTGAAACATTACTATTTTTTGAATTGGAAGCAAGTTCTTGTACTAACTGAAAGTGTGACTTTTTGGGACCTCAATGCCCCAGGCTTACTAGGTCATAGACTGGGTTACCTTGTACTTGCTTTGAGTCTTGATGAACTCCCACATATTGTGGGTTCATTGGAATTGTGTGCTCAAGGTCATTGGTAGTGCTATATGTGAATGAAGTGGCAAGAAAGAGCAGATACATATGTTGTGTACATCTCTGTTTAGACTCACATTCCCTTGTCTTAATGGATTTCACAAAACACACATTCAAAGATAAAATGTTAATAATTTCATGACATCAGATAATTAAAATAAATAATGGATCTTTCCGAGCAAGGAGAATTTTGCAATTGCATGGGTTGCACACCCATAGGCGTGCCACCCAAAGAATAGGACAAGGACTGCCCTATTTTATGAGAAATAGAAATCATCAGAAGAGAACTTTGATAATCTCCTGCCACCACACCACCATTCTGACCTGCCTCTACACCCATATCCTCAAATTCCCACCTACTTTGAGGAACAGTCCATACTCCTGTGTATGTTTTAGCCTTTCACAGCAATAGAAATCTCTCCTCTTTCAACTATTCAAGGTATTACATTTCTGCCTTTTCTTTCCCACATCCTCTCTACTAGATCATTCTTATCAGCATTTAAACATATTATTATTTCTCCTATATATATTAAAAAAATCTTCTCTTAACCTTATCACTCAATCAAGCTACCATACCATTTATCTCCCTATCTTTAAAACAAAACTCCTTTATTGAAAATAAAGGAATAAAACTCCTTTATTGAAAATAAAGGAATAAAACTCCTTTATTGAAAATAAAGGAATAAAACTCCTTTATTGAAAGAATGGTTTATTCCTACTGTGTTCAATGTCTCTCCTTCCACTCACCTTTGAATTTACTTCAATTAGGCACGACCATCGATGCCACCTGAGATACCTCATGGCATTGTTTTCTTAATTCTAATGACCAGTTTATGATCAAATTCTCATCTTATTGTACCTGTTGCAGCACTTGATTAAAACTTGATCTCTTGTCTTTGAAACTTACTTTTTACTTGGTTTTTGTGATGGTTAATTTTATGTGTCATATTGGTTAGGCCACAGTATCCAGATATTTGGTCAAACACCAGCCTGGATGTCACTGTAAAAAATGTTTTCAGATAAAATTAACATTTAAACAAGTAGACTTTTAGTAAAGCAAATCACTTTGCATAATTCTGGTGGGCCACGTATAATCAGTTGAAGACCTTAAGACAAAAAAGAAGAAAGCCTCCCAAAGAAGAAAAAATACTCCCATCAGACTGCCATCAAACTTGAACTGCAACATCAATGCTTCCTTGGGTCTACAGCCTGCAGCCCATCCTGCAGATTTTGGACTTGCCAACCTCTACAATCACGTGAGTCAATTTCACACACACATACACACACACCACTCTATTGGTTCTGGTTCTCTAGAGAACCCTGACTAATATAGCTTCCAAGACTATGAAGTCAACCACCTAGTTTTGCCTTTACCCCTCAAGCTAGTCCAACTGAGTGTCATTTGCAATTTCTTCTCCATTTCCCCAGTTTTTAAAGTCTGGAGTACTGCAGGATTTGTCCTTGGCATTAATCTTTTTGCTATTTATATTTACTCTCTAGGTAATTTCATCCACAATATGTTTTAAATACTGTCTAAGTGCTGGTAGCTCTCGATTTCTTCTCTAGCACAAAAATCTCCTCTGAACTTCAGGTTCATATAATCTGCTTATTTTGCATCCCCACTTAGATGGCATATAGGTACTTCTAATTTAACACGGCTAAGAATGAGCTCCTGTCATGTGACTTCCCTCAAAAATCACTCTATTTTTCTCTTCAACTTTCTCAACTCAGTAAATGAGAGCTCCATTACTCTAGGTGCTTGACCCAAAACTTTGGTAGTGTCCTTGGCTCCTTTCCTTCTCTAACACTCCACATTAAATCAGAAAATCTCATTGGCTGTGTTTTCAAAATACATCCAGATCCCAACCATTTCTTAAAATTTTCATGTCAACATCTCTGGACCACACCACCATCCTCTTGCTTCTGTATTACTATAGGAACTGGCTAATTGGTGTTTCTTTTCCTGTCATTAGCTTCTACCTACCACCCCTTGTGCCACATCCTATATAATTAACATCAAGAGTTATTTGTCTCAAATCAAATTATACATTTTTTTTTTTTTTGGCTCTAAACTCTTTTCTCTTACCCAGAGAAACCATCAAAGTATTTGTAATGTCCTACATTATATGAGACCCTGTTACCTCTATGACTTTATGCCCCTTGGTTATCCTGTTTCTTTCTTTTTCTTCAAACCCGTAAGTCATACTGTGTCTTCAAGGCTTTTGTATTTGCTGTTCTTTTGCAAAGGATATAAGATCTAGGTCTAGATTCAATATTTTTTTGCATGTGGATGTCCATTTGTTCCAGTATTATTTGTTGAAAGAGTATCTTTTCTCCACTGTATTGCCTTTGCTCCTTTGTCAGGGATCAGTTGACTATATTTATGTGAGTCTATTTCTGGGCTCTCTATTCTGTTCCATTAATCTATTTGTCTAATCTTTCACCAATACCACACTGTCTTGATTAATGTTACTTTATAGTAAGTCTTGGTGAACATACTTACGTAAGTGTTTTACCACCTCCTCTTTGTCTTCTCATCTGCTGAACACTATGCATAGTCAGGACATGACTGACATGTCACTCAGGGCCCAGCTGCCTCACCGTACAAGGTGAGTTAGACTGTCTGCCTCTGTATTTCCACAGGGAAATATGGGAAATATGCATTTCTTTTTACTATGTTTTAGAACAGGTCCCATTGTATTTAATTAGTTTATTTACATTTATGTTTCCTTTTGAAAATAAATCAAAGAATAAGTCCCATTCATCTGTGTATTCCAAACACCTGAAATACTATCTGATGCAAAGCAGAGGCCATGACACATGTATCTGGTCAGGAGGCCTTCAACTTTTCCCTTTTTTGTATAATGTTGGCTATGAGTTTGTCATAGATGGTTTTTTATTACCTTAATGTATGTCCCTTCCATGCCAATTTTTCTGAATATTTCAATCATAAAAGAATTCTGGTTGGTCAAGTGCTTTTTCTGTATCCATTGAGATGATTATGTGATTTTTGTTTTTAATTCTGCTTATGTGGTGTATAAGAATTTGTCCCATTGAGATGAGGAGGGTTGTGTTGGTGCCCAGAATAAATTTCTACTCATTTTAGCATTTGGAGGACTACGCTCCTTGCTGACCAGCTACCTGATTATTTACTTGAAAACAAAGGCTATCTCTCAACATACCCCAATTTCTATTCACAAAGCTTACAACATGACCTCCCAGGAATTTCATGATATAGAACAAGACCCACATTAGCTATCTAAATGAGCAAACCAATGAATTTGTTTTCTTATTAATATTTTTAAATTTTTATTATATATATTTAAGGTATACAATATGATTACTCAATATACTATAATAATCATTTAACTATATATATGTATATCATACTATACACATACATAGTTTATATATTATGTAATGCATATTATGATATACATATACATAGTTAAATGATTATTATGGTAAATTAGCATATCTATATATGTATATATAAAGAGGGTTTATAGATATATAAAGATATATATAAAGAGGTAACTGAAATAATGGATATGCTAATTTACTGCAATAATCATTTAACTATATATAGTTGAATGATTATATTATATATGTATGTGTGTGTGTTGGTAAGAGCACCTAAAATAAACTCTCCTGGAAAATTATCAATATGCAGTATAGTATTATTAACTATAATCCTTATATGCTATAAATCTCTAGATTCCTTCATCCTACATAACTGCAACTTTATTATACTTTTGACCTATGTAGCGAATTTGTTTTTAAATATGAATGATCAGCCAAAATCAGCAGGCATTTCAGGAACACAAATAACATAAAATGCAAAGTCCAAGTAAACCAACAAAGACTTTTACCCAAGGTGAAACTGTGATTCAGGAACAGAAGAAAATATTTTAATTTGTAGAGTGGAATAACACGTTTTAAAGTATACACTGATGTGCGGAGAAATTGTGACTTCTTTGCTTTCTTTTTCTTTCATTTTTGGTTGTGGTTGTTGTTTTGAGGCAGGGTCTCAATCTGTCACCTAGGTTGGAGTGCAGTAGTGCCAAGATAGCTCCCTGCAGCCTCAATCTCCTGGGCTCAAATAATCCTCCTGCGTCAGCCTCCCAAGTAGGTAGGACTAGAGGTACACACCACCACCCCTGAATTTTTAAAACGTTTTGCACCGACGAGACCTTGCTATGTTGTCCAGGCTGGTCTTGAAGTCCTGGCCTCAAGGGATCCTCCCACCGTGACCTCCCAAAGTGCTGGGATTATGGGCATGAGCTACTGTGCCCTGCCAACTTTTTTGTTTGCTATACCTGAGATAATATTCTTCAAATGCTTTCCATTCATTGGGAATATATTGCTGGGTGATAAGAATTTAGATGTTAGCATGTTAATAACCTCTTTTTAGTTTAAAATTATGACCTTCAAGCTCACGCTAAATCTATTCCAGTTTCATGTTTTCTCATTTATGGTCTCCCAAATAGTATCTGAGGAATTTCTAGGCATAAGAAGGAGACAAGGATTTATTAACTTGTGGGATCTTGTGCTCATTCTATTTTTTTCCTGGCCTATGAAGCAGGTGGCTTTATCCACTTGTCATGTTGCACTCACCCACTCCCCGCTGAAGCGGTGGTTGGTGAACTCATGGTCTCTACTCATTTGGCTCATTCAAGTCCTTAGATCCCCTCTATTGATTTGCTTCTTGCAGTCTTCCAAGATTTTTCTGACATCAGTCATTGAATTGCTTCCCTATTGACTTTTGGTTTTCAAATAATTCCAGATGTGTAGAAAAGTTGCAAGAATTACACCAAAATTCCTATATATTTACCCCAAGATTTTCCAAACGTTAATATTTTAACGTATTTGCTTTATTGTTTCCTCTGTGTTTGTAGAGGAAAGAATATCATTACTTTTCTGAATTATTTCACAGTAAGGTGCACACATTATTTCCCTTTACCCAAAATACTTCACTGTATATTTCTTAAAATCAAGGATACTCTCTTACATACCCAAAATAAGATTATCAAAATCAGTTAATTAAGATTGGTATAATATTCTCCTTTAATGTAATGGCATTATTACAATTTTGTGAAATTCCTATAAGTGTTCTTTATAACAAAAGGAAAAACAATCTATTCAGGACATCACCTTTACCATTAAGTCTTTTTAAGTATCCTTTAATACGGAGCAGCTCCTCAGTCCTTCTTTGTCTTTTGTGACATTGATATTTAAAAAGTATAGAGGATTTATTTCATAAAATGTCTTTCAGTCTGGGTTTGTTTGATGTTTCCACATGATTATGTTCAAGTTAAGTATTTTTGGTAGGAACACCATGAATGCCTACTTTTTGATTTATAGCCTAAACTGTTTGCCCTACATGAAGTAGTTCCAAAGTCACTTTGTACCTAGCAAGGAAACTTTCAGACTTTCTAGTCAACATCACTGGCAAACTTTTCTGCTTCTTCATCAGGTACAAAGGGATTCAGAAAACCTTCCATGATATCTATAAATACTGTGATTCTTTGTGGATTGAAACTCAAACTCTTCTACTGCCTAAACATGGAAAACCCTAAATTTATCCTAAAATAGGGTTACTCATATTTTGAAAATAAGGATAAAGATCCTCTTCTCTCAACTTGCCCTTCAACCTAATACCCTGCCTCAGAGAGAAACAAAAGGAATATGCATCCAGAAAACAAAAATAAACTTTGATGACTAAAAAAAAAAAAAGAGAGAACATGAAGGAATTCTTAGAAACTGAAGACATTACTGCTGAATTTTAAGAAATAATAAAAGAAGATTTCAAAGATAAAGTCCAAGAAATATCCCAAAGGACAGAAAGTGATGGAAACACACGAAGGTAAGCGCAATGTAAAGAGCAATTAATAAGGGAAGATCTAAAATAGAAAATAGAAATTTATATTACCATCCAGAGTATTAATCAAGTGCAAGGGCAACATAAAGACTTTCTCACCCATGAAAGAAATAGTTAATTGTTTTCACACTCTATCTAAAGAAGTTACTTGAATATCTATGTGTTTTGTCCTAGTGACAACCCTTGTAAATTGCCAGGCTTACCTTCAGAAACACCAGAACAATAAAAAGGTGTCATGAGAACAAAAGAGTGGATGCAAGTTTCTTGTACCTAACCAGGTTTGGATGAGTGGCATCAGTATCAGTTGCATGATTTTATAGGAAAATTTCACAGCTCTAAATATCCAATGCCTCCATCTTGGTATAGATATTAAAGGAAACTTTTTTTTGTTTTTGAGACGGAGTCTGGCTTTGTCGCTCAGGCTGGAGTGCAGTGGCGCGATCTCTGCTCACTGCAAGCTCTGCCTCCCGGGTTCACGCCATTCTCCTGCCTCAACCTCCCGAATAGTTGGGACTACAGGCGCCCACCACCACGCCCGGCTTATTTTTTGTATTTTTAGTAGAGACGGAGTTTCATCGTGTTAGCCAGGATGGTCCTGATCTCCTGACCTCGTGATCCGCCCGCCTTGGCCTCCCAAGGTGCTGGGATTACAGGCATGAGCCACTGTGCCCGGCCAAAGGAACCTTATATCCCTTAACAGTACTTGTTGAACTCTTTCTAATCATCACTTCACTACCCTGTATTGAAGTCCATAAAAAGGCATATTCATCTTTTCTCAACAGAAAACACAAAGGCAAATAAACCTTTTGGCAAAATACATTTTTAAAAACTATCTAAAAAGTCATTTTTCAAATACGAACAAAAAATTGCATAACTTTGAGAAACTGGTAGAACAAAAGATATGATTCTGATTACCCTTGATATTGTGAGCCATCATGGTACAGAGCAGTAATTCTAATAAAAGTTTGTAAAGAAGCATATACAACGTCCAGAAAAAATATTTTGTCCTACCTTGGTAAATATTTCCATGGCCATAGTTTTTGGGAGACAATTCTCCATGGCTCTCTTATTTCTGCAAATTTTCAAAGGCGTTCATTCGTAATTTAATCTGGAACACCTTTTCAAGTGTATTTGTATATCAGGCAGTCTTAGAAAACAAAAATGTCTCTCCCTGGTGCAGATTTGTTTACATTACAGGGTAAGAAAAATAACGTCTTTCTCTGGAGGGGAAGATGGAAGGTGAGAATTTTGGCTCGGGGAAACAGTATAATGATGTGTTGGTCACTACTACTGATGCAATAATATTCGGTCTCTAACCCAAGAGCCCCGTGTCTCTGCTAGTTTTTATGAAAATGTAGCAGGCTAACTTATCAGCGTGTAAGCAGAACAAAATCTCAAACGTTTTGCAGTTCTCAATAATAACAATGCAAATGCTTTTTTTTTATTTTCAACTTTTAGAAAAAATATAAGCAGGCTATTTTTGTAGGCATCCATTAACTGATTTTTAAAATTATATAGAATTACAAAGGACCTAAAATAACCAGAACAATTATGAAAAAAAAATGCTTGGAGAACAAATACCTCCTGATTTCCAAAATTGTTTTAAATCTACAATAATTAAGACAGTGGGGTAATGGATATGAAGATAAACACATGTATCAATGGAACTGAATCGAAGTTCAGAAATAGAACCACATTATATGGTGAATTGATTGTCAACAACAATGTCAAGGTAATTTATTGAGGAAAGAATTTTCTTTTCAAAAAGGGTGCAGGAACAATTAATCAAATATAGGAAAGAAAAAAATGAACATTGCTCTTTACCTGACACTATATGCAAACTTCGACTTAAAATAGACCTAAATATAAAAAGCTTAAACTAAAATAATTCTAGAAGAAAACATAGGAGAAAATCTTTATGAATTTGAGCTAAATAAATAATTCTTGCACAAACGAGCATATACGATAAAAGTAAACTTTGATAATTTGAATTTCATTAAAATAAAAAGCAAAAATAAAACTTATATTCCCTAAATTTACCATTAAGGAAACGAAAAGTCAAGTCAGACTAGGGGAAATATTATCTCTCTCTCTCTCTTTTTCTCTCTTTCTACATATACATATATATATGTGTGTGTGTGTGTGTGTATGTGTATGTGTGTATATAAAATTATATAAATATATATAATATACAAATATATTTTAAAACCTTAAAGTATTTAAGATGGAGATAATATGTATGGAAACAATAGCAACTGCTTGTTTTGCTTTAATTCTTAATGTCTGTATTGTTCATTTTTAGACAACATGGTAAAATGTCTAACTATAGTCAGTTTTTAATGGCCCTACTCAGAATTTCTGGCATTGTCTGAAAGCTGTTCATAGAGAAAGTTGTTAGGTATATTGGTACTAAGCAAAGAAACTGGAAAATAGTTTGGAAATAAACTCAAGTATAATTTTTTTAAAATACAGTGTTTGATCTGGATATTAAGATTGTTGATAGGAAGGGGTTACTTTTCACTTAGAATTTGTTAGCAATTTTCAATGTTTGTTACTTTCGCACAGTTTGTCACCTATGTAAATTTATACTTGAAATGGTAAATTTAGGTATCGCCTCTTCTTTTCAAAATTTCAGCCAGTTGGCTATTACTGTTATCATTAGAAGAGCTCATTGCGGTTGATTGCCTTAGAGCAACTCTCTGACCAACAGCAACTTACAGGCTTAAAACCATCAATAACTTAAGTGGGCCTATACTCAAGAACTCTCTGTTAGTATCTAAGTTAGTATTTCTCAAACTTGGATACACATGTAATCGCTTCAAAAAATACTTACACCTGGATCCCCTACCATTTTCATTTTTTTAATTGTCTGGGAAATGGAATTTTAAAAATAGTCCCTGTTGATTACCATGTGCAGCAATGTTGATGATGCCCTGATTAATCCAGCCTTACTGTATAACTAATCATGTGTGGTAAGTTAGTAGCAGCTCAGTGTTTCATGACTGTACTTCATCTACAAGTCAGTTGGTTTCTGTGGATGAAAAGCATCTTAATGACTCTTTTTGTTATTCAAATTACGACTTTCATAAAGCTTTATTTCAAGCTTCTAATCTACTGCTGTAGATTTGAGGAAATGTTAGCTTTAGAGACAGAAAATTATTAGTCAATTACAAAAAGGAGAAAGAGAATTTCATATCATGAATTTCTAAACCACATTTTTCTTCCACACATAGTCCCCTGGTTCAACTTATGATAGAGGATCCAGAAATATCATTGCATAGTCATTTACAGTGACTTTTTTCCTAATTTAAGTAATTAGATTTATTAATTAATCTTAGGTAACTACGATTTATTAATTTGGTTAACAGAAAGACTTTGTAGTTTTAAAGTTTTAGTCGTATATTATCCATTGCTAACTGATTGCTTTCTAAATCAGTGGTTATTATGGGCCACATTGTGTCCCTTCCAAATGCCTATGTTGAAGTCCTAACTTCACTACCTCAGAATGTGACTATATTTGGAGACGGGTCTTTAAAGAAGTAAAATGGGGTCTTTAGGAGGATTCTAATACAATACGACTTGTCTCCTTATAAGAAGAGAAGATTGGAAGATTAGGACACAGACACATAGAAGGAGGGTCATGTGAGGACACAGGCAGAAGGGCATCATCTGTAAGCCAGGGAGAAGCTTCAGAAGAAACCAACCCTGCCAACACCTGGATCTCAGACTCTAGTCTCAAGAATTTTGAAGAAAAAAAAAAAAATTCTGTTGTTTAAGACACCCAGCCTATAGTACTTTGATTTAGCAGCCTTAGCTAATGAATACACTGGTTGTCAACCTTGACTGCTCAATAGAAACACCTGTAGCTAAAAACAATAAAATTAAAATAAAATGAAATAACATCCATGCTAATTAATGGAGCAAGGGATAGTGAAGGGAGTACAGGGTGAGTGGGCACTAATTTTGAAAAACAATGTCTCTGTATTATTGAAGACAGGCTTATGTTTAACTGACTTCTTTCTGTAACAGTCTCCTGCAAAGTTGCCTATAGAAAATAATCTGAAAATTGATAAACATGTCATCAACTCTTTACAATCTATTCAGGTTCTATTTGTTATTTTGACAAGTGTGTTCCTCAAATTATTCAGTATCTAGTATTTCGTATCTACTTAGTATTTAGTATTGTGTGACAGAAAACAGAAGTGAGGTAGTTTAAATTTTTGTTATCCATTATTGAAACAAATTTCTTCTAACGGCTTATGCAGAAGAAGCATTATTTATTCTATTGCAATATTTCCCTTAAGAGCTAGATCTTGATATGTTCCTGTGTTTTCAATTTGATAGCATAGCCCCAAAGAAAACATAAATGTCAGAATTTTAAGCAACTTCATAGTAATATTGAGGATTAATACCAATTATTAATTTTTTAAAAAATTTATTTATTATTATTATACTTTAAGTTCTAGGGTACCTGTGCATAACGTGCAGGTTTGTTACATATGTATACTTGTGCCATGTTGCTGTGCTACACCCATCAACTCGTCAGCACCCATCAACTCGTCATTTACATCAGGTATAACTCCCAATGCAATCTTCCTCCTACCCTTCTTCCCCCAAGAGAAATCCTCGTGTGTGATACCTCTTCCTGAGTCCAAGTGATCTCATTGTTCAGTTCTACCTGTATGAGGAGAAACATGTGTTTGGTTTTCTGTCTTGTGAGTGAGGCTTGCTGGGAAGAATGATATTTCAGCTGCACTGTTCCAGCTTATCACAAACTCATCCTTTATGGCTGCATAGTATTCCATGGTGTATGGTGCTACATTTTTCTAATCAATCATTTGGGTTGATTCCAAGTCTTTTGAGCATAGGAATAGTGCTGCAGCAATAAACATAATGCAGTGCATGTGTGCTCTTTTATAGCAGCATACTTCTGAGAATTCTTTGGGTATCCCCTCAGTAATGGGATGGCTAATGGTATGTGAGCACATCTAGTTTCAGATCCTTGAGGAATCGCCATACTGCTTTTCCAAGGTAATGGTTGAACTAGTTACAATCCCACCAACAGTGCAAAAGTGTCTTCTATTCATCATCCTCCAGCACCTGGTTGTTTCATTTTTAGCTGATTCATCTAACTGGTGTGGAGATGGCATTCTCATTGTGGTTTTGATTTGCATTTCTCTGATGGCTAGTGATGATGAGCATTTTTCATGTGTTCATTATTGCATACGTGTCTTCTTTATAGTCAGTCTGTTCATATCTGCTCACTTTTTGATGGGGTTTATTTTTCTTTGTACTGTTTGAGTTCTTTGTAGGTTCTTGGATATTAGCCTTGTCAGATGAGAGATTTCAAAAATTTTCTCCCATTTCTATAGGTTGTCTAGTTCACTAATTTTAATGGTAGTTTCTCTTTTATGTGCGGAAGTTTTAGTTTAATTAGATACCATCTAATAATTTCATTTTTGCTGCCGTTATGCTTTTTGGTGTTTTGTAGATATTTTAAAGTCTTTGCTCATGCCTGTGTCCCAATGAAATTACCTAGTTTTCCTCTAGGATTTTTATGGTATTAGGGTCTAACATTAAGTCTCTAATCCATCTTTAATGATTTTGTGATAAGGAGAAGGAAAGGATCCAGTTTCAGCTTTCTTACTCATGGAAGCAAATAATTTTCCAGCACGACTATTAAAGATAGGAATCCTTTTCCATTTCTTTGTTTCTTCAATAGGTTTAATAAAGATCTGAGGCTGTAGATGTGTGGTATTTGAGAGTGGGACTCTGTTCTGCCTCAAGTCATTCAGACTTGTTTAGCCACAGTACCCACATGCTGTTTTAGCACAGCCTTGGTAGTATAGTTTCAGTAAGTCAGTAGCGGATGCCTTCCAGAAGCATTTTGGCTTAGGGATCTGTCTTGAGATGTGGCTCCTTTTACTTCATATGAATCCTTTGAAAGCAAGCTTTTACCACATAATTTAAAAGAAACTATTGGTAGCTTATATGTATGGCATTGAATCTATAAATTACCTTAAAGAAGACATTTTCACTCATATTGATTCTTCCATCCATATATGGTATGTTTTCTTCCATTTGTTTGTGTCCCTTTATCACTGAGCAGTGGTTTAGTTCTCTGAAGAGGTCCCTGTAAGTTGGATTCTAGGTATTTTATTCTCTTTACATACAGAATGGAAGTTCATCTGAGATTTGGTTTCAGTGTTTGCCCACAGTGTATAAGAATGTTTGTGATTTTTAACATTAATTTGTATCCCATATGGAAGTTGTTTATCAGCTATGGAGATTTTGGGCTGAGACAATGTTTTCTAAAAGTTACTTCCCTCTTTTCTCTTTTTCCTAACTGAATACCTGATTTTCTGCCATGCTGCACTGCTCTAGCTTGTAGAACCTCCCTCCTCCCTCCTCTCCTAAAATACCATGTTGAATAACAGGGAGTGGTGAGAGAGGGCATCCCTTCTGTCTGTGTTGCCAGTTTTCTAAAGGAATTTTTCCAGTTTTTATTTCATTCAGTATGATATTTGGCTTTTCGTGTAGCTCTGTTTTAAATAATGCCTATTATTTTGAGGTACGTGCCAATTCACTAATACAGAATTTATTTGAGCGTTTTTAGCATGAAGGGCTGTTGAATTTGTCAAAAGCCTTTTTCCGTAGTATCTATTGAGCCTAATCATGTGTTCTGCACTTGGTCTTGCTTGAGATGCTGATTATGCGTTTCCTCATGCTGATTTTATGCATCGTGTTGTTCAGCTTGCAATCCCCAGGGATGAAGCCCATTTGATCAGTGCAGGGATAAGCTTTTATGATGTTGCTGAATCCGGATTACAGTATTTATTGAGGATTTTTGACTATGTTCACATATCAGGGATATTATCTAAAATTCTCTTTTTGTTGTGTTCTTAGCTGAATTAGATATTGATATAATTTATAAAATGAGTTAGGGAGAGGATTCCTTTTCTATTGATTGAATAGTTTCAGAAGGAATGGCACCAACTCCTCCTTGAAAATTTTGTAGAATTGATGAAGGCCAGAATCATCTGGTCCTGACTTTTTGGTTGGTGGTGGCTGCACAATTATTGCTTTCCCACCTCTCAGAGCCTGCTATTGGTCTATTCAGGATTCAACTTCTTCCTAGTTTAGTTCAAGAGTGTGTGGCACCAGGAAAATAATCCATTTCTTCTTAGATTTGGCCATTTTCATGAGAGGTGTTTAGGGCTCTCTTATTGTAGTTTGTATTTGTGGGGTCGCAGTGGTAGATATTCCCTATCATGTATTTTTGTGAATCATGTTGATTTGATTCTTTTCTTTTTCTTCTTTATTAGTCTTGCTAGTATTCATCAATGGGAGTTGATTCTTTTCAAAAACCAACCTCTTGATTCAATATTTTTGGAGTGGTTTTTGTGTCTCTCATTCCTTCAGTTCTGCTCTGATCTTAGTTATTTCTGCCTCTAAGTTAGCTTTCTAATGTGTTTGCTCTGCTTCTTCTAGTTTTAATTATGCATACAGAGGCCACTTAATTTTCCTGCTTTTCTCCAGAATATTTATCAAGGTAAATTTCCCACACACTGGCTTTTAAATGTCCTAGAGATCTGGTATTTGTATCTTTGTTTCATTGGTTTCAGCATCTTTATTTCTGCCTTCTATCGTTGGCGTACCAGCAGTCATTCAGGAGCATATAGGCTGTTCAGTTTCCATGTAGCTGAGTGGTTTTGATTGAGTTTCTTAACTCTGAGTTCTAGTTTGATTTACCTGGGTGGGGTCTGAGAGACAGTTTGTTATACTTCTGGTTCTTGGAAAAATATCATGAGGAGTGCTTTTACCAATTATGTAATAATTTTGGGAAGGCATGATGTGGGAAGGGAAAAATGCTGAGAGAATGTATATTTCTGTTGATTTGGGGGTGTGAGATCATAGATACTATTAGGGTCTGCTTGCAGAGATGAGTTCAATTCTGATATCCTGTTAACTTTCTGTCCTGTTGATCTGTCTAATGCCGAGTCATGTGGAGGCTGAAGTTCCCATTATTATTGCATGGGAGCCCAAGTCTCTTGTGTCTCTCATGATTTGCTTTATGAATCTGGGTGCTCTGCATGGTGTGCATATATATTTAAGATAAAGAAGGTCTTCCCTGTTGAATTTGATCCTCACCATTATGTAATGGCCTTCTCTTTTGTCTCTTTTGATCTGATGGTTTAAAGTCTGGCTATCAGAGACTAGTAATAAAACTCGCTTTATTTTGTTTCATTTTCTGGAAAATCTTCCTCCATCCTTATTTGAGCCTGGCGTATGTCTCATGTGTGAGATGGGGTCTCCCAGTACAGCACTGGATGGGTCTGGGACTTTATCCAGTTTGCCAGTCTGTGTCTTTTAATTGGGAGCATTAGTCCATTTATTTAAGGTTAAGATTGTTATGAACTTGATCCTGCCATGATATTAACTACATTGCCTGCTGATGCAGTTTCTTCCTAGCCTGATGGTCTTTACATTTTGGCATGTTTTTGCAATGGTTAAAATTTGGTTGTTCCTTTCCATGTTTGAAGTTTCCTTCAGGGTCTCAAGCAAGGTGGTCTAGTGGTGACAAAAATCTTCACATTTGCTTATCTGTAAAGGATTTTATTTCTCCTTTCACAGAAACTTAATTTGGCTATATGAACAATAAAAATTCCTTTCTTTTAAGACGTTGGAATATTGGTCCCCACTATTCCTGGCTTGTAGAGTTTTCTGCCAAGAGGATCAGCCAGAGTCTGATGGCTTCTTTGTGGTGAATCTAATTTTCTCTGGCTGCTCTTAAGATTTTTCTTCATTTCAACTTTGTGAACGGCAATTATGTGTCTTGGAGTTGCTCGGGAGGAGTATCTTGTGGTGTTCCTCTCTGCATTTCCTGGATTTGAATGTTGGCCTTCTCGCCCTACCAGGGTTGGGAAGTTCTCTGGATGATATCCTGGTGAGTGTTTTCAACTGTCTCTACTTTTTCCCCTCACCAGGCACCCCAATCAGGACGTGATTTGGTCTTTTACATAACCTTCCATACCCCTGCAGGCTTTGTCTTCATTTCTTTTTCTTTTTCTTTCTTTTGGTTTCTTCTTCTCGCCCATTTTCATTCATTTGATCCTCACCTGATACTCTTTCTTCCAGTTGATCGAACACATTGAAGCTTGTGCATTTGTCGTATTTCGTGTCATGGTTTTCATTCATTTTCATTACCTTTCGGGCATTAATTACTTGTCATCAATTTTCCACTTTTTCAAGATCTTAGTTTCATATTGGCAACGAATTCCTCCTTTAGCTCTGAAAGGAAATTTGAGATCAGTCTTCTCTCTTCATCTCGTCAAAGCTTGCCTTCTGTCCAGCTTTTCGATCCGTTGTTGCTGGCTTATGAGCTGCGCGCCCTTGCCGGGGAGATGCTGCCTATTTTTGAATTGCTTTTCTGCCCGCTTTTTCCCCATCTTTGTGGTTTTATCTGCCTCTTGGTCTTGGGATGATGGTGATGTGAAGTGTAGGTGCCTGTTTGATAGTTTTCCTTCTAATGTGCATCACTGTGGGGACCTCAGCTGTAGGTCTGTTGGGAGATTGCTGGAGTCCACTCCAGACCCTGTTGTTTTGGGTATCAGCAAAGAGGCTGCAGAAGATGGAATATTGCTGAACAGCGAGTAAATTTGTCTGATTCCCCTGTTTTCAGCTTCCTCTCAGGGGTGTACCTAATCTGTGAGGTGTGGGAAGTTAGTTACTCAGGGGTCAGGGGACCCACTTGAGGCAGTCTCCCCTGTCCCTTTCTCGATCCCCAACTGTCAGTTAGCCCCATCAGTTTTCAAAGCCGGGTCAGAGAGAGCTTGTTTATGCCTGCAGAGGGTTTCTGCTGCTTTGTTATTGTTTACTGTGCCCTGTCCCCAGAGGTGGAGCTCCAGAGAACAGGCAGGTTTCCTTGATGGCTGTGAGCCCCACCTGAACACTGAGCTTCCTGCAGCTTTCTATTACTCACTAAGCCTTCAGCAATGGCAGTGGCGCCTCCCCTCCCAGCTCCTCATGGTTGCCTTGCTGCGTGAGATCAGATCGTTGTGTTAGAACAGGTGTGAGGCTCCGTGGGCGTGGACCTCCCGGCCAGTGGGATGGTGACTTCCTTGGTGTGCCTGCTTGTTTGTTTAAAGCACTGTATTAGGGTGGGAGCATCATTTTCTGTAGCAAACTTCTCAGTTCTGGCTAGGAAAAAGGATTCCTTCCCCTTGCGCCCTAGGTGGAGGCGATGCCTCTACCAAGCTCTGCCTTTGTCTGTCAAAGGAAGCCAGACTAGCACGATGGTCCCGTACCTCCCCAGTGAGATGAATCCCAGTACCCCAGGCTGAAATGGGTCTTGGCTGTTGCTGAGTTGGAGACTGAGCTGTTCCAGAGCTGCCATACTTCCCTTCCTGTTTTATTAATTTGAAGCTTTTAAATTAGAGCTGGTTTGATTTAAAAGAAAATACTACATCAAATGTAAAAACAGAAAAAGTCCTTGGAAACAGAAAAAGACATGGGCTGGGAGACAGCAGCTGCTGCAACAACTAACCACAGCAGGAATGAACCGCCCAGATACACCATTTAAAATTTTACTCTTTCCATATCGTTGTTTCCAAATGAGTACTGCTGCTTGCTTGGCTGAAGATAGGTAAGACACATGACACATATTAACCATAATATGCGTGGTAGGGCGTCTCCAGGAACTGACCCATATAACAGGATAAAAGTCACCTGGAGACCTCTGGTTGTTCCTGCAAATCAACCCTGAGACCAAAGATGGTGCAGGGTTTAAAACCAAAAAATCAGGTGCTGGCATAGATGGGCTGAATTCAAATCTAGTTTTAATCCTTTTGGTTTTGTCACAAAACCAAAAATTATTATTTATTATGATTATTATTATTTTAATTTTCATGTGACTTTCTTGCCTCAAAAGTTTGTTATGGTAATTTATTTAAGGTAGTATTAAACACTCAATGTTAATTTACATCGATGTTGTCTACTACAACTGTCTAGAAATCCTTACATCTTTTTCTACATTTCCACATGACTTTTGTATTTGATCTATATTTTACTTTTCCATTCTATTTCTTTTTCACTGTCTTTTATACGGACAATACGAAAAGTTCAGATTGCTTTTTTAAATTCTGTATCAACCACATGCCAATATGGTTCATTTTAGTTTTCACTGGAAATTATCCCACTGGTAATATACTGAAAGAGAAGCTCCTGCTCTCATCAGCCATAATTATCTCATTTGGTATCCATTACTTCACCTTAGAAAGGGAATGTAGCTCTGAGATGGTTTGTGGTTAAAGAAAAAAAATTGAAAAAGATAGTGTCAAAACCTTACAGAGAAAAAAATTCTGCTTTTATTAAAGAAACTGCTCAATTTTACCAGCTTTACCCACTTAGCCAGCTTATACTGATAACTCTTCAGTTCTTTTCACTGAGTCATCACTTAACTCATCCTCATCCATAATCTAGCAGCACTAAAACCTCAATCTGAGATACGACTGAAGGTCAGGCACTTAATTACTATGAACACTAATTCCTCTCAAAATTTTACTCCTTTGAATCTAATTATTTCTAATAGCTCCTGAAATTTAATATTTCTGATAATTCCAATAATCCATTTATCTGTAACATATTTGACACTGAGTATGGAACATATTGAACATGATATATAATCATCTATCTGTTTTAAATATAACGTTTAAAACGATAAGTCTTTTCTTCTTTAACTGTTCATAGTACCCATGAGGAAAAAGACTACCAACTAAATTTCTTCTTGTCGTCTGTAAAGGCTAGTCCCAAGAGTGACAGGAACATAAGAGGCATATATTTAGCTTGATTTTATAAGCAATTATTCCTTCAAAATAAAACATAACAGAAAAACATCATTGGTGTTATTCCTTGGCAACTATGATTTGGCTCTGTGTCCCCACCCAAATCTCATCTTGAATTATAGTCCCCATATGTTGAGGGAGGGACCTGGTGGGAGGTGATTGGATCATGGAGATGGTTTCCACCACGCTTTTCTCATGACAGTGCGGGAGTTCTCACAAGATCTGATAGTTTTAAAAGTGGCATTTTTCCCTGACCTTTCTCTCTCTCCTGCCACCTTGGGAAGAAGGCGCCCGCTTCCCCTTCCACCATGATTGTAAGTTTTCTGAGGCCTCCCCAGTTAAGTGGAACTGTGAGTCAATTAAACTTTGTTTCTTCATAAATTACCCAGTCTCAGATAGTATCTTTATAGCAATGTGAGAACAGACGAACACACTTGGTATTTTACTGAATAAGGTGCTAGATGGATGCATCTCTTATTTGACTTCATTGTCCTTAAAAGAACTTGTTCTGTCTTGGTTTGGTCATAGTCATGAGTAGAGATGAAATTAATCCCATTGAAACAAAAGCTCTAGACATATTTCAAAATTGTGAGAAAATGTTATATTATTCTTGAGTCAGTGGTTTTATTTCATGTACATTAGTATATTGCTACAATGTACTGTGGATTTAATTTGGCTTCCTACTAATTACATGTGCAAAGAAATGTTCCTTGTGCTAGATCTCATTAAATAATATAATGTAACAGGAACATGTTTCTTACATAGTTAATAATTTCATGTTTGCTTTTTAAATTTATTTTCATTCCATTGCCTGCTTGTCTTGGGGTGAATAATAAGCATATGACATGCATGAAAATCTGACTGCATAGATAAAAGGCTTGCCTTTTCACTATAAACTCCACTGGTGATTCATTACTTCCTTCACATTTATGAAACTGGGAGGATTCTAAAAAGTAATAAAATATCATGATGTGAAAAGAAAGTAAATTTTTTACTTGTGGGAGATGGTTGGATATTCCCTGATCACAAGCCACAGTTATCATACTGCCTATTGTGTTAATTGGTATTTTCTATTCTATTGTTCGCTGAAATTGTGAATGTCAATGTCTTCAAACACAATAGAGATTGATATATTGGGAGCCCATGAAAAAAATCTCTTTTGGAATATATGAGTGTATGTATTTGTGTTTGTGTGTGTACACACACAAAATTTGCTATTTCTCAGACTATAAGAGAGAGTATAATAAGTACAAAATAAATTGACTTTTAATAGTTGATTATATTAGAGAGAGCACTGATTACTAAATTCAACTAAGTCCTAAAGCTATAATTACAATTGTGTTGACTGATACATAATTTTCTCATAAGTGGTATTTTCTGAATCAATATCGAGACTTCTAAACAGGCCCCTAGAAGTAAAATGATAATTTCAACAAATTTTTCTAAATATATTGACCATTGGAAATTTTCTTATGATTTAGCTACTGCCTTTCAATCTAATGATGGTTCTTGGCTGGAAGGATTGAAAAACATTTACAATAGATTTTATTCTTATTAATGTTTCTTGATGGCATTAAATAAATATGAGCATAACAGTTATATTTGTTCAGGGTTATCACAGAGCGTAGAATAAAAACAGGTTGACCTAAAAGAAAAGGAATTAAAATTACCCATAAACCCTGCCTACAGCATAATTAAGAGTGAGATAATACTACAAGATAAAATTTACGTGTAAGTATGCATAACATACAAGACCACTGCAGTAGTCCCCCCAGAGTCTACGTCAGAACACACAGTCAAACAAAAGTTGCATGGGAGGGAGAAGCAGGGTCCCTGTGGACTAATCCACAGAAGAACAGAAACCCAAATGAAGTGGGAGTACTGGAAACAAGTCCGAGATCTGGTGCATTAGTGTACCGACTAGATGGAAGATGGAAGAAACGGTCCTAGCAATTGCTTGGCATGAGAGATGCTAGCCTTGGTAAGAGAAGGAGGCACCCTTGAAGAGGAAGATAAATCTGAGATGGTTGTTGGTTAAGGTAAACAGGAAAATCTAAAAAGTCTATGTCAAAATAACTCAGGAAACCAGAGCAAAAAATCTCCATTTATTAAAGAAGCTACTCCACTATACAAATGAAAAAAGACTTTTACTTTAATAGAATACTGGGTATAATATTCAAACCCCTTCATCCATTTCAGCCTCATTGTGTCACCTATATATTGTGGGTTCAGAAAAATCTAATGCATATAAACGTGAACCAAGAAAAACCGTCAAATATATATAAAGTTATGAGAAGAAACTGGGAAAGATGAAACAGATCTTTTCAGCAGATCATTTTTTCTTTTTCTTTTTTCTTTTCTTTTCTTTCTGTCTTTTTTTTTTTTTTTTGAAATGGAGTCTTCCTCTGTTGCCAAGGCTGGAGTGCAGTGACACAATCTCAGCAAACTGCAATCTCCACCTCCCAGGTTCAAACAATTCTCCTTTCTCAGCCTCCCGAGTAGCTGGAACTACAGGAGCATGCCACCACATCCAGCTAATTTTTTTATTTTTAGTAGAGATGGGGTTTCACCATATTGGTCAGGCTGGTCTTGAATTTCTGACCTCCCGCCTCGGCCTCCCAAAGTTCTGGAATTACAGGCATAAGACAACATGCCTGGCCCTAAACAGGTCATTTTTTAAAAGCCTTTTTGTAAAGTCCTTTGAAAAGGTAGTAAAATACAGGGAAATTAAAATGTCCATTAAAATAAAAATTAAATATAATTTCAGATTAAAAAGCACCAGAAACTAGAAATCCAAAATCTCAACATAAAAATGGCTAATGTCAGGCAAATGTTAAATTGAATTTGAACTGAGGAACTAAATTAAAGTAAAAGATAAAATCTTCTCAGATAAGAAAACTAAATTATAAGATACACAAGGAAGAAGAGGGAAGGCTAGAATACAATAAAAAACAGAGAGAAGGAGCCAAGAAAATTCAACTGAATAAAGAAGGCATAAAATAGGAAAGAAACAAAAGTGATAAGAAAGATTGACAACTACAACTAGAGCAGGACTAATCTTTAAAAGAATAATCCAAGGAAACCTCCTCAAAATAAAAGATGACCTGAATTTACACATTTGCCATATACTTAGGAAAAACGAGCAGAATGGTCAACTCAAAACTTACCTGAACAGAAACAAGTGTCAATAATAAAGAAGACAAAATCCTCTGGTTCTTCAAGCAAAAAAGTCCTAATTACTAATAAAGGAAAAAAAATCATTTCGGCACCTGATTTCTTGATAACCGCATCCACATTGAAAGCAGAAAATGATGGAACAGAAATAAGAATTTTGTGTCCAACCAAGCTTTTCTTCAAATACAAAGTCTATAAAATGAATGAAGAACTCAGGAAACATTGACTAATGAGGCATCAGCAAGAAACTGATTTAATATTGCATATTTAAAACTGAAACAAAAGTGGGAAAATAATGAAAAAATGTATGTAAATATTATGTGCTCTGATAAAGTTCAAAAAGAAACAGGACAAAAAAAAATGGGAACAAAAGAAAGCAAGTAATAGGAAACCTCACTTAATGCCACATAGATAACAGGTAGAAGTCAAACAAAATTCTTTAAAGCTGACAAAGCAAGGGTAAAAGTCTAAACAAGGAAAAGGGTATCAAATACTACTATAATAGCAACACTAGAAAACAAACACAAGACTTTTCAAATACGAGAAGTAATCCAATATTTTTAAAATAATGAAAACAGGTCACATAGTGGAAAACACAGTAAGTAGAACATAATGTGACAAAGCTGAAACTGAGCAAATCAAATATATTAGTAAATTCAAATGGGCTTAGCTTTAAGTTCCTTTGTAAAGGAAAATGTTTTCTGATTGGTTCAGAAAGCAAAATCGTACTATGTGCTATATGAAAAAGATACACTTAGAACAACGTGATTCAGAAAGTCTAGAAATATAAGATAGGTGTTGGAAGCAGGCAAATTCAGACAAAATAAAGTAGACATTTGGATCTCAATGTCTGACAAGGTCAAATTAAGAACAAAAGGATTAAGAGTGAAATGAATGACACTTCATAATGCTGAAGGGCCACTTCACAAAGAAGGTACAATAGGTATTAACATGTGTGCTTCAAATAACATAATAGCAAGTTTAAAAAAGTAGAAAATGCTAACAAAAGCAAGATTATGTTAGGCAAATTTTACATACATATATATATATATATGTAATTTCTTTTTTTTTTGTCCTGAGGCAAGATCGAGCTCTATTGCCCAGGCTGGAGTGAAGTGGCCCTTGGCTAACTGCAACCTTCGCCTCCCAGGCTGAAGCCATCCTCTCACCTCAGTCTCCCTAGAGCTAGAACTACAGGTGCATGCCACCACGCCTGGCTAATTTTTGTATTTTTTGTAGAGACAAGGTTTCACCATGTTGCTCGGGTTGGACTCAAACTCAAGAGCTCCAGCGATCTGCCCACCTTGGCCTCCCAAAGTGCTAGGATTACAGGTGTAAGCCATCACTCCTGGCCTTAATATACCTTTTTAGTCTAAAATAGTTCACATGAACACATAAAAAAGTTAGAATACAAAAGAACTATTCCAGTGTATCTAAAACATTAACCAAAAATGGTGGTATATTAATGTCACAAAAAATAACTTAAAATTGCATGAAATAGAAATGATACATTAGTCACAATGCAATAAAACTATAAATAAATAGAAATCAAAATAACAACAATAAAAATTATTCCACAGAGAAATTCTTAAAATCCTCTGTTAAACAACTCTTGAGTCTAAGAGGAAACATAAAACAAGATGTATGTTATCTAATAAATAACATAATGAAAATATAATTTAACAAATCTATAGGGCTCAGTACAATTAAGTGATTAGAGAAAACCCTTGCCCTTTAATTTTTATTTAAATATCAATAAGATATAAAAATAACTGAATTAATCTTAAACTTTAAAAAGATGGAAAAAATTTCAAAGTAAACAAAGGAAAATGGAATGTTCTAATATAGAAAAAAGCAGATATTTGTAAGTTAGAAAAATTGGATTAATAATTTTTAAAAACCTGGATTATGACAAAACCAACAAAATAAGCAAATGCCTGGGTTCTTAATAAATTAAAATGATAGAACAAATGAACAAAATAACAAGGGTGAATTGGTCACTGGAAAAAAATTAAAGAAATCTGATAAGAGATGACTTTGCATATCAAAATTACAAATCTTGATGACTATACACCTATTATAAAGTCCAAATTCAAGACACTGACAACACTCCAAATCTACTCCATTTACTCCAAATGCTGGAGTAGATGTGGGGTAACAGAAACTCTCATTCATGGCTGGTAGAAATGCAATGATACAGCCACTTTAAATAGTTTGGCAGTTTTTTATAAAACTAAACAAACTCTAACTATACAATTTAATAATTGTCACCCCTGCGATTCACCTTAAATTAAAACCTTATGTTCACACAAAAACCTGCCCATATGTGTGTGTGTATAGCAGCATATTCACAAATGCCACAACTTGAAAGCTACCAAGATGTCCTTCAGTAGGTGAATGGATAAATAAACTGGTACATCAGACAAAGCAGTATTTTTCAGAACTGAAAAGAAATGAGTCATCAAGTCATAAAAAGACATGGAGAAAACTTAAATGCATATTACTAAGTAAAACAAGTTTTTCTGAAAAGCCTACATACTATATGACGTTCTGGAAAGTGCACAACTATGGCAACAGTAAATAGCAGTTACTAGGGAGTAGGGTGAAAGGTGGGATCACACAGGTTTTTAGGGCTGTGAAGCTTTTATTTATGATGATATAATGCTGGAGACACGTTATTATAGATTTGTCAAAATGCATGGAACAAAAATATCTAGGAATACAGCTAACCAGGGAGGTGACAGATCTCTACAAGGAAAACTACAAACCATTGCTCAAAGAAACCAGAGATGGCACAAATAAATGGAAAAACATTCCATGCTCCTGAATTGGTAGAATCAATATCGTTAAAATGGCCATACTGCCCAAAGAAATTTATAGATTCAATGCTATGCCTATTACACTACTATTGACATTCTTCACAGAACTAGAAAAAACTATTTTAAAATTCATATGGAACCAAAGAAAAGAGCCCAAATAGCCAAGGCAATCGTAAGCAAAAACATCGAAGCTGGAAGCATCATGCTACCCATCTTCAAACTATACTACAGGGCTACAGTAACCAAAAAAGCATGGTTCTGATACCAAAACAGACATATAGACCAAGGAAACTAGATAGAGAGCCCAGAAATCAGACAGCACACCTGCAAACTATCTGATCTTTGACAAACCTGACAAGAACAAGCAATGGGGAAAGGATTCTCTATTCAACAAATGGTACTGGGATAACTGGCTAGCCATAGGTTTAAGACTGAAATTAAACCCCTTCCTTGCGCTGTATACAAGATATAAACTTAAGATAGATTAAGACTTAAATGTAAAACCCAAAACTATAAAAACCTGGAAGACAACCTAGGCAATACCATTTAGAACATAGGCACAGGCAAAAATTTCATGACAAAGACAACAAAAGCAATTGCAACAAAAGCAAAAATTGCCAAATGGGATCTAATTAAATTAAGGAATTTCTGCACAGCAAAAGAAACTATCAACAGCATGAACAGACAACATAGAGAATGAGAGGAAACTTTTGCAGCCTATCCATCTGACAAAGGTCTAATATCCATGATCCACAAGGAACTTAAACAAATTTACAAGAAAAAAAAAAAAACATTAAAACATGAGTGAATTACATGAACAGACACTTCTCAAAAAAAGACATACATGTGGCCAACAAACTTATGAAAAAAAAACACAGTCTCACTGATCATTAGAGAAATGCAAATCAAAACCATAATGAGATACAATCTCATGCCAGTCAGAATGGCTATTATTCAAAAGCCAAAATGTAACAGATGCTGGTGAGGCTGTGGAGAAAAGGGATGCTTATACAATGTTGATAGGAGTGTAAAGTAG
Source organism: Papio anubis (assembly GCF_008728515.1). NCBI lineage: Eukaryota > Metazoa > Chordata > Mammalia > Primates > Cercopithecidae > Papio > Papio anubis. The sequence goes on along the minus strand of NC_044981.1, from coordinate 91,012,354 downwards.
TTCAGCCATTATGGAAGACAGTGTGGTGGTTCTTCAGAGACTTAAAGACAGAAATACCATTTGACTCAACAATCCCATTACTGGGTATATAACCATAGGAATATAAATCATTCTATTATAAAGACATGCACACGTATGTTCATTGCAGCACTATTCACAATAGCAAAGATATGGAATCAAGCTGAGTGCCTATTAGTGATAGACTGGATAAAGAAAATATGGTGCATATACCTCATGGAATACCATGAAGCCATAAAAAAGAATGACATCGTGTCCTTTGCAGACACAGAATTGGACCCCATTATTCTCAGAAAACTAACACAGAAACAGAAAACCCAATACTGCAGGTTCTCACTTATAAGTGGGAGCTGAGTGATAACACATGGACAGTAGAGGGGGATGACATACACTGGGACCTTTCAGAGGGTAAAGGGTGGAAAGAGGGAGAAGATCAGGAGAAACAACTAATGGGTACCAGACCTAATACCTGGGTTATGAAATAATCTGTACAAGAAACCCCATGACACAAGTTTATGTGTAACAAACTCGCACTTGTACCCTTGAATTTAAAATAAAAGTTAACAAAAAGAAAGAATGAAAAGATTGACTATTTGACAGTACAATAGGGTGACTGTCATCAATAATAATTTAGTCATACATTTAAAAATAATTAAAAGAGTAACTGGATTGTAATTGGGCACCTACAACTATCTGACAATCAACAAACCTGACAAAAACAATCAATGGGGAAAAGATTCCCTATTCAATAAATGGTACTGGGACAACTGGCTAACTATATGCAGAAGATTGAAACTGGACCCCTTCTTACACCATATACAAAAATTAACTCAAGATAGAGACTTAAATGTAAAACCCAAAAGTATGACAATCCTGAAAGACAACCTAGGGTTGTAACTGGATTGTTTGTAAAACAAAGAATAAATGCTTGAGAAAATGAATACCCCATTCTCCATGATGTGAGTATTTCACATTGCATGCCTGTATCAAAATATCTCATGTATCTCATTAATATGTACACCTACAATGTACCCACAAAAATTAAAAATTAAAAAAAGTGCATGGTAGGGGATCAAAGTCTACATAATAAAGGATGGCTATTTGCCTCTAAAAATTCACTATCTTGTTCTTATAAATGTTAAGAACCTTAAAAATTGTGCATAATCTTTCAAGTTATGAAGGAATGTAATCTGGCTTGCTTGCTCTTTTTGTTGTTAATTTAGCTAAGAACATATAATAAAATACAGAAACATAAAAAATCCTGATTATATAATTATAATTATATATTTTAAATGATATATTTTCTTGTTTACTGAAGAAAAATCATATCCATACACACTAAACAAGCAGAATTCACTATTCATTTCTGATAAAATTCATTATTAAATGTGAATATCAGGAAATAATGAGAGTCAGAATTGTAAAAGATGAGATTAAATTATTTACATTTGAAGACGAGATGACAGTACAATTGGATGTTAACCTCTGTGAAAGGCTTTTGGGAGATATGTTTTATGAGAAATTGAAGCTAGGTACAATGTGATTTACATAGTGCTATCTTTTGCAGTAAAAGGTAGGGAAATCAAAATATATGTCCATATTTGCTTATTCCTACAAAAAGAGATACAAGAAGCATTAACTGGAAAATAATCAGAATAAATTAATATGGGGAAAGGCATGAAAGAAGTGGAGAGAATATCACTGAAAGTGAGTATTCTTTGAGGAAAGCATTTTAAGGTATATTTTTGTTTTTCAAGCTGTATAAGTTTTGCATATTTTTTAAATATAAAATTTTCAAATCCTGAAATTAAAAATAAATGGAAATGAGCTAGTCTAATTGAGCATTATATTAGTATAATAGTTGTGGAGAAAAATATTTCAGATAACTAAAATATATTTTTATAACTATACCTACTTAATGTAATATATTGTAAACATAAAAAGGATTACAAAATTCTTAAACTTAATCAGGATTTTTCTTTTTAGAATTCATACATGATATTGTAATTTTGAAAATATTTCACATATAGGATAGAGTTAAGAACAAATGTGTGAGAACATATCTGTGAAAATATCTTTAGAAAATAAGATTTTGATGTAAGAGAAAAATTAGAATAAAAAGCCAAAGAAGGTACAAAGGTTAACGTGGAATTGCAATTCTAAGGCCAGGTGTGGTGGTTCACGCCTGTAATCCCAGTACTTTGGGAGGCCGAGGCAGGTAGATCATCTGAGGTCAGGAGTTCAAGACCAGCCTGGCCAACATGGTGAAGCCCCATCTCTACTAGAAGTACAAAAATTAGCTGGGCTTCGTAGCAGGTACCTGTAATCCCAGCTACTCGGGAGGCTGAGACAGGAGAATCAACTGAACCAGAGAGCCAGAGGTTGCAGTGAGCTGAGATTGCGCCACTGCACTTCAGCCTGGGCAACAGGGTGGGACTCTGTCTCAAAAAAAAAAAAAAAAAAAGAAAGAAATTATAAATATTAATGTGAACTTATGATTTTTTTTTTTTTTTTTGAGACGGAGTCTCGCGCTGTGTCACCCAGGCTGGAGTGCAGTGGCGCGATCTCGGCTCACTGCAAGCTCCGCCTCCCAGGTTCAGGCCATTCTCCTGCCTCAGCCTCTGAGTAGCTGGGACTACAGGCGCCCGCCACCACGCCCGGCTAGTTTTTTGTATTTTTAGTAGAGACGGGGTTTCACCATGTTAGCCAGGATGGTCTCGATCTCCTGACCTTGTGATCCGCCCGCCTCGGCCTCCCAAAGTGCTGGGATTACAGGCTTGAGCCACCGCGCCCGACGTGAACTTATGATTTTTAAAGAGTATATTTGTGCTTCTGGTTTAATAATTTAGAATAACATCCCAATGAGCATAACTAGTAGCCAGATATTAATTTCTAAATATCATTTCCTAATCGAAGGAACCAGTATTTCTTAGAATAATAGTTGATTCCAGAACTAGGGCAGATTTTAAAAAATGCAAGGCAAACTTAGGATATTTTTCTGTGCCAGAAAGCGAGGAAGAAATGTGATAATTAAACGATAAATGAAACAAAACCTGGTTCTTTGGAAAGATAAATAAAATTGACAGGCCATTAGCCGGATTAACCAAGAAAAGAAGAGAGAAAATCCAAGTAACCTCATTAAGAAACAAAACAGGAGATATTACAACTGCCACCACTGAAATACCAAAGATCATTCAAGGCTACTATGAATACCTTTACACACATAAACTATAAAACCTAGAAGAGATGGATAAATGCCTGCAAAATTCAACCCCACTAGCCTAAATCAGGAAGAATTAGATACCCTGAACAGACCAAAAACAAGCAGTGACACTGAAATGGTAATTTAAAATTTAACAACAAAAAAAAGTCCAGGACCAGATAGATTCACAGCAGAACTTTACTAGACATTCAAAGAAGAATTGGTACCAATGCTTTTGACACTATTCCACAAGATACAAAAAGAAGGAACCCTCCCTAATTTATTCTATGAAGCCGGCATCACTCTAATATCAAAAGCAGGAAAGGACATAATCAAAAAGGAAAACTACAGAATGATATCCTTGATGAACATAGATGCTAAAATCCCTAACAAAATACTTGCTTACTGAATCCAACATCATATCTAAAAGATAATACACCATGATCAAGTGGGTTTCATACCAGGGATGCAGGGATGGTTTAACATATGCAAGTCAATAAATGTGATACACTACATAAACAGAATTAAAAACAAAAATCACATGATCATTTCAATCAATGCAAAAAGCATTCAACAAAATCCAACATCTATGATTAAAACTCTCAGCAAAATCGGCATAGAAGGGACGTATCTTAATGTAATAAAAGCCACCTATGACTAATTAAACTAAAGAATTTTTGCAAAAGGAAGAGTCAGCAGAGTAAACAGACAACCCACAAAGTGGGAGAAAATCTTCGCAATCTATACATCTGACAAAGGACTAATATCCAGAATCTAAAACTAAAACAAATCAGTAAGAAAAAAACCAAACAATTCCATCAAAAATGGGGCTAAGTTTTCGGAAGCTGAGGTGGAAGGATCACCTGAGGTCAGGAGTTTGAGACCAGGCTGGCCAACATGGTGAAACCCCGTCTCTACTAAAAATACAAAAAATACCTGGGTGTGGTGGCACGCACCTGTGATCCCAGCTACTCAAGAGACTGAGGCATGAGAATTACTTGAACCTGTGAGGCAAAAGTTACAGTGAGCTGAGGCACTCCAGCCTGGACAACAGAGCAAGACTCTGCATCAAAAACAAACAAACAAAAAAAAAAAAAAAGTGGGCTAAGGACATGAACAGACAATTCTCCAAAGAAGATATACAAATAGCCAATAAACATATGAAGAAATGTTCAATATCACTAATGATCCGGGAAATGAAAATCAAAACCGCAATGCAATATCACCTCACTCATGCAAGAATGGCCATAATCAAAAAATCAAAAACAGTAGTAGATATTGGCGTGGATGCGGTAAACAGGGAACACTTCTACACTGCTGGTGGGAATGTAAACTAGGACAGCCACTATGGAAAACAATGCGTAGATTCCTTAAAGAACTGAAAGTAGAACTACCATTTGATCCAGCAATCCCACTACTGGGTATCTACCCAGAGGAAAAGAAGTCATTATTCAAAAAAGATACTTTCACAAGCATGTTTATAGCACAACAATTCACAATTGCAAAATCACGGAACAAATCCAAATGCCCATCAATCAATGAATGGATAAAGACACTGTAGTACAAATATGCAATGGAATACTCTGCAGCCTTAAAAAGGAATGAATTAACAGCATTTGCAGTGACCTGGATGAGATTGGAGACTTACTCTAAGTGAAGTAAAGCAGGAATGGAAAACCAAACATCATATGTTCTCATTGATATGTGGGATCTAAGCTATGAGGACACAAAGGCATAAGAATGATACAATGGTGGCCGGGCACAGTGGCTCACGCCTGTAATCCCAGCACTTTGGCAGGCCGAGGTGGGCGGATCACGAGGTCAGGAGATCAAGATCATCCTGGCTAACACGGTGAAACCCCGTCTCTACTAAAAAAAAAAATTCCGGGGACGTGTTGGTGCGCGCCTGTAGTCCCAGCTACTTGGGAGGCTGAGGCGGGAGAATGGAGTGACCCGGGAGGCAGAGCTTGCAGCGAGCCGAGATTGCGCCACTGCACTCCAGCCTGGGTGACAGAGCAAGAGACTCCGTCTCCAAAACAATAAACAAAAGAATGATACAATGGACTTTGGGGACTTAGAGGGAAGAGTGGGAGGGGGACGAGGAATAAAATACTACAAATATGGTGCAGTGTATACTGCTTGTGTGATGGGGCACGAAAATCTCACAAATCACCACTAAAGAACTTACTTATGTAACCAAATACCACCTGTACCCTGATAACTTGTGGAGAAATAAAATAAAACAAACAAAAAACAATAAGGAACTGAGATCCCAGCAGTTTGAGAAGCCAAGGTGGGTGGATCACTTGAATCCAGAAGTTCAAGACCAGCATGGGCAACATGGTGAAACCCCTTCTCTACAAAAAAAAAAAAAAAAAAAAAAACTTAGCCGGACGTGGTGATGCGAGTCTGTAGTCCCAGCTACTAGAGAAGCTGAGGTGGGAGGATCACTTAACCCTGGAAAGTCAAGGCTGCAGTGAGTAGTGTTCATGCCACTACACTCCCGCCTGGGTGACAGAGCAAACCCCTTCTGAAAAAAAAGAAAGAAAGAAAGTAAAGGATTAAGCATTTAAGCTAGGTTTTTTTAGTAGAACTCTTGTTTAACCCCAGAGGAAGGAGAAAGCTCTTAAAAAAAAAAAAAAAAAATACGCAGAGCACTAGCGAAAAGGGAATGAGAGAATTATAAATGAAATACTTGTTATGCAAGAATCATTAATGAAGACTAAAATCACTAGCTGCAAGATATCAGGGACCAGTACTTTCACATGGGTTTTATGATGACTTTTAAAAAGAAAAAGTATACTTTCACCATGAACACATTTAAGAGGTTTCACCTTAAGTAATCAAAGTCAGCATCAATAATGGTGCAACCTGATATTGGGATGTGACACTTTGTGCCACCTGACTTGATCCAATACGAAGTGTACAGGATCACCTATGTAGTGTTACCAGAAGAAAAAATGTTTAGTTTGAAGTTCATCACAAAGGAAGCTACAATTTCCAATTTACTAGAAATATGTGAGATAAAGGAGCTCATAAATGATGCCACAAAGTACCAATCACCCAAATCCAGAATGCAATACATTCCGTATAACAACTGACCTGATCTCTTAAAAATCCAATATCACAAAGAAAAAGCAAGTAGAAGGCCTGTCTGTGGTTAAAATAGATTAAAGATACATAATTTAAAGCAATGCATAAATTTTTATTGCTTTCTGGTTTTGAAAGATAGCAATATGACATTTGGAAAAAATGGGAAGGATTTGAATATGACTTGAATGATAGATGATATTAAGAAATTATTATCAATTTTATTAGAAGTGAGAGGGACATTGTTGCTATATGTGTAAATGTCCTTATTCTAGGACCTGTGTTCTAAAGCTTTTAGGAGTGAAGTAGCATGCTATCTCAAACTTACTTTAAATAGTTCAAAAATATATATATTTTTTAATTTGTGTCTGTACACGTGTAGAGAAAAGAGAGATGGTATATTTGGGAAAATGTTAATAGATGTTGATAAGATTTGTGACTATATCTTCACCATATTATATTTTTTATTTTTCTGTTTGTAATTTTTCATAACAAGGAGAGAAATTTCTACCTTTGTAAAAAACCAATTGCAGCTGTAAAGATTGTGTAGTTTTTTTTTTTTTATTTCAGTGATTGTTCTCTAAATATCTATAAGAGTAAGGCGCTGTACATTATGAAAAATGAATCAGACAGATTTCAGCATTCAAAGTGTGGTAAAACAGTAAACATTAAAACAATTTAACAAGCAATAATTCCTCTCAGAGGAAGAAGCAATGATGACATAGGGAAAGAAAAATATGCGTAGGTAAAATAATATGGATTTTAAGGAATAAATGATTTTTTATCTACAAGAAGAAAATTTAAGAAAGCCTTCATATAGAAAGTAAGATTTTTCTTTGTTTTTTGTTTGTTTCCTTTTAAGACAAGGTCTCACTTTGTTATCCAGGCTGGAGTGCAGTGGCATGATCACAGCTCACTGCAGCCTCAGCTTCCCAGGCTCAAAAAGGCTGGAATTCTCCCACCTCAGCATTCTAAGTAGCTGGGACTACAGGCATGAACTACCACACCTGGTGAATGTTTTAATTTTTTGTAGAGACAAAGTCTCCCTATTTTTCCTAGGCCCAGTCTGGTCTTGAATCCCTGGGCTCAAGCTGTCTCCCAGCCTCGGCCTCCCAAAGTGCTGGGATTACAGTTGTGAGCCACCATGCCCTCCAGAAAGTAAGATTTTTAACTAAACTAAATACAAGAAAAATTAAAGATACACCTTTCAAGGTCACTAAAAGATCTTGTTTCAGTAATACAGAATATTTGATCATTATATTAAGCAGCTCCCAGAAGTGATTCTTGCTCAGATGTTGTTACGTCCAGCTAGTAGACTTCTTGGTTTTTATACTGTGTACAATTTTGTGGTCTGGTTAAGTGAAAAGTGGTGACACAAGATCATGAACTTAGAGTCAAAAGAATTTAGGCCATTTAACTTGTAACAATGGCATTTCTTTTTATTCATATAGTGCCTTAATATTTCCAAGTGTTTAGTCTGTATTATTTCCATTCATTTCAACCATCTCATGGGTTAAATGATGTACAAACTATAATTCCCTTATACAAAGTCAAAGAAATAAGATTTTATTAGGTTGTAGCTTTCAGAAATCAGCTACTTTCTTTTTTGTAACAAGAATAGTACAAATAGTGTCTATCACATAGAAGATCCAATACAATTCTAAGTGAATGAACTCACAGGTGAATGAATGAATGTGTGAACAAGTTGGTATGAAAAACACAGTGATACAGGTTCCTCAAAGTCTCTCTACTTCACCCCATCCCCTAAAGAGTGGTTCACTTTTGGGTGGGTGCGGTGACTCACGTCTGTAATACCGGCACTTTGGGAGGCTGCGGAGGGTGGATCACCTGAGGTTGGGAGTTGAAGACCAGCCTGACCAATGTGATGAAACCCTGTCTCTACTAAAAATACGAAAATTAGCCAGGCATGGTGGCATATGCCTATAATCCCAGCTACTCGGGAGGATGAGACAGGAGAATCACTTGAACCCAGGAGGCGGAGGTTGCAGTGAGCCCAGGTCACGTCATTGAACTCCAGTCTGGACAACAAAAGCAAAACTCCGTCTCAAAACAAACAAACAAACAAACAAAAAACTAATAAAGTGGTTTGCTTTCTATGTAGCCCCAGAAGACTCTATGAAGGGTTGAAATAGTTTTGGTACTGAAAGTCAAATAACCATTTAAGGTGCTCTTATCTTACTATACACAGAAAGAGCACTTCAGGTTTAGTCTTAAATTTCTGGCAAGGTACTTGGCCCAAAGTACAATACAATAGTCCTCCTACATCCTCAGTTTGCTTGCCACGTTTAGGTTACCGTGGGTCAACTTTGGTCTGCAAATATTAAATGGAAAATTTTAGAAACAAACAGTTCATAAGTTTTAAATTGCAGACCTTCTTGAGTAGCATGATAAAATATTGCACCATCTCACTCCATCTTGTTCAAGATGTGAATCATCCCTTTTCCCTGAGTATACTCATTATATACACTATCAATGTTAATGATGTTAGTCATCAACATCATCTGCTCCTGACATCTGAACATGGACATCATAGCTCTATGATCCAGGATCACCCAAAGCAGATGATCCTCCTTCCGATGTATCTTCAGAAGGTCAGTAGTGACCTAACACTGCATCACAGTGCTTACATCATTCACCTCACTTCATCTCGTCATGTAGGCTTTTATCCTCTCACGTATGACAAGAAGGGTGAGTATATTACAGTACAACATTTTGAGAGAGTGACCACATACTAATAACTTTTATTACAGTTATATTATTGTAATTGTTCTATTTTGTTATTATTGTTGTTAATCACTGTGCCCAATTTATAAATTACACTTTATCATAGACATTTATGTACATGAAAAAACATAGAATATGTAAGGTTTAGTTCTATCTGTGGTTTCAGCCATCCCCTGCGTGTCTTGGACTATATCCTCTGTGGATAAGGAGGCACTACTGTTATTCCAAATCGTGCTGAAAGCTTCTAAATTTAAATTATGTAAGGTTGACATCTAAAGACTAAGGGGTAAGCTAACACAGGTAAGCCTTTGTTTATGCAGGAAATCATTCCAATTTAATTGTTGTAGAAAACTTCATAATTCATCAGAAGTCATGTTTACATACACATTTTGATACAAACAGTTGCATCTATGTTTGAGTGGGGTTCAGAATTAATTTTACTTCTTTTCTATGTAATGGCTCATTTCCTAGCTGGTTTATTAAAATGTGGTTCTAGGTAAGTGCAAATGCAAAGGTATTATTGCTATAGAAGCTATCATAACTCATGTCACTAAATTAAAGGCACATTGAATGATTATTCCTGTATTTTTTATTGTTTTTCTCATCAACAACCTACTAAAATTTTATGGCACCTTGAGTTTTGTAAGCCTCAAATAAACTTTTTTAAGAACCATAACTGCATTATTTTCGGTTGAGTTATTCTGGTAACTAAAGCCATATAATAATCTCAGTACTAAAAGGTTTTTGTTTTGTTTTGTTTTGTTTTTAAATGCTCTGTCGCCCAGGCTGGAGTGCAGCGGTGTGATCTCGGCTCACTGCAAGCTCCGCCTCCCGGGTTAGGCCATGCTCCTGCTTCAGCCTCCCGAGTAGCTGGGGCTACAGGCGCCCGCTACCACACCTGGCTAATTATTTTGTATTTTTAGTAGAGATGGGGTTTCACCGTGTTAGTCAGGATGGTCTCCATCTCCTGACCTTGCGATCCGCCCGCCTTGGCCTCCCAAAGTGCTGAGATTACGGGCTTGAGCCACTGCGCCCGGCCTTAAACTGCTTGTATCCACATTATAGACCACTAATAAGCTTATGAAAGTATGTTTAAATTAAAGGCAGACATGAAGAACATACAAATATGTATTATGCACAAAAGTAGTTTTACCCTGCACTAAGGCTCTGTGAAAAACACAAGAGTAGAAATTGGCTATTTACTGTTACAAGTTACAGGTACCTACAGTTAAATTGCCAATGTTCTTTAACCAAGAATATGTGCACTAAAGGCCTTGCTGACCTAACATGGCTTCTGCTAGTGTCTACTTGACACTGCAAGTAAACATTGCAAATCAGAGCTTCGTTGCTTTTTGGTGTTAAGAGCTGATCACTGGCACACTGAATGTCAGACAATTCAGGCTGAAATCTGTATTTCTGAAATCAGTATTGCAATAATTACAAAAGCTATTACACATTGAGTTTTTATTTATGTGCCAGTACTGTGCTAAGAAAGTTACCTGCATTTGTTCATTTAATCGTTACATGTCCATTTCTTCTCAGCAAGAAAGTTGACATGTAACAGGTACTCAGATGTAACATCAACTTTTAAAATAAAGACAAAATCTGACCTCGCACTTGTGCGACTCAACTCACTTGTCTCACCCTAATCCTGGGCCCATCAGAACCTGACTTTTAAAAAACTTGGATATTTTGTTCATTATATATCATTTAAAAATTGATTTTGATTTTAAAAATATCAAACTAACATGTGTCTTTAAGTACTAAGTTGTCTTAATTCAGGCTGCTATGACAAAAATAACAGTTTGAGCGGCTTAGAAAACAAATATTTATTTCTCAGACATTCTAGAAGCTGGGGCATTCAAGATGAAGGCACTAGACAATTCAGTATCTGGTCAGAGCCCAGTATTATTCCCATCATGCAATGTTATAAATAAATACCTGAGACTGGGTAATTTATAAAGAGGTTTAATTGGCTCACAATTCTGCAGTGTGTACAGGAAGTATCTGCAGGCTGTACACTATAGCATTCTGCAGACTGTACAGGAAGCTTCTCCTTCAGGGTTGGCCTCTGGAAACTTACAATGGTGGAAGGCAAAGGGGAAGCAGGCCGTTCGAGTGGATGGAGTGGGAGGAAGAGAGAGAGGAGGTGCTATGCACTTTTAAACAACCAGATCTCACGATAACTCACCCAGTCACTGTCATGAGAACAGCACTGAAGGGATGGTGCTAATCCATTCATGAGAATTTCTTCCCCAACCCACCCTGTGATCCAGTCACCTCCTACCAGGCCCCACCTCCAGCACTGGGGATTACATTTCAACATGAGATTTGGGTAGGGGCACAGATTCAAATCATGTGAAGCCTACTTTCTGATTCATAGATCGCTGTCTTTTCCTTAGGTCCTCACATGGCAGAAGGAGCAAGCTTGCTCTCTGAGGCCTCTTTTGTAAGGACACTAATGGCATTCATGAGGCTTCCACCCAGAAGACCTAATCACCTCCCCAAGGCCCCACCTTCTAATGCCATCACATTGGCAGTTAGGATTCAAGATATGAATTTTCAGGGGACACAAACATTCAGTCCATAACATGAGTTTCTGATCACTTGATTAGGGCTTTTTTGGCATTCTCCTTTCCTCTTAAATTTTACACCTGAGATGGCTGCCAATCCCACCTCACTCTAATCTGGCCCTGAGAGACGTAGGAAGAGATCATCTTCTTCCCGAGGTGATATTTCATTTGCGTCTGCTAAGGGTTTATAGAGACAAGCACTCTGGAATTCCTTACAGATTGAAGTAGTATCTCAATTTCAGAGATTTAGATGCTAGTACCCTGAGCAGCAGCCCTAGGGAAGCCTGTCTGCTTATGTTCTTCCTTGTTCCCAGACTGAAGCCTACTGTTGTCATCCTGTACCTGTGAAACCTTTCATCTCATCCCTGTGTGGCACAAGCTCCTTTTAGTAGCTCAGATTCCTGAGCTTCTCTCCTCTTCTGTCTCCTGGATGAGAAAATATTAATTATTTCATCAACTTTTTTCCACTCCAGATTAACTAATTGTCCTCAATGTCCTCAATGAAAGATTTGATGTGAGTGACCTAATCAGCCACTAATGGTGGTAGAAATCCAAGATCATTTTATAAAACCTAAATTATTTGCCTTAAATATTCTGGCTATTTAAAGTCCCTCAAATATTCACATAACTCCACCAATCTTTTGTCATACAAACAGATAAGGCTATTTTGCTTATTAAGAAAAGGTTTTGCTCCCAGAAAAGTTCTAAAAGATATTCAGTAAGATCTCTAAGTTCAAAATATCAGGGAGTTCAAAAATCATGTCATACTGTGGAATGTTTGCTCATGAAAGAGATTCTATTTTTAACGGCTTTATTCCTTACCTAAAGAGCTCTTGGAAATCATATGTCATTTTCTTTGTTTACTAACTTGGTAGAGAGGGAATTTAAACCTTTTTGGAAGCAAAAATATTTTGAGAATCTAAGGAAAATGATATAAAGTTTTCTACAGAAATATTTATCTATGTTCAAATATTTGCATATATAAATTCAATGGGTTTCTTATACCTCAGATATACATTACCAAAATAATATATATGGACAATTATTTGAACATTAATTGGTTCTCAGTCAATAACATAGGTTTATTTTATATTAGTGACACCTAAAACATTTTCATGTTTTTGGCCAACTCTACCATAGCTTGGAATGTTCCATTTGTTCTGTGGATTATGTGAGTAGTAATATGATAATAACAGAGAAAAGCATACAATAGAATAAGAACAGTGGAAGAAAATATCAAAATAACGTTACATTAAGCGGTAAAAAATACAAAAGAGGAAGAAGAAGTGGGGTTTGCAAAGTAGCCATACCTGGAAAGATTGAATGTGCTTGGTAACAGATTCATGAACTGAGCATTCAAAAATAGACTTAGTAAATATCAAGTAAAGACTGTGCCTATTCCACTGATATAATTCCACTGTCCAGCAACTGAGCAGTGTGCAATACATGTGTTAGAAAAGTCCACAAAAGAGAATTGAAGTGAGTGTTTTGAACGACAGCTGTCTAGAAGAATGAGAAATGGAATTACACTCTGGTAGGAAAAACAAAACAGGACAACAGGAGGCGATTTGTAGAGACATGATCCGTTGAGAAGAAGGGGTGGGAATCTTCTTTTGAGCTAAAAATTTTTGGTTAAAATATTAACATATGAGTTAAAACTAATTTATGTATAGTAAAAGGGGCCTCAACTTATGTATGATAGAGAAGGCTCCATCTCCGTAGTTACCTTATGATTCTTTCAGAGTTCCCAGGGCACAAAGGCAAGTTGTTAGTGTAACTCACAGCAGGTAAGAAATTAAATCATTTGGGTGGTGTGGGCGGGGGGGTCATTGAACTTTAAACATAATTTATATTAGTTATTTCAATTCAGTTTTACATTGTTCTCCAAACACCACAAGGATCTTTATACAGATTCATAAAAAGCTGGGAAATTATTTTCCCAGAAGGTTCATATGTAGCTGGTATAACAATTACCTTGACCTAAAGGATTAAAGTAATTCTGAGTGTATTAATCCCTCCTGAGCCACACAAACCTTTTTTTGATTTATACCAGAACCATCAGAGTGTCCTGATGCTTGCAAAATATGCAATGGTAGTTGAATTTAGCACCTCATATTTATTTGTCTCAATATTTCATTAGGATGTTGAAATCAAAATATTGCTATCAATTGTCACTATTTATCCTATAGTTCTGAAGTACAGTCATGCATCACTTAATAGCAGGAATAAGTCCTGAGCAATGTGCTTTTAGGTGATTTTGTTATTGTGCATACATCATAAAGTGTATTTACACAAACCTAGATGGTATAGCCTACTACACACCTGGGCTATGTGGTAGAGCATATTGCTCCTAGGCTAAACACCTGTACAGCAGATTACTGGGCAATTGTAATACAATGGGAAATATTTGTGTATTTAAAGACAGAAAAAGTAAAGTAAAAATACAGTATAAAAAATAAAAATGGTGTACCTGTATAAAGCATTTACCATGAATAGAGCTTGCAGGACTAGAAGTTGCTCTGGGTGAATTAATTAGTGAATGGTGGTTGCATGTGAAGGCCTGGGACATTTGTGTACACTACTATAGACTTTATAAACGCTGTTTACTTCTGCTACACCAAATTTATTTAAAAAATGTTTTCTTCAATAACGTTAACATCATAGCTATTTTATTTTGTAAACTTTAATTTTTAAATTGTTTATTCTAAAAACACAAACACATTGTACATATGTACAAAAATAATTGCTTTATGTCCTCGTTCTATAATTTTTTTCTAGTTTTACACTTTGTTGCTTTACTTTTAAAATGTTTTGTTAAAAACTAAAACACAAGCACACACATTAGCCGAGGCCTATACAGGTTCAGGATGATCAATATCACTGTCATCCACCTCCACATCGTGTTCCACTGAGAGGTCTTCAGGGGCAGTAACATACATGGAGCTGTTACCTCCTATTACTACAATGCCTTCTTCTAGAATACCTCCTGAAGGACCTACCTGAGGTTGTTTTACAGTTAACTGTCTGTTTGTTTGTTTGTTTGTTTGTTTACATATAAGTAGAAGTACATTTTAAAAATAATGATTAAAAAGTATACTATAGTAAATATGCAGGCCAGTAATACAGTCATTTATTATTGTTAAATATTATGTACCTTACATATTGTGTATGCCAAATTTATACACTGGTGGTGCAGTAGGTTTGTTTACACCAGCGTCACTAGAAGCACATATGTAATGCATTGTACTATGATCTTATGACAACTAGTCACTAAATGATAGGAATTTTTCAGCTCCATTATACTCTGATGAAACCACCACTCTATGTGTGGTTCATCATTGATCAAAACGTCAATGTGGCACATGACCAAATGTTAACTTTCAGTCAGACGTTAGTAATTCCATCAGAAAAAATCTTCCCTCACCTACCCCTTCCCCCCACCACCTCCCACCTCATGTATAACTTCGGAGAAAAAGGAAGAAATAACTCAAAGCAGAAACAAATCTTTTAGCAGTTGTAACAAGAAATGTGCAAAATAAATTATTTTGTAAACATCAGAATTGCATGTCCTTAAGTGTGAAAGTGTTCTCTCTCTTTTTTTAAATGAAAACTGCTAGTATCAGTGTAGAAGACTTGACTGGATAGAAATTTAAAATGGGAAGTAAAATGACTGTGTATATATATATTCCTGCATCATTAACAAGAATGCATTTATTTCAGTGATTTTTTTCCTTCTGGACTCATAGGTATGCTGTTACTTATTGAACTTTTCAGAAACATGAAAGATCTTTCTTACTGATAATTTCTAATTTTCCTGAAGTGCTATGTGTTTTTTTAGGCAAAAATCATCATATACCTCTGTTCATAACCTGAATAATGAGAATATTTTTAATATATCAAGTTGCCAGCTACTTTTCAACTGGTGCCTTCAGGATAGAAGACTGTGACAAAATGTCAGAAAACGGTGTGATTTAGCCAAATTCTGCTTTAATAGGTTTTATTTTTGTTTCGGCACAATAAGGCCAACAGATGAAGAGGCAACTACCATTGAAAAGATAATTTGTTATACTCCTAGACCCCCCAAAAAGGAAGGTCATACTAGGAATCACTGAGCTTGGCCATGAGGCAGGAGAGCAACAGACTATGGTCCAGATCCTTTATTGTGGTTTCTACAAGAAGGAACAGGCAAAGCAGGGTAAGCAGCCTTACGATTGGCTAGTTTGGAATAATTTCAGCAGGCTCTGGGGCATAAGGACTGGCCCTGGTTGTCTGGTACCTGGTCCTGGGGTTATCAGGGCTGATGTATAGTGCCCCTGAGTGTAAAAGCCTGATAACTAGGTGATTGGAGGAGTGGACTTAACTGGCTGCTCAGGAAGGGAACTGAACAGCCTCTATCCAGGGCATGCAAACTGGATCAGGACAGCATTTTTTAAAAAACTATATACAATTGTATGTGTGTATATATACTTTTGATATATTTTTCTGGTCAAGATGGTGGCCAGCTCTAGCAGTTTTGTTGCTAGAGGGTTTGAACTTAGTGTAGTAAAGGCTCTGTAAAGATTAGTGTCATTTGTGTGTAACCAAGGGGAAGGGGTGGTTGTAGCAGTCACGGATGGAGACACGAGGCAGTGGGCCTTGGTAGAAAAGTGAGGGAATCAAAGGAAAAGGCACTGGGGAGTGAGTAATTCTCACTTCAGAAGGTCAAGGGATTGATTGACTGATAAGAGGAAGATGCCTTCTGGGGAAAACAATCATCTCCATTCATTTTTAGAATGGCACAGATTTTAGTATCCTGTACTCCATTTCCTTTTAAGCATGAATGTGTAGCGGTGTATGTTTTGGGAGACAGCAAGGAGTGTACAAGGATCACAGGCTAGGCAGACAGCAATCTCGGGAAACATAATAGGATTCCTAATATCAAAGTAAGAAAAGCAATAAATGTCTCACACCCAATTTGTCAGCACCTTAGGAGAGGCAGCCCGTGGGAGTTGCAAGTACAGGGATTTCAGGGTCCTAGGTGAAGTCACAGGGAGCGATGTCATATCCAGTGGTGAGCCCCTGGGCCAGGATGATGTCATGTAGAATGTGGGTTCATTGTCACCAGGTGATTAGGTGTTCTTTTTAAGTGGATATCCACCGCAGAAGATAGGGGTTTTGTTATCGTGACTCTGTGGACTGAAAATGAGACTAGGCCACTTGCGTATTTAAAGGCAAGATTGGCCTGAGAATTTGACTGGTAAATAAATGTCATTTAAGTCAATAGGCTTCTGGGTGCCAACTAGCAAAGGCAATATTGGCATCCGTGATGCTGTAGTAAGGGACAAAAGCACCAGAACTCTACTGGCACAATTAAATTCCCCATTAAAGAAAGCAGAATCTAAAGTTTCTGATATTTAAGGTTTTGCCCAGATAGGTAATGAGAGGGATTATGTTGCAAATAGGTTTTAAATTATATGGCCTGACTTGGATATATGTTGTTAATAGGGGAACAGGCTGTTTAAAACAGCGGCCCCCATCATTTTTGGAAGAGAATTTTTTCCACGGCCAGACAGTGTGGGGCAGGGGATAGTTTTGGGATGAAACTCTTCCATGTCATGTCATCAGCCATTAGATTATCATAAGGAGCACACAAGTTCGATCCCTCACACATAGTTCACAATCGGGTTCATGCTAATATGAGAATCGGTTGCCACTGCTGCTCTGAAAGGAGGCAGAGCTCAGGTGGTAAAGCTGGCTAGCGCAAGGCTCACCTCCTGCTGTGCAGCAGGGTTCCTACTAGGCCTCAGACCAGAGCAGTACCAGTCTGCCACTCAGGGGTTGAGGACCTCAGGTTTAAAAGAAATCCACACATTAATATTTGGGACTCTTCAAAGAAAAGATTGTCAGGCCTACACATTCAACAATTTGCTTTCTAGTGTATCACCCTTAAATTTTATGAAAAGAAAGTTGAAAATAATTTTTAAAAAGGAAGAGGGTTTAGAGGCATCAGATAAATGTAGCAGAAGTAAACTTCTAAAATCAACATCTATCATGATTTTCCTTTATTCTGAGATATTTTTGCATAATATGAGAACGAAATGCTATGAGAAGTTAACAGTAAACAAAGAAATCCCTTACAATAAAAATATAGCAACCAAAATCTTTTAAAAATTAATTTGAACATTCTTGAGATCTTATAGATATGGAAAGCAGATTAGGGCTGGCACTGGTTAGGGATGAAGGAGAAGAGAGGAAATGGTGAGGCTACAGGGGTAGCATGAGGCATAACTTTGTGGAGCTGGGACAGTTCTGAATCTTGATTGTGGTTACAAGTCTACATTTAAAATTGCACAGAACTACACACACACACACATACACATGCGTACATGTAAAATGGGAAATCTGAATAAGATCTGGGGGTCATATCAATGTCAATTTCCTGATTTTGATATTGTACTATGCTGTCGTTATGTAAGTTGTTACCAAACAAAAGGAATGTCAGTTATTAACTCCAGGTAAAAACAAGTGGAACAAGAAAGGTAAGTTATATTAATTGGTTCAAAAGTGTACAATATCTATGTAGTTATACATTAAACATTATTTAAAAATTGTGATATAAACTGCATTGGAAAAAATGAGTAGAGGCTAAGTGGGAAGATGGATTTTTAAAAGTTAATATTTTTTCTCTATATAATACTTAAAATTGATAAATCAAGAAATAGTGCTATAAGAATATTACTTTAAAATGTACAGCTAAATATAAAAAGAAATATTTATAAGAGTTGAAAGAATAATTGGCCCTGGAAATTGCTGTTTTTTATTATAATCTTATTTAACTGTTTTGACTGTGAGCATGCATTGCTCCAGCAAGAATAAAATTTAACCCAACATATATAAAATATATTAAAGAAAACTTATGAAACAAGAATTTTTTATTATGTTATTTTAAGGAATAATAGATAAAATGATATTACCTCAAAATAAAGGTGGATCAAATATGAAGAAGATGTCATTTTCAGCTTACCTAATTACTTTATACCCACATCACATTCATTGTTATCAGGTTATATTGTTTGGAGTCATCTCAGATCGTGTTAGGAATTCTAGATATTGACATAGAGATTTTCTAGTTCAATGGTCAACATACTGGATTATAAATCCCTAATGGGGAATCAACACTCTCTTATTTATCTTGTTAATTCACCCTCAGAACTTTTTTTCATCACATATTTGTTTAATTTAACTGGAAAACAGACAAAAAAAAAAAAAACAGAAAAAATTCAGAAGACTAATGGCAGTTGTTTTTATTTCATAAGTAACCATGAGATCAGATCAGATTCATTTAGTGTGCCTCATGTGAATAAAAGTAGACATATAAAACAATAAGAAAATGAAAAATAAGGATGTATATGTTGATGCATTTTTAGATGGAATTCGTTTTTATTATTAAGATGATAAAGCCAACATCTTTACAACAGCAGATAAATCACAGAGACTAGAATTTGACAAAGAGCTGATACACATTTTCCTAAATGAGATTTAAAAGAAAATGTTAGGGAATCTTAAAGTGAAAAAAGTTTTGTTTCTGGTCAGAGATTTTTAGCATTAGTCTTTACCATTTGGGGTGTTAAATTTGAGCTTTTAAGAGATGTTTTATCACTTGTGAAAATATGAAAAAGAAAGTCGTTATTTTCTTTTCTAATAGGACTGTATTTGTGATCATATAGTTTGATCTGCTGCGCTTAGGTACCCAAAGTCATAGTTTACATAGTTTGGATTTCAGTACGTTTGCCACATTGTTGATGAGACTGGACTTAATTGTCTTTATTAATAAAATTGTTAAACAATGATTTCAGGCAAAAAGCAAATGTATGATAGAACAGTGGACAATGCATAATACTTAGAATATTTAAAGCAAAATAAAATAGCAATTTCAGAGAGAAGTTAAGTTGGAAAAAGCTTGCTGGAGATAACAAAACTTGCTTACCACAAACTATAAGAAAAAGGGACTAGGGCAGATGGGGAGATAAGTATCTGTTTTATCTGGTTGAAGCAGAGCTTTTGTAGTAATGTAGCAATGAGATCAGACAGATAGAATGAGAGACTAGCTTAATGTTTCATGTTCCACTGATTTTCAGGATAACTGCTCCAAATGAAAAGCTTTTTGGTCACTAAGGCACATCAAATAGAAGATGAAGAAAACCATTGAGGATTCGTTCCCCAATGCTCACGCACATGTGCACTTTGCAAATGTGAGTTTGCCAAATATTCCCTAAGTGCTTGCAGTGTCCTTTACTTACCATGTGCCCAGACCTGCTTTTTTTTTTTTTTTTTTTTTTTTTAAATAGTTCTCTTCCTGCTTGAACATGTTTCTGTGGATTAGATTCTGAAATGGTGAAGATAACGTCCCTTCTCTAGCCAAAGCTTGACCTTCAAACTAACTGCTAGTCCTCTTCCAGAACTGACTCACCTGAAGATCCTGGACTGCTTTTCCCCTTCTCCAGTTCTTTATCTTTGTCACCACCTGCACAAACACAAAATACGAATCAGGTCAGAGAGTCTTGAAGTGAAGAAATAGTGTTACTTAAAGAGAACCTGAGAAATCTACATTAACTTCTTTGTTTTTTTTGTTTTTTTTTTTTTTTTGAGACGGAGTCTCACGCTGTCGCCCAGGCTGGAGTGCAGTGGCGCGATCTCGGCTCACTGCAAGCTCCGCCTCCTGGGTTCACGCCATTCTCCTGCCTCAGCCTCCTGAGTAGCTGGGACTACAGGCGCCCGCCACCGCGCCCGGCTAATTTTTTGTATTTTTAGTAGAGACAGGGTTTCACTGTGGTCAACTTCTTTGTTTTATCAATGAGTTAACTTGACCTGAGAGAAGTAGGAGCATGTTCAAAGTTAGGCAACTTGACAGGGGGGACCAAGCAAAGATTAGAGTCCAAGTCTCTGAATTACTAAACTAGCCTTTTCTTCTAATCTGAACTTTTATCAACCAGTATGGCAGGGCTAGACTGGCTATGTGCATACCACATGATTTACAAATGTATGTGCATCTGTAAATAAAAGCATTCAATGTTTGGTTTCAGACGTGAAAAGCTACTAACGAGATAAGAAAATAAAATACTTAGTGCATTTACTTAACTACAGTTGAATCTAATGAAGAATGAAATATCAATTCATGGTCACAGCCACAGCTTGTAATTGTCAAGGAAAATGATCTTGCCCTTCACTCTCTGTAGTGCCCACAGGAGAAATAATCGTGGAATACTTACTAGCCACACATTTTACAATTTTACTATTCAGTCTATAACAATAGTCGTTACCTCCATATCCCAACAATTGGCCTCATCATCCTAAATTAATTGCAAAGGCATATTTAGGAGCTAACATTGCCAGGTCCCTGTAGAAAACAAATTATATGAATTATGTTTTAGTAGTAGCATATCAAGATTCAGACCTAGATAGAAATAGATGGAATTTCTCTGCTTGTTAGTGAATGGAAGACATTTCAGGACCATGACTAATCATGACAGATTCTAGTAACACCTAAACATAAATTTATTCTCTCTAATCAACTCTTAAGAATGCATCACCTTCCAACGGAACTCTAATAACCCAATCTAAATGCTCCAGCCCTTTTCAATCATATCTAGAAAATCTTTGGACATTAGAAACATTAAACAAATCTATCTTCCTTTCCACAAATGCAGACAATTTAGGATAGAATAAAAAGAATCTGACTGTTGAAATTTTTAATAAAAATATGTTATTAACTTTTATTTTAAAAATCTAATAGAAGTGAAGAGGAATTCTGATTGTCCTTTCATTAAGCTGATCTCTACATCTCTCCTGCCATCTATTCACTCTCCTAAATCTAGACTTTGGTTTATCTAGATAGAAATGCTTTGAAGCACAATCTAACTGAAAATATCTGGGTGTATATACAGGTATATCATTTACAAATTTAGTGTGCAGTCCTGATATACACATTGGAAAAAATTGTTTGAATTTCTTGAATTCTATTTTCCAGCTACTCCTTATATTATTGTAGGCCTTATCAACCTTGGCCAGATGCTAATTTTCCAGATCGGTGGTCCTGCGGTCAATGCCTGAAATACAAGAGGACTTGATATTCAATTTCTTTTTCATAATTTCTGACAGAATTTCTCAAAGAATGTCAAATCTTACATTAAATATTACACTTTGTGCCAGTTAACAAGTGCTTAAGCTCCTTCCTATATTCAGGGCCTTACTCTTAAAGTTGAGAAGTTGGAAAGAAGGGGCACAAGAAAAAATATCTCTTCATTGACACTCTGCCAGAGTTAAATAATTAAAATTGAAAGGTGATGGCATAGTACTTTCTTTACATCAGGTATTTTAAAGGTCTCTGATGATTCAAATGAAAAGAATATAATAAGAGTTAGTCTTCTCAAAAATTAATAAAAAAGTGTATAGATATATACATAGAAATACATACATATTTTTGAAGTTTATGTCTACTCCTAGATAGTGGACACTAAAAAGTATACCCCTGTGATATTGCAGTTTTGTTAAATACAATTTTAGGAAGGTTAAAGTAGAGAGCAGACAATAAGGTTAGTAGAAAAATGTATGAAACTTAAGAATTCTGGAGGCTTCATATGAATGCAAATGTTATTTTTCTTTAAAAAGTTTATTTCCTAAGAAGAAAGAGCTTAAATTGAATATGAGCTTCAGAAAGCATCACATCTAATTCCTCCATTTTTGAAGCCATAGAAATTTGAACTATGGAAAAATATGTCCTGATTGACATAAGGATAAAGTAGGTTTGATAGATTCATTGTTTTCTATATGAATACTCAATGACTTTAAAATTGAAAAGTATTCTAAACTTCACGCATTCATTTGGGATCTAATTTAAATAAATTTCAGCATTATAAGTCTGTTTCATAAATAATGCTCTCTATAAAACATATATTTAATCTGATTCTTATTTGGTCCCACTAAGTGAAAATGCCCAGACATGGGATGTAGACACAGACCAACAAACACATGGTTTTAAAAAGACTTTTTGTTGATTATGCAGGAAAAATATATGAATTATTTTAGACTACTTAACATACAGCGGGCATCACTCTTAAAGCTTTTAAATTGTGCAATCCATTCATGATTGTGAAAATCAGTTTGGAGACACTGCAGTGAGATCTAACATTTCAAAATGTATGTGTGTGCATGTGTGTATATGTAGGTATACATATATTTTTTAAAAGGATACTTCCAAGTATTTACAAGTACTAAATTAATATTTGTAAAGGAATTAGATATGAATTTACAAGTATTAGAATCATTGCTGGTATAAGAAGCCAGGAAAGGGACTGGGAGAGGAGGGAACCATGGACTGCTAACTCCTAAAGTAACGTCATATCCATTTACTTCATTCTGCCTCACAAATAGTATCTTGTGCTTTTAGAGCCTTGCTATAAAAAGGTTGGGAAGCATTTCTCTTTGACAGCTATTTGCTACTCCCAAGCTCTCTTTCACACGGCCAACATCAGCCCCATATTAGCCTTAGATGTCAGGAGGCTTCTCCTCTTACTTTCTTAATCTGATTTGGACACTTCCACCTTGAGCGTCATTTGTTTTTTCCTTTTGGGAAGGTTAGATCTGTTGCAAGTCCTTATATAAGGCCAATTTTTAAAAATTTGTCTGCCCAACGTGACAATTAAACAAACAAAAACCAATGGGTACTCATAGGCAAATCCATAGAAAAGTTTACAAAGCACTAGTGCTTCACAATTAAGTAGACACTATATACATCAGTTAGTGCTTTGTTTCATTTTTCCCTGAATCAGTCTAATACTTTCTGCTTTAAGAATGGAGAAAAATGGATACCTAAAGTAGAACTCACAACACTAAATATTTGTTGAGTGAATACATTTACTGCTGTTTGAATGATAACAGTTCATCCATATCCTGGGACATATTTCCTAAAGCACACTCAAGCTTTTAATGAAGGCCAAAATGCTTCTGTGTACATTAATAAGTTGTATATGTCAAATTAAAATACAGCATATAGTCTGAATGTGTGGCAGGTCCAAGTTCAAATGGTGACTCATATTCTGTTTGATGTTTGGAACTCAAAAGAGGCAGTAAATATATACAATATAAGAAAAGTAAAATCTTAGATGGCCTCAATTTTATTAAAAATATGTGAATACTAGGCTAATTAAAATTGTACTGTGTGTAGAGCACACTGTGATTTTCTTGGATCCAGATGATAATGAATTACTTTGGAAACATTAGGTTGATGAATGTGGTACATGACCTTGGTTCTGATGGATCCTTCAGTCTCTCCTGCATTTGTCTTTTTAAAGATGATGGAATTGTGTCTCTAATATTCTAACGCATATTTTGAGATTCTGTGGATTAGTTATCTCTACTACCATATTACACAACAAATAAATCTTTGGACAGTAAGTGAAATGTTTTCACCCTCATTCTAATCAATGTATATGTTGTCAATGGAATGAATTATTTGAGTTCATTGGATTTGATAACCAGGATTACAATGAGAATGAATTTGATGCCTAAAATATGTATGAACCTTAAGTGACTTTAATTTTATCATTTACCTAGAAAAACATTTTAATGTGTTTATCTTGACTTTTTAAAGTTGATATGCTTCTATAGAAAAGTTATTGTATTTAACTATGTAAAGAAAAAAGAAAACACGATACAGTCATTCTTCCCTTTGAAGAAGACTAGCCGGTCAATAAATTCTGATTTCTGTCTATATAAAAGACAAAAGTTAAAATTTGAAGGTGATTTGTTACATAGGATATATGGTAGAGTTTAGAATTCAAAGGATTATTTTATGTATCTTTAAAATGTTTCTAGCTGCTGACAGAAATAGAACACATAAGAGTGAATTAAAATTTATAAATCTCTTCAACCTTTCATAGAATCCGAGTTTATATATTTTCTGGTCTCATTTGCATGAGTGACCTTTTCTAGTGGAGTGAAATCCACAAGGATGCACCTATAAATTAGATCTATACAAGAATTTAAATCGCCTCCTGACAATGAACTAAGTGCAGCTTTTGAAATTTCTTTGTGTGACATGATGTAATCTACATACTTGTCAATGTCTACATCTATGACATTCATTAAAAAATGAATCATTCAAAAACAGGAATAGGCCGGGCGCGGTGGCTCAAGTCTGTAATCCCAGCACTTTGGGAGGCCGAGGCGGGCGGATCACGAGGTCAGGAGATCGAGACCATCCTGGCTAACATGGTGAAACCCCGTCTCTACTAAAAATACAAAAAAAAACTAGCCGGGCGTGGTGGCGGGCGCCTGTAGTCCCAGCTACTCGGAGGCTGAGGCAGGAGAATGGCCTGAACCTGGGAGGCGGAGCTTGCAGTGAGCCGAGATCTCGCCACTGCACTCCAGCCTGGGTGACACAGGGCGAGACTCCGTCTCAAAAAAAAAAAAAAAAACAGGAATAGAAGTATCACTTCTTACATTGTTCATAATACGTTTTCATTCCATATTTTTTATTACCTATATGCTACTAACCACAATTAAGCCTTCTCAAACATGTATTATGTTTTTCAGGTTCCTTCTCAATATTTCATCTAACACATATGTGCAAACTTTTAAGCAAAATCTGGTCAAACAACTAAAATATTTATATATGGAAATTAAAGGCAATAGCAATAATTCCTTCCCAGGTTTTATTTCCTTTTGCAGTAATATCATTGTTTATTGAAACTCAACTGAAAATTAGAATTAATACAAAATCATGTCAGTTGGGAAAAAATACAAACAACCTTATAGATTATCAGTGTTGAAATGGAACTAAAACTGTGTTAGTTATGACTTTAGAAGACAATTTAGAAGCAACATCTTCTAAAAACAATTTTCCGGAAATATTCAGAATGATTAGGTAAAATAATACAACTTTATTGAATTGATACTCCTCTTTTCTTAAGTTAGAAAGAGATTTCTCTGCAACTTCATTCCCAATATTTATGGACTTAAAACATGTATACACATACTCAAAAGAAGCTTAAATCATTTCCAACTTCATATTTCAAGACATTTCTATGCATACTGAACTCTATATTTTGATTATATCACATTTGAGTTCTATATTTGAATTTCAAAGTATTCAAAATATATAATATTCTCTCAAACATTAGCATACTGGAATAGTTTACATTTGAAGAAAAGGTACTGGGATAACACTGAATAGCTGACACCGGAGAATGCTATGTACACACAGTGGATACCAGTGGATGAAAAAGCAGCTCTTAGCTGAATCTCTGGCTCATTTACTAAGTTCATCATAATCAGACCCCTATGCATCCGATTTCCTATGAACTCACCTGAAGGTCTAACTATGTACACAACTTAAAATAACCTGAAACATGAATAGTTCTATTAAAAGCTTTGCTTTCCTATAGCAATGCAGCTGCCAGTTTGAATATTTGAGGACCCACAACACTGCTCTTTTATTTTACAACATGCTGGTTTAGAATTTTGGAGAGAAAAATGGCAGGGCTGATTAACTATCTCAATTGTTGCATTAAAATTTCCCTTCTGATTAAAAAGTCAGATCATTTGATGCCAAAATGATCTGACTTTATTGCTCTATTGAAGGATTTGGCTCAAAGATTATATCTTGTTTACTTTTGTGTCCCTTAAATTGTGTGAAGTACAAAATATTTAAAAGTTGTGAAGTGAATGAGACTGAATTAATAAAATGAATCATAAATGTAAAATTTAATTTCTTTTTAATTAAAAAACTGACACAAATAATTCAGACATAATACACCTTTAACTTCTTAAGTTTTAACTGTTAGAGAATGATAATTTCTGCATCTCCTTTTTAAGCATCTGGAATTAGATGAGGCAGATATATTTATACCTCTTTAGCTCTTAAAGACAATCTAAGAGATAATTAAATTTAATCTATATTCATTTTGAGATAGTCAAATCTCTTTTAGTATATCTTCTTCATGTCTTTTGAATATTGTCATTTCTCTCTACCACACTGCTATCAACAGCAGCCCTTGCCTACATCACCTACACTTCGTGATAGTTGGTTTCCACACGCTGTAGCCATTGTGATCCTTCTTTGATTTTATGTAATTGGTTTAGTGGCACAAAACACATGATTATTTTATGAAAAAGATATTAAATACAGAAAATTAAAAATTATTAAGTTAAATTTAAATCGACATAAATCAATTATGTCCCCAGCACCTTCTAAAATATAAAATCCAATTTTTGGTTCTGGTCAGTCATTTGTTTTTTAAATTAAGAAGTATGTTATAAAAACTTTTCTTTATTACTACCTATGAATTCAAATGATCATTTTAAAGGATGATGAGTACTTAACTCTCTGAATATACCAAAAATTACTGAAACAATGTAAAATTGAAGAAAACTTTGGTTTTTATCAAATTGCTATGATTATAAAGAATATGGGGAATCCTCTTTACTTACATTTCAATATTTTGAGGGGTTTTTTTCAATTTCTTTTGTTAAATTCCTAAAATTGGGTTGAGAAATAAGAACCTTTTGGGTTTTTTTTTTTAATATATATTACAAGATTCTGTTCACAAAAACCATATTATGTTACATCCTGATATGGGCCTGCCTGTTCCATGCCAGTGGTTTGTTTAGACTTGGTAGTGTCTCTGTGTTTCTTCCTTCAGTGATGGCTAAAATTCCATGGTGAAGAAATTTGACCCTGGAATTTTCTTTGTTGGAAGGTTTTAACTGGCATCTTCAATTTCTTAATACATATGGATCTAGTTAAGTTTCAATTTATTCTTGCTTGAGCTTTGATAATTTGCAAATATGGAAATAATCAGATTTCTGTTTTGATTGAGCTTTGACAATTTGTGACTTTTAAGAAATTTCTCAATTTCACTGAAATGATTAAGTATATGGCATCAAGTTGTTTATATTTTCCTATTATCTTTTTAACGTCTGTAGTTCTATAGTAATACTCTCTCTTAGTTTTTGATCTTTGCAATTTGCATTTTTTCATGATGAGCCCGCCTAACATTTTGTTTTTTCCGTAGTTATTACTACTTTTTTGTTGATATTGTTCCATTTAGGCTAAATTTTCTCACTTGATTAAACTTTTTTGTTTCTGTTATTACTCTATTTTCATTTATTATTTTGAATAGTTGTTCTTGTCCTTTTTAAATGCCTAGCTGGTCTTTTTTATTGCCTTTTTATTCCTAAAAAACAACTTGTTAATTTATTTGTTATTTCTGAAAATTTTTTTTCTAATTCAGATATAGGCTTTTCCTTTACTAATCAAATTATTCTATGATTCATCTCTCTTTTTTTAACTGAGTCAGATGATGTTTAATTTGTCTTTTGTGCTTTCTTTTTCATTTGTATGATGACTTAAGTAAAATATATATTTTCTTCTGAACCTAGTTCTGCTCTACCCAAAGTTTAATGTAATTTTTAAACTGCTACTTTTATAAAATTCAGCAACTTTAATTTTTATTTTCATGATTTATTTTAATTTTTTTAACATACAAGTGAAGTTACCTCTTTGATTTCTGAATGTTTAAATTTTTAGATGCTTGAAGCTGACATGATATAGGATTTAAGATTTTAATTTACATAAAGTTATATATATTTATGGAGTACAGTGTGATATTTCATCACACATCTGCCATGTGTAATAATCAGTGAAATTAGCCCATCCATCACCTCAAGCATTTATTATTTCTTTGTGTTGGGAACACTCAAGTCCTGTCTTTCAGCTATTTGAAAATATACAATAAATTATCATTAATTATAGTCATACTTTGGTGCTATAGGACATTAGAAATTATTCTTCCTCTCTAGCTGGACTTTGTGTCTGTGAACCAGAATCTCCCTATCTTCTCCTCTTCCACATTCTTCCCTGCCTCAAGTAATTATTCTTTTACTTTCTACTTCTATGAGATCAACTGTTTTAGCATCTACGTATGAATGAGAACTTTTGGTATTTGTCTTTCCATGCCTGGCTAATTACACTTAACATAATAGTCTTCAGGTTCATCTGTATTTCCACAAACAACCAGACTTTATTCTTTTTTATGACTGAATAATATTCCATTGTATATATATGCCGCATTTCCTTCATTCATTCATTGATGGATACTTAGGTTGATTCCACATTTTGACTCTTGTGAGTACTGCTGCAATAAACAGGAGAGTGCAGATATTTCTTTGAGATACTGATTTACATTCCTTTCAGAATATGCCTAGTAGTGAGGTTACTGAATCATATAGTTCTATTTTTGCTTTTTGAGGAACCTCCATATTGTTTTCCATAATAGCTAAACTAATGTAAATTCCTAACAACAGTCCATAAGAGTTTCCTTTTCTTCACATCCTCCCAGCATTTTTATTTTTTGTTTTTTTTGATAAAAGCCGTTCTAACTGGAATGAGAGAATATTCTGCTGTCTTTTTGATTTGGATTTCCATAATGATTAGTGATGTTGAGCATACTTTTATGCATGTGTTGGCCATTTGTATGTCTTCTTTTGAGAAATGTCTATTCAGAACATTTTCCCATTTATTAATTGGAGTTTGGTTTGTTTTTTTTTTTTCCTGTTAAGTTGTTCAAGTTCCTTGTATATTCTGAATGTTAAATCCTTGTAGAATGAATAGCTTACAATTATTTTATCTCATTTTGCAGGTTGTTTATTCATTCTGTTCGTTGTTTTCTTTGATGTTCAGAAGCTTTTTAGTTTGATATAATTTCATCTGTCTACTTTTATTTTGATTGCCTGTGTTTTTAAAGTCTTAATCAAAAATCTTTACCCAGACTAATGTCTTGAAGCATTTCCTTTATGTTTTCTACTAGAAGTTTTACAGTTTGGGGTCTTAAATTTAAGCTTTTATCCTGATTATGCATACAGATATCTCATTTTACCAGTGGCATTTATTGAAAACACTATCCTTTTCCTGATGTATGTTCTTGGCACATTTGTTGAAAATCAGTTGGCTGAAAATATGTAGATTTGTTTCTAGTTTCTCTATTCAGTTTCATTGGTCAGTGTGTCTATTTTTATGCCAATTACCATGTTACTTTGGTTAAATCTTGGTAGTATATTTTGAAATCAGGTAGTGTGAGGCATACAGCTTTGTTCTTTTGCTTCAGATTGCTTTTGCTATTTGGGGTCTTTTGTAGTTCCATGTAAATTTTAGACTTCTTTTTTCCATTTTTGTGAAGAATGACATTGGTATTTTGATAAGGATTGCATTGAATCTTTAGATTGCTTGGGGTAGTATGGACTATATTAAGTCTTCTAATTCATGAACACAGTATATAGGTATATTCCTTCTATACCTAATTTGTTGAGAGTTTTTATATGACGAATGTTGGATTTTATCAAATGTTGTTCTGTATTTTGTCTATTGAGATGATCATATGATACTTGCCCTTCATTCGGCTGATATCATGTATCACTTACTGATTTGAGTATGTTGACAACTATTCGCATCTCTTGGATACATCCCACTTGATCTTGATGTATAATCTTTTTTATATGCTGTTGGATATGGTTTGTACTAAAATATGGGCTCTTCACCTCATTTAACATTGTTGGTATGAATTGTACCTCATGTAATATTAAATCATAGATCTTTGATATCTTTTGTTTGCATTTGCCTAGTAAAATTTTTCACTTGTCCCTTTCATTTTAGTCATTTGGAATCTTTATTTTACCTATATCTCATAAATATAGCATCTGATTAGGTTTTGGTTTATTATACTGCCTTAAAATTTTTATTTTATAAAGGAAATAAGCTTATTTAAATGTAGTGGTGTGACAGATATACTTGCTCTTAGTTCTGAAATATTTTGTTATAATTTTTGTGTGTATATATAAGTAATTTTTAAAAAGACTTTCGTTAGGAGATACTTTTCCTTTGTCTTAAAAATATTATTGCTCAGATTTTGGCTTCTCGTAATGGCAGATTAGCTTTTGGGAAGCAGGGATAACCTTCTGACAGATAACAATTATAGAAGTCATACAAACTACTAAAATACATTTGAAGGTAATTTTAAAGAGATCACAGACAGAAACTGTCTATCTTTGAAAGGTGAGATTTCTAATTTATTTCTTTTGCCCAAGGACTGTTCAAAATTCTCATGCAGCCCAGTACAGAAGTTACAGTATTAGTATCTTAGGTGACAGAGGAGAGTTTTGAGAGCTTGAAGAATAGCCGGAAATGTAGAGGTAATATACCAAATTGAAAGGGGCTTTAGAGGAGTGAATTAGGTTGAAATAAATAAAGATTTCAGCTGTTGTCACAGCCAAGGAGGCAGTTTGGAATCTGTGTCTAGTCAAATTTACTGTGCTAGAACAAACCTCTTCACAGGAATATAACATAATCCTGAGCTTGCACAAGATAACATTGATGAAGTTTGGTAAATTCTCAAATATCATTAAATATGAAAAGAAACAGAAAAATAAAACCCATATTCAAGAGAAATGGCAAGAAATAAAACTGAAATGTACTAAATGTTGTAATTATCAGGTGCAAACTTTCAAGTAGCTATCATAAATGTATTTTATGATTTAAAAAATTCAGTCATAATGATTAAACAGACAGAGAAACTCAACAGATTATAAAATGTACTGAATAAAAATTTTAGTGATGAAAATAATATCTGAAGTGAAAGACTTGTGTTATGGGATTTGCTGAAGATTAGAAATGATTGAAAAGATAATAAGTAACCTTTAAAAAAGGAAAACAATACATATATATACATATATATTTGCATATAGGTAACAACTTAAAGAAGAGACAGAAACATTAAGGAAGAATAATGAGGCTTCAGAAACCTGTAAAATAATATGAAGCCATCGATCATATATTCAATTAGAGCTGTAGAGGGACAAAAAGGGTAGAACAGGCAAGAAAAAGATATATACAAAATGGTAGAAAACCCTCCATTTAGGTGAAAACTGTAAATATATCAATCCGAGAATCTCAACAAACCCCAAGCAAGATGAGAACAGAAGAATATAAGATAAAAATCATTCCTACAAGAAAAAGAAAAAACCTGACAGTTTTTTACTTTCAGGGACTCTAGGCCATGCCTAGAAGTAATTAGAAGTTTCTGGATTTTTCTCTTGCTCCATACTTAGAAGTAATCTGAAGACTGGATATTTCCTTGAAGTTTGTGCTTCTTCCCTATTCTCTTTGTTTCTTTATATTACTTTCAGAAGCAGAGAAAGGAGGTCCAGAACTAAGCAGCCATCATGTTCATACTAGAACTAGTGGATGAACTGAGAATAGTGGCAATCTCACTCAAACTATATGACTCAGAAAACAGAGCCAGATTGTGGGGAAAGGGAGTAATGAGTACAGAGAGGATAACTATCAAGTACCCGCTAAAATGTTACTAACTTTTTAGTAATGATTTCTGATATGCCATGAGCTCTTGCCACCTGCAGATTTAAAAATTTACATGCTATGGACACACAAAAATTTTAAAAAGTAAGATTTTTGAACCATTTTTTCCTAAGATTGCATTAAAGCATTTTCCCACTTACTCTGTTCTATTTCCAGGAAGCACCAATTATCTATATTTATAAACTGAATAAATGGATGCCCTACACAATTCTTACTAATACTCATGGAGCAAGTGACTATACTTTGACATTTCTGCTAATGCTGCCACGGAAAACCAGACACCCTCATGATGATCTCTGGTACCAGACACAAAAGAAATGGCAAAATCAAGCCGCCATATTGCATTAACTGTGCAAATGTCATGGGAGTGTAACTGATTGGCAGAACCAAAATTATATCCAGAGCTATAGCTGTAAGACTTTCTGGAAAATATAGAATTCAAGCCACTGCAATAAAGAAAAACACACCAGAAATATGTTTAAATGACTGTTGTTCTCCAACCAATGATGTCCATTTCCAATTAAAATAAAGGACTTTGCTTCTTTTTATTTCCCTTTGTTAGTATGGTGAGAGTAAGAGAGTCATCATTTACAAAATCATCCCAGTCTAGTTTTTAAAGAATTCACATCTGATTATGTTGTATCTTGCTTAGAACATGAAGACATATTTGCAAAAATTATGTATTATAATTTTTCTTATTTATTATTTGTTATCTTACACTTTAAAAAAGATGCGTCCTGTTGCTGAGCCTACATACAAATCACTTGACATTGAAAGAAGGTTGAATTTCATTACCCTATTCCAAATGATTTTAGTACATAACTGCATGCCAATAGGAGGCAACCACAATTTGATTCATGATCCATGGTAAAGAAGTCAATCCAGGTTACATGTGTTAGTCTGAGTATGAGATGAAAATATCCTGATGGAAGTGAGAGTTATTTGCACTATAAAAGAAGGAAGACTTAAAAGAAGAAGCCAGACCCTGAGAATATTGAACTGTCAAGTAATATAAAAACTGCTCTATTCTTGAAGCAAAAGATAGGATAGCCAGACCATTAACTGTTGATAAACCAAATGTTCAAATCCAGTTTGGGTATGTACACAATATGTAAATAGATATTTGTTTAAAAAGTGATCTTTTTCAAAAGGAGATATGAAATTGAGGCATATGTCTTATAAATCAAAATATAACACACACTTAGTGATAACGTCACTCCATCTTAATCCTGGATTCCACTTTCTTGTGTTCTACATAGCACACAGTTAAATGTAAAGATAGAAATATTGATGGAGTTTATATTAGACTAAAGTAAAAGCTTAGGGGCCAAGATTTTACTTTTAAACAAGTGGAAACTTTTTTTTTAAAGTGTGATCTTTGATTAAAACTGTAATTCCTTCAAGCTGATATTCCTTCAAAATAACTTATGACAGCAATACTGCAGTCACTATCATATTCTGATTAAACACCTGGTTTGGAATGTCATTACAGATAAACATTTTTTTTAAAAGTGGTTTTTAAGGGAAATTTTAATGTGTTCTAGTATGCCCTTAGGAACAATGAAAATGTATGACTATAAACATGTCACAATTTTCTTGTTGTTGGAGAGCTATGAAAATTTTAATCAAGCCTTGATTTTCAGTGAAGGTCACTCATTCATTGATTCTGTGTATATTTACTGAATGCTGACCACGTATCAAGCATTATTTTAGAAGCATTCATTGGTGAAATAAGCAGCAAAAATATTTCCACTGACACTTTTATTCTAGTGGATGGAGACCGACAATAAACAACACAAAGGGGCATAATAAAATGACATATCAGATGTTGATAATTTCTGATAAATTCTATGGAGAAAAATGAAATAATAAATAAGAAGATGAAAAGCCTCCTTATTATATGTCCGTTATAAATGGACACTGACCAAAGATCAAAAGTTGGACAAATTTATTATTATTTCAAGGTAAGATGAGGAGTAAGTGCTAAACCCTGAGGCCAAAACTTGTCCAGAGTGTTCAAGAAATAGCAAGGAGTTCAGCGTGCTGGGAGGAAATATTGGGGAGTTGTGTTCAGAGAAAATAGAGAAAACAAAATCAAGTAAACTCTGAATGCCTTCATAAGAATCTGTCTGTTATCCTACATCATGGGCCATGGGAGGGTTTGAAGAATAAGGATAACATGATCTGACTTAAATCGTAAGGAACAAGTGTGGGAGCAGAGGGACAAATTCAAAAGTTACTTTATTAATTTTGGTGAGAAATGGTTGTGTCTTGAGTTGGAGTGCCAGTTAACGGAAGTGATAGGAAATGGAGGAATGCTGAAAGTCATCTTTTTTAAAATGCAAGAAGGGGAGAGATTTAATGCACATGGTTTTACCTAGAGACATAGATGGTTCATCCGTTGTAAAAGGAAAGATGATTGAATATACATAAGTAGTGATTGTGTAAACTTGTAGGTGTTCTAGTCTAATGGATTTTTCTTAGTAAAACAGTAGCAGGGTTACCAAGTATGAATAAGGAACATGAACAGATGTGGGACATGTACTCTGATTGCCATGCAAATCTACAGCTTGTGTATTGATGTTAACAGTCAAGAATTTCAAATGCAAAGAGCATGGATGTGTGTTATTCTCTGTGTAGCCATATTTAACTATATGTCTGTAGTATCAGAGCAGGCAGAGAGTTGGATTTAACCAGGACAGGGATTTTGCCAAGTAAGTACAAAATATAAAAGAGTAGCAAGAGAGTTGAGATTGTATGCAAGGAAATAATTTTATTGATAAAATATAGCCTCAAAGCTGGAGCAGAAGAAAATAATATGTGAGTGTGTTGAGATATGGTAAATTGTGGTTAGATTAATGGATTCTAGGTATAGTAAGTATGAAGAATTGAAGGAGTTGTAATGCTAAAGGGAGGGAGCTGAAGATGGATGTAAGTATTAGAGAGAAGTATGCATAAAATTGAGATTATGAAGATGTTATTTTTGTTTATAATAAACAAGATCCAGGGCATGAGCATAGATGTGAAAGGATAATGTAGGGTGGAGAACAAACTCATGGGAAGAGGAAGTTAGCAGATAGGAGAGAACTGGGAGTTATGGATAATAGGAGGATAATACACAATGTAGATAACAAAATTATTAAGACTATAATGAGTAGTGTTGGAAGAACTAATCAGAAAAAAACTCAAATCTTCAAAGAATGGAAGGAGTCACCTGTATGCAGAATGACTACAATTATTCATTGCCTATAATTCAGAAATAAATGGTTTTAGGGAGAGAAGAAGGAAAATAGCCTGCAAGAATAATGCGACAAAGGAAGACACCAAAAATGATACTGGGAGTGAGTGTGAGGGAGAAAAGATTACAGTGAACAACCTCTCAGTAAAGCAAGTCACTGGTTTGTTGTTGTTGTTGTTGTTGTTTGCTTTTGTGAAGATGGACATTTCCATGAGGATTTGCCACCTCTGCAGTAATGATCTTGTTGAGGATAATCCTGTGCAATTTTTCCTTTACTTGCATGATTAAATAAATGAGCTGGGCAAGATCACATGTTGGTGGAGTTTTAATGATCAGAATAGTTTTAATGCATCTCCTACAAATCAATTCTACAAAGGAGTTCTGAACCACCTGGTTATTATCTGAAATTAAATATGTGGAGAATTATATGAAGTATTCTTTCTTAGGAATGGCTTTCTTCACATATTGTGCCAAGATTATAACATAACTTAATTAAGGAGTTTAGCTGTTGTCAGCGAGTTTGTGTGTTAGAAACAAGCTATTTTAAATCACAAATTTTCTCATTTAGCCTTTAAATGGTCCTAGAGATAAGAAAGCTGGCATTGCTGCCATATTTCTCTCAAGCTGTTTTTGGAGATGGCATTGTTACTCTCTTGGGGGAATTTTAAGCTGTATCTCTGATAATTGCCAGGAAAGAAAATATTATATATGAGCTATCAATCTTCACAGGTTTACATAAGATAAAGGATATCTGAGGTCGCGAAAGGGTCTGTTTTCAAGTGACATAGAGGTTTTATACTCTTTTAAAATCCCACAGTTGTAGTAAGGTCATCTGTGTCATGTTCAGAATAAGTGATCTGAATCATTATTTTCTTACAGTTTTTTTTTGTAATGCAGCTAGAAAACTACAGTAATCCTCCCTTATTCTCAGGGGATACATTCCAAGACCCCCAGTGGATGTCTAAAATCATGGATAGTACAAAACCGTATTTATACACTATGGTTTTTCCTACACATACATGCCTATCATCAAGTTTAATTTATCAGTAAGACACACAGGAAGAGATTAACCATGTAAATTAATAATAAAATAGAATAATTTTTATAGCAACATACTACAATAAAAGTTATATAAATGTGGTCTCTGTCTCTCTCAAAATATCTTATTGTCCTGTACTCACCCATCTTGTGATGATGTGAGAAGATAAAATGTCCATGTAATGAGATGAAATGAGGTGAATGATGTAGGCATTGTGATATAAGTAGAAAATTCCAGAAATAAACAACTCATAAGTTTTAAATTGCACACCATTCTGAGTAGCATGATGCAATCTCATGCTTTCCTGTTCTGTGCCCCCCAATTGCTATTCTGCTGTCACAGTATTGCAGTGCTTGTGTTCAAATAACTCTTATTTACTTAATAATGGCCCAAGGTGCAATATAGTATGGTATTTCATGATCACAGTTGACTGGGGGTAACTGAAATTGCAGAAAATGAAACTTGATAAGGGAGGACAACTGTACTCTAGTTTTGAAAGTTAACATTTAGCAAAAATAAGAATTCATCTTATTAAAAAAGGAGATGATGAAACTCCTCAATTACACTATTTATGAATTCCTTCAATTCAATTTTCACAAGGGAGGGTTTTAGTATTTTTCTAACCTTAGTGACAATAATATGTTTCTTATTTTTAAAAGATTTATATTTCATTATCAAGAAGCATGCTAAATTTTTAAGGCTTCAAGTTCAAATTTTTAAAGCTACTTTAAAATTTTCTTTAAAACCCCATGCATTCATTTTGATAAGTAACTTATTTTCAAGTATTACCTCTCGTATGCTAAAACATTTCAACCTTGAGGATGAACACTAAAAATATAAGCAACTCTTCACCAAAAGTAACAATTTAGTGTCATGTAGGTCCATTTTACCCCTTTATTTATTTAGAGGAAAAAAATAAGAGGAGTAAAATGCATAGGCTCTCTAGCAGCTCAAATTCTAGGATATTCAATTACTTGGTGGCAGCTGATCATTAGATTAGATACATCCCAGCACATCACAGAGGGTGAAAAGGTTCCTCCAGAGACAAAGGTGCTTTAAAGCAATTTCACATGTAATTATGTTTCCTGTAAGATTTTGTTTGTGTCTGATTTAAAATAGGATGTAATCAGCTAGAGAGAGAAAAAAATCAAAAGATTAACATCATCTTATTATCTTGTATGAAATAGGCCTGGGCTCAGACTGATGTGAAGAAAACTATTTATAGAAAATTTTTGTTCTCTGTTATTTAAAAGGGAGGTTGCTGCTGGACAGATTATATGAGCAGATGTATCAATTTAGCATAATGTACCAGCATACCACCATAACCCCAGCAGCTAATGTCTGTAATAAAAATGTTTGTTTTATATACCGTTATACACCTAAAGAACATTCTAGTGTTTGTTCATGTTCTAGTGTTTGTTCTTCAACCATGACCTTCATAAATTCTTTATAATAAGTGGATGTAAGAGCCTGTAACATATGTGGGCCAAGTTCAACTGAATTATGATTCAAAAAGATGTTTTCACTGTTTACTTCATACTCAGCATTAGAAAGTATTATAGTACACTTGAAAGTGCATTTTTTTTTCACACAAATGAATGTAATTCAGGTTCGGTCCTTGTTCAGAGAGTTACTTCTAGGCATTTGTAAATTTGAAAAAAGTATATTCTGACTACTTTTGTGCCTATTAATTATTGGTTTATGTTGCAAAGGGTTTGAAAACAAGCATTATTTCCTGTCCTTATTGTTTATGCTTGTACTTTTAAATAGAAAAGGGGCTTATTACCCAGAAAAACTGTTCAAAAATTAGAAAAGTAGACAGGTGCAACTCTTGGTACCCAATAATATACAATACTTATATAAGACTTATTTCCCTTTGTTCCTTTACATGTAGTTATCAAAAAACATTTTCTCTTTTCCTTGATAATAGTGTATGTTTAACTGGCCTCATAGTTTTAAAACTCACTCTTAAATAATTAAAAGTTCTCTAGTCATATTTTTAAAATTTTAAATTTTGTGGGTACATAGTAGGTATATATGTTTATGGGGCATATGAGATATTTTTATACAGACATATAATATGTAATAACTACATCAGGGTAAATGTGATATCCATCACCTCAACCATTTATCCTTGTATTGTGTTAAAAACAATCCAATTCTACCCTTTTAGTTATCTTAAAATGTACAGTTAAATTACTACTGACCATAGTCACCCTGTTGTGCTATCAAATAATATATCTTATTTATTATTTCCAACTATTTTTGTCCCCATTAAGTATTCCCACTCACCCCATACACTCCCACCCCACCACACCACTACCCTTCCCAGTCTCTGGTAACCATCATTTTATTCTTTGCCTCCATGAATTCAATTGTTTTAATTTTTAGCTCTCACAAATAAGTAAGAGCATGTGAAACTTACCTCTTTCTATGCCTGGCTTATTTCACTTAACATAATGAACTCCAGTTCCATCCATGTTATTGCAAATGAAAGGATCTCATTCTTTTTTTATAGCTGGCTAATACTGTATTGTGTGTAGGTACCACATTTTCTTTCTCCATTTATCTGTTGATGGACACTTAGGTTGTTTCTAAATCTGGGCTACTGTGAATAGTGCTGCAATATACATGAGAGTGCAGATGTCCTTTAGATATACTGATTCCCTTTCTTTTGGGTGTATATCTAGCAGTGGGATCGGATCACGTGGGAGCTCTATTTTTAGTTTTCTGAAGAACCTCCAAACTGTTCTCCATAGTGGTTGTCCTAATTTACATTCCCACTAACAGTATATGGCAAGGTTTGGCTCAGTGGCTGCACCCAAATCTTATCTTGAATTGTAATCCTGATTATCCCCACGTGTCTAGGGACAGAGCCGGTGAGAGGGGATTGGATCATGGGGGCAGTTTCCCCCATGCTGTTCCCATGATAGTGAGTCAGTTGTCATGAGATCTGATGGTTTTATGTGGGGCTCTTCCCCCTTCACTCCTCATTCGGCTCTCTCTGCTGCCTCAGTGGGAGAAGGTCCAAACTTGCTTCCCCTTTGCCTTTCACCGTGATTGCAAGTTTCCAGAGGCCACCCCAGCATTTTGGAACTGTGAGTCAATTAAACCTTTTTTCTTTATAAATTACTCAGTCTCTGGTATTTCTTTCTAGTAGTGTGAAAATGGACTAATATAGTATAAAGGATTTCCTTTTCTCCATTTCCTTGCCAGCATTTATCATTGATGGATAAACTTCTTTTAACTGGAGTGAAATAGTATCTCATTGTAGTTTTGATTTGAATTTCTCTGATCATAAAAGATTTTTGAGCACATTTTGATATGCCTGTTTGCCATCTGTATGTCTTCT
The DNA here is from genome assembly GCF_008728515.1 of Papio anubis. Taxonomy (NCBI): domain Eukaryota; kingdom Metazoa; phylum Chordata; class Mammalia; order Primates; family Cercopithecidae; genus Papio; species Papio anubis. The sequence continues at coordinate 90,972,690 of NC_044981.1, read as the reverse complement.
TTTGAAATCTGTCTATTCAGATCTTTTGCCTGTTTTTAATTGTATTATGAGATTTTTTTTCCTATAGAGTTGTTTGAGCTTCTTATATATCCTTTTGTTATTATTATATATTCTGGTTATTAATCCCTTGTCAGATAGATAGTTTGTGAATATTTTCTCCCATTCTCTATATTAAATTTTTAACAAAATCTCAATTAAGACATTAAAACAAGCAATTCTCCACACTAATAAAAATGTTTGCAATAGTCAATTTATTGGTACATTAAAAATACATCAAAAATTTTTGTTGCTTCCACAGCAAAGATCTATTTCTTGCTCTCAAGTCTGTGGAGCAACTGTAGTTCTCCTGAATTCTCCTGGGCTCTGCTGGTCTAAGCTGGATATGAGGCTTTGATTCAGTTGAAGTCTTTCTCACTTGTCTCTATCATTCTTCAGTCAGTTAATACCCAGGGCATTTGCTTCTCAAGGTAATAGCATAAGTGCAAGACATAGAAACAAACACGCAAACATATAATTTAAAGCCCCTGATTTTATTACACTCACTACTATTACATCAGCCTCAGAAACTCACATGGCTAGATTCAGCATTAGTGAGGTGAAAAATTACAATCTTACCACAGTGAAATGAGGGAGAAGATAAAGGCAGAGAGGGAAAAAAAGTTGTTGGAAGACAATACAACCTATCACAACATCAAACCTGATACAAGGGCAAAATTTCTCCCTTTCTCCAGTCACTGCCCATAGTAAGTAAACTTGCAGTTTGCAGTGGAGATGGTTGGTGTGGCCGTTCTATTCTCGACTCCTCCACCCTGCCTCAATAACCGTAACATAACCATAATAACTCATTCATAAGTAGAAGTAGAGATGTGACAGGAAGGACATTTAAGGGAAGAGGTCAGTTAAATTTCTTGTGTGAATGTTTACTGTCATAAGATGACTTTCCACTGCATGTGCCTGGCTGATGCTTAGAGGTAACGTTCTGGAGTCTGTTTTTGGTATTAAACACATTCTCCTGATTGTGCTCTCCAGCTAAAACTTTCAGACACAAGCAGTATGCTTTATCCCCCTTTTAAAATATTGTGGTAAAATACACATAACATAAAGTGTACCATCTTTACCATTTTAAGTGTACAGTTCAATGGTATTAAATACATTCATAATATTGTGGAACCATCACATTTATCTATCTCCATAACCCTTTCATCTTGTAAAACAAAATTATACCCATTAAATAATAACCCTTTATTCCCTCATCCTCACAGCCCTTGGCAACAAGCATTCTACTTCCTATCTCTGTGATGTTAACTACTCATATATGTGAAATTACACAGTATTTGTCTTTTTGTGGCTGGCTTATTTCACCTAGCATAATGTATTTGAGGCTCCATGTCAGGATACCATACTGTTTTTTGCAGTGGCTGTATCATTTTACATTTCCACCAAAAGCGTACAAGAGTTCTAGTCCCTCCAAATTCTAGCCAACACTTGCTATTTTTGTTTTGTTTATTTTTAATACTAGATAGCCTAATAAATGTAAGTCAAATGCAAACAAAAGCATTTGATTTTTGTGTGTTGATGTTGTATCCTGATATTTTGCTGAATTCATTTATTGGTTCTAACAGTTTGTTGGTGTTGTTGTAGAATCATTAAGGTTTTCTACACCATATCATCTGCAAATGGATAATTTTCTTGCTTTCCAATTTTGTTCTTTATATTTCTTTATTTTACCTAATTGCTCTGGCTAGAACTTCGAATACTATGTTGAATAGCAGTGCCTAAAATAGGCATTCTTGCTTTGTTCCTGATCCTAGAGGAAAAGCTTTAAGATTTACACCATTGAGTATTGTATTTGCTGTAGTTTTTTTCAATACATATTTCATTATCTTGAGACAGTTTTCTTTAGCATTTTTTAAGTAAGGGTGCCAAATTTTGTCAAATGCTTCTTCTAGATCAATTGAGATAACAGTTTGAGTTTTTTCCTTCATTCTGTTAATGAGGTATATTACATTCATGAGTTTTCATATATCAAATCAATCTTTTTTTCCAGGAATATTTCCACTTGATCATGCTGTATAATCCTTTTAATATGCTTTTAAATTCAATGTGCTAATATTTTTTTAGGATTTTTACATTAACATTTAAAAGGGATATTGCTGTACAGTTTTCTTTTCTTGTAGTGCCTTTGCCTTTAGTATCAAAGTAATGCTGGCCTCAGAATGAGTTAGGAAGTGTTTCTACTCTTCAGTTTCGAGAAACGTTTGAAAAGCAATGGTATTAGTTCTTTTTAAAATGCTTTGTAACATTCACCAGATAAACCATCAGGTCCTGGGCTTTTCTTCTTTTTTTAACTGCATATTGACGAATTAGAGTTGTATATATTTTTGGAGTACAGAGTGATGTTACAATTTTTAATACAAGCAGAATGATTAACTCAAGCTAAGTCACATATCCACTGTCTCAAATATTTAACATTTTTGTGATGAGAACTTCAGAAATTTACCTTCAGTGATATTGAAATTTGCAGTACTCAATTATTAGCTATATTCACCATGTTTTACAATAGATCTCATAAAAATTAGATTTATTACTCCTATCTAATTGAGGCTTTGTGCCTTGTAACTATAATCTCCACATTTTTCCTATCCCAAGGCCCATGAAAACCACCATTCTACTTTTTGCTTCTATCGGTTCTTTTGTTTTAGATTCCACCTAACAGTGAGAACATGTAGTATTTCTCTTTCCAGGTTTGACTTATTTCATTTAACATGATGTTTGTCCAGTTCCATCTATGTTGTCTCAAGTGACAGAATTTCTCCCTTTTTTAAGGCCGAATAGTCATCCATTGTGTATGTACGCCATATTTTCTTTATCCATTCACACTTGATGAAAACTTAGTTTGATTTCATAACTTAGCTATTGTGAATAATGCTGCAGTGAACATAGGTGTGCAGATATCTTTTTGATACACTGATTTCAAATCTTTTGTGTAAACACTCAAAAGTGAAATTGCTGGACTTTTCTTTAATGGGAGATATTTTATAATTAATTCCATCTTATTATTGATCTATTCAGATACTTTATTTCTTTGTGACTTAGTGTTCACAGGTTTTGTGTTTCTAGGAAACTGTCCATTGGCATACACTTGTTCATAGTATTCTCTTCTAAATCCTTTTATTTTGATAGAATCCATATAAATGTCTCATTTTCACTTCTGAGTTTAGCAATTTGAGTCCTCCATTTTTCTCTTGTAGGAATAGATTCACATATTTTGTTGATTGTTTTTAAGAACCACCATTTGGTTTGCTTTCTTTTCTGGTTTTTTTTTTTTTTTTTTGGTTTTGTTTTTGTTTTTATTTTTGTTTGTCTATTTCACTTATCACTGTTCTAATCTTTATTCTTTCCACTCTTCTGCAAGCTTTGGGCTTATGTTGTTCTTCTTTTTCTAAGTTCTCAAATTGTAAAGCTAGCTTGTTGATTAGAGATTTTTTCGTTTTTCAATATAGGCATTTATAGCTGTATTTTTCCATATTAATGCTTTCATGGTGCCCTATCAGTTTTACTAGGTTGTGTTTTCATTTTGCTTCATCTCTAAGTATTTTCTAATTTTCTTTATGATGTTTTTGTTGATCTGTTTGTTGTTTAAGAGTGTATTGTTTACACAATTTTGTACATTTTCCAATTTTACTTTTTATTGTTTTTTATCTTCTTTTTATTGTAGTTGGAGAAGATACTTTGTATAATATCTATCTTTTAAAATCTATTGAGAATTCATGGCCTAACAGATCATCTATCCTGAAAAATGTCCTAATGCTCTTGGGAAGAATGTATGTTCTGTTTTGATGGCTAGAGTGCTCTTCAAAAGTCTGCTAAATCTAGTTAGTTTATTGTGTTAAGTCCTCTATTTCCTCACTTATCATCTCTCTGGTTGTTCTATTAATTATTGAGAGTAGATTATTGAAATCTCTGTTATTGTATAACTATCAATTTCTCCTTTCAATTTTATCAGTTTTACCTCACATGTTTTGATGTTCTTATTCAGTGCATAAATGTTTATAATTTTAACTTGCTGTATTGAATCTTTTATTAATATATAATGTCTTTTGTCCCTTGTCAACTTTTTGAATTTGAAGTCTATTTTTTCTGATAGTTACCCCTGCCTTCCTTTGTTCAATGTTTTCATATTTTTGCATATGTTCACTTTCAATCAATTTGTGGTTTTGGAGTAAAAGTTATTGTCTTATAGATAGTATATAGTTGAATATGTCTTTTTATCCATTCTAAAAATCTCTGTGTTTTGATTTTTTTATTGGAGAGTTTAATCCATTTAGGTTTAAAATAATTACTGATAAAGAGGGACTTAATTGTGTCATTTTGCTGTTTGTTTTCTATATGCCCTGCAAGCTGTGCACAAGCTACTCCAGGAATTCAGCTGGCTGCCACTGGGATGGGGGATGGGTAGCTGCTACTCTGCTACGACAGAAAAATGACCGCATTAAACACAGATTACCTTCTAAATCTTCCCCTTGGATATTTCAAGCCTTCAGGAGACTTCAGAGTTATAAAACAGTTACTTCAGACATATTCTACCAGTAAAATTGTTGTCTAGGTGGAGTTACAGATTCCCGATGCTTTCTACTCCACCATTTTGCCAGAATCCTCCCACAGGCAGTATGCTTTCTATAGCTGAAGGTTTCCCTCTTCAGCACTGTTTTTTTTGTTGTTGTTGTTTTGTTTTTTTGTTTTTTTTCCATCAGTCCATGCCTTATAGTTTCGAAAGTTTCAACAAGGGAATCAGGGCTCCCTTGCTGAGGGGCCTAAGAAGGATGAAACTAATTTTCAGCCTGTTTTCAACCATTTTCTTTGAAATAAACAATTTGATCTGACACGTCACTTTGATATGTAGCACACATTATTAGTTGGCACCCTGGTCAAAGCTTCTATTTTAACATCCCTTAATATGTGAATGGCAGTAAAGCCAACATGAGTAGTTATGAATAGTGATTTCACTTTGGTGGGACTTAAGAGAGCTCTCGGTTTGTTCTGCCTCCCATGTGGTCAATGCCTGCCACAAGGGACTTACTCAAGCCATTTGACCTACCATTGAAAGTCAGTCCAAATACTCCCTAGAAGCAATCACAGTTTCCTGTTGCTCCCCTGCCTAATCAGTGCTCCAACTCATCTCCGTAGCTTGCATATTCTAAACTGCAGAAGATATATTCCAATCTCTCTGTAAGTGGCTTTATAAATGTTTCTGTATGTAATGAAGGTAAAACAAAGAGCTGTACCCCCACCACCACCTTTTTGTTTTCTTTTCTTTTTTCTTTTTTCTTTTTTTTTTAAGAAATGAGGGAGGGTGAAGAAAATCATGGAGGGCAGCAGTTCTATTTCAAAAGCCTATTAATAAATTCTTTCTTTTTTATTTTCTGGAACTTTTTATATCCTAGATTTGGAGTCAAGGCTCCCTTATGAGAGAACTCAAGATTGATGCAACCAATTTTCAGCCTGTTTTCAGCCATCTTCTTTGAAATAAACGATTTGATCTGACACTTCACTTTGATACGTAGCACACATTATCTGTTGGCACCCTGGTCAGAGCTTCAATTTTAACATCCCATTATATGTGAATGGCAGTAAAGTTAGTATAGATAGTCAAGAATAGGCTCATGCTTTATTTTAATAGTTTCAGTCTCTGGGTCAACCTATAAGTAATTCTTAAAAGAACATAGAGTAAGCTTGCTCAGAGTTTTGGTCCCACATTCATAAACACTGTGCTCTATCAATCTAAAGTCTACTTTTTATATAGAGCCATTTGTATTAATTTTGAATAAAAACAAAATATTTAATTAAAAATAATGCTTTTACTAGTTTTGACTTCATGAATTGATTTTCTTAAAAAATAGATGAAGGTTTAACTGTGGGGCATAAACTTTTAGTGATAAGACAAAAAGGGTAAGCAAGTTTGAAGACCTCCCAATATTTATTCACTTACGATTAGATTTTCTTCACATATTAATGTTTCCTTACTTCCAGGAAACCTCTTCTAAACTTCTAGGCTCAGTTAAATATCTTAATGTATGTTCCCATCATTCTTTGTACTTCTTTTTCCACAATATCCATATTTTACTGTAATTAATTGTTTAATCTTGTCTTCTCCATCATCCAGAAAATTCTGTAAGAGTTGTCTTATTTATTTACTACCAGCTCCCCAAGACATAGCACAGTACACTGCAGAGGGTAATGACTTAAAACAAATTTTAAGTGAATGAATGAATTAGTGTGTGTATAGTCTCTGAAATAACATGGTAGTATTCTCATTGAACAATATTATACACCTAAAACGAATTCTTACTAACTGAGGAATAGCTAGCATGGTTACAGGCCAAATTATTAACCTACCTTTTAATTCAACCAATATACTGTCACCATTATAAAACTAGTTTGCGATTTAGTGCTTTTACCTTCCACCTGGCAAAGGTAAAAGCACATTTTTGTTCTCAGAGCTAGAATCCAACCTGAGCCATTTTGTTGACCTTCAATACCTCGCTGTGGGAAGACCATTATAAACCATGGTGACATCTGTTCTTGGCAGTAAAGAGCCACAGTAACACAGCATTTATCTCAATATTCTGATTCTGAGTGTATTGAGAGACATTTTGTAGGAATGCACTGCAATTTAATTTAATAATGTCAACCAATATGATTAAAGCTAACTTGCCAATATTGGCAAGTTAATTTTCTTATTTCTATTATTACTGTCTTGATGAATAAAATGACTCAATGTACTTTAGTTGTAGATGATCAGTGGTTATCAAAATATATCATTCCCTATGTTATGATGCAAGCAATCTCTAAGAATCTTAAGGATCTTGTAAACACTTATAAACTTCTTCAGAATTGTAGGCAGTACACTTTCTATCATAACTCTCTTTTTGATTCAATATTTATTTTACTCTTTAAGCCACTCTTAAATCTGCTAATTTCTGTAGATTAATGGCCTAAGAACATTAAAATAAAAGGGAAGTGCAGAGGTTATGATATAAATTATAAAATGTTCAGGTCAAGATAAAATAGATTTTTGTCAATCAAATAACATTTTTTCACTTAATAAAGATGGTAAGAATGTGGTGAAAGCAGAACTCTTCCACATTGTCAATGGGAACATAAAAAGTGTCAACTCTTTTGGAAAGTTTGTTGACAATATAAAATAGTTATAAGTTTAATTCAGATATTCTTTCTATTGTGAATGATGTTAAGGAAAAATAGCCCATTTACTGATTCTGTTAAAAAAATGATTGAGGCCGGGCGCGGTGGCTCAAGCCTGTAATCCCAGCACTTTGGGAGGCCGAGACGGGCGGATCAGGAGGTCAGGAGATCGAGATCATCTTGGCTAACACGGTGAATTCCCGTCTCTACTAAAAAATACAAAAAACTAGCCGGGCGAGGTGGTGGGCGCCTGTAGTCCCAGCTACTCGGGAGACTGAGGCAAGAGAATGGCGTAAACCCGGGAGGCGGAGCTTGCAGTGAGCTGAGATCCGGCCACTGCACTCCAGCCTGGGCGACAGAGCAAGACTCCGTCTCAAAAAAAAAAAAAAAAAAAAAAAGATTGAATACCCACACTGCCTGACGTTGAGGGGACATGAATATTAAGTGAATTTCCTTGAAGGGGAAAATCTGAGTCATCATATAGACTGAGTCCAAGGCAATCACTTAGAAATAATCAGGATTAGTTTATTACTTTTTTTCATTATTTATTATTATTATTATTATTATACTTTAAGTTCTAGGGTACATGTGCATAATGTGTAGGTTTGTTACATATGTACACTTGTGCCATGTTGGTGTGCTGCACCCATCAACTCGTCAGCACCCATCAACTCATCATTTACATCAGGTATAACTCCCAATGCAATCCGCCCCCCCTCCCCCTTCCCCATAATAGGCCCCGGTGTGTGATGCTCCCCTTCCCGAGTCCAAGTGATCTCATTGTTCAGTTCCCACCTATGAATGAGAACACGTGGTGTTTGGTTTTCTGTTCTTGCCATAGTTTGCTGAGAATGATGGTTTCCAGCTGCATCCATGTCCCTACAAAGGACACAAACTCATCCTTTTTTATGGCTGCATAGTATTCCATGGTGTATGTGTGCCACATTTTCTTAATCCAGTCTGTCACTGATGGACATTTGGGTTGATTCCTAGTCTTTGCTATTGTGAATAGTGCCGCAATGAACATACGTGTGCATGTGTCTTTATAGCAGCATGATTTATAATTCTTTGGGTATATACCCAGTAATGGGATGGCTGGGTCAAATGGTATTTCTAGTTCTAGATCCTTGAGGAATCGCCATACTGTTTTCCATAATGGTTGAACTAGTTTACAATCCCACCAACAGTGTAAAAGTGTTCCTATTTCTCCACATCCTCTCCAGCACCTGTTGTTTCCTGACTTTTTAATGATTGCCATTCTAACTGGTGTGAGATGGTATCTCATTGTGATTTTGTTTATGATTATGGCATGCCCAGGCTGGAGTGCAGTGATGGGATCTCAGCTCACTGCAACCTCTGTCTCCCAGGTTCAAGTGATTCACCTGCCCCAGCCTCCAGAATAGCTGGGATTACAGGCATGCGCCACCACTCCCGGCTACTTTTTGTATTTTTAGTCGAGACGGGGTTTCACCATGTTGGTCTGGCTGGTTTCAATCTCCTGACCTCAGGTGATCCACCCACCTCAGCCTCCCAAAGTGCTGAGATTCCAGGCATGAGCCACGGAGCCCGGCCAGAAGTCCTTTTAAGAAGGTAGGAAGATGCAGAGAGATAAAGAAAAAGGCAAAATTCAAGCACTTTTGCTTTGTTCTTTTGTCTCCTCAGATTAGCCTCTGCACACTCACCAACACGTTATAGTTACCCCCAAACTACAACCTTAGTCCCATAGCTTAAATGACCTCCAGGACTGGCGGATCATAGCCAAATAATTTAAAGTCTATGCTTTATATATTTAGGGGGAAATCTTATTTATACAGTTGAACTCAGGTGTCTATATCTAATTTGCTGCTTTATGGTGGCATTGAAGAATAGGACTCTGTCTTCCCAGGGCTCAGTTTCCTAAGAAGGAGGTATAGGTGTACGGGGAAGAAATGATAGGCATCTTTGTTAAACTTACTAAGCGGGTATTTTCATTAGTTTGGGAACTTGAATAAAAAAACATTTTAATAAGCATAATTATTAAAGTTGTGAATTCTAAATAAGTATTTGACTAAGGGTAGGTGGATCTTAAGGAAAGTATTAATTCAAGGCTGAGGAATCTTTGATGAGCATCCTTCTAGGCTGCATGTGAGGGGTGGATGTGGTACTGATTCAAAAAGATCGATGTTTCTCCACAGTGGTGCTAAGAGATCAGAGAGAGACACAAGTCTACTATTGTATAGCTGATTATAGGATTGGGAAATGTACGCAAGACATGCGAAAATAAAGACCTTCATTATCCTAAGGAATGACTTATCCATTCTGAACTTCCAGGTACTAGTGAGAGAGAAATTTTGAAACAGTAACTCTCTCTCCGCAAAACTCATATCACAATACTCCACACGTTAGCTATTTCAAAATGATCTCTTTATTTCATTATTTGCATCTTAAAAACCTAAAGCACAATGGTTTCAGTTCAATTGTTTTAAATAGTATTTTTTCCTAAACACAGAACTTTTACCTATAGCAAGTTTAAGTGTTTTTATCAAGGTTAAACCTTAATACATATATCCATGTATGCTTGGGGAAAAAAAAAAAAAAGCCAACCAAAAACAAACAAAAAGCCCTACATTTTCATTGTAGTGCTTACATTGATTGTATAAGACCTCCACAAGTTTGAACTAGAAATGGATTTACAGTTGTTAGGAAAAAGAAAGCTCCCAGCTTATTATGGAAGGTTTTGGGATGCGGTAAAATAGACTAAGATAGAATTGTGATTTCTTGCTTGCATTAAGAAGATGTATCTAAATCAAAAACAAATTATTTGACTGGGGCTTGTATGGGGGGTCGCTCCTTTTTCCAGGTTTTATAATTTTCCCCTCAAATCTACCTGGTTTTTCCATGTCCCATTGAGTTTCTTCTTGAGTCTGCTATATTTTTCAAAGAAATCTTTTATTAGAGCCACGAAAGTCATCTCCTGTGCTTCTGGAGAGGCATTATGCAAGATTTGCAGATGATCAAACTGAATCTCAGGAAATCAATCCATCTCGCAAAGTCACACACTTAGTAAGAGGAAAGTAAAAAGGAAAGATTCTAATCTCAAAGCGCTCTCTAATTTTAATGAAGCTTTAATGCTCTACTGAACAAAAAATGTTGATCTAGGTAAAGTACTTTCTGCTTCTAATACTATATGATTTTTTGGTATATATAGGTTTGTTAATAGGCAAATTAAACTCAAATGAAGCATTTTTTGCCTATGCAATCATCTTAAATTTATCAAGCACTTATTTATCTGTGATGAGCCCAATCTGTTCCTAATATACCTCTATAGATTTATATCTACATAATACATATGCACTTTTCTGCAAAATGTACTTTAGGTGTATTATTTCTAAAATATTTTTTCCATTTCATTTTGTTTCTTTTTCTGCAAAATCAAAACTGCATTTTCATACTTTGAAAAGTAGTTCATGTGTTACATAATTCCATTGCAGGATGTTATGCACCATCATGTGATGCAATTTGTGGAGTGATTTTATAAGAACAGCTCTCTGCTTGATTCTACTTCATTGCCACATAATGAAAAATGCTGCTGTTTTTCCTTTTAAACTTTGCAGGTCACATCTTTTCTCTGCACAATAATTTCTGTATATTAAAAAAAACCCCACACCTACAAAATAGCATAGCTTAGGTTGCTTTGGAATTCATGATTGGATTGAAGATACTGTGCTCTAAGAAATGTATTTGTATATATTGTTATTAAGGTTTAGGTTTGGGAATGACTTGCCAAGTCATCTCAGCCAGAATCCAATTATTGATTTTGCCAATGGTTCTGATCAAAGGTGTTGAGATTTATAGGAAATAAATGCTTTCACAGTAGTGGAGTTCTATATAATCTCTATGTGCATAAAGAATATACATATCTTCTACAGAAACAAGCAATCACTTCAGGCAGAGTGATTTTATTTTTTTCTGAAGGAAATTACAAAGTTCAGAAAACAACATAATTTATCAGAGCCCTTGAAAATGGTGGTGGGATTTTTAGATGTTGTGAGGATGGCAATGTACATTGACCTGAATATACTAGCGGAATTTCAGGAAAGAATTACACATCTGAATGTGGTGATTCAGTAAGTAGAAGAGGTATGAAACTTTATTTTGCTTGAGATTGTATTTACCGCACTATCATCCCATCATTGGTGAAGAATTTACATTTTTGCTTAGGAATCATGATACCAAATTATCACATCTAATACTTTATATAAACGATCCTTCTCATTGAATATTCAAAATTTAGTTTATGTGTTTCAGGAAGTAGGGTTCACACTGCAAATGTAGCTAAATTCCACACATTGACAGTCTAATGAATAATCACACACACACACGCACACACATATGCACACACATACATGCATGCATGTACATAAACAAAATCAAAAATCAAATAGAGGAAAATTTTTATAAGTCCTTATATGATATTTTTAATTACGTGAAATAAAGGAAGAGTAGAGACTTGTATATAAATGTTGTGTATATGTATTATTAATAGGATGACTTAAATACTTGACATAAATAAGCAGGACCAACGCATTTATTAATTTGAGCTTTATTAATATATTTTGCATTTTTCCTGTATTCCCCGTCCCCCCGCCAAATGTGAAGTCTTTGAGGAAAAGACTTTAGTGTCTATATTTTTTCATAGCACTTAACCCTGTACGTTATATATGGTCTGTGTTCAAAAAAATAGGGTAAATAATATAATAGTGTATAATAAGATGGTATGTATTTGATTCAAATTAATTCAATTAGCTGGGTTCTACAGCATAGAATTTTTAAAAATGTTAATCTATTCAACAAATGTTTATTGAAAGTTAGGTGCTGCTTGAGGAGCTGGGAATACAACGGTAAAAAAGGTAAGCATAGTCAATATAAAATGACATCAAATACAACCATTCAGTGTGTTAAATATGATAATGGGAAGGCTGTGAGCACAATAAATAAGGAGCAGGGGTAACATATATGGTTTCAAGAGACAGGCAAGGCCAGAGGATACAGAACCTAAGAGATCTCGCTAAGAAGACTGGAATTTTTTTTTAAGTAACATGAGAAGACACTGGAAGACTTTGAGCAGGAGGTCACATGAACTTACTGGAATTTTAAAAAAGTCACTTCATTTGCTGTTTGGAATTGTACCAAAAAGAATAAGAGTGGTAAAAGAAAATGAAATTGTAAAGTCACAGCAATTTTAACTGAAGATTGTTGTATAGATTTGGATGGCAAGTATTTCAGGGATGGTAAGTCAGCTCTCTTCTTACTTTAGGTTGCATATACCACTTACTTTGATCACTCAGAGCTTTCATATCCAGTTAAGGTCCTAAACTATTCTGGCTGCTGCATTTACTGTTAAATTAATCTTGACAATTGCTAGATCTCTGATAAAATTTTACATAAATCTTAGCATGTCCAGAATTGCTTTATTTCTTGATTTCCTATCTTGTTTTCACATAAGACAGGTAGTCATGACTTTTAATTTTCGTTTATTTTTTATTATTATACTTTAAGTTCTAGGGTACATGTGCACAATGTACCGGTTTGTTACATATGTATACATGTGCCATGTTGGTGTGCCACACCCATCAAACTTGTCATTTACATTACGTATTTCTCCTAATGCTATCCCTCCCCCCTCCCCCCGCCCCATGACAGGCCCCAGTGTGTGATGTTCCCCACCCTGTGTCCAAGTGTTCTCATTGTTCAATTCCCACCTATGAGTGAGAACATGCGGTGTATGGTTTTCTGTCCCTGCAATAGTTTGCTCAGAATAATGGCTTCCACCTTCATCTATGTCTCTACAAAGGACATGAACTCATCCTTTTTTAGGGCTGCATAGTATTCCATAGTGTATATGTGTCACATATTCTTAATCCAGTCTATCATTGATGAACATTTGGGTTGGTTCCAAGTCTTTGCTATTGTGAATAGTGTCGCAGTAAACATACGTGTGCATGTGTCTTTATAGCAACATGATCTATAATCCTTTGAGTGTATGCCCAGTAATGGGATGGCTGGGTCAAATGGTATTTCTAGTTCTAGATCCTTGAGGAATTGCCACACTGTCTTCCACAGTGGTTGAACTAGTTTACAGTCCCACCAACAGTGTAAAAGCATTCCTATTTCTCCACATCCTCTCCAGCACCTGTTGTTTCCTGACTTTTTAATGACTGCCATTTTAACTGGTGTGAGATGGTATCTCATTGTGGTTTTGATTTGCATTTCTCTGATGACTAGTGATGACGAGCATTTTTTTCAAGTGTCTGTTGGCTGTATGCATGTCTTCTTTTGAGAACTGTCTGTTCATATCCTTTGCCCACTTTTTGATGGGGTTGTTTGTTTTTTTCTTGTAAATTTGTTGAAGTTCTTTGTAGGTTCTGGATATTAGCCCTTTGTCAGATGAGTAGATTGCAAAAATTTTCTCCCATTCTGTAGGTTGCCTGTTCACTCTGATGGTAGTTTCTTTTGCTTTGCAGAAGCTCTTTAGTTTAATTAGATCCCATTTGTCAATTTTGGCTTTTGTTGCCATTGCTTTTGGTGTTTTAGACATGAAGTCCTTGCCCATGCCTATGTCCTGAATGGTATTACCTATGTTGTCTTCTACAGTTTTTATGGTATTAGGTCTAACATTTAAGTCTCTAATCCATCTTGAATTAATTTTCGTATAAGGAGTAAAGAAAGGATCTGGTTTCAGCTTTCTACTCATGGCTAGCCAATTTTCCCAGCACCATTTATTAAATAGGGAATCCTTTCCCCATTTCTTGTTTTTCTCAGGTTTGTCAAAGATCAGATGGTTGTAGATGTGTGGTATTATTTCTGAGGACTCTGTTCTGTTCCATTGGTCTATATCTCTGTTGTGGTACCAGTACCATGCTGTTTCAGTTACTGTAGCCTTGAGTATAGTTTGAAGTCACGTAGCATGATGCCTCCAGCTTTGTTCTTTTGGCTTAGGATTGTCTTGGCAACGTGGGCTCTTTTTTGGTTCTATATGAACTTTAAAGTAGTTTTTTCCAATTCTGTGAAGAAACTCATTTGTAGCTTGATGGGGATGGCATTGAATCTATATATTACCTTGGGCAGTATGGCCATTTTCACAGCATTGATTCTTCCTATCCATGATCATGGAATGTTCTTCCATTTGTTTGTGTCCTCTTTTATTTCATTGAGCAGTGGTTTGTAGTTCTCCTTGAAGAGGTCCTTCACATCCATTGTAAGTTGGATTCCTAGGTATTTGATTCTCTTTGAAGCAATTGTGAATGGGAGTTCACTCATGATTTGGCTGTTTGACTTTTATTAGTGTGTAGGAATGTTTGTGATTTTTGCACATTGATTATCCTGAGACTTTGCTGAAGTTGCTTATCAGCTTAAGGAGATTTTGGGCTGAGACAATGGGGTTTTCTAAATATACAATCATGTCATCTGCAAACAGGGACAATTTGACTTCCTCTTTTCCTAATTGAATACCCTTTGTTTCTTTCTCTTGCCTGATTGCCCTGGCCAGAACTTCCAACACTATGTTGAATAGGAGTGGTGAGAGAGGGTATCCCTGTCTTGTGCCAGTTTTCAAAGGGAATGCTTCCAGTTTTTGCCCATTCAGTATGATATTGGCTGTGGGTTTGTCATAAATAGTTCTTGTTATTTTGAGATACATGCCATCAATACCTAGTTTATTGAGAGTTTTCAGCATGAAGGGCTGTTGATTTTTGTCAAAGGCCTTTTCTGCATCTATTGAGATAATGATGTGGTTTTTGTCTTTGGTTCTGTTTATATGATGGATTACATTTATTGATTTGTGTATGTTGAACCAGGCTTGCATCCCAGGGATGAAGTCAACTTGATCATGATGAATAAGCTTTTTGATGTGCAGCTGGATTCAGTTTGAGGATTTTTTATTATTATTATTTTATTGAGGATTTTTGCATCAATGTTCATCAGGGATATTGGTCTAAAATTCCCTTTTTTGTGTGTGTTTCTGCCAGGCTTTGGTCTCAGGAGGATGTTGGCCTCATAAAATAAATTAGGGCGGATTCCCTCTTTTTCTATTGATTGGAATAGTTTCAGAAGGAATGGTACCAGCTCCTCTCCATACCTCTGGTAGAATTTGGCTGTGAATCCGTCTGGTCCTGGACTTTTTTTGGTTAGGAGGATATTAATTATTGCCTCAATTTCAGAACCTGTTACTGGTCTATTCAGGGATTCAGCTTCTTCCTGGTTTAGTCTTGGGAGGGTGTATGTGTCCAGGAATGTATCCATTTCTTCTAGATTTTCTACTTTACTTGCGTAGATGTGTTTATAATATTTTCTCTTTTTTTTGGATATATATTCTTCTTATTTATTTATTTTTATTTTTTATTTTTTTATTTATTATTATTATTATACTTTAAGTTCTAGGATACATGTGCATAATGTGCAGGTTTGTTACATATGTACACTTGTGCCATGTTGGTGTGCTGCACCCATCAACTCGTCAGCACCCATCAACTCATCATTTACATCAGGTATAACTCCCAATGCAATCCCTCCCCCCTCCCCCCTGCCCATGATAGGCCCCGGTGTGTGATGTTCCCCTTCCCGAGTCCAAGTGATCTCATTGTTCAGTTCCCACCTATGAGTGAGAACATGCGGTGTTTGGTTTTCTGTTCTTGTGATAGTTTGCTAAGAATGATGGTTTCCAGCTGCATCCATGTACCTAGTTTGTTTATCATATTTTCTGATGGTAGTTTGTATTTCTGTAGAATCAATGGTGATATCCCCTTTATCATTTTTATTGCATCTATTTGATTCTTCCCTCTTTTTTACTTTATTAGTCTTGCTAGTGGTCTATTTTGTTGATCTTTTCAAAAAACCAGCTCCTGGATTTATTGATCTTTTGAAGGGTTTTTTCATGTCTCTGTCTCCTTCAGTTCTGCTCTGATCTTAGTTATTTCTTACCTTCTGCTAGCTTTTGAATGTGTTTGCTCTTGCTTCTCTAATTCTTTTAACTATGATATTAGGGTGTCATTGTTAGATCTTACCAGCTTTCCCATGTGGGCATTTAGTGCTATAATTTTACCTCTACACACTGCTTTAAATGTGTCCCAGAGATCCTGGTATGTTGTGTGTTTGTTCTCATTGGTTTCAAAGAACATCTTTATTTCTGCCTTCATTTCTTTATGTACCCAGTAGTCACTCAGGAACAGGTTGTTCAGTTTCCATGTAGTTGAGTGGTTTTGAGTGAGTTTCTTAATCCTGAGTTCTAGTTTGATGGCACTGTGGTCTGAGAGACAGTTTGTTATAATTTCTGTTATTTTACATTTGCTGAGGAGTGCTTTATTTCCAACTATGTGGTCAATTTTGGAATAAGTGTGATGTGGTGCTGAGAAGAATGCGTATTCTGTTGATTTGGGGTGGAGAGTTCTATGGATGTCTATTAGGTCCACTTGGTGCAGAGCTGAGTTCAATTCCTGGATATCCTTGTTAACTTTCTGTCTCATTGATCTGTCTAATGTTGACAGTGGGATGTTAAAGTCTCCCATTATTATTGTGTGGGAGTCTAAGTCTCTTTGTAGGTCTCTAAGGACTTGTTTTATGAATATGGGTGCTCCTGTATTGGGTGCAAATATATTTAGGATAGTTAGCTCTTCTTGTTGAATTGATGCCTTTACTATTAACTAATGGCTTTCTTTGTCTCTTTTGATCATTGTTGGTTTAAAGTCTGTTTTATCAGAGGCTAGGATTACAGCTCCTGCTTTTTTTTGTTTTCCATTTTCTTGGTAGATCTTCCCCCATCCTTTTATTTTGAGCCTATGTGTGTCTCTGCACGTGAGATGGGTCTCCTGAATACAGCAAACTGATGGGTCATGACTCTTTATCCAATTTACCAGTCTGTGTCTTTTAATTGGAGCATTTAGTCTATTTATATTTAAGGTTAATATTGTTATATGTGAATTTGATCCTGTCATTATGATGTTAGCTGGTTATTTTGGTCATCAGTTGATGCAGTTTCTTCCTAGCATTGATGGTCTTTATAATTTGGCATGTTTTTGAAGCAGATGGTACCGGTTGTTCCTTTCCATGTTTAGTGCTTCCTTCAGGAGCTCTTGTAAGGTAAGCCTGGTGGTGACAAAATCTCTCAGCATTTGTTTGTCTGTAAAGGATTTTTTTTTCTCCTTCACTTATGAAGCTTAGTTTGGCTGGATATGAAATTCTGGGTTGAAAATTCTTTTCTTTAAGAATGTTGAATATTGGCCCCCACTCCATTCTGGCTTGTAGAGTTTCTGCCAAGAGATCAGCTAGTAGTCTGATGGGTTTCCCTTTGTGGGTAACCCAAGCTTTCTCTCTGTCCTTAACATTTTTTCCTTCATTTCGACTTTGGTGAATCTGACAATTATGTGTCTTGGAGTTGCTCTTCTTGAGGAGTATCTTTGTGGTATTCTCTGTGTTTCCTGAATTTGAATGTTGGCCTGCCTTGTTATGTTGGGGAAGTTCTCCTAGATAATATTCTGAAGAGCGTTTTACATCTTGGTTCCATTCTCCCTGTCACTTTCAAGTACACAAATCAGACATAGATTTGATCTTTTCACATAGTCCCATATTTCTTGGAGGCTTTGTTCATTTCTTTTTACTCTTTTTTCTCTAAACTTCTCTTCTCGCTTCATTTCATTCATTTGATCTTCGATTACTGATACTCTTCCTTCCACTTGATCAAATCGGCTACTGAAGCTTGTACATGCATCACGTAGTTCTCATGCCATGGTTTTCAGCTCCATCGGGTCATTTAAGGACTTCTCTACACTGGTTATTCTAGTTAGCCATTCATCTAATCTTTTTTCAAGGTTTTTAGCTTTTTTGCCAATGGGTTCAAACATCCTCCTTTAGCTTGGAGAAGTTTATTACCAATCGTCTGAAGCCTTCTTCTCTCAACTTTTAAAGTCTTTCTCCATCCAGTTTTGTTCTGTTGCTGGCAAGGAGCTGTGCTCCTTTAGAGGAGAAGAAGTGCTCTGATTTTTAGAATTTTCAGCTTTTCTGCTCTGGTTTCTCCCCATCTTTGTGGTTTTATCTACCCTTGGTCTTTGATGATGGTGACATACAGATGGGTTTTGGGTGTGGATGTCCTTTCTGTTAGTTTTCCTTCTAACAGTCAGGATCCTCAGCTGCAGGTCTGTTGGAGTTTGCTGGAGGTCCTCTCCAGAACCTGTTTGCCTGGGCATCACCAGTGTAGGCTGCAGAGCAGCAAATATTGCAGAAAGGAAGATGTTGCTGCCTGATCCTTCCTCTGGAAGCTTTGTCTCAGAGGGGCACCTGGCTGTATGAGGTGTCAGTCGGCCCCTACTGGGAGGTGTCTCCCATTTAGGCTTCTTGGGGGTCAGAGACCCACTTGAGGAGGCAGTCTGTCCATTCTCAGATCTCAAACTCCATGCTGGGAGAACCACTACTCTCTTCAAATTGTCAGACAGGGACGTTTAAGTCCGCAGAAGTTTCTCCTGCCTTTTGTTCAGCTATGCCCTGCCCCCAGAGGTGGAGTCTACAGAGGCAGGCAGGCCTGTTGACCTGCGCTGGGCTCCACCCAGTTCGAGCTTCCTGGCCGCTTTGTTTACCTATCCAAGCCTCAGCAATGGCAGATGCCCCTCCCCCAGCCTCACTGCCGCCTTGCAGTTGGATCTCAGACTGCTGTGCTAGCAGTGAGTGAGGCTCTGTGGTCATGGGACCCTCCAAATGAGGCGCGGGATATCATCTCCTGGTGTGCCATTTGCTAAGGCCATTGGAAAAGCACAGTATTAGGGTGGGAGTGTCCTGATTTTCCAGGTACTGTCTGTCATGGCTTTGCTTTGCTAGGAAAGGGAATTCCCCGATCTCTTGCACTTCCCAGGTGAGAGGATGCCCCACCCTGCTCCATGGGCTGCACCCACTGTCTGACAAGCCCCATTGAGATGAACCCAGTACCTCAGTTGGAAATGCAGAAATCACCCGTCTTCTGTGTCGCTCACGCTGGAAGCTGCAGACTGGAGCTGTTCCTATTTGGGCATCTTGGAACCAAGTCCATAACTTTTAATTTTCTATTTACAAGTTCTTAGGGAAACCATATCTAGTACATTAATTGTTTATTCTAATTTACAAGTGAGACACTAAAGCAAAGAATTTGTTAATTTACCAAAAAGCACAAAAAGCGTTGGCAGAGAGAAGCAAAATGAATTAATACTTATTTTTTCATCCATAATTTATACTGTGTAGTATGTAAAACTTATATTTTTACTTCCCATTTAATGTGCACAAAAGCTATATGAGGTAAGAATTATTTTCCCCAATTTACAGATGAAAAACCAAAACATAGTGATTTAATTGACTTTTTGAAACTTACTCAGCTGTTAAATTTTAGAGTGAGGATTTAAACACAGCCTACTTTAATTTTCAAGCTCTAGCCTGTGTTCAGAGGTACTTGCTACAAATGCCACCTCCAAATCTGAATTAAATAAATATGCAGGTTAAGATTCAGTCTTTTGCACCTTATACAAACAAAACGCAAGCCCTCATGAGGACTCTAACAGTGATTCTTTGATTTTCTGTGAACTTGTAGGTCTCAAACTCTTCAGTACCCAAGCCAAAACCACTTCAAACCATAAAATGTAAATGTAATTTCCTATTATTATTGTATAAGAATGTGTGTATCTATGTGTAGGTAGAAAAGTATACTAAAATTATATTCTACATTGTTAATTATTGAACTTTTAAACTGCAGTGTAGTAGGTGATTTTTAAAATGGTGTTGCTTGTTTAGACTGTTTATATATTGTTTCAACATGGATTAAAAGTTGATACATGCAACAAATCGCTCTCAGGTCTCTCATGTTTGAATCACCATAAAGGCACACGAAGGTAACTGGGAAATTGATTATCAATTCTACAAATCTACTGTACTTGTTTAAGCTTTCAGGTTAGGTATACTGTTAGGATCTGTCAGGATTGAAGAATATATAATAGTGTATGCTCAGGTTTATTTATTCCTAAACATATTTGAAAGTATGTAGTTTAGAGAAAATCTATTTGGTAAAAATGTCTCCATTTCCTAGTTATATTCATTATTTTTTAATGTATTTTGACATTGGCTATCTACTAAAAACTTAGATACTGACAACATACTGCTTATTTTCCAATAGCCACAAAATCAAATTATAAGACTAATAAAAACTCCCGAAGCTATAAATGAACATTTTGAATTCATGAAATGAAATTCTGATGTCTCAATAAATCTGATGTACATGCTGGCTGCCTTTCAATGAATTTTGAAGTCATTATGGGCAGTGCTCATATGATACAGTATTGTTCATAATAGAGCAATATGGTTTCCAAAGAAACTGATGGGTGAATCAAATTAAATACCATCTCCTGTTTTTCCTCTATGACAGAATATTATGTAGCAGTAGTAACATATTATTTTCATTATATTGCCAATTTGCTTTTAATCAAAGGAAAATTTCCTTCGTTAAAACATCTAATAGTCCAGAAATATATAAAATCACAATTGCTTAATAATATGCAGCATTTTGCTTCTCTCTTTTATGGAAGGTCTATGAATTTTTTTCTCTGGGTCATGGAACTGAAGAAATGACGTTTGTGTGAGTATGTTTGTGATCGCTATTACTGTGCTATTACTTGTCAGCAGACTTGCTCCATGAGGTTCATAAATTAAACTACCAGTCTTGATAAGATGGTACAAATATTTATGTAGCTAAAATCTTTTAGTTCAATATCTTTTTCCACCGGTTTTACCAGAATTTCACGGTACCCCTAGGATATATTCAGGATATATTCAATGGATGACAAATGCAGCATTTATGATGAGCTCTCCCTCTCAGTGTGTATCTGAAAGACTTGATGCTTAAAGTTGGCTCAAGGACCAACAGACATGGACATTTGTTAGAAATAAAGAATCTCAAGTCCCATTCAAAACTCACTAAATCAGAATTTTCATATTTATGAATTTCCCAAGTGATCTGTATACACATAAAAAGTTGAAAAACACTCTCTTAATACAACACTTCCCATTTATATTTTTCCTACCTCTCAAAAATAAAAGTTCCTTAGTTACTTTGGTCCTTCTCCATAGTGAATGTGTGCTGGTTTTCTGATATGTCCTTCACAGCAATTGAGGTAGAGCCTCATGCTTTTGCTGTAGTGTAGTGTCCTGGTTACTGTGCCTTTTGCCCTATTAATAAGTTTTGGAGTCTGTTCTGAGAATTTTGCCTGGTACTTGCTTTCAAATTGAAAACTACTTCCACCTGAATGTGTTTCCTTGTCTTTTTGAAAACAAATATTTCCTTTCAAGATTGAGCCCAAGCTCCACCAGTGATTATATTTGCTGGGTGCTCTACCTGAGTAATCAAAATTATACCCATAAAATAGATGCCATTATCATTCCCATTTTGTAAATGAGTAAACAGGAAGATTCAGTAATGTGACAACAGTCATACAAAGAATAAATAATAAACTAGAATTCAAACCCAGACCATATGACTCCAGAGAACTTAATATTTGTCACAATGTCAGGACACAACTGGAAATCTATTTAGAATTGCCCCATATGGTTCTGAATCACAGGAATTTATTTCCAATTATGTTCCTTAAATATTACCTTACATGACTTTATGGCATTACTCCACTCCTAGGTTGCATTTTCTAAGCTTCTATATTTTTGTTACACTTGTAACTTTGTCTTTCTTTCACATTTGTCACTTTCATACCTCATATATAATATATAATAATTGATTGAGCAGTTTCAAGAGTTTTACACCAAATTATGCTGTTTTTTGTTTGTCCTCGGAACAAAGATAAACATATTCATTCACTTACTCAATACATCACAATATAGCATTTTTGGGGGGAGGCAGACACTGTACTAGGTTCTATAGATATAGCATTTAGAAAGGTTTCAACTTATTTAAGGAGAAAGATATTAATCAAATGACAATTATAATTATATTGATGAATGTATAAGTACAACTGATCAAAGTTTCATTGACGAGATATCAAGGCTGTGACAGCATTCAGAAGTGGACTTATTCCAGTATGTTCCTGGTCTGAGATGGCATCACTGAGGAGGTTTGCTTGAAAGAAGTTGTCAAGGACTGACCAGGAACTGAATAAGTAAAATTGGGAAGGGAAGTGTATAACGTTTCTGGTTGAGAAAACATCTCAAGCAAAGTTTCTGTAGTGAAAAGAAGGATGGCATGAAGGGAGGCCTAAGAGAAGGTTTGATAATGTGCTCAATGTCCTAGTCTAATCAAAATGTCAGCACATATTGCACACTTCTAAATAAGGTTGGGCACAGCTATGGGTTGAATTGTGCCGCAATCACCTCCCTGCCCCACTGCCCCTAAAAAGGTAGCCTGAAGTTCTAACCCCCAACAGTTGAGAATGTAACATTATTTAGAAATAGAATCACTGTAGATGTAGTTAGTGTAGTGTAATGTGATGTAATTACACTGTAGATGTAAGATGATGCCAGACTGGAATAGGGTGGGCTCTTCATCCAATATTTCTGATGCCCTTATAAGAAGACAGTCATGTGAACACACAGAGAAAGAATGAGAGCACCATATGGTGAGAAAGATAGAGATTAGAGTTGTGCAGCTGCAAGGATAGAAACACCAAATATTGTCAGTAAACCACCAGAAACTAGGTAGCGTCAAGGAAGGATTTTTCTAACGGTTTCAGAAGGAACATGACCCTGCTGACTTCTTGCTTCCAGACTTCTATTCTCCAGAGCTGTGAAACAATAAATTTCTGTCCTTTTAAGGAACCCAGTTTGTGACACTTTGTTACAGGATTTCAAAGAAACTCATACAGCCCCTTTATATCGTGACTTAGAAAACCTGCTTCTATTTTTTTTTTTTTTTTTTTAGTGAAAGTGCTACAAACTGTAAATCCAGAAATAAAATCTAATGTATGAAATTTCTATTAGAATTTAGTGTCAAGAGAAGAAAGAAAATTTTCTGATAATGAAGCATCAAAGGCTGAAAACAATGTACCATCATAGCAACAGTATAAAATATGTAATTACCCTTTTTTGCTTCCTTATATGTGTGCGTACATATGTGTAAATTCCATAAAATGTCAAAAAATTTACTCAGCAAGCGTATTGTAAGCACATCAAATTTCATTGCATAGTGGACATTGCTTGCAAGAATTTTCAATTACCAAGTAAAACCCAGTAATTACAAAATCAATCATTTGAAAAACACCATCATCAGGAACCAGTGAATAAAGGACTCAACCAACAAAATGCATTTTAATTGTTCTCATTTAAAACTGTATATACTTTTCAAAATATTGCTCTTATTTCTGAGAAACTGATTACAAAATATATCACAGTGCATGTAACTGCAAGTTCCATTTCTAGCAGAATGTTGCTGGTATAATTTGAGGCATCAGATAGTGGAAAAAAAAAATTTTTTGCCCACTAATGGTATAGTTCCTTTATTATAGTCAAACATAATAACTGAACTATATAGGACAGATAATTCTTTAATGAGAGCAATTGCATTCAGGGCACAAATGGCCACATTATTTACATGGATTTTATATGCACAGAAACACATCTACTTTCTTCCTATGTTAGGTACATGGATTTTTAACAATATACTAATGCACATCAATATTGTGTCATAATTTTCTGTTTTAAAAACTATGTGTCACAATTTTTGTTAAGAGAATTTAATGATACATTATTCAATAAATTACTTAAAAAATAAATTAGATTCCAATTTTTCCTCATCACCTTATAATATATACAAATATAACTTCATGTTGATTATATAATTTACAAATTATTTACAGGAACAAATTGCATAATAAAAGTGAAGATGCCACCTTGCATTTCAAATTGTAGTCCAAAAATCATGAACTACATGCTTATATTTTGTGTATTGTTACAAATAACTTTAAAAATAAAAGATGCATTTAGTATTCATTCATTCAGTACCAGGTATGAGGGATAAATGTTATATTATCACATTCTGCTTGATATATGGAGTTGAACATTTATTTTTCAAACTTAAAGGCAATGTGATGTTGCCAAAATGGTATTTATCTAAGCAGCTGTATACAATTATGCCAGATTTCCTTTTAAAATATTTGTAGATGGCGAGGCTCAGTGGCTCAAGCCTGTAATCCTAGTGCTTTGGGGTCCCGAGGAGGGTGGATCACTTGAGCCCGGGAGTTTGAGACACAGCCTGGGCAACATGATGAAATCTTGTCTCTACAAAAAAATACAAAAAAAAAAAAAAAAAAAAAGCTGGGCATGGTAGTGTGTGCCTGTCACCCTAGCTACTCAGGAGACTGGGGTGGTAGGATTGCCTGAGCCTGCAGAGGTTGAGGCTGCAGTGAGCTGTGATCAGGTCACTGCACTCCAACCCGGGCAACAGAATGAGACTTTGTCTCAAGAAAAATACAATAAAATTAAAATAAAATACTTTATTTTAATAAAGTACACAAAAATAAGCACATCACTGAAAACTGAGACCACCAGTTAGTTAACCCAACATCCTATAGCAAGTCTCTGCCTACTATTATGTTGATGATGCTACGTTCAAACAAGCAAACAAAAAGAAGAAAGTTTTAAGTAAACAACATTATGCCTTAAGAAAATAGAAAAAGACGAATAAACTAAGCCCAATGTTAGCAGAGGTAAAGAAATAATAAAGACTGGAGGAGAAATAAATGAATAGAGACCAAAAAAAAAAAAAAAAGGTCAACAGATTGAGAGTTGGTTTTTTTTTTAAAAGATAAGCAAATGGACAAAGTTTTAACTAGACTAACCAAGAGAAAGAAGAAGAGACATTACAATTAATACCACAGAAATACAAAAAAATGATGACACTGTCATGTGTAATTATATGCCCCCCAAATGGATAACCTAAAAGAATTGGCTACATTCCTAGATACATGCCACCTTGGCCAAGACTGAATCACAGGGGAAAAAAATCTTAACGGACCAATAATGAGAAAGAAGATTAAAGTAGGAATAAAAAGTCTCCCAACCAAGAAGAGCCCAACCTGATGGTTTCACTACTGAATTCTACTAAATATTTAAAGAACTAATGGCCATTCTCAATAAACTATTCAAAAACATGAAGAGGGAGTGCTTCCAAACTCTTTTTATGAAGCCAGCATTACATTAATACCAAAGTCGAATGAGGCTATCACCATCAAAATTAGGGACTAATATCATATATGCAAAAATCCTCAATCAAATACCAAAAAAAAACTGAATATGACAACATATTAAGATATATTCACTGTTATCTAGTGTAATCTAATGAGATATATTTCTGGGATGAAAGGATAGTTCAACATAAGCAAATCAATAAATGGGACGCATCACTTTACAGAATGAAGAACAAAAATTATATGATTATTTTAATAGATTTAGAAAAAAGCATTTGACAAAAATCAACATCCTTGTATGGTAAAACTCTCAACAAATTGGGTAGAGAAGAAATGTAGTTCAACACAATGAAGGCCATATATAAAAAATCCATAGTTAACATAATACTCAAGAGGGGAAATGGTAAAAGCTTTTCTTCTAAGAACTGGAAAAAAGATGCCAATTTTCACCACTTCTATTCGACATAGTACTGAAAGCCTTAGCCAGAGCAATGAGGCAAGAGAAAGAAATAAAAGCATCCAAATTGAAAAGAATAAAAGGTATAGGGTCTCTGTTTGCAAAGGACATAATCTTATATATAAAAAACCCTAAAGATTCCACCAAATAACTGTTAGAACTGATAAATTAAGTAAACTTGCAGGGTAAAAGATCAACACATAGAAATCAGTAGCATTTCTCTACAATAACAATGAACTTTCTTTTCTAATTTTTTTATTATACTTTAAGTTCTGGGATAATGTGCAGAGTGTGTAGGTTTGTTACATATGTATACATGTGCCATGGTGACTTGGGGCACCCATCAACCCGTCATCTACGTTAGCTATTTCTCCTAATGCCATCCCTCCCCTAGCCCCCCAACTCCAAAAAGGCCCCAGTGTGTGATGTTCCCCTCCTTGTGTCCATGTGTTCCTGTTGTTCATCTCCCACTTATGAGTGACAACATGCGGTGTTTTCTGTTTGTGTGTTAGTTTGCTGAGAATGACAGTTTCCAGCTTCATCCATGTCCCTGCAAAGGACATGAACTCATCCTTTTTTTATGGCTGCGTAGTATTCCATGGTGTATATGTGCCACATTTTCTTTACCCAGTTTACCATTGATGGGCATTTGGGTTGATTCCAAGTGCTTGCTATTGTGAATAGTGCTGCAATAAACATATGTGTGCATGTGTCTTTATAGTAGAATAATGTATAATCCTTTGGGTATATACCCAGTAATGGGATTGCTGGCTCAAATGGTATTTCTGGTTCCAGATCCTTGAGGATTAGCCACACTGTCTTCCACATGGTTGAACTAATTTACACTCCCATAAATGGTGTAAAAGTGTTCCTATTTCTCCACATCCTCTCCAGCATCAGTTGTTTCCTGAGTTTTTAATGATCACCATTCTAACTGGCATGAGATGGTATCTCATTGTGGTTTTGATTTGCATTTCTCTGATGACCAGTGATGATGAGCTTTTTTACATATGTTAGTTGGCTGCATAAATGTCTTCTTTTGAGAAGTGCTTGTTCATATCCTTCACCCACTTTTTGATGGGGTTGGGTTTTTTTCTTGTAAATTCGTTTAAGTTCTTTGTAGATTCTGGATATTAGCCATTTGTCAGATGGATAGATTACAAAAATTTTCTCCCATTCTGTAGGTTGCCTGTTCACTCTGATGATTGTTTCTTTTGTTGTGCAGAAGCTAGATCCCATTTGTCAATTCTGGCTTTTGTTGCCATTGCTTTTGGTGTTTGAAATCTTTTCCCATGCTTATATCCTAAATGGTATTGCCTAGGTTTTCTTCTAAGGTTGTTATGTTAAATCTTTAATCCATCTTGAGGTGATTTTCACGTAAGGTGTAAGGAAGGGGTCCAGTTTCAGTTTTCTGCAAATGGCTACCCTGTTTTCCCAACACCATTTATTAAATGGGGAATCCTTTCCCCATTGCTTGTTTTTGTCAGCTTTGTCAAAAATAAGATGGTTGTAGATGTATGGTGTTATTTCTGAGGCCTCTGTTCCATTGGTTTATATATCCATTTTGGTAACAGTACCATGCTGTTTTGGTTCCTGTAGTCTTGTAGTCAGTTTGAGGTCAGGGAGCATGATGCCTCCAGCTTTGTTCTTTTTGCTTAGGACTTGATGGCTATACGGGCTCTTTTTTGGTTCCATATGAAATTTAAAGTAGTTTTTTTCTAATTCTGTGAAGAAAGTCAATCGTAGCTTGATGGGGATAACATTGAACCTATATGGGGCAGAGCAAGATGGCCGAATAGGAGCAGCTCCAGTCTTCAACTCTCAGCACCAGCGACACAGAAGACCGGTGATTTCGGCATTTTGCTGGCTGAGGTACTGGGTTGGTCTCACTGGGGAGTGCCCGGACGGTGGTACTGGTCAGCTGCTGCAGCCCGACCAGCGAGGCACAGAAGCAGGGAAGCATTGCCTCACCTGGGAAGTGCAAGGGGGAAGGAATCCCTTTTCTAGCCAGAGCTGAGACGCCGCACAACACCTGTAGATGTCGGGTGCTCCCACTGCCTGCGCTTTTGAGCGAAACAGGCACCTGGAGATCATATCCCACACACCTGGCCAGGAAGGGTCCCACACCCACGGAGCCTCCTCATTGCTATCCTGGCAGTCTGTGATCTACCAGCAAGGCAACAGCGAGGCTGGGGGAGGGGCACCTACCATTATGAGGAAGCAAGTGGGTGAAGCAAAGCTGCTAGGAGGCCTTTCGAGAACTGGGTGAACTCACAGCCTCAAGGCTCTACCTGTCTCTGTAGACTCCACCTCTGGGGACACGGCACAGTAAACAATGCTCTGTGGCAGACACCTCTGCAGACCGCAAACGAAACTCTGTCTGACAGCTTTAAGAAGAGCAGTGGAACTACCAACACGGAGGTTGAGGATCTGAGAAGGGACAGGCTTCCCTGCAGGTCCCTGACCCAGTGGCAGCTAACTGGGAGACATCCCCACTAGGGGGCAGTCTGACACCCACACCTCACAGGGTGGAGTACACCCCTGAGGAAGGGAAGCACAAAGCAAGAATCAGACAGGTACACTTTCAGCTGTTCAGAACTATTCTATCTTCTGCGGCCTCTGCTGCTGATACAGGCAAACAGGGTCTGGAGTGGACCTCGGCAAAATCTCAACTGATGACCTACAGCTGAGGGTCCTGACTGTTAGAAGGAAAACTATCAAACAGGAAGGACACCTACCTAAAACCCACATCAGTACATCACCATCATCAAAGACCAGAGGCAGATAAAACCACAAGATGGGGGGAAAAGCAGGGCAGAAAAGCTGGAAATTCAAAAATAAGGCATCTCCCGGCAAGGCGCCTTGGCTCATCGCCAACAGCGGATCAAAGCTGGACCGGAGAATGACTTTGTGAGATGAGAGAAGAAGGCTTCAGTCATCAAATTTCTCAGAGCTAAAGAGGAGTGCCATTACCCAAGCGCAAAAGAAACTAAAATCTTGAAAAAAAAGTGGATGGTGATGGCTAGAGTAATTAATGCGAAGGTCGCCGAAATGAAAGAGATGGCTCATGACCGCGAGAAATCATTGACAAATGCACAAGCTTCAGTAACCGACTTCGATCAACTGGAAGAAAAAGTGTCTGGCGATTGAGGATCAAATGAATGAAATAAAGCGAGAAAAGCCGAAAAAAAGCAAAAGAAATGAACAAAATTGCAAGAAGTATGGGGATTATGTAAAAAAGACCAAATCCTACGTCTGATTGGGGTGCCTGAAGAGTGAGGGGAAAATGGAACCAAGTTGGAAAACACTCTTCAGGATATCATCAGGAGAACTTCCCCAACTAACCCTGAAGAGTAGGGCAGGCCAACATTCAAATCCAGAAATACAGAGAACGCCACAAAGATACTCCTCGAGAAGAGCAACTCCAGAACATGGTGGGATTACCCAGGGTTGAAATGAAGAAATGCAGGGCAGCCAGAGAAAGGTCCGGGTTACCCACAAAGGGAAGCCCATCAGACTCACAGCGAATCTCTCGGCAGAAACTCTCCAAGCCAGAAGAGTGGGGCCAATATTCAACATTCTTAAAGAAAAGAATTTTAAACCCAGAATTTCATATCCAGCCAAACTAAGTTTCATAAGTGAAGAAATAAAAATCCTTTACAGATAAGCAAATGTAGAGATTTTGTCACCACTAGGCCCCTGCTTACAAAGAGACCCTGAAGGAAGCACTTCAACATGGAAGGAACAACCGGTACCAAGCACCTCAAAAACATGCCAAAATGTAAAGACCCTTGGGCTAGGAAGAAACTGCATCAGCCTAACGAGCAAAATAGCAGTTAATATCATAATGGCAGGATCAAGTTCACATAACAATCTTAACCTTAAATGTAAATGGACTAAATGTCCAATTAAAAGACACAGACCTTGTAAACTGGATAAAGAGTCAAGACCCATCAGTCTCTGCTTATTCAGGAGACCCATCTCCTGCGCAGAACATACATAGGCTCAAAATAAAGGGATGGAGGAAGATTTGCAAACAAATGGAACAAAAAAAGCGCGGGTTGCAATCCTAGTCTCTGATAAAACAGACTTTAAACCATCAAAGATCAAAAGAGGGCAAAGAAGGCCATTACATAATGGTAAAGGGATCAATTCAACAGGAAGAGCTAACTATCCTAAATATATATGCACCAATACAGGAGCACCCAGATTCATAAAGCAAAGTCCTTAGAGACTTACAAAGAGACTTAGACTCCCATACAATAATAATGGAACTTCAACCTCCACGATCAACGAGACAGAAAGTGAACAAAAAGGATATCCAGGAATTGAACTCATCTCTGCAGCAAGCAGACCTATGTAGACATCTATAGAACTCTCCACCCAAATCAACAGAATACATTCTTCTCAACCTTTATCACTTACTCCAAAATTGACCACGTAATTGGAAGTAAAGCACTCCTCAGCAAATGTACAAGAACAGAAGTGCTCTACAAACTGTCTCTCAGACCACAGTGCAATCAAACTAGAACTCAGGACTAAGAAACTCAATCAAAACCGCTTCGACTACATGGAAGCCTTCAGAACAACCTGCTCCTGAATGACTACTGGGTACATCTTGAAATGAGGCAGAATAAGATGTTCTTTGAAACCAATGAGAACAAAAGAT
This sequence comes from Papio anubis, assembly GCF_008728515.1. Taxonomy (NCBI): domain Eukaryota; kingdom Metazoa; phylum Chordata; class Mammalia; order Primates; family Cercopithecidae; genus Papio; species Papio anubis. The sequence continues at coordinate 90,942,194 of NC_044981.1, read as the reverse complement.
ACAACATACCAGAATCTCACAGGACACATTTAAAAGCAGTGTGGAAATTTACAGCACTAAATGCCCTGAGAGAAAGCAGGAAAGATCACAAAATTGACATAACATTGCAATTAAAAAGAACCAGAAGCAAAACAAACACATTAAGCTAGCAGAAGGCAAAAGAAATAACTAAGATCAAGAGCAGAACTGAAGGAGATAGAGACACAAAAACCCTCAAAAATCAATGAATCCAGGAGTTGGTTTTTGAAAAGATCCAACAAAATTGACAGACCACTATGAGACTAATAAGAAGAAGAAAAGAGAGAGAAAATCAAATTGTATAGTCAAGGGGATATCACCACCGACCCACAGAAACTGAAGCCATCAGCAGAGGGAATACTATAAACACCTCTCTGGAAATAAACTGGAAAATCTAGAAGAAATGGATAATTTCCTGGACACTTACACTCTTCCAAGACTAAACCAGGAAGAAGTTGAATCCCTGAATGAACCAATAGCAGGCTCTGAAATTGAGGCAATAGTAATGACCTACCAACCAAAAAAAGTCAGGACCAATGGATTCACAGCTGAATTCTACCAGAGGTACAAGGAGGAGTTAGAGACGCTAATTCCGTCGTAGAAAAGGAATCCTCTAACTCATTTTATGAGGCCAACATCATCCTGATACAAAGCCGCAGCAGAGATACAACAAAAGAGGTACAGACCAATATCGATGAACATCGATGCAAAATCCTCAATAAAATACTGGCAAAACCGGATTCAGCAACACATCAAAAAAGCTTATCCACCATGATCAAGTAGGCTGCATCCCTGGGATGCAAGGCTGGATTCAACATTCGCAAAATCAACGGCATAATCAGCATATAAGCAGAACCAAAGAGACAGAACCACGCGTTAAACTCAGATGCAGAAAAGACTTTTGACAAAATTCAGCAGCCCTTCATGCTAAAGCAGCTCAATAGAATTCGGTATTGACCGCATTACCTCAAAATAATAAGAGCTATTTATGAGAGCAAACCCACAGCCAATATGTATCATACTGAATGGGCAAAGAAAACTGGAAAAATTCCTTTGAAAACTGGCACAAGACAGGGGATGCCCTCTCTCACCACTCCTGTTATTCAACATAGTGTTGGAAGTTCTGGCTAAATCAGGCAAGAGAAAAGAAATCAAAGGTATTCAGTTAGGGAAAAAGAAAGAATCAAGTGTCCCTGTTTGCAGATGACATGATTGTATATTTAAACCCATTGTCTCAGCCAAAATCTCCTTAAGCTGATAAGCAACTTCAGCAAAATCTCAGGATACAAAATTAATGCCAAAATCACAAACATTCTTATACACCAATAACAGACAAACAGAGAGCCAAATCAGGAATGAACTTCCATTCACAATTGCTTCAAAGAGAATAAAATACCTAGGAATCCAACTTACAAGGGATGTAAAGGACCTCTTCAAGGAGAACTACAAACCACTGCTCAGTGAAATAAAAGAGAGGACACAAACAAATGGAAGAACATACCATGCTCATGGATAGGAAGAATCAATATAATGAAAATGGCCATACTGCCCAAGGTAATTTATAGATTCAATGCCATCCCATCAAACTACCAATGAGTTTCTTCACAGGAATTGGAAAAACTGCTTCAAAAGTTCATATGGAACAAAAAACCGCATCTCCAAGACAATCCTGAGTCAAAGAACAAAGCTGGGGAGCCTCCCAGCATTACGGCACCAAGCTATACTACAAGGCTACAGTAACCAAAACAGCATGTGCCTGGTACCAAAACAGAGATATAGACCAATGTAGAGACAGAGTCCTCAGAAATATTACACACATCTACAGCCATCTGATCTTTGACAAACCTGAGAGAAACAAAGAAATGGGGAAAGGATTCCCTATTTAATAAATAGTGCTGGGAAAATTGGCTAGCCATAAATAGAAATTCAAGATGGATTAGAGACTTAAATGTTAGACCTAATACCATAAAATCCTCGAAGGAAAACCTGGGTAGTACCATTCAGGACATAGGCATGGGCAAAGACTTCATGTCTAAAACACCAAAAACAACTGACAGCAGCCAAAATTGAAACAAAATGGGATCTCATTAAACTAAAGAGCTTCTGCAGCAAAAGAAACTACCATCAGAGTGAACAGTCAGCCTATAGAATGGGAGAAAATTTTTTGCAATCTACTCATCTGACAAAAGGGCTAATATCCAGAACCTACAAGAACTCAAACAAATTTACAGAAAAAAACAAACAACCCATCAAAAAGTGGGCAAAGGATATGAATAGACATTTCTCAAAGAAGACATTCATACAGCCAACAAACACATGAAAAATGCTCATCATCACTGGCCATCAGAGAAATGCAAATCAAAACCACAATGAGATACCATCTCACACCAGTTAGAATAAAGCGTCATTCAAAGTCAAGGAAACAACAGGTGCTGGAGAGGATGTGGAGAGAAATAAGACACTTTTACACTGTTGGTGGGATTGTAAACTAGTTCAACCATTATGGAAGAAAACAGTATGGCGATTCCTCAAGGATCTAGAACTAGATGTACCATATGACCATCCCATTACTGGGGATTATGCAAAAGGATTATAAGTATGCTGCTATAAAGACACATGCACTACGTGCGCTTCACTATTCCTAATAGCAAAGACTTGGAATCAACCCAAATGTCCATCAGTGACAGATTGGATTAAGAAATGTGGCACATATACACTTACATGGTCTTATACGGCCATATAAAAAGGATGAGTTTGTATGTCACAGGGTTTAGCATGGATGCAGCTGGAATCCATCGTCTTAGCAAACTATCCACAAAAACAGAAAACCAAGCCACCGCATGTTTACCACTCATAGGTGGGAACTGAACAATGAGATCACTTGGACTCAGGAAGGGAACATGCGGAGACCTATCATGTGGGAGGGAGGGATTGCACTGGGAGTTATACCTGATGTAAATGGCAGGAGTTGATGGGTGCAGCACACCAACAAGGCACAAAGTATACATATGTAACAAACCTGCACGTTATGCACATGTACCCTACAACTTACAGTATAATAATAATAAATAAATTTTAAAAAATAAATAAAATTAAATTAAATTAAATTTAAAAAAAATAAAAAATAAAAAATAAAAATTAAAAAAAAAAAAAAAAACATTGAACCTATAAATTACTTTGGGCAGTATGGCCATTTTCACAATACTGATTCTTCCTATGCACGAGCATGGAATGTTTTTCCATTTATTTGTGTCCATTCTTATTTCCTTGAACAGTGGTTTGTAGTTCTCCTTGAAAGGTCCTTCACATCCCTTGTAAGTTGTATTCTTAGGTAGTTTATTCTCTTTGTAGCAATTGCGAATGGGAGTTCACTCATGATTTGGCTCTCTATGTGTCTATGATTGGTGTATAGGAATGCCTGTGATTTTTGCACATTGATTTTGTTTCTTGAGACTGCTTAAGTTACTTATCAGCTTAAGGAATTTTTGGGCTGAGACGATGGGGTTTTCTAAATATATAATCATGTCATCTGCAAACAGAGACAATTTGACTTCCTCTCTTCCTATTTGAATATCCTTTATTTCTTTCTCTTGCCTGATTGCCCTGGCCTGAATTTCCAATACTATGTTGAATAGGAGTGGTGAGTGATGAATTCCTTGTCTTGTGCCAGTTTTCAAAGGGAATGCTTCCACCTTTGCCCATTCAGTATGATATTGGCTGTGGGTTTGTCAGAAATAGCTGTTATTATTTTGAGCTATGCTCCATCAATACCTATTTTTTTAGTGTTTTTAGCATGAAGTGGTGTTGAATTTTATTGAAGACCTTTTCTGCATCTGTTGAGACATGCGGTTTTTGTCGTTGGTTCTGTTTATGTGATGGATTACATTTATTGATTTGCATATGTTGAACCAGCCTTGCATCCCAGGAATGAGGCCAACTTAATCATGGTGGATAAGTTTTTTGATGTGCTGCTGGATTCAGTTTGCCAGTATTATATTGAGGATTTTCACATAGATGTTCATCAGGGATATTGACCTGAAATTTTCTTTTTTGTTGTTGTGTCTCTGCCAGGTTTTGGTATCAGGATGATGCTGGCCCCATAAAATGAGTTAGGTAGAAGTCCCTCTTTTTCTATGGCTTGGAATAGTTTCAAAAGGACTGATACCAGCACCTCTTTGTACCTCTGGTAGAATTCAGCTGTGAATCAATCTAGTCCTGGACTTTTTTTGGTTGATAGGTTATTAATTACTGCCTCAGTTTCAGATCTTGTTATTGGTCTATTCAGGGTTTCGACTCCTTCCTGGTTTAGTCTTGGGAGGGTGTATGTGTCCAGGAATGTATCTATTTCTTCTAGATTTTCTACTTTATTTGCATAGAGGTACTTATAGTATTCTCTGATAGTAGTTTGTATTTCTGTGGGATCAGTGGTGACATCCCGTTTAGCATTTTTTATTGTGTCTATTTGATTCTTCTCTCTTTTCTTCTTTATTAGTCTGACCAGTAGTCTATTTTGTTAGTCTTTAAAAAAAATAAAATAAAATAAAATAAAAATTAAAAAAACAAAAAAAACAGCTCCTGGGGTCATTGATTTTTTGAAGGGTTTTTCATGTCTCTGTCTCCTTCAGTTCTGCTCATGTCTTAGTTATTTCGTGTCTTCTGCTAGCATTTGAATTTGTTTGTTTTGCTTCTCTAGTTCTTTTTTTTTTTTAATTTATTTATTATTATTATACTGTAAGTTGTAGGGTACATGTGCATAACGTGCAGGTTTGTTACATATGTATACTTGTGCCATGTTGGTCTGCTGCACCCATCAACTCGTCATTTACATCAGGTATAACTCCCAATGCAATCCCTCCCCCCTCCCCCCTCCCCATGATAGGCCCCGGTGTGTGATGTTCCTTTAACTGTGATGTTAGGGTGTCAATTTTAGATCTTACCAGCTTTCCCATGTGGGCATTTAGTGCTATAAATTTCCCTGTAAACACTGCTTTAGCTATGTTCCAGAGATTCTGGTATGTTGTGTCTTTGTTCTCATTGGTTTCAAAGAGCTTATTTATTTCTGCGTTAATTTTGTTTTTTACCCAGTAGTCTTTCAGGAAGAGGTTGTTCAGTTTCCATGTATTTGTGCGATTTTTAGTGAGTTTTTTTATCCTGAATTCTAATTTGATTGCATTGTGGTCTGAGAGACTGTTATGATTACCATTCTTTTGCATTTGCTGAGGAGTCTTTTACTTCTAATTATGCTGTCAGTTTTAGAATAAGTGTGATGTGGTGCTGAGAAGAATGTACATTCTGTTGATTTGGAGTGGAGAGTTCTGTAGATGTCTATTAGGTCCACTTGGTCCAGAGCTGAGTTCAAGTCCTGAATATCCTTGTTAATTTTCTGTCTCACTGATCTAATATTGACAGTGGGGTGTTAAAGTCTCCCACTATTATCGTGTGACTCTTGTTATGTTTTAGCAAAGAGATTGGTGGCATTTTGCCCCTGCCTTAGAGATTTGTGTAACTTTGAACCTGAGACAGATGATTTAGTGTATCTGATGGAAAAAATAATTTATAAGCAGAAAAGCATTCAAGATGTGACTTGGGTGCTGTTAAAGGCATTCAGTTTTAAAAGATAAGCAGAGCATAAAAGTTTGGAAAATTTGCTGGCTGACAATGCAATAGAAAAGAAAAATTCATTTTCTGAGGAGAAATTGAAGCTGGCTGCAGGTTGCATAAGTAACAAGGAGCTGAAATGTTAATCCCCAAGACAATGGAGAAAATGTCTCCAGGGCATATCTGAAGTCTTCACAGCAGCCCTCCCCCATCATAGGTCTGGAAGACTAGGAGGAAAAAGTGGCTTAATGGGCTGGCCCCAGGGTCTATGTGCTGTATACAGTCTAGGTACTTGGTGCCCTGCATCCAGTCTCTCCAGTCATGGCTGAAAGGGGCCAATATAGAGCCAGGGCCATGGCTTCAGAGGGTGCAAGCCTCAAAGTTTGGCAGCTTCCTCATGGCGTTGAGCCTGCCAATTCACAGAAATTGAAAATTGGGGTTTGAGAACCTTTGCCTAGCTTTCCTAGAATATATGGAAGCACCTGGATGTCAAGAAGTTTGCTGCAGGGGAGGGGCTTTCATGGAGAACCTCTGCTAGGGCAGTGTGGAAGGAAAATATGTGGTCAGAGCCCCCACATGGAGTCACTATTGGGTTACCATCTAGTGGAGCTGTGGGAAGAGGGCTGTGGTCCTCCAGACCCCAGATGGTAGGTCCACTGACAGCTCGCACCATGCATTTGGAGAAGCCAAGACATTCAATGCCAGCACATGAAAGCAGCCAGGAAGGAGGCTGTCCCCTGTAGAGCCAGAGGGACAGAGCTGCCCAAGACCATGGGAACCCACCTCTTACACCAGTGTGACCTGAGTATGAGACATGGAGTCAAAGGAGATCATTTTGGAGCTTTAAGATCTGACTGTCCTGCTGGATTTCAGACTTGCCTGGGACCTGTAGCCCCTTTGTTTTGGCCAATTTCTCCCATTTGGAGTGAGTGTATTTATCCAATGCCTGTACCCCCATTGTATCTAGGAAATAATTAACTGGCTTTGGATTTTACAGGCTCATGAGTGGAAGAGACTTGCGTCGTTTCAGATGAGACATTGGTCTGTGGATTTTTGAGTTAATCCTGAAATGAGTTAAGACTTTGGAGGACTATTAGGAGGGCATGATTAGTTTTAAAATGTGAGGATGTAAGATTTGGGAGGGGCCAGGAATGGAATGATATGGCTTGGCTGTGTTCTCACCCAAATTTCATCTTGAATTCCCACAATTCCCATGTGTTGTGGAAGAAACCTGGTGGGAGGTGATTGAATTGTGGGGGCGGATCTTTCCTGCACGGTTCTTTTGATAGTGAATGAATCTCATGAAGTCAATAGTTTTAAAACGGGAAGGTTCCCTGCACAAGCTCTCTTTTTGCCTGCTGCCAACCATGTAAGGCATGTCTTGCTCCTCTTTACCTTCTGCCATGATTATGAGGCTTCCCCAGCCATATGGAACTTTAAGTCCATTATAAACCTCTTTCTTTTGTAAATTGCCCAGTCTTGAGTATGTCTTTGTCAGCAGTCTGAAAACGGGCTAATACATAATCTGATATTAAAAATAAACAAGGGACCAGAATCAACATTTCTCAAAAGAAAAAATACAAATAGATAACAGATACATTTAAAACATGCTCAATATCACCAATTATTAGAAATATGAAAATTAAAAACCACAGTGAGATATTAACTCACACCTGTTAGAATGTCTATCAGAAAAAAAAGGGGAAAGATAACAAGTATTGGCAAGGATGTGGAGAAAAGGGAACCCTTGTACACTGTTAGTGGGAATGCAAATTACTATAATCATTATGGAAAACACTATGGAGGTTCCTCAAAAAACTAAAAATAGAATTACCATATGATATAACAATCCTACATCTGAGTATTTCCCCCAAATATTTAAATCAGTATGTGACAAAGATGTCTGCACTCCCCTGTTTATTGCAGCATTATTCACAATGGCCGTATTATGGAATTAAACTAAGTGTTCATGAGCTAATTAATGGATAAATAAAATGTGGTATTCATACGCCATGAAATATTATTCAGCCTTAAAAAAGAAAAAAAATGTACAATTTAAGACAATGAAATTGAAGAACATCATGCTAAGTGAAACAAGCCAAACACAGAAAGATACCACATGCTATCACTTATATGTGGAAGTAGAGAATAGAATGGTGGTTTTCATAGGCCTGAGGGTAGGGAAAATGTGGAGATGATAGTCACAGTGTACAAAGCCTCAGTTAGACAGGAGAAATAGGGTTTTTCTTTTTTTTATATCAGTTGTACCATGGGGTGAATATAGATAACAGCTGAATTCTGTGAAGTTCAATATCCTAAGAGAGTAATTTCTAATGTTCTTGTATAAAAATTTAAATGTTTGAAGTAATGATATATTAAGCTAATCTAATGTTTCTACATTGCAACAAAAATTATACCATCACTTTGTGCCCCATAAATATATACAAGTATAATTTGTCAATATATAACAAAAATTAAAAACAAACAAACAAAAAATGTCAGGCTTCAGTTTCTATAACCTTAGTTCAACTTGTAAAATGGACATGACCTATTAAAAATGTGTTGTCTCGCCCTAAGAAATGTTGGAGACTCCTGAGGTTTGTCATACCCCAAAAGCCTTCCAATATTCACTGAAGGAAAAGGAATATGTTTGAGGAACACAGGGTAAACCAAAACTAATATGAAAATATGACAGGGGTGACTTAGACCCTTTCAGACAGCATGTGAACATCAGTGATGATCTCTGGCTCTTTCTGTCACCTATTATTCCAAAGTTTTTGTTTCCATTAATTCTTTTTTTCTTTTCTTTTCTTTTCTCTTCTCTTCTCTTCTCTTCTCTCCTCTTCTTTTCTTTACTATTTCTTTTTGAGACAGAGTCTCACTCTATCACTCAGGCTGGAGTGCAGTGGTATGATCTCAGCTGACTCCAACCTCTGCCTCCTGAGTTCACGCAATTCTAGTGTCTCAGTCTCCTGAGTAGTGGGGATTATCAGCATACACCAGCACACCTGGCTAATTTTTGTATTTTTGGTAACAGTGGGATTTTGCCATGTTGGCCAGGCTGGTCTTGAACTCCTGACCTCAAGTGATCCATCCATCTCAGCCTCCCAACATGCTAGGATTGCAGGTGTGAGCCACCATGCCTGGCACTTTCCCCTATTTCATCCCAAACAATTTATGGTGCAAATGTAGTGTGAGATACTTTTATTTGAAAATGTAAGTTTATTAAAAATATATTTGAAATACAGATCCATGTAGGTAAGATTTCTCTCTCTGCCTAGGAAAGCTAAATATTTTTCTTGACAATGTTTTGTAGTATTGATGTATATATGTGTGTCTATATATACATACACATTATTATTAACATTAGACTCCTTTAACCAAAGAAAAATTCCAGTTTAAATATTAGTACCTAATTAACTTATAGAACAGGTACTCAGGTCCCTAGAGTGTACATGAATGCATTTTCAATTAGTAAGAAAGAGTATTTGATATTCTAACATCTCACAGTTATATTTTCTGATCCACAACTCCTCTAGTTTGGCTTCCTGTGTAGTTGTTTTAATGCTTCAATTACCTTTTATAGGGCCTGGAAAATCACTGCCTTTCTAACATCCATCTTCTTTTATGTGCCCCAAATCATGATATGTTAAATAAGAGTTTCCGATAATCAGCACCCGCTGGGAATATCTCTGTCACACCATTTCTTATAGAAGACCTTATTTCCATAAACCTAACACTAGATATTAAGAAAATTCTACTCCTCTGTGGGGCTAAATGGGAATCAACCTTGTATGCACATTGTAGTTATGATCCCCTGGCCGATCTGTTAGTCTATTTTTCATATGGCTCCATGCTCTTTTCCATGTACCTCCCACTTTTAATTGTACTCTAAATAAGTTGTTTCTAATTGTCTTTAGTATTTACTGCTGCAAAGTACCAGGAGATTATTGATTATTCAGCAAAACTTCACAATCATGAAAATGTTCTTGTTTGTTTAGTATGCCATAGACATTTGGTTAATGAGTTTTGTTAGTGTATTATCTTTGAAGGCATTTCCAAGGCGATATGTTACTATGCTTTGTTGCTGATCTGTCTAGGACTCTGGGAAAATGGGTATAACTGTTTGTAGTTTTTAGTGCTTCCAACTTAACTTGACAGGTACTTCTTTTACAATAGGAGATCACTGATCTACAATTTTAATGAAATAAACTTTTAAAATCTATATTTAAAATATAATCTGGATTTTATTTTGTAAAGATATATATGTGAGAGGATTTTATCCTGTTTATATTAATATTTCTCTACTTTAAAAATTCTATATTTACTATTAAAATTACATCTTATTTTTAAAATATATGTGTTCTATATTACATACTATCTATAACATGAAGTATGCTTAGTACTTCTGGATAATTTCTCTTTTCAAGGTATGAGAAATATTTTAAAAATGTAATTGAACGTTTTTTCCTAAAGAGTTGTATGTATAACATAGCTAAGAACACAGCAAAAAAGCACAATTATTATGTAAGACATTGGTATTTAATTTTATAACCTTACACTCAAGAACTGTATTTAAAGTACTTAACAATAAGTGTGGTATAGGCACTGACCAATCAGAAAAGACCTTGGCTGTATGACTAGTGCAGAATGTTAAAAGCCAATTTTCCCATCTGCCATGCATTACCCCTTTAGTTGTTAAATCTGAGGACATCTAACAGAGGGTCCTAAGAAGTGTCCCTCTTGGCTAAAACAGCAGAAACACTGTCAGGAGGCTCAGGACAGTAGCTTTTTAGTCACTGGTATCACTGTTTTAACTGCTACTGCAACTGTTCTGATCCACATGAGGTGAATGCAACCTCTGCATATGACTCCTGTATGTGCTTGGTGGGAAAGAAAGAAAGAATCTCATTCTTTATTCCTTCAGAAAGGGAAAAAGGAAAAATGAATGTCTAGTTTCCTTTACCTGCGCGTGAAGGTAAAGAGCCTAACAGAATACTCACATTCATTCGAGACAGGACACAGAGCTCTATACCATGATGAGTAAAAGTATTCGCCATCTGGAATTTTGATACCGAAATTTAAGGAAGGTTGTGGATATTTAAAAAAGGAACAAGCAATTATAATTCCGGGAACCGAGTTCAGAGGCAGGATCATGCGAGTATTTGGTGCTCAAGAAGAGATTAAGAGATAGGAGAGCTCTTGAGGTTTCCTGGAGGAAATGTCATCTTGGCCTACTCTGTTTTTGCTTCATGTTTTTGTGACAAATACATAAAGCATAAAATTTAAATTCAAACTCAACCATTTTTATGTGTATGGTTCAATAATATCAGATACATTTATAATCTTGTGCAACCATCACTGCCATCCATCCTCATAACTCTTCTCATTTTACAAAACTGAAACTCTATACCCATTAAATAATAACTTATTGTCCCCTCCCCTCAGCTTCTGGCAACCACCAGTCAGCTTTCTGTCTCTGTGATTTTGACTACTAAAGTACTTTATATGTATGGAATTATACAATATTTGTCTTTACATGACTGGCTTATTTCACTTAGCCTAATGTACTCAAGTTTCATTCATGTTGTAGCATATGTTAGAATTTTCTTCCTTTTGAAGGCTGAATAATATTTCATTGTATGTATGCACTACATTTTGCATATCCATTCATCCATTCATAAACAAACTGGTTTCTTACATGTTTTAACTATCATGAATAATGCTGCTATAAACATGGGTGTACAACTATCTCCTAGAGACCCTGCTTTCAATTCTCGAGACGTATATACCCACAAGTAGAACTGCTGGATCATATAATAGCTTTATTATTATTTTCAATAAATGTCATACTTATTTCCACAGTGGCTGTACCATTTTACATTCCACCAACAGTACCCAAGGTTCTAATTACTCTATATCCCCATGCTTGTTATTTTTTAAATATTAGCCATTGTAATGTGTGTGAAGTGATATCTCATTACAGTTTTGATTTTCATTTTTCTAATGATTACTGATATTGAACATCTTTATGTGTGCTTATTGGCCATTTGTATATCTTCTTTAGAGAAGTATCTATTCAAGTCCTTTGCTCATTTTTTATTTGGTTTGTCCAGGCAACTAAGTGGAAGCTAGATATTCTCAGTCTTAACCATAGTGCTTCCCAAGTCCATATACTGTGAGCACAGGTTTATAGGAACATTCATAATGTGCCATTGTAGAACAGAAAATGAACAGCCAGTCACTGTGTTTATCTCAACACAAATATGGCATGCCATAGAAATATTCGAAACTCAGTTCACTCCCTAAAATATTTTGCATTTGGTTGTTAAAATACTACTTTAGAAAATCAAGGTTAGGTTTGAATAATAACACCTACTTCCTCACACCCCAGCAGTGTTTGATGCAGCAGTAAAAGCAATTGCATATAGGTGAAAAATATTTAAGTATTCTTTGTGCTTAGTAGCTTAAATGAGATATTGAATGCTTCACAGTTTTCTCCCACTAATATCCACAGAAGGCTTTCAAGACAGAATTAAAGAAGAGGAAAAAAATCATCTTTGCCTCTGGAAATAGGAAATGAAAACATTAAGGAGAAAAAAAAGAAACAATAATATTTACTTTCAAAGTGCTTTTTTTATTGTTGGTTTTGTTTGCATTTTGCTTTGTTTTACTTGACTTTTTGGCCCAAGCACCTTAATGTGTTTTATCCCCAAATATTGCATAATTGTATATTACAGTGAGGCATACATACCTCGCACACATATATGTTCTCAGAGTATTTTTAAAAATCACTCTAAGATGGGCATGAGTGGGAATTGCCCATGGGTAAAAAAATATATTTAGACAGAGTCATTAAGATCCAGTATTTGATAGCACAGCAGGGTGACTACCATCAACAATAACTTATTGTATATTTTGAAACAACTAAAAGAGTATAATTGGATATTTTGTAACACAACAAAAAGAATAAATGCTTGAGGTGATGGATACCCCATTTACCCCGATGTGATTATTACCCATTGTATGCCTGTATTAAAACATCTAATGTACCCTATAAATATATACACCTACTATGTAGCAACAAAAATTACATACCTACTACATACCTACTATGTAGCAACAAAAATTAAAAATATTTTTTTAATTAAAAAAGAAATCACTCTGAAAGACATAAACTCTCTCTATCTTCTCTGACAACTTTTAGTTACTCTTGGTAACCAGGAACATTGCAATGTAAGAAAAGATATTGTAAACACTATGCAAAACAATTTCTACTTAATAGAGAGCTGTGAGAATATATGTTACAATGATAATTGTATGGCAAAACAAAAGCTGTGGTTAATTAGACCTCCAATGAATTTCCAGTACTCTTCTTTTCCCTCAGAAAGTTCTACTCAAGATAACCTAATTAAATAATGATATGAAGCCTGAGCTGCAATGTTTCAGACTACTTCTGAGACAACGAATAGCAGTTCACAAATGGTGCAGTTCAATCACAGCTCCTGACCTCAATATATGGCTCAACAGTGCACATAAATTAGATCTAATTTTATCATGTTCCTGAGGGGTTCTTTTCCTCCCTGTCTGAAACCCTCAGTTATGATGCTTCTGATGAACCAGTATGCCTCTATGACTGACATTTGGCTCCTGGATTTAAACAACATTGCATTCTATAAAGCAAAATCAAAAGTAAAATCAAAACTCAAATGTGTTGGCATGGTGATACTGGTGAGTTGGGGGAGGTCACCAAATGCCAGTGGGACCTCAACCCCAGCCTGTGTGTCCAGGCTCTTGACACTGTCATGAGAAGGAATTCAAGGACAAGTCAGAAAACAGTGAAAGTACGGAGATAGAATATTAATACTTGAAAGTGAAAAATACACACTCGAGAAAGGGGAGTGCAGGCATACGTAAGAGAGAGTCATGAAGAGGGGCTTAGGGTTTCTGTCTTTATGGGTTTCCTCAACCAAGGGTTGGAATATTCACAAAGATTCCTGGAAAAAGGTGAAAGTTTCTTGGAACTGTGGTACCACCTATTTTTACACCAAATACAGGTGTTCCTGGAACTGTCATGGTGCTGGCAGGTGTGTGATTTATTATGTTAATGGGTGTATAGTGAGGTCCTAGGTGAAACTTAGTTCAAACCCAGCACCATGTTGGGTCCAGTTGATCTCAGCTATCTTGCCCCACACCCTGGTGTTTCGGGGTTTTGCCAGCCCTTAGTTTATGCATTTATTTCAACAGTTTCTTTTTGCTAGTCATGTGAAACTGCTGCCTCGAATTTTCGGTTCTCCTGTGACCACCTGTATTATTCCTGTCTCAATGGTAATGTTATAAAGCAACCAGGCAAAAGAAATCATGCAGACTGAAGAATGCAACTTAATTAAATGATGTCTTCTTGCATGTCTTGTTTAGTCTTAGATTTTAGTGTAAGTTATTTTCCTTAATATATTTATGATAACTGAAGTTCAAGCTATCAAGAAGGAATAACCCAGAGATAACTTTTTAAGATATCTCCTAAAGTGCTGCATGACCTTAGAAATGGATAGAATCAAAATGCAATAGCTAACATGTTAATTCAAGACACTTTTTTTTCCTTAAAAATGGAAAATAATTCATTAAATTTATTAAATTCTAATACTTTTGTATGTCAAACAGAATAAAATGAGTTGACCACTCTAAAGATTCAGGATCTCTGTCTTTAGAAAGACTTTACCTAAAGAGAAAAAAGTGCCATTTACAAGTATCTACAATGCAGGATTCTATGCAACTGGTGTTGTAAGAGGCGTGAATTAAAAATGTATAGTAATTCAAAGATAAAGATACTATTTTATCCTCAAAGTATTAAAGAAGGCAGAAGACAGTGGAAAAGGTCATGCTTTGATTCACCCTCAATAATGACTGTGTTTTGAAATATTGGGATTTTGATAAGGCTAATACAATCCATCTATACAGGAATCACAAGGGACATGTGAGTGGGAAATATATGCTTAAAGAATATTCAGTGGTTCAGCCTGGCACCAGGTAAGGAAGACTAATTCTGCAGAGTCATAGAAAATAAGGCTAGAAAAGGAGGTCAGAATCAGAATGATTTGGATATTGAATGCCAGGATACTTGTGTGTTTACTGTGTTTATTTAATATTGTCAGGTTTTTTTTTTAAAGCAACAAAACAATAGAGGTACTATAACTCTGTAAAGTAATTTTAAAAGTTGTATGCACAGAAAATATAATTAAAAAGAATCAAAATTCTTAATTTTTTAAAAAAGTGTACGTATTTTAACAAATCAAAAATAATATATATAGATTCATTTATGAAAGTATTTATAATTATAACATTAATATATACTCAAATAAGAAAATACTAATGTTCAAAACATGGAAAAGTAAGTGTACACACACACTCTCTCTTTTGCTAGTAATCCAATCAGCTGAAGATAATGTTTTAATATTTTATTTCATACTATTTGATGTGTATTAAAAATAATTCAAATATACACTTCTTTGAAGATTGTTGCTTTTAATTTAAATATTAATAAGTGATGAAAATGTACCAATGTTAAAAAGATGTACACTGATTTTTTTCTTAAATAAAATAACAAATTAAGAACACCTGAAAAATCTTCAAGCCCAAGTAAATGCTAGATCACAATATGACAAGATGCTTTAAAACATATGGTTGATCTTACAGGAACAAAATGGAAAGTCGGGCAAGAAACAAAGTAGATTCAACAGATGCTGGATTTTAGTAGTAGGTATGCAAAGATTTTCATAAATCCCTATTTTTGCACATTTGTTTCCAATTTTCTATTTTAAATAAGCTGTAATTTAACTCTTCATAATTGTACATATACATTTGATTCATTGTTTTGGGAAAATTCCTAGAAATGTTGGCTCATAGGACATATACATTCTTTAAAGTTTTGTATATGTTTTGATAAATTCCTTTTCAAAATGACTGAGCCAATGTGTATTCTAACAACCACAACAACTTTGTATTGACACTTACCATGTCAAGTATATTACATAAAAATCCCATATATTAGCCTCCCAAGGAATGTGTCCCAGAGTCAGAAAATACATACAGAAAGACCATTAAAGCTTAAAGCATAAAAATTAAACATATTTGCATGTTTAATTAGTTGATGTAGTAACTAATAATCTAGGAATTTTAATCCACAAGCTTATCTCTTTTCTAAAAGCAATGATCTCAACAATGTCTCTAATGCCACCATAAAGAAGAGTGTCAATTTCTTTATGTGGTTCCCCTTCCTGGTCTTTACCATTCTTTTGAATTTTTGCCAATCTATAGGGGGAAATGGTATCTCATTCTACTTTTCATTTCTTTGATAATGAGTAAAGGCCAAATATTTATTTTAATATTTACTAACAATTGACATTTCTAATTTCACATTTGCTTATTCATGGATAGGAAGGCTGTCCTTTCCTTCTTTACTTGTAAGAACTTTGAACTATGTGAGCATCAATGTCCTTACACCTATATTAAGGGGATGTTCTCAAATATATTGTTAATCATTTTAACTACAAGTTTTACCATACAAATACGATTAATTTTTATACTTTAAGATTCATCAGTCTTTCTATATATACTTTCTTACTCTGGGACACATTCCTAGATGGACATTGTCTTTTGAGTTTTAGATACACTTTATATTCATGATCTACTTTTAGAAGCATAAAAAGAAAAAAGTAATAAGTGTGATAATCTAAGGTTATTAATTATTTTTCTTTTTAACCTTTGAAACTTTCCTTTGTACCACGTGCACTTTGCCCTACTCTGTCCTTCTGCCTGAAGAAGATTATAAGTTGTTACAAAAGGAATCAAATGGAAAGATTGAGTTTTTGACATTGAAAAATATGACTTGGAAGCAAGCCAATAACCTTGACAGTGAGGGTAGAGTCATGAGGGAAGATTGTTAAATTCCTTTATCTCTGTTTTGCACAGCAAGAGCTAGGTTGTGTGGGCTAAACCATAGAAGCCCACATAGGAAGAGCAAACAGGGAAGCTGGGTCTTTTCTGACACTAGGGAAACTAAAGGAGTAATAGATGAGAAGCAGAGGACAGAGAAATGACTAGCAGACCAATGTTCTGATTTCTGTTTTTTAAATATTTTTTAGAAACAGACATTTATATGAGGGTGTGATATGGCTTGGCTCTGTGTCCCCACCCAAATCTCATCTCAGATTGTAATTCCTGCATGTCAGAGGAGGGGTGTGGTGGAAGATGGTTGGATCATAGAGGCAGATTTCTCCCTTGTTGTTCTCCTGATGGTGAGTGAGTTCTCATGAGAGTTGATGGTTTGAAAGGGTGGCACTTCTCCCCCTTGCTCTCTTTCTCTCCTGCTGCCATGTAAGGTGTGCCTTGCTTCCCCTTCACCTTCTGCCATGATTCTGAGTTTCCTGAGGCCTCCCCAGTCATGTGGAACTGTGAGTCAATTAAACCTTTCTTCATAACTTACCCAATCTCAGATGTTTCTTTATAGCTCTGTGAAAATGAACTAATACAGAGTGGAAAACAATAGTTAGGTCACTAGTTATTTGGAACGCTGAGGGTCATGGTATCCATTACTCAGCAACAGACTTATCAAAGTAACTTTGGTACTGTCCAGCAGAGGGAAGCATTTGAGTGTTCTCTAAAACAACCTTTTATTTTATTGTATTGTATTGTATTTTATTTTATTTTATTTTACTTTACTTTACTTTACTTTACTTTATAGAACCAAAAGCATGTCAGAGGCTTGCCGTAGTACAGCCTGGCTGGGATCAAAGACAGTAACACTCAGATTGCAGATGAGTTATATAAACAAATCCTTAGGTAGATCCAGGCTCATTAGGAACGGCCATGAGGACTGTTTCTAGAACTGAGGGTAGAACCAAAGTTAATAGACCACAGACTTAAGCATTAGAAGCCAGGGACACCTAAACATAAAACACACATAGGATTTACCTTTCAAATGGCACATGTCAGCCTGAGCTGGTCCACCCAACACCACACTTCCTACTGCTAGATGTTTGTCTTGTGGTGAGAATCAATGAGAGGTGTTAATAGAAAATGTTTAGGCAAACTCAATTGAATAGAGTTTAATTAAGCAAAGGACAATTTGTGAATTGGGCAGCCCTCAGAACCAGACTAGGTTCAGAGTGATTTCAGGGCTGCCGAGTTCACTATGTACAAAGAAATTTTCAGGCCAAACTTAAAATACCTATGAAGGCAGCTCTACAACAAATTTAATTAAACAGGCTATCTGAAACATGGTTTAATATTGTGATCAATCCAGGTTTTAAACTGGATAAGATATTTAGTTGATCTTTCTCCTACCAGCCAATGAATGGTTTCTCACGAAAGAGACTAGAGGAGCTAATGACAAATAAAGGGAACAGGTAATTTTTTCTTTGTATCAAAGTTGTAGAGAGTTAATATGCAATCCAACTAACTATCTTTTTAAAAGACACTGGACCATCAAAATGTATAAAGAGATTTTAAGAAAATGAGTAAAAGTATTTTCGAGAGTGTATATTTCTAAAGATGCAGTAAACATTCAAGACTTTCAAGTTTCATTTTAGTTTAGTTATGTGAGAAAGGATAAATGAACAATCCACATTTTTGTTTTATTCACATACTTCACCTCATAAAACATAGGCACAGAGAGACAGAGGACTTTTACTACTCAATTAATATGAATCATTACTAATCTTGATTTCTGTGGTAGGATTCTCAAATGCCAAAATCACAATGAGTTATGAGAGAGAAAAATCTATGCATTCCTATTCATAGAGAATACATGTATTTTTTAACAAATAGATTTTCCTTTAATCTTTCTCTGTAACTTAAGTCTTCCAGTTTAAAAAAATCAATATAAGGGAAATAAACATAGTATGTCAACACATATAATCTGGATTATATGCAATTGTTTTGCATATATGCAAGAATCTTTACTGAACCAAATACAGGTAATAATTCTGATATTAGCAAAATTTGTTCTTGTTTTTAAATTTCAAAAATGTCAGTATGTAATCTTTCCCCCACTGAACTGTAAAAAGTGAGTATGGTTAGAATGAGAAAAAAGCGTATGGGTAAATTGTCTGTGATCTTTGATTTTTTTGGTGTGCCTCTTATAACTCCATAAGGAAAACACCTGTGTAATTGCTGTACATTAGATAATATGGGTCAATAAGATGGGCTTGTATTTAAGTATACCTAACCTACTTCCTGGGTATGCAAACAGTCTTATTAATTTGTTTTGGAAATGTACTTCTGATTATTCTCATTACGTCTGCCATACTTGCAGGCCATTCTAAACGACACACCAGGTGAGGTACTCTGATTTCTGCCATCACAAGATTTACACTGGAACTTAAAACACACAGGAGCAATAATTGGGGTTTAAACATCTTCAAATTGTTTCAAGATTAATTTTTATAGACTAGGGGTTGATAGCTTCACCTTTTTATTCAATTTAATGGTAGTAATTTTTTAACATTTGCTTTATCCTAAGAAGTCCTAAAGGATAGCAGTGTCATATGAACCTAAATAGTTTTTTCAGCCCTAAAGGGAAATTAGCTAGGCTCATCAACCCTACGGGCAACAATGCAACCTCTAAGAAGGGGATTTATTGATTGAAAGGTAATTCACCAGCCCTTTCATGTAAAGGGTTTTTTCAACAACTACAGCAGAAGGGGTTCAAAGGTCAATAGCTTATATTTTATGCTGCCAAACTGCAACTTAATTGCCCTATCATTTTGAGTTTACCAGTTTTTTCTCTAATTTTCTCTTTTACTTTTGAGGAGAGAGTACTGAAAAAAAGAAGAATATTAAAAATAAAAACATGGCTAATATATGATTAATACTATATTTCAAAGATGGCAAAATTGAAATACATTCAAAATTTGTATTTAATATTTGCCCAATTCAGATATCAGAACCAATGTTTCAACTTTTAATTTCTTTCGGTAATCTACTATGTGGTATTGCTCTCCAGGCAGTGCTGGATTTTCATCCTCGGTCAATCTAAAGCACAAATTCAATAGATTTTTTCATCTCAAGCTTATCTAATATATTCAGTTAAGTGATATTAATTCTGAATTACTACTCTAAGTAGGTAAGGTAGTATTTATTTTAAAAGTAATAAAAGGGAAACTCTTAGGTATTTAGGCATAAATAGGTACTTAAATAGTCAATGAAGTATTACTTAAGAGTAACTGATCTTGAGTAATTATAATTTTAGCACAATGTGCATGCCAATCTCACATAAATTTGATCAGTCATCCAAATATTCACTTATTACCTAACTTATATTCTTTTAAAAAGATGGTAACTACTATATATCAAAGTATAGCTCTCTATACTGTAAAATGCAAAATTAACCAGTTCATTTCAGACTTTGATTTTAGATAGCTTCATTATACTGTTTCCATCACTATTAAGAAACCACTGCTAATACTTTTCTTCCATAGTTATTATCACAAATGAGCATAAGTTTGCCATGTTGGCCAGGCTCATCTCGAACTCCTGACCTCAAGCGATGCACCCATCTTTTGGCCTCCCAAAGTGCTGGGATTACAGGCATGAGCCACCGTGCCCAGCCTAGTTTCATAAAGATAATTTTATTGTGATGTGGTAAAGTTATTTTGTTTTTGCTATTTTTGATTAGCTGGGAACAGAATGCCTTTAATGAGAACATTTTGGGCTTTTTGTTTTGTTTTGTTTTTAGAGAAATTGCTTTGATAAGGTTAGCACAAAGTAAGCAGCAAAAGAGATGGCAGAATTTCCTTTCATAAGGAAACAACAGTGGGTTGGTGAAAAGGTGGAGAAAAAGAAGAGAAAGAAAATGAGCAAGATGGTGAAAGCTGGGACCTTGTATAAATTCCACAATCTTCCTGAAACCTCATGTAAAGTTTTCAAATTACATAAATACCTTGTAAATGAAGCTCATTTGATGCGACTTGAGGAGGAGCTGAACTCTAGAGAGTATTAAGTCAATGTAAGTGAAACATGAGATAAATGGCCTTAAGATCCCTAAAGTAAGTGAATTCAGCTTAGTTCTGAGCAGGATGTCCAAATCAGATGTGAGCTAAATCCTAATTGACTTCACACACACACACACGCGCACACACACACACACACAGGCACATGCCACATGTGTAGGGGGATAAGAAGGAAGCTAGGAGGGAGAGAGAGAAAAGGAGAGAAGGAGAAAAGAAAAAGGAGGGGGAGGAGAAAAAGAGGGACAAAGGAGGAACAGAAGAAACAAGAAACATAAAGAGAGCATTATATTTTCAAAAGACATAAATAATGGTTCAAGCAATGGTACATAGATTTTAAAAGGCAAAAGAAGCTATCAAACTGACATTGACGTTGCAATGAATTAAGCAAATTAAATAAAATGTATGATGAAGATTTGATGAAATCCCAATCAAAATACCAGTAAGTTATTTTCAGTATATCAACAAAGCAAATCTAAAGTTTATATGGAGAGGTAAATCCTCAGAATAGCCAACACAATATTGAAGGAGAACAGAGTTAGAGTACTGATGCTACCTGGCTTCAAGACTTGCTATAAATCTACTATAATTAAGAGTGTAACAGTGGTGAAAAAATAGATGAATTGATCGATGGGATGGAATAAAGAGCCCAGAAATAGAGCCACATAAATATGGTCAACTGATCTTTGACAAAGGAGCAAAGGCAATGCAATGGAGCAAAGATAGTCTTTTCAATAAGTGAAGCCTGGATGACTAAATATCCACATGAAAGGAAAAAGAATTTAAACAGAGACCTTACACCCTTCACAAAAATTAACTCAAAATGGATCATACATCTAACTGTAAAATTCAAAACTGTAAAACTGTAATACTCCTAGAACATAACATAGGAGAAAATCTAGATAATCTTGGGTTTAGTAATGAAATTTTAGATAAAACACGAAAGGCGTAATCCATGAAAGAAAAAAATGATAAGCTGGACTCCATTAAAACTGAAATATTTTCCTGTGTAAAAGAAATTGTCAAGGAAATGAGAAGACAAGTTGTAGACTGGGAGAAAATATTTGCAAATGACACATCTCATAAAAGATTGTTATCCATGATTTACAAAGAACTCTTAAAATTAAACAAAACAAAAATAACTAAAAAATAGGCTAAAGATCTTAATATACATATCACTAAAGAAAATATGTAGATGGCAAATAAGCCTATGAAAAAGATGCTCCACATTGTATGTCATCAGAAAAATGCAAATTAAAATGACAAAGCGACACACTATATACTTATAAGAATGGTCAAAATGCAGAACTCTGACAAGACAAAATGCTGGAGAGGAAATGGGGCAACAGAAATGCTTATTCATTGCTGGGGGGAATGCAAAATGGCGCCACTTTGGAAAACAGTGTGGCAATGTCTTACAAAACCAAAGATACTCTTAGCATATGATCTTTCATTCATGCTTCTCTTGGGTATTTACCAAAAAGAACTGCAAACTTAAGTCTACACAAAAACCTGCACATGGATGTTTATAGTAGTTTTATTCATAATTGCCAAAACTTGGAAGCAGCCAACATATCCTTCAGTAAGTGAATGGATAAGTAGACTGGTACTTCCAGGCAGTGGAATAATATTCAGTGCTAAAAGAAATGAGCTGTCAAACCATGAAAAGACATTGAGGCAAATTAAATGCATATTACTATGAGTGTAAGAGACCAGTTTGAAAAATATACATACTGCATGATTCCAATTACATGGCAAAATGAAAGGTAAAACTATGGAAACTATAAAAAAAAAAATCTGGTTGTCAGGGCTTAGGGAGGAGGGAGGAATGAATAGATGGAATCTAAAGAATTTTTAGGTGAGCGATACTAATCTGAAAGGCATTATAATTTTGGATACATGAAATTATAAATTTGTCCAAGCACATGGAATATACAACACTAAGCGTGAACCCTAAAGGAAACTGTAGACTTTGGGTGATAATGATGTGTCAATGTAGGTTCATCAGTTGTAACATCTGCCACTCTAGCGGGGATGTTAATATGGGGAATATTCCACGTGAGGGGCAAGGAAGAGGTATTTA
This sequence comes from Papio anubis, assembly GCF_008728515.1. Lineage (NCBI taxonomy): Eukaryota > Metazoa > Chordata > Mammalia > Primates > Cercopithecidae > Papio > Papio anubis. Next base: position 90,919,490 of record NC_044981.1, on the reverse strand, counting down.
GGAAATATCTATACATTGTTCTCTGTACATTTTGCTTTGAACCCAAAATTGCTCTAAAAAACAAAGTCTAACAAAAATATAAATAAATAAAATTAAAAGAAAAAAGTATAACGAAGTTCTTTCAAGTAGAGATTCTGACAAAAGTTTAAATGAATAAAACCCAAATGTAGTTAACAGCAAATTTTCTTATGAACATATATTGTTAAAATCTTAAATTCTTAAGAACATATATTTCCTTAAATTTATCATAATAATTCATATAAAAATTTTATATATGAGTCTTTGATTTTTACTGTATTTCATTAAAAAGTAATTTCTTCTGAAACTAAGATAAAATTATAATTATCAATACTTTTGAATATTTCTAGACTAAAGTAAGAATATGCTATTATTTATCTAATTCAGCAGTATGTATCTCATGCTTTTGGGTCTACACCTAGACCACTTTAATATAAAATAAGCAATATTATGTATACTATGGATTTGAAGAAGCTGCTTAGAGGTCAGAAACACAGTGGAATATGGGATTATGGGCAGCCCTAGAGATGCATGTCTTTAGTAACAATTTAGGAATTGAAGAACTTCAAGATTTCATCTTGAATTTGAGGCACTATGTACCAATTTTTAAATTGTAGAATATAGGATTATGCTTTTTTAAAAGTAATAAAAATTATGTTCCCTTTCGTTAAAGCAGTTTGTAACATATCTGGGTTTGTAATTGCATCCTGAAGAGCTGGAGAATAGTACAGGAAATATTTTTTAAAATAAAGATTAAAACAAAATATGGAAACAGCATTTATGTAAAAAGCTTTATTTAAATTATAACTGATATTTAAACATTGAGTTACATATAAATAATATATTATCTCCAATAAAATGAAATAATAAACTAGAAAAATAACAAGGTGCTTGACAAAAGTAACCCAAAGGTGACTGACTCTCTGATTCAATCTTTCCAGTAACAGTTAAATAAGTGAGAGAACTTAAGAAAGATCGTGTAAAAAAATGAGGGGCCAAGAGACAACTCGGGAGTCGTGAGACAGTTCCTGGAAGATGGAAGTTGCGGGGCCTGGGGTCAGAGGAGGTGACTCTGGGAAGGTATAGAGAAGGGAGACATGGAGAAGACGCAGTGTCAGAAGAGAAGGAGACAAATAAACTGGTCAGGGAAAGGTGGGGAAGTTCGGACGCCCAAAAAGAAGAGGATTTTAGGAAAGCAGGTGGCCATCTGGGCTCCCCCTTCTCTCAGGCATGCTATTACTCCTTGAATCTCTCCTATTTTGTAGTTCACTATTTATTAATAGCCTATAAATTCAGTGTTTACATCAATATTTAAAAAAAAGAATTTGAGAATAATAAAGGAAAACCAGAGTATACACTGAGTTAAGTTTTTTTTAGAGAAAAGTGTGTTTTAAACGACTCCTGTACCTCAGTATCTCCCTTTGTAAAATATAAGTAATAATAAAACAGTAAGACTAAAATGTTTTTACAAAGACAAAGAAATAAAGCTGCTATAAAGGTTCTTATAGAAGCATGAGTGCCACTATACGGTAAATTTTTAAAAATCTCTCTTAAAATGTCCATCTGTATGTATGGTTTCTGCTGTAAAAAAATATATTTCTCATTTTCTTATTGCCAGCTAGTGAAACAGCATTATAAATTACTAGAACCAAAAACCACATACTTTAGCTTATTGTTATATTTTATTTTAATCATGTCAATCAATGCACATTTCAGTACATATAGATATATACTTACGTAATATAGGCAATACATATTTCACTTCAGACCTTAACAGTATTTATATCATGGATGCACAATAAAAGTCCTGTATAACAATTTTAGATTATTTATAAACTACACAATCTGCATACAGATTTTTTATTAAAATTTTTAACCTCATGTTTATTTGACAGACTGTCCCAGAGCCTTTTTTGCAGTTACGTGTAAAAGTAATGCAAAGTCTCTTTAGTATTCAACTAAGCAAATCATAATGAACAACACAAATTTTCTGGTCTCTCTACAAGGTCACATTATAGTTTATAAACCTAGATATAATTTTGTGTTTGGGTACCCCAAGGTGCCCTGTATAACTTATCTATTTTTTACTGAGACTAAATTTTTCAAAAAGGAAAGTTTTATTTGATTTTTTTCAGCAAGAATTTACATCAAACCTGCAGGGTATGGTCTTTTTACTTCTTTAATTCCTCTTAAATAAGTATTCCCAAAATGCTGAAAAAGGGTAAAATTATAATTCCAAATAAATATGATGCAACCACTCTCCATCTCTGACTTCTTTTCTCTTCCTCTTCTTCCTTCCCACTCCTCTTCTTCCCCCTTCCTCCACGGCCACACTAAATATACACATGAGTGTATTCTGCCTGTAGGGCAACACTGTGCTTATCACAGTGAATAAATATTTATTCAATGAAAAACACTTTGACTTTTCATTCTTTTGTTCTCTCATTGCACAGTAAGTGCACATCTGTGCCAAGCACTGTGCTAATCATAAAATAAAATGAAAGAAAGAAATGGTGACAACTAGATCATATGGTGGAGATACATTGGGTGCAAATAGAGCTGAGAATCTGAACTTGTGTGGAGAGTGGGAGAAAGGAGAGGATGAGGGGGCTACAGTCAGGGTCTCTTAGAGAATGTGACTTTCAAACTGAGAGGTAAATGATAAGTGAGTTAGCCACATTAAGATAAAGGAGATTTGGAGGTAGGAAAAAGAGCTGGTGATGATCAGAAGTCAAAAGAAAATATAGTGTATGCAATTAATTTTTTAAAAATCAGTATGATTGAAAGATAGAACCCAAAAGGAGATAAGAAAAGCAAAAGAGACAGGAGGGAGAAATAGGGGCCAGTCTGACAGGCCTGAATATTATCTTAATGATAATAAAAATCCATTAAAAAGTTTAAGAGGATCAATGTAATAAAATGTTTTATAAAAAAGGTTATGATGGCTTCTTTGCAGAGAATATATGGACAAGGGTCATGCTTTGCATTAATGAAAGCAAGGCTGTTGCAGCAATTCACATAATAGCTGATGGCGGTTGCCCTGAGCTCATGATTCTAGGTCGTTTGAAGCACTGTGAAAGAGATTGAGTATGGGCCAGGCACGGTGGCTCATTCCTGTAACCCCAGCACTTTGGGAAGCTGAGGCAGGTGGATCACCTGAGGTCAGGAGTTCAAGACCAGTCTGTTCTACATGGTGAAACCCCGTCTCTACTAAAAACACAAAAATTAGTCAGGCGTGGTGGCAGGCGCCTGTAATCCCAGCTACTGGGAGGCTGAGGCAGGAGAATCTCTTGAACCACTAGAGAATCTCTAGTGGAGACTCAAGTCTCCCCTAGTCACATAACTTCAGATTTCAGGGAATTCTTGGTTGACATCATATAGTACTAGCAGAGATCAAGGTCAGTAGGCTTTAATGCCAGTAAGAATGTTAACACCGCCTATCTGAGAGAGGAAACGGACACCATTGGCAGTTTGCTATTCAAGTCCTAGGTGTATCACAGAGAAAGCCACCAATTAGAACACAAGGTGCCTACTCCAGCAAAGCAGCCAAGGCAATTTGGAATACTTGGGAACAACAGTCTATCTCCTACAAATATCTATGTTATAATGTATGAAAGCTAAGTGAGGAGATAATTTTACACAGATGGAGTGTAGATTGAAAGATGTCCTCCAAATATGTAGTAACTCATACCTTGCAATATATAATAGTTCACACTGTAAAAGATGCATTCCATTTTCTTTGTTCAAACTTCTCCTGCTTGGTAATTTCACATACACTCCAGCTTAATGCTGAGTTGTAATGCCTACCTAGTGTTTCTATATCCACAGGGGGCACTGTATCTAATTTTCTGTGGCTAATTTTATTTTGGGATTGACAGTTGCACTATGTAACACTACACAATTTTAATATTGTGTAGGAAATATAACTAGGAGAGCAACAACCAAAGGTCTTGCTTTAATTTTTAAAAGATATGAGGAGTGGGCCGGGCGCGGTGGCTCAAGCCTGTAATCCCAGCACTTTGGGAGGCCGAGACGGGTGGATCACGAGGTCAGGAGATCGAGATCATCCGGCTAATCCGGTGAAACCCCGTCTCTACTAAAAAAATACAAAAAACTAGCAGGGCGAGGTGGCGGACGCCTGTAGTCCCAGCTACTCGGGAGGCTGAGGCAGGAGAATGGCGTAAACCCGGGGGGGCGGAGCTTGCAGTGAGCTGAGATCCGGCCACTGCACTCCAGCCCGGGTGACAGAGCGAGACTCCGTCTCAAAAAAAAAAAAAAAAAAGATATGAGGAGTATTATTTTAGGAAAAGCAGAATAGTGACAAATAAGTTCAAATCTTTTCTTCTGATGTGAATTTTTCATTTTAACTTCAGTGCAGTCAGAAGCCAGATGTTTCTCAAAGCTACCTATGTGAGCTGTTACATCTTTGAAGGGTTGCAGGTTGTACACAGCTGACTGAGGCTGCTAAAAAGCTCTGGAAAAACAGTTAGATGCTATTCCAACTGCTTGGCCAGAAGAGAAATTTTGCAGCAGGGCTATGTTTAGCACCATGGACAGCGCAATTCAGAGTCCCAGAGCAATCCACACTTTTGCAGGGGAGAGTCATTACATCTGGAAAGAGCTTTGAATGGCATTTGTGCTCTCACCAGGACCTGGCCCTTTATCTGGATGTATGATATTGTTATGAGAAATAAAAAAGAAACAAATCTTGTTTTAGTCACCGTGCTATGCTCTTAATAGCATCTCAAGCCTCAACTCCCTCCTTAACTTTTATGTGATACTTCACATCAAAACCTAAAAGGAACTAATAATCACAAAGGCAAACCACATTTAGAGGGTGAGATCTGTTCTAGGCTATTTCTTCTATGTCAGTTTGGAAAAACTCCTTTCTACTCTAGACAAATTCAAGGACAAGTGATTTGGGAGGTAATTGCAGAAGAAGGAACATATAGAAATATGTAAAGATTTTATTAAAACTTTAAAAACTATTGAAGCTGTGTAATATGATGGAAAAGGCACTGAACTCAGATTTGAGAGCCTTAGAACCAACAGATCAGATCTTCGTCTATGTAACCTTTGGAAAGTCATTTAATGTCCCAGATTTACTCCAGGGTAAAAATAAAAGATTTAGACTAAATGATGATGATGACAATATTACATAGTTTTCAAAAGGATTTTCTATACCTTATTTTGTGATTCAATATTCACATAATTTTTAGTGTATGGTCTGCAATACATTTGTTGGAGTCTATCCTCCCCCAAGTGAGAAGTTGCTGACAGGGAAAAAATAATCCCGATTATAATGAAAACCTGATCTGACAGGCAATTATACAACCCCAGTAATTTATTACACTAAAACTTAAAAATCTTGTATTCTGTATATTTTAGAAGAAGAGACTGAATAACAGTCAACTATCTGCATCTTTCCTATCATTTAGATGTAACAACACCCTTAGTATTTATCATACATACTGGGAACCAAATTTTTCTCTGAAGAAAATTAATAAATAGTCTATTCATCATCACACAAAGGAAGACAATACCGGACTCTCTGTAGTGTCTTGTATGCTAGAATAGACTGCTAAATAGATCCTCACATTTCCTGTGAATCACAAAGGCAAACCACATTTAGAGGGTGAATCTGTTCTAGGCTATTCCCTCTACATCAGCTTGGACAAACTCCTGTATACTCTAGGCAGATTCAAGGATAAATGATTTGGGAAATAATTACAGAAGAAGTAACTTACGGAAATCTTTTATTAAGACTTTTTAAAAGTATTGAAGCTGTGTAATATGATGGAAAAGGCATTGAACTCAGACTCAAGAGCCCTAAGAACCAAGAGATTCCCCGTAAATATCTATTTAGGAGTCTATTTTTCCCCAGAAGATTCCTGGTTTAAACTTGTGCCTAAAAGAAAAAACAATCTATGAAGGATTTGGCATGGTGAAGAACTCTCAAGATGAAAAAGGAATAGGCATGGAAGAAGTATGCTTTAGGGATAAGATATTTTAGACAAAATTTTGGACTAAGGGGCTCCAAAGGGGTAGAAGCAGAGTTTGGTCCAGCCAAGACACTTTGTGCTTGAGATTCACAAAGCAAGAGTTTAGGTTTCTCATTCTAAATTTTTTATGCTTTTGTACTTTTTTTTCTCATTCTAGTAGCAGACAAACTAAAAACACATGCATGTCCCTAAAACTCAGATTTACTGAATCAGAAATTACAACCTTAATGCCCTAGTAAAATTCCTTCAAAAGATTTGAACTGATAAACAATGTAGTGAAAAAAATATGGAGAAATTAGAGTTTATGGTGCTGGTAGTAGCTAGTATCACTGCAAATCCGAGAAATTGAATGAATGAGCTGAGGCAGAGACAAAAAAAGCAAGACAGAAAGAAAACTCATGAGAGGAATCTCTAGAGAAGTTGTGCTTGTTGATGGCTGCCACCCACACTTTCCTTATAATTTTTTCCCCTCTTATCTTTTTGAGAGCTTTGAAAGGAAGATTCTCTTTTAGAAATTAAGTGGAATTCCAGTCCAGTCTTGTAAATATTTTCAGAAAAGAAACAATAAAAATTGATTCAAGGAAGTTGAATTAAGGTATAAAAAGGCTCATGGCTATTGAGGAGGAATGTGAAGGATGTTCAGCATAACCGAAGTCATATGATTGACATTCTGCTGGGAAATGTTGAAAGATGGAGTGAGATGGGTAGGGCCATTTCGTAAAGAGATGTTTGCTCTGGGAAGGTTTGTGGATTTAATTTTGAGGGCGATAGGAGCAAGGTCAATATTTTATAAGTGGAAATTCCATTTTTTTTTCAAAAGATAATTGATGTTGGGTTGGAGGAGGGGGAAAGCAGAAGAGATGAATTAGGGAGCTACTCCAGTAATCCAGTCAAGAGATGGAGGAAGGAATGAATTAGGACACTAGAGGAGAAGATGGGATAAATTACAGATATATAGTGACCTGTCACTTAACAATGGAGCCATGTTCTGAGAAATATGCATGTTGTTAGATGATTTTGTCCTGCAAACGTCATAGAGGGTACCTGAGAAAACCTAAATGGTGTAATTTGGTACACACCTAGGCTAGCTGGTATAACTTGCTGCACCTAGGCTACAAACCTGTATAGCATGTTCCTGTACTGAATACTGTAGGTAGTTGTAGCAAAATGGTATTGGTGCATCTAAACATAAAAAGACACGTTAAAATTATTGCATAATAGATAAAAATAGTATACTGGCATAGGACACTTAGCATGAATAGAGCAGGACTGGATATTGCTTTGAGTGAGTCAGCAAGTGAGTAGAGAGTGAAAGTGGAGGCCTGGGACATTACTACACACCACTGTAGACTTTATAAACGCTGTATACTTAGGCTACACTAGATTTAAAACATATTTTTTTTCTTCAGTTATAAATTAACCTTAGGTTCTTGTCGCTTTTTTACTTTGTAATTTTTTATGTTGTTTAAACTGTTAACTCTCTTGCAATAACACTTAGCTTAAACAAACACATTGTACAGCTGTACAAAAATATTTTTTGCTTTATATATTTATAACACTTTTTCTATTTTTTATTTTTATGCATTTTTTTTTTTGTCAAAAACAGAGACACAAACACACATATTAGCCTAAGCCTACACAAGGTGAGAATCATCAGGATCACTGTCTACCACTTCCATAGTTTGTTTCACTGGAAGGTCTTCAGGAGCAAAAACACACAAGGAGCTTTCCTCTCCTATGATAACAATGCATTCTTCTGGAATACTTCTAGAAGGACCTGCCTCAGACTGTTTTCAGTTAACTATTTTTTTAAAATAAATAGATGTATACTCTAAAACAATAAAAAAAGAAAGCAAATAAGACAGTAATATAAGCCAGTTTGTTATCATCATGAAGTATTATTCACTGTACATAATTGTATGTGCTATTCTTTTCTACTCCTGGCAGTGCAGTAGGTCATAGACCAGCATCACCACAAACACAAGAGCAATGTGTTGTCCTACAATGTTACAACAGCTGCAATGTCACTAGGCAATAGGAACTTTTCAGCTTCATTACAATCTCATGGCACCACTGTCACATATGCAGTTCATCGTTGACCAGAAAATCATTATGTGGGGCATAACTGTATTTGAAAAGTAAACTTAATCAGTCTTAGTGAAAGACTGACTGTGAGAGTGATAAAGTTGCTAAGGAAGGCTCTAAACATAGGAGCTTGGAGAATTCTATTATAGTGATTCTATCAACCCCAGTAGGTAATACAAAAATTAATTATTTGTAACTTTAGCCAAGTTTGATTAGTCTGCTAGATATCCAGGTAGAAACACTCTTCCAGTGAGTTTGGACCCTATGAGAAACTGGGGGCTATTAAATGTAAGGTTTTTTGTAGATCATCTCAAGTGGTCTACCATTCTAAAATTGTATTTCCTTTCTTCCTGCCAACTCTTCTTCATCCCAAGTTAACCAAAATCCCTCTGATATCATGCTTTTTATCTGGGAAATTGAGTGATGAAATGTCCAGAACAGAAACTCTGTCACAGCCACCAGTACAAACCTTGTAAGGAATAATCCCATATTAGAAAAAGAAGAAAAACATAACATAATCTTTTCAAACTTGTTTGTAATCAAAATGCATTAATATATTAAATGTCATAAAAATTTATGAAAATAAGATTTTTCAAAATCCTTGTTTAAGCAATTATCTGCTAAATAGATCTAATTTAAGTTATTTTAGACATGTCTTATTCACACAGTTGAAAAACTATGATGTATGGTCTCACACTTTATTTTAAAAACAAATAAAATGTCTTCCATTTAGAGAGGTGTGAATTCAGCACTATAGTTTCCTCTCTTATTTAGTTGCTAAAAATAGTATCTCATCTGTATTTAACTTTGTGTGTTGTCCACTACGATAACCTGTCCTAGATGCCTTTCTGAACAGCTCTTTCTGCAGTGACAAGAAGAAATGATCAAACATGAACAGAATTCTAGGCAGTTTTTCAAAATCATGAGCCTACTTTACACAAATTAGTAAATAATTTGTATAAAACTGATGATGTTCATAAGTCATATCTTAAAATTAGCTGTTGATATTCTTAAGTCATGTCTTAAAATAAATAAAACAATTTATTTTAAAGTTCTGCTGACTCTTAATGAAATTTAAAAAGCAAAATTTCAACCTTATTTAATTCTCTTTTTTTGTGGTTACAACTAAGAATTCTTAGAAGAAACCACTGAAAATCTTAGACAAAATAGAGACGAATAATGACAGTTGCTGGTTTTCACTTAATAACCTCTATTTTTCTCACCTGCATCCTTTCAACATTCATCAGCAAAGTTAACAAAAACATATTTCAAATCCGTTCTCTTTTTTTCATAATTTCCTAACCTGCTATAGTTGAAATATGTCATCCATCACCATGGGCCTTGACTCACTTATCTTCCACTCTTGTCTATCCCTGAAATAGGTTCTCCATTTAGAATAAATTGTTGAACGCTTAGATCAGAATATGGCCCCCATGAACAAAAGCTAAACACCTTACAATGCCGAAGCCCTTCATAATCTTGTGCCTGTTCATGTTACCAACCAGAATTTACTCTCTCCCCTCTAACCTTTGTCCTGTAACCACTCTGGGCTTATTTGATTCCCCAAACATGTCAAGCCTTTTCCCAACTTAGGGTCCTGGCACCAGTTCTGCCTTCTACCTTGAACACTGTTCCTTTTATATTTGCTTAGCTGTCTCCCTTTTGTGTTCCAAATTTCCCACCTTAAACACAGAAGCCTTCTTTATCACCGAGTGTAAAGAAACTACCTCCTGACTCTATCTTACCCACATAGTTGAACTTTCTTCACAGCATCTGTTTCCTATTTCTGGTAGATAGTTCTCTTGTTTGTTTATTTAGCTGTTTAGTGTTCTTCTTCCTCTATGTTATTTCAAAGCCTAGGACTGCCCTGTTCATAAGAGAGATGATCAAAGTGGTGGAGAGCACAGTTAGTAGCATCAAATGGCTAAAGTTTAAAGCCCTGATTATAACTGTGCTATCTCTGGAAAGTTATTACAGTTACTTTGCATCCGTTTTTCACATGTGAAACAACAGTGAAAGCAATGCCTACTTACGTGATAAAGTTCTGTGAATATTAAGTGAGTTAAACAGGGACTGGTACACTTTAAGCATCTGAAAAATGTCATCTATGGTTCATTATTAAGCCTCAACATATGAGACAGGACTTGGTACAAATGAAACTTAATAAGCATTAACAAAATGAAAAAAATAAGATCATATCTCTTATTTATATTAAGGTTTTTTTTCTTTTAGAAATAACTTGTTATTTCCTTTATTTCATTCTTAAGATATAGGTAAATACCTAAATAGGAATTTATTTTAAAATATGTTATCTAACTCCTCATAGATGTGGATAGTAGATTACTCTAGAGATTCACGGGTCTTTCCTATAAATATAACTAGTGATCCTGAACCTTTAGCAGTCTATAGCAAAGTAAAGCAAAAGAGAAGTGAAAAATAATAATAATTTACTAGTTGTTTATTAATTTAACTGCTGTCTCTGTGTAACCTCACAGCTGCAATACAAGGCAGTTTCAACTGTAAACTGTGAAGAATATAAATTATGGCTAATCGAAAGTGCCAGGGAGACCTGAAAAATGACAGAATGCAATTACCCAAATTGGGCATATGCCAGGCTAGTACTGACATGACTTCTCTTAGAAATACTGTGCAGTCCTACATGGCAAAAACAACCAGATTAGTAAAATACAGCTGCTAAAAACAGTTAGTGGCTCGATTTCCCACAGCCTCATCACAGCCCTCTGTTCCCGGGACCAGCTGGTAGGAAAGGAGTTTTGAGAAGATTCATTTTCACAAATGACCACTTATTGGCATAGATTTGACTTTATATTGCCAAAAGCCCAAGAGTTCTTCTGGTTACCTCATCTGGGAAATCCAGTGCGTTTTGGAGGACAGTTTATTTTAGAAACCATGGTTATCAATTTGATTTTAGGTTGGAAACTCTGCTGCTTCCTCAGTCTTGGGGATAGATTAAACATAATCTGGTCTTCCCTTTAGACAAGAAGGTGGAATTTAATATAATAGTTTTCTTTTTATGTATCTTTTATGTATTTTGAGCTTTAATTCATGGTTATATAAAGAATACTTGCAGAGTTTATTTTTTGTACTTTTATTAGGTTTCCTTTCACTCTGAGCTGTGTATATGTGAGTTCAGTCATTTATTGCAAAGATGGAAGAAAAGTGGATTTCTTTCTAATACCTACCTAACTTGTAGTAGTTTTTATTATACCCATTTACCACAGCGGGGAATCGAGTGTTAGAGGGATTAAATACCTTCTACAAGATAACACATCTTGTCCCTGACAAAGCATGGATTCTAGCTTAGGTCCAAGTAAATGCATAGCCATTTCTCTTTCCATGACACGTCACTTTTCTCAAGGACAACTGGATTCAGAATTGTAGAAAAGACTGAAAAACCAAATGAGACATTTAAAGAATATACCACTTGGTAATGGAAAGTGTGATAGAAAGATACCTACGTAGTGAGGACACTCCCCTAATATCCTCCTCTCTTCTTAGAGCCCAAGCAGTTTGTGGCTGAAATTCATGCATACCTGAGAGTGTCCGTACACAGATCAGTGAGCCTAAAGGAAGTCCATGCACATTAGGGGCTGAGTAGCTGGAAGGAGAGGCTTTGCACAAGAATACAACTACACGTAACAAACTAGCCTCCAGGAGGAAGAGCTGCCTCCAGCCTTCTCTGCTACAAACATACCTTTTTAATCTCCATTATAATCCATTCAGCACTGCATGGTATTTGTCAATTATCACTTACCTGATTCTCCTGTTTGACTGAGGTGAGAGGCTGTGCTTCACTCACTTCTGCATCAACTTTAACAGGGCTCAAAGCAGGGCAGCATAGTGTCTAAGAGCACTAGCTTTGGAGACAGACACCTGGGTTCTAATCTCTGCTTCACCACTCACCAGCTGTGTAAACTTAGACAAATTAAGTAATCTCCCTGTGCCTCAGATTTCTTATCACTAAAAGACACTATAATAACACCTGTCTCTGAGCCCCACTGTAAAGATCAAATGCATTATCTGTGCAATGTATAGAACAGTGTAACTGCTGACAAAAGGAACTTAAACATTCCCCTGTCATGGTCATAAAGTTTTAATCGACAGCGTGGCTTTGGTTTGGCCTACATAGCATATAAAAGAAAAAAGATACTGAATTAGAATATATCCAGAAAGGTCACACACTCCACTTTTATGCAATCTCTACTACTCCTTTTTTTCTGACATTCTGTACTCTACAATTTTGTGTCATCTGTCATACCTACAATAATTTGTTATAAGACAGCGATAAAATTGTTGAAGAGGACAAGGACAAGGACTTAATCTATTAGGATGACACAGAGGTTTGATTCAACACTTCTTGGATGCAATTGTTCAAACAACTGTGAATTCATGTCAAAGTTTATTATCCAGACTACAATTTTATGTACACAATTTTTAAAAAGCCAATTCTTTGCTTACATCAAAAGAGTCTTTGTGTGTGGAATAACTACTATCTGTTAATGTTACATGAATATGGATACGAAAATCTACTATCTGCTAATGTTACATGAATATGCATACAAAAAATCTGCAAACTTACTTATCACAGTTAAGAGCGGCTATTATTTGTTATAAAAATTTTCATTCAGAATAGCATTCTACTTTCAGAAATATTTTATAATTAAAAATATATATCTGGCCGGTCGCAGTGGCTCACGCCTGTAATCCCAGCACTTTGGGAGGCCGAGGCGGGCGGATCACGAGGTCAGCGGATCGAGACCATCCTGGCTAACACGGTGAAACCCCATCTCTACTAAAAATGCAAAAAATTAGCCGGGCGTGGTGGTAGGCGCCTGTAGTCCCAGCTATTAGAGAGGCTGAGGCAGGAGAATGGCGTGAACCTGGGAGGCGGAGCTTGCAGTGAGCTGAGATCACACCACCGCACTCCAGCCTGGGCGACTGAGCAAGATTCCGTCTCAAAAAAAAAAATATATATATATATATATACACACACACACACACACACACACACACACACACACATATATCTTTCCATGTAAGTATTTATTTTATTGTTAGCATTATTGACTAAATCATATTTTGTCACATGGTGTTTCATAAATTAACCAGTCTTCTATCAATGTACATTTTGGTTTGTTCCAGTTATTATCATTATTATTTTAAATAATTTTTTAGCAAAGTATTTGTATATAAAGCTTAATGTTCACCCCCAATTGTATCTTTAGGGTAAATTCCTAAAAATATTATTTATAATACAAATCCTCGCAGGGTTTCATGGTTTCCTATACAAATTATAAAATTTCTCTCTAGAAAAATTGTACAAATTTATGCTCTTGACAAGACTGTGTGAGAGACCACATTTTAAGTATTTTCTCCAACCCTGGATATTAGAGCTTTTGCCAAATTCACAAATAAAAACATGGTATTTCGATTTAGCTTTAATTTCCATTTTTTTATAATACAAACAACATTGAATATATCTACAACGTTTTATTAGTTATTTATAAATTTTCTGTTGTGAATCTTCCATTCATATCCTAGTCTAAATTTTCATTTTAAATTCAGGTATTCATGTTTTCTGATTAATCTGCCAGAATATTTTAGATGCTGAGAAAATAATGTTTTCTATCAAATTACAAAGTGTTTGCCATAGGTTATTTATTTTGCAATGTTATTCATTCTTTTTCCTATTTACACAGTAAAAGCAGACTACACTGCATAGTTTCATCTGATTAGTTCAAGTTTACAAAGTCCATTTTGCCTTAATATTGAATGAGTATTCATCTGTTTTCTTAAGTTTTACTACTTAGATTTAAACTCTATTCTCCTAGAATCTTTTGAGGAGTTATGTAAGAATATATTTTTTAGGTTTCATATTTTATTGTACTGCTTGCATAAAAATGAGCTCCACCATTTTTATATTCTATAAGATTATAAGATTAGTTTTGTGTGGGTATGGGTTCTTGACAATATTTTGTCTTTTTTTTATTTCTTCCTTCTCTATTGGTCTGTTTTGGGTTCTCTATCTCTGTTTAAATTAGTCTTCATAATTTATACTTTGGTAGAAAGCTATCTACTTTTAAGAAAATTTGAAATGTATTTATAGAAAATTGAATGTTATTCTCTAATTTTCAAATGTTCTCTGCCATCTCTAATTGTTTTTTTCAGTTAATGCTCTGTATTTTTACTTCTCTGTTTCCCAGAAGTTTGTCCACATCTTCTTTTTCAAGAAAATCAAATATTTAATTTATCTATTATATTTTTATCTTATTTATTGCTGATTTTATTTTAATAAGTCTTAATCTCTTAATGTTAGCCTAGGTTATTATTCCTTTTCCTGAGTCAGATACTTAGCATATTTTCACTATTTGTTAATTAATAATAATATAATAAAAGGTACAATTTTCAAAACTTATTTTCTATGAATTATTTTTTTCTTATCTACTTTCTGTACTTTGCCCAGCTTATTCAAGGAGTTTAGTACACTTTTATCACAAGTACCTGTCTCAAATCTTAGTCTCTACCTTTAATGATATGATTTGAAATTTTTAATCTAGATATTATTACCTTATTTAACTGGTGGAGAACTCCTTTGGAAATGTTTTAAGTTTTACATTTTGTTTTTTTAACACGATTTAAGCAGAAGTTAATTTTTTCTCTCTCTCTTTCTCTTTCTTTCCCCACTGGTTTCACAAGTTCTTTCAAGGCTTTGTAAGCTGTAAATTTCTTATGCATAATAATATGCAACTTCCTCAGCACTGAAAAGACGATGACACACGGAGAGAAGCAGAAAGGAATAGAGACACCTGGAGGAGTTCTGTTCCTGGATTCCAGGTGCTTCTGCATCGCGTGTCCTTGCCCTTTCTGTAAGTGCATTCATCAATAGTCTGAAATTGTGAGAATCAGTAAATGGTATTTTGCTAGTTCAAATAGTGTTTATGACACTTGCAATAAAAAAGTTTGAGAAGTACCATTAACATTTTCTTAATATACACAAACCTTAGAATGCTTTTCAGAAGCCTCACATAAATGCCTTAGCCATATGTAATATCACTACCCAATTTTCTCAAAATTCCAAAGATTGTGCCTTGTCTTGCACATAATTCTGTGGAAAAGAAGTTAACACCAATTCTAGTTGCATTCATTTGGGAAACTATATGTATTTCCTTACATGCCCATTTCTTTCTGGAGGAAGCCTTCTATTTTATTCTTGCCTATGTTTCCTATTGAAGTCATTCTGTATCACCCTTTCAAATAACATTTATTTTTGTATTGACTTTGCTGTAGTAAAAAAAAAAAAAAAGAAATGGTTCCCAGTCTCAGTAACTCACACAAGAAACATTTATATTTTGTTTATGCTGTATGTCACTTACGTTCTCCTTTATATATTTCCTCATTCTGCAATCCAAGCTGTCAGAGCAGCTGATTTTTAGACTATGTCATTCTTGTGGCAGAAAGAAAAGTAAGGGAGATAACAGAAATATGCAATGCGTCTTAGCAATTTCTCTTGGAAGTAAAATACCATGTTCCCTTTGTGGCAGGTCAATTCTCCCTGACAATCACACAGACAAGCCTGCATGACAGTCACACCAACAGGCCTACATAGCACTTCAGTTGCACAGAAAGATTTCCACAGAACTGCTCTAACACTGAGCAAATAGTTAAACCTAGGGAAATCAGTGCCTGGACATCAAAGCTAAAAATGAAACGTATGGTCAGTAGGAGCCTTGCATGGGCTTCTCCCTAACCTGGGAGCAAGCCAAAATAATAGAGACAGTCTTGTATTCCTAGTGCCAGGACCCATCTCGGGTCAACAGAATCTGAGACGAGTCAAGGTAATAGAGGCAGCTGTTTGAACAGATTCACCGCAGAGTCTAAGGCAGCTCTCCAGACCAAGCTGTAAAGGAGATAAGATAGAAACGATCACTCCGGTACCACAGTAGACAGGCTTTGAAGGTCCTGCGGCCTGTTTAATCAGACTTAGCAAGCACTGTTTGCCTCTGATCTTCTAGCTGAAACAAAAGTAGTTACCAATAGACTTAGGTGCATGCTATACTGCACTTAGGCACATAACCCCAACCTATATAAGCACTAAGAATATTGTAACACTTTGAGTTGGTCTGGTGGAATGATCTCCAGCCTTCTCCCTGTATCTGGTTACAGCAATAAATTCCCTTCTTTCCTAGTTTGTCTGCTTCTCCTTGTTGGACCTTGAGAAAACTCAGCTGGATCCAGCTTGGTTCCGGGAACACCTTGGCCCAAGTAATCATTTGACCAGGCCTAAAAACACCAAGTGTGTTCTACATTGCAAGTTACCTTGCAGTGGCAGAAATGTGTGATCTTCTTACAAGGCAAATGGAAGAAACGGTTGTAAACAATAATAAAACTGCTACAATATCATCTATCTTACTGTTGCTTGTCCTCTTGTTTTATCTCCTTCTCTTAGCACATTCATTACTTTGCTCTTTTGTCCTGCATACATGAAAATCTGGTAAATTGTATCCTTTATTTTCCTGATCCAGCATTCTGTGACATTGATTTTACCCTTCCTATTACTAAGGGGGATCTGGTGGTTTTAATTTCCTTGTGGATTGTCTATTTTCTCATCTACTTTCAGACTTACCTAATTTGTTTCCTCTTCATCCTATTCCATTCCTCTTTTATAGTGGCCATATATTCTTATAATCTACTTTTTTTTTTAAGTCACTTAAATTTTTTTGAATCTCCATGTTCTTTTTTCTGTACTTACTCATTGTTAAAAAGAGTGAACTTCGTCCATATTCAATAATTTTCACTCCACAGGTTGTCTTTGTTCTGCATGTTTTATTCTCTAGGTTGATGGCTGAACTCTCTTTATAAATCAGTCAGAAAGAAGGTTGATGTAAACATCCTAATCCTAAATTTCTGTGATGTATTTACCTTTTTTATTATTATTTTTGTTTTTGTTTTCTGAGATGGAATCTCGCTCTGTTGCCCAGGCTGGAGTGCAGTGACACGATTTTGGCTCACTGAAACCTCTGCCTCCTGGGTTCCAGTGATTCTCCTACCTCAGCCTCCCAAGTAGCTGAGACTACAGGCACCCACCACCAAGCCCAGCTAATTTTGGTATTTGTAGTAGAGGTGGAGTTTCATCATGTTGACCAGACTGGTCTGGAGCTCCTGACCTCACATGATCCACCTAC
This sequence comes from Papio anubis, assembly GCF_008728515.1. Taxonomy (NCBI): domain Eukaryota; kingdom Metazoa; phylum Chordata; class Mammalia; order Primates; family Cercopithecidae; genus Papio; species Papio anubis. Next base: position 90,902,182 of record NC_044981.1, on the reverse strand, counting down.
CTTGGCCTCCCAAAGTGCTGGGATTACAGACGTGAGCCACCACACCCAGCCTGTTTTTGTTTCTTATTCTTTTATTCTGGTGATCTGCTCTTTTTGCTCCTAAGATCCAGGGTCCCTATGATTTATCCTCTCTTCCTCCACCCATAGCATCCTGCTTTTGGGGATGACAGCTGAAAGGTTGCACTGTGCCGTCACAAATTCTCATTGATATGTGTTGATCATTTTTTTGTGTGTGTATGTGAATTTGAAATATCTCCTTGGCATTAAGAAGACAATGTGGGAGAAGTAAAAGAGGAGACATTGATGATATCTGTAGGGCAAGGGAAACAGTGTTCCTTTTCACAGATCACTTTCTTATAGGAAGATAATTGGAAGAGAATGCAGAACTTCCACCTATGGCTGTACCCTGCATAAGGATAGACAGCGAGGAACACTGGAAAAATCTAAAACTCAGCCCTTTCCAACAACTAAGTCATGTGCTCTGATTCCGAGCTTCATCAGCTTTCTGGATGTTTACAGAAAGGTGCAATATTTGCTAGCAGAAACCCAGTTTTATCTGTTTATGTACTTTGTATAGACTTCCAACTCTGTATTCTTTTGTGTTTGGCTTTCTTCTCTCAATATTTTTGTCAGCTTCTGCTCATGGCTGTCTCAACTCTCTCTACTGGTAATGTACACATCAATAGACTCCATACATATATGCAGAGAAGTTTCCAGCTACAGGTAACCATAGATATACATTTATTTTCAGATAAGAAAATTTCAGTTACAGAAAACTCAAATAACTTTTGACTGTACTGGTTAGAAAGACAGCTGGGAATTTAAACTCAGAAATCCTAAGTCTCATTTCCCTATTGACTTAAAAAAAAGAAAACAAAAATCTGATTCACCTAACTATTTTGAAAACTTGATAACTAAAGAAAAAGATAATTTACTTAGCCTTTTTCTCTTTACATCATTGAATGTAACTGAGCCTTTGGATTTTGAGTTTGATTCAAAGGAAGCCCCATTACCAGTCTCCCAAAGTCTTCTAATTTCTGAATTGTCCGAAAGAACCCAGGGAAGCAATAAAAATTGTAGCAAGAAAGCCTACCTGTGTGACTTCCTGCTAATACACAGAATATAGTGACTCCAGGCTATACCATTCACTTTGCAGATTTTGAAAAATTATGAAACAATTTGTGAAGAACAAGGAATTTGTCTCTTAATGTATCTGTATATATTGATACAAACATATTTAATAGCATATTTCTGGCCATTTATAGTATTCCATTTGTTTCTCTTAATCTTTTCTTTTAGACTTTATATAAAATTTTAAAATACAAAACAAATCTATTTGATATCCATTCTATAACTTTTCCCCCAGAGGTAAATATCTAATGTAGCCATAAATTTATTCTTTTTGAAAATTGAGACATTGTTTATTTCTGAGCATCCCACATTTCTTCCTTCCTGAATAATTAAAATATTTCTGGTGGTGACTCTGGGATCACATTTGTACACTTCTTCAGTTTCCTACAATATAATTCTTCAGAATCTGGAAACTTGGATTAATGTGAAGTTAACTAGGGACTGCTTCATACCACTTTCACATACTATCTCAGGCAGCAACATCTTCTTTACATTGTTTAACATTTTTTAGTTTGGGGATAATTTTCTTTACTCTAGAAAAGATGCATTGGTTATTCTTCCTTCTATCATTTGTACTAATAATACTATTTTCAAAAAACAATATGTCTGCTTGTTTCTTCTTACTTCTTTACAAGTATCTTTAGAAAGCTATGTATTAATTGTCTTTTACAGAAATAGGGTGGTTTTGTGGCATGAAGAAGACATAGGTGTGAATTGTAATATTGTTGTATTCATTAGTTTCTGCAAGTTTCTTACTTTCTAGAAGCTGTCTTTTCTTCATTCGTATTTCTGAAAAAAAGATAATGTATCACACAAATTTGTAATAAGAACTAAAGGGTCACATAATATAAATACAAAGCTATTATTATTATTATCATTGTTATTATTTGAGACAGATCCTCCCTCTGTCACCCAGGCTGGAGTGCAGTGGCAAAATCTTGGCTTACTGCAACCTACGCCTCCCAGGTTAAAGCGAATCTTGTGCCTCAGCCTCCCGAGTAGCTGGGATTACAGGCACGCACCACCACGCCTGGCTAATTTTTGCATTTTTAGTAGAGACAGGGCTTCGCCATGTTAGCTAGGCTGGTCTTGAACTCCTGACCTCAGGTGATCCACCCGTGTTGGCCACCCAAAATGCTGGCATTACATAAGTGAGCCACGGTGCCCAGTATAAATATAAAGCTTTAGCACAATATTTGACACATAGTATACATAAACATTCTTAATTTCACTAAGAAGTCACAAGTTCAGTTTATACTATACTTTCAGGGAGTAATGATCATGTATCTGGACTGATCATGTCTCTACTCTCTAGGAAGTAGGTGTTGAGCTGGAGTTAGGTGCAAGGAATTTATTGGTGTGGCGGCAGAGCAAAGTGCAGAGGAGACATGCAAAAGAAGCCTTCAGAGCCAGATAAAAAGAAAAAGAAAAGGAAAGTCTCAGACTAAGGTACAGATCTGTCAAAGTCTCTTCTGGCAAAGGGGCTTTGAAGCCAAGTTGATCATTAGAGAAGACCCACAATGGACAGCCTGACTCTGGTACCTCTGCCACGCTTATCATTGGCTGGAGAAGTCCAGAAAGAGCTCAGTCTTGATTCAAAAGTTAGATGTTCGAGTTAGACACCATCAGCCAACTTTACTCATTGCAGCCAAACAGGAAATCTTTCTTAAAGAGAGATCCAAGTGGCACTCCTCATGCTGCCACATTGGGCTGTAGGGCAAAACTACATTGTTCATGAAAACTTGCCTTCCCCACTTACTAACTGGATTTGTAAGAAAGGTATGGAATCTCTCTGTGCTGCAGCTTCCTGGTCTGTAAAACAAGAAAAATAACAGTAGCTACCATAGAGTTGTTGTGAAGGTTAAATTAAATAATGTATATAACCTACTTACAATACTAACTGGAACATAACAGAGACTCAATAAACATTTGCCATTATAACTGGCATATTCTTACATTTTGCCACATCCATAAATTTATTCTTTCCTTCTTATATCCCTTCTTTCATCTTTTGTGTATATCCTGATAAAGCAAATAACATGAACACTGAGCAAATGTACTGTTTTTTTTTTCTCTTTCTCTCATTTCTCATTGTTCACAATTATCAGTCCAGGTAATTAGTATTTCTGTTAATAATCCCCCTTAGTATAGGTAAGAAGAGAGTCTACATGAGATTTTCATGCCATAACCTTGCAGAGTAGATGTATTCGTTCCACAGTACGAATAAAATAAGCTTCTTTGAGGGCAAATCATAAGCACTATATGCTATATCCTTTGCAGATAAAAGGAGCTGTTTTATATCCATCAAAGTTGAAATGGGGTTTAGTTTAGTGGACCAGAAAAATATTACCTGTTTTGACATAAATACAATGGAACAATTCCAAAGAAATCCAATTTTGAACAGCACTGCATGCAGGGATTACAAAGTTTGAGAAGATTTGAGTGTTCTGAATGCTTCTTGTTGTCTAAGGTGCTCTCCTGAGATTAGCCAAGCATATTATGTGAAGATGAACCAGACTTATCTTTGTGCTCTTTCAATTTTCTAACAAATGAAAATTTAGTCATTATCTGTTATATTCACAGAATCACTATCTTTTCCAGTAATCTGAAGTATTTTGGGTATATTATTTTGTAAAATGATAGTACTCCTTTAGAGCAATCCTAGGGTCACTATTATTATTCATACTTAGAAACAAACCATAGGATAAAAGCTATGGCTATAGAAAAGAAATCGAATTTTATTGACTAACTTGACTGATGATGATTTTTTGTTTTTTAAAATTTCATTTTTTTTGTCATGTCATAATGACAGCATGACATATAGAGAAGTAATGAATCTGAGTGCTACCCTCATAATACAGAAATTATAACTTCCTGGTATCATCTGATATTAAATGATATCATAACAATCAGTTATTCACTCAATGAATATTTATTTCATACTGATTTTGTGGCTAGCCTATTTCTAGATATGATGGTATAGAAATGAACAATTCAAATGTGATTCATTCTATAGCTTAAAATTTTTCATTACAATTAAAGTAAGATTCTTGCATTGCCTATGAGGATAAATTAATACTTGAGTCTCTGTCTATGTGTATGAGCTCAAGTCTTACAAGATCCTCTGAGCTTACTCTGCTCCAGGCACACTGTTCTACTGCCCTTCTTTTTGTTTCTTGGACAACATCTTAATCTCCTCTCTTTTGACTCAGACCATTTGCACTAGCTGTTAGGTCTATCTGATACGCCCTTCCCTCAGATATTATGGTTTCTTCTCATCACTCAGATCTCAAGTCAAAGAGTGAACTCACAGATTCTCTGGCCTAAAATAGCTCCTAGCCCCACTCTCCAATTATCATCTATCCCTTAATACTGTTTCACTTCTTATCCAAATTAATTGCTATTGGAAATTATTTATTTTCAAATATTTATTGCCTTTTTCAAATGTTCACAGCTTTTCTGATTTTATGACTACATTTGACAGCCACATCCCACATTTTATTTCCTGCCTCCAGGACCCTACCATGGCTCTGGCTCACCTTTTTCTTAGTTGATTCTATTGTAATGATTTCACCTTTTTCTTAGTTGATTTATAGCACTAAGTACTCTTTGTATTGTAATTATCTTTGCATTTTACTGTTCCCCAGCACTAATATGTAGGCTACTTGAGAATAGAAACCAAACATTGCCATTCACAGATGTAGCTCCTGGAAAAAATATACAGCACACAGTAGCAGTTTCTCAAAAATATTCATTGAACAAATTAACAAATTCACTAATTTTAAAATTTGCACAATATTGACTACTTAATACATGTTATTCTGACTGTTTCACAGAAGTAAAGAAAAAACCACATATGCTTAATCTACCTTCTCCCTTTTTAAATGAGTGTTACACTCCTACTGTAAAACTATCAGTGCCACATACTGTTTTTCAAGTCACTTTTCTGTTCTAGCATATCAAGTGTTCTACTTTTAGAACTGCCTATAGAAAGCAAGTAGGAAGAGATATAAAAGTTTTGTGTACTATCATTTGAAATTTCTATTCTAGTTCACATGATTCTCTTAAATTAATTATAAAGCAAACTTCTGACATTTCATAGAAATGAGTTTATTTACTTAAGTGGATAAGAGGATGAAAGAAGGTTTATAATAATTTTTACATTATTATTTATGTCTCTGACTTATGTGTGCAACCATCTTAATATGTATGCCTTCTGTTAACAAAGAGCAGATTGAATTTCTTCCAACGATGATGTAAAATTACCTCCAACATTGAGTATAGCTCTTCAGTCTTATGAAACCAAATTATTTCTTAATTTCTCAAGGAGAAGATGCATGCTTTTTCCTTATTACACAATATTATATAATTCCTCTGATTCAGAGAGACTTTTTAAAGTTGATATGGTTTGGCTGTGCCCCACCCAAATCTCAGCTTGAATTGTATCTCCCAAAATTCCCATGTGTTATGGGAGGCACCCAGCGGGAGGTAATAGAATCATGAGGGCCAGTCTTTCTCATGCTATTCTTGTGATAATGAGTAAGTCTCATGAGATCTGATGGGTTTATCAGGGACTTCCACTTTTGTTTCTTCCTCATTTTCTCTTGCTGCTGCCATGTAAGAAGTGCCTTTGCCTCCCATCATGATTCTAAGGCCTCCCCAGCCATGTGGAACTGTAAGTTCAATTAAACCTCTTTTTCTTCCCAGTCTCAGATTTGTCTTTATCAGCAGCATGAAGAGAGACTAATACAGGAGTATATTTGGATAAGAATAATAGAATACTTGAAAACATAATTATATGCAGAAGACAAAACAAATCTGTTCTTTCATGATGGTTATTTTCATCAGAATTATATTTCAAAAAAAATTTAAATCTTCAAATACTTATAAGAAAAGTAAAATAAAATAGACCATTAATTAACATAGCTACAACCTATGCCATTTGGGGTAACTTCCCCATATATCACTAGAGTTAGCCAAAATAAAAATATTATTACTTGATTCATTAGCTTAACATCGTACAAAGATATATAATTCAGCCTTTATATTCAAATATTCTTCTTCTTCTATGTGTAGTTAAAATATATATTGATAACATGAATTTCAGAAATAAGATTAAATAACCATTAAACTGGGCTAAGTATTAAGTAAAGGCATTGTATTCTCCAATTACATTAGAACCAGGATCATGATTTTTAAAAAAATATTAAACTAGTTCATCATAACATAAAAGGACACACATTTTTAATTTGGCTTAGGATGTTATTTTTTACAACATATTTTTTACTCAAGAATTATGTGCTCAAGAGCACAGTAAATTTTATGCCCCAGAAAAGATGTGAGTTAGCATTGCTTTTGCTTTCCATTGCTTTTATCAAAGCAGTCCAGGCAAGTTGAACTGAAATTAATGCAAGAGAGAAAAATCAGCATCATTTAATGAAAATTTTCATGCAATGCAGTCTGTGGTGTTCTTTGTAGCAATCTAGGGTGAAATGGGCAGTGTTTTCCATTTTAACTGTTCTTTCAATATTGGCCTTTGATACTACATGAAGAGATGTACTCTAGTGACTGACAACCAGAGTTGCCCAAATATTGGTAGCAACTTGTGTTTATATTTCACAGTGGTAGCACTGTGTGTTTATATGTCAAAAAGTTTTTTACATACTGAGGTAGTCCGAGATTTATGTGCAAATTCCTCCAATTTATGTGCAAAGTCCGAGATTTATGTGCAAATTCCTCCAATACAGAAAATGATGTGCAAACCATAATGTCAATTTGTCATGTGCAATCACTTAACTTGGACAGTGCTATTTTACAAGGAGGATGGACTCAGGGGCATACTGGGAAGAGGAGGGAATGATCTAGAAGAAAAAAAAGGACAGGATGGATATGGCTGTAGAATGCTACAATGAGTAAGAAAGTAAAAAAATCTACATGGGCTAGACTATATCTAAGTCAGAGTCCTACAACAAATATAGGCTCACTTTCTACTTATTGCTTTCCTCATTTTCCTTATATTTATTTGTAATAATCAATCTGTATTTTTTGGGCATCATTTTATTCTTTTAATTTTTTAAAACCAGTACAAGGATTGTTCCAGCAAGAGGCTCTTTGGCTTCCTGACTTCACAAGAGCAAAGACAGTCTTTTAGGGCTGAAAATAATGACTTCTGGGATATCTTACATTGATAATTTCGATATTAAATTAGTTAAAACAAAAAAAATGGCAGAAATGTTAGTTTAGGAGCAAGTGAGAGCATAGAATAAATGAGACAACAGCTCTCTCAACACATGAATGATGCAAGTTGTTAAGAGGACAGGGAGGATGCAGCCAGGCTCCGCTACCACAGTGAAGGCACTTCCCTCCTGTAATGCACCCCAGGAGATATCGTTAGTATATAAGACTTCTAAAGGTTCATAATTATGAGAAGAGTCCTTTTAGAAAACAAAACAAAAACAAATTAACAAACAAAACAATTAGCCACATTATAATTATGATGCTTTTTCTATGCTGTGTCTATATTTTGAAGATATCTCTGTGACATATACATTTGTCCTACGGTGAGCTCTGTTCAGCTGATGTATCAATTCATGGTCTAAAAATTCAAGTCTATTTGATAGGTGAAGTATGATCATAATTAAAGCAGCAAGAGAGATGAAAATTGAGCTTATACTAAAACTGATTATCTTTGCCCTTCTACAACCCCGTGCTCTAGGTTTTCATGTAATTTTCAAATACGTAAGGATATTAAAGTCAGACTATAAAACTAGTAAGTTATGAAGCCAGAAATTTGCATCTATAACTGTGGTTCTCTAAGTTTTTCCCTTTATATTACCTCATGTCTTACTGTTAGAACCAAGTGCTTAGCATTTGGAGGGTACATGGACCCCTTCAAGTAAGTAGTAAAATTGCACTTCGTGGAAAAAATCATGAGCTTTTTACTCCTGAAACTATGCCATGCAATGTAGGAAGTTCATAGTTACCCATACAGTAAGATTAATAATTGGTTCAAAATGAGACCTTCTCATGACGGGTCAAAGTGGAGGTTTTATTTCTGTTTTCTGGAAGCCTTTTTTTTTTTTTTTTTTTTGAGACGGAGTCTTTCTCTGTCGCCAGGCTGGAGTGCAGTGGTATGATCTCAGCTCACTGCAACCTCCACCTCCTAGGTTCAAGCGATTCTCCTGACTCAGCCTCCTGAGTAGCTGGGATTACAGGCACACGCCACAATGTCCAGCTAATTTTTGTATTTTTAGTTGAAACAGGGGTTCACCATGTTTGATCAAGCTGGTCTCGAACTCCTGACCTCATGATCCTCCCAACTCAGCCTCCCAAAGTGCTGGGATTACAGGCGTGAGCCACCACTCCCGGCCAGGAGGTCACAATTTTTTTTTAATTATGCTGCATTCAAAAAAGAAAAAGAAGATTAATAAGACTTATTTTAAGGGACATATTATATTCTAAACTCAAGGTCACCAAGAGAACAGTAAGAGCAATTATTGTGGTCTTTTGTGATTAGAACAGAAATTTAAGTTTAATATACCTTCTCCCTTCAAATACCTGCTTTTTAAAATAATCATTGTCTATTCAGCTAATATGATAATATTTTGCTTTACTACTTGTATTACTGATATTTTAATGTTCTCTTTTTCTGTTGTTTTCCTTTAGAAACACTAATGTCAAAAGTATGATGTGTTTGGAGAATACAATGTATGTGATTGAGAAGCTTTAAAATAACATAATTTAAGACATGCAATGGAACAGCAATTTTCATATTAGTTACAGCTTCGTGTTAATACAATTCTACCCTAGATTTCTGGGTCTAGAATGCTCAACATGTTTGATTCTATGGGCATAATCTCAAATCACCAAAACCTTGGATACTTTCCTATTTTATTTTATTTCAGCCTTTGTTTAAATTCATTAATGTGAATATTGAACCAACTAGGAGAAAAGCACAAATAAACCATCTTTTAAAACATAAAATTCTCTGACTCTGTAAAAATCCACCATGCTATACTTCAGTTTTCAGAAGCTATCACGTACGCTAAAATCAGATTGTTTTGATCTGGGCTACAGTATTTCCACCCTTAAGAAATACAAGAATCTACTTTTCTGCCAAGTAGTGAATCTCCTTTTCTGCCAAGGAGTGATCTCCCTCCCATCTCACGTAGCAGTCGCTGAACTAAGTGTCACGTTAATGTGGGAGTGTACACCTTCTCTTGGAAACAGTAAAAATTACAGAGTTTCCCTGAGCACAGGTGGGGCAGTAGTAAGAACAAGCAGAAAGTGAGGAAATTTGGAAGGCTCATGAGACTCAATGATAAATCATAAAATTACTTTGTAAATTGTAATTATTATTCCCATATTATATTTTCCATTTTGTTGTTGTTATTGCTATTACTACTATCACGGCAACTACAGTTAATATTGAGGTTCCATAGAGCGTGAATCTGAAAAGTCCTATATTTGTTCATGAGAGAATGTGTAATACCATGGATTGATAATAGGTTTTGTGTCTCAGAGATTAATGTTTGAATTAGGCTCCGCATTCAATATCTATGTAATTTGAGGCAAATTATTTTAATTATCTGAGCCTCAAGTTTCTTATTTGTAAAGTGTGAACAAAAATTGTATCTGAGTAATTCCATTTCTGAGCATGATGGAATTACTGGTACCAAATTATTCTTCCTACAAACAACAACAAGAAAACCCCCAAAAAACCTAGATAAATGGAAAACATTTATGAAGCAACTACGTTCAGATGTTAGACAATAGATTGAGCTGGATTATTTGCCCATAAAGAAAGTAGCAAATAGACATATAATTGTGCCAGCTTTCTGCCTGGATGCACATTGCAGAGTAGAAAATAAGGAGAAGAAATACATGTAAGGATGATATTCTTGCTCAGTTAGTGACTCAGCAAGCAGAGATCAGGGAAGCTAAGGTAGCTGAAGCATGCTGGGCAGAATTGGAGGGATCCAACACAGAGAAAGACCACCAGAATATGCCAAGAGGATTATCACTGAGCATTTAATCATAAAGCTGTCACATGTGATAAGACTCTATGAGGCCATGAAAACAATTATCACAGAGGTAGGAAAGCTTCCTTGAAATATTAACAAAAATTCTCACAGCTTCAAGGGGGGTGAGGCTCAGGCTTCTAACCCTAGCAACTCAAGAGGCTGAAGTAGGGGGACTGCTTGAGGCCAGGGATTTTAGACCAGTCAAAGCAGTATGGAAAGACCTCTTCTGTACAGAAAAATTAAAAGATTAGCCAAGTGTGGTGGTTTGCACCTGTATTCCCAGCTACTTGGGAGGTTGAGATGGGAGAATCACTCCTGAGCCAGGAGGATCTCTGGAGCATTTTTGATAATGGAGTCTTTATTAAACTCATTCTTTCAGTTACTACATTCTCGAGTGTTTCCCAGGTCTGAAATAATTCAAAGTGGACATAACAATAAAGGAACTATAGACAACAGCTTTACAAATCTTATAATCTGGGAAGAGATAAATGAGAAACACAATTTCTATTTGTTCATATAACGGGATTTTATGAGATCCAAAAGACATAGAAAATTATAAAACAAGTGAAGGTATGCTAATTTTTTGAGAAAAATTAAGCAAACTGAAATTGGAATAAATCAATGCAGATTTCTTACTGAGTATAACAGTTGAGTAAGACTCTGAAAAATGAAGATGATTTCAACTGGCTACATTCTCGATAGCAGGAACAGCAATGAGAATAAGTGAGAGGTTGGAGAGTAGTTTCATTGAAAAAACAGTAAACAAGTTTAGAGGTAGCACTGGGTAAGGCTAGGCTAGTAGGAGTAAAATGGGTTGTGAAGAAAGGTTAAGGCGAAAGAGTGACAAATCTCGACTAGCATGCTGAATCTGTATCTATCCTATGATAGATGATGGTGAAGGGACATAACGAAATCAGTACTTTAGGGGATGAATCTGGGAGCCATACCAATAGAAACTTGGCATCTAAAGGGAATGGTGGATATTATAGTAAATCAAGTGAGAGATAAACACTATTAGTCATCCATCTATCCATTCATTCACTTGTACAATATTTATTATCTTCTTTATGTCATATATAATGGTCAGCAATAGGAGATAGGCAATTTTTTAAAAAGCAACTAAAAATGGAATTTGGGCTTTCCCAAATTTACTTTCTGCCAGGAAATAATGACATTAACCAAATAATTGCAAGTATGATGAGTTTCATAAATTAAAGAAACAAAGGATTCTCTGGAAGTCACAGTGAGTGAAAGAGATTATGATCCTTATATTCTCCACTTCTCACGATGAACGAGCCTCCTGCTAGACCCCAAAAAAGATAAACAGAAGACAGAGTAAAGAGAAATCATTCTTTAGTACCAGCTGGAATTTGGCCACAATCTCCCATATAACACTATTTTATACTAGATAGCCTTTCTGCAACCTAGACCGTATCCCTTCTCTTCATGAACTTCCTCTTGTTCATTTCTATTTTGCTTTTTAAAGTGTGGTATGAGAGCAAGGGTAAGTTTTACTAAAAAGGAATCAGAGATATTACCTCAAAAAACAAAAAGAGAAAAGAGGGAGTGGGGAAGGAAGAGAGAGACAGAAGGAGGACAAAAGGTGGAGGAAAGAGAATAAACAAAAATAGGACAAAAGGAGGAGGAAAGAGAATAAACAAAAATAGGATAAACACACAAACAAATCCAGAGAGAAAAGGACACATTTTGTAACAGCAAGAGTTTTGAATCATTTTTATGCTCACCACAAAAGCTCTTATTCCTCAGCATCATGGCCTCAAAATATTCTTCACTGTGTCACCCATGGGGCTTTCTTTCCTTGAAAGAGGAATAAAGGGAATTTAAAAACTGTTAGAGATTAAAATTTTCTATTAATAAGTATAACCAGAACTCTAGCAACAGCAACATGGAGAAGGAAGGAAAGGGACTGAGAGATACTATATAGGTGGATAAATTAAAGCCTGGAGTTTCCAGGGTAGAACACAGAACAAGGAATGAGTACAATAGAAAGAATACAAAAAGTATGCAATGACTTGAATGTGTAGAGATGTGTCTAATTTTGCATATGCTGAATTGGAAGTACTGGTATAGTACTGTATCAGGCTGTTCTTCTGTTGTTATAAAGAAATACCTGAGACTGGGTAATTTTTTTTTTAAAGAGGTTTAATTGGCTCACAGTTCTAGAGGGTTTACAGAAAGCATGGCACTGGTATCTGCTTGGCTTCTGAGGAGGCCTCATGAAGGTTGTAATCATGGCAAAGGCAAACGGGGAGCAGGTGTCTCCCATGGTAGAGCAGCAGCAAGAGAGAGTGTGGGGGAGGTGCCATACACTTTTAAATGGCCAGATCTTGTGAGAACTCACTCAATATGGTGAGGACAGCACCAAGACATGAGGGATCCACCCCCATGACCCAAAAACCTCCCACCAGGCCCCATCTCCAACAATGGGGATTACGTCTCAACGTGAGATCTGGAGGGGACAAACATTCCAACTATATCAAGCCCCAAGTTGGAATTGCACAGCTGATAACAGAAAAAATGTGGCATATATTTTATGTGAGCTGTTAGACTTGAATATACGGATTTTAAAGTCATTTGCTTTGAGGTGATTATAGACACCTTGGAAAGTAATCACTGAAGGGGTTGGCATTAGGGGAGTAAAAGAAGGCTTGAAATAAAATTCAGAAGGAAATTTGACAGTCAAATGAATAAAATCTAAGCTGAGCCAGCCAACATAGAGGAAGGGTGATAAGAGAGAAGTGAGGAAGAAAGGCATAATGAAAAATATCTACAGTTATTTATAAACAGAACAAGGAGAAAGAAACTAAAAACATAAAACATACGCTATGAAATTCATAAGCAAAATCCTGTATTAATGTGGTATGGATAGAAGACAGAATGTAAAGGGTTTAGGATTCGGTGAGCGAATGGGAGATGAAGATATATATGTAGTAATTTGAAGGAATGACAAGATTGAAAGCACTAGCTTTTTCTTCTCAAGTGCAAAGATCTAAGCATTCTCAGTTGAAGCAGTGTTGATGATACAAGACAAAATAGATATAGCTGACGGAAAAGATTGTGACAAAGGTTGAAAGGAGTTGGATTAAGAAGGAAAGAGGAAAGGGAGACTTAGCTAGCAGGATTTTTTTTTAAGTGGAGGGAGGAAAAATTGAATAAGCTCTTACCAGTTAGTTTGAGCCTTCATATTAAAATAGGTTGCAGGCCGGGCGCGGTGGCTCAAGCCTGTAATCCCAGCACTTTGGGAGGCCGAGATGGGCGGATCACGAGGTCAGGAGATCGAGACCATCCTGGCTAACACGGTGAAACTCCGTCTCTACTAAAAAATACAAAAAACTAGCCGGGCGAGGTGGCGGGCGCCTGTAGTCCCAGCTACTCGGGAGGCTGAGGCAGGAGAATGGCGTGAACCCGGGAGGCGGAGCTTGCAGTGAGCTGAGATCCGACCACTGCACTCCAGCCTGGGCGACAGAGCGAGACTCCATCTCAAAAAAAAAAAAAAAAAATAGGTTGCAAGGCCATCTTCAAAAAATGAAAAGCAGTGAAGCTCCAGCTTAGTAATAAAGCAAGTGAAGGAGAACAGTAATAATACAGGGAGGATTTAAAAGATGTACGTAAAAGTAATGATGGTGGTAGTAGGTTTAGTAGGAAGGAATGAGTGGGAGGTTGAAAACAGGAAAATTGTATTCAGAGAAGTGTCTGGTGGAATGCTGGAGAAATAACAGAAGAAATAATGTTAACAATGTAGGTTTCAAGGTTTTGGCAAATACAGAAAAATAGTTAAATTTAATTACTTTGGGATAGAAAGGGTTGTAAGATCAGGCAACTGACATTTACAAAAGGAATCACCTATGTATTTACACAGTTTTTTCTGTCTTTTTTAGTGCTCCTGCTCACATAATAAGCCTTATCAGGAGCTAAGCAGTTATTTTAATTCTTTAAAAATGCTTCATCATTGAATTATTTGAATGGTTTTCTTTATAAACTTTTGACGCAAATTTTAATAGGCTGAATATATACAGCCTTAGGAAAGTCAATTTTTTTAAAAAAATTCCTTAATAGCTACTAAAAAAAACTAAAAAAGAAAGATAAGAAAGGATTACAGTTGATATATCTTAAGGCTCAGAAAATGCAAAGCTAACTGAATATATGAAAGGCCTTAACACATGAAAATTGTTGTAATAAAAATAAATTATCTTTGTGAATATGCATTCAGAAGGTGGTAAATAAAGCTATTCACTCATAAAAGCACATTTTAAACTGAGAAAAAATAGAGCCATCACCCAATAAGAAAAAATTGTCTCTTATGTTCCTGTAATATAGACACACTAAATTGTATAAAATCGCAACACTGTCAGCAAGTCTGAAAACTTACTGAGGACATGTTTACACAATTATGGTAGTAGGATCCAGGATCAAAAATTTTGTGGCTTCCTTGTCACCTAGTCTCATTCTATTACAAAATGATGTCACTAAAACAGATAACAGATAAACAGATTTTATCTATGGTTTCCTGGAATCAGAAAAATTGAGTACATAAGTCACATCCACAGGAGAAAAACATACTCAGCAGGGTCACTTACTTACTTCCACTTCAGTTCAGAGGAATAAAGAGTGCACAGATTCTTTACTCTGTATCTGATCGATTTTTCCTCAGAAGCCCTACCCCATTGGGTAGCTGCAAAAAAGAAAACCAAATTTACCTAATTTGATAATCTTATTTTGAGTCAAAAACATTAAGCTATGCTTTAGGTAATTTTATTTCTTTAGATAAAAAGATTTCATTGCAGATTTCTATCCTTCCATTTTGAGAAAGGGCAGTGATTTCTGCAATCCCACATCAGCCAAGGACCTTCACCCTCCTCCTATCCTCCACCCTCAGAAAGGTCCCAGTGTCCATTGTTCCCCTCTTTGTCCCCACATTTTCTTTATCCAGTCCATTATTGTTGGACATCTAGGTTGATTCCATGTCTTTGCTATTGTGAGTAGTGCTGAGATGAACACATGAATGTATGTGTCTTTTTGGTAGAATGATTTATATTCCTTTGGGTGTATACCCAGTGGAATGGAATGGCTGGGTCAAATGGTAGTTCGATTTTAAGTTCTTTCAAAAATTTCCAGACTGCTTTCCACTGTATACCTGAACTAATTTATATTCACACTAGTGGTGTATAAATGTTCCCTTTTCTCTACAACCTCACCAACATCTGCTATCTATAAGGAACTGTTATCTATAAGGAACTTAAACAAACCAACAAAAAAAAAAAGCAAACAATCCCAATAAAAAAAATGGGCAAAGAATATGAGCAGACACTTCTCAAAAGAAGACATATATGCAGCCAATAGACATGAAAAAATGTTCAACATTACTAATCATTAAAGAAATGCAAATCAAAACCATAATAAGATGCCATCTCACACTAGTCATAATAGCTATTATTAAAATGAGCAGTACTTTTATACCATGCTGGCACATTGAATCGAAAGAATTTACCCATGAGTTGGCAGTTTCCATCACACAATTACCAAGGAACTATGCCACTTGCCACAATGTTCTCAAGCTCTAACTTATGAATCTGAATGTTTCTCAAAACTTTCTCCTTAAAATTCGGCTCTCAAATAGAAAGAAGAGAATGGAGCTTTGGATCTGAAACTACCTGATTTAATGTACCTTAAAAGAGGAAGATGTATGACCTAATCATCATAGGTGGATGGAATATCTTCTCTGAAATGTGAAAGAAAAACTACGGCTGGAGTCTATTAGGCTTATTTCTTCATATGCTAAAAAAATTTTGAAAAATAATATGTGGGTAGAAAAGCTTAGATATCTAGATAATTTTTTCAGCAAAATTTTCTTTTGAATATCATTAACTGAATATGGTATTAACTCTTTTATTTCCTTTTCATTCCTGCTGCATCAACTGTTAGTCTAGATGGACAAACCCAAAGGGATGCCTTACTTTTAGTTGACTATCAAGACTAATATGAACACATTACTGGAAAAGAAAAAGGCACATTAATAGATGTTAAGATATTGGTTGCATTACAGTTAAGCAAGAAGGTTTAGAATTAGGATGAAATCAATTTGAACTTGATATTTGTTATTTTGTTCGTTCCCACGCCGAGGTGAAGAAATACTCAAGACTGGGTAATTTATAAAGGTAAGAGGTTTAATTGACTCGCAGTTCAGCATGTCTGGGGAGGCCTGAGGAAACTTACAGTCATGGCAGAAGGGGAAGAAAACACACTATTCTTCACATGGCAGCAGGAGAGAAAAGAAGTGCAGAGCAAAGAGGGAAGCCCCTTATAAAACCATTGATGTCATGAGAACTCACTCACTATCACAAGAACAATACAGGGGAAACCATCCCCTTGATTCAATTATCTCTACCTGGTCTCACCCTTGACATGTGGGGATTATGGGAACTAAAATTCAAGATGAGATTTGAGTAGGGACACATCAAAATCATGTAAGTTATGTACTTATTTATTCTGGAATTTCCACTAGCTTATTTTGAATTAAGAGAATCAGACAAGCAATGGCTCACATGTTATCATTGTCCTGTTATCCATGTATTCTGTAGACCAAATCTGGAACTGACTCCTTCATGTAACATGAGCTACCTTCAAGAGCATGTAACTCTGGGATGGATGATTCACTAACTATGATGAAAAAAATAAAATGTTAGCACTCAATTTTATTGAGTGGTGTGGTAGAATTCTGTTAATGTCTGTGCTCTCGAATTGTCTTCCTTTCTTTTGCTACTCTTCACACATTAGTTTCCTTTAGTCCCTCATGCATATCTGTTTCCTTTCTTTGTCCATCATTTTCACCCTAAATTAGGCACTTATAATTTAAACTAGTCATACATTTTTCTGTCCAGTACTTTTTCTGTATTCGTTATCAAACGTTGTGTAAAAAATTACCCCCAGATTTACTGCTTAAAACAAAAACATTTATTATCACAACACTTCTGTATATCAAGAATTGGGGAGTAGCCCATTGAGTGGTTTTGGCTTAGAGTTACTCATGAGATTGCAATCAAGATTTCAGCCTGGGACCTTGTAACCTGAAGGCTTTGCTGGAGCTGGAAGATCCACTGCCAAGCTCACTCACATGGCCTTTTGCAAGAAGCCTCAGTTCCTCACTGGTTGTTTGTCAGAGGTCTTGATTCCTCACCGTATGAGCTTCTCCATATGTCCCATAAGACATATAGAATGCCCTTACGGCATTGGGAGAAAGATAACATAGAGAAGCTGCATACTTTGTATGACCTAGTCTCAGAATTGTCACTGGTTGTAACTCTCCTTACTGTATTCTATGTGTCAGAGGCAAGTTACTAAGTCCAGCTCATACTTAACAGGCATGGAATTAAGCGACACCTCTTGAAGGGAGTGGTGTCAAAGAATTTGTGGATATATTTGAAAACTATAAGAGCTTTCCACAGGGAACTAGTTCTCCGCTAAAATAATGCAAATTATTTTTATAGTGGTCTCCCAAACCCATGGGTTAGCATGTAATCAGACCAGGTCGATGACTTCCAACTACTGGACAACAATGGTCCATTCCAGAGTCCACCATTAAGATACTCTTCAACCCGAAAGATATATCCAGTCTTATCTTTCGTAATGCTCTTGCTAATATACTATGTTCTCGCCCACCAATACTGACACTTCGATGCACTCTGTGCGCTCCCAAATCCACATATTTGTTTATTAGATTATCTATGCCTGTAATATAGTTCTAAATAATTTTCTTATATTACTACTTCTTGTTAATCTTTGTGTATAAGAATCCTGATCTATCTCTGAGATCTAGCTCAAATATTCCCACCTGTTAAGGTTTTCTGTGTTAAGAATAGTTTGCCCCCCTCCTCCTGTCCCCTCACATGCTCTTAGCCCATCTTTTACTTCAGCCATTGCCATGGCAACCAGCTTCACACAGATAGAACCTGATAGCACCTCCCTTAGCTGCACCAGCTGTCTTATACTTTGTGTCCAAGCTTCTCTGACACAGAACACCTGAAGGAACCAATTTGTTCACTCACTCATGTGCAACCTGGAAGTACGAAGGAGTTAATGCACCAGTGGGCAATGATTGATTAGCGAAAAAAGAGTTCTTATTAAGTTCTGATTTATTTTGTCCCTCAAACCAGCAGTTCTGGGACACAGTATTCATGACTCCACAAGGTCCAGGCAGAATCAAGTCAACTTGCCATCACTAGTGATCGTTTCAAGAATGTACTCTGAAATTGGCTTTCCCTCCTTCCCTGTTTCCCTCTGACTTGTATGGCACTCCTCTTCCCTGATAGTATTTCTGAAAATAAACTACCTGCCTATTAGCAATTGTCTCAGACTTCATTTCAAGATGGATACCTTGACTATGACATTCTCTCTGGTGATCTCAATGGAAAGCAATCACTTCTTCTTTCTTATCTATTACAGTAAGTATTTTAGTTATTTTTTTATGCGTCTTTGTACTTGGCTATAACATTTTTTAAAGTGGAAATTGTGTGCTATTCATTTTGATGACCACGATATTATCACAATGTTTTTCATATTATACATTTTCAATCATTTTCTGGAGGAAGATATATGTTTAAAATTACTTAAAAGTAGATGATATAGCCAATACATACGCATGTTGTCTAAAAATTTGATAAATATTTTTCTTTTGAAATGTGCACAATAAATAGTTGGTCAATGAGACAAATCAAATTCAAATTGTTTAAAACTAAATTCTCAAAAAGGATGCAAACTGTGTCCACCTGGGTTATGGGAAGCATCTTTTCTGGAAAATTGTAGCCATAGATTTATGGAGAACTTTCAGGGATTTTATGAATTTATGAAACCTAAGAATCTTGGGAAGATCATCTGAGCCTGTGTCTATGTGATATCAGGACAAAGAAAATAACTTAGAAAATAATCAATTATAGAAATAAAAAGCATTATCTTAGTCAACCACGTCATTTCCCTTTGTCCTGTCTTATAATGTTCGGCAATAATAATGAATAGTTCCTAGCAAAAATATGCTACTTATCAAGTGGTTAATCAAGTTTCCCAAATCCCCCCAAAATTAATACCTTTCATTTAAAGAATTTGTAAGATATGGTTGCCCCTTTTCTCATTTGATGTTCTTGAAATAAATCTCCCACACATAGTAGCCAAAATAATTTTTAAATATATATCATATCGTGTCATAACCCTGCTTGAAACAAGAGGATGTCCGAATCAGTTTCCCTCTTTACCCTGAATGCACAGCCCAGCATATCTGACATTCACTTGCCACTCCCACCTTTCATAGCATTCTCACTCTGATTACTCCACTAGTCACACAGCCTGACATTCTTTAACACTGAAAATGCTTTTTATTTCCAGGACTTCAACCTGTATCTGAAATACTCTTCTCCTATCTTTTTGCTTGTCTGAGTCAGTATTATTCTTTAAGTAACAGCTCAGTGTTACTTTCTTAAGATAATTCTTCCCTGACCACCATATCTGGTAGAATTATACTCAATAATTTCTTTCATAGCAATTTTTACATTATGACATTATTTATTGTTTTACTACTTATTTGTTTATTATCAGCTTTCCTAGTCTCTGTACTTCCCTCTTCTCCCACAACCAGGCCAGTGAGAACAGGGACCTTGCCTTTTGCCTGCATTGCTATGTCTGTAGTGCTCATCTCATAACAGTAATATTCAATACATTTCTGCTCAATAAACTAACGAGCAACAGTATAGCATGGTAGGGAAAGCATGGGTTTTGAAGTCAGGCTGTCTGGCTTTGAATAATCTCTCCACTGCTCGCTATAGTGATAAAAGACTTGACCTCACTGTGCCTCAGTAAAATGAAAATGATAAAAGGACCAACTTCATAACACTGTGTGAAGATTAAATGCACAGAACCGGTCTAGAACAATAAGCACTCAATAAGCATTAGCAATTATGCAGGATGGATTAAAAGAAAAAAAAGCAAATAAATAAAATAAATGTAAAGAAGATAGCATAGCTTTATTTAATGAGATGAGAGTTGCCTGTATCTCCACCAATCATTTGTAAAATTAGGGACTCTGCTAGGCAAGGCATATAGGCAGGGAGGAAGGAGAGTGGGAGTGGATACTTTTTGCTTATTTCATGTAGAAAGGAACAATTTTAAATTCCTCCTTCAGTACAGCCCCTGAGAAAACTGACTCTGATCACATGATCATTTAGAAATGGCTAAGAAAAAAACTTTTAGGGGGTAGGGGTTAATGTTCTTGGAGCATCACATCATAATGACATGGGGGATTGCTCAGGAAAAAGGAGCAAGGTGGGAGATGCTAGCATTTCCTAAGCTTAACTCATGAAAAGATTGGATGGTTTTCCAAAAGATGCTTCTTACAGGAAAAAAATGAAACCAGAACCAACTCATTATGCTAAGTTTAAGGTTTGTTTTCATTTTTCCAGAGTCTTGAAATTAAGATTGGATAGTGAGGTTAAAATCAGTAATAGAAAACAAGATTCTATATTTTATACATCTGAGTTATAGTGTATAAATTTTGAAATTCTAAATGCACACTGTATTAGTCAATGGTCAATGTGTGTGTGTGTGTGTGTGTGTGTGTGTGTGTGTGTGTGTGTGTGTGTTTGGAGAGAGAGAGAGAGTTTATGAAAATCGGCTTATGCAACTATGGAGGTCAAGAAGTCCCATTAGCTGCCATCTGTAAGCTGAAGGACCAGGAAAGCCCATCGTGTAATTCACTCTAAGTCCTAAGGCCTGATAACCAGGGGAGATGATGTCATAGCTCCCAGTCTGAGTCAGAAGGCCTGAGAACTTGGAAAGTGGGGAGGGAGAAAAGGTGGTGGTGGGGACCATTGGTGTAAGCCTCAGCATATAAAGACTGGCAAGAATCAGGAACTCCTATGTTTGAGGGCAGGAAAAGATAGATATACCAGCTCCAAAAGAGAAAGAATTTGTCCTTCTTCCTACTTTTTGGCCTTTGTGGGTCCTCAACAGATTGATGGTGCCCATTCACAGTGGTGAGGGTGAATCTCTTTACGCAGTCTACTAATTCAAATTCTATTCCCTTCCAGAGACACCCTCATAGGCACTCCCAGAAATAATGTTTTATTAGTTTAGTCAAGTTGACACATAAAACTAATCATCTCAAACATGCAAACACACTCATTTACAACAGTACTTAACAGTGTTTAAAGAAATACTGCAAAGGAAATGGACCAATCATGTCATGTCAGACACTAACTAAGAGATTTGCAGGATTGCAAAGATAGTACAGATACTTCATAGAGCCCACACTCCATATTAACAGCGTAACTTTGTTACAATTGATATGTTCAGATTTTGCTTTACTTTTTTTTTTTGGTGAATTCTGAGTTTCCTCATTGCATTTAGGTGTCATGTCTTTTTAGCCTCCTCTTGACTGTGACAGTTTTTCAGATTTTTCTTGGTTTTGATGACCTTAACAGTCTGAAGAATACTGGTCAGGTATTTTGTAGAATGTCCACATTAAATATTTATCTTATGTTTTTCTCATGATTATATTAAGGTTTTGGATTTTGGGGTGGAAGTGCCATTCTCATCACATCATATCAAGAATACATATTATCATCAACATTACTCATCACTATTAATGTCCTTCTGCACCTGCCTAAAGGAATGATTGTGAGGTTTCTGCATCATAAATTTACCTCTTTTTTTCCTCCTTTTCAATACAGTAATCTACAGAATAAAGTCACGGTCTGTAACCCACACTTAAGGATTAGGGAGTACCTACGTGAGTGCAGAATATTTGCATAAGTTACTTGAAATTCCTCTGTAAGGGGATTTGTCTATTTTCCTCCATTTACTTACTTTTTAAATTATTTATTTATATAAATTTGAATTATATTATAATTTGGATTGAATTCAATATTACTTTTTTTAAAGAATTCAAATTATTCAAGCTTTGCTCAGTGGGAACTATTTCAGCTAGTTCCTGTGTCCCTTTAACACACCCACCATTATTTCTTGGAAAGCACTTTTTGTCTTTCTGGCACTACAAGATGCTCTAGGATCATCTTGTACAAGTCCTGCCCCAGGCCTAGATAGTTATTTATTTCTTCAAAAAGCAGATGGTTCCCTCTGTTGAAGAGTTGTATTAGAAACCAAATCTGGACAGTAGGTGTGATCATTGCTACTAGGCTATCATGATTTTAGGTTCTTGAAGCTTTTAGACAAGAAAATATGTGTGTGTTTGTACTAGCCAATATATTTACAGGTATACATTAATATTTCTATATGTCACTACTTGTGTCTATATTAAGTTAAATATGAATTCACAGAGATGTCTCCAACTCCAATTATTAGGTAGATACTTTTAGATTCCTCCTCTTGCTTATCTGTTATCTCCCACCCCAACAATGAGAAATCTAGCTCTCATTATATGCCATTCATTAATTCAGTCATTGAATTTCGGTATACATGTAAAGCATTACAATAATTCTTAACCTAATCTACCATATGAAATAACTTTCTTAACTAGAGTACAGTGTTGATGTGCAGCTTCTTTGCTTTTAGTCTTCCTACACTCATTTCCAAAATTGCTTAAGTCAGCAACTTTTCACCCCACCCTCTTCAGTAAAGTTATTTCATGTATTAGTAATAGTTAGATTATTTTGTTACCTCCTTCATTATATCTTGTAATCTTTTCATTAGGTTGGTGCAGAAGTCATTACATTTTTTGTCATTACTTTTAATTTATTTTTAAAATTTGCATAGGTAAAGGCTTAATCTGTGCTATAAAATTCTGTTGGGTGAAACAAGTGCATAGTTTCACATATCCATCATTACAGTATAAAATGGTATAGCTTCACCTCCCTAAACATTTTCATCCCCTGTTCTTCAAAGATTCATCTCTCTTCCACCACCATCCAACTCCTGGTAACCACTAATCTTATTGTTTATATTGTTTTGTCCTGTGCAGAATGTCATATAATTTGAATAATACAGTATGTTGCTTTTTTAGACAGGTCTCTTTCACTTAGTAATATGTATTTAAGACCCATCTATGTCTTTGTGTGGCTTAATAGCTTATGCCCTTTTTAGTTGATTAGTGTTCCATTGTAACAATATAAAATAGTTTGTTTATCCATTTGCCTATTGAAGCAACATCTGGGTTGTTTCCAGTTTTGAGTGGTTAGGAATAAGGTTGCTATAGATATTTGTGTCCAGGTATTTGTGTGGATATACATTTTCAAATCACTTAGGTAAACTTAAAGCAATCTGATTGCTGAATTGCATGTTAAAATTATGTTCAGCTTTGTGGAAAACTGCAAATTTTGCAACTTGGCTACACGATGTTGCATTCCCACCAGTTATTCATGAGAATTCCTATTGCTATACATTCCCTCCATCATTTTGAATTGTCACTTTTTAAAGTTTTAGCTATTCTAATGGCATATATGATATTTCATTGTTGTTTTAATTTGGGTTTCCCTAATCTTGATGTTAATTTGGATTTTTCTAAAAATATTGAGCATCTTTTCATATATTTTCTATCTGTATACATTTTTGATAAGATGTCTGTTCAGACTTTTTGCCCATAACTTAATTAACTTATATTTTAGCTTTAAGAGTTATTTGAAAATTTAGCTCTAAGTCTCTTTTATCATGTACATGTTTTGCAAATATTTTATCCTAGTCTATGTCCTCATCTTTAATTCTGTCAACAGTGTATTTCACAAAGAACTTTTAAACTTTTAATCAAGTCCAACACATCAATTTTTTAATTTTATGATTCATTATTTTCATGTTACAGCTGAAAATGAACCATCAAACCTACGGTCACATAGATTTTCTTATATATTTTCTTTTATAACTTTATAATTTTTATTTTGTATTTAGAATATACTTTTTATGTCAGTTATACATCAATACAATTTTTGTTTGGTTGTTTTCTGGGGGATTTTTGTTGTTTTTGTCACGATGAGTCTTATTTTTCAAGACATTTTTACCAAGTGCATAACTCCTAAGGATTGAACCGGATTAAAGACAGGTTGTCCTCTGCTCCAAGCTAGGCTGAACTGAGCAAGATCAAAACTCTGGTAACATTTTTTTCTCCTTCCCATATTCTGGTAACTGCCAGTACCAAACCTCATTGTGGTGTAATCAGCCCTGGAGTATCAGTCTGTTAAGTCTGCCTCAGGATGCCGATATCGCTGGTAAACTTGAGGACCCCTGAAATTTTAGGTTTGTTTTTTGAGACTATCATGGTGAGGAAGGGCAGAAAGTACAGATTGGTTTGTACATGGCATACTTTCAAACTCTTAGGTCCATAATGCTTGAAGCATAATACTGTACATGGGTTTTTATGCTGAATTTTATCTCTTTTGTAAGGTAACGTGAATTGATTATGTAAACTAAAGTTCTTCTGTTCTTGTGCAAATCTTACTTAAATAATTGATAACCAGGAAACCAGATTCATAGACTCCTTGGAAACTACAACACGGTTATCAGAAATGCAGGCAGTTGGGCATAGCTGACATTTGAAAAGCCAGATTTATTATACAGCCAATTTTTATGTTGAAGTACTCTCCCTTGGGTTGAAAATCAGATTTTGTTAATTAAAATCCCATTTATCTAAATTGTATTAGGTTTCCTACAAATCTGAAATGTCAAAATCTGCAAGCAATACTGACAAAGCCGAGTCTGCATAGGATTTGGTGAGTTATAATTTTCAGATATACCCTTGGCCTAGATCTCCCTATGAGGAAAATAAGCATATAATAAAAGACAAAATAAAGTCCAACATTACACTCTGAGAAGACACACAATTTAGAGGCAAGTGGATATCACCATATTGATAAATCCTTATCCTGAACTATTTTGCAGTGGATATTTGAAAGCAGTAAAATGTTACGATAAATGAAAGTTCTGACACCAGATTTATGGGTTTCTATCTCAGCTCC
This sequence comes from Papio anubis, assembly GCF_008728515.1. Taxonomy (NCBI): domain Eukaryota; kingdom Metazoa; phylum Chordata; class Mammalia; order Primates; family Cercopithecidae; genus Papio; species Papio anubis. The sequence goes on along the minus strand of NC_044981.1, from coordinate 90,877,065 downwards.
AAAAGTGACTGGATCATTGATGTTGTGTTCGTTACTTAATCTCTCTGTGCCCCATTATCTTAACTAATATGTAGCCATAATGGGTTCGACTGCTGCCTCTGCTCACAGGAAAATACCTCACTAGTGTAGTTTAGTGCTAATTTGGTAGGAATGTGGTTCTTCCTTCACCCTTATTTTCATCAGGATGTCCAAATTCCCTCCAGGTCTCTTCAGGGGAAGCTTACAAGTGTCCAGGACTCTTGAAAATCCGGTGTTCACTGTTGATACTAATGCAGGATTTTTTGCTCCTTAGCTCAGCTAAAATCTGGGTTCTTGTCTCATGATCAGAAAAAATTAGGCAAGTGGACACATGGAAAGGTGATGAGAGCAGAATTTATTACAAGAAAACTCTTAACAAAAAATGAGGCTGTCTTGCCAACAGGTTCCCACCTCACAGACTGAATACCAGACCACCACATATGAGCTGAAGAGACCCAGCTCCTACTCCTGCATAAGGTGTGAATTCCTGGTGACTCCACTCCATTCTTCCAGTGTGCATGCAGGCCATAAGTCTGAGCCACTCCACATTGATTTATTTCTCTCATTGTGCATGGTGTGAAGGGATGGAATTTTTCACCGTGGTCATGTTTAGGCAAGCCCCCTGTGCCAGTTCCGTTATCAGCCTCTATCATCTATCAGTAGGTTGGAAGACAGGGGTCCACAATTCACCACAGTTTTATCTTGGGGGTTGCCCAAATCATTCAGTCATTCCTGTTTATTTGTCACATTTCTTTTTCTTCCTCACTTCCACAGATCAGTTTTATTTAAGGAAAAATCTGTGTATTCAAAGAAAACCATCTTCTTCAGTTTAGACTGGCAGTTTCTTTCAAACTTTTTTTAAATTTTCTGTAAGATGGAGGGAGGAAAATTGGCCTTTGGGTGTGAACCCAAACATGTCTGAGACAGATCTCAATCAACTGGGAAAGTTTATTTTGCCAAGGTTAAGAATACACCTGTGACATGGCCTCAGGAAGTCTTGATGACATGTGCCCAAAGTGGTCAGGGCACAGTTGGGTTTTACACATTTTAGGGAGGCATGAGACATCAATCAGTATATGTAAGATATATGTTGGTCTGTTCTGGAAAGGCAGGACAACTCAAAGCAAGGTAGGAGGCTTCCAGTTCATAGGTAGATGAGAGATAAATGGTTGCATTCTTTTGAGTCTCTGATTAGCCTTTAACTGAATATACAATTTACATGTGAGAGAAGGGTCGAGGCATGGTCATATATGCCTTAGTCTGGCTTAGTGAAACAATAGGCTAAAGGAAGTAATCAGATATGCATTTGCCTCAGTTGAACAGAGGGATGAGTTTGAGTTCTGTCAGTCCTTTTTCCACAAGGAATTTCCTTGTGGGAAAATTGTGAGGGAGGTATGTAACTTTCCTTTATCTTTCTAGCTATCTTATTTTGGAATAAAATGGGAGGCAGGTTTGCCTGACTCAGTTCCCAACTTGAATTTTTCCTTTGTATTAGTGCTTTTGGGGTCCCTAGATTTATTTTTATTTCACATTTCCCACCTTTTCTTTTGAAAATCTTTCAGAGAAACCATTTTAGGTGAAAATGAGTCTCTGGTCTCGGTTTTTTTCTGATATCTCATGCATAGAATTGTTTATCCCTAAATGGGCATATCTCATGTTATTAGGGAAGCTCATTTTTAGTAGGTTGTAAAGTCTCATATTCTGAAAAGAAACAATAGGAGGAGTAAGAGAGAAAAACAACAAACAAACAAACCAAAAGTAAAGAACAATTATAGAAAATAGATATAGGCCATATTATTCTGAAGTGCGTACATCAGTAGGTAGGTGTAAAGATGGTTTATGAATGTAAATAGGTTGCTATTATTTTCTTTTTTTTCCTAATAAAACTATTATTTTAAGTTCAGGCATACATGTGCAGGACAGGAAGGTTTGTTGCATAGGTAAACATGTGTCGTAGTGATTTGCTGCAAGAATCATTACATTACTCAGGTATTAAGCCCAGCATTCATTTGCTGTCTTTCCTGATGCTCTCCCTTCCCCACCCCACCAACAGACTTCAGTGTGTGTAGTTCCCCCACTTGTGTTCATGTGTTCTCATCATTCAGCTGCCACTTATAAGAGAGAACATGTGGTGTTTGGTTTTCTGTTCCTGCATCAGTCTGCTGAGGATAATAACTTCCAGTTTCATCCATGTCCCTGCAAAGGATATGATCTCACTCATTTTTATGGCTGCATACTACTCCATAGTGTATATGTACCATATTTTATTTGTATCATTGATGGGCATTTAGGTTGAATCCATGTCTTTGCTATTGTGAATAGTGCTGTAATGAACTCACGTGTGTATGTAACTTTATTGTAGAATGATTTATATTCCTTTGGGTCTCCAAAGGAATATAAATTCCAATCTCATACCTAGAAATGAGATTGCTGGTCAAATGGTATTTATGCCTCTAGATCTTTGAGGAATTTCTACAATGTCTTCCACAATCGTTGAACTAATTTACACTCTCACCAACAGTGTAAAAGTGTTCATTTTTCTATGCAACCTCATCAGCATCTGTTATTTCTAGACCTTTTAATAATAGCCATACTGACTGGCATGAGATGGTATTTCATTGTGGTTTTTATTTGTATTTATCTAGCAGTCAGTGATATTGATGTTGAGCTCTTTCATATTTTTTTGGCCACATGTATGCCTTCTTTTGAGAAGTGTCTGTTCATGTACTTTGCTCACTTTTTAATGGGGTTCTTTGTTTTTTCTTCTAAATTTGTTTCTTTGTAGATGCTGAATATTAGACCTTTGTTAGAAGAATAGATTGTGAAAATATTCTCCCATGATGTAGGTTGTCTGTTCTATCTAATGATAGTTCCTTTTGCTGTGCCAAAGCTGTTTAGTTTAGCTAGATCCCATTTTGCAACTTTTGCTTCTGTTGCAATTGTTTTCAGTGTTTTCATCATGAAATCTTCACCTGTGCCTATGTCCTGAATGGTGTTGCCTAGATTTTCTTCTAAGGTTTTACAGTTTTAGGTTTTACAGTTAAGTCTTTAATCCATCTTGAGTTAATTTTTGTAATGGTATAAGGAAGGGGTCCAGTTTCAATTTTCTGCATATGGTTAGCCAGTTCTCCCAGCACCATTTATTAAATAAGGAATACTTTCCCCAATGCTTGCTTTTGTCAGTATAGACATATATCAGCACTGACATATACCTATAATCAGATGGTTATAGGTGTATGTTCTTATTTCTGAGTTCTCTATTTTGTTCCACTGATCTATGTGTCTGCTCTTGTACCGGTACCATGCTGTTTTGATTGTTGTAGCCTTGCAGTATGGTGCATGAAGTCAGGTGCATGATGCCTCCAGCTTTGAACTTCTTGCTAACGATTGTCTTGGATATTTGGGCTCATTTTTAGTTCCATATGAATTTTAAAATAGTTTTTTTCTGATTCTGTGAAGAATATCAATGGTAGTTTAATGGGAATAACATTGAATCTATAAATTACTTTGAGCAGTATGGCCATTTTTATGATATTGATTTTTCCTATCCATTAGCATGGAATGTTTTTCCATTTGTTTCTGTCCTCTCTGATATCCTTGAGCAGTAGGTTGTAGTTGTCCTTGAAGAGATCTTTCACTTCTTTTTTTAGCTGTATTCCTAGGCATTTTATTCTTTCTGTAGCAACTGTGAATGGGAGTTCATTCATGATTTGGCTCTCTTCTTGCCTATTATTGGTTGAAGGAATGCTAGTGATTTTTGCACATTGATTTAGTATCCTGAGACTTTGCTGAAGTTGCTTATCAGCTTAAGAAGCTTTCGGGCTGAGACAATGGGGTTTTCTAAATATAGGATTATGTCATCTGCAAACAAAGATAATCTGACTTTCTATCTTCCTATTTGTATAACTTTATTTTTTTTTTCTCCTGCCTTATTGTCCGGGCAAGAACTTCCAATACTATATTCAGTAGGAGTGGTGACAGAGCGCATCCTTGTATGAGTTTTCAAGGGAAATTCTTCGAGTTTTTGCTTATTCAGCGTGATATTGGCTGTGGTTTTGTCATATATAGCTCTTATTATTTTGAGTTATGTTCCTTCAATACCTAGCTTATAAATAGTTTTTAACATAAAGGGATGTTGAATTTTATCAAAGTACTTTTCTGTGTCTATTGAGATAAACACGTGGTTTTTGTCTTTCTGTTTATGTGCTGTATTACATTCATTTATTTGCATATGTTGAACCACACTTGCATCCCAGGGATGAAGCCAACTTGATTATGGTGCATAAGCTTTTTAGTGTGCTGCTAGACTCAGTTTGCCAGTATTTTATTGATTTTGCCATCAATGTTCATCAAGAATACTGGCCTGAAGTTTTCTTTTTTGTTGTTGTATGTCTGCCAGGTTTTGGTATCAGGATGATGCTGGCCTCATAGGATGAGTTAGGGAGTATTCATTCCTTTGCGTTTTCTTTTCTTTTCTTTTTTGGTGGGGGGGCGGGAATAGTTTCAGTAGGAATGGCACCAGCCCGTCTTTGTGCCTCTGGTAGAATTCAGCTGTGAATCTGTCTAGTCATTGGCTTCTTTTGGTTGGTAGGCTAGTTATTACTGCCTCAATTTTAGAACTTATTATTGGCCTGTTCAGGACTGAATTTCTTCCTAGTTCTGTATAGAGAGAGTGTATGTGTCCAGAATTTTATCGATTTCATCTAAATTCTCTAGTTATGTGCACAGAGGTGTTTATAGTATTCTCTAATGGTTGTTTGTATTTCTGTGGGGTCAGTGGTGATATCCTGCTTATCATTTCTGATTATGTTTGTTTGATTCTTCTCTCTTTTCTTCTTTATTAGTCTAGCTAGTGGTCTATTTTATTAACTTTTTCAAAATACATTGTTTGGATTCATTTATCTTTTGAAGGGTTTTTCATATCTCTATCCCCTTCAGTTCAGCTCTAATCTTGATTATTTCTTGTCTTCTCCAAGCTTTGGGGCTTGTTTGCTATTATTTCTCTAGTTCTTTATGATGTTAGTATGTTAACTTGAGATCTTCCTACTTTTTGATGTGGGCATTTAGTGCCACAAATTTCCCTCTTAACACTGCTTTATTTAACTGTGTTTCAGAGATTCTGGCATTTTGTCTTTTTGTTCTCTTTAGTTTCAAAGAACTTCTTGACTTTTGACTTAATTTCATTATTTACCAGAGTCATTCATGAGCAGGTTATTCAATTTTCATGTAGCTGTGTGGTTATGAATGAATTTCTTAATCTTAAGTTGCAATATGATTGCTCTGTGATCTGAGAGATTGCTATGATTTCAGCTCTTTCACATTTGCTGAGGAGTACTTTCTGATTATGAAATCAATTTAGAGTAAGTGTTGTGTGGCAACGAGAAGAATGTGTATTATGTTGTTTTGGGATGAAGAGTTCTGTAGATACCTATCAGGCCCACTTGATCTAGAGCTGAGTTCAGTTCCTGAGTATTTTTGTTAATTTTCTGTGTAGACGCTCTGTCTAATATTGTCAGTGGGGTGTTAAAGCTTCCCACTATTATTGTGTGGGAGTCTAAGTCTCCTTGTATGTCTTTAAGAACTTGCCTTATGAATCTGATTTCTCCAGGTTGTATTGCAGTGGTATATATATTGGCTCACTACGACCTTCACCCCCTAGGTTCAAGCAATTCTCCTGCCTCAACCTCCCTACTAGCTGGGATTACAAGCATACACCACCCCACCCAGCGAATTTCTGTATTTTTAGTAGAGATAGGGTTTTGCCCTGTTGGTCAGGCTGGTCTCGAACTCCACCTCAAGTGATCCACCCACCTCGGCCTACCAAAGTACTGGGATTACAGGTGTGAGCTACTGCATTCAGCATCTTCTGTGTCTTCTTTGATCTTTGTTGGTTTAAAGTCTATTTTGTCAGAAACTAGGATTGCAACCCCTGTTTTTCTGTTTGTTTGTTTGTTTTCCAATTGCTTGGCAAATTTTTCTACATCCCTTTATTTTGAGCCTATGTGTGTCTTTTCATGTGAGTAGGGTCTCTTGAAGATAGCATACTGATGGGCTTTGGTTCTTTATCCAGTTTGCCATACTGTGTCTTTTAATTGGGGCATTTAGCCCATTTAAATTTAAGATCAGTAGTTTTATGGGTGAATTTGATCCTGCCAACAGGATGCTAGCTTGTTATTTTGCAGATTTATTTATGTAGTTGCTTCATAGTGTCACTGGTCTTCACACTTCAGTGTTTTTGTAGTGGCTGGTAATGATATTTCTTTTCCATATTTAGTGCTTCCTTTAGGAGTGCTTGCTAGGTAGGCCTGGTGGTGATGAATTCCCCAGGCTTTGCTTGTCTGAAAAGGATCTTATTTCTCCTTTGCTTACAATGCTCAGCTCAGCTGGATATATGAAATGTGGGGTTGGAAATTCTTTTTTTTTAAGAATGTTGAATATTAGTCCCCAATCTCTTCTGTCTTGCAGGATTTCTGCTGAGAGGTCCACTGGTTATTCTGATGGGATTCCCTTTGTAAGTGATCTGGCCTTTCTCTCTGGCTGTACTTAACATTTTTTGTTTTATTTCCACCTTGGATAATCTCATGATTATGTGTATAGGGGTTGATCTTCTCAGAATATCTTACTGGGCTTCTCTGCACTTCCTAAATTTGAATGTTGGCTTCTCTTGCTAGGTTGAGGAAGTTCTCCTGGATGATATCCTGAAGTATGTTTTCCAACTTGGTTCCATTCTCCCTGTCTCTTTCAGGTATCCCAATCAATGGTAGGTTTGGTCACTTTACACATCCCATATATCTCATAGGTTTGTTCATTCCTTTTTATTCTTTTTTTCTCTATTATTTTCTGCCTGTCTTATTCCAGAATGATAGTCTTCAAGCTCTGGTATTCTTTCCTCTACTTGGTCTATTCTGCTATTGATACTTGTTATTGCATCATGAAGTTCTCATGTTGTGTTTTTAGCTCCATCAGGTCGGCTATGTTCTTCTCTAAGCTGACTATTCTGGCTATCAGCTCCTGTATTATTTTATCATGATTCTTAGCTTTTATGCATTGGGTTACAACATGCTCCTTTGGCTCAGTGAATTTCATTATTAGCCACCTTCTGAAACCTACTTCTGTCAATTCAGCCATCTTAGCCTCAGCCCAGTTCTTTGCCCTTGCTGGACAGGTGTTACAGTCATTTGGTAGAGAATAGGTACTCCGGCATTTTTGTGTTGATTCTTTCTCATCTTTGTGGACTAACTCACCTTTGATCTTTGAGGTTGCTGACCTTCAAATGGGGTTTTGTGGGTCTTTTTGGTTGATGTTGTTGTTGGTGTTTTCTGTTTGTTTTTCCTTTTTTTAGAATCAGGCCACTCTTTCATAGCACTGCTGAAGTTTGTTGGGTGTTTACTCCAGATCCTAGGTGTCTCATTTATTCCCATACCTGGAGGTATCACCAATGAAGGCTGTGAAATGGCACAGATGGCACCCTGCTCCTTCCTCTGGAAACTGCATTCCAGGGGGTACTGACCTATTGTCAACCGAATGCATCTGTAGTAGGTGACTAGAGACCCCTGTTGTGAGGTCTCATCCATTCCGGAGGAACAGAATCCGGAACCCACTTAAAGAAGTAGTCTGGCTGCTTTTTGGTACATCAGGTGTGCTGCACTGGGGAGAGGGAGAACCCTTCCTTCTCTGGACCATTTGGATTCTCTAAAGCTGGCAGGAATGGCTGAGTCAATACAACTGCACAGATGGCAGCTGCCCCTTCCCATGGGAGCTCCATTCCAGGTAGAGTTCAGAGCTCTGTTCATATAACCCTGGATAGAGTGGCTGAAGTCCCCACAGGGAGGTCCCGCCCAGAGAGAAGGAATGAATCAGGATCCTGCTTTAAAAAGCAGTCTGGCCACAATCTGGCAAAACAATTGTGCTGCACTGTGGGTGATGCTTCCTTGTCTGGACCATTTGGATTCTCCAAATCTGGTGGGCTGGAATGGCCAAGTTGACAAAACCACAGAGATTGTGGTGAACTCTCCCCCCAGAAACTCAGTCCTTTCTTAGGCAGACTCCAGCCTGTTGCCATTGGCTGACTAGAATTCCAAACCATTAAGTCTTAACTTATGAGGTGCCATGGAAGTGGGGCCCACAGAACAATGCTGCCTGGTTCCCTGGATTCAGTCCCCTTCCTAGGGATACGTAGACAGATTTCCTGCCCTTGTCAGGAATCTCAAGGTGGAGTATATAAAACTCCTAGGTCTCTGTGTGTGCCTGAGTGACTACTCTGCTGAAACTCCACATAGCTCTGTTTATCAGACCTAAGGCCTCGGTGGCATGAGGTCATAAGGGGATCTCCTGATCCACAGGTTGCAAAGATCCATGGGAGAACCCCTGGCTTCCTGAGCAGAGCCGCATAATCACTCACCACTTCCCTTGGATGAGGGTGGGGAGTTGACTCTGACTCTGTGCCACCCCCAGGTGGGCCATCACCCCACCATGCTTTTCTTCATTCACCATAGGTCAACTGGTTTGCCTAGTGAGTCCCAATGCAAGAACCTGAAACCACACAATTCTTTCCCAAACCATCTAGCTCCAGAGTCTGGACTCATAACCACTTCACCATGCTCCATCCACTGGATATACTCTTTTGCCTAAATAATTGTTTTCCTGAGCTGCTGTCCACAATGTCTCCAGTGTCTGCCAGAAGGTCACCAAAGTTGCTACTATTTTCTTCAGAAGTTTGTCTAGCTTCAGTTCACAGGGTTTTAAAAAAGCACATCTTAATTTGTAGTGATTTCAAATAAGGACAAATGGGGAAAAAGAAGTAAAAGAAGGAAAAAATTAAACTGTAGAAAATAATAAAATTTGAAAAACATTAGGCAAGATGAGAGTCTAATAACAGGTGTACTATAATTTATTTTGAAATATTCTTCTCTGTCCAATTCCTGTTTTCATTAATGACAAATCATAGGACAAAGTTATGTGTAAAATAAATGTTAGTCTTATCATACTTGGCCTGAATATTTGCATAAAGTCAGCAAGAATAATCATTTGCTATATAGGCTCTTTTTAATGGCTCTGCTGGAACTTTATTTAGTAAGGAATCTTATATTAGACTTTAGTGCCTTGAGCCCAGCCTGTACCTGCAAATACCTGTAGTAATTGGGTGAATTACTCACTGCAAAGTGTCAAAATGACTTGGGGAGCATGGACTGGTCAGAAAGTGATATTCTTTATTTACCACAAGTCAGACACCTGTACAGGGGCTGTGTAGAAAAGGTATGAGGGCATTTTTCCCAAGGGGCTTTTATTGGCTCTATAAGTGAACTCAGATACCATAAAGCAATCTGTTTATATCTGAAAGCATGACATTGAAATTAACTATGAGATCAATAAAAAAACAGATTCTTATTGAACTTATGTAAATAACGGTACTGCAATACACTAAGTATACTTGCACACAGTTTTCAAATTTTGAAGAAATCAGGTAGAGAGAATTATTCTTCAGATTTTATGCACAGGACTGTAGTTTACCCAATTGTTAAAAGCTGTAAATAGCTCACAGACAAAGGATTTTCTAGACTTTAAAACAAAAGAATTACCAATATTTCAAACAAAGTCATAAATAGATTATTTGAATCTTCCATTAGTTTTAGTCTATGTAATTAACTCCTGTTCTACTTCATGTTTATGAACACATTAGCTCTCTGTGGGAGTCTTGGAAGTTTTTCCTCTATTCTCATGTCACAATATCCAAAGTTATCAGAAACCTGCATTCAAGAGCACCAGTCAGAATCCTATAGCTGATTATAAAAACATTTATTAAAAAAGAGAAAAGTAAAACAACTGTGGATTACAAGAGTCTCAAAACAGTCATGGTTAAAAACACAATTCACAAGGAAATTTTGTTACTTCTGTGGCATACAGCAATCTTATATAATAATCATAATTACTGCTAAAAATGTATGTCAAGACATATTAGAATCACAGGAACCTCATGAAATTCTGGAACCACATTAATAACACATTTATATGAATATAATCCAAATGAGGTTAACCCCAGTTCATATTTGACAATACTGTTAGCCTGAAATCCAAAAGAGACATATTCAGCTTTGTTATAATAAAATGATTTTATTTGACAATGATTTTATTATATCAAACAAGTCAAATATCTCTCTTTTAGACTTCAAGGGGACCTAACATCAAAGTCAATGAGGATCAAAGTTAGAGTTTGATTTTGGAAAGTTTGTCAAATATAAATAGCTTAAAACACTTCATATCACAAAATGGAATCATAGGTTATTGTAAAATAAGTCATTCATTTAGCCAAAGCTAAAACCCGAAGACTTCAAAAAAAGGTAAAAATCTCATTCTTTGAGAGAGGAGGCTTAATTTCCCAAACAATAATCCCTAATAATAAACACAGCATGAGGCCAACTAAACCCATCTTTCAAAATTTTATAAACAAAATCTATTAAATTTTAATCATCTTGGTCATAAGATATAATTTCCATAAATCTTTTTATAATCTTTATAGTTATGTATTAAGGAGTGGGTTAATGCTCCAAGAAAACCTTGTTAATCTGACACATGGGTCCAAATGTTGGTTTTGCGTCAGTGTGACTTTGAAATTAAGTTAATTTATTTAAAAATAGGACTAATTTTATGTCTCAAAATTGACCCTTACTATCTCACACCCACCTCTTCCATGACAGTCCCTGGGCCTTGAAGATTTGAATAGTTTTAAATTCTGACCCTGTGTCTCACAAACAGAGTTTATTTTGATTGGCATCTTTTATTGGGTCTAAAGATGAGGCTTTAACTACTGCCAGTGTTTAAGATTTAGCAGGATTTGTTGTTGCTTTTTGTAAACCCAGGAGTCAAAGCCCTGTAACTTAATGGCAGAGGACTTTAAAAGCAAATACAGAGAATTACATGGATATAATAAACTTAATTAATTTTTTATCTTAGTTTTTTTAAACCAATCACAACGTAATAACAATGACATAGGAATTATTCTGATAAATGGTTAGGCCAGTTACCAAAAGGCAAAAGAAATGCAGTGATTGCTCTTCTCCATGGTGAGTCCATTTAGTTAACCTGTAAAGCAAAACTAAGGAAAGGGTCATTTGAGTTAGTTAAACATAGGAGGAATGTTTCCTGGCTCATAAGTGAAAATTTTCAGATTCATGGAACAATTTAAAGCCAAGAGCACAGAATGTTATATTGGAAGAAAACATTTCCTTTAGACCTTTAAGATAAAACATTTTTAGCATCAGACCACAACAGTTAGAACCTAAGGGAAAAAGAAAAAAAATTACAGAGGCTAAAAATGAGTTGAAGAAGATAGTTATTATTTCAGGCCTTTTTAAAGGTGAGAGACTGCTGAAAACAGCAAGACACAATAAAAGTTTAACTTTGATTTTTAAGAAAATGTCTTGTAATTTTATTAAGATGGATTGCAACTGTGAAAGCAGAGGACCACATATAGAATTAGAGAAAATAACAAGATTGGTTAATACTTCTATATGTAATTCCACTATATGTTAATATCCAGAGCCCAGTGACTGATAGATACGCAGTAAAAGTTCAACAGACTTACGTTACTACCTAATCACAATCACCCTTCTGATAACACAGGGTTATTTTTTTAATTTGAAAGTTCAGAAAAGATTATGAATAAGAACTCCTGGCTAGAGATGCACCAAAAAAGGGAACTCGATTCACCATTTGAGACAGCAACCAATAATAAAGAGACTAAAAGAGAGTGTGAAACAAGGGTTTGAAGGAAAGAAGGCAGAAGATTTCTGAACATATTCTTTAACTGACTTTTATTTTCTCACCAAATATCAGTGCCTTGATGTCAGATCCAGGAAAAACAGAATCAGTTCTACTCAGGAACCCACATATATTTTGCTAAGTGCCAGCAGAAAGTAATTCAATGAACAGCATTAGAAAGGCAACTTGCTTGACTTTGAGTATCAGCCTCTCTAGAGCCTGGAGCTGACACTAGATGTTCCAGATGGTGCCAAGTCAAGGATCTACTGCTGGAACCAGGTAGGAAGATCTCTAAAATGTTTGTTTGTTTGTTTGTTTTTGCCGTCGTTGTTGTTTTTTCCAACCCAAGTGATTTGCAAGTCACTTCTGGGTAAAGCAAATTTTGAAAAGAGAAAGAAAATTCTCTTACAGTATTAACTGATGGCAATTAACTAGACAAATAACTGTAGCTAAAAGATTGACCCCCCTACACTTATATATTCAATCAATTTTGTAAGTTATGTTTTATTTCTTAAGCCATACTTGGGTCAGTTTTACATGTGTTTATAAGCTAGGGTTGTACATTTTACTTAAAAAAATTATCAAGCCCACATCTCTTCCTTTAATTTTCATAAAACTCTAGAATAGTCTCTTGGGTTATTTTGAGGCTAAAGTGACTTGATTATATTTTTTTTTTTTTTTGAGACAGAGTCTCGCTCTGTCGCCCAGGCTGGAGTGCAGTGGCGCAATCTCGGCTCACTGCAAGCTCCGCTTCCCGGGTTCACGCCATTCTCCTGCCTCAGCCTCCTGAGTAGCTGGGACTACAGGCGCCCGCCACCGCGCCCGGCTAATTTTTTTTGTATTTTTAGTAGAAACGGGGTTTCACCGTGGTCTCGATCTCCTGACCTTGTGATCCGCCCGCCTCGGCCTCCCAAAGTGCTGGGATTACAGGCGTGAGCCACCGCGCCCGGCCGATTATATTTTTTAATTTGTTTTCAATAAACATGCAGATTTTTACATAATAATAGTCTATGGCATATGATTTACATGTTAATTATTATGCTGTTATTCTCTTTGCTATAATTAAAGTTAGCATTTTATTATAAAATCCTATTACCTAAGTTTTATAGCATGATAGTAAATATTCCCTGAAGCTAATAATAACCTATCCAATTATTGCATTTATTTTTTATGTATTGAAATATAAATTTGTTTCTGGGTAATTTCTCAAAGTACGGGGATAGTAAGAAGTTTAGAAAGTTTCAGATTTGGTTTATTTTAATTTCTTAGTTTTAAGTTAAAGTTTACTCTGGTTTTATCATTATTGAACATTTTCATTAACAGTTGCTTTATCTTTACTAAAATTAGTTTGGGTCATATATATTTGAAGTAGCAATTGCTATACTAAAACCACCTTTACCATCTGTGGTAAAGATGAAAACCATCTTTATCGCACCACTTGTGTGGGCTCTGAGTAATCCAACTAGTTCTGAGCAGTGTTGTTGTAATAGAAATAGAACTTTTCAGAACTTTGCTACCGGCCAACACTCAGCCAGTCTTAATAATTTACAGACACAAGGACAACTCCAACGCACAAATATCACTTACTTTCACTTTCCAAAACAAACTATGTCCACTCTCTCTTCTAAATCCACCTTTCCTAACTTTGAAGGGAATATTCTAAAAAGAATTTGTGATAACATGGATTCATTGTCAAGAGGCCTAAGTCCTAGCTTGCAGTCTGTCCAAGAAAAAAAATCTTTTGACTTCTGTAAAATTCAGTTCACGGTATGAAGTTTTTGATGAGATAATTTATTGTCTCATTTTGTTTTAAAACTTTGAGATTCTAAGAGTTAAAATTTAAATGTCAAAAAACCTGTGTCTAAATCCCAAATCTATTCTGATTAACTCTGTTAGTTGGCCAATTAACCTTCCTGAGGTTAGATTTCTCATCTGTGAAACAAGATATTGATGGCAGCAGCAGGCTGTCTGGAGCGGTCGCTGCCATCACACCAGCTGCAGCGGGGAGGCATGGTTGGTGGTGGCAGCAGTGGCTGCAGGAGCAGCAGTGGTAACAGTGCCCCGTGCCCTGCATCCCTGAAGCAGGCGACTACACCATCCCCACTCTCTCATGGTTGGGCAGGACCCACTCCCGGGCCCAGAGCCTCTGCCACTCTGAAACCTGGAACCACATCACCACTCTCGCCTGCTGTGTGCTGCAGGGTAAACATGGAGAGGAGGAGAGCAGTCCCCAGAGCCTGACCCTGGGAGCAGCCCCCCAGAGCCCACTGCCCTGGGAGTCAGCCCATTGCTCTTGGCAGGAAAGCAATGGGGTCAGGCATGGAGGACCTAGAGCCCCCACCTTAGGCTACAAGGAGGCATGACTGGGGCTGCACGCTCCACAGAGCTGGCAGGAGCCAGGAACAAGTGAGAGCCCTTTCGAATTGGCAGGGTGAAAGCTCCCCACGTGCAGTGGCAGCCTCCGTGCCACCACTGTGGACCCAGGCATTTCTTCACTCTCAGGGACCTAGGGAGGCTCTCTGCCCCACACAGGCTCAGAAGTGTCTGCTTCCACTGCCTGGCCTCTCCCTGCTCCTGGTGTCTGTTCTAATCTCAGAGTAAGCATAGGGCTGGGTGCTGTCACAGCCAGGTTGGGTATGTGCACTTTTGGGGCACCACTGGCATGCCAGCCCCCTGCCTCCTTAGCCCACTCCAGACTTTGGGCACCAACGAATATGGGAGGGAGGATGAGGTGGGAAGGACTGAGGACAGCCCAGAGCTGGACTGCAGGTGCCCTTGACATGAACAGCCTGTGTGCCTAAATGGTGGCAGGAGGCAGACAGGCTCCTGGGCAGAAGGAGGTGGGTCCCCAGTGAAGCCCTACCTTCCAGCCTGAAGCCTGGGGGCCAGGGTGGAGTGGGAATATGTGGTGCTTTTCCCTGGGCCCACGCATGGCCTCCCATGGACCAATCAGCACACATTTCCTTCCCTCTGAGACCCATAAAAACCCTGGATTCAGTGTGACTTGAAGAAAGGGCAGAGAGACGTCAGGGAGATGATGGGTCAACCAGCTGCAGAGAGGAGCTGCCCACCCCAGGTTCTCCTGTCTGCTGAGAGCTGAGGAGACAATGGTATGACTAGCCACAGAAAGGAACTACCCTCTCTGGTGAAAGCTGAACTCTCGTCAGGATGACCTGCCAATCCATAGTTGACCCCTTGTCGGGACACCCTGGCTATGTAGAGGAGCTACTCACTGCAGGCCTCCTCTGAGCTGCCCTATTGCTCAATAAAGCTCCTCTTTGTCTCGCTCAACCTCCACTTGTCCGTGCACCTCATTCTTCCTAGATGCAGGAGAACTCGGGGCCCATTGAAAGGAAAGGCTAAAAGAGTTATAACACAAAGAGGGCTGAAATATATCCTCTGCTTTCCACATTGTAGGGAAAAAGGAGGAGAGAAGAGCTGTGACCCTTCAGGGATTCCAGACCTAGGAGCTCCCCAAGCAAAGGCTGTGACTCCCTCTTTGGGACCCTGTGGTTCCTAGTGTCTCCAAGCTTCCAGGCACCACCACATTCCCTGGTGCTAGCCGGGGAAGCTGTTTGTGGTGCCGCTGGTTCAGCTGCAACCTCTCAGAGATCTGGCATCTATGCCAACACCTGGAGCTGCCCACTCCATGACAGTAGCTAGCATGTCTAACTGTGCACAGTGGCAGGACCCCACACTTGCTCACACATCCTTCACCACTCCATGCATGACTCACAGGCTCCCTTGGAGGTGTGGGATACAAGCTAGTAGTGTGAGCCCAAGTGTAGTCTGCCAGATTGAGAGGGCAGCATGAGGCCAGTCGGCCTAAGAAAAACTTGAGCAAAAGTGCCACTAGCCACAGAGTTTTCCAGCCAGAAAAGTGACACCCCAAAGATCCCATAACAGTATCAGATCTTCATATGCTTTTCCAGTTATAAAATTAAAATATTATAAATTACTAGATTCATATATAGTAGCAGTGAAATACAAACAAAACTACAAATGATGGCATGTTGGATATATATATTGTATTCTACTCCTTCCTTAAATACTATTAAAGACAACTGGAAAAAACGTTTATAGATAAACGATAACAAGGCCAAAGAGATGGAAGGAGATAACAATGGCAAAAAAATGTAAAAGCTGGAAAGCTGAAGTAGGAAGGATGACTAACCTGGTCCACTCAAGAAGACTGAACCCTAAGGCAACAGTGAGCAAAACAGAGAAACAGTCATATTTATACCATGGAACCTACAAAAGACTCCAGAATTACTTTAATAGTTATCCTTGGAAGTGGGAAAAAGGTAGGACTGTAAATGGCTGATTAAGAAATCTTTGTAAGGTGCAGTAGACCTTCCCATACCCTATTCTTGCAGGAATATAATGCTTCTGCTCTATCCAGAAAGGGGTTAAGGTTCTAAGTTTCTGGATTGGGTCAAACTAAGGGTTTCTAGACTAGGGGAAAGCAGGCCAAGCAGAAGATTGGAGTCCATAAAGAAAAGAAGTAAGCAAAATACATGTATTATTGAGTTCCCAAAGTTTTTTTCTCACTTAGCCCCTGGAAAATTAGCAGCCAGGCAAGAAATTGAAAGAAAGAATCTTCAATTCTTTCAAGGGTAACCTGATATTTAAGGAGTGCACTTGACATGAAATACAGAGGCCAAAACAAACACTAAAAACAGAGTAAAAAGGTAACTTGGAGAAAATACTAGATGATGAGAAAAATACCTTCAAAATGACTAGCTCTAACCTCTCCAGAGACATAAAAATTATATTACATCCACTAGGCCAGAATAGGATGCTATAAAAAATGAGTGTTTGGAGGAAAAAACATCTCTTAAAAATTAAAAAGTATATAGAAGAAAATAAAATGTAAACTAAGACATAAGTTAAAATTTAGGGCATGTATTAAGATATAGAGCAAAAGGGCTAAGAGATGTAAAAATAAAATGTATTAAAATTAGAAAGTCTAGGAGTTGCAATATCAAAATAGTAAGAGTTCTAGAAAGTGGGAACAGAAAGAAAACAGCATAAATAGCATAGTGTAAAAAACAACAAAGAAGAAAATCATGAAAGAAATAAATCAAAAATAAATTATAGAACTGAGAATATATCATTTCCTTTTGAAATATAACATAGAGAGTTTAGCACCACGAATGAAATAATCAACACCAAGACATGTTGTTGCAGGAAGTCAGGGACCCCGAACGGAGGGACTGGCTGAAGCCATGGCAGAAGAACGTAAATTGTGAAGATTTCATGGACATTTATTAGTTCCCCAAATTAATACTTTTACAATTTCTTACACCTGTCTTTACTGCAGTCTCTGAACATAGATTGTGAAGACTTTATGGACACTTATCACTTCCCCAATCAATACCCTTATGATTTCCTATGCCTGTCTTTAATCTCTTAATCCCATCATATTTGTAAACTGAGGAAGATGTATGCCACCTCAGGACCCTGTGATGATTGCATTAACTGCACAAATTGTTTGTAGAGCATGTGTATTTGAACAATATGAAATCTGGGCACCTTGAAAAAAGAACAGGATAACAGGAATGTTCAGGGAACAAGGGAGATAACCTTAAACTCTCACTGCCGGTGAGCCGGGCAGAATAGCACCATATTTCTCTTCTTTCAAAAGCAAATAGGAGAAATGTCGCTGAATTCTTTTTCTCAGCAAGGAACATCCCTGAGAAAGAGAATGCGTCTCTGAAGGGAGGCCTCTAAAATCGCCGCTTTAGGGGTGGCTGTCTTTTACAGTCATAGACAAAGGGATGAAATAAGCCCAGGTCTCCTATAGCCCTCCCAGGCTTATTAGGATGAGGAAATTCCCACCTAATAAATTTTGTCGAGACTGGTTGTCTGCTCTCAAACCTGTCTCCTGATAAGATGTTATCAATGACAATGCATGCCCGAAACTTCATTAGCAATTTTAACTTCACCCCATCCTGTGGTCCTGTGATCTTGCCCTGCCTCCATTTGTTTTGTGATATTTTATTACTGGGTGAAGCATATGAGCTCTGTGACCCATACCCTATTCATACACTCCCTCCTCTTTTGAAAATCACTAATAAAAACTTTCTGGTTTTACGGCTCAGGGAGCATCATGGACCTCCCGACATGTGATGTCTCCCCTGGACACCCAGCTTTAAAATTTCTTTGTATTCTTTCCGTTTATTTCTCAGACCAGCCGACGCTTAGAGAAATAAAAAAGAACTCACGTTGAATATCAGGGGTGGGTTTCTCCTGATAACATGTGATTGTGAAATTTCAGAAGACTGGGGATGAAAAACCATCAGCTTCTAGAAGTGGAACAACAAAAAACAACGATAACAACAGCTGACAGAAAACAAAAACAAAACCAGATTTCATAGAAACAGCAAAATTAATATTGAACTTTTCAAAAGTAACACTGGAAATGAAAAACCAAGCAATTTTTTACAAAATGCTACAGAAGTTCACTCAAAATTTCAATAAACATGAAGCATGTAGGAATGGATGAAAACATGGAGAGTGAACGCTAAACAATGGTCCATAATAAAAATAAACTAATAATGCCTAAAACTGATAAAATTAACAAGTGGCAATATTAACATGCTACTTAGAGATATAGAAGTAAATTCAAACAGAATCAACTTAAAGATTTAAGAGTGGTTGTTCATAGTGTAAAGGAAACTGGGTAGGAAGAGAATGCAGTTTTTACATAAAATAATTCGTGGAACTATTTAATTCTTTAAATCATATGCAAACTTAAAATAAAACTAAGTTAAAAAAAAACAAGGTGACAGTTACCAAAAAGATTTGGAAAGATGAGGGGGAAACTTAGGGTGGAGGAATGCAAATGAGGAAGAAGAGGAGGAAACAAAGAAAGAAAAGGAAGAGAAGGAGAAAGAAAAAGGCTAGGAGGAGAAAGACAAGGGCTATTCTCTAGGCAACTAATGTAGTATCTTAGGCCAAAGTTTGATCAACCAGTGTCCCAGAATTTGGGGGGAAAAAAACAAAACTTTTTAAGTTATTGACCAGTGTTTGTAGTTATTTTAAGTCTTTCTTTAACATGAAGAAATCAACAATCAAAATAAGGAAGGTAAACCTCAGGCTTAAGGAATATTCACAGAAACTCTCCAAACAAGGCTTGACAAAAAAAGCCTATTTTGCTTACAGTTATATGAATTCGTGGTCTCAATTTTCTACTTAATTTTACTGCCAGAATTCTGGCTGTGGTGACATGAATATGCTAATATTTTTCTTCTTTGCCTGTTTTGGAATTGATAGAGAGGAAAGTCCCAAATGACTCTCTTATATCTATCTAAATCCTGTGAAACATCCACAGGGGTGATCCTACCTGCTAGCATACATCTCTATTGGTGGAGCCATTGATTTACTCCTTGTCATTCACAGAACATTGTGATGAGGGAAGCAGACATGTTGAAGGTGTGAAGTTAGCAAGGACTATAGCAGATCCATCTGAGAAAACAGTACAGTAACTCAATGGCAAGAAGACATGGGGAAGTGTATCAGTTAGTTTTCACATTGCTGATAAAGACGTAATCAAGAATGGGCAATTTACAAAAGAAAGAAGTTTAATGGATTTACAGTTCCACATGGCCGGGGAGGCCTCACAATCATGGTGGTAGGCAAGGAGGAGCAAGTCACATCTTACATGGATGGCAGCAGGCAAAAAGAGAGCTTGTGCAGGAAAACTCCTGTATTTAAAGCCAACAGATCTTGTGAGATTTATTCACTATCACAAGAACAGTGCAGGAAAGATCCTCCCCCATAATTTAATCACCTCCCACCAGGTGCCTCCCATGACACATGGGAAATATGAGAGTTACAAGTCAAGATGAGATTTGGGTGGGGACACAGCCAAACCATATCATTCGCCCTGGCCCCTCCAAAATCTCATGTCTTCACATTTCAGAACCTATTATGCCTTCCCAATAGTCCCCCAAAGTCTCAACTCAGTTCAGCATTAACTCAAAAGTCCACAGTCCAAAGTCTCATCTGAGATAAGGCAAGACCCTTGTGCTTATAAGCCTTTAAAATTAAGAGCAAGTTAGTTACTTCCTAGATATAATGGGGGTACAGGTATTGGGTAAATATAGCCATTCCAAATGGGAGAAATTGGCCAAAACAAAGTGGCTACATGGCCCATGCAAGTCTGAAATCCAGTGGGGCAGTCTAATCTTAAAGCTCCAAAATTATCTCCTTTCACTCCATATCTCCCATACAGGTCACACTGATGCAAGAGGTGGGTTCCCATGGTCTTGGGCAGCTATGCTCTTGTGTCTTTGCAGGGTACTGCCTCCCTCTCAGCTGCTTTCACGGGCTGGTGTTGAGTATATGTGGCTTTTCCAGGTGCACAGTGCAAGCTGTAGGTAGACCTACCATTCTGGTAGTGGACCTCTTCTCACAGTTCCACTAGGCAGCACCCCAGTAAGGACTCTGTGTGGGGGTTCTGATCTCACATTTCCCTTCTGCACTGCCCTGGCAGAAGTTATCCATGAGATCCCCACCCATGCAGGAAACTTCTGCCTGGACATCCAGGCATTTCCATACATCCTCTGAAATCTAGGTGGAGGTTTCCCAAATTCAGTTCTTGACTTCTGTATGCCTTCAGGCTCAACACCACATGGAAGCTGCCAAGGCTTGGGGCTTGAATCCTCACAGCCTAAGCTGTATCTTGGCCCCCTTTAGTCACAGCTGGAACAGCTTGGATGCAGGACACCAAGTCCCCCAACTGCACACAGCACAGAGACATTGGGCCCTTCACATGAAACCATATTTTTCTTCTAGCTTCTAGGCCTCTAAGCCTGTATTGGGAGATGCTGCCATGAAAACCTCTGACATGCCCTGGAGATATTTTCTCTGTGATCTTGGGGATCAACATTTGGCTCCTCATTACTTGTGCAAATTGTTGCAGCTGGCTTGAATGGGATTTTCTTTTCCATTGATTTGTCAGGCTACAAATTTTCTGAACTTTTATGCCATTTCTCCTTTAAAACAGAATGTCTTTAACAGCACCCATGTCACATCTTGAATCCTTTGCCACTTAAAAATTTCTTCCACCAGATACCCTAAGTTGTCTCTCTCAAGTCCAAAGATCCACAAATCTCTAGGGCAGGGGCTAAATGCTGCCAGTCTCTTTAATAAAACATAACAAGAGTTACCTTTGCTCCAGTTCCCAACAAGTTGCACATTTCCATCTGAAACCACTTCAGCCTGGACTTTATTGTCCATATCGCTATCAGAATTTTGACAAAGCCATTCAACAAGTCTCTACGGAAGTTTCAAACTTTCCTACATTTTCCTGTCTTCTTCTGAGCCCTCCAAACTGTTCTAACATTTGCCTGTTTCCCAGTTCCAAAGTTACTTCCACAATTTTGGGTATCTACAGCAGAGTCCCACTCTACTGTACCAATTTATTATATTAGTCCATTTTCACACTGCTGATAAAAACATATCTGAGACTGGGCAATTTACAAAAGAAAGACATAATGGATTTATAGTTCCACATGACTGGGGAGGCATCACAATCATGGCAGAAGGCAGTGAGGAGCAAATCCCATCTTACGTAGATGGCAGTAGGCAAAAAGAACTTGTACAGGGAAACTCCCATTTCTAAAACCATCAGATCTCATGAACTCATTCAGTATCATGAGAACGGCACAGGAAAGACCCACCCTTCATAACAATTACTTCCCACAGCGTTCCTCCCATGACACATGGGCACTGTGGGAGTTACAATTCAAGATGAGATTTGGGTGGGGACACAGCCAAACCATATCAGGGAGACACTCACTTCATGGTCTGATGTCCCAGCAGGAAGCATCTCGCTGTGCTCATGAAAAGAAATCCAGATGTACAGAATGTCAAACCAATCACCCCCCTTTTCTTTACTCGAAACAGCCCTGTGTTTGAGCTTCTTTCCTATGGTATTATTCAGGAAGAGTGAGGCCCCAGGCTCAGCTTAACTCTGGCCAACCTTCCTGCAATACAGGGGTCCTGCTCAGTGTGTGAGGTCCACTGGGCGAAGTGCCCACATCCCTGTCTACTGTGTCAATGCCCATTTTACACATTTTGACCCCAGTGCTTGGCCAGGCCTAGAAAACCCTGGGAGGAGTGTAGAGGCTTTGCTATGTAAATAGGTTTGAGAGCAGTGGAAGATGCAGGGGACGGCTATTTTAATATATTCTCTGAAAAAGGAAATCAATATGCTTCCTGTGTTTTTTTTCCTTGCCACTGCTTTTTGATTAGTATGCAAGAGGCCAATTATTCCTTCTTAAAACATCAATTTTTAATTGATAGGTTTTACCTCATATTTTTAGATGTGGACATTCGATTTAACTATATAGTTTGGCCTTGATGGTTCTTCCTGTTCCAGCATTCCCTACTTACTTCACAGAGGTGGAAGAGATGGTCATACTTCAGTGAAGGATCCTTCATCAACTTCAAGTGAGAGTTTGAGAAGCTGACATTTGAGAAGCCATGCTGTGTTTCCATGGAAACTATCTGCAGTTATAAGAACAACTCTTAGTGCCAGATTTTAATCTCAAATGCACAAAGCACAGAATTACACTTTCCAAAAGGGGGGAAGAGAAATGGGGTAATGGGAAAAATGCTAATTTGAAGCCATAGAATGATTGTTTTCTGCAAGTTTAAAGCCTAGTTCTAAAGTTATGTGTATTTGTTTTATGTAAATAGTTTACAAATAATGTGTGCAAGTTTGATTTTATCAGAGGTCTAGGCATATTGAAAGTGAAACGTGGCCAGGTGCAGTGGCTCACGCCTGTAATCCCAGCACTTTGGGAGGCCGATGGGGTGCATCACCTGAGGTCAGGAGTTCACAACCAGCCTGGCTAACATGATGAAACCCTGTCTCTACTAAAAATACAAAAAATTAGCTGGGTGAGGTGGCACGTGCCTGTAGTTCCAGCTACTTTGGAGGCTGAGGCAGGAGAATCACTTGAACCCGGGAGGCAGAGGTTACAGTGTCCCAAGATGGTGCCACTGCCCTCAAGCGTGGGCAACAGAGCGAGACTTTGACTCAAAAAAATAAAATTGAAATGTTTTTAATAAGAGACTCGCATCTTCAGAGGGAACTCAAGAAAGCCATTTAAACATAAGAGCACTACAAAGGACAATGTTGTGTTTATATTATTCACTGTGGAGTTGTGAAAGCGTGGCATAGACTCATCTTTGTGGAAGTATAACACCATTTCTAGGCACTGAGTGACAAACTGGCTGTGTGTTAAAACCTTATGAGGATAGCAGGTATGTGAGAAGTATGTTAAACAAATGAAGGCTCAGAAAAAGGGAGTAGGATTCTTTTGTAACATATAAATAATGAAAAAAACAATTGATGAAACAGAAAACATTTGTGATATACTCAGAAACATTCTTGGGTAAATTGGCACATTTAAAGAGAAAGTTAGAAGGAGGTAGGACCAAAAAAGATGTTCTTTAAAAAGTGTTAAAAAATCATTTGAATGTGTTTTTATCACCAGGAAAAGATCACAGCTAATTAGAGGATTACTGATTAAGTGAGAAATTTTACAAAATTTCCTAATGAATTATTTTACCTCAGGGAAAGGCGTAGCACACAAAAGGATCAACTGACAATAATTTTTTTTCTTTTCCTTCCAATCTCAGTATTCTTTATATTTTAATTTTTCTCAGTAAATACTTTTTTTTTAATTTCCAACCTTTTGGTTAAGAGGGTACATGTGCAGATTTATTACATGGATGGACTTTGTGTTGTGGGGGTTCAGTTTACAGATTATTTTGTCACCCAAGTAGCGAACATAGTACCCCTTAGGTAGTTTTTCCATCCTTCCCTCCTTCCACCCTGTACCCTCAAGTAGACCTCAGTGTCTGTTGTTCCCTTCTTTGTCTCCATGTGAACTCAATATTTTTCTCCCACTTACAAGTGACAACATGTGGTATTTGGTTTTCTGTTACTGCATTAGTTTGCTTAGGATAATGGTCTCCAAGTCCATCCATGTTGCTGCAAAGGACATGATCTAATTTTTGTTATAGCTACATAGTATTCCATGGTATATATAAACCATATTTTCTTCATCCAGTCCACTGCTGATGGGCATCTAGGTTGATTTCATGTCTTTCATATTGTGAATGCACATACACAAGCATATGTCTTTATGGTAGAATGATTTATATTCCTTGGGGTATATACTCAGTAATGGGATTGCTGAGTCAAATGATAGTTCTAAGTTTTTTGAGAAATCTCCAGACTGTTTTCTACAGTGGCTGAATTAATTTATATGCCCTGTAGCAGTGTATAAGTGTTCCCTTTTCTCTTCAAGCTCACCAGCAGCTGTTATTTTTTGACTTTTTAACAATAGCTCTTCTGATACTGAAATGGTATCCCATTGTGGTGTGGAATTGCAATTATCTAATGATTAGTGATATTGAGCATTTTTTCATATGTTTGATGGATATATGTATGTCTTCTTTTGAAAAGTGTCTATTAATATCTTTTGCCTATTTTTACTGATTTTTCTTTTTTGCATGTTCAGTTGTTTATGTTAATTATAGATTCTGGATATTAGACCTTTGTCAG
This sequence comes from Papio anubis, assembly GCF_008728515.1. NCBI lineage: Eukaryota > Metazoa > Chordata > Mammalia > Primates > Cercopithecidae > Papio > Papio anubis. Next base: position 90,852,701 of record NC_044981.1, on the reverse strand, counting down.
ATGCATAGTTTGGAAATATTATCTCCCCTTCCGTAGGTTGTATATTTACTCTGTTGATAGTTTGTGTGTGTGTGTGTGTGTGTGTGTGTGTGTATGTGTGCTGGGCAGAGCTCTTTAGTTGGTACCAATTGTCAATTTTTTGTTTTTCTTGCAATTGCTGTTTGAGTCTGTTTCTATATCCAGAATGGTGTTTCCTACCTTGTCTTCCAAAGTTTTTATAGTTTTAGGTTTTCATGTAAGTGTTTAATCCATCTTGAGTTGATTTTTGTACATGGTGAAAGGAAAAAGTCTAGTTTTACTTTTCTTCATGTAGCTAGCCAGTTATCCCAGCACCATTTACAGAATAGGGAGCCCTTTCTCTATTACTTGCTATGACTAACTTTGTTGAAGATCAGGTGTTTGTAGTTGTGTGACTTTATTTCTGCATTCTCTAACATGTTCAATTGGTCTATGTCTATTTTTGTACCAGTACCAGGATGTTTTAGTTTCCATAGCCTTGTAGTATAGTTTGAAGTTGTGTAGTGTGATTTTTCCTACTTTGTTAATTTTTGCTTTGGCTACTTGGGGCTCTTTTTTGGTTCTGTATATATTTTAGAATAGTTTTTTCTAATTCTGTGGAAAATGTCTTTGGGTAGTTTGATAGAAATAGAGTAAATTGCTTTTTAACAGTATTGATCCTTCCCATCCATGAGCATGGAGTGTTTCTCCATTTGTTTATGTCATCTCCAACTTCATTCAGCAGTGTTTTGTAATTCTGTTTGTACAGATCTTTCACCTCCCTGGTTAGCCATATCCCTAGGTATTCTATTTTTTTTTGTGGCCATTGTGAATGGGACTGAATATTTTATTTGGTTCCCAGCTTGGATACTATTAGTTTATAAAAATGCTATTGATTTCTGTGCATTGATTTTGTATCCCAAAACTTTGCTGAAGTTGTTTATCTAATATAGGAGCCTTTGGTGAGAGACTATGGGGTTTTCTAGGTACAGAAAACTGATGAGAATTTTTTAACAACCTTGCTATATACTGCTTTGACAGTTTGCTAAGTTATAAGAGGGATTATTTTAAGTGACTCATGTTGGCCAGGGACAAGAAGAATGGAGACAAAGCCTCCTACCTTCCAGAAGAAAGAAAGAATAAAAAATAACTATCAACAAAGTAATAGGATCATTGAAATCATATAAACAGCTATAAATAAATCGTGACACTCAAGTAATGGATCTATTGCAAGCATCAAATTCTTCATCAAGCTATAAAAATTTTACAGGAAACCTATTTTTTCTGTAATTCACCAAATGATGGTAATTTGGTATTTCCATTTTTACGATTTGTATCTATGCTCGTGCTTCTCCCATCCGCATGAAGTTGTCTGCATTGCATTACATCAGTGAGTAAACAAAGGACCCAGCAGGACATGGAGCTAACATTTCACAAGAGGTGGAAAGCTCTGAAAACATAGCTATATAACATTGTCTTTGGGGGAAAAGACCCTCAAAGAAAAGTGAAGCAATGAAGTAAATAGAGAAAAACTGGACTGCTACTTTAAGTTCTATATTTGGGGGAAAAACTTTAAGACTTTTGGGCAGAGACCTAAATGGAATAAGGGAGCAGAGAGCCTTGTGATTATTTTGGGGAGCAATCATTCCGGGAAGGGGAAAAAGCAAGGAGAAAGGAAGCAGGAACCTGAAAATCACACCTGCATGGGAATGTTCTAAGGATAGCAAAGAGGTCTGTTTGGCTGCGGTTGAGTGAGGAAGGGGAAAATGAAGGAAAAATGGTCAGGACAGAAACATAATGCCATTTCTAGGCAATACATGACAAACTGACTATGTGTTAAAAACTTATTTGGACTTTATCAGCTACTGTAAATACTTAGAATATTATTCCTAGCATTGAGGGAAGTCATTGGATGGTTTTGAGAAATGAATTACTATGATGAAACTTAAGATTTGAGAAAGAATTACACAGCTACTAACATAAAGGTTTGCATTTACAACATATTCTAAAAGTAAAACTGGAAGATTCTGAACAAAGGAATGGATATGAGCTGTGAAATAAAAAGAGGAATCAAGATTGATTCCAAGGATTTTGGCATGAGGAACAGAAAGTATGCTGATGCCACTTCTTGGGAAAGCAAATGTTTATGGGATGGGAAAAATTATGAGTTCAATTTTCAAAAGTTAAATTTGAGTTGTATATTAAAACTTCAACTGCAGATTAGATGTATGAGCCTGGAGATCAGAAGAAAAGTCAGCGCTACAGATACAGTTTTGGATGTTATATGCATATCTATGATTGTTAAACCCATGGAATTAGAAAAGACTATCTAGGAAAGGAATGTGGATAGGGAAGAGAAGATGTGCAAGAACAGAGTTCTGAAGCATTGCAAGCTTCAGTGGTAAAGAAAGGCAGGAGGGGCCAGGCATGGTGGAGACTCACTTCTGTAATCCCAGCACTTTGGGAAGCTAAGACAGTAGGATCACTTGAGCCCAGGAGTGTGGGTGATGTCACCAAAACTAAGGGAAGAAAGTGCTTCAAGGAGAAGGAAGGGATCAATTGTGTCCCAGCTGTGAGCTTCAATAAGATGTAAACTACGGACTACCTTTTGAATTTGTCAATTTGGAAGTCATCAGGGACGTTAATAAGAGCCTTTTTTAGTGGAGTGGTAGGAAAATAAAATTAACTGGATCCAAAAGAGACTGGCAGGAGAAGTAGGTAAGAGTGTAAAGCCATTATTCTGAGAAAGTTGCTATAAAAAGAGCAGATGGCTGTATCTGGCAGGGCATGGGGGCAAAAAATTTTTGTTGTTTAATGACGGCACTATTACACATTCTTCTACACGAATGGGAAATATCTCATAGGGAAAAAATGTGATGATGAGGATGATGGTGAGAGAAAAAATAGTTCTGGAATCAAAGCCTTTAAGAAGCAGTGAGAGAATGGGATCAAACATACAATTCAAATCACAGTCTTAGGAATATGGAAAGTTCAAACACTATAAGAGAGAAATGGTTGAATAGTAAAGAAAAATATACATAGGATTTTGTAATACTTGCTGATGGGAAGCTGTAGAAATACTCTTCTGATGACCTCTATTTCCTGAGTAAATTCCAGAGGGCATTGATAGAGTTTCAGGGATTCAGGAGTATATGAATTGCATATTGCTCAGTATTAATATTATCATAAACTCAGCAGCTTAAGAACAACATACATTTTTATCTCCCAGTCTCTGTGGTTCAGAAGCCCAGTTGTGGCTTATCTAATCCTCCTCAAGATAGTAATCAAGATTTTAGCCACCAGAAATACCTTTTGACCCAGCAATCCCATTACTGGGTGTATACCCAAAAGACTAGAAATCATTCTACTATAAAGGCACATGTACACATATGTTTATTGTAGCACTATTTACGATAGCAAAGACATGGAACCAACCCAAGTGCCCATCAATGGTAGACTGGATAGAGAAAAAGTGGTAATATACACCATAAAATACTATGCAGCCATAAAAAAGGAATGAGATCCTGTAATCCCAGCACTTTGGGAGGCCGAGGCAGGTGGATCACGAGGTCAGGAGATCGAGACTATCCTGGCTAACGTGGTGAAACCCCATCTCTACTAAAAATATAAAAAATTAGCCGGGTGTGGTGGCAGGAGCCTGTAATCCCAGCTACTTGGGAGGCTGAGGCAGGAGAATGGCATGAACCCGGGAGACGGAGCTTGCAGTGAGCAGAGATCCCGCCACTGCACTCCAGCCAGCCTGGGCAACAGAATGAGACTCTGTCTCCAAAAAAAAAAAAAAAAAAAGAAAAGAAAAGAAAAGGAATGAGATCATGAGATCATGTCCTTCTCAGGGATATGGATGAAACTAGAAGCCATCATCCTCAGCAAACTAACACAGGAACAGAAAACCAAACACCACATGTTCTCACTCATAAGTGGGAGTTGAACATTGAGAACACGTGGACACAGAGAGGGGAACAACACACACCAGGGCCTGTTGGGGGTAGAGGGGTGAGGGGAGGGAACTTAGGGGACGGGTCAATAAGTGCAGCAAACCACCATGGCACATGTGTACCTATGTAACAAACCTGCATGTTCTACATATGTAGAACATATGTATCCCGTTATTTTTCTTTTTAGAAGAAATAAAGAAATAAAAAACCCTGATGATCTATCTAATTCAGACTTACAATAATTCAGCTCCTCCCTTCCATTGAATTATAGGTTTACATTTACTTTTATTAATGATAAACTTTGCCTTCAATATATATATTGTATTTTGAGATATAGGCCAATGATAATATGAAACATTTTGGCAAGCAAGATATTAACAAATATGATATATTTCATCATTAAATTATTTTTCAATTAAAAAAAGATTTCAGCCAAAGCTATCTTCTCAAGACTTGACTGGGGAAGGATTCATTTCTAAGCTCATTTGGTTGTTGGCATGATGCAGATCCATGTAGATTGATACATTGAGGGCCTTAGTTTCCTGCTGGCTGTTGACTGGTCACCCTCCATTCTTTGCCATGTAGGCCTCCTCAGTAAGGCTTCATCAAAACCAACAAGGAGGAGGGTCTTCTAGCAAAATGGACATTACAATCTTATGTATCATAATCACAGATGTGATATGCCATCACCTTTGCAGTATTGTGTTTTGTTGTTAGAAGTAATTCAAAGGACACACCCACTCTTGAAAGGAAAAAAAAAATACACAAAAACTTCAGTACCAGGAGGTTAGGATAATTGGGGGTCATTTAAATGATAAAGGATTGTTCAATGCCATTTGGAGACAAGTTGAGGAAGGATATGCAGGTTTGGACTTCCTGTCAAGGACTAAGATAAACAGGGTTATAGGACACAATGGTATTAGTCCTGATGGTATCTTATAGAGAGATAAATTATTAACTCTAATTGTATATCCTTCTAAGAAATAGGTTGGGGTAACTGGATAATGAGCGCCATGGTCATAGTGAGAGTAGGACAAGCTCTGTTGTCCTCCCTTCAATCTAATAGAGAGCCGTGCAGGAGCTAGGGATGGTGATTTTTCCAGCAGCAGTGAGTTTTGTATGTTACTATAGCAAAATAGTTTATAGTTAAGCACACATGCTCTAAAATTGGACAGATTTAGGTTTAAACAGCCTTGATCCTTTCACTTGTTAGTTCAGCCACTTTAGGCAGGTTACCATGCATCATTTATTTCAACTATCAGCACATCACTCCATCAGGTAAGTGCTACTATTATTTTCATTTTATAGGTGAGGAAAATAAAAATGAAGCTGAGGATAGTTCCCTTGGCATAGAAGATGCTTTGAAGGCTAAAGAGATAACAAAATTAAAGCATAGTTGGTAGGAACTCAAAAATATTAGTCAAGAATTTCATCTTCATCTATGATAAATCAGTAATGAACATGCTGTAACCAAAATATATGTAGGTAGTGATGTAATATCAAGCTATTATCTTATTCAGAGTTTGTAATTTATGAAAAAGTGTGATAGACCATAAAACTAAAGTTTACTTTCAAAATCAATAAAGTTAAGGCATATTATAAAATGTAAAATTAGTTTGTTGTTTCGTTTTATAAATTGAATAAAAGATTTTTCAAAGCATGGCATCCTGCATTTCATCTCAGTTTTTCTGCCTATAACAAATCTGGTCTGAAGAAATGCCATTTGGAACACTAGACTGATTTTTAAAAAAGAAACAGAGAAATTAGGAAAGAAATAAGGGAGGGAGGAAGGGAAGAAGTAGGAAGTAGGTGGAAAAGACAGAAAGCAATGAAGGAATAAAGTGAAAGAAGGGAAAAATGAAAGAAGAAGAGAAAGAACTCCTAGATTTTTAAAATTTGAAATTGAAGTGTTTTTTAACTTATTCCCAAAGTGCTTAGGTTTTAGTGAAGTACCACTAATAAATTGTCAGCTCACTCAAAGCTAGTTAGATAACATTGGTTTTTTAATTCGTAGTTTAAAAGGTTTTATTTCTTGAGCATAGTAATCAAGATGGCATGATGCTTCTAAATGGTGAATAAAAACACATTCCTCTAGAGTTCATGGAAATATGTGCACAATAACAGAGAAATATCTCAGCTTATGAATACTTGGATTATGCCTACAAAAGTTAAACTTTGAAAAAAGACCAAAATGTTGCAGGGCATCGTTAAAGAAAAACAATATTTTCTCTGCTTTTCCTTAATAATATATGCTGCCATAATGCTGAGCAATAAAAGAACAGTTGTCAATTAATGAAAGACACTTAATTAAAGGAAAAGTTTGGGGTATTTCATTAAACACGCCCCCATGATTCAAGTATCTCCTACCAGGTCCCTTCCATGACACATGGGGACTACATGAGCTACAATTCAAGATGAGATTTGAAAGGTGGGGACACAGCCAAGACATAAGAGTTACTATTTGAATAAAATGAATGACTTATTTTGTAAGAGGAATATGTACAGGACAAAAAGTGAAACAAGCTAGAGCAGATAGAAAAAACTCTATCAACTGTTATTAGATGTTATTAAATTGTGTGAGCAAATAAAAGAAACCTGAGGGTCTCTCAAAATTGACAAGTTTTATAGAAGTATTCATGCATCTTTGAAAATATTTGTCACTTTTCCTTAAGGAATTTAGCATATTATTTTGTTAAAATAAGACAGGGTATGGTGGCTCATGCCTGTAATCCAAGCACTTTGGAGGCCAGGGCAGGAGGATCTCTTGAGCCTAGGAGTTTGAGAATAGCTAAGGCAATATAGTAAGACACCCATCTTCAAAAAAAGAAATTTAAAAAAAGTAGCAAGGTGTGATGGCACATGCCTAATCCCAGCTATTTGGTAGGTTGAGTCTGAAAGATCACACGTTAGCCCCAGAGTTCAAGGCTGTGCTGAGCCATGATCACACTACTGCACTAAAGCCTGGGCAACAGAGTGAGGACCTGTCTCAAAACAAACAAACAAACAAAAAACTCAAAAATAAACAAATAAAAAACATTACCCTAAAGTTTCTCAAAATATTTCTTCTTTGCTTCACTAAGTTGCACTCCTAGAAAAAATACCCACTAACCCATCCAAGCAAGTGTTGTCACCTTTACCTGGTTAAACATGTCAGCCACACTAGAGGAAATGCTTGATTCTCATAGGCATTTGTATACAATTGTTCATGCTCCTCAATAACTGCTCTAATCAGGGAGTAGAAGCACACATGTAGTAGAAAACTGATCAATATAATAAGAGTAAATTTTCTCTTGTCAACTATGCAACATATCTGTTTTCCCCTTTGGTCTTCAGTATATTCTTCACCTTAATTAAACCAAAGTTAGATGGTTTTAGACAGCTCAAATTATTCCTCTTGTTAGATATTCCAATTCTTAATAAGGATTTTGTGTACCAGTTTAATGAGTTATAAGAACAAAATAGCAAACATTTTAAAAATTACATATTATAAAATTAGTTTTCTTGAAAATAGCATCCTATGGAACTCAGTGGATAAGAACTTAATTCTCAGGTATCAATTTGGGCAAGTTTACTTAACTGCTTTCTCCCTCAGTTAGTAAACTGGTGAGAATAATAAGATCTAATCTATGATGTATACAACGTACTTGAAACAGTGCCTGGCACACAGTAAGAACTCAATAATTTAATAAGGTTTTTCCTGTGCTTGTCCATATGTTCTTATTGAGACTTTAAAACTTAGGGGTGACTCCTCTGTGAGTATTTCTTTGGCATTTCAAAAAGTATTGACTCTTCCTTATGCATCCACCATATCTACCTCTATTTGAGATTTATAACACTATATAAGATTTTATTAATAAGGACTCTTCCAGTCCCGTAACATAAAATCAACTTAAATTAGCTTCATCAAAAAAGAAAAGTTTATTTGCTAAGGGAATGGAGAGGCTAAAGGCAGACATGATCCAAGGTAGAATTTGAGGGTTAAAAATATGTCATCAAGCTGTCTTTTTGCCCACCTCTTGCTTTTGCTTTCCTCTGTGTTGGCTTTGTTCATAGAAGCTTTCCATGTGGGACAAAAGCTATCTGTTAAGTGCTACAAGCCTATGTTATTAAAGCTCACTGGAGCTTGGTTCACATGCCTAGCTCTGGACCTGTCACTGTAGGAAAGGGAGTAGATCACTTTGCCAGTTAATATCATATGTCCAACTTAAAGGTCCAGGGATTAATGACCTCACTGAGACTACACAGAGTAGAGAAGGGTGGTTCCTCAAATTTAAAGGTGAGATTTTTTATCAGAAAGTGTTAACACACACACACACACACACACACACTTGGCAGAACAATGAAAAAACAAAAACCAGGTATCTTCTGAGAAAATTATTATTTTGCTTCAAAACTCTGAACTCCTTGGGAATGGAGAATTATGTTCATTTTATTTCCTCATCATAGAAAAGTAAGCACACTGTGTATGTTTATTAAATAGAAGTAAGGGGTATGATCTTTAATAAAATAGAGTGTAAAAGAAGGCCTTGCTGGGAAGATGGTATTTGAGTAAGATCTGAAGAAAGTGGGGTTGACCATGGCATATTTGTTGAATCTAAGAAACTAACATTGGTTACCTCATACTTTCTTCAGATTTCAGCAGTTCTTCCCTAATGTCCTTTTACTGTTCCAGGATCCAATTTCAGATACTATATTTCATTTATTCGTCATATCTCCTTAATCTCCTCTGGTCTATGACAGTTTCTCTATCTTTCTTTGTTTCGTAATCCTGTGTTTTGTGTATTACTGGTCAATATTTTGCAGAATGACTCTCAATTTGAGTTTGTCAGATGTTTTTTGCACATGTCTAGACTGGGGTTATTTTATTTGAAAGAATACCAGAGGAAGCATGGTTTTTGAATTTGGAAGAAAACAGATCCTATTTGTGAACTATTTACAAAAGAAGAGAAGGGGTAAATTAATAACGGGGAAGTGAGAAAGGACCACGGTCATAGAGATGCCTTTGAGCAGACATGAGGAAATAGGATTTAGAACCCCAAAGAGGGATTGGTGTTGATGAAGAAAAGGACAGTTTATTCACAGTGAAAAGAAGGGCTGGCAGAGCAAATAACACACATATGCAAGAGGGTACTTGGTGGTAGAGGCATATAGAGATTTTCTTTTCATTGCGTATTAAATTTATAAGGCTGTGTAACAAATTATTGCAAATTTAGTAGCTTGAAACAATGTATTTTATTATTTTATTATGTTAGTTTCCATGAGTCAGTATATCAGGAATGGCTTCACTAGGTCCCCTGTTCAGGGTCTCACACAGCTACAATTAAAGTGTCAACCAGCATTGAGGACTCATGTAAGCTCAGGGTACTCTTCCAAGCTGACTTTTTTTTTTTTTTTTTGGCAGAATTTCTTTTCTTGAAGTTGTGGACTCATGGTGGCTTACTTTTTCAAGGCCAACAGGAGAGCGTCTCTAATTTCTTCTGTCTCTAACATCTAGATCTGTTTTAAAGGGCTCACCTGCTTAGGTGACTCCACCCAGCATTATCTACCTGTTGATTGACTTAAACTGATTAAAGATCTCGATTGCATCCTCAAAAGCCTCAATTTCTGCTATATTCTGTTACACGTAAATTACAGATTCGGCTCACACTCAAAAGAAGGGAATTGTATAAAGGATGGCTCATTAGTTGTCATCTTCAATTGCTTGTATTTTCTCAGTTAAATAGAAAGCAAAGTTATCAATTCTAAGTGAGAAAGAGGAGAAAGTAGTGACAGTTTGAGGAAACAGGAAAATGAATGAAATATGAGTCTATCTTTTGACTCTAAAGAATATCTTCAAAATTTGCAGGGCTTCTCCATGTGATTTCCTAGGATAACTGCTTATCCAACCCAATTCTCATACTTAGGTCAGTTACTAAATATTCTGGGTAGTGTTTGTAGGACTTTGTCATAAACAAAAATAATTGGTTCTGCTCTCCTTTTAAAGAATTGTTTGTATATTAGGAACCATGATTAATGAAGAAATGATGTTAATATTCAACATATGGTTTTCTAAATTATTATACTGACTGAAAAACATGTCAATATTTACTCTTTAATAATTTCTAGTGCATGGTCTGTTTTAATAGCTGTGCTAATTTTAGCAAAACATTTAGTGGAAAGAGCACAGGGATTATGCAAATAGGTTGGAAGCTATGAGTATCTCAAACATTATACTCTTAAAGTAAATGACTGATTGAAAGTTGGTTTAAATGGGCCACTTCCAGAATTTCTGCCACTAATATTTTATATCAACACAGAAGCCTTATTTATGTAAGCAATTATTATTTTGTTTATTGTTTTTGATTGTTCTTATAATACGTTTTTGAAATCGACTTTGTATAAACAGCTCATTTATTTAAAAAAACTCCAGAAATATAACTACAATTTTATTATTAATATTTTATTTAAAGAAGGTAAAGGGAAATTATATATGCCAGTATAGTATTATTTGGCTATAACCATCAAATCATGGAACACATGTACAATCTTCTTGCTGAAGAAAATAGAGTAAGAGCTAATAAGAAATATTCATGAACAGAAACTTCTGTATAGCACATTTTTTTGTATATGCAAAGTTTCGTGTGAATCATTTTTTTTTCAATTCAACATGCACTAAATTTGCACCTACTTTTGTCAAACACTGTAATATAAAGGCAGCAGAGAGACAGAGGTTGGAGTCTCCTGTCTGCAGCTCTCCTGGGCTGATTCTGTAAGCTGGCATCACTATAGTTCTTGGGTCTTAGGTGAGACCCTATTCCCAGGGCTCCACTAAGCACTGCCATTCTCTCTCTCTCTTGTCCTCTTCCCAGTAGGAATAATCTAGTGGGAGTGGCACTGCCACCCTCTGTGGTGGCACAGAGAAACCCCATGCTTCTGCTTAGCAGTGCTGTGGTAGAGGTTCTCTGTGATGGTCTAGTTCCACTCCTGTGACAAGTCTCTGCCTGGGCCCTCAGGCTGTCCAAGACATCCTTTGAAATCTAGGTAGAGGAAGCCATGCCCCCACCACTTACATTCTGCACATCTGCCATGGTTTATGACTTGTACCCTCTGAAGTGGCAGGTCGAGCTGCACCTGGGACCACTTGAGCCATGGCTAGACAGCTGATGAAAATTGCACTTAAATATGGGGAGCAGAGATCCAAAATCGGAATACTATACACAGGGTAATTTATAAAGAGAAGAAGTTTATTTGTCTCAAGGCTCTGGAAGTTGGGATTTCCAAGATTGAGGAACCACACTGGTGAGGGCCTTCAGGCTGCCTCATCCATAGTCAAAGGCAGAAAGGCAAGAGACAGCAGAGCAAAGAAGGGACAGAAAGAGAAAGGCCAAACTGACATTTATAATAAATCCACTCTTGCAGTAACAAACCCATTCCCATGATAATGGCTTTAATCTATTTGAGAAAGCAGAGCCCTCCTGACCTATTCACCTCTTAAAGCTTTCACTTCTCAACACTTTTGTATTAGGGATTAAGTTTCCAACACATGAGCATTGGGACATATATTCAAACCACGGCACTGTTTTCTCTTTTCTCTCTAAAACATTTTATGTTCTTAAATGAAATCAAGGTGTGCTTGAGTAGAGCCAAAGGTGCTTGAGTAGAAACAAAGATACTCTGGTATGAAGTTTATCCCAACAGAATATAGTAAATGCTGGAATAGAGTTGTACTCTAAGCACCTAATGTCGGTGAGAGTAGGAGGAGGGTTGGGTGTAGGGAAATATTTCTGGATGAGTTGACCTTATAGTAGAAGGATAGTTTGTTCAGATTCATCTCTTTTCAGATGTGAGACATTGGCAAGTTACAACATATAGTTTCCTTAACCATAAAATAAACAAAACTTAGAATGTTGAATGAATATTACATTAAATAACAATAATATTACATTTAATTACATTAAATAAATATTACAACACCTAATACAGTTTTTAACATACATTAGGTACTTATTAGAAATGTTTATTTCGTTTCCTCCTCCAACACTCTTGTCCTGTTTCCAGTAGAAATAAACTAGTGAGGAACAATGGAAAAGACATAACACACACAAAAGTGATCTTCATGAGGTTATGAAATAACAAGCTGTGTTGGTTATTGAGTCAAAGCAAAATATGAATGTAACAGAAACCAGGAGACAAGACTGCAGTTGTGGGCATAGAATAGTAATGGGACATTTTATATACCTCTTGAAGAAGTTTGTGCTTCATTCTGCAGGCAATGTGAAATCACTGAAAGATTTGAAGCAAGAGAATTACATAGACTCTTATTCTGGATATTAATTTAAATTAAGCAATGCCATAGATATAAACAAATTAGTTACGATATAATAGCCCAGGTGGACGACAATCATGTCCTGGACTTCGTCAGAGATAGTGCAGATGGAGAGTAGGGTAAACACTTAAGAAATATTTTTGAGGAAAAAGGAAGTCATATTTAGTGCTATATGGAATTTAGGGAATGACAAAGTACGATAAGGCAAAGAATGACCCCAGGTTTCTCGTTATGTGACATGAATGAGAATGTCATCAATTGATATAGGGAAAAGAGAAGCAGGAGGGAAGAGAAGAAATTATACTCTAGTGGGAGTAAAATTGTTGGTCATGGTAAAGATATGCTTAATTTTAAAAGAAACCACCAAGTAGTTTTTGAAAGTGAGTGAAATGTTACTTGAAAGGCAAATAAAGTAACAAAATACAGAGTGGATAACAAATGTGAATTTAAGGTTTATAATTTTATAGAATTTACTTTTCTCCCCAGTTTTATAGCTGTTTTAGAGAAATGCAACCTTTTTTTTTCCAGTTTTCATGACATTGATATGATTAACATAAAAATGTTAATATTAAATGCAATCTCAGCAGGCATCCGGTCCAATGACTTCATTTTAAAGATATGGAAACAGGGCAGATCAGTCATTAGTAAATATCTTTGCTTATTTGATTTATGAGAAAGGCATAACTAATTAAACTTAAGGAATCAATAAATATAAATCTACATGACCAAAAATGAAGTGCTTTAACAGTTAAAAACTGTCAGCACCATGAAAGCAGGAAACTAGTCTTATTCATGCGTATAACTCCCTTAACTACTACATTCTTTGGCAGAAATCCAAGAAATATTTCATTAATGAATACTCAAAAAAAATGCTTGAAGGTACGTGGACATCTTACACACACACACACACACACACACACACACACTCTCCTTTTCCAAAATATTACTTTTAGTGAACTGTGCTTTGGTGTGATATCATAATCACATACTATACCGATATTTATAGGATAGACTGTCATGAAGTTTGTCTTTGTCCTATTTTAGGGAATGTGCTGATCAAGATAATGTACATTATATTACAGTATCTTCTTTATGAGAATCCTCAGAAGAATTCTCCTTTAATACTAAGGCAGTTATACTTTTCTTGAGAAATTTATTTGTTTCTTATACTATGAACATTGTATACTGTGTAGATGACTATATATCCTTTTTCATATTGGCTATTCAGAGTCTTAAATTAGTGACCACTAGTATAGCAATGTATGTTATAATTTTGTTTTCATTTAATACTGTACTCAATGTGGACTTAATAGGTATGTTCCTATTCTTGCTCTACTTTTGACTGAAACTGTATTGTCATATGCTATTCAGTCTAATAAATCACATCCTTTCTGAAACAAAGCAAATAATAAAGAAAGACAGGCAAGGTGGAAATGAGAAAGAAAGGTCGAGTGGTGGGCAGGCAGGCAAAAGCCAAATTAGAAGGAATAATAGAGATTAGCTAAGAGATATTCATCTAGCTCACTTCTTTAGATGCTTTAATCTGTGATTTTGCATCAGATAACAGCTGAAGGAAACTATCCCAAAAACAGAGCCCCCATGGATTCACTTTCACTGACTTTTTTATTGTTATATGCTTAGAATTTATTCAAGTCACCATACAATGACTCGTCATATGAAATTCCCTTCTCAATGTTACAAAATGTTGAGGCTATTTTTCATAAATTACATAGTTTTATATTCTTTGTATCACAGATCACAAATTAGTGACTCATTAGTGATCCATTAGCCAGATTCAACCAGCGAACATTTTAAAAATTTAAAAATATTTTATAATATTTGACCATATTATAATCAGAAAAATTAACAGACACACATAGCAAGATATACCTCCTCATTTTACGGACCCATAACAACAAAGCGGCAATGTTGACAGGAGCTGTTGAGAACTCCTTCTTTTTTTTTTTTTTTTTTTTTTTGAGACGGAGTCTCGCTCTGTAGACGACGCTAGAGTGCAGTGGCACAATCTCGGCTCACTGCAACCTCCGCCTCCCAGGTCCCGGCTCAAGCAATTATCTTGCCTCAGCCTCCCGAGTTGCTGGGTAACAGGCATGCGCCACCATGCTCAGCTAATTTTTGTATTTTTAGTAGGGATGGGGTTTCACCATCTTAACCAGGCTGGTCTTGATCTTCTGACCTCGTGATCCGCCCGCCTAGGCCCAAAATGCTGGGATTACAGGCGTGAGCCACCGCGCCCGGCCGAGCACTCCTTTTAGGTGAGAATTGTCCACAGTCCCTGGGACTCTCTAAGGTTTTAAACCTGACGAATTCACTTACATTCCCTGACAGGTTCCCGTAACCATTTGCATTTTTGACCCTAGGTGTAATTTCTACTTGAGAAATTTATGTTAAAATGTAATTGACAAGGTAAAGTTTGCCTCCAATGGGAAAGGAGGTGCTGCTTTTCTGGCAGAAAGAGCCATATAGCCTCTTGGACTGACTATCAGGAAGCTCAATTACAAATGTGTACTCAACCACACATGCCACCAGCACTATATATAGACATTCTTTTAAACAATTCCATCCATCATTATTTATACATTAATTTTGTAAGATTTACCTTTTGTAGAAAAATACTTCAAATCCGTTTTGCAAAGACAGTGCCTGTATTCTAATAACAGGAACCCTTATGTAAACGCTAATTAAGAATGAATCAAGGAAAAAAAATGAGAAAATAGTGTTGCATTACCAGAATAATTTCATCTGGGGATTAAATCTGTAGCTACAAACACATAATACTAATAGGTGGAAAAATAGGAGAATTTGAGCTCAGTTACTGCTCATATAATGATTGCCACTAAATATTTTTAAGATATTTATAATATACCTAATAAGAGCAATTTTCAATAATGTGCTTTACCTAAATATTACAGCAAAGCAAATTTTCAAGTAAGAATTTAGCAAACAATCATAATTGCAGTTAATTTTTTACATAAAATCAGGGATTAGGCTGTTTCATTTTAATATTAATGACTGAATATTCTGCCATATGGCTAATATTTAAGACTGGGTAATTAAAAATGCTATATAGAAAAGCAGCATTCAATAAATGTAAATTTAGTATATGCAAAAAAATAGCTTTGATCTAAACTTCCTTTTGATTTTAAATTTCATAAGGGAACTTTGTGAGGTTTTATAACTGATTTTTCTATAGGACTGTACATAACACTTGCTAAATACTCTAATTTATTTGTAGATTATTTCAAATTTTATATGTAAAAAGTACTTCATTCACTAAATCATTCCTACTTTACTGCAGTGGCTAGAATCTCCAATACAATGTTGGGTAGCATTCATGAAAATAGGCAGCCTTGCTTGGTTCCCTATCTCAAGGAGAAAAATAGCAAGTTTTACCACTAATTATGATACTTGCTGTAGGGTTTTTGGTAGATATCCTTTTTCAGATTAAAAATGTTCCTGTTTCTAATTTGCCAAGAGTAAACATGCACAAACACTGAATTGTATCAATTCTTCGCCACAACACTTTACCTTTAGTATGTTGTCAATGTAATTCATTGCTTTTCTCTTGTTAAAACACTTCTTTCAATCTAGACTAACTTCAACATGATCATGGCAGCCTTTCTATACACTGTGGTATTTGATTTGCTCATATTAGAATTTCGCTATCTATGTGAATAAATGACATGGTCCTATGATTTTGGCTTTATGCTATACCAGCCTCATGAGGAATGTTCCCTTATACTTTTTGGTTATGGCAGATGCATTCTTAATATCAGAGTAACTACTTTTTAATGATGTATGTTATTTGTTTAGTTTCTATTTCAGCATTTAATGGTTCTTTTCTCTGGTTAATGAAATTTTTCTTATTTTCTGTATCTCTCAAGATAGAAATAACTGAAATAGCATTTGTTATCTTTTATAGTTTTCATGTATATAAAAATAAATGTACCATACTGCCACTTCTTGTTCCCATTTGGTTTCTGACCTTAAAAAACAATTAATTTTTCAAGAGAAAGAATATTTCAAGAGGTTTTTCTTTGGAAACACTTTTTTATGTAACCACAAACAATATTTAATGAAAGGATGTTTTTACTTGCCAAAAGTAGGCTTGAGCAGTTAACACAATTCTTTCTTTCTATCTATCTATCTATCTATCTATCTATCTATCTATCTATCTATCTATCATCTATCTATAATTGGTATTTTCTTAATGTTTCAGTTTTACAAGATTAAGGGTTTCTATTAATTTGTTTTCTAACCCCAAAGAGATGCATAGGATTTTAACAGAGCGGAAAAGCTAAATATCCTATGCAATATCTTCTTTAAAAAGTTGTGGCATGCTACTCGTTTAGGTGACTGTGTTCAAACATAAAAATTTCTAAAGTTTAATACATGCATTTCAGCCGAATTTCTTCCAAAGAGTTTTTGGTTTTTTTTTTTTTTTCTTTGCATTTGATATTTTCAAGGCAATTTCAGGGCAAAATTTGTATCACATTAGACTCTATTATCAAATTAACACAACTAGAGTGTTTTGATAATGACTTTTGGTAAAATTCAAAAGCACTTTTATACAATAATTGTAATCATGCATTTTAAATATAATTGAGTAGCTCATAATTCTCATTGTGTTGCTTATAGTGATCTTTGCTCAGATTTTTAACCTATTCTTTTCAAAAATGAAAACACAAAAGCATAATACAATCATACACCATAATTGTAAGCAGTTTTATCTTACTACAGGGCATCACTCTTTTCTATCATAAAATATTTATATGGGGTTTAGCTTCCAAAGATTTTTTGACTTTATGGTAAAATTTATGGCTAATTTAATGTAATCTGAGAAACCTGAAATTCAGTATCTTCCAATATAGAATATCTAATATAGAAGTGCCATTATGTTTTGATTTCAATAAATTTTAGATGTATGACTATTTTTGTTCATTAGTCCTTTGTCTTTTGATGCCATAAGTAGTAATGATATAACAACTAAAAAAGCTAATCACTTTGAAAAACGTTCCTTCCTTCATTGGTAGTTGGAACATAATAGCCAC
This sequence comes from Papio anubis, assembly GCF_008728515.1. Taxonomy (NCBI): domain Eukaryota; kingdom Metazoa; phylum Chordata; class Mammalia; order Primates; family Cercopithecidae; genus Papio; species Papio anubis. The sequence continues at coordinate 90,835,371 of NC_044981.1, read as the reverse complement.
TACTCAGTTCTTTGATTTGACTAAAGATGAATGAGTCTCTATAAAGTAATTAAGCCAAAATAGTACCTAAATTCTCAAGGATAATAATCTGGCAACAAGCCCACAGTAACATTTAGCCTTTATGTGGATATACTACAACATAGTATAAAACTTAATTTGGAGTACATTTTTTTAAAGACTAGAAATGTTAATATAATTTTTAAATTGTATTATTTTAATATTGAAAAAGTAATGCTTTGAGCCATAAAGCCTTTTTGCTTGTGGCTACATCAAGTTTTCATTTAGAAATTATAAATATTTGCAAAAATAACTGAAATTTTGCTGGTTGTAAATTATTGCTTTTCTTCACTACGTGATGTGAGTGTAATTCAAAATTTAAATATAGATTTTTAAAGACTGTTTCTGTAAGCACCGTAGAGTTTAGGAGCAGTCATGTTTAAACTGGCTAACTGTGGTCAGTTTGAAAACGTGCAGGAACTTGGTAGGTTCTCTACTGGTTTGTTACTTTGCTGTTTTAGAAGATTAATTTCCTAACGGATGTCGGAGCTAATATATGATTATACTCAAAGAAGAAAAAAAAATAGAGAAACAGCTCCCAAATTAAAAAAAAACAATTATGTGTGCATGTATGTGTGTATATTTAACACAAGCTTATAGATTTAAAAAGTATATGCAGTTAAAGATATCCACTTTGTAAGTGCTGCGTATCTCAAAAGAGAAAACATATAAAGAATGATGACTGGATACTCCTTTTCATTTGTTAATCGGAAATCAAATAAGACATTTCATAAAGAGAAATGATAGACTTTAATATCTAAAATACAATGTATTCATAATTTTATGAAGTAAAAATTAACCATTCCATATAACAAAATAGTAATTTTTAATTAGTCTTAAAACAGAAAAAAGTTAACTCAAGTAAACATTAATAACAGCAGTTGTTGACAATATTAGTTCTTAAAAGAAACAGTAAAATATTTGGTTTCTATACAGTCAAAACAATTAGACTGATTAAACCATAAAAATTAATAACTTGGCCGGGCGCGGTGGCTCAAGCCTGTAATCCCAGCACTTTGGGAGGCCGAGGCGGGCGGATCACGAGGTCAGGAGATCGAGACCATCCTGGCTAACATGGTGAAACCCCGTCTCTACTAAAAATACAAAAAACTAGCCGGGCGTGGTGGCGGGTGCCTGTAGTCCCAGCTACTCGGAGGCTGAGGCAGGAGAATGGCCTGAACCTGGGAGGCGGAGCTTGCAGTGAGCCGAGATCGTGCCACTGCACTCCAGCCTGGGTGACACAGCGCGAGACTCCGTCTCAAAAAAAAAAAAAAAAAAAAAAATTAATAACTTATGAAAGAATCCATTATCATTCATGCATTGTATTATACCACTTTGTTTTAACAGTTATTATACTATATTGAATTCAAACATAGTTTTTTTGAATCAAGAAATAAATTCTTTGCTCTTATTTACTTGTGATCATAACAATTGAAACTGTTACAAATAAAATGGTAAAGGCAGCTGTAATGAATACCTGAGGAAGATTTTGAAAGCTTTCCTAAGAATTAACAGAATTATTAGAGATATTTCCTAATGCAGTTGGCTCACCTTATTTGTGGGTTCTACATCCATGGCCAAGAAATTGCCGACTGAAAACTCTGAAGATGTACAGACTTTTTTTTTTCCATGTCATTTTCATTATTCACTAACTGGTATAGTATAACAACTATTTACATAGCATTTACATTGTATTAAGTGTTATAAGTAATCTAGAGATGATTTAATGTGTACAGGAGGATGTGCATAGGTTATATGCAACTAATATGCCAGTTTATATCAGGGACTTGAGCATTTGCAGATTTTGGTTTCCATAGGGGTAACTGGAACCAATCCCCCACAGACAGTGAGGGATGACTGTAATTATTTTATTAAAAAGGGAGAAAAAAACATATTAATATAATTATAAACTAGTAATTATGAGATCAGATGCCATTCTTCCATTGAGAATAACTTTGTGCAATGAAGAGAGAATCTGCTTTATCCTACTCTGAAATCTGTTGCTGCTGGTTGGTTAGGGTAACGTGTTGAGGAATCACAACAAACCTCAGAGGTGAAGTATGCTGTGTGGATTCGCCATGTCTATAATGGGAAAAAGACAGAAAGTGGTGGTATCTGTGTTGAGAATATGCTGACCTTGTTTTTATAGACTTTCCTTTAATCTCACAACTATTTCCTAAAACTTACTTTCTGTCATGGTGGGTTCAAATACACAACATACACAAAAAACTCCTCTATGGTAGATACTTCTCTAACAAAACTTTAATGAAATATGGTATATTATAAAAGAGTATTAGGTATGACATTTATAAATTATACCTAAAATAATATATTCAAGTTAAATGGATATAAGAAGAAAATCCACAGGTTGTATCTATACAGTATTACTACATAAGTGCTTGGTTATATCAAAATATCAGCATAGTGATTTATTCTTTTATTTTCCCCTAGAAAATAATGATTACTACTACTGTATTAATTTCCTAAGGCCTGATCATTCTCTGAGAAATGACAAATTCCAAAACTATAAATTAAACAGTAATGCCTCTTTTCAATAACATAATTTGTGTCAAAACCATTGTTTAAAAATAAAATAAATTTTGTCATCTGGTGAGCTATTTTATAAAAAATTTAGTGCTAATTTATGTTTCTGAATGGATGTCTTTATACTCTGAAGATTTATAGGCATTATTTTTTAGTATTATTCTATTGCTTTTCTTAATGGAACACCTAAGAAATAACATTTATGTAACAATGTTAAAGATATATATATTTCTTTACTATAGTTATAGTTATAAACATTAACTATAAGAATAGAGTGCATTTTATTTAGTTTTTAAGCAGATTTATTTTTAGTATACAAGTGATCAATTTGTCACAATACGACAAGTTATTGATGACAAGTATTTTAACCTATAGGTATGATAAAAGTCTAACATTTATAAAATGGGGATATTACTATATAAAAAATTGAAACTATTAGTTTTTAAGTAAAATATTAGTTTCTTCATTATTATGCAGTGTTAAACTTAATGTAAAGCTAAACTTCTGGACTTACCCTAGACATAAAATAATTTTCATTTCCATGTCTCTAGAACCTAAAATGGTAAGTAAATTTTCTCTATTACTTTTGGTCAAAATAACTTAAATTAAAAGACAATCTAATGACAGTAATAACATTTTTCTTTCCTAAAAAAATATTTGGTCTCTGATTTAAAGATAAGAATAATATAATAGTAACAACTTAAAAATTGACCAGATATACTAAAAATAATATTTGGGCATCATATCTACATAATAATTGTGAAATAACTGTTTTCCTAATAACTGAGAAGCAATCATTAACTTTTTCATAAAAGGACTTTCCATAGCTTCTAAAATACGGAATTCAGCACTGTAAAGCAGAAACACTAAACATGCCAAAACACCTAGCATGGTATAGGTAACCACAAATCTGCAAATGACGCACTGTGCCGTAGATAGCAGGCCTTCCTAACACAATTTGGTCATGGTAAGGTTTAATTTATGTAATTAAATTTTTTTAAAAAGACTATTAAAGCCATTTTGGGTTCACATTCACAGCAAAATTGAGAGGAAGGTACAGTGATTTTGTTAATCTTAAGAATTTCCTCATTATTGAAGAGTTATCCAGAGTCTAAATACTAAAACAATAAAGTTGATTAAATTATTTTTAAAATATGACATAAAACATGTACATTATCTTTCAGGGTTTTTTTTTTCTTTGATAGATATCCCAAATATACACACAATCCTATTTCTTTGGGTCTAGGATGTCAGTATAATTTAACTGTGTGCTAAGTGCTTTAGGTAACACAAGCATTTATCTATTATAAAATGAAAATTCAATTGCCATCAAATCAGAATTTTGATTTGTCAGAAATGCAGTAAATTATGCCATAAGGAATATATTTGTATACATTTTGTCTGACATTTTCTCATGTGGTATTGTGAAGGGTGACAATTATAATATTATCTGTAAGAATTTTTAAAATGTATTTTTAAATATAACTACTAGTATATACTGGTTTTGATAGTTTTCTTCCCATAACGCAAAAAGAAAGCTATTTTTAAAAATTAGGTGATTTTTATAACTATTAAACTTTAATTAATGCATTAAGAAACAGGCAGCTGGTGATCTAATGTATAAGTTGTTCTTTCCTTACTGTATTTTTCAGACCACTTGCGAGTCAGTTCTAGGTAAAGACCTGGTTTATGAGGACGGTAATCTAGGTACACTGTATTACTGGTTCTTTTGGGAACAGCTTTTTCAATCTGAGTTCCTTCATGCCACTCATTAAAAGAGGTGATAGAAATTAAGCTGGGGTGTGTCTGAAGTGCGGCACTCAGAGCAATTTCATAATACTTCCCATTGATCCGGTTCCGAGTGTTTTGCGTGTTCCATGGACGGATGCTGGTATCTATGTATCCTGGGCCCACACTTGGGATAAATATTAAGTTGTATTTATCACAAAATAATTTTAGGCTAGCCCAATTCTGATGTGATGAGCCATAAGTAAAGCCATTTGTGGCAAAATATGTGTAAATTCCATCAAAACCACTTTGAAGAATATCATACTTATGTTTTTCTTCAACTAGAAGGGCAATAAACAATCCATCATAAGGAGAATTGCGAATACTCCGAGACCCTGAGGTGGTTAACAGATTGGCCCATTTTTCAGGTTTGGTAATATAGGAATCATAGACATAAAACATAGGAAGAGCATTGCCGGTCTTCGTCTTGTACCTGTAAAAGGCCGGATGATTTCCATATCTAGAAAATAAGCATATATAAAAGCGGAATGAATATTCACAACTAATTTGCTACAGATAAAAACTGTTTATGTACTGAAAATGAAGGAATCAGTGCAGTTTGAACACATTACTTTTGGTCAAAATAACTTAAAATATTAAAAGATAATCTAATGACAGTAATAACATTTTTCTTTCCTAAAAAATATTTGGTCTCTGATTTAAAGATAAGAATAATATAATTGTAACAACTTAAATTTCTTAGGGGAATCAGTTGTGTAAGTGTAGTAATTAAAAATGCATTTTTAATTTTACACATTAGAAAATGAGATACTGGATGCATTACCAAACAAGTGATTAACTATCTCATATTGAGGTTTACAAATGATGACTAATGCCATAAAAAGCCTATGGTTCGCTACATTAATACATAAACTGCTTTTTTATCTATCAGTAATAAATATTCTACTGTTGCTGACAAGTTTCCTTGGAAGACTACGGCATCTGTCACAGACTGTTATCAGTAAAATTGTTTGAAAAAATGAAAACTGCATTAATAAATTCTTTTTGATCAGGCTAGATATAAATGACAATATCAGCTCTGAGTCTACTGCGTTAAAAGAAATACTTCACTTTTAATAATCTGAACCTTCTTTTTAAAAAGATAAAGCTATATTCCGAAGGTTTAGAAAACAATGTCAATTTAAAATATCAAAATTACAGAAATCATAAATAGTCTATAAACCTGTAACACAGTAAAAACAGCAATCTGCCAAAAAGAAAGTGAATTGTAAGGAACTTCAGCAATGTTCCTTTAATAAAATTAAATAACAATTTAATTTTATTTTATTAAAAATGGAATAATCATAAATCATTCAAATCTCAAATATAATTTAATGTACTATTCTTAAAACAATAATTATCACTGGATAATATAACAATATTTATAAATACTGAAGAAACTCACTTGTCTATAATATACTTGACATTTTGGTACATGTTTTGATCATCTCGATTGCTATATGGTTCTATGTGAAAAGTAACCTAAAACAAACAAAAAAATCAGTTAGGGGATAAATTATCTATAATGTAAAACTGAAGTATATTTCATATATTTAATAAAGTAACTGATTAAATCACCTTAATTTAAGATTAATATTTATCGAACACAGAAACTACCAGAGAATTTTTACCAATAAAATTTACTGCTAAATAACATGCTAAACATTTTATACTTATTATCTTGGTTAATCTTCACAAATCCCTAAGGTATTTGTTTTCTTAGTAAGGTAATCAAAGATAGACAGAACCTTAAGAAATGTTCAGTAAGTTGTTCCAAGTCACCCAGTTTGTTGGAGGTAATACTGAGGATCTGAATTCCGAGTTCGAATGCTTAACCATTATGCAAGGCTCCTTTTTATGTTTACTCCTTATAAAAATATGTTTCTTACATATTTATATCCCATGTAAGATATATAGGAAATACTCTATATTCAGATATATGTTTCTTTTAGGAAAACAACCAAAAAAATAGAAAAATCTGGATTCTTTACAGGCATGTGACCATTAAGCTTAAATTTAAATGGAAGTCATTAGCAAATTTATTTACATATAAATCCTTCCATACCATTAAAACAGCATTTTACAAAATAATATACATTTACTTCTATTAAAGAATTTATAATGAAATCGCTTAAAAATAATATCCACTAGTGTCATAAAGGACAATAATTTTCATAATGCCTAGGTATTTATGGTTTCGATATCCCATACACACACACACACAAACACACACACACACACACACATACACACATTATAAATATGTAAACATATAGAGAGCAGTAATTACAATTTTTTTTTGAGATGGAGTCTCACTCTGTTGCCCAGGCTGGAGTGCAGGGGGGCGATCTCGGTTCACTGCAAGCTCCACCTCCCGGGTTCACGCCATTCTCCTGCCTCTGCCTCAGTCTGGCCAGTAGCTGGGACTACAGGCGCCCGCCACCACGCCCAGCTAATTTTTTGTATTTTTAGTAGAGACGGGTTTCACTGTGTTAGCTGGGATGGTCTCGATCTCCTCACCTTGTGATCCGCCCGCCTCGGCCTCCCAAAGTGCTGGGAATACAGGCATGAGCCACTGCGCCCAGCCAAGTATTTTTAAAATACTGTGCACAGACTAAAATTTTTTAACTTAAGGTTGGCTATACATAAATCAAGACAGACAAATTATGGCTAGTAAAATCATTCTGTATGCCACTTCTGACTAGTAAAGTAAAAAATACAGAAGATACTTCTCTTAGATGACAATCTATTTCAGATTCATAAAACAAAGAATGAGGATTTTCACTTTTATTCCTAGTTTTACTGACTTACCAACATCAATTAAAAATCTTTATGGTAGTCTAATAAATTTACTGTTTTAATTTCAGGTTTCAGGCTCTATGAGGTATTTATGGAACTAGAGACTTCTATTGCAATATGAAACTCCTCTGTTTTCAATTACCCAATTAAAGCAAAATGTATTTTACATTAATCAATGCTACTTGTTTTCATATAATCAATTTTAAAGTTAAATAATATTTAATAAAAATATAATTTTCTACTTTAAATTACAGTAATATTACAAAAATAAGTTTTTGTCATAAAAAACTAAGTCAAATTCATTTTTGCACCTTATTGTTAGTATTGCCAGGGTAGTAACTGCTAGGGCAGTTAGATTTCTCAGTAACTTTGGTATTTGTTTTTAAATTCAGTTGAAAGCAAATTACCAAGTGTGTAGGTATTTTCATACTATTATATAACGTTTCCTTGGATAATTCTTCCTTCAGATACATCACTGTGTTTTCTAAATTTCCATGTTATACATAAAGGACACCATATTTAAGCAATATCTAACTTGAAATATCCTATATCAAAATGAATTTGCTTTTACAGTTGCAAACAACAAATAGCATGTTATTTTTGAAAAGCACAGATCAATATATTTGCAGTAAATGCAAAAAGCTATTATTGGTAAATATAAAACATTTAAAATTTTCCCTCATGTATTTCTAATGTCTTAATTATAATAAAATTACTTTGCAATTTTAATTAATGATGTGATCTAGTCTCCATCTCTCTATTCCATTTGGAAAAATCGATTAGTTCAATTTTAAAATAATAGAATTCTATATATAAAATGAAATGTCTATCTTTAGAGAATAAGAACATAAACATTCCCTCATTTCATGTTTTTAATTTTGACCTTTCCTGTCTTTTTTTCCTGCATTTTAATAACTTTAATAAATTTTAATAAACAAAACAAACTTTCTTAAATGAAAATCTGGTATTTTTCCCCTTCTCCAACTCCATTCCCTGCCTTCACCCCTGCACACTCCCCTATCCCCTGCCACAACAAAAATGAGGTAGGTCTTCCTACTCCTAGGTAGTGCCATAATACCTCATACTTTCCTCTCCCTGAAATTTACTTGTCTTTGTGTCTGACCTCCAGTAGATTACAAGGCATTTTAGGGACAGAGATAATACTTTATCCTTCTTCGTAATATTGTCAGCATCTGGGACTGCATCTGACACGTAGCAGGCACTAAATGAATGAATGTATTCATAAATAAATGGACTGATTTGCATGCAAAAACAAACAACAGTTAAACTCTTAAATCTACCATTTATACTGAATTTAGGTAAGATTCCCAAAGTTTTTGCCACGAATTCACAATATTCATTTAACAAGGAAAATGAAAAAGGAGAGGCCATGACTAATATAACATGTTTCAAATGTAGGTGAAAATCATTTAAAAAAGAATCACACACATACTTATATGCATGTATCACATGGTGGAAATCGGCATACGCCTGAAAAGCAGATAAAATGACTCTAGAGCCATACGCAAAGAAATAATGGATGTTGATAAACCTAGTATAAGAAATGTGATTTCTGCATAAAGTAGAAAGAAAATACGCTACTTTAAAATAACATACTAAATTTATTAAAATGCAAGAAGATCACCAGGGCTGAGTTGGTTTTTTCCCCTATAATCCTGAGCAAAAAAAAAATCACTGAATCTGCCCAATTTTTCTTTACTTAGAGGAATGATTTAATTCAGTCAAGTTTTGATTAAATAATGTCATGTGACAACCTCACAATCTCAGTGGCTCTAAAAGACAAACATTTGCTTTTTGAACATAAAATCCATGAATTGGCTTATGACGGCTCTGCTCCAGGCTGGTTCAAATCAGCTCATGTGTCTGTCATTCTGAGCCCTAGACAGAAGGGGGCATGCTTTTCTCATAAAAGAGAATAGGAGTATAATCATGTAAGCGCATAGTATACATTATCTTTTCTCACATCTCATCAGCCAAAGCAAGCCATAAGGCCAGACCCAACAACAGGGCAGGAAGTATACTTACTCTGCATGGAGGGGAAGGAAAACCAGAATATTTGCTAAACAATGACAGTATCTACCAAACATCTCTATCATGTCTCACTCAAAAAACTGTTCCATTGTTCTTAATGGTGCAGGATAGAGAGCATATAGAGGAAGGAATCCAGCCCTGATTTTTATACTGTCTGCAAAACCAGCCTACCAATGACGGTTATAAGTGCAACAGCCTTTGCTCTAGCAAAACATGCAGACAAGTATACTTTAAAAGAACAGAAACTAAATCGCTTTGAAAAATCAAGATTTAAATTTTACTTTCACTTACTTACACTTTCAAAAAAAAAAACTAGTCACATTTGTTAAAGATAATGAAAACTAAATAAAGCGCCAATCATGTCCTTTTCCTGCATGTTTGTTTATAATTTAAAAGGTGCTTACTTAAAATAACTCTTGAAGTTAACAAATCAAAATTACGATTACAAAATATTTAATGACTAATATTAGTAAAAACATTATATAATCAAAATGAATGAACTATAACAAAAGCTTAACTGTGAGATGAATTCATTCCCTAAAAATTCTCCATCCCTAAACAAAAAAGAATAAAAATAAAAATTATTTTTACCTCAAAAAGTAGAAAGAGTAAAAAAAAAAAAAAAAAAAAAAAAAAAACTAGAGAAAGACATCAATAAAAAAGGAGAATTAAAACATTAAAACCATTAGAATATTTTAAAAATAAAACTGATACATGGAAGGGTTTTTTGGGGGTGGAGGGTAAGCTAATTAATATTAATCAAAATGGTGAAAAAAGGGCACAGTATTTCCATGCTTTGAAGATTAGCAAAAAAAAAGAGATGTTACTAATGAATGCATTTTACACTTAAAGTTTTAGACGTGGTCAGTTATGTGCACTGGAGGCTACAATTTGTCAGCACGCAATCTACAACATCATTAATCTTTTCTATCGGATTGCCTTAGCACATTAAATAATTCTAGTAAAGTATTGTCATTCATTAAACATTAAAATTTCCTTATATTAGCAAGAAAAGGGAAAGTTTTCCATTCTTTAAAAAAACAGGATTTACTGCATTTTATTGAATTGGGAAAAATGTCCGTTCCACAACAACCGAAATCACAAACAAATCTAATAAATAAAACCATCTTATGGTTTCATTGTCATTGTACAAATGAAGGGGATAAGCCAAGAAGATCAAGGAACTAATATAAGATTCCAGAGCTACTCAGTTGGAACAAGCTCCAGCCTCATGATTCCAGGTCTATTCTTTGTCTATACATAGTTCCTCACCAGACATGAGGCCAAGAAACTGTTCTGAAAATTCTGGAAAACATCAGTCTATTGCGTTCCAAGTTTTTCTGATCATTAGATATAAAATCTGTAGCACAGAGAGATCAAGTATGTTGGCAACATTAAATAGGCAATCAGTGGTCGAGCTCTTTGCCACACTCTCCTTCTCTACACAGATGCTTTAAACAGGAGAAAAAGCCGACCAATCTTCATATATCATAACAATTTCATTTTCTCTTTAAAAATTTCCTGAAAGTACTAAAATAGCCAGTTTCTTGAGCTCCCATCTTCCAGGATTTTGGCAGGGTCGGGCCAGAGGAGCAGCTCTTGGACTTGTTTTGTGGAAGATAAATCAATCACTTACCCAACTTCCGCCTGGGTGCCAGAACCTGGAGGCTTGCCTATTTGCAGATTTCAAATGTCAATAAGAACTCACTGAAAGGCACCAAGGGACACAGCAGATGACAGCTCTTGCTAGACAGCTAATTTGAGAGATGCTGTCTTAACAGTTTCAGGATAGTAAATTAGAAAGAAGCAGCAGCTTTATGGACAGGAATAAAAAAATGCTTGCCTATTTAGCTCTTTCTCACTCCCTAGAGTTCCACTTCTATTCTCCAATAACTACTCAATCTCTAGGCTGCAAAAGGAAAATTAAGACAAAATTAATGCTTCATATTTTTATTTGAAATGAAATATTTCAACAGTGGTCCATAACATATCTTACAGGGCCCAATTACCACTAACGGACAAACCAGATTGTCTTCCATTAGAATATAACTGCAAGAAGTTACAGAGCAAATAAAACTGTTCAGCAAATTTTAAGAGTGGTTGCAATCTGAGAACTCAGGATAATGGTAAGTGGTCTCTAGTTAAAAGACCCTAAATCCTTTTTTTGAGATAGACTGTCACTCTGTCGTACAGGCTGGAGTACAGTGGCACCAATCTCAGCTCACTGCAATCTCTGCCTCCCAGGTTCAAGCAATTCTCGTGCCTCAGTCTCCTGAGTAGTAGCTGGGACTACAGGTGTGCACCACCATGCCCAGCTACTTTTTGTATTTTAGTAGAGATGGGGTTTCAACATGTTGGCCAGGCTGGTCTTGAACTCCTGGCATCAAGAGATCCGCCTACCTTGGCATCCCAAAGTGCTGTGATTACAGGTGTGAGCCACTGTGCTCACCCTGACATTTTCATTAAGATTTTCAAACACAATACATTGAACAAGAAGGAAAAACTCTAAGAAACATGAGCAAGCAGAGAATAAGAGTTACCTGATATGAAACAAAAATGTCCAAGGACACAGAACAGAGAAGATAATACCAAAAATAAAAAAATAAAATAAAATAAAGCAGTTTCCTGCGGGCAAGATCATGAATATTTTTAATAACTGATTTTTAATGATTTTTTGAATTACATAATAGATTTCCATATTAAGTGTCAAGATTCTGTATCCATCTCTTTCCCCAAACTGAGGCTAATGTTATATTCTTTAATTTCTATCAATTTATAGTATATATTATCTGAGAAGACAAATTTTTCCCCTCATTAAAAACTTTAAGTCTTACTTGATTCCAACATGTTTATAAACTTTGAAATTAGTTTGTTAAATTCTGTGTTTAAAATCTCATCAGAATTTCTAACTGGGATTGCATTAAGTTTACAAAAGTTATTAAAAGAAAGAAAAATGTGAGAATGGCTATTTCTGCAATTTGAATCTTCTCATCAAAGTCATGGGAAGTCATTTATGCAGGTCTTCCATATCTTTTGATAAAATGTTAAAGATTTCTTTGCATATACATTTGATGTTATTTTCAATGCACACTTTCCCATTTTGTTCTGTAATAGAGGAATCTTACTGAAATGTACATGTTTTCATTCCAGGCACCTTACTGAATTCATTATTTTTCATAGTTTTTTGGCAGTTTTCAGGGGTTTTGTAAGTATTTGTCATTTGCAAAGAAAAAAAACATATTTTATTTAGAACTATTTCTTCTTTTTGCATTTTTTAGTCGAACTGCTTGTTTAGAGTCTCCATAACAGCACTAAATAATATTGTAATCTTGTATTGATCTTGGTTGAGCATGACACTACTTTTTCTCCATCAGATACAGTGTTTAAAATACGCTACTAAGAGACACCCGTTATCAAGCTAAAGAACTTTGGTTACTAAGGACTTTATTAACATGAATTTTTCTTTCCTAAAATTTTCAGTATCTGTTAAGATAATCATATTTTACCTTCTTTAAATAATTTAAATAAGCACTAAGTTTTTTTACTTAATGCTTACTCTGTGCCAGACAGGAATCTATGTTTTACATGAATTATCTCATATAATCTTTATAACCACTCTGTGTGTAAGGAAGGTTTTGTTGCTATTTCCATTTTAGAGATGAAGAAACTGAGACAAGTCATATTATAAAGCTACAAAGTGGCTGAGCCAGGATTGAATGTAGGCCTATTATAAATATATAAATATAAATATATATATATAATATAAATAAATATAAAACATGATTAGAAACATAGTAAAGAATCTCTAAAATATAATTTAGATAAGATTGAAATTCCTATTATATAAATTTTCTTTATGAAATAGAGTATTTAAGAGATTCTAAGTCATTATCATTTTTAATTAAAATGACTATTTCAAAAATTGTTATTACTATCCTCTTATCCAAAAGAATTAACTTATGTATTAGCTTGAAAATAAAATACCTTCAGGTTATATTTATGAGCTTTATCCAAAATAGTGGGTACCAAGTTATCAGTAGGTTCTCCATTTTCATCATTTACATCAGGTGGGTACCAAGAGAGGGCTAGTACACCTAATAGAAAAGACCGAAAAGAAAGGGAAAAGACAAGAACATGAGTGCAGATATTCTTAAAAAGCCATAGTAAGTACCAAATAATTGGCAATAAAAGAACATATTTCCACGTGGTGGTTTTGTTAAGTTCCTTCAGAATACATATGGTTATTTGATCACGTTGTCAATATTTATGACCTCTTTATCAGGCATTAACATGCTTTCGTAAAAGTGAACAGACTTTACATTTTAGAGTTTTAGGTTTACATAAAAATAGCAAAGAAAGTATGGAGTTCTCATATACTCTTCCTCCTACCTGCCCCTACCCTCCACACGGTTTTTCCTATTATTAACATCTTTCATTGGTGTGGTACATTTGCTGACCCAATACAATTGATGACCCAATATTGAAAGATTTTCATCAACTGAAGTCCATAGTTTACATCAGTGCTCACATTTTGTGTTGTACAGTTCAACAGGTTTTGACAAATCTATTATACCATATGTCCTCCATTACAGTAGCTGACAAACTAGTTTTACCAGCTCCATAAACCTCCTGCGCTATACTGATTCATCCCTGTTCCCTCTCCCCCTCACCCCTGGCAATAACTAAGCTTTTTGCTGCCTATAATTTTGCCTTTTCCAGAAGGTCATATAGTTGGAATCATAAAGTATGTAGCTTTTTAGAATTGGCTTCATTCATTTAGCAACTTGAATTTTTAGGTTCCTTCATATCTTTTCATAACTTGACAGCTCATTTCTTTTTACTGCTGCATAATAAGTCATTGTATGTATGTTTATACATTCACCTAATGAAGGACATCTTGGTTGTTTCCAATTTTTGGCAATTATGAATAAAACTGCCATAAACATATATATGCTGTTTTTGTGTAGATCAATACCTTTTAACAGAAGATTTTAACATAGTAAAATAATTACTCTTCCTCTCTGTAGTGCCTGCCTACTTATTTTTGAACTTATAAATTATGTGTTGGAAGCATAAATTACATGGAAATCACTAACCGGAGACATAATATTTAAGATCAATTAATTCAAAGCCTCATTATATATACAAAGAAATGGACAGTCATCAGAAAGATGGCACAAATTTCTAGATAAATCAACAGACTCTTTAAGGCAGGGAAGTAAATAACAATAGTACCAAAAGAGAAGCATGAGGAAATTAAGAAATTGAAGGTAAGAAACTGCCAGAGAAATAAATTTTAAGACCTAAGTTTTGTGCTAGCCATGCCATGTACAAATAAGTAAGTCCCATTAGGACAACAAAATCAAAGTTAATGGAAAAATAATCCTTATGTCCCCTATCCACTCTGAAAATAAGAATGGCAACTAGAATAAAAGATAGAAAAAATAACCTGTAACATATGAGGCTTGAGGGAAACTGGCTAGCCAGAGGAAGGCATATCCTAGAGAGGAATGCTGGTGAGAAAAGTGTCTGGAGACAATTAATACAACATTTTATAAGCAATCACTTATAATCTTGTAAGATTACTAGCCCAGCTTGTAAGAAGAGTATCACCAATGAAAATAAGAATGACAACAAAAGTTTTCTAAACATGGGACCTACCGAAAAATTATTTTATGCAAAAAATAAAAGAGAAAAAAAATAAACATTAAACAACAGAAAGATTATGCCATGAATCTGAAAATTATAAGCAAAGCATTCTTCCATAAAAGTAAAAACAAAACAAGATTCCTGAGTGGACTAGTTTAAAATAACAGTTGGTCTAATAGTAGACCAAGCACTCTCCATGAAAATAACCATTATTATTATATAAACCATGGGGAGAAAATGTCTTAGAGTCAAAGAGCTGAAGAGAGTAAGAAATTTCCTGGCCAAATTGAAGGGGAAATGTGAAAACAGAAAGATAAGTGAGCAACGAGGTCTGTTTGCCCCAAGCAAAATTGGTAGAAGTAAACCAACTCTCAAAAACAGCGAATTAAACTGCAGGTTCACAGTGCTTGTACAGTCCTCTAGCTTTAGACCTAATTTAAGGTAACCCAGAAATGGTATTCTAAACAGTCACCAGGCAGAAGCAAAAGAAAATCCTTTCTGGAGGAAGGCATCTTCTTCCTGGGCCTCAAATTACTTACAAAAAGTTTTTTTTTAAAGAACAATAAATAGTATACAATCAAAGATAATTAAGAACACAAAGAATAAAACACCATGCACAAGAATCAGCAGAAACAAGACAACAGCAACAACATGCAACAACTTCAGATATTGCCATTACACACACTTCTAAAAATTACCTTCATAGTTTAAAAGAGAAAAGACAAAAAGCACTTATCTTGAAAAATTGTGACTTTTGTCCTTTTCCTAATTCATTTACTACTCTGATTTCTTTTTGTGAGAGGCAGGGCAGTTTAGCAGAATATGCATGGGCTTTGAACATGTATTCAAATATCTCACCACTTACCAGCTACATGAACTAAGGGCAAGTTAACTTCTTGCTTCTGTGGCCTCACCATCAAAACACAGATAATTCCTACCTTTCAGGATATATTTTAAGTACACACATAGAATTCCATTAACTAGACTACAGTATTCGATAAATATTGGTTCCTTAAACTACAATGTTCTCTGTTTTCCTCCTCACATTTTTCCCTCCCTCTTCAACTATACCCCTCTCCTAGCACACACATACACATGTACACACACATGAGCTTTAGCATCTTTTTTTTTTTTTTTTTTTTTTGAGACGGAATCTTGCTCTGTTGCCAGGCTGGAGTGCAGTGGCGCAATCTCAGCTCACTGCAACCTCCGCCTCCCAGGTTCAAGTGATTCTCCTGCCTCATTCTATCGATCACAGATAGAATCCCTCCTCTGGGATTACAGGTGCCCACCGCCACACAAGGCTAATTTTTGTATTTTTAGTAGAGGTGGGGTTTCACCATGTTGGCTAGGATGGTCTCGATCTCCTGATCTTGTGATCCTCCCGCCTCGGCCTCCCAAAGTGTTGGGATTACAGCCGTGAGCCACTGCGCCCAGCCAATCTTATCCGTTTTAAGACTATTATCTCCATTCCACCACTTCTTTACTCTCTTCCTCAAGCTTGATTACATTCTAGTCCTATGCTGTCCAAAATAATACCCATATCTACCATATACATTAAAATTTAAAAGAATTAAGTTTTCTTGCACACTCAACTAGCTACATTTCAAGTGTTCAATAGCCACATATGAGTATATATCTACTGTTTTAGGCAGCACAGATAGAGAACATTTTCATCATCACAGAAAATTCTACTGGACAGCACTGCCATATTATTCTGATTCTTCTAATTAACCACCCCATTCTTGGTCTAGTAATTTCTCTTCCTCTTTTATCCTCTTTGTAAGTATTCTCTATGGCTTTGGAAGAATGTTCTTTCTTCTCTCTTATAATGTTGTTATGTTTCAGCTTCTTTATTCCATCAATTATGACTTCCAGATATCTAACTCTATCCCTATACTGTGATCCACAGTTCAATTAATCATTATACAGTGTCTTTTGGACTGACACTGAATAAATACTAGCCTGGGAACCACGCCAGTGATTGTCTTACTTCTGAGGAGTGTTGGGAATTTACAATGGCAGTGAATCCTTGATAGTAACCAGAGAAATGTCTGTAAAATAAGCCAACTGAGTATCACTTATAAGTAAAATCTACTACTCGGTATCTCTGTCATCCTAATTGCTTAGCAAACTCTAGGATGCTCTTTGAAGTCTATTCTTGAAATACGAGCAACCTAAATGCAAAAACTCATGTCATGTTGCTTATGTCATCCTTCCATGTCACTTATTATAGGACCTTCAATATAATTGATAGTTAATTTTTTTGTTGTTGTTAGTAAAGTGATGTATTCAAATCAGATAAAAGTTAAGAATATAGGGTATAAAAATCAGATAGGCCTAGAGAATCGAGTCCTTATTCTGTTATTTGATAAATGTGTATCTTTAGGTAAGTTATTTTACTTAAGTTTCCACATCTGTAAAATGGAGGATAAGGTCTGTTTTAAAAAGCACAAATGAGAGAATGCATCACGCACAGTAAAAGACCTAAAAAGTGATTATAAATAACATTTAATAACAAGAAGACAGTATAATGATAAATTTGGATACCTTGAGCCCCAGAAAACTTGTTATGTGTTCATAGGAAACTTAGAGCCTCTTTTGAACATCTCAAACATTCTTTCAAACTAAAGCTTTAAGAGAAAAAAAGGAAAGCTCATTTCTAGACATAACACAATTTTCATTATCTTACTCAGGGTGACACACTTTTAACAAAATATTACAAGGTACAGAAAAAAAGCAAGAAAAACAATTCACTGCCAACAGACAAAGCAATCAATAGAACCAGTCTCACATATGAGACAGATATTGGAATCATCAGAGAGAGAATTTAAAATTACTGTAATGACTAACTTAAAAGATCTAATGGGAAAAGTAGCTAACACACAAGATCTGGCAAGAAATTTCAGCAGAAACATGGGAACTATAAGAACAAATAAAACAGAAATGCCAGGAATGAAAAACTATTTAAAAAGATGAATTAATGCCTTTAATAGGCTCATTAACAGACGTGAGAAGACAATCAGGAAACTTCAAGGCAAGTCAAAAGAAATTACCTTATCCAAATTACCATAATGAGAAAAAAGACTGGGGAAAAGAATAGAACAAGGCATTTTACAGTTGTGAGATAAATATCAAAGTTCTAGTATACATGTAATTGGAAACCCAGAAGTAGACAGTTTATTTGAAAAAATAACCAGGCTGGACATGGTGGCTCACGCCTATAATTCCAGCACTTTGGGAGGCCGAGGCACGTGGATCACGAGGTCAGGAGATAGACACCATCCTGGCCAACATGGTGAAACCTTGTCTCTACGAAAAGTACAAAAATTGGCTACACGTGGTGGAGCGTGTCTGTAGCCCCAGCTTCTTGGGAGGGTGAGGCAAAAGAATGGCTTGAACTCAGGAGGCGGAGGTTGCAGTGACAGCGAGCTGCGCGCCACTGCACTCCAGCCTGGGTGACAGGGTGGGACTGCGTCTCAAAAAATAATAATAATCACTAAGAATTTACCAAAATTAATAAAAGACACAAAGCAACAGATTAAAAAATTCAGAGAACACCAAGAAGGATAAATACCAAAAAACAACAGGAGTAACAACTAACCATATCATGTTTAGACTGCTAAAAACCAAAATATAAAAAGGAAAAAGAAGAAAAAAATTAAATGCAGCCAGAAAACAACAACAACAAAACATATTCATCCAAGAAAATGAGGATATAAAAAGTTTTTTTAAATTACGGCAGGGTACCCATCAGAAACCATTAAAGACAGAAGAAAAAGACAGAAGAAAAAAAAATGGAGTAAATTTTCAAAATTCCAAAAGAAAACAATCCTCAAAAACCTGCCCATTGAGAATTGCACAGCTGATGAAACATCTTTCAAAATAAAGGCTACAAACAAAATTTTAAAGTATTCATTGCAAGGAGACCAGTAAAACAAGATACAAGAAATTTTTAAGAGAGAAACAATATGATACTAGACATACACTTGGACCTACATTAAAATATGGATGGGGAACACTGGAAATGGAATAAATGTAAAAAACATTCTTACTTTTAATAACTATGAAAAACAACTGATTATTGAAAAGAGTGATCAGCAAACTATGACCCATGAGCCAGATCTTGCCTTTGACAAGCCAATTCATCTATGTATTTGTCTATCTATTGCTTATAACCATTTTCACACTATAAGGATAGAGCTGAGTGGCTGCAAAGACAGAGAGTGAGGGACTCACAAAATCAAAAAAATATATTAGGTAGTCCTTTACAGAAAATGTTTGCCAACTTCTGGTCTACAGCAACGATAGTAAAATATCATTTCTTATGTGATCGAATTATGACAATAGCAAAGTATGGGAGGGAAACATAGGGAATATCAGTGGTGAAGATCTTACATTACACTTGAAGTACATATCATTTGCAAGTAGACTGTGATTATACAAAGATATATTTGGAAAATTCTGAGTTAATGACAAAAAAGAAAAAAGTTATACATAATAAGTAAATACTATAGACTAAATATAATCATAAAAATTGTTCAATTAATGGAAAAGAAAATGAAAAAGAAAAAAAGGAAACAGAATGAAACATGAAGCTGTCAACAAGATGGTAGATTTAATCAATCCAATCATATTAATAATCATATTAAGTACAAATAGTCTAATGACACCCATTTAAAAATATAATTTTCATATTGTATCAAAAAATGAGGACCCAACCATATGCGATGTACAAGAAAACCACTTTAAGTATAAAGACATAGATAAGTTAAAATAAAAGAATGGAAAAAGATATACCCAGCAAATACTGATCAAGGAAAACTAAACAGTTATATTAATGTCAAAGTAGCCTTCAGAACAAATAATATTACCAGAAATAAATGGGAATATTACAGAGTAAGAAAGTACTCAATTATCCAAAAATCATAACAATCCTAAATGTTTAATGCACCTAACAAAAGATCTTCACAACATATGAAGAAAAAACTGACAGATCTGAAGACAGAAATAGATATATTCACAAATTTGCTTGGACTCTTCAATATTCATTTACCAGTAATTAATAGAACAAGTAGAAAGAAAATCTTCAAGGATAGAGACCTGAGTAATACTAGGAAGAACTTGAACCAACTCACACTTATAACATACTTCATTCAACAACAGCAGAATACACATGCTTTTCCAGAGAAAATCAATGAAACCAAAGGTTGGGCATTTATAGCAATATGAAAGCTTTATGGAATATCACCACTCTACAGTTATAAATATAAATTTTAAACTTAATGCAAATAGTTATTATTTATGACATATTAGACATTATTATGTACATTTAAACTTTATGCATCTAATTCATCTCATTGTGACTTCTACTTTTATGTACAAAATTTTTAAGGCAGGAGATGCAGAAACAAGAATTGTAACTTTACTAAAACAAGTATGTCATACTTTCAGGAAATATTCTAATGTTGAAATCCATCTACCGTTTTTAAAGCAACAATGATGAAAACAAAGGAACACCTGGGGAATGTAACTTGCTCATCTTTATGTCCCTAGAATCTAGCACAAGCTTGGAACATCATGCAAAGTCAATAAATATTTAGTGCTAAACTGAAACAAGGGGAAGATAATTTTAAAGTCATAGAGTATATTATGTTTTGCTAATGTAGTAGTTCTCTATTTTGCCATAACACATTCTCACAAATTTAGTTGCTTAAAACAATGTAAATTTATTATCTTACAGCTCTGCATGTCAGGAGTGTTGACATGGGTCTTAATATGCAAGATAAGGCCAGGTATTGGACTGGATGACGTTCCTTTCTGGAGGCTCTAGGAAAGAATCCCTTTCCTTGCCATTCAAGCTTGTAGAGGCTACCACATTCCTTGGCTCATGAACTTCTTGTTCCATCTTCAAAGATAGCAACAGGGGATCAAGTCTCTCAGTGCATCCCTCTGACTCTCTTTTCCCTCTTCTTCTTTTATTTATAAGGACTTATGTGACTAGATTAGCTGTACCCAAATAATGAAGGATAATGCCATCTCAAGTTCAGATGATTAGCAACCTTTTGCATCTGCAACCCTAATTCCCTTTTGCCACATAAAATAATATATTCACAGATTGTGGGAATTAGGATGTGAACATCTTGGGGGCCATTTTCTGACTCATCTACTAAGGTTTTAGTAAACTGTATAAAAATAAGAAGGCATTCATCTGGTACTTTTAGAGTTGTAATATAGCAATACAAGAGGATAGTATCCATGATATGTAATATTTTACTTAAAAGACTTGAAAAGGATACAAATCTATCATAGGCTATTGTAATATATCTAAAACATTATATAGAATAATTGGATTTTAAACATAACATTAATAGTTCATTTTAATTTTATCATTCTTTTCAATGAAGGGTTGAGCCATTAGGATTTATGCACACCACACTTCTAATTGTAAAAGCAGAAAATGAACCAACTTGTACTCTGTGATACAACAGTATAATTACTTCACACATCAATTCAATTTAAGATAAAAAGAAGGCCATTATATCAAAGGAAAAATATGAATGTTAAATATGTAGTCAAAGCACAGTCAATCATACAACAATTTAAATCGCCTTCATTTACTATCTTATTCGATTCCAAGAATGCCAGAGTCAGCATGCCAGCTCCATGGATTAAAGTAGGGTTTTGAGTCAGTATTCCAACAGTCAAATTTTTCTGCCTGGTAACAATGAGTATAATTCAATATTTAACTCATTAAGAAATTATTTATTTATTTGCGAATGGATTATGTCACTTTTATTATCAAGGTTTTTTTATTTTGTCTAGGAGAAAATCCATCAAAAAGTAAAATATTTACATCAGTAGTGAAGCTGTCAACATTTAAAATCGAAATGACTGTATGACTGTCAATGTTTAGAAATAATTAATGTTCATATATATGATACAATAGTAAAATACTATACAGGGAAAACTGTCTTTATAAATATGAGATAGGCACAAAAATGTTAATTGAAACTTTTCTTACTGATCACAAACTATACCAAACGTAGTGTAACACATATATTATTTACATCTAAAATTTATATTTACTATAAATATTATTTATATATGTTTATGTATCACAAATATGTATTAACATAATAGTTGTATTTATAATGGAGGGGAAAAAACCCTCATTGTACACTATTCAAATTGCAAAGGAAAATTAAAACTTTAAAGAACAACCATTGTCTCTGTCAATCTAGCATAGTTTTTAGCCATATCAAGACAGTCTTGAAATAATAATTGACCAGGCGCGGTGGCTCAAGCCTGTAATCCCAGCACTTTGGGAGGCCGAGATAGGCGGATCACGGGGTCAGGAGATCGAGACTATCCTGGCTAACACAGTGAAACCCTGTCTCTACTAAAAAATACGAAAAACTAGCCGGGCGAGGTGGCGGGCGCCTGTAGTCCCAGCTACTCAGGAGGCTGAGGCAGGAGAATGGCGTAAATCCGGGAGGCGGAGCTTGCAGTGAGCCGAGATCGCGCCACTGCACTCCAGCCTGGGCAACAGAGCGAGACTCCGTCTCAAAAAAAAAAAAAAAAAAAAGACTTAAATGTGATACAACTTTTTTGTAAAAAATAGAAAAAAAATCATTTGAAAAGATTCTCCTCCCAAAAGCAAATTAGTAAATAGAGACAGACACACACATATACATATTGACCACACACAAGTCAATGCTGTCTTAACTGACCTAGCCTATTTTATGTTATAATACATATAGAACATAGAAACTAAAGCTCTAAGTATACTATAAAGTTAAATTTTATAAATACTTGAAAAAAGTCCATAGAAGGAAGACAACTCATCTTGCACATATCTGATATAGATTCATAGAATTCTACAGTGTTTTGTTCATCAAAGATTCTTGTGTTTCTCTAAATACATATCAGCTCCATGGTGAATTCATCCGTTTATGTAGAGCTAGAAAAATGTAAGAATACCCAATTTCTTCTTCTAGCTCTACTGGTAGGGGCACTAAAAAGATAAATGAAACTGAAACTGGAAGGTTTTACAAAGACCATATTAACAAACTGAAGAATTTTCAGGCACCAAGTTATATTTTTTCTATAATTCACCTGTGAGACAATATGACTCTATCTAAATATATGTAATTGGAGTGCCAGAAGGAAATGGAAGAGAAAGGTGAAAAGAGGTGGGAACAACAATAAGAATCAGTTAAGTTAAAGGGGCGTATTGTAAAAAGGTACAGTGATAAAATAAATAAAACAAATGAATAAAATAAGCCAGAAGAAAATATAAAATAGAATAATACGCATATGTAATGTAAGAGAAGAAAAAGAGGGAAGAAACACAGACATGTGGAACAAATGGAAAATAAACAGAAAAATGGCAGATTTAAAATCATGTCATTATTACATTAAACATAAATGAAATAAACAGACATTAAGAAAGAAAAGACTGTCAGAATAACTTTAAGAAACAGAAAAGCAAGACCGAATTACGTGCTACATGCCTAAAATTTGAAACAGCCCAAACACCTATGAACAGGTGAATATAAAAGCAAATTTGCCAAAACCAAATAATAGAATATTTCTCGTCAATAAAAATGATGAAGCTATTGATATAGTTAAGTACATTTCAAAATATTGTGCTGAGCAAAAGACATACATATAAATGCTGAATGATTCTATTTTCACAAAGTAATAGAACACTCACAACTATTTTCCAGTGATAGAAATCAGGTCTGATAGAAATCAGATCTGATAGAAATTAGATCCAGCTGATATGTATACAGTTTTCAGCGGTAGGGGAGAAGGTGGGCCTGCATAAAGGAATTATGATGAAACGTTTCGGGCTATAGAAATATTTTACCTCTTGATTGGGGTGGTATTCAAACAGGTATATACTTTTGAGTAATACCAATAAGCTGTAAACTTAAAGTGGGAAATTCATTGTATTTTATGAAAATCATAATTTAATAAAATTGAGAAAGTGAATTAAATTAGAAATCAACAATATATCCAGAAATGCTCCAAAATTTAAAAATTAAACAATATACACTAAGGGCAATGTTAAAAGGTGGTTTCCTGGATGTTTAAAATCACACATACAGTTTAATTTGGAGGTATGAGCTTAACAATATAATTAATAATAATGTGAAAATTGACTAGTAATTTAAAGTTACACAAAAAATTATTTATATGCCTATATGCAGACACAAACACACACATATATATACAGAATAATTACCAATTGAAGCTGAGCGCATTTGTCTCATGTGAGTTTCTATAACAGAAGGATCCCGAGAACTGTAACTTCCCAATTCAGGATAAAAGCTGGAGCCAATGTCATCTGGAGGGTTGTGTCTCCCTTGTGGATAATTCTTGGCTATTCTAGGGTCCCAGTGCTCCAACACTGGATGATTCCAATGTATATATTTACCATCGAATTGTGGATTTCCATACCAACTGTAATAAAATACATGTAGATAATTATTCAGAGGTGGTAGTTCTTCCAAGTTAAGTTCAGGGGCTTTGGAAGGTTTCATAGTGATTTCAACACTTTTTAAATTCTTGGTATTTGTTTCACTGTTGATTCTGTCACTCTTTCGGAAATCAAAACTTTTTCCCAAATGAATAGTTCGTTGATGAAGTTCTGGAAGAAGGTCAAGTCCAAAAGGAGCTCCAAAAGTAGCTGTATTTGGTCTCAGCATTTTTAAACCCATCATCAGAGAGAAAATAAATAGAATAAAAAGTGCCAAAATGATGCAAGTCCTTCTCCGAAACTTTGCCATGATGACATACTTTAAACTCCAAAATAGTAAGTGTTTTGCTGCAATTTATTAAAAAAAGATAATTAGTGTTATCAACATTATTTTCCAATGTATTCAACATGAAAACTAAAATCCATAAATTTCATTACGTTGATTAATACTGATTTCATCATATATTGGTGAAATTAAGAAAGTGAAGTAAGATATTAATTATACCATCATGTATAAATGTCTACAGTAAGGGTCTATGGCTAGAATAAATGGCAATATTCATTTGGATATATCACCATGTACATGCCAATTACACTGAGTCAGACGAACCTTTAGGAATTTTTATTTATGAAATTAAAATATGTTTTTCATTACTTGAACAGATTATATGTATACTGAATGTAGGAAGGGAACATTCTATGTGTATGAACTAAAATTTTATTTTTAAAAATCATTTATTTATTTATTGTAGAGACAAGGTCTATGTTGACCAGGCTGGTCTTGAACTCTTGGGCTCAAGCAATCCTCCTGTCTGAGCCTCCCACATTACTGGGATTACAGGTATGAGTCACCACACCCCTCGCCTGAACTAAAATTTTCTAAATCTAAGTGTAAAATTTACAAATCACAGTTAATAAAAAGGAAATACGAGTATATAAAAATCCCAGTCATTAAACAGATTTTCCAAAAATTTTTTAACTAAGAACAATTTCATAAAAGGGAAAAATTACAAATTTGGAATAACATTTTGAAGTGAAATAGAATCGGACAAAAATTTTTAAATGACAGTAGAGAAAAAAAGAATAATCACAAGTAAGATATTCCCAATTTAAAAAAAAAAAATTCAGCAGGCTGGGCATGATGGCTCATGCCTGTAATCCCAGCACTTTGGGAGGCTGAGGCAGGAGAATTACTTGAATTCAGGAGTTCGAGACCAGCCTGGACAACCACAGGGAGACTTGATCCCTACAGAGTTTTTTTAAAAATTGGCTGGGCATGGCTATGTGTGCCTGTAGTTCCCCAGCTACTCATGAGCCTGAGAGGGGTGGATTGCTTGAGCCCAGGAAGTCAAGGCTGCAGTGAGCCATGATTGTGCCACCACACTCCAGCCTGTGTGACAGAGCAAGAAAACGTCTCCAAAAACAAAATTAATTTATGACTCTGCAAATCTTACTGAACAGAGGTTATAAAAAGTAATTTATAACTTCTGAAATGGTACTATATGTGTTTTTGTTTTAGTAAGTATGTTTATGGACATATATTAATGCAGTGCTTCTTGGCTAATTAAGAAAAGACACTATTGCTGTGTGTGTGTATTTATGTATGAGTATATGTATATAGGTACATATACATCATACGAATGAAGTATTCAAGTCTTTTTATATACAAATTTCTTATTAGAAAGGTATTTGGCACAATGCTGACACTGATTGCTTTATAAAATATGAGTTCTATGATACATCATGGTGCTGTTATTCTTGAGAATTAAGTTAGAATAGACTAACTCCAATAGAAAAGACAGACAAGTGAAACTTCCTACAAACTGCTGCTTCTATTCTACGTGTATTTAAGAAACACTAAAGTAACCAAGTGCATTTCTTTAACAGCTAAAATCTTAAGGTCAATCCTGTTTAACTGTGAATAGTGAATAATATAAAGAACAATATAAAAGAATAGTATAAAAGACATACGTCTAGCTTAGGACATATGTCTAGTTTAAGACATATAAAATAAACATTCAAAAAGAAATCTGCCAGCTTAAAAGCTCTTTTCTACTTCTTGTGTTCCCTGTGAATCACCAGTCCTGCCCTTCTCCCTGCCTAAGGGCAACTGCTTGACTTTTGTGTTTTCCATTACACCTCTTCTTTCTTTATAGTTTTCCCACCACACAAGCATATCTGACTAAAGTTAATTGTATTTTGTCTGTTTCAAACTTTAAGCAAATATGGTGTGTGTACATATATACATTATATATGTGTATATATGTATACTATATATACGATACATATACCATGCATATATATCAAGGCATGCAGCTACATAAACATGCGTATGTGTATGTGTACACATGCATGTATGTATACATGTATTTACATATTATGCATTTTGTTATATGTGGACACGTCATATATTCGCATATTATATATATATGATTATATATACGTAATTAAATGTTATTTAAATTCATAAAACTCTTGGGAAACAATATTAATTACTACATCTTTTCTGATACTTTACCTGGTATCCTAACTCTTCCACATCCCTGCATTCCATCACATCAGTTCCTTCCCTCTCTAATAAAAAGCTATGTAAATGAACTTTCAGTAAAGGAAGAGGTAGACAAGTCTGGAGATTTTCTTTTAATAACTATATACATACTGGTAAAACGTTCCTCCAGAAAGTATCTAATTAATTACAAATGAGGACATAATGACAGTGGAAAACCTACCAAAACACCAATTAAAACTAATGATCAAAATTGACTTTATCAGGCAATTTTTAATAAATATGACCATTAGTCTGCAGAGAAGCTGTACTGAGAAAAACACAGAATCACTGCTGTGACATTCCTGTTAAAAATTAATCCAGATCCTGCCTCAGCCTCCTGAGTAGCTAGAACTACAAGCATCAGCCACCACGTCCGGCTAATTTTTTTGTATTTTTTTTAGTAGAGACGGGGTTTCACGGTGTTAGCCAGGATGGTCTCAATCTCCTGACCTCGTGATCCGCCCGCCTCTGCCTCCCAAAGAGCTGGGATTACAGGCATGAGTCACCAGGCCGGGCCAGGCAGAGCTGGCAGTGAGCAGAGATCGCGCCACTGCATTCCAGCCTGGGCAACAGTGCAAGACACCATCTCAAAAAAAAAAAAAAAAAATTAAGCCAGATCTAATCACGAGGAAGCATCAGACAATATATTAAAGAAAGGATACACACATACACATAAATACACATATATTCATACATATATGCACACCACATACATACACTATATATAATGTATGCTTACATACAATGCAACATATAATAAGGGCGTGTGTGTGTGTGTGTGTGTGTGTGTGTGTGTGTGTATAATGGTAAGCAAATGTGGTAAAATATTACCATTTGGTGAATATGCAGGAAAAGTATACAGAAATTGTTTGTGCTATTTATCCCAGCAGTAAACTGAAACATGTGAGCTGTTAACATACCTGCTTATTTCTGGAAAGGGCTAAGTCATAAGGTCTTTCAAACCCTCAACTACATGACTCTAGGAAGTGAAACTTCTACATGTGAGTTGTGGCAGTCCTGTTGCACTAACAGGTGTAAAAGGATGATACAACCATTTTGGCATGCCATTGTAATTTGTTGTCTGAAATTTTCAAATTATTGACATCACAACAAATATTTCCCCCTTTGCTTAAAGGGAGAATTTTGATGAGACATGAAGCAAAAATATTATTTTGGATGTAATATCATATCAACTATTATGATACATAATATCATATCAACTGTCTTAAAGATACACACAGAAGGAAATAAACATGTAAAATAGTTATGTCTGGGTGATAAAACAGTGATTTTCTTACTATTTTCTAAAAGTAGAACATAATACTTCCTAAAGAAAAGGTCTGGATAGGTATTCTATAAGGAAAAAAACAATGGTAATGAATGTTGGAAGAGTTACAGAGACAGGAGAAATAAGTAACAGATTTAGAAATTAATAAGGCATTGATTTTTGAAATGTTGCTTCAGCTAAATGGCAAGATGCATGAAAGATCAAGATACATAATAAATCTGAAGATGTAAATTCAAATCAGTCACGCTTAGCTGTGTGATCCTGGGCAAGTCATTTAGCCTTTTCTTAAAAAAGAGGGTATATGTTTTGCCTACTGATAAAACTGTTCTGTGAATCATGCAAGACAATTTGAAACAGTAATGTTTTATCAAAGAGTAAACACTAATGAATTTATAAATAAATGAAAAGTGAAGAAATATAGGAAAAAAAGGAAATTTAAAAAAATGTCTTAGGTTCATTTTCTAGATCTACACATGAATACAAAGCACAAAATGTCCATTTATGGAAGCTGTTTTTTTTTTCTCTCTCCCTCTCTCCCCCATAAATGTAATTTCTTAAGCTGATCCCTCTGTCTTCTCATTTTACATTACTTCATTCATTCAATTAAAATGTGTGCATCACATCATTATAGATGACACACAAGCTCAATTTTAAAAGGTATCTACTGGCTCTGGCTCAACCTCCATATCTCAATTAAGTCATCTCAGCCTAAATAAACACAGATGGGCACTGAGATTTAAAATATGAGCTCTGTAGTTCAAATGCCTGAGTTCAAATGCCAGCTATGCCATGTTTTAGTTATCTGACCTACAAAACTGACCTGATCTTTCTGAGTTCCTTTCCTCACCTATAAAATGAGCTATTACTTCACTCATGGGATTTTTGTAAGGATGAAATTAGTTAATATTGTAAAACTCTCAGAATCATGTGGCTTAGTATAAGACTAAATAAATATGAGCAATTGTTTATGATGATGATTAAAGATGGGTGTCTGGGAAGCAATTAAAATAGAACACATTTTATTCTAAGTGCCTATTCTCTATATGACCAACTATTGAAATACCAGTCACCTTCAAGCCAACGTTAAAATGCTGCCTCTTCTTGATACCTCTCCTGATTCCACAGTGGAAAGTTCTTACTCCTCATATATTTCATTGTTAACAGTATTTACTTTTTAAATTGTCATTTCTTATGTATTATATCATGCTGTGCATTTATATTTATATTCCCTACTAGATTGCTCCTTAAGTTTCAGAAATAGAGTCTTTATCTTCACATTCTAGTAGAGTATAACATATCTTTCACATAGTGTTAAGTGTTCAGCTTAAATAAAGTTAATTTCTGGCTCTTTAGTGTTTCATTGGTATTTTGGCAGTATATATATATGTGTGTGTATATATGTATATATGTGTGTGTATATATAGGTATATATAGACTGTGTATATATAGACTACTGACCGTATACACACTTGATAAGTTTACAGTGTATACTGAACATATTATAAAGAATCATAAAGATCCAATAATTTTAAAAATCCAATTTAATGAAAAAAATCATCTTCAACACTGCAAAACCACAATGACCCTTGAGATGCCTAAAATGTCTGATCTTGCACGAAAGGGATGGAGGAACTAATTTAGCTTCAATAAATGAAAAGTTTTATAAGTCACCATAGAAAAAAAATTACAAGTTAATTGCAGATATGTTTCCAAAGCAGGGACCTACTCAAACTATTGGCTACTGAAAATTTGTTTTCTCCTCAAAAGGCTGTTTACATTACTCACACACAATAGGTTCTTTTGAACCTATCGCTTCTATTTTTTGAGTTTTGTGCTTTTAATTCTTTGAAATGCTGACTTAAAGCTTAGTGATGTCTAATAAAAAATTATTGGACATATCCAGCTAGCTAAGAGATCCCAAGAGATTCAGAAGCAGGGTGGTATGAATTACTACTTCAAAAATTATTTGCTTTTATCATGCAACTCAGAAAATCCAAAAAGACTGCCCCTTTTAATTATTATTAACTAAATTAAATCACACAGATTTTTGGTGCTTTTTAAAAAATATATATTGTTTTCTTCTAATTTTATTTTGTATGAAGCCACCGGAGATAAATATAACTCAATAGTAGAAGACACATCTGGAACTTTCAAAATCAGTTTCAAAATCAATTCTTGCCCAGGTCAGTTTTATTGTAAACACTTGTACCCTCTGGTTAACAGAAATTCAGTTAGGTTTAGATTCATCCTTCCTTTCTAACCTGCACAACAACCTATGAAGTAGAATTTCTTTTAACTTTATTTTACAGATGATGAAACTGAGCAGTTGGTAACTTTTTCAAAAATCTGTGGGTCAGCAAATGGCCAAGCAACCAATCTAAGGCTAATCACCCAGCAAGGAGCAGATCAAGTCCGGCTCAAGAACTCAAATTCTTGTCTATGCTATTCTGCCTTCCTTCAAGGTATTAGACAAATCAAATTTAGAGGATACACCACAGTTATTTTTGTGACATAAGATGAAAGCTGCTGCTATATGGTTATGTTTTCAATTAAGGATTATGTACTTAATAAACAATGATTAACTGTTACCTACTCCATAAACTGTAGCCCAAACTTAAAACTAAAGACACCTTATTCTATTTTCTGATCATACATTCACTATTCATCACACAAATAACAGCAACAGTTCTGGAAATGGTGTTTTCATTGTTGTGATTTTTTGTTTTGGGGGGTGTTTTTTTGCATTGAGCCTGGAAATCCACAAATTCACAGCACTCCTGCTTTTTTCAGGTGTGATACACCTGAAATAGATGTATTGTCATGAAAGTGATTTGCAAACAACGTGACACAGTATCACCAACATCTAGGTTTTACTTTATATATTTTTTCAAACTACTGCCCCAATACTTTAACTTGAAGAGCCTATTTCAGTCCCATTTTTCTTATTTTCAAGTTCATAATCAACATTATCCCCCCCTTGTTGTTTTATAGCACTTCCACATTTTCATGTTTAACACTTATCCGTAGGGTCTTGCAACAACAAAACCAGTTACAATTGCCTGTACTTCTAGTTGCTTCTTTGGAAAAAGGAACACCAAAAACACTAATCCAGCATTGTTGCATCCCCAGACTTAGCAAAGGGTAAGAGTCTAAGATGACAGTGCCAAACACGTTAACAGGTGAATTGAAAAACCATCTCCAGCGGCCTCGCCATCCGGCGGTCTCCTCCCGATGCCCAGAGGCGCTGAGACAGGCGACAGCAACCTTTCCGCTGCACCATGAGCCCAGCAGGCCTCGGTCCTTCCACTCTCCCGGTCGGCTCAAGGCTCAGAGGCAGTCTTGGGGAACAAGGAGAAGGTGCTGAAAAAGGCTTTCATCCGTCCCGAAATCTCCAACTTGTCTGGGGGACGAGGAAAAACCGAGGCGACAGGAGGTTCCGTTTCAAAGAGGAGGCGGCGACGAGGCCGGTGGGGTGGGGATAAAGCAGTGTATAAGGCAGTAGAACTAATGCAGACTAATACAGGCGTAAGAGTGACAGCTCAGGTTAATGGGGGGTCTGGGGGTACAGACTCGCCGCTCGGCGCCACCAGCTACCTGCCAGAGGGGCGCCGGGTCAAAGGACGCCAGGAGGAAAGCCGCCACCAGATTGGTTGGCGGGCGAGCGCGCAGGCGCCCGCGGTGGACCTCGTGCCCTCTGCCGCCACCGCCGCCGCCTCTATGGGGTCCGAATCGTGCAGCTACTCACCAGCGTCGGGTAATCCGCTTCCTGCGGGGTCTCGGCCAGAGCAGAGGTTGAGACCCCTGAACAGAGAGCAGACTGCCGCCGCGCCGCGGGCCCAGGCAGCCCTTCCTCCCCGAAGGCGCGCGCAGAGCGTTCCGGGAGCTTTCAGGGGCGGGACGGGCAGGGGCGGGGTCACGGAGCGGGCGGGGCTCGGGGGGTCTCCCGGAGCCTCCAGTCGCGGGTCTAAGAGGCCTAGGGCAGGAGCGGTGCGGAAGAAAGAGAGGACTGCGTTTCGGGGCTTTCTGTAAGAGGGGAAAGACGTGTAGATTGGAGTCAGACTGCACTCCCGTCCTATTTCTGCAAGTAGAACTCACTGCCCTTAGAAACGGTCTTCTGAGGCTCAGCTGGGAGGCTCTAACTGTATTACAGAGGACACATTTTTGTTTGTTTTTATGTGAAACATTCACAAGTTGCTTGTACCCCGAGTATACTGGTTTTCGAACTTTCTAAGTTGAGGAACTGTTTTGATCTTTTAAAAAACAGAACTTTACTTGGAAGCCCAAGGTAGGCAGATGCAGATGGCGTTTTTAATTTGCGAATGTATTCTATAAAGTCACATCTGTACTGAAATACTAGAAATAATTGACGATAAGTCAGATGTAAAGAACAGGAACTTTTGAAACAGGATTACAACTGAAGATTTCCATCTTACATTCGCTTCAGAAAACAAGAAAATGCTATCTTTTATTTGCTTGCATAGTAACAGGAAATCCTTATTCAAGCTAGAACTTGCTGATGTGAACAGTTTCATAAAGGCTCTCCTTAAAAATACTCTTTACGCCAATTTTAATTGGGAAATATACATACAAGTATATCTCATGTGCATATCTTAAAGAAGAAGAATGAAAAATGCCCAGGTACCCACTACAGAGCTTAAGGAAAAAAATGCCAGTATTTTTGAAGCCTTCTAGAAAGGCCTCTCTGAAAGCATCTCCTTCCTTCCGTTCACCGTTAGGATGATTTTTATATTGCTTATTCCGTTGCCTTTCTGAAAATTCGGTTACATATGTACGATTCCCTAAAAATACTTTTTTCCTGGTTTTATATTTTATATGTGAATCATTCTTCATTTTTCCCCTTTTTTCACTACCCATTTAGATTTTGAGAGGTTTTGAGATTCGTCTATATACAAGTCCGTTTCCCATTAACTAGACTGACACATCGTTGTCCTGCTATTGTTAGACTTTTAAGTTTTTGCTGGCAAGAGCATCTGATTGCTCTTTTAATTTGCATTTGCCCTTTTTTTAAAGCCTGTTCTTAATTTTGTCTCATTTTTTTTAATTGCTTGCTTTTGAAAATTATTTTGTAGATAATATTTAGTTTTTCTAGTTTAATTCTCTCTTGTAAGTTACGTACTTCAGTATACAGCTTTTTGAATTTAATAATATTTTACATTTTAATTTTGTGCTTTTTGCTTTCTTGCTTACAAGATTCTTCCCAATATAAGAGCAGAAACTATTCTTTCTTCTACAAGTTTAAAAGTTTAATTGTAACAATTTTAGACACAGAAAAGGACAAATAATAACAATGAACACCCATGCACTCAACTCTATGTATTAAAACATTTTGCAAGCCCCTCCTCCTGATGATTCTTCTCTAAAATTGCTTTAACTATACTTGGCTCTTTACTCTTTCATTTGAATTTTAGGATGAGCCAGCCAAGATCCATTTTTAAAAATTGGATTTTAATTGGGCATTTTATTCAACTTAAGAATTGAATTTAAAGATTATTTTAGTGACATGTCTTATCTATGAACATGGTATATTTATTTTATTCAGATACTTTATGTGCTACTGTGCTTTGTAATTTATTGAATATCTTTCATTATATTGCCTCCTAGTTTTATTACTAAAATTAGAGATCTCTGTCTTTAAACTCTATTTGCTAATTGTTCAGTCACATTGTATTAAAAGAGCATCAATTTCAATATATTGGTACCATCTCCAGAAAAATTCAGAAGCTTTGCTGAATTTTTTTGATTGCTTGCTTTATTTCCTTGTTACATCTTTGGATGACCTATATAGCTAATCATATCATTTGTAAGTAAGAATAATGGTTTCCTTCTTTCTCTCTTTTTAAACCACTTATTCAGTTTTTTCTTCTATTTAACAGAGCATCCAGTGCAATGTTTAATGGAAGTAGTAATGGCATTCTTGTCCCATTCATCTCTTTACTGCGATACTGCTAACATTTTATAATGATAACAATGTTTGCTGTGGGTTTTTGGTAAATACTTTATCAGGATTATTAAGTGTTCAGTTTACAGTTCATAATGTTTTATTGTTTGCTTTTGTTTTTAACCATGAGTGACAGCTTAATAGATTAAATGCTTTTCCTGCACCCATTGAGATAATCATTGTTCCCTATTCTAATATATTTATGGGAATGATTAATACATTTTCTGATGTCAAATGAGAGGGAGAGAATTTTATTTTATAAATATGTTAGTGCATGCTCACTTGCTTAAAAACCGGGTACTTTATGACTGCCAGTGTAAATAAATTAGGGCAAGTAGATTCTCATTGCATCACCCTCTGTATCTGTCAGATTCATTGCACAATGGTGTTTATAAACTGGATTAGAATTGCTGCTAGTGCCCCATCTTGTAACTCTGACTGCTCTACCTATCCCCTGCTATTGTCAGGGAATGTTGAGGTGGCAATGATAGTAATAATGTTGTTAATATTCTTTTTTTCTTTCACATCACTTTTTTCACAGTGTTTTTATGTAGATTTTTTTTTTTTTTACTTGACATCACTGGAAAGTAAGCAAACATGTTTTGTTACAATTATCACATATATAATGTTTTTGCATTCTGAATCTTGATTTTATTTTCAAATATGGGATGGCCATAATAGCTGCCACATCCAATTTTTTTATCTCTCGTGTATACATTTATTTTTAATTAGTTCAATAATTTTCTGAATGTAAACAATATAGAATTTAGTTAATTAATAAGCACTGATGGGAAAGGTCTCCAAGATAAATGAGCAAGTGATTAGTATGTTATTACTTACAAGAGAAGTTCATGTTATATTAATATAAATTTTAAATATATATGTTCATGTATGATATATAAAAATATCTGGAAGGATATATGCATTGTTACCTATAGTGATGTAAGGGCAGGGGAATGAAGAATTTTCTTTTTTACTCTCTGTAGTGCTTTTTTTTTTATATGAGCCCATATTTATGTATTTTTTAAATTAAAAATACAGCACCAGAAGAATATGCCATTCATCTAATAGATGGTTTCTTGAAAGGAAAAAGAGCTGCATATAAATTCATTTGTATCGTAAATAGGAATTTTTTTTTTTAGCCACATGAATTAAGCATTTTATTTAATTATCAAGGACCACCTTAAATATTACTTTAAAAAATTCAGTCCTATATTGAAAATAGGTATCCTGATAACTTCCAGAACATTATTCGGAACACCCGTTTCCCCAACTAAGATAAATCCATTGCCGGATGCTGAATAGACTTCGCCCGTTACCACTTTGGATTTCTTGATAGTCTTATACTTCCATCTTCCATTGTAATGTGTTCAGCTCAGCTTCCTAGAAACATTTGAACAACGGTTTAGAAAAGTTTGCCCAATAATCCGGCACCCTCCAGGTTTTTAACAGTGAATAATGTTACTTGTGCAAGTCAGAATCTGATACCAATTAAATGGTGACAGCTTTGCCAATAAACAAGAATATGCTCTTCCATGGCTAGGAAGGGAGACTGCCACAGCTGACATAAATAGACATTTTAAGTGTGTTGCATCAGGAGTAATCAGTCACTGAGAGTCCAAAGACAAAAATGATCCAAAGAAGGAAGAATGAAAAAAAAAAAAAAAAAAAAATCCATTTTTTTCTTTTTTGTCAAATTCTTGTATGGAAGGATTCTAACACAATAAACTAATAGTAGCCTTTGGTTTATTCTAATAGGCATTTATTAAAATCATAGTCCCCACCCCACAAGATCCTTGAGGTTAATCCTATCTTGCTACTAGAAAAGCAGCAGCCATTAATCATATCTTTTGACATCAGCATTGAAGAGTCTTCTTTGTATTTCCCAGACCTAAGCAAACAGTTACACCTTCAACCATCTTTTTCTTGCCTCTATTTCAGTGGGCCCTATTGTTTGTCTCCTGATTATTTCATGTCTATTTTTCCTCTGTCCTAGAAGTTTCATTAGTATTTCCTAGCCATATGCCATTTATATCTTGGCTCATTACTCCTCTCACTGAAGATGAGAAATCAATTTCTGTCCATATCCTCTCCACTTACATTAATCAGAGATACATTTTGTAAGCAATAGAAATTGAATCTGGCAAACCTAAAAACAAATAGACTATGCAAAAAGTTACAGAATTTAGCATGAAGATGAAGGGTAGTACATTAGGTAATGGCAATGGGCAGGAAACAAGAGGGGCTAGGAAATTGGAAACACAGCCTCATATAACAGTATAGATTAGGGCACTGCTGCTTTCAGGGCTGCCCTGAACTCAATGCTGCTGACACACTATGAGTGACTTCTGAACTCTGCCTGTGTTATCTACCTTGTTGCTTCAAGATTCAAATTTTGGATTGAGATCATTTGATTAGCATACTCTAGGCTGTATGTCTTTTCCTCCTTAACTTCCTTGAAGTAGAGCCCAGAACTTTTGGCTTATTTAATGGGAAATTGGGCACAAAACACACAATATATTATTCTTCCAAAAACCTGAAGGATCTTTAGATTCTAAGTAGTAACAAAATAAAATAAATCCCCAAATAGTCCAATTATCCATCACAGTATGCTTCACTGTCCATATAAAGTTTATTTTATACTTACTGATTATTTTATTCTTTTAATCCCTATACATTTATAGGGAGTAATATGAAACAGCAATCATTTCTTAATTAACTAAATTGTTCTGTTCTTTTGATCATATCTTGTGTTTATGAAGGTGTAACTTGGATATTCCTTGACACAATTGGGGATGCAAAGAATGTAACTCCAAGAAGTGCCATGAGTAAACCACTAAAGTTTCCACCAGTTTATAGCAGCAGATAATTCAGAAAACCAAACTTTCATTGTTCCCCCTAATGCTCTAATCCTTTCACTATACCTACCAGCATCCTGACAGCAAGGAATCCATTCTAACTCTATCTCACATAAATTCACGAACTATGATCAGACCAAGGAAAAAAACTTGCCTTGGTAGGCCATGATTAAAATTCACTGGCCTCGTAGTGGTCACAGGTTTTAGGGTGACTTCTTGATGCATTAGATAAGGCTCTTCTAAGAATTGATGTACGTAACCCAGAATTAAACTCAGTGTAGGTAACTTCTAACTAAACAGGCCAAGCCCCTTTGGTGAAAGTTTTTCTCATTCTCTGATCCAAGTACTTGCCCAGGTCATGGCCTTCCTGAGTGATGGAGATGGGAGAGGGTTCTGCCTTCCCGAATAAAGAAGGCAGAAAGTTCACCTGTGATTGAATGATGCTGTTAGATGCCAATGCATTGATTTACTAGATATGGAATACTTCTCCTTAAGGAAACCCTATCCTGAAGGAAACCCTATTCTGCAAACAGGCATGGTGGCAGCTAAGGCAGATGCATGTCCTTAGTGGAAACCAGAGCCAGTAGGAAGATGTAGCACTTCCTGAGTTCGGAAATGACTCCACCAGTTGATATAGGGCCTCTCAGTGTGTTGATGGAAGGAAGTCCCTTGTTTTATGATTGAGCATTGGTGTCATACCACAATCAGCCACTCCCCAAATGTTGCATCACTCAAACTCCAGGTTTTACGGAGAATTTCCAAAGGTATTAGGTTTGGGTTTCTTCCTTCGTAGGATGCCATGGGTTATTTAAACAAAGCAACCTAATCTTTCTCTTGCCATGATACCACCCTCTTCTGCCACGCAAAAAGAAGCAGTTTGCAAAAGTCAGTAAAAGAAAAAAAAAATGCCTTGTTATTTCTCAAAATAGATGAGCTCACTTGTCTTCTATTTATATAAGAGAGACTACAGTAATTTGTCAACAGTATCAGCTACAAGGTGATTTTCTGTGCCTGCTTATTCTAAGAAGTAGCTGGCAATTTCTCTTGTTAAAAGAGAAAAAGAAAAAAACATACATTTACTCACTGATAAACATTTTTCTATTAGAGAACCCAATTAAATAGCAGGCCTGTGTTGTATACATCTTTTATACACCCTGTAATGTCAGGTTCCATGAAAGCAGTTCAGAGATTGTCTAATTCAGAGCTGGGGCTCCAACCCCCAACACATAGTAGGTGCTTATAGGCTTATAGTAGGATGATAAAAGTTCCCGAAGATATAGAGGTCCTAACCCTCTGAACCAGTGAATAATAATTCAAATGGCAAAAGGGACTTTGCAGGTGCGAGGAAGGATCTTGAGATGAGAGTTGTCTGGATGGGCCCTAAATATAATCACATATGTCTTTATAACAGGGAGGCAAAGGGAGATTTGACAAAGAAGAAGGCAGTGGGACTACTGAAAAATGCTAGGCTGCTGGCTTTGAAGATCAGACTAGGGACCAAAAGTAAAGGAAAGCAAGTATTTCATTCAAGCTCTAAAAGCCAGAAAAGGCAAGAAAAACCTTCAGAAGGGAGAATGACCATGATAATACCGCAATTTCAGCCCAGTGAAACTGACTTCAGACTTCTGACCTCCTGAACTGCAGGAGAATAAATGTATGCTTTTTAAGCTACCAAGTTTCTGCTAATTTGTTCTAGCAGCCACAGGAAACTAATACAGTTTTCAACAAATATGTGTTGAATAAATAAATCAATGAACAGTAGGGATTCAGTAAATATTACATTAATTATATGATGCCCAGATTGGTTCCTTGAGTGTGAGAGAAACATCATTCTTTAAGTGTATCTGCAGAGTAAAAGCTAAATGCATTAATATAAACTGAGTTCTTATTTACCAGTTTTTATTCTGGTTGTTTTTGTTGGTTTTGGTTTGTTGAGATGGGCAAATATGTTAGCTTCGTAATTTTTTTTTATTTTGTTATGCATTTATTCACAATGTTGAGGGGTGCCTACTTTCAGAATACATATATTCATGACAAATCTCCACCTCCTAGGAGTTTGCCATCTACCAAGAAACACAGAGATACACAGTGTGTGGTCTATATTATCTACTTACCACTGTTTGGGTTACTGCAATTATTTTTGTGTATATGTCTGTATCTCAAAAGTGTTTGTGCCCCTGCAGGGCAGTCTTTTCTGCATTCATCTATTTACAGCATCTAACACAATGCTTTCCACATAGCTAGACTTCAGAAATATTTAATTGAATGTATCTAGTGGCCAGAAATTCATGCTTTATTGACTGAATAAGAAATTAAGGAAACACAGTGTAAGAGTGTGTGGGGGGAGTGTGTATTTGTGTGTGTGTGTGTTTATACATTTATGTATGATAATTTGGTGGTAACATTTTGCTGTTCTTGGTTTTCAAAATAAATTCCCCGAGTATGATGTCTACTCATCTTTTAAAATAAGAATATGCAACAATAAAAGCAAAGCTTACCAATTTACCATATATAATTTTACAGCAAAAATTTTTATATAAAAATATGTTTATATTTTATATAAATTATTTGTATATATGTATTCATATAATCTATATGTATTTATATATAATTTTATATGTATTCCATATATGTGCTATCTCTAATATGTTATGATTCATAGAAAAGGATAATGTGCTCCCAAAAATATGTGCTAAATACAAATTTCATACATACATTTGCACTGCTTTTGTGGGTATAGAATTGGTTATGAGATACAACATATTTTTATTCCACAACATTGACTTTTTTTACAATTTATGTAACTTGATCAGGAAAAGTATAGAAATAAAGATCAAAACAATGTGAAAATACTGACTATAAAATATTTTTCAAGTGACTATCAATGATATTTCATTAAAAACACAAGATAAGGAAATTTTATTCTGGGTTTATTTACCAAGGAACAAAATATTTTGGCTTCTCTTAATTTTTTATCCTTCAATTGTGATTTCTTTCTGCATATGTTCAAGCTCACCAGATAACTCTCATCTTCCTAGTTGTCGCTGTGGCATTTTTGCCTCCAGACCTGAGATTTATTTTCCCTCAAGCTCCTACTGTGGGCAGCTCAGTGGCATTCCCTATACTAATCTGTAGCTCCAAAAGCTCTTACTGCCCGGCAGTGCCTGGCTTAGGCTACTTATTAACTTCCTGTCTAATTTCCACAGTCTTACATCTGCTGGAACTTTGTTGGATTTATGGCAACTCATAGAATTTTAGACTATTAAGAGACATAAAGTTTGAGTGGGACAGTGTTTATTTTACTTAGTAGAATAATCTCTTCTACAACATTCCAAACAGGTGGTAGCTATACATTGAACAGCCAAGAATAGGTGACTGATTCTCACAAAGTCAGGACAAATTGCTGCAATATTTTTATCAAAATAATTCTAAATGTGTTTCCTACTTTCTTCCATACAGGTTTCCTAGCTCTCTTTATGAAGCTTTACAAAATACTGTAATACCTCTTCTAAACGAAAATAAATAAATGAATATGTTTCTAATTTTCTTTAAAAACATTTTAACCCCTTTAAAAATTCTCTGCAACTTTGCAAAACATCTTGATAATAACCTTAAGTGTGACAGCCAGAATAGAATAAAGAAATGAATTGCCAGTACAGAATACAGTCTATTTTAGAAAATATTGTCTGTGCAACCTGATATGCCCAGTCAGGAGGAAAGAAAGGCACTGATTCTTCATATCAACCCTACTCTAAATTTTAGGGGGAAAACTTCTGGTGAACACAATTCTGGGTGAACTAACTAATGTAGCTACACAACCTCTCTCCCACACAAAGAAATGCTAAATCAGGTGTAATTTTTAAATATTTGGTTTTAATATGTAACCTGAGAAGGGGAGAGAGAAAAAAATTCTAAGTGTCAAGAACAAGTAGAGAATTTGAAGCCAGTGACTTGGTGGAGAAGATTAGATATGGATGAAAGACTCTTTCCTAACTTCTGAAGCTGTAGCATTCAGCCAAGGAAATGCGACAACTTATTCTTGCATTATAAGAATTTTTTTTTTTTGATTTGACAGAATTGCAAAGAGAACTTGCAAAGTTAATCATATTAAGATTGGTAACATGCTTCTACCAGAAATAATAGGTAAAGTATAAAAATCATAGGATATAGATTATTTCAACTAAGCACTTAAGGGAATTTATTTATTGTACATGCATAGCATCCTGTACCTGAAAAAATAATTCACTTTATTTTAGATAACATTAGTATGTAGAAAACCTTAGCACATTCTAGGCCACAAAAGGTTGTTTCAGGAAATGCCAAAAAATAACATATAAACTGTATTATTTGACAAATATTCATTGTAATTAATAAACAGTAACAAAACAGTAGCCACTCATCAGGTATGGGAATTAAATGACACAAACCAATGATTCATGGATTAAAAAATAACTAAAAGTAGAGATTATATTTAGAATAAAATTATTTTAGAAGTGCTTTATGTTAAAATATGAACATTAATGTAAACCCAAAAACTCAAAGAAAGGGAGAAATAGTGGTAACAGAAGAAAGTAATAAAATAGAAAATAAAGATACAAGAGTCTTTAAAAAAATAAACTATTAAAAATAAATAGGCCTCCAACAGAAATTAGGGAGGGCAAGAAAAGGAACATATAATATCAGGAATTGAAAAGGAGTAATAAAAGTACCATGAGCTTTTAAAAAGTCATCAGAGAATGCTAAGAATAACTTAATGCCAGAACATTTGAAAACTTAGATATTAATATCTTTAAAATGTATAAATGGCCAAAGCACACTCAAGAATAGGAAACCTGGGTGGGTGCGGTGGCTCACACCTCTAATCCTAGCACTTTGAGAGGCCAAGGCAAGTGAATCACGAGGTCAGGAGTTTGAGACCAGCTTGGCCAACGTGGTGAATCCCAATCTCTACTAAAAATACAAAAAATTAACTGGGCGTGGTGGTGGGCACCTGTAATCCCAGCTACTTGGGAGGTTAAGGCAGGAGAATCGCTTGAACATGGGAGACCGGAGGTTGCAGTGAGCCAAGCTCGCACCACTGCACTACAGCCTGGGCGACAGTGCGAGAGTCGTCTCAAAAAAAAAAGAGAAAAGAAAAGGAAACCCGAACAGACCAATAAAAATTTAAGAATGGGTCATTAATCAAACATAGGCCGGGCGCGGTGGCTCAAGCCTGTAATCCCAGCACTTTGGGAGGCCGAGACAGGTGGATCACGAGGTCAGGAGATCGAGACCATCCTGGCTAACACGGTGAAACCCCGTCTCTACTAAAAAATACAAAAAACTAGCCGGGCGCGGTGGTGGGCGCCTGTAGTCCCAACTACTCGGGAGGCTGAGGCAGGAGAATGGCGTGAACCCGGGAGGCGGAGCTTGCAGTGAGCTGAGATCCGGCCACTGCACTCCAGCCTGGGCGGCAGAGCGAGACTCCGTCTCAAAAAAAAAAAAAAATCAAACATATACTCACACTAACCAAAATAGTTATAATAATAGCATCAACTGCAGAGGCAATAATGTAAATAATAGCAAGAACCCATTAGGCATATGAAGTTTTACAAGAGATAACTAATAAACATTCAGGGAAACAAACAGAATAACCTTATATCTCAAGCAAGTAGGGCTAAATTTTACCTGAGTGGTGGGCACATGCATTTTATAGTTTTAACAAATTAAAAATATTCTGTAATTTAAAAACAAAAGATCTAGGAGGAATTTAGGAACACTTGATAAGAATAATTTTAAGTATATTCTCCATGAAAGACTCTTCTAAGTCAGACTTGATTGGAGACTTACCTTAACTCAGTGCATATTAGCTATTAGGTGTTCATAAATTATCCCAAGACATCTCTCCGTTTTCATTTAGGTCGCTTAGAAACTAGTACTCTCAGAACATGGAGTGGAAAGGGCGATCATGGTAGCAACAGACTGAGGAGTGAATTTGCACTTGTGACAAGTGTAGGTAACTTCATCTATTGTGGTACAGGAAATGTCCAGTTGAACATGTAGAGTTAGCTGCCTAGTCAGTTGAGTTTAAACACAAATCTTTGAGACCTAGGAGTATGGATGTTTTTGTTAAAAATTGTCCTTAAAAGTTTTCTGAATTAATAACTTTTATATTGCCAATTTATCTTAGTAAGAAAATCTACTAGGGCAAGAGGACATTCTTATAAAATCCTGTATGGATCTCTAATGTGTCCCATTAGAATACATGTGAGAGTCATAAAAAGAAGAAATAACGGTACTCAATAGCTATAAAAGTAATTTTGAGTCCTGGAAAGGGCAAAGGCCATGGCATTAAGATGACTGATAATATCCAGTGGTAGCCAGGATGTGGAATATGTGTATTCTCACATTTTATTGGTGGGAATATTAATTGGTAGAACCTTTCTGAAGGGAAATTTGGCTGCACTACTCTTTGAGTGAGCTATTCTATATTTAGGTTTTTTTCCTACAAAACTGTACCCATGAGAAGAAACTGTGCACACAGTAAGCTTTCTTTGTAAATGACATGAAAAGATGTCCATGTATAATTTTTAAGAGGACTGAATTTGCAAAATTGTGTAATTTACGTAAAGATATATCTGTATCAATTTTATATGGTTGGCATAATAAATTACCACAAGTTAAGTGGCTTAAGCAACACAAATTTATTATCTCACAGTTCTGTAGGTCAGAAGTCAGACATGGGTCTCTCTATGCTAAAATC
Organism: Papio anubis; assembly: GCF_008728515.1. Classification (NCBI taxonomy): domain Eukaryota; kingdom Metazoa; phylum Chordata; class Mammalia; order Primates; family Cercopithecidae; genus Papio; species Papio anubis. The sequence goes on along the minus strand of NC_044981.1, from coordinate 90,791,600 downwards.
AAGGTGTCATCAGGGCTGCATTGCTTACTGGAGGTTCTTGGAGAGATTGTTTCCTTGCTTGTTCAATTTTTTTGGCAGAATTCAATTGTATAACTGAGGTCATTTTCTTGCCGGCTATATATTAAAGGCAGATTCCAGTTCCTAGAGGCCTCCATGTTACCTGGCTCATAGCTCTCTGCCTCCATTGTCAAAGACAGCAATGTCAGATCCAGTTCTTCTCATATCACATTTACATTTAATATAAATTATATAAATATATAGGCATATACAAATACGTATACATACAGGGATGAGGAAAGAGAGAGAGAGGCATATCAGCAACAAAAAACAAACATGTATGTGTCTAAATTTTTAAAAATAAACATACCAAACACTGAACAGTTGCCGAGACCAGGTCGGTTGGGGAGACCCTATCCCAGGGCGCTAGAGGAATTAAAGACACACACACAGAAATATAGAGGTGTGAAGTGGGAAATCAGGGGTCTCACAGCCTTCAGAGCTGAGAGCCCTGAACAGAGATTTACCCACATATTTATTAACAGCAAACCAGTCATTAGCATTGTTTCTATAGATATTAAATTAACTGAAAGTATTCCTTATGGGAAACGAAGGGATGGGCCGAATTAAATGAATAGGTTGGGCTAGTTAATTGCAGCAGGAACATGTCCTTGAGGCATAAATTGCTCATGCTATTGTTTGTGGCTTAAGAATGCTTTCAAGCGGTTTTCCGCCCTTGGTGGACCAGGTGTTCCTTGCCTTCATTCCCGTAAACCCACAGCCTTCTAGCTTGGGCATTAGGACCATCATGAACATGTCACAGTGCTGCAGAGATTCTGTTTATGGTCAGTTTTGGGGCCAGTGTATGGCCTCTAGATTTTGAGGGGCTTGCTCCCAACACGTCTCCTTTCTCTGATTTGCAAAAAGATAAAAGCAAGGGCAGCTTTGTCACAGTGAGCTACTTCTCGCAGAAGTGGGGATCTACATCTTCAGACTATACAAAGACAAACAACATAGACTAAAAGTACAGTCATCATTGAAATCACAGAGCTTCCAAGTGTTTTTATCCATTTAAATAGCTGCTAATTTATCTGCCGCTCCTTTAAGCACTCCAGTTCCTGCCATTAAGGTCAGGTGTGCCTGGGATGCTTTAAATATTTGTTGTTTTAATTTTGCTATATCCAAAAACAAGTTTGTAGAGTGTCCTTCTATATGCTTTTTTATTCTTTCCCAAATTTTTATCTTACTAAGAGCATTTAATAGTTTCCACAAATCCTTATGTTTAGCTCCTGTCATGTGCGTCCGTGTGAAGAGACCAGCAAACAGGCTTTGTGTGAGCAATAAAGCTTTTTAACCACCTGGGTGCAGGCAGGCTGAGTCAGAAAAGAGAGTCAGCAAAGGGAGATAAGGGTGGGGCCATTTTATAGGATTTGGGTAGGTAAAGGAAAATTACAGTCAACGGGGGTTTGTTCTCTGGCGGGCAGGAGTGGGGGTCACAAGGTGCTCAGTCGGGGAGCTTTTTGAGCCAGGATGAGCCAGGAAAAGGACTTTCACAAGGTAATGTCAGTACTTAAGGCAAGGACTGGCCATTTTCACTTCTTTTGTGGTGGAATGTCATCAGTTGAGGCGGGGCAGGGCATTTTCATTTCTTTTGTGATTCTTCAGTTACTTCAGGCCATCTGGGCATATATACGTGCAAATCACAGGGGATGCAATGGCTTGGCTTGGGCTCAGAGGCCTGACAGCTCCTACAGCGGGCCATATCATTTGAGGTTGAGGTGCCACTATGCCACCATGGTTCCAGATAATAAGAACTTTTGCTGTACTTGTTATTATTTCTACCATCTGACCATTTTGTTCAGATCATTTGAACATATTGTGACGGCGGCACGCAGACTAAGAGGTGCGATTTAAGCTAAACATCCCCTTAGGGGACCAATTAATAATGATTCCATAGTAATCGTTGTGCAGCACCTCTGCCTGTTCTGCAAAGCAATCTTCCTAAACAAGTACGTTCTTTTTTTCTAACTGGGTCCAATCCTGTTTTATAGCACTAAAGGAAGGGTATTGTTCTCCACCTGAAGTGATTTTTTTCCCAAACTCTAATGCACACTCCTCTAAGCTGTTCTATGGCATCATCCTGCATGACCAGTTGTGCGTCTAAACCAGCCCAGCTGCCAACCCCCAAAAGTTGGTCTGCAGTTATGTTAATTTGAGGTTGGGCCTGGGTATTGTGAACAGCCTGAATGGAAGCTTCATCTGCCCACCAAGTTTTAAATTGTAAGAATTGAGCAGGAGTTACACAAGCTTGAGTAAGAGCATCCCAGTCAGTAGGAATCATCCGACTAGAAACAGAAACATTCTTTAACAGTCCCATTACAGGCCGGGCGCGGTGGCTCAAGCCTGTAATCCCAGCACTTTGGGAGGCCGAGGCGGGTGGATCACGAGGTCAGGAGATCGAGACCATCCTGGCTAACATGGTGAAACCCCATCTCTACTAAAAATACAAAAAAATAGCCGGGCGAGGTGGCGGGTGCCTGTAGTCCCAGCTACTCGGAGGCTGAGGCGGGAGAATGGCGTGAACCCAGGAGGCGGAGCTTGCAGTGAGCCGAGATCGCGCCACTGCACTCCAGCCTGGGCGACACAGCGAGACTCCGTCTCAAAAAAAAAAAAAAAAAAAGTCCCATTACAAAAAGAGAACTTGGTCCGTACTGATTTATTGCTTGTTTTAATTCTTTGAGTAATTTAACAGGAAAAGGCTCAAATGTAGCTATAATATTTCCCTCTTGATCTGGGGGGTGTATTCTAACAGGGAACTGCCAAGCCTCTAAATCACCCTCTAGTCTAGCTTGCTGAATTCCTGCCTGAATAGAACTAAGAGCAGTTGCTCAAGGCGCTGCTCGAACAGTCACTGGGGCAACTAATTTTCACCCAGTGTCCTCCAGAAAAGAAAGATCTGGGGGGTCATTTTCTTCAAAATAATAAGGAGGGGGTGCAGAAGGGTAGGGATGAACCTCTCCTTCCTTTGCCGCTTTAGCTTTAGCTGGCAAATAAACATGCTCTGTAACCTCTTCTGTTACTTTGCTATACTCTTGTTCCTCTTCATTATCAGTGTGAAAAATTTCCAAGGTGAAATGAACCAAACCCCAAACCTGTCCCATTGTTACCCTGATGATTCCGAGCTCCCCTTCTTACTCACCATGGGGATTGCTTTAAGAGTACTCGGTTGTCCTCCAGCTAGTTTTCCGTTCCAACCATCGCTCCGGCGACACTTCAACCTGGATTCAAGCCCCACGAATGGACACCACTTGCCAAGACCAGCTCGGTCCGGGAGGCCCTAACCCAGCGGCGCTAGAGGAATTAAAGACGCACACACAGAAATAGAGAGGTGTTGGCCGGGCGCGGTGGCTCAAGCCTGTAATCCCAGCACTTTGGGAGGCCGAGACGGGCGGATCACAAGGTCAGGAGATCGAGACCATCCTGGCTAACACGGCGAAACCCCGTCTCTACTAAAAACACAAAAAATTAGCCGGGCGAGGTGGCGGCGCCTGTAGTCCCAGCTACTCGGGAGGCTGAGGCAGGAGAATGGCGGGAACCCGGGAGGCGGAGCTTGCAGTGAGCTGAGATCCGGCCACTGCACTCCAGCCTGGGCGACAGAGGGAGACTCCGTCTCAAAAAAAAAAAAAAAAAAAAAAGAAATAGAGAGGTGTGAAGTGGGAAATCAGGGGTCTCACAGCCTTCAGAGCTGAGAGCCCTGAACAGAGATTTACCCACTTATTTGTTAACAGCAAACCAGTTATTTGCATTGTTTCTATAGATATTAAATTAACTGAAAGTATTCCTTATGGGAAACGAAGGGATGGGCTGAATTAAATGAACAGGTTGGGCTAGTTAATTGCAGCAGGAACATGCCCTTAAGGCATAAATCGCTCACACTGTTGTTTGTGGCTTAAGAATGCTTTCAAGCCATTTCCCACCCTGGGCGGGCCAGGTGTTCCTTGCCCTCATTCCGGTAAACCCACAGCCTTCCAGCTTGGGCATTAGGGCCATCATGAACATGTCACAGTGCTGCAGAGATTGTTTATGGCCAGATTTTGGGGGGGATTGCTCCCAACAAAGTTTTTTATTGAAAGTGGATTTATTAAAATTAAAAAAAAAAAAAGAAAGTGGATTTAATTTTTTTTTTTTTTTGAGATGCAGTCTCGCTCGGTCGTCCAGGCTGGAGTGCAGTGGCCTCATCTCGGCTCACTGCAAGCTCCGCCTCCTGAGTAGCTGGGACTACAGGTGCCCGCAACCACGCCCAGGTAATTTTTTTGTTTTGTTTTGTTTTGTTTGTTTTTGTAGTAGAGGTGGGGTTTCATGTTAGTGAGGATGGTCTCGATCTGACCTCGTGATCCACCGCCTCAGCCTCCCAAAGTGCTAGGATTACAGGCGTGAGCCACCGCACCCAGCCGGATTTCAGTTTATACATATACATTTAAGAATGACTTATATTTGTACAACAAGCACACATTAATGTTGCACTTTAAAAGGTAAAAAGAAAATAATTTATCAATTAGGCTCAGGCACTTGATCAAATTCAGTTTTTTATTTTCTAGTATAAACACCTAGGGAAAGAAACAATCTCTAAGTAAATATATGTTCCATGAATTATTCATCAAAGTCACTGTAGGTGTTATGCTCTAAATTGAAGAAATTAACCTTTAAAGTATTGATTGACCGAATTGCTGCCTGTCTAAATAGAGTGGCAATTCTCAGTACATAATAATCATAACAGTACTGCTACTACTAACTCTTGCAGTCATAGTAAAAATATAAAAATTATTTCTTTTATATTTTATCACTTTCAGAACATTTTCAATTACATTACTTTCATAAATTCTGAAAACAATCTTTAATATTAAGTAGGCAGCATAGAAAATTACCACGTTTTGGAAGGAAAAATATTTAGAGGACCTAGATAAGACTTGCTCAAGATCCTATAGGCCAAAATTGTGCAGAACCAAAATATGTACTTAGATGTTCTGTTTTAGGAAATATGTACAATATAGAAATAAATAAGACTTCTTTCCTCGTGAAGTTAATAGTCTATGAAGGGGGATAAGACATGCATGTAGATAGCTTCACTCAAAGCAAAATGTCATAAGTGTTATTTAAAAGGGTTCCAATGAAGTGTAGTAAGAGTTCAGAGAAAAGTTATTGCGGGGGGCGGTTAGTCACACAGGTACTATTTATACTGGGTATTAAATAATAACTAATTATGGTATGATTTTCTATAAACAAGAATGGAGTAGTAGTGTGAGAGTATTAACACAGGACTGAGCAAGAGTGGCTCTTTTAGAGGTAATGGCAAGGAGAAGCCAGAGAGAACCAAGAGTCATTGTGCAATTAGAATGAGCAGCAGAAGACAAATGAGAGAAAAGAAACAAAGGTGACTCTATATTTTTCATTCTAGATACATAGACTAATGCAGTTGCTGGCAAGGCATGGGAAACATTTTCTCACCTTCTCTGACTTCTCAAACCTACTGTACACTTGTTACTGCCCCCAACACTCCTCAGGAATTGCTTTTCACAAGGTCTGCAGTGATTTCCTTGCACTAAATATATTTTTAGTCTATACCATACTTGATATCTTGGCTATATTCAGCTCTATACTCAGGTCCATCCATCTTGAACATTTTCTCCCTCTAGTTTCCTTGACCTCACATTCTCCAATTTGACAATTGGCATCCATGTAAAGTGCTTACCGCACTGAATCCTCTGTGCACACCCACATGTTCTAAACATATTACATTGAGTCCTAATATTAGTTCTCCAACAATTCCTCTGTAGACTTCTCTTTCTTGGTCTAGAGCTTAAATAGACTGTCTTCTGACTGGGTGCTCTCTCATATGACACATACTCGCTGTTGGAAGTCTGTTTTCATTTTCATGACTTCAATAACCACTTTGTCCTCTTCTGGTCCATATCTCAGTGGAAAGTATCCTTATGCATCTTATAGATCAAACCATAATTTTTGGCCTCTTTTTTCCCCTCAGGCCCTCATCAGAGAAAATACAAACCTTTCAAAATATATTTTACTTTAACTTTTCTGTATTTCTAATGTAACCATTCCAATGAAATGTTTTATTAGCTTTCATTTAAGATCTCTCATTCTGATTGATCTTTCACCTGCCTTTGGCCTTTCAATATGACCTCCACACTGCAGTCAGAATGATCTTTCTAAAAATCAAATTGATCATGTGATTCCTGTCCTTATAACCTTCCAGTACTTTCTCTGTCTCTCAGGATAAAGTCCAAATTCTATAACACAACATATGGAACCCTTATGGATTTGGCTGATGATTACTCTTTCACTCTCAAAACTCACTACTCCATACTCCCCTCACTTTCGCTGTCATGAATAATTTTCTGTTCCTAGACTTGCTTGTGTGCCATGTTTGTTCTTACACCAATAGTACTGTTCTTTGCTTCTCTCCTTTACATGACTAATTACTATTTAAGCTTTAGTGCTCAACTTAGACATTATTCCTTTTAAGAAATTTTTCTGACACCTAAGTTAAGACTAGGTTCCCCATTTTGTTCTTTCATCCTACCCCAAACTCATTATATCTTGGCCTTATCATATTGCATCATATTTGTCTGCTTACTTGTATACATGTGTGTCTCTTAATTGTGTGCAAACTTCCTTGGGAGAATTACCTTATCTACCTCTTCCACTGATTACCCCCAGCAAAAGGACCTGATACAAAGGAGGTATTTGATAAATACAACAATGAATAAATGAACAAATGAACATCTGAATGAACAGGTAGAGACATTTGGGAAGGTAGAAGATGATGATCTCAATATTGGGCGTATGGCTTTGACTAAAGACATTACCAGAATATTCAAGCAAGAGCAGGAAATCATCTGCATGGATAAACCAGAGCTTATGGGAAGTACAGAAGTAGAGAGTGATATCTGAGAGCCATCCACAAAGTAGAGAGAGTTGAAGTCATAAAACTAGATGAAATTGGATACAGAAAATATGGATTAAGGGTCGGGCGCGGTGGCTCCAGCCTGTAATCCCAGCACTTTGGGAGGCCGAGACGGGCGGATCACAAGGTCAGGAGATCGAGACCATCCTGGCTAACACGGTGAAACCCCGTCTCTACTAAAAAGTACAAAAAACTAGCCGGGCGAGGTGGCGGGCGCCTGTAGTCCCAGCTACTCCGGAGGCTGAGGCAGGAGAATGGCTTAAACCCGGGAGGCGGAGCTTGCAGTGAACTGAGATCCGGCCACTGCACTCCAGCCTGGGTGGCAGAGCGAGACTCCGTCTCAAAAAAAAAAAAAAGAAAAAAAAGAAAATATGGATTAAAAGGGAAGACAGGTAATAATGAAACATTTGGAAATACCTGTGTCAATTTTTAGCTGAAAGCGCAGTACACCTGAAATCAAGTGAGTGAAAACTCCATTAAAGATTCTAGGCCAATAAAAGGACTCCAGGCAGTTAAAAATTAGTAAGAATTAATGTTTGAGAAGAAGAAGCTGTTGACAATGACTTCCAGACAAGTAAATGTATTAAATACTGGGATACCTAAACACTTTGACTACCTAATGCTCTTAATTACCTGGTAATTAAAGGCTAAAATGTCTAAAGGAACATGAAAATAGTGAGCCTACATGGTGTAGGAGCCAAGGCTAATCAGTCTACTTTGAACTTGAAGTAATTGACTTTAAAACAGATCAAGGAAAGATGCATTGCTTCTTCCGACATTACAGAAGTAAATACAGGAAATTCTTGTGCTTCATAATTTTCAGTAGAGAGGAACAAAGGCAATGGCAAACACAGCACAGGGCAAGCCCAACCCTTACTTTCTCTGATAAGCAGCTTTTGGAATTATCTGCACTGAAAGATGTAGAAAGTAAGCTACTCAAAAAGGAAATCAGCATGTATTAACTTTTCTCTGATCTACTGATTCTTCCTAAAGCTTCGGCACTAACCTTGAAAAGGCAATTGAATACCGTGGTATTCCTGGACTGAAGGCTGGACCAAATGGAAAAGGAGATATAGAGAACTGGTCCCTAGTACAGCAACCTTATAAATGACAGAGAGGAAATCATGCACAGATTAAATTGTTCCACTAAATCTGCTCATGCCCTACCCTCCTTTTAATTCTTTATAGAATGCTGGATTATTAAGACTTACACTAATTGCCTTTCCAGTTTAAAACATTAGAGGGATGTTCCAAAAAATATATTTGGAATATTGTATGTATATACATACATACGTGTGTGTGTGTGTGTGTGTGTGTGTATATATATTTCAGATGTACAATGAAGACATCAAAAAGGTATTCTCCCATGTGCTGTTTGGACAAATACCAGGCCATATATGACCTCTCTTCATTCAAGAAGGAGAAACAAAGATGAAAACAGGAATTGATTTTTCTAATTAAAGTAGTAGAACACAACTCTCTAAAGATTGTTCTCAAAAAATCTTCCTTGAGAAACAAAAATTTTTTAAATGTGCCTCTCTTATGCTGTCAAAATAATTCACAAGGACTCTTGCAGCAAAATATATAAGATGAAGTGATGAACAAAACACTGAGTTCAAATTCTACAAAACACTCTTTAATATTGCTAACTTTTATGGGATTTGGGCTGCAGATGCGTATTATAAGTGAGACTTCATTCCCCACCACCTGTCAAAGCAAGCAACTATGGATGTAAGACTGTATGAGTGGCTAGACAGGAAACTACCCATAGGAAAATACTTTGTTATGCTTCTCTGGTCTGGTGGTGGTCTAACAGTAGGGTTTTTTATAAGATAAAGGGACATGTAAGACTTGGATAAAAGGGTGCACCAAAATTGCTTAGACCAAAATCCATAAATAAAGACCTACAGGTAAAAAGGTACAAGTACAGAGGAAATAGGCACCCATGCAACAAAGAGAATACCAACATCGTGCTGTTATTATTATTTTTATCTCTTCAACAATGTGACAAATTTTCCATAAAATGGAAGAACAATTTATATTACAAGTTCTTGCAACAAGTGGTGAATATAGTATCTGATGAAGTAATTTAAAAAATAAAAATCCTGGTGCTTGATAGTCTGAAATAATAGGTCTTACTCTCCTTAGGCAGCTAAACAACTAAGCAGATAATAAAACGTTATACTCCTCCATCCCCTTCAACTTCATTCTACGTGAGTGATAAAATAAAGCACAATAAATAGAAGACTTAGAAGAATTCTATGAAATTCGTGTAGCACGTAAGTTATTTTCTTTGCAAATTACAAATAGTATCCTCTCTGGGCTAAAAAAAATGCTAGAAAAAAATCCTTTCCTTTGGACTAATCAAGACTTTCACCTAACCTCACTCTCTTTCACTCTCCCATTTTGTCTTGCTGTTTTTTATTGACGGAACCCAACTGGAAATCAGAATACAAGGGCACTCGATTAATTTCAGTTCACAGAGGACTTCTTCCTGTGGCACAGAGCAGGGTAGGGAAAGTCACAAAGCAGACCTCAAGAAACAAACAGCATGGTGAGCAGTCACAAAATGTATACACAAAATTAACAGAATTTTTTCCCTTGAAGAGGTCAAATCTAAAAAACAGAATAAAAATAAGAATGTGCAGGATCCATATAAAGAAATCTATACTCTACCAAGGTACCTGAAAAAGTACACAGATAAATGAAGGCTTATACCTTGATTTTAGGTATAAAAAGTTAGTTTAAAGACATCCATTTATCCACCTGGATAAACATGGTCATTGTTTTTTAAATCAAAGTCCCAAGAGCTCCATTTCACAACTTGAAACAATTTAAAATCATGTTAGAAAATTAAATAGTAAGAAAATACTAGAAAAAAAATCAGAAGAATGAGTAGAATCATAGAGCTACTATAATTAAAATAGGATGGTTTGGGGGGAAAGATCAGTACGTTGGATCAGTGAAATTGCATAGAAAAGCAAGAAATTGATTCTTATATTTCTATGGGCATGTGAAAACTATGGCATTTCTAATCACAGGGGATCTTGTAGATTATAAGATAAAAGATGTTAGGCCTATTGGATAACTAGTTTAGGGAAAATAAAATTCAGTTAAGATCTGTCCTCAAGAAAAAAAAATGTAAATACATTAAATATTTATATGTAAAATCAAAAAAAATCATTAATATATAAATAAAATTCAATAAGTGTTTCTATAATTCAGATGTAGGACTATACAGTAATTTCACAATAAATCAATTAAAAGATATACTAAACTCATTTAACTGGATGAAAACCATTTTCACCCACTTAATTTTTTAAAATGTTGAAATCCACTCATAAACGGTAGCTAGAAATCAAAGTCAGAAGGCTAATATGTATTTAAAAAGCTAAAGGGTTAGCTTTATGAGTGTCCAACCTATGGAGTCACGCAGGACCGTAGTTGATAATGGCCCCATACTTGGTTTGATATTCTGCTGTCACAGTCTTGAAATCCTTAACAATTTTTGAACAAAGAGCCCTGGATTTTCGTTTTGCACTCAGTCCTGCAAGTTAGGTAGCAGTCCTAGTTAACCTTCCAATATACTGAGTGAAAGACAAATTAAAACATGTTTTTTAAACATTGTTTTTAGGTTAACAACAATAAAATAAAAACACTTATAATATCATACAACATCAAGAATGTAGAAAAAGAAACTCATACACCTTTATTTCAACCATTTGCAAATAAGAATCATATATCAAAATTTAAAGTGAATACTTTTTATTGAGCATTTTTTTCCTACAGGAATAGATCTATAGGAACTAATTGAACCCATACATAAAAATAAGGATATTAATCACAGTATTGTTAATAATAATAATATGTGAACCAATCTAAATGTTCATAAAAATTGGTTATATATTGAAGGATACATTTCTGTAGTTTCATATGATGCTTCAACCTGAAATGTGACACAAATATACATATAAACACATACATTTGAAATGTAAAGATGTACAGTATAGTGACATGGAGAGATACTCATGATTCATTGTTAAGTGGAAAGCAGACTACATAACAGCAAGGATAGTGAAATGCTACAGGTAGCTGTATAAAACTTTTTATATATAGGTATAAAAATGTGTGAAAAGGAAAACAAAGATATTTTTATCAAGAGTTACAGGAACTTTTATTTTCTTGTTACAATTTTAGCTAGCCTTCCTTTTAACAATGGACTTTTATTTCTATTAAAATAGAAAAATAAATCAGCTTGAACTAATAAGAACTGGGTCGTTTATGGCTGTGATCATTTAAATATTTAAATAAATAATTTCAAAAATCGTTATAATGTTGTGTAAAACAAGGGAATTAATATAAAAAGTTTTGAAAGAAAAGTTAAATAACATTAAAAAGTTATGTTGTTTCAAACATGTCAATTATACAGCTAAAACTTGGGGGGCGTAAGTATAAGCATACTGGTTTCCTCATCTTAAAAATCAGCAATTACATCTATACAGCTTCAGCCCTGACACAGATAGTTAGAAGCATATAGATTTCGTTTTATTTTTGTAAAGCATAAAGGTAGTCAAATTTATAAAGATTTTGAGAAGCATAGAAAATACTTTCAGATGGCACATAATTGTGAGATAGAAACATGAAGTAGTATGTCTTGAACTGGAGTGAAGAATAGTACTTAATGTGAAAAATAATAATTTATGTGGATTCAAATTTAATTAAGACAGGAAATCATACCACACCTAATGAACTGCAGAAAATTTTAGTCTTTCATCTAAAATGCGAACACACAGAATGTAACTGAATCCAGATGATGTATTACAGTCTTTGAGTTCATTCTCTATGTTGATTAAAATAAAGACATAATCTCCCATAAATTGCTTCCTGATATTCCTTTAAGTTGTTTTACTTGAAAGAGATTTAAAATGGAGAAATACAGCAGACATCTAAAATAAATGCAGGACCACCTGCAGGTTGAATCTCAGAAGTCTGATGAGTAGAGATACTTCAGTCAGGTGTCTGATGCAAAACATCACATTTCTATCATCATTTTCAACTGGAAAGAGGCTTCTTGGAGGTAATCTAGCACTATATGGTAGTCAGATTGAAAAGTAACATAATACAAATTTCATCTTTATATTTGAACTATTAAAATTTACTTTAAAAAAATTATTGGATGTTTAGTCATCTTGCCAAAATCACTTAAAGTATATTGTTATTTTTTGCACTCTTTGGAAACATTTTTACATATGTAATCAAAGTGGTAGAATAAGAAAAATTACATAAAAATGCAAAAGTTGAATCCATTTTGTCTGTATTGATTGTATTGACAGCTGGATAAAATAAAATAATTAAAGAACTTATGCCTTTCAGAACATTAACTAACAAGTTTCTAACTGTTTCAGTTATTCAAGATAAGTTCTGGATATCTATACAGCATAGTGACCACAAGTAGCAACACTATTTTATCTTTAAATTTACTAAGATAGTAGATCTTATGTTAATTCTTTCTAACACACAAGCACACACAAATTAAAATAAATAAATAAGTAGGGGTGGGAAGAAACTTTGGGAGGCAATGGATATTTATAACCTTGAAGATGGTGATGGGTCATGGATGTATACTTACTCCCAGACTTATCAAGCTGTATATGCTAAATATGTACAACTTTTTACATGTCAATCATATGTCAATGAAGTGGTTTAAAACAAAAACTGAAACAAATCTACATTAATTGTAAATGCTTACAAGTTATCAAAAACAATACTGAATTAATGAGTGGTGATTTTTTTTTTTTTTTTAATGAAGCTGACCTTATACATAGGTGGATGCTTTAGTGACAAAATTTGTTGAAGCTTGCAAAAGCTTCAGACACCTACTGGTGGCCAAATGAATAAACAACAAAACTGCTGCTCATTTTCTTCAGCAGGTTTTCTGTAGATCATAAGCATAAGGAGTAGCTGTTGTGTTTTTTTAAAAATGCAGATACTCTTACTGAATGGGCAAAAGCTGGAATTATTCACCTTGAAAACAGGCACAAGACAAGGATATGCTCTCTCACCTCTCCTATGCAGCATAGTATTGGAAGTTATGGCCAGTGCAATGAGGCAAGAGAAATAAATAAAGGGTATTCAAATAGGAAGGAGGAAGTCAAACTTTGTTTGCACATGACATGATCCCGTATCTAAAAAAACCCTATACCTCAGCCCCAAAGCTTCTTACGGTGATAAGCAACTTCAGAAAAGTCTCAGGATACAAAGTCAATGTCCGAAAACTGCTAGCATTTCTATACACCAACAACAGTCAAGCACAGAACCAAATCATGCATAAACACCAATTCACAACTGCCACAAAAAGAATAAAACACCTAGGAATACAGCTAACAAGGGAAGTGAAGGACATCTTCAAGGAGAACTACAAACCACTGCTCAGTGAAATAAAAGAGGACACAAACAAATGGAAGAGCATTCTGTGCTCATGGATAGGAAGACTCAATATCGCGAAAATGGCCATACTGCCCAAGGTAATTTATAGATTCAATGCCATCCCCATTAAGCTACCAATGACTTTCTTCACAGAATTGGAAAAAACTACTTTAAAGTTCATATGGAACCAAAAAAGAGCCCGCATTGCCAAGACGAATCCTAAGCCAAAAGAACAAAGCTGGAGGCATCACGCTACGTGACTTCAAACTATACTACAAGGCTACAGCAACCAAAACAGCATGGTACTAGTACCAAAACAGAGATATAGGCCAATGGAACAGAACAGAGCCCTCAGAAATAATACCACACATCTACAACCATCTGATCTTTGACAAACCTGACAAATAAAAGAAATGGGGAAAGGGTTCCCTATTTAATAAATGGTGCTGGGAAAACTGGCTAGCCATATGGAGAAAGCTGAAACTGGATCCCTTCTTTAAGCCTTATACAAAAATTAATTCAAGATGGATTAGAGACTTAAATGTTAGACCTAAAACCATAGAAACCCTAGAAGAAAACCTAAAGCAATACCATTCAGGACATAGGCATGGGGAAGGACTTCATATCTAAAACACCAAAAGCAATGGCAACAAAAGCCAAAATAGATAAATGGGATCTAATTAAACAAAAGAGCTTCTGCACAGCAAAAGAAACTGCCATCAGAGCGAGCAGACAACCTACAGAATGGGAGAAAATTTTTGCAATCTACTCATCTGACAAAGGGCTAATATCCAGAACCTATAAAGAACTCAAACAAATTTGCAAGAAAGAAACAGCCCCATCAAAATGTGGGCAAATTATATGAACGGACATTTCTCAAAAGAAGACATTTATGCAGCCAACAGACACATGAAAAAATGCTTGTCATCACTGGCCATCAGAGAAATGGAAATCAAAACCACAATGAGATACCACCTCACACCAGTTAGAATGACAATCATTAAAAAGTCAGGAAACAACAGGTGCTGGAGGGGATGTGGAGAAATAGGAACACTTTTACACTGTTGGTGGGACTGTAAACTAGTTCAACCATTGTGGAAGACAGTGTGGTGATTCCTCAAGGATCTAGAACTAGAAATACCATTTGACCCAGCCATCCCATTACTGGGTATACACCCAAAGGATTATAAATCATGCTGCTATAAAGACATATGCACACGTATGTTTACTGCAGCACTATTCACAATAGCAAAGACTTGGAACCAACCCAAATGTCCATCAAGGACAGACTAGATTGAGAAAATGTGGCACATACACACCATGGAATACTATGCAGCCATAAAAAAGGATGAATTCATGTCTTTTGTAGGGATATGGATGTTGCTGGAAACCATTGTTCTCACCAAACAATTGCAAGAACAGAAAACCAAACACTGCATGTTCTCACTCACAGGTGGGAATTGAACAATGAGAACACTTGGGCACAGGGTGGGGAACATTACACACTGGGGCTTGTTGTGGGGAGGGAGGATAGGGGAGGGGTAGCATTAGGATATATACCTAATGTAAATGACGAGTTTATGGGTGCAGCACACCAACATGGCACATGTATAAATATGTAACAAACCTGCATGTTGTGCACATGTACCCTAGAACATAAAGTATAATAATAATAATGAAAAAAAATTAAGGACTCTATAATGAAAAAAAAAAAAGGAAGACATGCATGCAGTCAAAAAACTTATGAAAAAAAAGTTCAACATAACGATCATTAGAGAAATGCCATGAAAACCACAATGAGATACTATCTTACACCAGTTAGGATGACTATTATGAAATAAGTCAAAAAACAACAGACGCTGCCAAGGTTGTGGAGAAAAAGGAACACTTCTTTTTTTTTTTTTTTTTTTTTTGAGATAGAGTCTGGCT
This sequence comes from Papio anubis, assembly GCF_008728515.1. Classification (NCBI taxonomy): domain Eukaryota; kingdom Metazoa; phylum Chordata; class Mammalia; order Primates; family Cercopithecidae; genus Papio; species Papio anubis. The sequence continues at coordinate 90,776,266 of NC_044981.1, read as the reverse complement.
CTATTGCCCAGGCTGGAGTGCAGTGGCACGATCTCCGCTCACTGCAAACACCGCCCCCGCCGGGGTTCACGCCATCCTTCTGCCTCAGCCTCCTAAGTAGCTGGGACTATAGGCACCTGCCACCATGTCCAGCTAATTTTTTTGTATTCTTAGTAGAGACAGGGTTTCACTGTGTTTGCCAGGATGGTCTCGATCTCCTGACCTCATGATCCACCCGCCTTGGCTTCCCAAAGTGCTGGGATTACAGGTGTGAGCCACTGCACGCGGCCCAAAAAAGGAACACTTTCTACACTGTTGATGGTAGTGTAAACTAGTTCAACCATTATGGAAGACAGTGTGGCAATTCCTCAAAGACCTAGAGGCAGAAATACCATTTGACCCAGCAATCCCATTACTAGGTATATACCCAACAGAATATAAATTATTCTATTATAAATATACATGCAGACATATGTTCATTGCAGCACTATTCACAATTGCAAAGACATGGAATCAATGTAAATGCCCATCAATGATAGACTGGATAAATAAAATCTGGTACATATATACCATGGAATACTATGTAGCCCTAAAAATGGACCAGATCATGTCCTTTACAGGGACATAAATGAAGCTGGAAGCCTTTATCTTCAGCAAAGTATCACAGGAACAGAAAACCAAATACCACATGTTCTCACTTAAACATGGGAGCTGAATGATGAGAACAAATGGGACACATCGTGAGGGAAACACACACTGGGGCCTGTCGGAGTTGGGGTTAGGAGGAGGAAGACCATCAGGAAGAATAGCTAATGGATGCTGAGCTTAATTCCTAGGTGATTGGATGATCTGCGCGGCAAGCCACCATGGCACACGTTTACCTATGTAACAAACCTGCACGTCCTGCACATGTATCCTGGAACTTAAAATAAAAGTTGGAAAAAAATTCAGATGCTTAGGCCCTGCTTCAGAATTGACAAATAGAAATTTGTGGGGTAAGACCTAGGAATCTGATTTTTTTGCCCAAACCTTACCAAATCCTTCAAGTAGCCTTGTACATTAACCTCTGGGAAGTGCTGCTTATAGGGTCATAGGCAAGAATCAAGAGGAGAGAAAAAAGGAAAGTCATGGAGGAGTCAACAAGGGTCATCAGTTGGTTCTTTGAGAGCGGCTGACTTCAGATGTCTCATATGCCATTCTGCATTAAGTCTCGATTCTTTGAAGACAACATGATGAGAAATAAATGGAGAGTTAGGTGAACAGAATAGGGTGAGGGTGGAGGGTGCAGGAACCTGCTTTATCAGCAGTGTTGCAGACAAAACTTAGGATGGAAAGTTAAGAAATTTCGTTTATATTCTTACCAGCTACATGAATTTTGAAAAAAAAAATTTATTTCACTGTTAGCTTTAAAGGAATAAAAAATAATAGTTGCACCCTTCCAGCCTCAGATAAATATTCATATGAATGATTAAGAAATATTTCAAAGAGCTTTGGCATATCTTCAGAAATGAGACTCTCTTCACAGGCCTACAACTTGTTATTATATTGTTCCCTCTCACTAAACTATTCTACGCCCTCTCCCTTTTCTTGTATGTGAAGAAAATATCAATAGATTTTCTCACAAACTACCACTATTTTCACAGAATACCTAATATTGTCACTAGACATAGAATTTATTAATAAGAAATATTTAATATTATTGATAAAATGCTAACGTTTTATTTTCACTTCATGTTCACCCCAATTTTTCTTTATTGAGCAAATATGCTTGAGTCTCTGTTCATTCAAGATACTGGTAGACGCTAGTCAAGAAGTGATGTGCTAAACAGACACCATTGTGAAGTTTACAGGATAATATCTAAAACAAACATGAAACAAATATTCAAACAAACACATTATTCATAAAGTTAATGCAGCCAACAAAAAGTATAGGGTGCTTTCAGAGAATCTAATCTGCAGGGTGCTAATAGAGTCACCTAATAAGGAAATCAGTAAGGAACCTCTTAGAGGGTATGCCATTTGAGGAGGATAAAGGACAAATTTGTTAGCATTTGCCCATAAGAGTTGAAAGCATTCCAGACAGAGGAGAATATAAATAAAAATCCTGAAAGCAGTCCGGTGTGGATAGAACGTAATAAGGGAGAAATTAGCTGGAAAAGAAGCTGAAGATGAAGGCAAGAGTCACAGCATAATCTTAAAGAATATGTGAGGCCAGGCATGGTGGCTCATGCCTGTAATTCCAACAGTTTGGGAGGCCTAGGCGGGAGGATCTCTTGAGCTTAGGAGTTCAACACCAGCCTGGGCAACATATCAAGTCCCCATCTCTACAAAAATTTTTGTAAAAATTAGCCAGGCATGGTGGTGGCTGTGGTCTCAGCTACTTGGGAGGCTGAGGCAGGAGGATTGCTTAAGCCAAAGAGATCGAGGCTGCCATTAGCTGTGTTTGCATCACTGCACTCCAGCCTGGGCAACAGAGTGATAACCTGTCTAAACACTTTTTTTAAAAATAATAAGCAAAAGAAGTGGGAAGTCCCTTAAGGGTTTTAAACAGAGGAGTAACTGGATTTTTTGACTGCCCCACGAAGAAGGGATGAGGCGGGAGCAGGAATAAACAGGGGAGAACGTTGGAAGCTATTTTATCCTAGGTAAAGGATAACAGTGACTTGATGTAGGGTCTTCTAGTGAAGTTCATGAAAATTGGTCAGCTATAAAATACATTTTGCAACCAGGCATGGTGACTCACACCTGTAATCTTAGCCCTTTGAGAGGCCGAGGCAGGCGGATCACCTGAGGTCAGGAGTTCAAGACCAGCCTGGGCAACGTTGTGAAACCCCGTCTCTACAAAAACACAAAAATTAGCCGGGTGTGGCGGCAGGCGCCTGTAATCCCAGCCACTCAGGAGACTAGGCAGAAGAATTGCTTGAACCCAGGAGGCAGAGGTTGCCGCGAGCTGAGATCGTGCCACTGCCCTCCAGCCTGGGCAACAGAGTGAGATGGTGTCTTAAAAAAAAAAAAGGAAAGAAAAAAAATTTTTGCATGAGAAACCACCTAAATCAGCGATCACTTGGTTGTATGGTGGCTGGAACGAGAAGGAAGAAACTGTCTAGTAAACCCAGAGATAAGAATACTGACCTATCTGGAGTTTTCTCATTTTTAATATGACCATATATGGCTGAGCAATAAGGGTTTGAATAACCCTAGAGGAACCTTGACCTAGAGATGAGCCTAACCATAATGGTGAAATAGAACTTGCTGTCAGGAGTTAGGAAAAGTGCGTTTCAGGATATAAAGTACAGCGTTGAAAAGGAATCACAACAGATGTTAGTTTTGGAAGCTGTGGTGTCAGAGAGAAAGCATGCTGATAGGGACGCATTTAGCAATCCTGGATGGGAGGCAGAGAGGCAGCCAGGAAGACAGACAGACAGGTGGCATCTGAAATTCCCCCTCAGACCAGGCAACAGGCTTTGAATGTGAAGGCAAGACTACAATCCCTCTCTTTGTCGCAGGCATGGGTAAACCCAGAGGATCTAAAGTATTGGGAAAGTAACCAAGAGAGGGAATTGAATCCACAGAGGAAAAGGCAGGGGCCCAGTTCTTCAGAGCTTCATGTGAGAATGAAGGCAAGACAAACTTTCAAAACAACAGCAAGACCAGTGGCACAGGTGACAAAGCTCAGTGTCAAATGGTTGGACTAGATAAAACTATGTAGGTAAAGCTTGCCCTAGAACCTATAGGGCTATGGGTGAGGATTAGGAAACCCCACCTGTTAGAGAACAGGGAGCCAGACACTTACAAGTGAAAAATACTGAAAGAGAAACTTCAATTAATGGGTGATACTGACACTTATTTTGCCTGAGGAATATTAAAAGAGTAAACCTACAGATCATTAGTCTGCATTGTTCTGCCACAGTTTCTTGCCTCAATGCCCAATGTCTGTACTAACCACAACACTAACCTTTTAATCCTCTAATATTGTGGATGGAGCTGTTTTCTAAAACATTTAAGACCACCATACCATCCAGTTTCTCCCATCTGTAGCTCTTTCTGTTCATTTAAGAAATAAAATGATCATTATATTATTCCTGCCAATGACAGACATGGAAGGCAACTGGTGCTCTCTGCTGAGGCATGTGGCAGCAGTAGAAGGTACTGTGATTGAAAGAGTTGCAAAGCCCTGTATTCTAATTGCTCCCATTTCCCTCTCATTGTATCTGAAGAGCCAGAGAATATTTCCAATCATCGAACTATAAATTATCCTTTTCAAAAGACAACCAGATAGCCAAAAAAGATAAACGTCTTCTGGACATAAGAAATTTTGATAGAGGCTTTGCAGGTCCATAAACTCTCTGGCTCAAAATCTGTGTGAGGGGAGGTTGTAATAGAGTCAGATGACCTACAATTTCACCCACAATGTTTATGGGAAAATATCTTGTTTGGATATATATTTTCCTCATCAGGATAAGCAGATATAAAAGACATGTGAGTATATTGGCAAGTGCTACATAAAAGAAATATAGCAGCATTTAAGCTGCAAGGACATACTTTGGGAAGGTTTATTATCAGAAATTTAAAGCACATTTTTTAAAGCATTTGCTTGTGTCCTTAGTACAATTTTAAAAATATGGTCTCTGGTACAAAAGAAGAGAATACAAGATGAAGTATCAACAGATTGACAAAAGAAGGATGTTAATTAAAAGGAGGAAGGTGAAAATTGAAATGACATATATAATAACAAGAACTCTCTCCATAAGGAAAAAATTACTGAGAGATGTACATATATCCAGCTAAGAGATTAATTCACATAAAAGACTAAAGAATGCTCAGTGTTAGGCATTATAAATGGTGAAATCAAATAAATGGAACTAAATATTCTAAATAGGTTTTGAAACAAAATACAAAGGAAATACATAAAATAGAATATATGACATGTAAAAATGTCCATAATAATCCAAACCTCAAATTTCTGATTATAAAAACCTCGTTTCACCCAACTGAGAGGTGAATGAGAGCTATAGGAAGCAAAGTAACATAATACTAATATTCAGAATTCTATCAGGTGGTATCAAAGCATTATTTGGTTTGTGAAAGTGATCACTGGAATTTATTTTTAACTTTTATGTATCTGTAAAATTTTAAAATAAGATGTATATTATATGAAGCGTTTGCAATAAAGGTGGGAACATTGTATTCCGTAAGGATCCAGATAAGAAAAAGACAGTAAAGAGGCATTTTTTTAAGTTAAAATTGAAAGGGCAAATGAACAAAGTTTTCAGATATAACAGCTTAAAAGTTTTGAACTTGAATGGGTTAAACCGTTTTATTAAAGATCAGTCCAATTATATGTGGTTTCCAAGAGACGTACCTAAGGGAATATGACCTAGAGAGGTAAAAAAGGAAAGAAAAGAAAATAGAAAAAGAGACTGGCATAGATACATCATCTAAAGGCAAACAAAAGAAAGATCATAACATTAAAATCAGCTATATCAGATTTTGAGACAAATAAATCATCATAAAATATAAAAGACTTCAGTTTTATGTTTAAAAATGATATATCCACAGTGAAGATATTAGAATCATAAACCTTTATATGAAAAATAACATAGCTACAAAATACTTAAAGTTAAAGCTATGCTATAAAATTTTACAACACAAAGTTAGAAAAGATTTTAGTTCTGAAGAAACATCTCCCAGGTTTTGAATACTCATGTAAGAAAAAAGTAAAAAAGTAAAGGCTATATAGTATTCTAATTTATACATTTTTTAAATAAAGAGACCAAGTATATTCCAAATAAACAGAATATACACTTTATTTTAAAAGCCAATGGATCTTTTGTAAGAACTCATCATCTAATAGGCCAGAAAAATGTTAAATCAGTTACAAAAAGAATAGCTGAATTTGTGCGTGCCATGTTATCAGATCACAATACAAAATAGCCATTAATAGCTAAAGTTAAAAATTAATTATTTGGAAATAAACAATGCATGGCTCATTAACGCAGATCCAAGAGGATTACAGATTGTTTACAAAGCAATACAAATGACAATACTTCATTAAAGATTTGATAGAAGCTTTATGTCTATAAGGCGTCTGACTCAAAATCAGAGAGGTGGAATGTATTAGCAATAGGTAGATAGTGAATAAGACAAGGACAGTGCATCTGTAATGTTTATAACAAATACCATGTGTGGATATACTTTTTCTCATGGAGATTAAGCAAATTTTTTAAAAATGAAAATTTGCATTAATATAGTAAATATAGCACCCACTCGACAGCCAAGTCATGTGCAGAGAGTTAGTTTTTAAATGCTTTCAATACAAAAGACAAGAAATAAAAGAAATACATGTAAATAAAACCCCAACAGAAATAAATTAATCATTCAAACGACCTAGTCAGTTTAAAATGTAGGTTTCATTATTATTCAGGTATTGTGAGGCCAAAAATTCAGGAGGCAATTGCCATTGTATAGACAGTTTGTTCCCATAGAGGAAGGGGTATGCCATGCCACACAAGGCCATGCTGGGAAGCACCAGATTCAGTCGGGAGGCAGAGGGATTTGAGGGGTGGTGGAGAGTATGAGCAAGAGCCTTTATTGTGGTTTCTACAGCAAGGTAAACAGGTTTAGAATTGGCTTGTTTAATCCCAGCATACTCTGGGGTATAGGAGCTGTCCCTAATTGTCTAGTATTTGACTCTGGAGTGATTAGGGCAGGGGATAGTGACCCTGAGTATGACAGCCTCCTAGAGGAGGTGGTGGGGTGTGAAAGCTCTGCATTGTTGGTTTGCATATGAATCTTACAGTCCTGGGCCAGTCATTTACTATGTAGGAGATGGCTAGTCCTGGAAGGGGTAGGCTTTCCAGGATCAGCAAAACCCTAAGATGTCAAAGCATCAGAATTTCAGGAAATGAAAAGGCACGACTTAATACACTGTTAAACCCAGCAGGTGGTTGAAAGCAGAGTTTCCCCTGCGTTGGGGACCCATCTGGCTGTGTTTCTTTATCTGCCTTCCATAATCATGGCAGTTGCTGTGACACACTGATACATTCCTAGTTAGGAATAAAGAACTTATTACCACAGCTGCTGTAAGTGCTATCAGTAGACAAGTCTTAGCTGAAGTTTCCTAGTCTGCATCACTCTTCCTTCCTAGGTGGGCCTCCATCCAATGATTAGTCTGTGTAGGACACGGTTTCTCAGTCTTGGCACTATTAACATTTTGAACAGGATAATTTCTTGTGGTGAGGGACAATCCTGTGCATTGTAGGATGTTTAGCAACATCCCTGGCTACTCCCCTACTAGATACTATGAGCACCCACCCCAGTTATGACAAACAAAATGTCTTCAAACACTGTCAAATGTCTCCCGGGGGGGAAATCACCTATGGCTCAGAATTAATGATGTAATTGAACTTGCATATATTCACTGTCATGTAAATACTTTCAGATTTATATTCCATCCTAGATCTCCTACCTAAGCGTCAACCTCTGTATAGGTAACTGCCTATTGCCCATGACCTTTTATCAAAAGACCTTACATATTTTATGCTTAAGAATATGGATTTTAGAAGTGGCTGCTTATGTAAACATCTCATTAACTAGCTTTGTAACACCGAGGTTCCACTAAGCCTTTGTTTCCCTCAGTTTTCTTTCCTCATCTATAAAATGGACATGATAATAGGATCTCCCTCATAGGTTTGTGGTGAGAATCAAATTAATGCATGTAAATACTTCAGAAACAATTCCTGGAATATTGCTAGTTCTCAATAATGCTAGCTATTACTATTAGTCAAGGGATGTCTTGAGGGTACAAAATGCAGTATGTTCAAGTCCATCTGAATTCCTCATCTGCCAACCCTGGTCATTTTTCTGTATTTAGTATTTCACTAAATGATACCACCAATCACTTATTCAAGCCAGGTGCTTAATCAATGTTACTATTGATTTTTCCATCTCCTTCAGCAACTACCTCAATCACAAAATCATATTGAATCTGTATTCTTAGAATTGGTTGAATCTGTCAATTTTCATCATGTCAATTGTCACTATTTTCATTAAAACGTGCTTCTTATTACAAGAACTATTGAAGAAATTGAGAACATGGACTCTGGAGTCATAGAGACTCCAGAATTAGGTTTAAAGTCCAATTCTACCAGCATCATGATATTGAGTAAATGACATTTTCTCTCTTTATTCATTATTCTATTTGTTTAAAACAAACAAAAACAAAACAAAACAAAAGTGATAATGCTTTACCTCAAAGAAATGCAAAGAATATCATGAGGAGCGCTGTTTGTGTTACCCTAAGTTGAAATAAAACAACCATTAATAAGAGACTGCATTAAATAAATTGTGACCTTTTTATATAATAGAATACTACATAGTAACGAAAAGCAAATGGCCACTGCACAATCTTAGAAAGAGAATGTTGAGTTAAAAAAAAAAAAAAGCAAAAACACACAAATCAGTAGGCAGTATTTACAAAACGTTTGAAATAGGAAAGACCCAACTGTATTGTTTAGCAATGTGTACTTAGTGATAAAACTAAAACAGCATGTAGTTGTGATTATTATAAAAGTTAAAGACATGCACAGGACTAAGGAATATTGAGGAGTCTTAGTTTGGGAAGTAAAAACCTGGAGGCTTTGGAGGTGATGACAGTGTTCAGTTTCTCAATCTGGGAGATGGATGCATAATGATTTATGTATACATACTATATTTTATTGTATTTAATATTTTGTGCACCTTTCTGTTTGTGTTGTATTTCACAAATTAGAAATGGTTAGACGAAAGGATTGTGGTAAATGAAAATTATATATAAACACAGAAATTTTAAAAAGGTGATTAACACATCACATTTAACCACATATATACATACATACATATGTATATATAAAGCTTTCGTGAATAAAGTTACTATTAAGCCTGCATATCAAGACTGCTTCAGAAAGATCTTAGATTCTCGTAGGACTGTTTCCGTGGAAACAGTAGATTTAAGAAAAATGAGGAATGTTTTGACTGGCTCATTTGTTTTGCAGAACACAACATCTGCCTCAGGTTAGAGGGGCTGTGAGTCGTCATGCACATGGGCATTGAGCCTGTGGGTTAACTATGGTGTAAAAACTATTGGTGGGAAATAGAGGCTATAGCTTCCATGTTTCAAGGTTGCACACACATCTTGGCAATCATTTGTGGCAGCCATGCCTACATATGTGTGTGAGGATGTAAAATAAATCTTTTTTTTTTTTTTTACTACTTTTTTGTACTTGGCTAGCTGCTGAGATGAGGTGATGATGAGATGAACATGCTGCACCTGCTTCATGTATTGCTTATTTCCTTCTATAATGCTAAGTAAATAGTATTATATTAAAGCTTGCCTGTGTCTCCTGACTCAGCTTGCTAGCCGAAGACAAATGCTGTGCTAGACAATGGTGTCAGAAGTAGCCTTGGCTTTCAGGCCCTTGAGTCAAATCATTGTGATGCAGGAAATAGGACAGGATAGGGTTGGGGAGCAGATTTTGATGAACATTTGATGCCTGGATGGCTGAGTTACACAGATTTATCTCCTAGGAAACTGTTAAAATGGATAGTCAAAGAAAGGCAAAGGGAGAGGGCAGTTAAAGATACAAGAAAAGGGTGAATCAGATGCAGTTGTCGTTAGGTGGCTGTTAAGACACAGGATGAAAATTTAAGAAATTTATTGTTAAGACATAAGATGAAAAGGTAAGAAATTTATTGAATTCTCTGAAAAGATTTACTGGCTCATTATCACCAGTTGGGAAAAGGAACATTTGCTCCGTATCTGCCAGCTGCCTTCCTTAATGAATCCCATGAGATATGATCCCTTTAAGCCAATCTATATGAGTTTAACCCAGATTAGTCAGTCATTTCTCTGGGAATAATCTGGCCTAGGGCCACTAGAAGCATTTCACAAACAGTAAAGAACAAATTGTCCTGACCCGTTTTTACTAGTAAAAGAGGCTCAAAGCCTCAAAGGGCTGTTTGGATTCTGGAGCACATACGTTGGCCCCAGTAAACAAAGAGACTAGAAAAAAAAATGGATTTGAATGAGATCCAGAGAAGAAAGCAAGTCAAGCTGTCCCTTTAGTATCATATTTTATAAACCTGACATTACCAGTAGTTTTAGAGAAGTCCACTACTGAAAAATCCAATGACGCTGTAAGAACAAAAGTTCTGACCCAGTGTGCTAAATAAACGCCATTGGTAGAGGCAGTAGAAACCAGTCAGGATTAACTTGAAGGCTAGGATATTTTGTCCTACCCCACAGAGCAGTTCAAAGACTAAGTGCTTTGGTTAAAGTAGAATATCCTAGGGTTGGTGAACGAAACATTTTGAGACAATTGAATATTGGTACATAAAGTACTATAATACATGTGGGGAGCAAAAACACAATGTTAAGAAGCCAAAGAAAGCCGGGCGCGGTGGCTCAAGCCTGTAATCCCAGCACTTTGGGAGGCCGAGACGGGCGGATCACGAGGTCAGGAGATCGAGACCATCCTGGCGAAAACGGCGAAACCCCGTCTCTACTAAAAAATACAAAAAACTAGCCGGGCGAGGCGGCGGGCGCCTGTAGTCCCAGCTACTCGGGAGGCTGAGGCAGGAGAATGGCGTAAACCCGGGGGGCGGAGCTTGCAGTGAGCTGAGATCCGGCCACTGCACTCCAGCCCGGGCGACAGAGCCAGACTCCGTCTCAAAAAAAAAAAAAAAAGAAGCCAAAGAAGAAGCTAAGGGCTGGGGTGGGAAGGAGACACTGTGAGGGAAGACACCAAGGCCCTAGCAGAGCACCAGAGAGGAGCATGATAAGGCAGTAGTGGAAATAGGTAAGAATAGTGCTGCTATCCTCTGCTTGAATGAATAACTGGAAAGGTTATGAAGCAAAAACAGAAGGTCTTGCCTTTCTTACTGGGCTATAGCTGAATGCTAGGGATCTGCCCTTTGCCAGGTTTTTATCAGATCTGTTAAGTGGGAGGCTTTACAATTGCCCTTTTCTGTAGTAAATACTAAACTGCATCATTTTCCAGGAAAATAGCAGGAAATCTCAATCTTGATTAAAGAGGTCATGGAAACGGTTGTGCTCATTCATCCCCATCAATTCTCTTCATGTTAGACCTGTCTGTCCTGTGAGAAAATGCAGAATTAAGTGAAACAATTTTCCCCAAAGTCTCTGTTATGCCAGGCATGATTAAAAACTACCAGGAGGTTCGACAGGGAATGTGCTTTGATAATAGAATCTGGAAAAAATGCCAAGCATCATTTATATCTGCAGGAGAGATATTTCATTACATGTATTTTAGTGTCTTCCTCTAAGGTTATGCACATTCTCCAGGATTTAGCTACTGCTGTATAAGACAAGATTTGAGTCTCTTCATTTCTGAAAGCCCATTGATTCATGAAGCTGATGATATGATACTTCCCCTCTCAGAAAGTAAGCTGAGAATGGAGGCAAGGAGGATTTACAAACTGTAGCTGCAATAGGACTAGATAAGGATGCCTGAAAAATCTGGTTAAGATTCAGGACCCAGATTAGTCAGTCTTTTCTCTAGGAATAATCTGGCCACTAGAGGCACTTCACACACAGTAAAGAACAAATTGTCCTGACCCATTTTTACTAGCAAGAGAGGCACAAACCCTCAAAGGGTTGTTTGGATTCTAGGACGCATATGCCATATTTGGAAATCCTGTTGGCCCCGATAGACAAAGTGACTAGAAAAAGCAATGAATTTGAATGATATCCAGAGCAGAGGGTAGGTCAAGCTGTCTTTTTGGAATTTTATAATCCTGATACAACCAGTGGTTTTAGAGAAGTCCACTACTAAAATACACATAGACTCGAGTCCCTAGCCAAAGCCTTAGAGTGCTACTTATAGGTGGTTGCAGGAGTTTTGGACTAAAACAATTCATGATATTGTGTTGAGAACAGCCTGTTTGAGATACAGGCATTAGCATGTTTTTTGGCTCTAGTAAGAAACAGCCCTCATACCCAAAGAGCATCAGATCACATTGCATTACCTATGATGACTTGAGGCTTGAGTTATCTACAGTGTCATGGGTGATACGAAAAAGAGATTTCAGTAAAAAGGGAGTTGTACAACAAGTTCCCTGGTAAAATATAAATGATATATGGTATGGTTTGGCTCTATCCCCACCCAAACCCCATCTTGAATTGTGGTCCCCCTAACTTCAACATAATTTCTCATAATTTCTACATGTCATGGGAGGGACCCAGTGGGAGGTAATTGAATCATGATAGCAGTTTCCCCATACTATTCTTATGATAGAAAGTTCTTATGAGATCTGGTGGTTTTATAAGGGACTTTCCCCTTCACATGGCTCTCATTCTTCTCCTTCCTGCCACCATGATTGTAAGTTTACTGATGCCTTATCAACCATGCTGAAAAATTAAACCTCTTTACTTTATAAATTACCCAGTCTTGGGTATGTCTTTATTAGCAGTGGGAGAACGGACTAATAACATATATTTGGGAACATGCTAAAAAAGATCGACTCGGAGGAAATGCACTCTATCCATGAGCAGGTAACATCTCTGCCTCTACAGTGGCACTCCGGAGGAGCTACCCACTCTTATTGCCAAAGGTTCTGAACCCTGCTGAGACAAAATATCTGATTTATTTGCTAATGAGAGTTCTTGTACTGAATGATGGGACCCTATATGGAAGGCTGCAGCTAATCTCCAATGTACTGTAAAAATCTGAGCTGAAGAGACAATGATAAGCATACATAGTGGTCTGAATAGACGTCAGTATATGTTATATGTTAATAGTTCAGGAAGAATGTGGTTCTTGGTCTCAGGGTTATATCTTAATATATAAAGCCTCCTGGGCTTTTCCTAGAACTATGTTGCACGGGCAGGCAGGCAGATGCTTCCTTGATACATAGATATACACGATTATCTTGATGTGAAGAGATGCAATTGTGGAAGTCTCTATAGAAACTCCTGGGGAGAAGCATATTTCTAGATGCCTACAATAAACACCCAGTAGTGTCTCAGAGAAGCTCTAGAAAGCCAAAGTAGATGCCCTGGTCTCCCAAAGGAGAAAATCAGTTGAGTATATGAGATGAGCTGTCACAGTGATGCTCAAGCCATGCCACGGCAATTGGAAGAAATGGCATAGACCAATGCTACCCAGAAAAGTCATTACTATTGTGACAGGCTGTCCTGAATGTGATCAAAAAGAAAGAAAATCCAAAAATGGCACTGGAGAGAATTCCCTGAGGTCAATGGCAAGCACATCACTGGCAGATAGATCATACTGAACCCAGTTAATTGCTCCTGGAGTATTCCAGCGGGTCTTTCTGGGGATAGACGAGTATTTTGAGTCCCCTCCTTGTATTTCATAGGGAATGAATTTTACCATGGGCGAGTTCCCAAAATGAGACAAAAAGAACCATATGTAATGGACATATACTCCTACCAGCCACATAGGAGTGGCTTAATTAAAAATTGGAATGGTCAACTAAAACATTCATTTTGAAAGACAGAGGATGCTAAGGAAGTGAAGAATGAAAAGGGCCGGCTGGGAAGCTTATAAGGGGGTGTGTGCTTCACCTAAATATGGGGGGCGTTGAAGGGGGAATAGACTTAAGAAAGGTTTTTTTGTACTGGGAATAAAGGGTTGGGAAATGATACTGTGACATAAATCTTTGTCTTTCATACCTTACAAACCTTTCCTTTTCTGTTATCAGATCAAGTGCATTAGACAAACATTGAATTTGCCCTTCTTCCAAGTAAAGGGAGTATACTACTTAAGATACTGTATTCCTTTACACTTGGGTATATGTTTTCCTAAGGACATGTAGATAGTTATTTTGCCCGGTGTGACCAAGGTAGGACTGACCCTAAGTACTGCTTTATTGCCTAGTGGTAGAGGAGGACCTGTTATCTTTTACCTTTGCAAACCTCAAGAATGAGAAAAGGATTTGGTGAGGCTTTATTTTTATTTGGAGGGAAGAAAAAGTCATTTGGGACATTATCCTGTGCAAAACCTCTGTATGCTCGTCCAGGAAGTGCTCTCTGCTATGCTTTATTTCTATTGTGTTTGAAGGAAAATGTCTGAGTGCTTTAGAAGTCCCAGCCGGACAAATGCAATATTAAAATGGTAAGGACCACCTGAACTACAGTAGGATGTCACTGGGACAAGTGATCCTGTCATCGTTCCCTTACAATATATACACCACGAATTTAAAAGGAGCCACCATTTCCTGCGATGCAGTTAGTGGCCATCGAAAGACCAACACTGTGTCCTCTCTGTGGGGTGAATTGGTTGTGCTCTCCTTTTATATGTGGGAACCAGTGTCAATAAAATCCTGCTTCTTCATAGCAGAGGTATGATGAGGTCCCCAGGCCAGAAAGAATTCTGAATTTACTGAATACTCTAGTGACTAGTCCTTTCATTGAAAATGTATGGCATATGGGCAAGAGATAGTTCTGTTGGGAAGGATGAGGAAATTACACTGTAGTAAAAATAAATGTTTGGTGGGCTAAGGATTACTTTAATATCTTATCTGCTGCTATCTGCTGTAATGTTAAGAAGTAGTTTGTGAGCTAAGCATTACTTTAATCTCTCACCTACTGCTATTTGGTATAATAAAGTATTTTATGGCCTCACATATGGATATTAAAGGAAATAAAATGTATAATGACGATGACCCCCCAGGATCAAATGATAGTTTGAGAAACTGATTTGAATCCCCACTTGATGATAACCCCATAGAAACTAATTGTCCTTAGAGAAACTAAACACACATCTAAGTGTCCCTAAAAACGTTTAAAAGATATGTGTGATATTGAGTGAGAGGAAGACTGTAATTCACTAATAAGGTATCAAAAGACTTGTTTAGTATGTTGGTTAAGATGAATATGTTTTGGGAAGAAGATACCTATGCTCTATTAACACTACAAATTTGGTGGTCACAAGTATACTAGCTTGTTTTTTCCTGTGTACAGAATATTAGAGATGTACCTATCAGAAAAAATACAAAGGAACATTGAAGTACGTTTTGTGAAATATTGACTTGGGGTCATGGAGGTGAAACTGTGAGTAAGAATTTACCATTAGCCAGGTCTAATATGGACTTCTCAGAGAGTGACCTCAGTTTCCCACAGCTCTCTTGCCTTGGGAGGAATGAAGCAACAAAAATGAGAAATGGTATTTCTGTATATTGAGTGAAATCAGCTCTGGGTTGGGAGAGCTACAAGTTGGCATGCAGTTTGGGCCTATAGACTTGAACAGCACAAAGGATTACTGGAAAGCACAGTCTATTGCTTCTACCTGTCAAGGTGATCCACACACATCTTGACTCTCATCCATGGAAGCCAAATAGCCATGTAGTGAGACAGACAACCTGTGTACTTGGAAGTTACTGAGCAAGAAAAAGATAAGTTGAAGATGCTCTAGTTGCTATAGTTTCTGCCTTGTATCCTGTCAAAAAATAAACAAATGTAGCAATAGATTAAAGCTGATCTGTGTCTTAGGAGTGGGCTTGCCACCTTCAACCTGGAACTGTAGCTGTGGTTCTTTGATATTTATTTCCCCCCAAAACAGCAAATAACTTTACACTTAAAAAAGTCTCCATTTAGTTTTTATAACAATAATTTTTATAAAGAGATTTTGTTCTTTATTACAAAAGTTTTCTATTTCTAATAAATGCTATGCCAAAAATAGTTAAATTGTATTAGTTAATATATGAAAAATTATCTTTTTATTAATATATCCAAAGTACTCACTTACTCACTGCCACAGGGTATGATTCATCAAGTGGTAGTAATTTTTTAAAAGCCTCACAAATATATCTATGGTTGAAAATCTCCTAATACTTCTCCCTTTTATAACTAAACACTAAAATCTATCAATGCTCTCAAGAAAACATCTATTCACTATATAACCAGTCTGAAATCCTTTCTTGTGGTTGCCACCCATAATCTCTGTATTCCTATCTATTAATTAGTAGATAAACAGATATTTAAAAATACTCGTGTTTCCAAATGTGCATTTCCTTTTTTTCCCTCGTTCTTTGTCGTGTTTTCTCCTTTCTTTACAATCACTCACTATCACCTTATACCTTCCCTAGAGAGGCCAACATTCAAATTCAGGAAATGCAGAGAATCTCTGCAAGATACTACAGAAGGAGACCATCCCCAAGACACATAATCATCAGATTCTCCAAGGTGAAAAGGAAAGAAAAAGTCTTAATGGCAGCCAGAGAGAAGGGGCAGGTCACCTCCAAAGGGAAGCTCATCAGGCTAATAGTGGACTTTCCAGGTGAAACCCTACAAGCCAGAAGAGATTGGGGGTCTATATTTAGCATTTTTAAAGAAAAGAATTTCAAACCATGAATTTCATATCCAGCCAAACTAAACTTTGTAAATGAAAAAGAAATAAGATTATTGTCAAACAAGAAAATGCTAAGGGAAATAATTATGGCCAAACCTAGCTTACATGAGGAAAAGAACACTAAACATGGAAAGGAACACCATTAGTAGCCACTGCAAAAATACACTTAAGTACACAGACCAGTGATCCTATAAGGCAATCACACAAAAAAGACTGCATAATAACCAGCTGACAACACAATGAGTAGATCAAATCTGCACCTGTCAATGCTAACCTTGAATGTAAAAGGGCTAAAAGCTTTAATTAAAAGCCACAGCATGGCAAGTTGGATAAAGAAACATGACCCAATGGTATACTGTCTTCAAGAGACCCATCTCCTATGCAGTGACATCTATAGGCTCAAAATAACAAGATAAAGAAAAATCTACTAAGCAAATGGAAAACAGAGAAAAAGCAGGGGTTGCAGTTCTAATTTCAGACAAAACAAACTAAACCACCAATGATCAAAAAACACAAAGAAGGGCATTTTATAATGATAAAGGGTTCAATTCAACCAGAACATCTAACTATCCTAAATATGTATACACCCAAAACAGGAGCACCCAGATTCATAAAGGAAGTTCTTAGAGATCTACAAAGAGATGTACATTCCCACACAATAATAGTGGAAGGTTTCAACACCCCACTGACAGTATTAGACAGATTATTGAGGCAGGAAATTAACAAAGATATTCAGGACCTGAACTCCTGAACTCAACATTTGACCAAATGGACCTAATAAACGTATGCAGAATACTACAACAAAAACAACAGAATACACATTCTTTTTATCACCTCATGGCTTATACCCTAAAATCAACTGCACAATTGGACATAAAATCATATTCAGCAAATTTAAAAAAAAATGAAATCATACCAACCACCCTCTCAGACCACAAAACAATAAAAATAGAAATCAATAATAAGAAAATTACTAAAAACCATACAATTACATGGAAATTAAACAGCTGCCCCTGAATTACCTTTGGGTAAATGATAAAATTAAGTCATTAATGAAGACATTCTTTGAAACTAATGAGAGCAAAGATAAAACACACCAAAATCTTTGGGACATAGCTAAGGCAGGGGTAAAATGGAAGTTTATACCACTAAACATCAATATCAAAAAAAATTAGAAAGATTTCAGATTAAAAACCTAACATCACAATGAGAAGTACTAGAGAAGCAAGAGCAAACCAACGCCAAAGCTAGCAGAAGACAAGAAATAACCAAAATCAGATCTGAACAGAAGGAAATTAAGACATGAAAAACCGTACAAAAGATCAATGAATCTAGGAGTTGGTTCTTTGGAAAAAATCAATGAGATAGATAGGCCACCCCTAGACTAATAAAGAAAAAGACAGAGAATATCCTAATAAACACAATTAGAAATGACAAAGAGGACATTACTGCTGACTGCATATAAATACAAAAAACCATCAGAGACTACTATGAACACCTCTATGCACACAGACTAGAGAATTAAGAAGAAATGATTAAATTCCTGGACAAATACAACCTCCCAAGATTGAACCAGGAAACTGAAACCCTGAACAGATCAATAATGATTTCCAGAACTAAATTAGTAATAAAATGCCTACCAATTAAAAAAAAAAAACCTAGGCTCAGATGGATTCACAGCCAAATTCTACCATAAGTATAATGAAGAGTCCGTACCATTTTGACTGAAACTACTCCAAGAAATTGAGGATAAGAGACTCCTCCCCAACTTATTCAATGAGACCAGCATTATTCTGATACTAAAACCTGGCAGAGACACAACAACAATAAAAAAAAATTCAGGCTAATATCTTTGATGTATATATATTTCAAAATCCTCAACAAAATACTAGCAAAATAAATCCAGCACACATCAAAATTTAATCCACTACGATAAAGTAGGGTTTGTCCCTGGGAAGCAAGGATGGCTCAACACACAGAAATCAATAAATGTGATTCATCACATAAACAGAACTAAAAACAAAAACCACATGATTATCTCAATAGATGAAGAAATGCTGTCAATAAAATTCAACATCCCTTCATGCTAAGAACCCTCAATAAAGTAGGTATTGAAGGAACATAATTCAAAATAATAAGAGCTATTTACGACAGGCCAGGCACAGTGGCTCAAGCCTGTAATCCCAGCACTTTGGGAGGCTGAGGCAGGCAGATCTTTTGAGGTCAGGATTTTGAGAACAGCTTGGGTAACACAGTAAAACCTCGTTTCTACTAGAAATACAAAAAATTAGCCAGTGAGGTGGTGCACGTGTGTAATCCAGCTTCTTGGGAGGCTGAGGCAGAAGAATTGCTGGAACCCGGGAGGTGGAGGTTGCAGTGAGCCAAGATTGTGCAACTACACTCCAGCTTCAGCACTGCCAACATCATACTGAATGGGCAAAAGCTGGAACCATTCACCCTAAGACAAGGATACCCTCTCTCACCACTCCTATTCAAGATAGTATTGGAAGCCTGGCCAGGGCAATCAGACAAGAGAAAGAAATAAGTGACATCCAAATAGGAAGAGAGGAAGTCAAACTATTCCTGTTTATAGACAACATGACTCCATACCTAGACAACCCCATAGTCTCAGCCCCAAAGTTCTTTGATCTGATAAATAACTTCAGCAAAGTGTTAGGATACCAAATTAACATACAAAAATCTGTAGAATTTCTATACACCAACAACATACAAGATGAGAGCCAATTCAGGAATATTTAGGAATATAGCAAGCCAGGGAGGTGAAAGATCTCTACAAGCAGAACTACAGAACACTGATCAAATAATGAAACAATGAAACAAATGAATGGAAAGACATTCCATGCTCATGGATAGGAAGAATCAATATTGTTAAAATGACCATAGCCCAAAGTAATTTACAGATTCAATGCTATTTCTATCAAACTACCAATGACATTCTTCACAGAATTTTTTTTAAAAACTGTTTTTAAAGTTCATATGAAACCAAAAAAGAGCCTAAATAGCCAAGGAGATCCTCAGCAAAATGAACAAAGCTGGGGCATCATGTTACCTGACTTAAAACTATACTATAGGGCTACAATAACTAAAACAGCATGGTACTGGTAAACAAACACATAGACCAATGGAACAGAATACAGAGGCCAGAAATAGGGCTGCACACCTACAACCATCTGATCTTTGACAAAGCTGACAATATCAATCAATGGGGAAACAACCCCCATTCAATACATAAATGGTGCTGGGATAAATGGCTAGCCATTTGTAGAAGATTAAAACTAGACTCCTATGTTGCATCATATACAAAAATCAAGTCAAGATGGATTAAAGACTGAAACATAAAACCTAAAACTATAAAAACTCTGAAAAGTGCCCTAGGAAATGCCATTCTGGACATAGGACTTGGCAAGGATTTCAAAACAAAGACACCAAAAGCATTTGCAACAAAACCAAAAATTGACAAATGGGAACCTATTAAACCAAAGACCTTCTGCACAGCAAAAGAAACTATCAACAGAGTAAAAAGACAACCTACAGAATGGGAAAAATATTTGCAAACTATGGATCTGACAAAGATCTAATATACAAAATCTGTAAGGAGCTCAAATTTATAAGCAAAAAACAATCCCATAAAAAAGTAGTCAAAGAACCTAAGCAGACACTTTTCAAAAGAAGACATGCATGTGGCCAAGAAGCATATTTAAAAATGCTCAACATCACTAATCATTAGAGAAATGCAGATCCAAACCACGAGATACCATCTCACACCAGACAGAATGGCTGCTATTAAAAAGTCATAAAATAGCAGATACTGCTGGGGTCGAGGAGAAAAGGGAACGCTTATTCACTGCTGGTGGGAGTGTACGTTAATTCAGCCATTGTGGAAGGCAATGTGGCATTTCCTTGAAGAAATTAAAACAGAATTACCATTTGGTTCAGCAATCCCATTATCGGGTATATACCCAAAGGAATATAAATTATTCTATCATAGAGACACATGCACACATATATTCATTGCAGCACTATTCACAATAGCAAAGACATGGAATCAACCTAAATTTCCATCAATAGTAGACTGGATAAAGAAAATGTGGTGCATATGAACCATGGAATACAATGAAGCCATAAAAAGGAATGAGATCATAATTTTTGCACTAACATAGATGGAACTGGAGGCCATTACCCTAAGCAAACTAATGCAGAAATGGAAAACCAAATACATCATGTGTTCTACTTTGTAAGTCAGAGCTAAATAGTAAGACCTCATGGACACAAAGACAGAAACGACAGACCCTGGGGTCTAATTATGGTGGAGGATGGGAGGATGTAGAGGATCAGAATAAATATCTCTCAGGTAGTATGCTTATTACTTGAGTGACAAAATAATCTGTGTGCCAACCCCCCATGACACACAGCTTACTTATATAACAAACCTGGACATGTACCCCTGAACTTAAAATAAAAGTTAAAAAAACTTTCCCCACCCTTGATCACCTCAGTTTTAAGGATATACTTTGTTGTAAGTATTTAAGCTTTATCTTGGCAAGAATGAATTACTTCTAAAGACCTTCTGCTTTTCCTTGATCTAACTTTACTATCATCATATGATCTTCCAACCATTTGATTTACTTTTCAAATATTTCTTTCAAGCACTTTGATATAATCAAGTGCCCGGCTGGTAGGCACAAGAATTCTGGTGACTAGTCTAGTATGTCAGTGTCCACATGTTAACATTTGAAGTTAAACATCAATGTTTAATGACTTTATTAATGTCAGCCAGTGCCTGAGGACCTTATAAATCTAAAAGAATTGAGAAGCCCAAGTTTATTGCATTCACAAACTTAAGGACCATGCCATGAGCACCAAAGTATCATGGCTAGCGAAGCTGCCTTTTTTTTTTTTTTGAGACGGAGTCTCGCTCTGTAGCCCAGGCTGGAGTGCAGTGGCCGGATCTCAGCTCACTGCAAGCTCCGCCTCCCGGGTTCACGCCATTCTCCTGCCTCAGCCTCCCGGAAGCTGCCTTTTTAATGTTATCTCCCTCTAACTGCTGTAGTCAGGCTTATATTTTTTATTAACATGTGTCTCCATAATTACAACATTTTTCCTTACAATGAAGTTAATACCACTTTTATCAATTTACGTAAGTCAAAGAGAGCTTTACAAATAGGTACACATAAAATGCTTAAAATAAATAATTACAAATACACACAAATTTTAGTTATTGCTCCCACATGGAAGAGATATAGAGTTGTTGTTAAGACTATGGACTCTGGAGTTATAAAATCTTGTTTGTGTCTCAGGTCCACCTTCATATTCATGTGATCTGGAACACTTAAATTTGTGTTTCAGTTTCTTTATGTGTAAATTGGGAACACTAATAATAGCACGTTCATCATGGGATAGGTGTAGGGATTATTCCCTACATGGGTGTAAAATAATGCACGCCAAATGTTGAGAAGAGTGCCTGACTTATAGAAATACATTTTAACCCAATAAATATTAACCATAACATATTTTGAGCTCTCTTTTAATATAGGACTTGGGTTACTGAGGTCATAAAATGATCTTGCAAAAAAGGACTTCAGTAGCAAGGGAAGCTTTGGGATGTGGGTAACCAGGAATTGTGCTTAAATGTGAAGATATTGTGTGAGTTTTATGTACTAATTGGTTTCCATTAGTCTGATCAGTCTAAGTCACTGACTTTCAATTAGTGGAATATTGACTTTCTTTGTAAAGTAAGTTAAAGGTGTAGTGTGATGCCAACCTGGTATTTTAAACACACCTTATTACTGGGACATGCAAAAATGTTGCTCTCTGCCAGATTGCTGCTCTGTGTCACACTGTAAATGGTTTTACTCAAATAGCCAAACAGTGAATAAAATGTGACTAAATGAAGGTCTTAAGTAAATGTGAATATAACTTACTAATTTCAAGAATCGT
The DNA here is from genome assembly GCF_008728515.1 of Papio anubis. Taxonomy (NCBI): domain Eukaryota; kingdom Metazoa; phylum Chordata; class Mammalia; order Primates; family Cercopithecidae; genus Papio; species Papio anubis. The sequence goes on along the minus strand of NC_044981.1, from coordinate 90,753,962 downwards.
GCCAAAAACCTCTAGCATACTAAAAGAAAAACAACACGGAAATTGAGATCCACCTAAGTAAGTAATAACAGTTGACCCTTTAATTGTTGATTCCCGTCATCTACTAGACATGTCATATTTTATCCAAAATGGCATTTCTGATGTATGCTCCCATTGCTGCCAGAATGAGCATCCCTTAATACATATTTGCCCATTTTATTCCCCTACTTAAAATTCTTCTGAATTTCCCTGCTTTTAAAAACCCATTCAGGCCATGATTTCCAAATTTTCTTGCTTCTTGGAGTCCATTCTTCTCAGTCAAAATAAATATTGAGCAGTTTTATTTACTAAGTAGTTCGGTTCCAATGACTTAACAGGGGTAGTGTTTATGGTGTTTCACAGATATTGCTGTGTTTCCTCCTGAAATGGAACGTATCCTATGGTGCTACTGAGTGTCTTCTCTGGCATCCTGCGTTGTCTTGGTGACATTATGGTGTATCTGTTCTTCCACCATCTGCTTGCATCTGCTTAAGTTAAAAATCTATCTCCCCTCCCTTTGAGCATTGGTCCCAAGCAAAAACTATTTCCCCATACACAATTCTCAGATCTACTGGAGAATTGTATTCATCTATGATTTTGCTCATTCCAGCTCCTCTGCCTGACCTATTGCTCCTGTCCACCTTAAGAACATCTACCTCATCAGCAAAGTTTACGTCTAATATCACCTCCTTTATTAATGTTTACTTCCCTTTATCTCTGCCAGGTAGGGTGACTTCTTTATGTTTGCATTATGTTGTGTACAGACTTCTATCATAGCAGCTATATTATTTTATTTGAACTACTTTTTATGGCTTTCATTCTCATCTAGACTGTAGGCCCCTTATCAAGAAGTAAAATCACACCTAACCTGTCTTCATATTTGTAGTATTTTACAGAGAACCTGGTGATTTCACAAAAATCTGACCAATGAAAAGAGGAATTTCTGCTATTCAGGGCTGCTAGTCAGGATCCACTTCCTAGTGGTTTAGAAGGAGGTGATTTATGGCTATGATTTCAAGTTTCAGGGTTTTCATGAAGAACTGTAAAGGAATGTTTACAATTAGTGCATTCAGTATTTTGACTATAACTTCCTACAAAGATTATAAACTTTGTTTCCTCACCAGTAAGTATTGGTCTTATTTAAAATATGAATTTTTCTATCAAAAATTGTTTTATCTTAAATAAAAAGTTCATCTCTTCTCAGGCTGAAATTTTACAACTTACAAAAAAACCCTTATAACCTTTGGGGAGGTTTTATTCAGTATTCATTTTACCATTTGCAAATTTTAAAACATTTACTGATCACACAGGTTAGCAATATATTCATATGTATGTGACAAAATTAATTAGTATGTATCAATTTCTTAATGTGAACAAAGGTCCTGCAAATATTAGATTAAATACTTAAAAAATACTTTGACAGTGCATTGCTCTATAAAAGAAAATGTCTTGGCTATGTCCCAGTGAAGCACTTGACTCTTACAGATATGGGCAAGAAATGAGATAATATTAAACTTCTTTTCCAGTGTTATAAGTATTCTACTGAGATATAATAGCTTCTTCTGTTTCCAAAGGGATACTGGGTTTTCTCAATGATTTTTTTCCAATTTAGCAGCTAATTCAATTGCCATTATATAGTTTCTTCTGCCCAAGACTCTCAAGAGTGTTTGCCTCCTGAAGCTACTGATTCTCACAACATCACAGAATATGAATTACTAACAATTCATCACATATTTAATAACAACAGTACTTTTATCTCGTGCACCTTAAAAAGATTTTTTTTTCAGTAATGCAAAAAGCACCCTTGTGAGATAAATATGTTTTCCAGTATTGTATCTATTTCAGAAATGAATGAGCACTGGCCCAGAGGTTCTATTAAGGTCACAGAAGTCACTGGTGCACTAAGGCATGGAATTCCCAAACTGGCAACTTCAAGAACCTTGTTCTAAACATTCAGTCATATGAATTATATTATATGCGTTTGAAGGGGAAAAAGATGGTAGAGAATACAGATATTTTTCTCCTATTGGAAGACTGTTATTATTTTTTTTTAAATCTAAACTTTATTCCAACAACTTTATGGGCATTAGGAGGAGGGAAATGGTATTTGATAGCTGTCTTATTTGTGCTAGTCACTATATTAGATGTTTTACAATAATATGTTGTTAGATTTAGCCAAAGATTGTGTAAGATGGCTATTATTGCTTTCATTTTACAAGACAGAAGAAGGTTATCATCTACTGAAGGTCACATAGCTATTATGTGGAAGATTTGGGTCAGGGTGATTTCTTTTTTTTTTTTTTTTTGAGACGGAGTCTTGCTCTGTCACCCAGGCTGGAGTGCAGTGGCCGGATCTCAGCTCACTGCAAGCTCCGCCTCCCGGGTTCACGCCATTCTCCTGCCTCAGCCTCCCGAGTAGCTGGGGCTACAGGCGCCCGCCACCTCGCCCAGCTAGTTTTTTGTATTTGTTTTTAGTAGAGACGGGGTTTCACCGTGTTAGCCAGGATGGTCTCGATCTCCTGACTTCGTGATCTGCCCGTCTCGGCCTCCCAAAGTGCTGGGATTACAGGCTTGAGCCACCGCGCCTGGCCAGGTCAAGGTGATTTCTGAAGCCCATACTCTCCCTAACTAAAAATATTTCCTTCTGTATGTTGCTGTATATAAGAATTGAGGAGTGTGTAAAATTATGTGATATACCTACTTTTAAGAAAATGACATATTACAATCTAAAACTGTAATTATTAATCCTAAACTTTTTAAAAAAATAAATGTAACTAAAATGCTTAATGTGACCCACCTTACAGTTGACCTAAACTGGCTTAATGTTCCTCTCAGCTTAACTAAATTTTAGATAGGTTTCTTACTGACTATAGGCCTCCGTCTTCTCTTTTGTTAGAGCATTGACAAGAAAATTTCCAAATATATATTTTTTCTCTGCCAATTTTAAATGTATGTAAATCTCTCTCAGCCTCTTGCAATTTTACAACCTAGGAGTGCTTTTCCAGAGGGCCTGGGAACCAGCCCTTTTAAATGTAATCATTAAGGAAGAGAGTGCTTCTATCTCTCAGTATCTGTGGGAAGAGACGCCCTCCCAGATATCCTCTCTGAAGTCATCCTCCTCACATGAACACAAACTCTCTGTTATCCTTACTTTCTCAAGATTTCTTCACAACACTACCTGACACACTGTTGTATATGCATTTGTTAGTTGTCTGTGTACCATGCTCCCACACCTTAGAATATAAGATCTGTTTTACACTGTCTGCCATGTTTCCTGCTACTGTGTTTTGTATCTTTTAGGTGGTCTTAATATGCTGTTGCTGAAAGAATGAATTTCTTCTAGGTGTGCATGAAACTGAGTAGGGTTGAAGATGACCTAAAAACGCAGACACAGAAAGGGCGAATCCTTGATGGTCTGGATTTAGAACATTCAAATAAAGTCTTATGGTGATCAAGATGGATTTACCCAAACCGTCATCTAGAGAACTATGAAATAAACCTATTGTGACTTTTTTAGCATTTGGGAGGCCCCAATCTTTCTTTAATGAGAACTGCCATTCCAAGGACACTGGATATTCTTCTGATTGTAAAATCATTTTGCTATAGGCAGAACACGCCTCTGTGTAATTTTTAAATTCTGAGTCAGACTATAAGTAATTACTCAATTTTCTTATTTTAACAAAGATTCAGAATGTATCTCTTTAACCAAAAAGAGTTATATCATAAAATCTTTTAAAAATGTATGCTTTTACATTGGTTTTGTCCTGTGATTGATTTGATGCCCAAAAGTTATAAAGTACAGCTAAATTTGGGAGCCAAGTTATTAATAATTAAAGACTGATTTATCTTTGATGAAGAGTCAAAGATGGACTGATTTAATTACTATGAAATCTGGGGTTGTGTGTAGTTATTTCACAAAACTTAGGATATTTAATGACAGATTTAAATAAATGAAATCATTTCCTCACTAAAATACTTATCTTAGTTCAGCATATTTTCTGCCAGCTCTTTCTAAGTGAATTTGAAAACTCGGAGTCTCATGTGGACTATGATTCATATTTTTAAATCATGAAATATATTTTCTTCATTTCAGAATGCAATTTTCCTACAGATAAGAAGTTGGATTCCTTCTAATAGAAGAATATAATTTCTGACTGATAAGATTATAAATTTGCAAATAAAAGATTCAGGATATATTTAATGAAACAGAGGAAGAATAACAACATCATAGGAACCCACCTGAGTTGAAGCAGGATATTGCAAGTATGCTGTGAATTTTTCAGAAAGGTTATATATGAAATAAAATACCTCAGAACATGAAACAGTTTGGAGCCTTTTAGATATACCAGTGAAAAACTGTCTCAGAAGCATGTGGTATAGACCAATTATAACATTAAAAAATGTCTCCATTAAAAGTATTTTTAAAGTATTTAAAAGTATTTAAAAGACAAAAAGTTTTAAGTAAATATAGCCCACGTGTGTCCACAGTAATGTTCTTTGGCTTCAAATAAAAGACCAACAAATGCTACAAATAAGAAAAAAACTAGTTTTGATTTAGAGCAGACATCTTGTCAGTGGGTGATTTTAAAGTTAGCTTTTCAGTAAACAAGCTAGTGAGTAAAATGAATACTTTTAGTGCAGCAGTGACTTTTTTCCCAAGGCCGAGATTTCTCTGTTTACAGAGTTCCATGACGGATTCCTAAGATTCAGTTCTCTTATCATGCTGTATATTTCTAAAAGCTTTATTGAGATATAATTCACATATTATTATACAATTCCAAGTGTATGATCCAAAGGATTTTAGCATATTCATGGAGATCTACAACCATCAACACAGAAAATTTTCCAACATTTTCATCACCTCAAAAAGAAATTTCTTTGTGTTTTAATGATACCTGGGCCTTTCTCCTGCAGTTGTCCTAAAGTGTGGATGAAGAAAGAACCTTTACAGTTTGATAAATCCTTTACTCCGGTTACTTACCTTCTCCCCAGTCTGAGACAAAGTGGGTTTACAATGGAAACAAAAAATAAAAATAACCCTGCATCATAACTACAGTACAACAATGACAAATAGTGAGTCTGGATATATGAGAAATTTGAGAACCAGTGTATTCACATTCACTTCCAGAACACATGGTTCTCTGCATCTATTTAAATGTGAAATATCTTTTGCTTTCTCTCTGGGAGGGAACTAAATTGTGTTGAATTCTATACCCCTTGAATCTAAAGAAATATTGAGTAATTTTCATTACAATTCATTGAATCTTTGTGTGAAATCCAAATTACCTTACCACTAAAACAACATTCCTATTCTATCTTTTACATAACTTCAGTCTTGCCTTCCAAGCTCTCACCGTTTCTTCTTCCAGCCTTCTAAGCCCTCATCATTTCCTTTTCCAACATAAAATGAATTACAAGCAATTTCCACAGAATTAGTTGTTCTTCACATATACCATCTTTTAATGGCCTATGGGTAAAATTTTTTAGTAAACGTCCCTCTTGGGAACTCCTAATTTATATGAGTATAAAATGTCCCAAGAAGGCTTAGAGTGAAGACTCCTGTGTTAAAAAATCTTTTAAATATTCTTGGGCATAGAGCACTTTATTTGTACAATCTATGTTAGCATACGATGGAACACAGTTTGGAAAAAATACTGTGTAATTATTCTCCTGTTTCATTACCTCTACATTGTTTGGGAAGAATGAATTTTTTGTATGCAATATTTTCATGCTTTGGGTTATGTTACAAAGATAGATTTCTTATGCCTGAAGTAACAGATCAATATCATATACACTCTTAGATGTTTTGCGTAGGAGTTGCTCAATTTCTTCCAAAGGATTTCTTCTGGTTACAATATATTTCAGTTTGTTTCCTCCCTTGCATATTTGTTTACATTTGTATCATTGTATTTTAAATCTTTGTTAACATGAGAGGAGGAATGGTGTATTTTATTTCAAGTTATTTTATGAAATGTTTGAAGAAAAGTCTATAACTCATATCTTTCATTAACTCTAACATTTATATTTCCATATACTTTTATTCAACTTGAAAACTATTTTTCTACGAACCCTCTTGTTTTAGTTAAAATAGTTCTCATTTAGTTTTTGCTCTTTGCAACCAAAGAAGAGTATTAGTATCAAGTTCAAATAGAGTTCTCAATAAAACATTTTATGACCTTTAAAAATAACTTTAAAATTTATTAGGAAGAATCAAAAGACGTATAGAAAATTTTAATGTAGCACAACTAAAAATCAATATTTTTAGGCCATAGTAAAACTTAAACAGATGTTATAATAGTTTTCAAGTTGAATAAAAGTACATGAATTTCAGAATTTGATTTTGGGACAATTAGTCAAAGGTGTCAAAAGGCTCAAAATGCTTGATTAAAACAGAGTCATAGGTCACTGTAATATTACATAACATTCATTTAACTAGAGTAATAATCAGAAGACTTCAAAAGCAATGTAGAAATTTACGTGGATTACAAACCTTACTCCTTCAAAAGCTAAGTTTTCCTAAGTAACCCAAAACCCAAGAAAGACAATGTAGCAATTATCTTGATAAAATGTAATATCTTTGTTTAGGCTACTTACTAGAAAGTAAAGAAAAACCGCAGGCAGTCATTGTTTCCCCTTACAGGAAGCTTATTTAGGTAACCTGGAAGTCAAACTTAATGAAAAAGGTACTTGAATTATGCTAGACACAGGAAAAATGTGTCTAAAGTTATGAGAGTACACTATATTATAGAGGAATATCAACAAGAAAACTAGTATCTTGAGCTCTTAATAACAGCATGGGGGAAGTTTTCTGGTTACATGGAACAATTTAGACATAAAGAAAAGCCAAGTGTATAGAATCTAATTATATTGGAGGAAAGCATTGCTTTTCTAGGTCTTCAAAATAAACATTTTAGCATCAGGCCACTAACACAAGAGTTAGAAGTGGAGAAATAAGTTACAAGAGTTGACAAAAAAAAAAAAAAAAAAAAAAAAAAAAGGTTGAAAGAGTTACCAGCCAAAGAAAAAAGATACAGCTTTTTAAGAGGAGAAAGAATAGAATGCCATTCTGTTATGTATGGCCATGATTATGTAAAACCTGCAAATAACGTGCCCTGAGATACAGCAAAATTTGAACTTCTGAGCTATAAATCTGAGAAATTTTAAAAGGAAAACTTTACCTCAAGAAATGAAATTACCATTTTAAAAGAAAAGGGCAGCATTTTAAATTTGAAACTAGAAAAATTAAATACATCTCAGCAAGAAATGTGGCAGAAATAGAAACTGTCCGCAGTTTAGAAGATGGCATTAAAGATACAGATTTTAATATAAAAAATCAATACCTGTTGCCAAATTTATTAAGAGCAGGGCAATACTTAAAGACAACCTTGTTTTCAGTAAATACAAATAGGCCCTGATCCTATAACAGTGTTTCCCTGAAACCAATGTTTAATTTTTAGAAAAACACATAAATAATTTCTTTTTAATCTCAGCTTATCGAAGCACACATAAAACTTCCTTTATAAGGCCCATCCTTTACAAATCCTCTTTGACTTGTTTAGACCGTTTACATTTTCTTAACCGCCAAGTCATTCATTAAAAACATTTTTTTATTATTCATTTTATCTTAGGACAAAAATTTACTACATAAGATTATTTCTCATATGAAATTATTTTTTCTTAAATGTATATTTCGATTAGTAGAGCTAAATATATTTTTATCTTGTTTGGACATGACTAAGAAATTTAATTAGTATCTATTTGTTAATTTAACATTTTAAGATTTTAAATTACACAAAAGCTTCATTTATAAACATTTATTCCATTTACAATTAACCATTTTATTTAGCTTTTTAACAATTGCACCTAGATTACTTATGAAAATTGAGTATTTATACAGAGATAATCATTAAGTTACCCTTTTATAAACCCATTTTATAACCTGTAAATAAACAAAAGCCAATTAAATGCAAATACTGAATATGCACAAATCAAATAAACACAAATATGGATGGAAAACAAAGCACATCCTAAAAGGATGATAAGCCACCTTCTCCAACCAAAGGGAAAAAAATCCTTTCACTGATGCCCCAACCCAAAGGGAAAAGTCCCTTCCTGCAGACCTGCAGCTGAGGTATGCCATGAGGAAAAGAGTCCTCCCCAACAGGAGATCTCTCAACCAAAGAGAAAAATACCTCTCTCAAACATGAAAGGTAAGCCACCTCCCCAACCAAATCCCAGATAAAACAGAACTCAAAAAGAAAAAAACAAAACAAAACAAAAGAAGGGTCGGGGAGGTTGGTCCAAGAGAGATTCACCAGAGGGAAAAAGGCAACCCAGGCAAACATGAGGGGATCAAGGGCCAAGTATAGGTACCTCATTTCATAGTTCTTCACAGTGATTCTCCCTGAGGTGATTCAGCTTTGGAACTATACTTCTGATACCAAGTATGTTTAAGTCAGATAAAATATAGAGACAAATTTTTAAATTTAAAATGTTTTGTCTGGGAAGCAAGAATTGTAATTTGGGGAATACACATAGATTGAGTAGTCTTCGGCATGTCTGAAGAACAAAGAGAAGGTTAGAGGGATTATAGAAAAAAGAAATGTTGCATATTGTCTTGAAAGTTAAGGGGCACCAGTTAAGTTTTGACGAGCTGGCAAGCCTCCATTGATGAGTGATAACAGTGGGTAAAATTAGTCTTAGGAGTCACAGCAGGCCGGAAGCGGCAGCTCACGCCTGTAGTCACAGAACTTTGCCAGGTCGAGGCGGGTGGATCACCTGAGGTCAGGAGATCGAGACCAGCCTGGCCAAAATGGTGAAACCTCATCTCTGCTAAAAATACAAAAACCAACCAGGCGTGGTGGTGGGCGCCTGTAATTCCAGCTACTTGGGAGGCTGAGGCAGGAGAATGGCTTGAACCCGGGAGGCGGAGGTTGCAGTGAGTGGAGATCCCCAGTGAACTCCAGCATGGGCAACAAGAGGGAAACTCTGTCCCCATCCCCCTAACCCCCCTCACCCAAATAAATAAATAAATAAAGTCACAGCAGATTGTTTCAGTAGGTATTAGATAAAACTGGTTTCAGGCAGTTTCAGCAGCTGGGCTTGTAGAAAATGTGATTCTAGGAGCAGGTGCCATGTGCCCTAAGTGGTTTATTCTCCTGGGCTCCTTCATGGCAGTGGCGGTCACTGTGAGGGCGCAAGCTGCAGCGGGGAGGCACAGCTAGTACAGGGCCAGTGGGGACTGGGAATAGGTGATCCCAGCTGGGGTTCCAAGCCCTACCGAGTTGATGGGGAAGAGGCCGCGCTCCTGGGCGCAGCTGTAGCTCTGAACCTGGGCATCCCTGCACTCTCGGAGCCCCAGGAAGCCCCCTTCCTCCACAGGCTCAGAAGTGCCTGCTCCCGCTCCCCGGCCTCTCCCTGCTCCCGGGCGCCGGACCTGGTGCGGAGAAAAATTGTGTCAGAACCCAGACACTGTGGAGACCTAGCCAGGTGTGCGCATGCTCAGGGCGGCACAGACAGGCCGGCCTCCTGCTGCCTTCTCTTCCTCCAGATTTTGGGTGCCAACAAGCATGGGAAGGAGGTGGGGGAGCTGAGGGGCAGGGGAGCTGAAGGCAGCTCAGCACAGACCTCCAGGAGCCCCACACCACAGAGATCCTGAGCGTCATAAACCGCAAGTTGATGGTAACAGGAGGCAGACAAGTTCCCAAGCGGGAAGGGGCGGGTCCCCAGTGAAACCCCACCTTCAAGCCTGGGATGGCCTCAAGCCTGCGGACCGGGCTGCCAGTTCAATGTGGAGTCCGGGACTCAGAGTGAGAACTTCACTGAAGCCTTTCGGCCAATTGGATGGTGCTTTTTCCAGGCCCACCCATGACCGCCCATGGACCAATCAGCATGCACTTCCTCTATTCTGAGTCCATAAAAATTCTTGGGTTCAGACAGACTCATCTCTTCGGGACGACCTATTTATGGTAAGGATACCTTATAGTCTCCTGAGAGCTCTTCTGTCACTCACTAAAGCTCCTCTCTGCCTTGCTCACGCTCCAGTTGTACATGTAACTTCATTCTTCCAGGATGCAGGGCAAGAACTCAGGACCCACCAAACGGCCAGAGCAAAAGGAGCTGTAATACATTGCTGGCCAGCTCACCAAGCTACACATGGTGACACACTCCTGCACTGCGGGAGTAAAGAGTGGTGACCCTCCTGGGGTCCAGACCTTGGGATTCCCCTAGCCAGAGATGCTGTAACACTGTAGGCCTCCTGCTGTTTGCCTAGGCTGGGCAGCCGCCCCACAAGACAGGAAGCAGTGGCAGGGCTGGGCCAGCCTGAGAGTGGGGGAATTGAGAGAGCTGTAACACAGACGGGGTGCATCATGCCCCACCTCCCCACCCCCCTCTCGCCACACTGTGGGCTACAAAGAGAGAAGAGCTGCCGCCCTGCTGGGAGCCCAGAACCCGGGGCTTCCTAAGGCTGGGCTGTGACAAGCTGTAACACCCTCTTGGGGGCTCTGCGGTTACTAGCGTCTCCAGGCTTTCAGGCACCACCATGTTTCCCTGTGCCAGCAGCGGAAGATGCTTTTGGTTTGACTGGTTCAGCCGCAGCCTCTCCCACAGCCAGGGCCTGTGCCGGTGCCTGGAGCTTCTCCAGCCCAGCTGGTGCGCCCAGTGACGGCACCCTGATCTTGCTGGCTCACACACCCTTTGCCGCTCAGCTTTCCTTTTAGTTTACATTTAACTAACTAGCTTTTGTCTGTTTTTAAAATTATTTTATTTTTAGATATGTCTTTTTTTTTTTTTTTTTAAGACGGAGTCTCTCTGTCGCCCAGGCTGGAGTGCAGTGGCGCGATCTCGGCTCACTGCAAGTTCCGCCTCCCGGGTTTATGCCATTCTCCCGCCTCAGCCTCCCAAGTACCTGGGACTACAGGCGCCCACCACCACGCCCGGCTAATTTTTTGTATTTTCGGTAGAGACGGGGTTTCACCGTGTTAGCCAGGATGGTCTCGATCTCCTCTCCTCGTGATCCGCCGGCCTCGGCCTCCCAAAGTGCTGGGAATACAGGCGTGAGCCACCTAGATATGTCTTTCTAAAGAGACAACATCATTGTATTGTGCTCTTTTAAAATTCAAACCCTTACTATTTCTTTTTTTAATAGAGATATTTTAAAGCATTTATATTCATTTTGTAATGTTATCCTTGGCTTAGCTTTTGTCACTTAATTATCATATTTTCTCTAATGTTGCCTTCTTATGGTTTTGTTTGTTTGTTTTTCTCTTTTGCTGGTGGACTAGGATTTATTATCTATTGAAACAATCTGGTAGTTCAAAATTTCTATTTTTGTTTATCCTCACTCCTTTTTAGAAAGATTTTTATGCTTTCCTAATTATTATATTAAACTCTGTGCACTTATTTTAGCTGTAATTTATAGAAAAAATGGTTTTACATTGAATCAGCTTAAAGTGAGGCTTTACACCTTTTTCATAAAACTAAATTTGGGTTTCTTTTTTGCATTTTAATTTTAAGTTACTTTGTGTATATGGATTTTTCAAAATTAATCTTTTTTTAATTAATGAAGGCAGTCTAAGTGATTTTTTAGAAGTGTTTGCACTACGAACATAGTTACTGTGTATATTACTCATGATTGTTGGGGCACTTTTCTAATCAGAATTTGCAGGCTATGTTTTCTCTTTAATATACTGAATGTACTGTATGAATAACACTTCAATCAAGTTAATCTAGTGTAGAAGCTGTCCAATAGTGGTTTCTCCTTCCATCACCTAGAAAAATTCCTAGTGCTATGTCAGAGAGTGAGGCCATTGCTCTGAGTGTTGGCTGCCTCTCTGAGAAACATTGTCAACATTTGACTCGGTAACTGCATGTCTTTCCCATGGTGATTGGGAGTACAACAGATTCTCTAGCACAGCAGTCCCCAAACTTTTTGGCACCGGAGACTGGTTTTATGGAAGAACATTTTTTCACAAACCCAGGTGGCACGGGAAAGGATGATTTTGGGGTGATTCAAGTGCATTACATTTATTTTGCAGTTTATTTTTATTATTATTACACTGTAATATATAATGAAATAATTATACAATGCACCATAATGTGGAATCAATGGATCAATGGGAGCCTTGAGCTCATTTTCCTGCAACTAGACAGTCTCATCTGAAGGTGATGGAAGACAGTGACAGATCATCAAACATTAGATTTTCATAAGGCGCATGCAACCTAGATCCCTCATATGTGCAGTTCACAATAGGGTTCATGCTTCTATGAAAATCTAATGCTGCTGCTGATCTGACAAGAGGTGGGGCTCAGGTGGTAATGCAAGTGATGGGGAGAGGCTGTAAATACAGATGAGATAATGTAGGTGATGAGGAGTGGCTGTAAATACAGATAAGCTTTGCTCACTGGTCTGCCACTAGCCTCCTGCTATGCAGCCCAGTTCCTTAGGTTCCACGGACAGGTACTGATCCATGACCCAGGGGTTGGGGATGCCTGCTCCAGCAGACAGGTGAATCTGGAGAAATGTGGTTACCATTGCTCTGGTAGATTACTGAATCATAAAATCCAGCAACTCTCAACTGTAAGAAATACCTTGCCCTGAAAATAAGGGTGGGAAAGGGAATAATAATAAAATTCATGTTATGTTCTTTGATAATTTGCTCTCACTAACAGTCTTCTGATTTAAGAACCTGGGTGTCAAGGGTGTTAAATTAATTGTCCACAGATGGGTTGTGGAGGATTGAAGTAATTATTCTTTCTGTTGGAGAGATCTGGCCTCACTATGGAAGCTGTTGTTGACCTTAATGTATGCCAGGGATAGTAGAAGGATAGTAACCTTCAAAACTGAAAAACTTAACCAACATCAGGAGTGAAAGAAGGCATGGAAATCAATATTTCCAGACACTAGTGTCAGCTCCTATACACACTAAAACTAGCTTTGAGATAGGTAAGTATAAAAAGTAACCTGGTTGTCTGGCTTAACTTCCTTAGGATGTTTGCTAAATTGTCCCAATATCTTTTAGTTACATCAGAATTATTGCAGAACACTATATGGTTTAAATCACACATATCATTTTTTTAAAATGAAATTGCTTTGGATAATATCTGACTGAAATTCATGTTGCACCATTTCTTTTCTTTCTCCACAACCTTTACAGCTAAATTTTATCCATTCTTGCCTTATATTCATCTCATGGTAATTGTAAAAACAGTATACAATAATTTTTTTCCTAAAAAAGTCATTATATTTTGTGAATTCTTAAATTTTTATTAACACTTTGATCTGTTATGCATTAATTTAATTATAAACTTTGCTCCTTGAATGTTTAAGGCATTAACATTCTTACGCAATTGGTAACGTTCTTATGTCATGTGTCACTATTTTTATTTGTTTTTTCTTTACTTATCTTTAACAAAAAGACACCTATGTAAATGCAGTATTGAAGAACAGGAAAAAATGACCCTCATTTAATTTTGGCTGGGTGCTGGCAGGTTTTGCTTCACTCTTTTGAAGATGAAAGGCAGGTAGTGAGTTAATGCCCAATACTGTGGATGACATAAACTAGATATTCAATAACTACTTTTTCTCCTTCTAAATGTGAGACGCCATTTAGAGCTTCCCATTTTTATACACAGAGATCTTTTCTGGGTTCTGCAGTGGGAACAAGAATTCCCTTTTCAAGGAGTTCTAATTTGGAAAATGGCAGGATAGAATAGGCTCAAAGTATCTTTAGATTACTTTGAGAATTCTAAGGCATAGAGACAAAATAGAGGAATTGGGATTTAATTTTTCTTTGGACAGCCTTTCTATATTTGTGTGTCCAAGGTTAATAATGGTTCCATTTTTCAGGTTGGCTTTTTTCCTATTTTCTTGAATTAGAAATTTTTGTTAAGCAAGTCAAAGACTCATCTTATTTATATTCTTGTCCATTCTTACAGTGTGAGTCAAGGATAAGAATCCTAGTTATGTTATAATTACCTAATTGACTTTTCCAATTATTGAAGATTTAGGAAAAAACTAATAAAATTCTATAAAATACTTTACTTCAGATTTAAGGTTTTTTCCCCCTTGGTATTTGGATATTCTCATGGAAATTTATAAAACAGTTAGGAGGTTGACGTCTCTAGCAATTTTAGTGCTTCATTGTCATGCTGGAAGTCAGCCTTTCCACTGTCTTAAGACCCTTGAAGCCTAAGTGATTTTCCTGAAGACTTGCTGGCTAAAGCAGAGTATATAACCTGAAAACCCTAGACTAAATCCAACCTACAGATGTATTTTAATAGGTCCACATAAGGGTTTGTTTTTAATGGTAAAATAAACATAGTAACATAAGCTTACCATTATAATAATTTTAAGTGTACTATTCAGTGTCATTAAGTATATTCATATTGTAGTGCAACCACATCACTAACTCCAGAACCTTTTCATCATCCCAAATTAAAATTTACTCACTAAATAATAATTTCCATCTCTTCCTCCCCCCAGCCCCTGGTAACCACTATCTGCTTTTTGTCTATGAATTTGACTGCTCTGGGTACCTCAAATAAGTGGAATCATGCAATATTTGTTCTTTCGTGTCTGGCTTATTTTGCTTAGAATAATGCTTTCAAGGTTCATGCATGTTGTAGTATATATCAGAACTTCCTTCTTTTTTTAATATTGCTGAATAATTTCATTGTATGTATATGTCATATTTTGTTTATTCATCTGTTCATGGATATTTGGGTTGTTGCCACCTTGTGGCTATTTTGTGAGTAATTCTGTTTTGAATATTGGTCTGTAAATATCTTTTCAAGTCCTTGCCTCTGCTTTCAATTCTTCTGAGTATGTACCTAGAAGCAAAATTGCTAGATCAATGGTAATTCTATGTTTAATTTGGAGGAGAATCTCCAAACTGTTTTCCACAGTGATTTTACCCTTTTACCTTTTTTTTCCAGCAATGTATGAGGGTTTTTTTTTTTTTTTTTTTTTTTTTTTTGTGAGACGGAGTTTCGCTCTTGTTGGTCAGGCTGGAGTGCAATGGTGCAATCTTAGCTCACTGCAACCTCCACTTCTTATGTTTAAGCAATTCTCCTGCCCAGCCTCCCAAGTAGCTGGAATTACAAGCACCCGCCACCACGCCCAACTAATTTTTGTATTTTTAGTAGAGACAGGGTTTCACCATGTTAGCCAGGCTGGTCTCGAATTCCTGACCTCAGGTGATCCGCCTGCCTCTGCCTCCCAAAGTGCTGGGATTACAGACTTGAACCAGCACACCTTGCCTCATTGTGGTTTTAATTTGCATTTCTATATAGTGTTTTAAAAAAGTAGTCAATATTGAAATATCTAAAGATTTTACATAGAAACCTTGAATTCCAGCTTATCTTGAAAAACCAGAAGGTGTGATAATATATATTTCTACCTTTCAGCCGTGAAGCTGAGAAGTGGTAGCCCTTGTTAGAGGAACACGTACTTCCAGACCAGGTATGTGCTTCCTATTTTGTCCCACGCCACCTTATATGGCCCGCTCATTTATGTTGTTTGCATATCCATATAAATAGTAAGTTTGCAGTCTCTGTCATTTAGTCATCCCAGACAACGTATGTTTTCATCTGGGATTAGTCCATAAATATTCTAATATTTAGTTGCTGTGGGGTGATACTTAGTTGCTATGCCATGACAATAATTGACACAGGTCATAAAAAGTAACTTAGCAGGCTGAGTGAAATTATAATATTTCAGTTGTTATTGCCATTTTAGATCAATAAACATAACGTTTGTGGGCAGGTTTTGACTCAGAATGTGTCTTAAATTCAAATTATCCCCAGGAGTGTTGCTATTCTGAGTGTTTAAAAAATCTAATTAAATTAAAGAAACATTTGGAAATTGCCTACAGTACTTGCACAAGCAGTTTTTGTGAAAAACAAGAAAAAGTAAATAGCTATTTTAATGGGAAAAACATCCAGCCATGAAGTCTATTTTCCTTGTCTTTGACTGTAACAAAGCAAGTTAGGCTGGAGTCTATTCACAGCCACAAAAACCAGCACCTCCACAATGTCGGCCTGAATTCATTGAAACTTTTCCATTCTGTTAAGAAAAGGAGAGAGATGAGATAATAATAGCAGTGATATTATGCATTCTGTTTCCCTACATGGCCTGTTTTTGAGCCCTGAATGAAGGAGGAGTTAAAGGCAGAAATGTGTAGAGTAATTTTGGGCAAAGTCAGAACTGCATTGGGAACAAGGAAAACATGTGTTGTACAGAATTAGGGATAGTGTTTTTTGCCTCTCTGTGCAGAAAACAACAATGCAGCCAGAAGCTTAAGAACATTTTTCAATGTTTGGCGATAGCAACCTTTGCATGAATATTATTTATTTTTCTGATGAGCACCACCAATGTTGAGGCTTCTCTGAATAGTGGGAAGATGAGTTGGATAAGCAGAAGACAGAGCAGAAGAACAAGAATAGAGCAGAGGCTGTGCAGTAGCTATAGTTGAAAGAGTGATGCGTGCATCCACATATGAAAAACCTATTTGGGAACAGTTAGAAACAATAAGGACATTTTGGAGCGTTCTAATTTTCAAGAATATATTCCTGGGACTCTTCCCATTATGATTTTGAAAAGAAAGAAATCTGCAAAGTTACCTGAAATTATTGGGTTACCAATTTGTATCAGTTAAATGCCATCTATTGCACATAACAAACAAGATTCTTTTCTCAATGGGATTGAAACAGTGAGAAAAATGGTATATTGCATAACAGAAGTCCAGAGCAAGTGTAGTGTTCAGGCATAGTTCACATTTCTGCCGTCATTTTGGTTTTGCCCTTCTCTCTAAGTCTGGTAATGGGGAATATGCAGTCATTCCAGGTACCATATTTAGCTGTGTTCAGAGAAAAATTAAGGGAAAGTATTGCCAGATGCCCCCCTAGACTTCTCTTTGCATGTCATTGGCCAGAAATAGGTGAAATACCCCACTGTGAGAATACAGTGGTTAAGGAAAGGAGAGTTCTGAGCTTAGCTGGGATATCTCAGATTACCCTTCCGGGGTAAGAAGCAGAGGTCACCTTTCCCTCAGTCACATGGGATAGAGAATGAACTTGAACAGAAAAGGAATTCAAACATAGATAGATGAAATAGAAGTTATTTAAACTATTAGGAGTGTCCATCCTTCTTTACATTTTTCCCACTCTACTTCTCCCAGTATTATTTTGGGGGGTGTATTCGTGTTTGTAAGCTGTCCTTATTACTATTTAGTATTAAAAATTATGGTGAGAATATGCATGCCAAAGTAAATAAAGGAGAGATTCTGAATAAGAGAGAGTTTTGGAGGTAGAAAAGAGTTACATGACCTAGCTGTAATGATTTAATAATTTATACAATTTTGCTATAAAATACTGCTTTAGATATTGGATTGGATATAGCCAAGAATTAGAAATCGATAATTATTTCATTCTTTATTTTTTCAATTCAATGCTTTCATATGAATAGCACTAATAATGTGTTAAGAACATATCATATATCACCAGCCTTTCCTTTGCATAACTCCTAACATGCTAAGTTCAATATAAATTCATATTTATTGTCAATCTTATTTATGAGAGCATCATTTTTCTGAAATTTACTTTAAATATATTTATACATGTATAATGCATTTACATTATTTTTTGTTCTTAATTATTAAGAGAGTAAGTCTACACTCATTAAAAAGTTTACAAGAGAATTACAAATAACAATTTCTGAAATAATTGGCTTTCCTTTTATGCAAACCGAATTAAGAAAATGTACAAGGTGATAATTTTTATTTAACTTTCACAATTTGTTCCAGTAACTATTTGAGATATCTACAAAGTAACGCAGTTTATATAGTACATATTTCCAGAGGAAATAGATTTTGAGATCAGGGTTTCGAGGATATGCGTCAGGCCAGGATTTATGTTAAAGAAGATGCGACAGGAAGGCCTCCTAATGGGTTCCACGCAAATATCAAGGCAAGGAAAATTGATTTTTACTGTTAGAAGGAGGGCAAGAAAATTTGTTTGCTGCATTATAGGAACTGTGGTTCTTGAGATGATGAGAAGGGAACTTTAAAGAAATATTGTATTGAAAGCTTCAGAAACCACTGAGTGACCACTTACATTTGCTTGGTAATAGCAGTTGTTTTGGGGGAAAGGTATAATACAATTATTCTAATCTGCTGTAAAAATTTTGCAGAAAATAAAGACTATCTGTGTTAACTGATAGTGTTGAGATAAGAGCAAATATACCCATTTTATTGCTAATTCATATTATGGATGGTGCCCTAATTTCAAGGGGGCTTGATTGCACTTCATTGCAGTACTTGAAAAAAAATTTTATGTAAATTATTCAAATTATACAGTTTAATGTTTTCAATTAGCTATGCTTTATTGATTTCTAAGATTTTAAAAATCAGTGATGCACATTATTATAACTTTATTTTTATATTAATCATATTTCTAATTAGCTTGTAGTCTCATATAATTTCTTGATAACATGATAGACTCCTTTAAAATCCTGAAGATACATTTAACTAAATTTTCATCACAATTGACAAGCTGCAATTTTACCTGACAATGACATTTTTTAAAGTATCTGAAAATATACTAATTATATTTTCCTCGAAAAGATTTAAAGTGATCATTAATTAGTGCACTTGATGTTTTATCTCTTGTCATTGCTAGTTATTCTGCCAAGATGGTAAATACAAACCTACAATTCTGTCCATTTATAATGAGCCACTAAGTTTGCAACACTTGATTTGAAATTTGAATTCCAGATGGCAAAACCCCCATTAGAAATATTTGTGGAACCTGCAACTCATTTAAAAATTCTGTAGATTTAAAATGTGCTTAGCCATAAATATGTGATCATTATAAGAAGTTTTACACAGAAGTGCAAGTAGCCCATAAATACTTTTACATTTTCCATGCTAATCTGGATGCTGCTATAAAATTGCAAAATATGCTGTGGCAATTTTATGTAGTTTGTAGTTCTTTGCTTTTAACATTGGTAACACACTGATGCACATAAGGCTCTCTTACTTATTTGATTAAAACATCACCCGGGGCACGCCCAAGATGGCCGAATAGGAACAGCTCCAGTCTCCAGCTTCCAGTGTGAGCAACACAGAAGACGGGTGATTTCTGCATTTTCAACTGAGGTACCGGGTTCATCTCACTGGGGTGTGTCTGACAGTTGGTGCTGGTCCGCGGGTGCAGCCCGACCAGCGAGAGCTGAAGCAGGGCGAGGCATCGCCTCACCTGGAAAGTGCAAGGGGGAAGGGAATTCTTTTTCTTAGCCATAGGAAATTGAGACACACAACATCTGGAAAATTGGGTAACTCCCACCCTAATACTGGGCTTTACCAAGGATCTTAGCAAATGGCACACCATGAGATTATATCCCACACCTGGCCCAGAGGGTCCCATACCCACGGAGCTTCCCTCATTGCTAGCACAGCAGTCTGAGATCTAGCTGCAAGGCGGCAGCGAGGTTGGGGGAGGGGTGCCCGCAATTGCTGAGGCTTAAGTAGGTAAACAAAGCCACCTGGAAGCTCGAGTTGGGTGGAGCCCACCACAGCTCAAGGAGGCCGGCCTGCCTCTGGGGACTCCTCCTCTGGGGACAGGGCATAGCTAAACAAAAAGCAGCAGAACCCTTGGCAGAGGTAAATGCCCCTGTCTGACAGCTTTGAAGAGAGCAGTGGATCTCTCTGCACGGAGGTTGAGATCTGAGAATGGACAGACTGCCTGCTCAAGTGGGTCCCTGACCCCTGAGTAGCCTAACTGGGAGACATCCCCTACTAGGTGCAGACCAACACCTCACACCTCAGACGGTGGGGTACACCCCTGAGATGAAGCTTCCAAAGCAAGAATCAGACAGCAACACTCGCTGTTCAGCAATATTCTATCTTCTGCAGCCTCTGCTGTTGATACCCAGGCAAACAGGGTCTGCAGTGGACCTCAAGCAAACTCCAACAGATCTACAGCTGAGGGTCCTGACTGTTAGAAGGAAAACTAACAAACAGAAAGGACACCCATACCAAAACCCCATCAGTGTGTCACCATCATCAAAGACCACAGGCAGATAAAACCACAAAGATGGGGAAAAAGCAGGGCAGAAAAGCTGGAAATTCAAAAAATCAGAGCGCAGCTCCCCCTCCAAAGGAACACAGCTCATTGCCAGCAACGGAACAACGCTGGATGGGGAATGACATTGATGAGTCAAGAGAAGAAGGCTTCAGTCGATCAAACTTCTCAGAGCTAAAGAAGGAACTACGTAACCAGCGCAAAGAATGGATGAATGGATAACTAGAATAATCAATGCAGAGAAGACCTTAAAAGAACTGATAGAGATGAAAACCATAACACGAGAACTATGTGACAAATGCACAAGCTTCATTAACTGACTTTATCAACTGGAAGAAAGAGTATGAGCGATTGAAGATCAAATGAATGAAATGAAGCGAGAAGAGAAGTGTAGAGAAAAAAGAGTAAAAACAAATGAACAAAGCCTCCAACAAATATGGGATTATGTGAAAAGACCAAATCTATGTCTGATTGGGGTGCCTGAAAGTGAGGGGGAAAATGGAACCAAGTTGGAAAATACTCTGTAGGGTATCATCCAGGAGAACTTCCCTAACCTAGTAAGGCAGGCCAACATTCAAATTCAGGAAATACAGAGACCACCACAAAGATACTCCTCGAGAAGAACAACTCCAAGACACATAATTGTCAGATTCACCAAAGTTGAAATGAAGGAAAAAATGTTAAGGGAAGCCAGAGAGAAAGGTCGGGTTACCCACAAAGGGAAGCCCATCAGATTAACAGCAGATCTCTCGGCAGAAACTCTCCAAGCCAGAAGAGTGGGGGCCAATATTCAATATTCTTAAAGAAAAGAATTTTTTTTTTTTTTTTGAGATGGAGTCTTGCTCTGTCGCCCAGGCTGGAGTGCTGTGGCCGGATCTCAGCTCACTGCAAGCTCCGCCTCCCGGGTTCCCGCCATTCTCCTGCCTCAGCCTCCCGAGTAGCTGGGACTACAGGCGCCCGCCACCTCGCCCGGCTAGTTTTTTGTATTTTTTAGTAGAGACGGGGTTTCACCGTGTTAGCCAGGATGGTCTCGATCTCCTGACCTCGTGATCCGCCCGTCTCGGCCTCCCAAAGTGCTGGGATTACAGGCTTGAGCCACCGCGCCCGGTAAGAAAAGAATTTTCAACCCAGAATTTCATATCCAGCCAAACTAAGTTTCATTAATGAAGGAGAAATAAAATTCTTTACAGACAAGCAAATGCTTAGAGATTTTGTCACCACCGCTGCCCTACAAGAGATCCTGAAGGAAGCATGGATCAACATGGAAAGGAACAACCAGTACCAGCCATTGCAAAAACATGTCAAAATGTAAAGTTCATTGACGCTAGGAAGAAACTGCATCACCTAGAGCAAAATAGTCTGCTAATATCATAATGACAGGATCAAGTTCACACATAACAATATTAACCTTAAATGTAAATGGAGAAATGGTCCAATTAAAAGACACAGACTGGCAAATTGGATAAAGAGTCAAGACCCATCAGTTTGCTGTATTCAGGAAACCCATCTCACATGCAGAGACACACATAGGCTCAAAATAAAGGAATGGAGGAAGATCTACCAAGCAAATGGAAAACAAAAAAAGGCAGGGATTGCAATCCTAGTCTCTGATAAAACAGACTTTAAACCATCAAAGATTAAAAGATACAAAGAAGACCATTACATAATGGTAAAGGGATCAATTCATCAGGAAGAGCTAACTATCCTAAATATATATGCACCCAATACGGAGGCACCCAGATTCATAAAGCAAGTCCTTAGAGACTTACAAAGAGACTTAGACTCCCATGCAATAATAATGGGAGACTTTAACACCCCACTGTCAACATTAGACAGATCAATGAGACAGAAAATCAACATCTGACAAAGGGCTAATATCCAGAACCTATAAAGAACTCAATCAAATTTACAAGAAAAAAACAAACAACCTCATCAAAAAGTGGGCAAAGGATATGAACAGATACTTCTCAAAAGAAGACATTCATGCAGCCAACAGACACATGGAAAAAATGCTCATCATCACTCACCATCAGAGAAATGCAAATCAAAACCACAATGAGATACCATCTCATACCAGTTAGAATGGCAATCATTAAAAAATCAGGAAACAGCAGGTGCTGGAGAGGATGTGGAGAAATAGGAACACTTTTACACTGTTGGTGGGACTGTAAACTAGTTCAACCATTGTGGAAAACAGTGTGGCGATTCCTCAAGGATCTAGAACTGAAATACCATTTGACCCAGCCATCCCATTACTGGGGATATACCCAAAGGATTATAAATCTATAAAGACACATGCACACGTATGTTTATTGAGGCACTATTCACAATAGCAAAGACTTGGAACCAACCCAAATGTCCATCAGTGACAGACTAGATTAAGAAAATGTGGCACATATACACCATGGAATACTATGCCGCCATAAAAAAGGATGAGTTTGTGTCCTTTGTAGGGACATGGATGCAGCTGGAAATCATCATTCTCAGCAAACTATCACAAGAACAGAAAACCAAACACCACATGTTCTCACTCATAGGTGGGAATTGAACAATGAGATCACTTGGATGCAGGAAGGGGATCATCACACACTGGAGCCTATTGTGGGGAGGGGGGAGGGGGAAGGGATAGCATTAGGAGATATACCTAATATAAATGACGAGTTAATGGGTGCAGCACACCAACATGGCACATGTATACATATGTAACAAACTTGCATGTTGTGCACATGTACCCTAGAACTTAAAGTATAATAAAAAACAAAAACAAAAACAAAAGAAAACAAAACAAAATCACCATAACTAGGTCCCAAACTTCTCATTTCAAATGTATATCCTATCATTTTATAGTAAACTTGTTTCTTAGACCTAAAGGTATAGAAAGAAATTTGAAAATCCTTTCATTACTCATAACCAAATTCAACTATTTTAAATCTATGTATTATAAAACAAAACTTTATTTCTCACTTACAAGATGACAAGTACTCTTCTACATGAGTGATAAGATAATGAGACATAAATCTTACAACTAAGTTTGCTTATAAAGTACATGTTCCCTTGTGCTTTCTTAATATTCTCAATACTTTAATCAATACTTTTCTTCTCTAGTCTCATGAAAATTATTTTTGTAAATAATTTTTGTGTTTGAAAATTGCAAGAAATGCAAGAACCCCATGGTAGATTTCAATGGATATGGTATTTTGCAATTCATCATCAAAAAGTGGAATCTATTCTCCCACCCATTTAATCTTGATTAGCCTTGGGAATTTGGATTGACCTATAAAATATGGCGGAGGTAATAATTATATGAATTCTGGAACTTAGGGCATATGAAATCTTTCAGCTTCTGCATTTGCCCTAGTGAAACACTGTCCTTATGATGCCATGTAAAAATGCTAGTTTGGTTCACTGGGAAACTGGACAAGTAGAGGTGTACAAGACAGCACACACTATTGGACATGTGAGTGTGAGTGAGGCCATCATACCCCATCTAGTCCAAATCGAGCCATCAGATGACTGCAACCACTTAAGGTGACCCCAGCTGAGACCAAAGTAACAACTAGCTACCTGAGCCCAGATCAAGTTGTTATACTATAAACTCTCTAGCAAATAAATGGTTGTTCTAATTCACCAGATTTTGAGGTGGCTTATTCTTTAGCAACAGATAACTGAAACTGACACATACACTTACTTTAAAGTAGACTCATTAGTCTCCACTGCCTTCACGAATCAGAATTTGTTCAAAGTTCTTCTGTTCCAGTCCTATGACATGCCTATAAAGGTTGTCAGCAGTTCCTTTTCCCATATGTTCACTATTTCTATTCCCATTTGTAGACATTATTTTTTCATCTTTATGAAGAAACTTCCCAATCTTGTTTATTTCCCACTAAACCTCATAAGGAAACTTAGAAAAAAATAGACATTGGAAAAAGAGGAATAAATACATAGTATGTGTGCCACAAATTCCTCTCTGGCACTTAAAACTGACATCACTAATTTATCATTTTTTTTCTCATGCAACAGTGACATCGCTTAATAATAAAAATTGATCTAAACTGGCACATAAAATACATTTTCTTACATCTAACCATTCTATTAGTGTGCCTTCTGCCACACTGAGACTATTCTAAATTCTTAGTTGAATGTTTCATCACTGCAATGTAAATTATCTTGCTTATGTAAAACTATTGCAATTTTGACCTCTTAATTCTTATTTTAGGACAACATTGTATTTGGTGCATTTCCACTCTTCTGTCATGTTTCTAAATTTCATTTTGCTTTCAAAGTGTTTAAGGAAAAAAACATCTCTTTTGCTTAATCCTTGATTTTGGTATACCAAGATTAGACCAAGATTTTCAGAGTTAACATAAAGAGCTGAGGATACTAAATATCAAATCAATGTTTCATAAGTATTCGTCAGAAATCATTAAATTTAGACTTTTGAAATATTTGATTGTTCTTTTATTTTATTCCTTTGAAAATGTGCCTAAACTGATAAAAATAACTACCTAACATAAAGTAAAAATGCCTGCAAATAAAAGCTGAATGTAAAATATAACTGATAAGAAGCATACTCAATAATTTGATAACCCCATTTGGAGCCTTAGTCATCTCCAGCCACATTCTGAAAGCTCAGTTATTTCAGTGGCAGTTTTGATAAGTGGGATGGAATCTTATTTGTCCTTTTTGGCTTGTGCTTTTGGGGTCATACCCAAAAAATCATTGCCCAAACCAACTTCAACAAGTTATTTCCTTGTTTTCTTCCAGTAGTTTTATAGTTTCAGATATTATATTTAAGTCTGTATCCCATTTAGAGTTGATTTATTTATAAGGTATGAGATACAGATGCAATGCCATTCTTCTGCATGTGGACATCTGGTTTTCCTATCACCATTTATTGAATAAACTATCCTTTTCTCATTGTGTGTTCTTGGTACCTTTGTCAAATATCAATTGTGCAAAAATACATGAGTTTATGACTTTTTTTTTCTGGACTCATCCTGCTTCATTGGTCAGTGTGTCTGTTTTTATTCCAGCACTATGTTGTTTTAATTAACTTTATAATATATTTTGAAATAAGGAAGTGTGATGCCTCCAACTTTGTTCCTCTTGCTCAGGATTGGTTTGACTATTTAGGATCTTCAGTGATTCCATATAAATTCTAGGATTTTTTTTCTATTTCTGTGAAAAATGACATTGAAATTTTGATAAGGTTGTATTGAATTTGTGGATCACTTTGGGTAGTATGGACATTTACATAATTTCAATTCTTTCAATTCATGAACACAGAATATATTTCCATTTGTTTGTGTATTCTTCCATTTCTTTCACCAGTGTTTTATAGTTTTCAGTATATGGATTTTTCATGTTCCTTGTAAAATTTATGTCCAAATATTTTATATTTTGTTGCCATTGTAAACAGAATTGTTTTCTTAATTTTCTCTTTAGATAGTCTATTATTAGCTTATAGAAATGTCTCTGATTTTTTTCTTGATGACTTTGTATCCTGCATCTTTACTAAATTAATTTATTAGTTATAATGGTTGTGTGTGTATGTGTTTATGTGTGTGTACCTGTAATCTCTAGGGTTTCCTGTATATAAGATCACGTTGTCAGCAAACAGAGACAATTTCACTTTTTTCCGTCACTACTTGGATGTCTTTGATATCTTCCTCTTGCCTAACTCCTCTGTTTAGAACTTCCATTACTAGGTTGAATAGAAGTGGTGAGACAGGGCATTCTTGTTTTATTCCTGATCTTAGAGAAAAATCTATCAACTTTTCACTGTTTAGAATGTCATTAGCTTTGGGCTTGTCATATATAGCCTTGATTGGGTTGAAGTACACTACCTCTTACCTAATCTATTGAGTTTTTATTGTGAAAGCCTATTGAATTTTGCCGAGTGACTTTTTTACACCTATAAAGATGATTATACAATTTTAAATCTTCATTCTATTAATGTGGCGCACCACATTTACTGATTCGCATATGTTGGAACATTTTTTCATCTAAGGGTTAAATCCCAGTTGATCATGATGAATGATTATTTTAATGTATTGTTGAATTCAGTTTCCAAGTATTTTGTCAAGAAATTTTACATCTATGTTCATCAGGGATATTGTCCTGTAATTTACTTTTTCGTGTATTGTCCTGTCTGGCTTTGGTATCAGGGTAATGCTAGCTTCATCAATAAGTTTGGAAATATTCCCTTCACTTCAATTTTTTGAAAGAGTTTGAGAAAGATCAGTATTAAGACTCCTTTAAATGTGCGTATAGTTCAGCTGTGAAGCCAACAGATCCGGGGCTTGATGGGAGGTTTTTTAAAACTAATTCAGTTTCCTCTTTTGTAATTGATCTATTCAGATTTTCTATTTCTACTTGATTGGGTCTTAGTATATTGGATGTGTCTAGAAATTTATCTGTTTCTTCTAGGTAATACAGTTTGTTGATGTAGAATTGTTCAGAGTAGTGTCTTGTAATTCTTTGTATTTCTGTGACATCTTTTGCAATGTCTCCTCTTTCATTTTATTTATTTGAGTCTTCTTCTTTTGTCAGTTTCGTTAAGTGTTCGTCAATGCCATCTTTTCAAAGAACCAAGTCTTTCTTTCATTGATTTTTTTATATTGTTCTAGTCTCTAATTCATATATTTCTGCATAGATCTTCGTTTTCTCTTTTTTGCTATCGTAAAAGACTTAGTTTTTTTTCCTAATGTTTTCTAAATCAAAAAAATTTGAAAATCCTTTCGTTACTCATAACCAACTTCAAATATTTTAAATCCATGAGAAGTTTTACATAGATTTAGATTACTTTTTCTTTTTTTTTCTGATATAGGCATTTATTGATACATACTTTTCTCTTGAAACTGCTTTTGCTACATCTCATAAGTTTGGTATATAATGTTTCCATTTTCATCAGTCTCAAGGTGTTTTTTTGCTGTCCCTTTTAATTCTTTAACCTATTTTTTTTCAGAAGCCTGTTGTTTAATTTCCACATATTTGTGAATTTACCTAGATTTCTTCTTTTAGTAATTTCTAGTTTAATACCATTTTGATTGGGAAAGATATGAGATACTTTATAATCTTAAATTTGCTAAGACTTGTTTTTTGGCCTCATATATTATCTATCATGGAGAAGGTTATATGTGAACTAAAAAAAATGTATTCTGTTGCTCTTGGATGTAATACAGTGTTTATGGGCCTTTTAGGCCCATTTGATCTAAAGTACAATTGAAGTTCAATGTTTTTCTAGTAATTTTCTGTGTAGATGATCTCTCTATTGTTCAAGGAGGGACACTGAAGTTTCCTATTACAGTCTTGAAGTCTTTCTTCTGATTATTTAATAATTGCTTTATATATTAGGTTCTTTATATATTTTTATGCTTATACATGTTTACAATTATGTTCTCTTGATAAATTGATCCCTTTATTATTATATAATAATATTCTTTGTCTCCTTTTACAGTTTTTATCTTAAAAGTCTATTTTGCCTGTTATAAGTGTAGCTACTCCTGTCCTTTTTGGTGCTCAATTTGCAGAATGCCTTTTTCCATCTCTTTACTTTTAATCTATGTGTATTCTTGTAGGGACATAAGTTGGAGCTTCTTGTCTAAAAATACATTCAGTCACTCTATGTCTTAGGATTTGAGAATTTAATTCATTTATGTCCAGGGTAATTATTTTTTATTTTTATTTTTGCAGTGCAGCTTTTTAATATTTAAAAATGGGGTGTGGAGTGCAGACACCAATCAAGATAAATGGATAAACTGTGGTATATACATACAGAATATGACTCAGTAATTTTAAAATGGGCTATTCATACATACCATGGACAAATTTCAAATTCTGTTGCATGAAGGCAGCAAACAAAATTAACACTTTATAGATAGACTTACAGAAAATTCTAGAAAAGACAAATTTACCTATAGTGAAAACTACTCAATGGTTGCCTAGGGATTTTGGGATTTTGGGGGAAGGAGAGCACTGAGAGAAAGGTTAAGGGCCTGAGGTTAACTTTGGTGGTGACAGATCTGTCCAACACCACTGACAGGGTGATAGTTTCAAGTGTGTGTGTGTGTGTATCAAGACTTACTGGTACACTTTAAATATCTGCAATATATTGCATGTTGGTTACATCTCAGTGAACCTATAAAAAGTTATCCCTTTAAAAAATCTGGGTCTCCCACTTCTATTGGAAACTGGACAACTGGACATCACTAAGAGTGACTCTGTGTCACTATGGTGACTCTTATCGCTCCAAATACCTTGGGAAGACAACCTCTTCCTCAGTAGTAAGAAAAACTGGCAAACAATGAGGACCATTGCCAACAGAGTCACCAGAAACTCCAGCTGGTCACAAAAGCTACTTCCTTGGACCACCACACCTCTTTACTCCCAGGGTTACTGCCTGTGCAGCAAAGACATTAGGTAAAGAGCCCAGGGAGGTAGAGGAATCTAGCAAAACTACATTCATTGCTGCACCAGTGATCTTGACCTAACAGTAACACGGCCTTGGAAATCCTGAGATTTCTGGATACCTGATCCCATTCAGCCTCAGTGCCTGGACTGTCTGTGGATGTGTTTTTACAATGTGTACTTCCCCTCTAGTTCGCCGTAATCTCCCCAATCCCAATTATTCACACCCAATATTTATTAATTTTGTTTCCCTACTGGATGCTTTAGATCTTACCAACAGTGGCCTGTGTACCAGATTCAGACCTTCAGGGAATATGGCCACTCGGCAGGTCCTGAGGAACAGCTTTCCCTCAACAGTGTTGGGGAACATGGGACATATGCTGGAAACAAGACACTCAATCCATGCTGTTTCAAAACACTGCAGGCTGTCACAGCAGCAGCACCCTCCTCAAGGTGAAATATGGGCTCTCAAATAACTCTAAAATCCAGACAAATCAAGTCTATAGGAGATCTGAATTCTTACTTAACAAGCTTTGTCAGCTATGGAAGTTAACATCAAAACTGGTATGTCCAGGGTATTTATTAATAGGTAAGAAGCTACTGCCATTTGGTAATTTGCTTTTTGGTTGTTTTGTAGATCCTTTGTTTCTTCCTGTCTTCCTTTGAGATTTGATGGTTTTCTCTGCTGTTAGGCTTTGAATTATTTCTTTTAATGTTTATGCAACTATTATAAGGTTTGCTTTGTGGTTACCATGAGGCTTACATAAATCATTTTATACATATAAGAGGCTATGTAAATTGATAATAGCTTAATTTTAATCACATAAAACCGCTATATTTTCATTGCTCCCTCTAACATTTTATGATTTAGATATAAAAATTTACATCTTTGCATACTTTGTTTTTATCTATAATTTTGTTTTTAATTAAGTCTTATGAGCACACATAATTTTTTTTTTTTTTTTTTTTTTTTGGAGACGGAGTCTTGCTCTGTCGCCCAGGCTGGAGTGCAGTGGCCGGATCTCAGCTCACTGCAAGCTCCGCCTCCCGGGTTTACGCCATTCTCCTGCCTCAGCCTCCCGAGTAGCTGGGACTACAGGCGCCCCCCACCTCGCCCGGCTAGTTTTTTGTATTTTTTAGTAGAGACGGGGTTTCACTGTGTTAGCCAAGATGGTCTCGATCTCCTGACCTCGTGATCCGCCCGTCTCGGCCTCCCAAAGTGCTGGGATTACAGGCTTGAGCCACCGCGCCCGGCCCATAATTTTTAAATTTGTGTATGTCTCCTCTACTTTCATCCTTTTAAATTGGCAAAAGTACCATTCCCAGTCATAAATACACAGCAGTTCTACAGTTTTATGTTTCTGAATGGCTGTTTAAAGACAGTCCTAAATTATAACTTAGTGTGACTTAGATAGTAAAGAATTCAAGAGTGACATTTACCTTCCTACTTTTAAAGCATCTGACCTTATAGATGATTGATAAAATGTGAGAAGTGTTAAATAATCTTTATTTGATATTACACAGAAACCACACTAAAATGCCTTTCAATAAGCAAAAGGAACCATTTTAGATACAGGGAATTCTAATTGCATTGGCATAGTTAAGACCAAAAATATAAAGTAGACATTGCCACTTTATCTTTAGCCCTTGCCTTTACGACACAAATGGACACAAAACAGTTAAATCTTGCTTCGCTCTGAGGCAGTGAAGGAATTTCCCCAGTATTTAAATATATTCACATAATCAGTTATATAAATCTAAATATAAAATCAATCTCCAATAAGTTTTAAGATAGCATTTGCCATCTTTGTAAAAAGTTGAACATTACTAATGAAGTCCAATTATGTCTTTAAAAGGAGTAAACAGTGACAGCGTTTACTGAGTCAGAATTACTATTACAATTGAAAAAAAAACAAAAAAAAAAACAGATTCATTTAACCACAAGCCAGTCTTAGTTATATCAGAACTACCTAACAAAAAAATATTCTGTCAGTCATTTATGATCTGAATTATGGTGTATGAGATCTATTAAATTATGGTACATATAAAAAAGTTATGAGACATTTCTGTTTTCTAATAAATAAGTCAGTGACCAATTGTTGTTCATTAGTAGCTTTTTCTGAGATAAGCGATCAAGTCTGCCTTTTCTGCCTTCTTAATGCCAGAAAATATCATCATTTTGTTCCAGGGATGTACTTCTTAAGATTCTCCAAATACTCCTTCAGTGTATCCTCTCCCCAGGTGATGCCTTTGTTCTTATTGGCATCTGTGTACGAGAATCCAATGACCTGACCTGTCTTCTGCCCAAAGAGACCATGGAGATTTAGCCCAGTCTCTGCTTGCCTTCCTTTTCCATGGTATGCCACTGGACACACTTCTGAATAAAAATCTTTTTGCCTTTCCCAACATCACTCATATTTAATTCTGTCTTTTGTTCCTTGCACTGAAAAGGTTCCCACTTGGAAGCCAGACATCCTGCTCTATTCTTTGTGTAATTTGTAGCACTTAACAATTTATTGTAGCTAAAGTTATTTTTAGTAATTTTGTCTTATAACCCTCACATCATAGATAAAATTGTTTTATATAACACATTTTAATATTAGAGAATTTTGAATACGACTCTTTATTATTTATTTTTTTTGAGTTATTTGCCTTCATGTGTTTTATGTTATTAATTAGCAGCCCTTCGTCTCAACTTAAATAAATCCCTTTAGCAGTTTCTCTAGGGCTGACCTAGTAGTAATGAAATCTCTTAGCTTTTGTTTGTCTGGAGAAGTATTTATTTATCTCTCATTTCTGAAAGATAGTTTTGCTAGGTAAAATATTCTTGGTTGGCAGGTTTTAAACTTTTTCTTCATCACTTTAAATATATCCTTCCACTCTCTTCTAGCCTGCAGGGTTTCTGTTTAGAAATATGATGACAGTCATAATGAAACTCCTTTGTATGTTATATGTTTCTTTTCACTTACTGCTTTCAGAATTGCTTATTTTATTTGAATTTCGATGGTTTGAATATTGTGCGTGTTGGTGAATTTCTCTTTGGATTAAATTTAATTAGAGATCTCTGAGCTTCATGTATCTGAATGTATGCATCTTTTTTCAGATTTGGGAAATTTTCTGCCATTGATTCCTTAATTATAGTTTCTTTTTTTTTTTTTTTTTTGAGACGGAGTCTCGCTCTGTCGCCCAGGCTGGAGTGCAGTGGCCGGATCTTAGCTCACTGCAAGCTCCGCCTCCCGGGTTCACGCCATTCTCCTGCCTCAGCCTCCGGAGTAGCTGGGATTACAGGTGCCCGCCATCTCGCCCGGCTAGTTTTTTGTATTTTTCAGTAGAGACGGGGTTTCACCGGGTTAGCCAGGATGGTCTCGATCTCCTGACCTCGTGATCTGCCTGTCTCGGCCTCCCAAAGTGCTGGGATTACAGGCTTGAGCCACCGCGCCCGGCCCTTAATTATAGTTTCTATAACTTTTAAAAATTCTTCTTCTGGCCTTCCTTTCTGCAAAGGTTAGTTCTCTTGATGGTGTCCCATGATTCCCATATGTCTGCTTTGTTATTTCAGTATTTTTTTGTTTTTCTCCTCTTTATAATTTCAAATGTTCAGTCTTCAAGCATACTGATCTTCTTTTCCTCTTGATAAAGTTTGCTGTTGAAGCTTTATAATAAAATTTTCAGTTCAATTGTTGTAGTCTTTATTTCTAAAATTTCTGTATAAATTTTTTATTTTTTTTGTCAAACTTTAAATTTTATGTATACATTATATTCCAAAGAAATAGAAATATATGTAGTATAAACATGTAGTTTATATATAATATATATTATGTATGTATATATAATAGATACATATATGTAATATATATGAAATATATATTAATATTAATACATATCGCTATAGTATATACTATATATTACATAGTATATATAAATATATATGTATATACTATATAATAGATAGTATATATGTATATGCAAATATATGTATATAATATATAATATATGTATAGTATATAATAGATATACTAATATGTATTAGTATATTTAGTATATATTTTATATATATATATGTGTATATATATATATATAAAACTACATATTTACCTGTACTCCTTTAGGATGAGTATTCTGAATTCTTTGTCATTTTATAGGTGTCTATTTGTTTAGGGCTTATTATTAGAGTTGTATCAGTTTCTTTTGATGGTGTCATATGTCCCTGGTGCTTCGTAATTCTTGGGTACTTGTGTTGGAGTCAGCACATTTCAGATAATGGCCACATATTCCATCCTTGCAAGTATTTTTTGGCAGTGATAGACTTTTATTATTTGGTGTAGCCTGGGATTCTGAATAGGCCAGCTGGTAGTAACCTTGGGTAGACAGACCTTAATGTTAGGTTCTTTGGTTGGGCTGGGACACTGATTGTGCTCTGCAGTTGAGTGGACTGCTGGTTTTGCTTTGTGTTACAGTGATACCGCTGGCTGGATTCTGTGGTCAGGTGGAGCCACTGGTTGGGCTTTGTGATCACTTCTAATTGGGCCTGGTTGCAGGCTGCATTCCCTGGGTGGGCAGTACTGCTGTTCATAATTTGTTTTTGGGCAAGACTGTAGGCTGGACTTTGAAACTTATCCACCAAGGATAAGCTCTTTGGGGGATTCTTACTTGGCCACTTGGAATGGTTGGGGCCAGATGCTCCACTCTTCAAGTATTTGTAGATATACACATTCCTTCAGCCAAAGGAAGTCTTACACAGAGCCTCAGAGCTTTCTGTAGTCACTACCTGAGCACGGGAGTGAGTGGGGCCGCCATATATTCTCCTCCACAGATATTCACAGATGTGCACTTGTCTTCCAGACTAGGGAAGTATTAATTAAAGCACCACAGCTGGCTGTAGAAGCTGGCTGGGCACTCTACCCTGGCAGACTTTTTGATACTGCTTCTTGGAGAGTCATGCTATTGGCTGGTTTCTCTGGTCGGGTGCCTTCTCTGGCCATAATTCAGAGCCACCACCAAGATGGATCCAATCTTGACAGCTTCTATCACCCTCCTTGCAGTTTGTATGTCTTGTAGTTTGTTGTTTGAAGTTTGCTGTTATGTATACAACAGTAGAGACTGAAGTAAATTATATTTATGCCTTGAAATAGGGATCCCCCTTCTACTAAGCCTTTATTGTGGTAATTGAGTCAATCTAGTTAATTTTTGTTTAGCTTTTGCTGTACTCTATCTTCACATTCTTCTTAGTTAACTTTGTGCTTAGAGTGTGATTTGGATTCCTAGAGGATTTTTCTTGCTGTCCATGTTCCAATCTAAGCTTTAGTCTGTCCCTACGATCTTGGACTTTCTTCATTTGCTCCTTCCCTGGAGACAAACTGTTGACACTTGTTATTTTCTGCTTGCTGGCTTTGTAGTGAGGACTGCAGGGCATTCCCTTTTGTCCTTCCCCATTCTCAGTCTTAGGCAGGCTATGTGTACCTCTGTTTTGGTTTTGATGGTGAGCTTTTTCTATTATGTTTCCCTCTCCAGTGTAGAATATAGTTAATAATCTGGGTACAAAACAATAGAACATTTTCCTGCTGCTCCCCCAGAGTTTGTTTCTTTGTTTGTTTTTTCCTGTTCCCTTACTCTAACTACAGTGGCTCTTTTATGT
This sequence comes from Papio anubis, assembly GCF_008728515.1. Lineage (NCBI taxonomy): Eukaryota > Metazoa > Chordata > Mammalia > Primates > Cercopithecidae > Papio > Papio anubis. Next base: position 90,719,818 of record NC_044981.1, on the reverse strand, counting down.
TTTATTTATTTATTTTTTTGAGACAGAGTCTCTCTCGGTCGTCAGGCTGGAGTACAGTGGTGCGATCTCGGCTCACTGCAACCTCTGTGTCCCCTGTTCAAGCAGTTCTCCTGCCTCAGCCTCCAGAGTAGCTGGGACTACAGGTGCACACCACCACGCCTGGCTAATTTTTATATTTTTAGTAGAGACGGGGTTTCAGCATGTTGGCCAGGATGTCTCAATCTCTTGACCTCATGATCTGCCTGCCTTGGTCTCCCAAAGTGCTGGGATTACAGGTGTGAGTCACTGTGCCTGGCCCTACAGTAGCTCTTTACCTGTGTCCTGGGGGTGACAGGGTTTGCTGGCTTTCTTCCAGAGGATTGAGTCTTTTGTTTCATATGAGAGAAGATTACAGCTAAGGCTTCCAGCCCTTTCTGAAGCACTAAGAGAGTCTTTCTTTAGATTCCTGTTTACCTCAGTCTTTTTTTGTGTACAAGCTATGAGGTCCATGGAGTAGAACATACACGTAGGTGCAAACTGTCCTTATGTCTGAGGCTTGGGGGGTGGGGGTATACTCTCATTTGGCCTACACTTGACTGAATACTTTAGTTTGGCAGCCTTATCTTACACTTGTCCTCTGCCCCAGATAAGCCACTGTCTTGTTACACTGTCATGGGGACGGTTGACTTTCCTCAGATTTCAGGCTGGTTAATGATGACCCTGTGACCTAAACTATCTGATAGATTTAGCAAAAGGTATAATTTGTTATTTCTTTTCTTATTTTCTAATAAGAATAATAATTCTTCCAGCTTTCTATGTTTTAAACAGAAGCTCAAAGTCAGACATCTTAAACAGAATCTGCATATAATTTGAATATCAAGCCAAAAGTATTTGTTATTCTATTGGATGAAGGTTTGAAGACACATATGAGCCAAGAATGTGTAAATATTTTCTAATTGTTGCCAATGAGTTCATTATCAGATTAAGTATATTTTATATTTTAGCATAGAAAAAGAATTGAGAAGATGCTTATATGAGAGGAAGGATAAGAAGTTTAAAATATAGATGATAAAGATGGATAAAAAACAAAGTATGCTAAATTCTCCAGAATTGAAGCACTTAAGTTACAATATCTTATTGCAGTGTATTTAGAGGATTTATAATGATTGAGACATAGTTAAGGCTTTGTTTTAAATGAGAAGGCAAGACAGAAGTGTAGAAGACATCAAAGAAGGTAGGCATAGGCATGGGGAATTTATGTAACTCTGAATAATCAACATGAATCACACTAGCTAGAATAGAGGACTTTTGTTAGACAACATAAGAGATGAGCCTGGAGAAATATGATGAGAAAAAATTGTGGAAGACACCAACAGCTTTGAGAGCATGTGAAGTCTTTTTCAGTATGTAATGTGAAGTCATTTAAAGCTCATGATCAGGGCAATGTCTACTGATTACAAAGGCCATAGGAGCATGATGCTTGAAGTAAGAGTTAAGTGGAAAGTATAATAAAACATTAAATGAAAGTTTTATCTGAGGCTTATTGCTAAGTGGGTGCTGGACAACATGCAAATATTTTTAAAGCAAGTTACCAAGAAACAGCTAGAGTAACCATTCATCTTTTAGCTTTTGGGGGAACATATAAAAGCCCATGCTATTATTTATAATCAAACACTTTCCATGCTTTAAAATTTATAATGGTTACTTTATTCTGATTATTCAATAAATGGACTAAATTATGGCATGTGGAAAATTATTATAAATTATATGAACAATGAAACATACTGTACAGTGTAAATCTTTTAACAGACGGATCCTAAAACAAACAAGAAATAACTAATAAGAGATAGATTAATCAAATTGGAAGTTAAAATAATAACAATAGACTTTTGGATAACTAAGAGTTATTGTATGGTAATACGGCATTTTCAAACATGCAGAAATGAAGACATATAATAATTATTTGCATATTTATAAAACTGTAATATTACATTACATAAAAAATTCTTTAAAATAAAACAAGAAAAAGCTATAAAAATTGTAAATTATTTGTATTTTTCATTGTTATGCACATGAAATGATGATTATCATATCAGTGAAATGCAGTGAATAAAATGTTAGCTTCAAGAAGGCAAGGCTTTGCTTGTCTTTTCCAATAAAGTATTACCTATATCTAGAACAGTTATTGACATACACTAGAGGCTTAGTGTATGCTTTTTTAATGTCGGAGGGATGTTGAGGAAACCACAAAAGACTGAGAGATTTAAGTACAATAAAACTGAAGGCTATCAAGCAAATTGTTTATGATGAATGATGTACAACAAATCACACATAAAAGAATTAAAGGCCAAATAAAAAAATGGGAAACAATTTTATGAGTTGATATCATAATTAAGAAACACATTAAATCCCTGAGAAATAATTGCCATCACATTAAAATAAAATATAATAGACTATAAACAAACTGTTTAATAAAGAGAAAAACTTACAGACAAAAATAATTAAAAAGAAGTATGTGTATAACGCTGGTATTCAGTGGTACAACTGTGAAAAACAAATTTTTCCTTCTTAAATATTCAAAGATTTAAAAATTATTCTTCATTTCTAATAAAGCTATGTAGGACAATTAATTTAATTTTAAAATTTGCAGTCATAAGTATAAAATATAGGGACAACAGGACAATGTGTGTTAATCATGTTATAATTTTTATCATTATATACTATAACTTAACTTTTAATAATTTAAAACAAACAGTTTTTATATAAATATTTAGCCATAGGAAAATGTTTATTTTGGTAGTAGTTAAAATTGTGATGTATCACAGACAGTCTAAGAATCATTAAAATAAAGACTTGGCTAAATAAATTATGATACATCTGTGAAGAAAAACTGCAGCAAATGTATGTTGGTGTAAATAATAATTTGATTACATGCATCCACTCACAACAAACCTCTTAGATATTCATAAATAAAATCATATCTTATATTGCCTACATGACCCATGTGTTTCAAATAATCTCATGAATCTAATATATTCCTTGTTTGATTTCCACAGATACAGAATCTACTGCTTAGTCTAAGTTTTTCTTATGTTATCTTGACAGAATAATCTCAAAATGAATGATATTATAAAGGAACATTGGATAACTACAATCACAATCGCAATAAAATACTTTAAGTACCTCTTTCAATATTCAATCGACAAAGCAAGGAAAAATAATGCTATAGAATATTTAATTGAGGCTATTAATAATGCTCAATTAACATTCATTGAATAGTGCTCGTTAACTTTGAGCTAATAGACAAATAAAACCTGACAACAAAAGATTTGTGCATTATTTTTTTTGCTTTCTATGTAATTAAGTTCTGCTCTTTTCTGTGTTATTCCTTTTGTCACTTTCTTGAGTTTATTCTGATATATATTCTCAATTCCTAATTTGTATATTTCCTTAATTTCAATAATTTTTTTCTTGTTAAAAAATGGAATTTGCTTACTAGTGGTAGGTAATGAACTGATTTAGCTACCTTGGAAAATAATTTGCCATATTGAATAGTGTTTTAGCTGCACATATTTAAGACTCAGCACTTCTACTTAATCCTAGGAATATACTCCAGGGAATCTCATATGTGTTTACAAGTATATGTGCTCAAGGATGTTTATTGTAATTTTGTTTACAATAGGGAAAAGTGAGGGAAAAAACCCAAAGATATATCAAAAATGGCAAAATATATTGTATAATTATCACATATTACAAAACTACATAGCAGTAAAAATTAATGACTCAAATTGTCATATGTAGTTTATAAACATGGATAAAGAGTAAGCAAAATGTTAGGTGAAAAAAGAAAATTGCTGAAAGAGGTACAGTATGGTAGGTTATTTGATTTATATGCATATATACAATTATATATAATATATACATATCAAACATATGTCCTATATTTAATACATTATCTGCATGTGTGTGTTGGTGTGTGTATGGTAATACCTGTACAGTAAAACTATTAAAAGTTGCTTTGGGTTAATATATGCAAAATTTAGGATGGTTGTCATTTCTAAGTAAGAAATGAAGGAAAAGGTTGGGAACACTAGCAAAGGGGATTTAATAAAAATCTGTAATGGTGTTTTATTTTTATTTTAAATAATTAAAATTTAAGATGCAAAAATGTGAATAACCAAATTGAACAGTAGAAATATGAATGTTTCATATATCATTCTATTTATTTAGACTTAAAATAGTCCATATTTTTTTTTAAAAGAAGTAAACAAGGGATCATTGAACATCCTCTTATCCTCTCATATTCCCATTTTTTTGCACCAACCTACTATGTACCCTTGGTGTCACCTCCATTCTTCTCATTATTGTGTCTTCTCTCCCAAGTTAGACCGAAAACCCTCTGAGCTCAAGAACCTTGTTAAAGAAGTTCTTTATCCTAAATGAAGTAATACAAAGTTTTGGGGGAAACATAAAAATACTGCATTCTTAGTAGTCATTTTTTGTATTGTCCAACTTCTAAACCATTTCTCCTTAGATAGCAGACAAAAATAAATAATTTTACAAAGATATCACAATAATAAAGAATAAAAATAATATTTTCATCTATCTCTGTTCTTTCATTATTTTCATCTATCTCTGTTCAATTATATGCAAAATATGTTTTACTCTGTATATTTTTGAGCCAAACATGTTTTGCATATAATTGGTACATAGTGTTTTTACAGTTGATTTTGTTTGTTTTTAAATAGAGAAAGAGGCTGTGCTATATCACCTAGGCTGGTCTCAAACTCCTGGGTTCCAGCAATCCTCCTGCCCCAGACTCCTGGAATGCTGGGACTACAGGTACAATCTTCACTTGTGAGTGTGTAGGATAGATGCCAAACACCTGTACAAAAGTGTAACATTTAGTCTCTCTTGCAGATATTTCTGTATATTTTAGTAAAGTATGGACATAATAAACATCTATAAATATAAAATGCATTTAGAAACCAAAAAGTAGACCATTCTTCTTGGGACCCTGGGAGACCTCTTAAGTAGATCTCATAGTAAGAATAAGGAAAAAGACAAACCGAAGCCTTCATGAGAAGGCCATTAACAGTTTCCTAACAAAAAGAAACATTTTGGGAAATGTAAACCATATGGAACAGAAACGTTGTATCAAAGGCTGTGAAGCAGTTTCTCTTTCTTTGTTTGCGTTTTTTAATATTGCTTCCTCTTGGAGTCAGGGAACCTCAGATAAACTTTGTTTCCATATTAAAGAGAAAATTTCTACTGATTTAAACTAGTCACTATTCCTCTGGGTATTGCTTTTTACTTCTCTTTGCCTATAACTTTATGGTTTGCACCTCAAAGAATTTTCTGACAATACTTTTTGTTATGTTCCTTTCAGAATTATTAAACAAAACTCTTTTTCCCTTTCTCTCTCTTCAATCACTTTTCTGGAGTTCTGAGCTTCACCCTCTCCTGCTTGGGACTTCCCAGAGCTTTAATGATTGTAAATCAAAGGATATTAGCTGTCCAGGAATAAAACTGTAAATGAGCTTTGAATCATAAGGGAATTGTGGTTTTTTTCTTTACTAGCAATAGAAGTTTTTTTTTTTCTTGATACTATGCCTTGAAATTTGTCTAGTTAAGATATGCAAGGTAACTTTTAAAATGTGTCTCACCAATGGGAAAGCACCTTGACTGTAATGCTTGTCTGATGTGTACGCCTTATTTCTAAACCTCAAAAATGGAATTTAAAAAATATTCTGAAGCCTATATTTTCCTTTCAATAATTTAAGAAAATATCTCTTTTAGAGGATCATTTATGCTGCACAGAATATCAATGTAAATTCTAATAGACCAACTTTAACTTACTTGAAAAATATCTTTGAAGCAATTACTATCATACCTGAGAAATATCAAATGTTTTTAAAACATTTTATTATTTGAGAAAAAAGTTTTGTCATCTGTGATAGTTGTGCAATTCAACACAGTATATGATTTTTAATTAGCAGAATTTTATATTTGAGGGTTATATCTGAGTGAAAATGCAAAATGATACTTAAACAACAAGACTTTCAGAAATAAAGCAAATAATTTGTAGGTACACATTAGGTTATTTCCATTGTAAGTGAAAACTCTAATGCAAATTGTCTTAAATGGTGTGTGTGTGTGTGTGTATGTGTATATATATATAAAATAAATCCAAAGGTAAACTCCAAGGGCGATATGAACTTATTTTGAAAATCCCCCAAATCTGGATTCTTTCATACCCACTCAGTCAACATTAACTTCACCCTGCCCCATTTTTCCATGCTTGCAAGAGATGTTCTGTTTACATTTACCGTAAGGAAGGTAGAGAAACCTCTCCTAAATAAGTGTAAAATAGTAGTTCTCTTCAAACTAATTGGGCGAGCTTAGGTCACATGCCCAAACTTGAGCCAGAAACTATCACCAGAGACAGAGGTAAATACATTAGTGTAAAGTTAATGAAGCTTTAGGCCAGAACTTGCATGAAATTTTACTAAGACCTGGAGAGGGTTCCTTAACAGTGTACTCACATGTTCACATTTTATTTATTTCTTTTTGATGAAAATTGCAAAATGAGTCATTTTAAACTTCAATTAGTTAAGATCTTTGTGTGTTTGAACTCTGACTTAGCTTTTCTCACACTATTCTTCATTGCAGATGATGTTCAGGCAGCTTTGAATATTTTGGGAGCTCTTGCCAAGAAGAATTTTGTTTGGGGTTCTTTTAGTTTGGGGTTCATGGGGTGTATTTACGTGGTTTGCAGTCAACTTCCTCTTTAGTTGATACAGTGAAGTTTTTGCTAGACTTCTTCTGACTTACTGCCCATTTTGCATAGATTGAATTATGATATTAACATATTTTATCATGTTTGGCACTGGAAAGTTGTCATTAATGATGGAAAAAAAGATTCAAAATATAAACATAAGAAACTAGTGTGTGGAATACTCTTCCACTATCAGATGAGTAAAATTGTGAACTGAGGATTCAGTTCTCATCTATAACTTACTAAAATGGAAGATTTTTCTTATTTAGAATACATATCATACCATAGAATATATAAGTATTATTGAATTATACATTTTCCCCTTTTTACTGCAAATTACATGAAACAGAATTTATTAGAATTCTTCTATTTGTAGGGCACAGGCCTGTAGCAGAAGTAAAAACAAGTTATTAGCAATAATAAAAACTAGGCCGGGCGCGGTGGCTCACGCCTGTAATCCCAGCACTTTGGGAGGCCGAGGCGGGCGGATCACAAGGTCAGGAGATCGAGACCACAGTGAAACCCCGTCTCTACTAAAAATACAAAAAATTAGCCGGGCGCGGTGGTGGGCGCCTGTAGTCCCAGCTACTCAGGAGGCTGAGGCAGGAGAATGGCGTGAACCCGGGAGGCGGAGCTTGCAGTGAGCCGAGATCGCGCCACTGCACTCCAGCCTGGGCCACAGCGCGAGACTCCGTCTCAAAAAAAAAAAAAAAATAATAATAATAAAAACTAAATTTGGTTTTAACTTTACTAGATAAAAGCCTGAAGTATTTTTTTATTCTGCTATAGGCATTGAATCTATAAAACTATAAGAAGTGGTGATCAAGGGCTATGCATTTTGAAAAGGAGGGAAATTGGGCCAGGCACGGTAGCTCATGCCTGTAATCCCAGCACTTTAGGGGGCTGAGGCAGGAGTATCACTTGAGCCCAGGAGTTTGAGACAAACCTGAGACACAGAGAGACCTTGTCTCTACAAAATTTTTTCAAAATTAGCCAGGCATAACAGTGTATGCCTATAGTCCCAGCTACTCAAGAGGCTGAGGCGGGAGGATTGCTTGCACCCAAGGTATTGAGGCTGCAGAGATATATGATTGTACCACTGAACTCCAGCCTGAGAAACAGTGACCCTGTCTAAAAACCAACAATTAAAAAAAAAGAAAGAAAGTAGGGAAAATGTACTGTAGAAATGAACTTCTTGTAGTTCATTAAAGTCATATTATTTTTGTAAATTCTGTTATATTTATTGTACCTTTAGTCAGCTTTAAAATTTTTAATTTGTTATTATTAATTTTATTTTCAATAAATATTTAGTTGTACCTATTCACAGTTTTTATTATTTTTTAAAAGAGATCCCCCACATTTTATAGGCTTTTGAGCCCCAAAGAACATTGCTCCACCTGAACAAGGCAATGAAATGCATAGGTAGACTACATAGGCCAATCGGGATTCTTCTTTGGAAACAAAAATAGGATATATTATTGAACATGACTTAGGTTCTTCTGGAATGGGAGGAAATAGAGGCTGGGCAACCTAATAGGAGTTTTCAAGTCAGGATAAAAGAAATAAAATAGATTCAAATGAGTTAATTTACCGTTTTAAAAATACCAGTAAAGTAAAAAGAAGAGAAGAATCTTCCATGTGTGTGCAAGAGCAAAGAAGATCCTACATGTTTTATGACCACATTTCTCTTCTTTTTTCCTCCAGACAGAAATATCCATTAATGAGAAATGTATAATACATAAGTCTGAGTTTATAAAATAACTAAATAAAGGGAAGCGTTAAGTCAATAATGTAAACATTCTGATTTTAAAAAGAATGCATGTCAAGATAGTTGATAGAGATATCTGTTTTCTACATAAATCTTGTCTCAACAGAAAACATATGGATTACTGCAAATAGAATAATTCTTGATATGTTTAATGACATAGACAAAAGGGAGACTATAAAGGATACTAAAATAACCTGGAGTCAGCAGCTGCTGACGTGGTACCACCCTTAGACTTAAAGGAACAAGAGATAGCATGGTTATTGGAAGCCAGAGGAATAGAATGGGATTTGGGTGATGCTTATTGAAAGGATTAGCTAGTTTGACCTCATTTTGAAAGGGAAGGAAGAAGCCAGGTAATATTCTGATCTTACTGTCCGCTCTTCCTCTTTCTTTCTTCCTCCAAACTGCTAGGTTTCTCCACTGATTGGACTCAACTGGAAGTCAGATGAGTGAGAAACTGTGACTGTGTGATTCATACAGATGAACCTCCTGAGTTAGAAAGAAGGACAGATAATAGATGCGGAGGAGAAAAATAGCACTAGATACTAATGAATGAATGATACCCAAACAATTTTAATTTAACTATGTGAGTGAAGCAGATTATTTGTGGTAAATAAAAGGTTAAATTCGTTATATACTTCAATTTATTGGCTATCTAATGACATGCAAAATGGATAGTCACATATATTCAACTATGCAGAAGACAGTTATTTTTCTGAGTCGGATCACCTGCTTCCAAGAAACATGTATCATCATTCACATTTCTCTCATGTTCATTATTTCTAATATTATTCCTTCTTTCCATCGACACTTTCAATATTACACATAATTATATTTGAAGAATCTACACAGTTCATTTCACAATTGCATTCATATAAAAAAAGAAGATACAAGAAAATTTGTTTTGAAGAGAAAAAGAATAGTTCTGTTACTTCTTCAGCTCAGTTCCTTAAAGAGATAATAAAAGGAGTACACTATAATTTAAATTTACAGAGTGATTATAAAGAATTTTTAATACAATTATTACATTCACTTGTGCTGTTAAAATATAACACATTTTTAGAAAAATGTTTAATCTATTTATTTGATTCTTCCCAAATGAAAAGCTCAATCTAGATCCTAAAGTGAAATTTCACATTTCCCCCAATAAGACAAACGTACAATGACCTTCAGTTCATTTTATCCAAAATAATTAAGGAGTTATAGATAATAAGATAAATGAGATTCAGTCTAAAGAGTTTCATGTATATGTTACTTGTGTGAGTGTGCGTGTGCATATGTATGTGTGCACATACGTGGTAGATGTGTGTGTGTGCATATGTATGTGTGCACATATGTGGTAGATATATATCACACATACCACATATGCCATGTATGGGATATCTATACATACATACGTGTATGTATGTGTGTATATATGTATACACATACATACATACACATCAAAGGTGGTGTAATCACACATTTAATAAATACAATGGACTACTTTCTGTGTTCCTTTGTGAGCACTCATTGGAAGAAAGCTTTTTCAGAGGAAAAAAAAACCTCTGCCAGTTTGTTTATTAATTATCACTGGATTGCTTTTACAAACAGTTGTTTTCATCTACCATTATTTCAGAAAGATTAAATTGTTTTAAGGATATTTTTGTCTTCAGACTTGAAATAGCTGTAGCAAAGAAAATCAGCCCCTTTGGTCCCACATAAATAACTTCCCTTAGTTTGTGCCACACCTGAGTCTGGGATCATGTAGCATCTTGTTTTGGGCATTTCCAGCAGTTTTGCCATTATTTAAATGAATGAGGCACTGCTTGTTCATTTCTACCTTCATTCTTACTCCCTTTCTCTTCTCTCTCTCCTTTTATTTTAAACAAATATTTATTGAGCACTGACCCAGGAATGGCTCTGGTGATGACTGTAACATTAAATAGAAGATCTCTGACTTCAAAGCATTTTTATGTAGTGAGGGTATGGACAGATAGAGAAGCAGGATGATAAAACATGACAAATACTGTGGTACAGGAAGTTCAGGGTGCTGGGTGCACACATAGCGCGCTCCTAACCTAGATTTGGCTTCCTGGAAGAAGTGATATCCAAGTTGACATTTGAGTGATCAATAATAAGTAAGAATAAGTAGGAGTCATCCAAAAAGAAACAGTCGACAGGTCAGGGAGGGAATTCCAGGCAGAGAGATCCACAGGAACACTAGTAGAGGACAGGAAAAGAGAGAGAACTTGAACTAGTTGAATGACATTTTTAATCTCCTCATTTCATTTTGCAGTGTCAAAGATAGCTTGTATGATGCTTCTGTTTCCTGGAAACAAGTTGTTCCCCATCTCTTGAAGTTTGTTTCAGGATCTTTAAAGCATATTTTTTTCTGTCTAAAAGGTATCCCTTCACAAACTTTCAGTCTGTAGTAAGCCAATTCTATATGTTTGGGGTGACTGATCATGGTTTGCCATTTTATAATTTTTAACACTGTTCAAAAATCCAGGCCAAAGCATTGATTACTAAGTTAGTTCTCATCCGAATATTGATAACACCATCACTCTGTATCTTTGCTTTAAGTAGTGATGGGATGACATCTTCAAGTTTCAGCATCTCTTTTAGGTTTGGTGTCTTTAGCACGTTGTTTTCCTCCTAAGTAGATTCATATGAGCGCTAACCCACATGGGATATCATAAAGCAGTTGAATTTAAGAGAAAACTGTTTTCCCCCAAAAAATACATGTTCAGATGGTATGTACTGTCCTTCAGCTATGTGGTTATTATGTAGACAATCTATTGAATTTTAGATAGCAGAAAATATGTATATAACACACAGAGACCTATTTTTACAGTGATAACTGGGGTGTTGTCTTTGACATATTCCACTGCACATGTTAACAATGTTTTCTAAAAGTGATTTTCCCACATCAATTAGGTATTTTTACCATTCTTTAAAATTCTAACATCTATTACTAACAATTATTTAGCACTTTCATTATGTCAGGTATTGCATCAGCTAATATTGTCAAAACCTTATGAAGTTATAATTATTATTTTATATTTGAGGAAACTCAGATCCAGGAGGTTAAGTACTTTGTCTGAAATCACAAACCTAGGCTGTAAATGCAAGTGGTTTGTCTCCAGAATCTGTACTTTTAACCATGGACTCCCTGTATTACTTCTCAGAGAGGAAATAGGCAAAGTAAGTGATTCTGATGACAATCAAAATTGCAACATGATACACATGAAAAAATTTTAGATGATGATGACTGAGACTTGCTTATATGAAATTAAGCTTGATGAACAATTAAAACACTAATTTGTCTTTCCTGTGTATATCAATATCATTTAATTGGAAACTTTCTTGTATTTTTGTATTTTTTGTTACACTCAGCATTTATTCCTCTTTCAAGATGTTAAGTCTTTTATTTTTCTCTATTAATACAGCTGTGGGCATAGGTGACTCCACCTTTAAAGTTCTCAGGAAGCTTGAGTGGCATCTAAATATAACCATCTGGTAAATGATTTTCTGGAATCCATTTATAGAATCAATTTAGAGCTGTGCACACTATAATTTTGAAGTGTTTTCATTCCAGGAAAATGATAATTTTATTTTGGATAGTTATGCATGAAATACTCCATGATTGTATGGTTCCATTAGTAAATGTGCTGCTTCCATCTTGCCAACATTAATCACAAATAAGGATGCCTATCATCTTGGCTTTCTTATTACTCAATATTTATTATGATTATTGCTATTGATTTTATTAATGCAGAAGCATTCTGCTTTTATATAATTTTTGAAATGCATTCTGAAAAATTGTTTAAAATATAAATAAGTAAAATTTACAAGCACTTTTAAGTATTCCATTTTTTAGAGCAATAGACATTTACTGAGAGGACTTTATTTGTGGATAATGCATTTGATTCATTGTATATAATTATAGCAAGGAAAATTAGTTCAAGCAAAACTAGAAGCTTGACTTTATTATTCTCACATATCATTTTTCATGGCTTTCAGAATGCCCCATCTGAAGCCAATCATTCATCTCATGCTAATTTTGGGATTCCAGCACTGTATCTATAAGGTTTAATCTCCTCTCTTGCTTGAGCAAGTTTCTTCTTTCTGCTCCAATTAAAGCTTAGTTCTTCTCTGTACTAATCTCCTCTCTTGTTTGAGCAAGTTTCTTCTCTCTGTTCCAATTAAAGCTTAGTTTTTCTCTGTCCTTTTATCAATTACTTTTCATATTAGAAAATTTTCAAATAATACAAATTGCTAATGGTTTAATGGATTATGTGTCCTTATACATTGTATGAAAACTCTTCATTTTAATACAGAGTTGTTGGAAAGGGCAATACTTTAATCTTAAAAGACAAATATTTAAATGTGCTATATTGGCTCACATAAGAAGTATAGGCATATAAGTTTTGACTCTAGGTGTTTTTACAGAGTTCTTTTTATATAGATATTTATTTATGGTTATATGATTATCCCTGAAGGAAGATATCATATAATCAAGAGCTTTGAGAAACATGTCAAACAGGGTTGGAACAAGGTTGAGATTAGTGAGAAACTTGGCTGTGGCACTATATATATACACACACATATATGCATATATATACACACATATGCATATATACACACATATGCATATATACACACATATACGTATGTATGTATATACACATGCATATATACATATACATGTGTATATACATATATGTATATCTGTATATGTATGCATATTTTGCCTAACATGAGTGCATTTTATTTTATTTTTTATTTTTTTAATTTTAAATTTTTGTGGGTTCATAGTAGGCATATATGTTTATGGGTTACATGAGACATTTTGATACAGGCATACAATGCATAATAATCACATCAGGGTAAATGGGATATTCATCATCTCAAGCATTTATCTTTTGTTTTACAAACAATCTGATATGGTTTGGCTGTGTCTGCACTCAAATCTCATTTTGAATTGTAGTTCCCATAATCCCCAATTGTCATGGGAAGGATGAGGTGGAGATAATTGAATCATGGGGGTGGTTTACCCAATCCTGTTCTTGTGATAGTGAGTTAGTTCTCAAAAGATAGTGAGTTAGTTCTCAAAAGATCTGATAGTTTTATAAGGGGCTTCCTCCTTCACTGGGCACTCATTCTCCTTTCTGCCACCTTATGAAGAAGGATCTGTTTGCTTCCCTTTCTGCCATGATTGTAAGTTTCCTGAGGCCTCACCAGACAGGCTGAACTGGGACAATTAAACCTCTTTCCTTTATAAATTACCCAGTCTCAGGTATGTCTTTATTTGCAGCATAAGAATAGATGAATACACAATCCAATTATATTCTTTCAGTTATTTTAAAAGGTAGAATAAATTCTTTTTGACTGTTGTCACTCTGTTGTGCTATCAAATACTAGATCTTATTAATTATGTCTAACTGTATCTTTGTACCCATTAAAGTATCCCCACTTCTCAACCCCACTATCCTTTTCAGCCTCTGGTAACCATCATTCTATTCTCTCTCCCTGTGAGTTCACTTGTTTTAATTTTTAGTTCCCACAAATAAGTGAGAACATGTGATGTTTGTCTTTCTGTGCCTGGCTTATTTCACTTAACCTAGTGACCTCCAGTTCAATACACATAGTTCAAATGACATAATCTCATTCTTTTTTTGTAGCTGAATAGTACCCCATTGTGCCTAGGTAGCACATTTCCTTTGTCCATTCCTCTATTAGCAGACACGCAGGTTGCTTCCAAATCTTGGCTATTGTGAACAGTGCTGCAATAAACACGAGAATGCAGATATCTCTTTGATACACTGATTTCCTTTCTTTTGGGAAAAGAAGGAAATAAAAATAGAGCTACCATGTGATACAGCAATCCCATAGTAGGTCTATTTTTAGTTTTTATTAGGAACCTCCAAACTGTTTTCCATAGTGATTGTACTACTTTACATTCTTACCAGCAGTGTATGAGGGTTCGCTTTTTCCTACATCCGCATCTGCATTTGTCATTGCCTGTGTTTTGGATAAAAAGCCCTTTTAACTGGGGTGAGATGTTACCTCGTTGTAGAGATTTTTATTTATTTTTTTATTTATTTTGAGACAGACTCTCCCTGTCTTGCCCAGGCTGGAGTGCAGCCCTGTGGTCCCGGCTCACTGCAGTCTTAATCTTCCCTGGCTCAAGTGATTCTCTTGCTTCAGGTTCCCAAGTAGCTAGGACTACAGGTATGTACAGGCTAATTTTTGTATTTTTTGTAGAGACAGGGTTTCATCATGTTGCCCAGGCTGTCTTGAACTCCTGAATTCAGGAGACCTACCCATCTCAGCTTCCCAAAGTGCTGGGATTACAGACGAGAGCTACAGCACCCAGCCTTCAACATAGTTTTGATCAGCATTTCTCTGATGATCAATGATGTTGAGTACCTTTTCTTTTCTTTTTTTTTTTTTTGTTTGAGACGGAGTCTTGCTCTGTCACCCAGGGTGGAGTGCAGTGACGCGATCTCCACCCACTGCAAGTTCTGCCTCCCAGGTTCACACCATTCGCCTGTCTCAGCCTCCCGAGTAAACGCCTGGCTAATTTTTTGTATTTTTAGTAGAGATGGGGTTTCACTGTGTTAGCTAGGATGGTCTCGATTTCCTGACCTTGTGATCGGCCGCCTTGGCCTCCCAAAGTGCTGGGATTCCAGGCGTGAGCCACCGCATCCAGCCTGTTGAGTACCTTTTCATAAACTTGTTTTGCACTTGTATGTCTTATTTTGGGAAATGTCTATACAGATATTTTGCCCGTTTTTAAATCAGATTACTAGATTTTTTTCCTACAGAGTTGTTTGAGCTTTTAATATTTTCTGGTTATTAATCCCTTGTAAGTCAGATAGTTTGCAAATATTTTCTCTCATTCCATGGACTGTTGTTTTACTCTGTTGATTTTTTTTCCCTTGGCTGTGCAGAAACTTTAAAACTTGATGTGATCCCATTTGTCCATTTCTGCTTTAGTTGCATGTGCTTGTTGGGTATTCCTCAGGAAATCTTTGCCAGTTCAATGTCCTGGAGTTTCTCCAAAGTTTTCCTTTAGCAGTTTCACAGTTTGAGGTCTTATATTTAAGACTTTAATCTATTATGTTTGATTTTTGTATATGGTGAGAGATGGGAATCTGGTTTCATTCTTCAGCATATGCATATTTAGGTTTTGCAGCACCATTTATTGAAGAGACTATCCTTTCCCTCAGTGTATGCTCTTGGCACCTTTGTCAAAAATGAGTTCACCGTAGGAGTATGGATTTGTTTCTGAGTTCTCTATTCTGTTCCATTGGTCTATGTGTCTGTTTTTATGACAGTAGTATGCTGTTTTGGTTACTATAGCTCTGTAGTATAATTTGTAGTCAGGTGATGTGTTTCATTAGTTTTTTTCTTTAGTTCAGGATAGCTTTGGCTATTTTGGATCTTTTGTGGCTCCATATACATTTTAGGATTATGTGTTATATTTCTATGAAGAATGCCATTGGTATTTTGATAGGTTACATTGAATCTGTAGATTGCTTTGGGTGGTATGGACATTTTAACAATATTGATGCATTCAACCCATAAAAATGAAACATCTTTCCAATTTTTTGTGTCTTCTTCAATTTCTTTCATCAATGTTTTATAATTTTCATTGTACAGATCTTTCACTTCTTTTATTAATTCCTAGGTATTTTATGTTATTTGTAGCTAGCGTAAATGAAATTACTTTTTAAATTGCTTTTTCAGATTGTTCACTGTTGGCACACAGGAATGCTACTGACTTGTGTACATTTACTTTGTAACCTGCAACTTTACTGAATTTGTTTGTCATTCTAATCATTTTTTTTCTGGAGTCATTAGGTTTTTCCAAATATAAGATCATGTCATCTATAAACTGATAATTTGACTTCTTCCTTTTCACCTTTGGATGCCCTTCATTTCTTTCTCTTGTCTGATTGTTTTTAGCTAGGATTCCCAAATTTTAAGGGTATAGCAAAATACACAGTGATCAATATAAAATATATTTTAATGTAATTTTAAAGAAAATCAGTATTAATGCAAGGACTTCCATGATAAACCACATATCAAACATTTAAATAAATATAAGAGCATTATTACTGAATTTTTATTTTGCTTCAGTCTCCACATGGCACTGATGTCAAGTACTCACTAGAGAGACTTACTATCCCTAACATGTAAATACTTAAGTACTAATTATTAATTAGAAACCAAAACCAGAATACTCAAAATGAGTTAATTTTTTTACCATGAACTGTTGTGCAATTAAAAATAGGATGAATAAGTCTAGAGATGTAATCTGCAGCATAAATGACCTATATTTAATATTAAATTGTATGGTAGAAGTTTGCTATGAGAGTAGATGCTTGATGCTTTCGCCAAAATAATAAATGGTAAGTATGTGAGGACACAGATATGTTAGTTTGACTGTAGTAATGATTTTATTGTGTACATGTGTGTATATCAAAGTACCATGGTATATACCACATACACTGTTTTGTTACAAATAAATAAATTAATTAAAAACAATCACATAAAATGAAAACACAGCAGTGCTTTTCTGGTCGAAATGGCAGATGAAGTAGAATCGTTCACCTCCTAGGGCTATGTTACTGCATTGGTGGAGCAGACCAATATGACAGGGCATCGTCAGAGGGTTATCAGAAGACAGTACTTATCTGGAAGGAGAAGACTGATAGAAATGTGCAATGAATATTAAAATAAGGTGGGAGAAGCAGATGTGAGGGTGCTCTAGGGGATCCTGGCAACCAGAAATTGGATTCAGGAAAATCCGCCGCCTGAGGAAAAGAGCAAAATCTAGATCAAGGAACCTCTATCCCCATATAGATGGCGGAGTAAAAGGTATTCCAAGGTCTAAAAGCCCAGGGAACTTTAAAAAACTCTGGCATTTTGAGGGGCTTAAAGCTTGATGGACTCATTTGCTCATCAGTGAGAAGCTGGACTTCAATTCTCTTTACGAAGACAAATCTTCCAATAGTTAAGGGTCCGGAGTGCCTGGAATTTAATGGGGCTTATGAAAGGAATAATACGTTTCCAATTCTAAAAAACATTCTCAATGATAAATGTGCAGTATAATCAATTCCTGTTATTTTTATACATATCCATGCAGAAATTAATTATTATAAAATGAGAAATAACCCTAATAGCATACCCATAGAGGAAGTACACTACTACCTTTCTAAAACAGCTTGAACAAACTTTCCTTGTAAAGGGTCAAATGGTAAATATTTTTGTCTTTGTGGACCATAAGGTCTCTCTTGCAGTTATTCATCTCTGTCTATACTATATCATAGGCAATACAAAAATGAATAGAGGTGCTTTTATACAAATGTCTTTATTACAAAAACAGAGAATGGGCTAGATTTAGTTCTTGGACTATAATTTGATCCTGCTGTTGTATAATAAATGAGTTAAATTTTTAAGTATAAGAACAATAATAAGATAATCACTAGACACAGGAGGCATAGAAGACATCGTGAAGAACCCTCTCAGATACTTCTCCTCCAATGAAGGGTTTGTGGCCCCAGCAGCAGGGAGGGTCATTTGAAGATAAATTTCAGCTGTCAACCTCTTCTGCCACTGTCGTAGCTGCAGAGAGTGTCCTGCTAAGTTTGTCATCAAATGGTTTGTCTGCATCCAATGAAATCATAGTTTTTTCCTCCATTATTCTCTTAACATGTTGAATTACACTGATTTTAAAAGTTAATTGGCCTCGAATAACTAAAGTATATCCTGTTTTGTTGTTGTGTATTATTTTTGATATATTCTGCTGAACTAGTTGCTGATTTTGTAAATTTAAGGCTTTCATATCTATGTCCAGGAGAAGAATATATTAATTCTGTTTCACCTAATTTCCTGTTAGGATGTTGTACTGTTTAGAATTTGATCTTGGATGTCTGTTCTGCTCAATGTCTATTCTGCTTTGATGTTTATTCTGTTATGAATATTTTTAAAAGTATTTGATCGATTCTTATCTCTGTACGTGTGGTGATTTTTGTTTGAATCTCATTGTTTGTGGAAACTTTTAGAAAAAAAATTGAAGCTTTGGATGATATAATCTACTTCCATAAATTTCAAGGAAGCAGTTAGAGTACTGCCAGATTGCTGTAATCTAACTATGAACTTAACTTTTTTAACATGGGGTTTGGTTCTTCTGAGAACAGATCTAATTCTGTTTTATTTTTACTCCTAATGTAGAGCCCTCCTTATGGTTGGGCTTTAATTTTTAATTTCTGCTCTATTGTTCTCATAAAATTGCTGAAAATTCAGTACTGCTTTAGCTTAATTTCATACCCTCTCAGTTACAACTTTAGAAATATGAATTCCTTGCAGAGAAAAACTAGTGCCAAATATCGTGCTCTCTTCTATGGACTTAATTTCTCTTTGAGATTTTGGCCCCTCAAGTCTTCACAATATTGGTAGCTGAACAATAAAATAGTTTTTTTTTCTGTTTTTTTGTTTTGTTTTGTTTTTGTTTTTGTTTTCATTTTTGTTCTGAGACATGGTCCTGCTCTGTCACCCAGGCTGGAGTGCAATGGTGCCATCTCAGTTCACTGCAAACTCCGTCTCCTAGGCTCAAGTGATCCTCCTGCATCAGCCTCACAAGTAACTGGGATTACAGGTGCACACCACTTTGCCTGGCTAATTTTTGTGGTTTTGTAGAAACAGGGTCTTGTCATGTTTCCCAGGATGGTCTCGAACTCCTGGGCTCAAGCAAACCACTGGCCTTGGCCTTCTAAAGTGCTGGTATTACTTTCTGTGATCAGTGCAAGGTAGGGATCCAGATTTATTTTCTTCTACAATAAAAACTGGTAATCTCAGTACCACACCATGCTAGTCTACCATTTCTATACTGTTCTTCAATTCTATCTG
Organism: Papio anubis; assembly: GCF_008728515.1. NCBI lineage: Eukaryota > Metazoa > Chordata > Mammalia > Primates > Cercopithecidae > Papio > Papio anubis. The sequence goes on along the minus strand of NC_044981.1, from coordinate 90,700,391 downwards.
TATTCTGTATGAAACTAACATGTAAATAATTCTGGGTTCACAAATTACTCTTTATTCTCTTAGTCTATTTTTCTATCTTTGGGCCAATACAACATTCTCTTAATTTTATAGTTAAGATAAAATATTTGGAGCATGCCTGTATCATTATGAGAAACATTAAATAGAAAGGAATATTTGATGATTTGGAAGAACAGGAGAGTATTCCAAGATTAATGCCTTTAAATAGGAGACAAGACATGGAATCCAGTGCCAATTTTAACAGAATGAAAGACTGAGTATGTGGGTACAGATACAGATTGCCTGATTTTCTGATGCGTATATGGAAGGTTCTATTTTCTCAGTCAAAAGGAAGATAGTCGGATGTGAGGATGGGCAATGAGGTATGAATATTTGAGAAAACAGAAGGAGGTAGAAAATTGTGCTGTGGAAAATGGGGTTGTATGGGATTATGACGATGTAATAGGCATCTCGATCTCTCAATGCTCAATTAAAATGAGTGCCATGACTTTGGAGAGAGATTAGTCAGCATAGCTTTTCTCCAGCCACTGTAAGATGCTCAGCTGTAGCATAGAGCAGATAGAGAACTAATCAGGGCTGATACAAAGGAAAGTCATCTGATAGGAATAAGGATGAGAAGTGTTCTAAGAAAGGGGTTTCTTGGGATAAAAAGAGATGTTACAAAATAGCCTAATTTAACAGGTAGATAAATATGAGAATATGATAAACACAAGCTAATCCTTTGCCCACAGACACACAGCACATACACAAGGTAATTAGAAATTCCAAGGAAAACCAAATCCAACACAAAACCAAAAAGCAAAAGACCTAGCTAAGAAAACCATGTTATAAATATATGGAGCAAATTAAGGTGTTTGATGGTTTTGAACAGCTGATGGAATTATACAAATGAGGGTGTTAGTAATCTTGATACTAGGCATATGGCCCTTAAAATATCCCAATATTGTGATATGGGAATATCAACACATCATCTGGCCTTTTAGTAAACTATAGCTACATGCTTTTACCTATATACTGTTATTAATCATTGTTCAATTTTAAGAATCATGAGGGAAAACAGAAGACTTCATTGTGATTTTCTATTTGAATATGTATATATATATATAATATCTTAATATGAAATGACTGAATGAAGTTTCAAGGTGGAAGGGAAGAAGAAAGGGCTAAGTGTTCAGAGAGAAGAGTCTTTCTCAGTAAATATAAATGCATTATTTAGTGTTTAAAAGGTAACAAATAGTGTAAATAGATGTTATCTAGTGGGTGTGCTAGAGCTGGCCTGTACTGGATCAGTAGAAATGATTGCTAAATTTTTAGAGATTTTTCTAGCCAATCATCTGGTACATTGAAATTAGCTATGATGGGCGTATTCACACTGTAGAAATTGGCAAATGCTACAAATGAGGGCCTTTTTCTTCATCAGTGAGCTTATTGTTAAACATTTACTAGCACTTTAGTGATTATAGTCATGGAACAAATTTTAATGTGGAAGCAAGTGAATTAGATTTTTTAAGTGAGGTAAATCTCCCACTTTCAATTCTTTTAAAGGATAATTAGATATTGCTTAAAATCTGTAAATCAAGAAATAGAACCTTAAGCCATTTGTCAACAGCAAAAAAAAAAAAAAAAATTTAAAAGAAGTTGATTCAAGAAATTATAATTGAGGTTAGGAAGATTGGGGTGGAAGATCATTTTTTCATAAACAAATTTTTCTATTCTATATGACAGTGTGTATACTTTGATATTAGCAGGCCAAAACACATACAGCAAGGAAATTATAACCTTTCTAAAGGTATGCTTCTTTAGGGGGGCAACTAGATTTTAATGCTACAGCTGAAATTTAGTTTCAAAGAGTATAAGATGTTTACTTCACAAATTACCTGACCTCTTTCTCTTATTTTTGTTTTTAGCATTATAAAACTGTGGAAACTGTTTCTTACCAGCACTTTCCAGGAAAAAAAATAATTTGCATAGGTTTCTCATTTTCTGGTTGGTTTCTCACATAAGTTTCAGTGTGAATTTGAGAACACAGCAGAGTTTTAAAGATAAATTCTTGGTGGGGAAACAAAAAATTTGGTTTAGCTATGAGTCATCTTGTATCCAAATTATATGAAAAGTGGAAAATATATTTTGGGGGGATATCTTTCACACATACAAAACACTTGTACTGTGCAATCAATTTTGCTTATGAATGTGACTTAGAAGAAATGTCAGCACCTGAAAAAGAAATAATCGTGGTGAATAATTTTTTGGTGTGAGGGGACAGGGTCTGACTCTTCCCCAGGCTAGAGCTCAGTGACACAGTCACAGTGCACTGCAGCCTTGGCCACCATACCTGGCTAATTTTTCGTAGAGATGGGGTTTTACCATGTTTGCTAGGTTGGTTTCAAACTCCTGGACTCAAGAAATCTTCTTGCCTCAGCCTCCCAAAGCACTGGGATTATAGGTGTGAGCCACCACACCCAGCCCAGGAATATTTTTACGTTGACTTAAAACTTCACCTTTTGGGGAAAGAAAGCGTTTATATTTAAATATACATTGTTAAAATTTTGAAACTTACCTATTTCCCTAAAAGGAAATAAAAGTATCTTAACTTATTTTTCAAATTTGTGTCACAAGAAAATAATTTAGTAAACAGAAATCTGTCATATTCGATGGAAAAATTAGGTCTTATATTTAGTTGTCAAAGTAAATAAGTGGAAACTCTAAATCTAGGTTAAATTTTACCTTTCCTTGGTGTACAATAATATAGCTAATATTTATAGAACAGGACTCTGGTGGAGGCATTATCTATCAATTTTTAGAGTTTAAAATACAATTGTATAACTGAATAAGAGAATATTTAAGAGAGAAGGCTTCTTAGTCATAATTTAATTGTTTTCCTCAAATTTAGATGTAATACAATTGACATAAACATACACCTGCAATGTGTGCTAAGTTTCGTGTTGTGGTACTATTGAAGCAGAGGAATAGCTAACACAGGCTGAAGTGGTTTAGTAAAAAACAAACAAAGAAACAAACAAACAAATAAAAAACAACTTTAAAATATGCTGGCTCTTGCAGTCATCCAAGTAAAGATGAAAGAAATACATTCTGAATAGAAGAAATAGTACATTGATATTTATTGAGGTAAAAGGGTCTGTACCACATATGTAGCTAATAACAGAATCCGAAAGTCAACTGGCTTTAATCATGAGTCCATATTTTATGTCACCTAACAGAAAGTTAAAAGAAAATATATAGTGGCCTACCAGTTGTAGATTGGTTCTGGCTCCGTTTCTTGACTCTTTACATAGCTCTGGTTTCTTTCTTGAATAAACAAAATGGCTACCAATAGCAGCTGGACAATGTGTTTGTATGTTGAAATCTAATAAAAAAGAAAGGATACCTCTCACACAGTATTGGAGTGTAAGTCTGTATTAGGTCATTCTTTCAATGAATACAAAGAAATATCTGAAACGATAATTTATAAAGAAAAGAGGTTTAATTGGCTCATTTGAAGGTACAGATATAGCAGTATCTGTTTCTGGGAAGGCCTCAGGAGGCTTCCATTCATGACAGAAGGCAAAGGAGGAGAAGGCACATCACTTGGCAAGAATGAGAGCAAGAGAGAGAGGTGGGGGGAGATGCCACACACTTTTAAGTGACCAGATTTTGTGAGAACTCACTATCACAAAGACAGCACCAAGCCATGAGGGATCCACTTTCATGATCCAAACACCTCCCGCTAGGTCCCAACTCCAGCACTGGGGTTTACATTTCAACATGAGATTTGGGCAGGGACAGATATCTAAACTCTATCAAAATTCTTGAGACTGATTGGGTCAATTTAGGCCATGTGTTTAAATTGCCAGACGAATTGCCAGACCAATTGCCAGACTCAATTGCCAGACGAATGTTTGAGTGAATTGGTTCTAGCTTGAGATCCATTGCCTTTGGCAAGGAGGTTTGGGATTATCATCACTGACTAAGACAAATAAGTGTCCCCTTGAGTCTAGCACTGGGGTTGGCTCCCATGAATCCGAAATTTAATGGAAAAGGGTCATAACTTGTCATTGTTGATATGGTCAGTAGTTTCTATGCATCGGTACTGTACTTTCTATTCCCCTTATTCTGTTTTATTTTGTTTTTACATTACTATTTATGAAAAGTTATTTATTATTTTTCTATTTATTTTCTGTCTTTCCACAATGAAATGTAAACTCCACAAAAACGGATATTTTTGAAATCTTTTCTGACTTATAAATCCCTAGTTGATAGTCAATAAAATGTACTTTTTAAAAATAATTTCAAGTTTTATCTTATTTCAGAGGGTACATGTTTAGGTTTGTTATATGGGTGTATTGCATGATGTTGAGATTTGGGTAAAATTGAACATGTCACCCAGGAAGTGAGCATAGTACCCAAAAGTTTGTTTTTCAATCCTTGCCCTCTCCCATCTTCCCCCTTCTAGTAGTCCTCAGTGTCTATTGTTGCCATCTTTATGTCCGTTAATAACCAATGTTTAGCTCCCACTTACAAGTGAGAATAAAGGGTATTTGGTTTTTTCTTCCTGCATTAATTCACTTAAAATAATGGCTGCCAGCTACATCCATGTTGCTGCAAAGAACATGATTTTGTTCTTTTTTATGGCTGTGTAGTATTCCATGGTGTGTATGTACAACATTTTATTTATCCAGTCCACCGTTGATGGGCCCCTAGGTAAATTCCACGTCTTTGCTATTGTGAATAGTGCTGTAATGAACGTACGAGTGCATGTTTTTTTGGTATAATACTAACCATCTGACGGCTGTGAGTTGATATCTCATTGTGCTTTTGATTTGCATTTCTCTGATGATTAGTGATATAGAGTATTTTTCATATGTGTGTTGGCCATTTGTATGTCTTCTTTTGGGAAGACTCTATTCATATATTTTGCCCACTTCTGAATGGAGTTATTTGGTGTTTGCTTGTTCATTTGCTTAAGTTCTTTATGGATTTTGGATATTAGATCTTTGTTGGATGCATAATTTGTGAATATATTCTCCTATTCTGTAGGTTGTCTGTTTTACTCTGTTGGTAGTTTCTTAATGTGCAGAAGGTCTTTAGTTAAGTTCCACTCATTAATTGTTTTGTTGCAATTGCTTTTGAGGACTTGGTCATAAATTCTTTTCCAAGTCCAATGTCTCAAATAGTGTTTTCTAGATTTTCTTTTAGGATTCTTATAGTTTGAGGTCTCACATTGACATCTTTAATCCATCCTGAGTTAATTTTTGTATATGGTAAAAGATAAGAGTCCAGTTTCATTCTTCTGTGTTTGACTAGTCAGGTATGCCAGCGACATCTATTGAATAGAGCATCCTTTCCCCACTTCAAAAAGAGTGCAAAGCTGGAGGCATCATATTACCCAACTTCCAAATATTTTATAACCAAAACAGCATGGGACTGGTACAATAGCAGACACATAGACCAACAGAACAGAACAAGGAACCCAGAAATGAATGTGCACACCAATAGCCATCTGATCTTTGACAAAGTTGACAATAAATATTACTTGAATAAAGAAAATAATAATTGCAAATAGGAGGGGAAAGTCTAAGGTTGCTTTCACAACATATACGTCTGTGTGAATTTTGTGACTGCCAAAGATTTAGGAATTTAAGGTAAGAGTAAGTTTGAGACAAATATGACATAGTCACGGTGGGACATGTTAATGAGGTGGGGCATGTTAAGAGTTACCAACTGTCTTGGTTTCCTGGACCTGAAGAGTTTCCCAGAATGCAGGAATTTCAGTGACTAAACTGGGTCAGTCCCTGGACAACTGGGATAGAAGGTCCCCCTAATATAGAGATGCCTAGGAGAAATATGCCAGGGAGTCTATGGTTACTGGGTTGTAGAATTTAGAAGAAAGACTTGCACTATAGAAATATATTTTTTGATTCATCAACATATAGGTATTACGTGATTTTATGAGGGTAGATGAGTTTTCTAAAGACTGTGTCGATGTCAAAAATTATCTTTCTGTCCAATGTCCAGAGTGTAGGCTTAAGGCTTGCTGTGTATTTTGCTTTTCAAGGGAGATATGAGTTCCAGAAGAATGTTCTGAAGGTTCCATAGGTCTAGTTCTGTCCTTGGTTTACTTGTAAGAGTTAATCAAAGGTGTACGAAATTTCTACCTTTTCAAGATTAGTTAATTAAGATTCCAGGCATGTGCTTCAGTATAAAAGGGAGTAAAATATCATGGAGAAAGCATTGTGGAACCTAAAAGAGTTAGCTAATAAGCAGTTTTTTTTTTTTTTTGAAAGATGAGCAAACTTTTCAGGGCAGAGAAATTCTAAGTTACTCTTATTTTAAAACTGAAAGCAAATCATATGAAAAGTATTGTTTTCTCTGCTTTGTTGGTAGCAGAGCTGATTATACTGATTCTTAGGTCTGTAAGTTACATTGTAGGCTTGCAAATGATAAAAAATATTAAATAATAATAGAGAATGAGATATTGAAGTTTATGAAATGTTAGCAATGACACTGAAAGGCTAATGGATATATGGATCTTAAGTACATCTCATGAAATGTAGTCTAAACCGTTGGGAAGCATTAGTGGAAACTGTTACATTCTGAAAATTTGTCCTTGTCTACCTTTAAGCATTTCTGAAAATTACCTGATAAATCTTGTATTCATTTTCTGTAATCCTGTTGGGCATTGTACTCTCTTAAAATATGTTAGATTTGGCATTTTTCAGGTATACATATTTTCTTCCAGTTCCGGCACTAGAGGTTTTTAACCACAGATAGAATTTATGAGAGTTGGGAGAGTAATTTAAAAAACTCAATGGAATTTCTTTCTGACCCATGGAAGGAGTAGAAACACTTATTCTAACCTGTGCCATCCAGCTTGACAGCTGCTAGCTACAGGTGGCTATTGCACAGGAAGTGTAGCTAATTCTAATTGAAATAGGCTCTAAGTGTGAAATACACTCTGGATTTTGAAGACTTCGTATGAAACAATATAAAATACTTTTATAAGTTTTATTCAATAATGATTTAAATCAGCATAATACATTTGTTATTTAATGAATTAGATAAATGTTTAACATGTTTATTAAATAAGATTAAATATCAGAATAATAGTTTTGATTGGTTGTGTTCAATAAAACAGAATATTAAAATGAATTTCACCTGTTTATTTTTGCTTTTGTAATGTGGCTACTAGAAAATTAAAGATATACATATATATAGCTTGGATTTGTGGCCTACATTTAATTTCTATTGGGTGATGTCATTTCACACTTTACTTCTTAACCTCTTCCCATTCAAATACAATTGGAAAATGAGAGAACACATTGTATGAGCGTGTGTGTATGTGTGTGTGTGTGTGTGTGTGTGTTGATGGGGTGGCTGGAGTTGTTAACAAGTTTGTAATCATGTTGTTTCTCTCGTCTATCTATAGTTCTTGTCTGACCCTAAATGTAAAATTCTAAATATCAGTGAGATAGCCTAACAATGCCTTTATACATATAAAACAAATATTAAATGAGGGACTTTATTTACTGGGGCTACCATTTCATCCTTAAACAGAGAAAATGTTTTGTAGATGTATAGGTTAAACCTAGGAATATTTCCCCCTAATTGTTTTCAAGCACTCTCTTGAGAAGAAGACATACTTTAAAGCATGCATTACAAGTATTAGAGGTATTATTTTATGACAGCTTTCAACTGTTGATACCTTTTTCACTTATAAGCTTGTGAACCCTGAGATAATGCTGAAATTCTTAAAAAATATATTATTACAGTATTCAAGTTTAGCAATGTGGTATTTGCTGAATTTTATATGTAATTCTGAATTAGAAAACATAAATGAAAACTGTCCTCAGTTGTATAATGATAACACGTATTAGCATTTTTCTTTTCATGAAAGGAATCATTTGAAAATGCTTATTTTTCTAAATTAGATTATCACAACAAACCTATGAGTTGGTCACTATAAATACTCCTTTTTACAGATCAGGCAATGGATTCACTGAGAAATTAACTTACTTGAACAAAGTCACCCCAATAACCAAAGAGCAGATATGAGATTCAGCCCTGGCAGTCTGGTTCCAGAGTCACAACCAGTCATCATGAGATACCGTTTCTCTTGATACTATTTTAATCACATTTCATATTTCAGCTGTTTTGGTATATATATGTGTATATATGTATATATATGCACACAGACATATATGTGTATATATAGGTTAACATTGATTAAGCACTAACAGTGTATCAGATACAGTAAAAAGAACTTTATATTGATTATCTTGTTAAATCTTACAACAATCCCTATGGGACTTGTGGTTCCTAGTTTAAGGATAGGAAATTGAAGTCTGCAGAGGTTGTGAGCACAGCTGGGGCTCAAGCCCTGATCGTTTATGAGGCCAAAGTCCTGTTCTTTATTGTGAGAGAACTGAGAGAGTTTGCAAGATAAAATCTTAGATCCTTGAAGGCAACCAAAATAGAGTGATTGTGCAAAGTTAAAATACAGGACCTGATGCAAAATTTAATGGGAAATAAAGAAAGGACAAACCACTGGGTATAGAAGCAGATAATTAGCTGGAGAAAATGAATGCAAAGGTTTAACAGGAGATAAGCTACATTTTAATATTTTTTATGTAATTATGTAATTGGGAGAAAAAGAGCACCAAGACAAATCAGATGGTAAAGATATAGGAATATAGATAAAATTCTCAGATATTATAGTATATAAGATACTTCTTATAGAGTATCTTTATAAATGACACGTTTTACATGTTCACATTTGGTTTAACTAGATCACCTTCAGTGTATTATTAAATACAAACTGCGTTTGATTCTTTGAAATTTATGCCCTGAGGCCTCAGACAGGTTTTTAGAACAAACAGGGATTATTTTGCTCTTGTTACAATTTGCTAACTTCCTGTGGGTTTCACTTAAAGGTTGGTTGATATAAATTACCCATAGGTATCTCTAGCCCAGAAAAATATTTGGTTCATTTGGCAATTCGTGAGATAGAGATGTCCAAAGTTATGTAGATCTGGCTGCAAAGATTTTTCATGGACTGTCCAATGTAGGAAAGTTATAAATCCACTGGATCAGATCTCTTTACACTACTGTTTTTGTGTGTGGGCTTTAGGACATTGTGAAGTGAAATAAATGTTCTGTGTTGTGTGGCGTGTAAAGTCAGATTCAGAGCAGTGGGAGGCAGGTGTCTGTTGCTATGTTTTATATTTACTGAAAGATTAATAATGGCAGAAAAATGAAACAAATGCAATTTTTGAGACCCTCTTTGTGGTTAGATACTGCATGTGTTATAATTTGATATCCTTACAGTGACTCTCTAAAGCAGGTATTATTGCCATTTTTGCATTTGGAAAAACTAAGGCTCAGGGAGCTGATACAACTTAGCAAATACCACATAATAAATAATTGATGAGTTGAGGCTTAAATGCCAGTATTTTCAGTTTCAAAACCCACCTGTTGCAGAGCAGAGAATCCCCAGGAAAGTAAAATCTAGCAGAAGACTTGGAGATTTCCACATCTTTAGTCTTTCAGAAAGCACTTATGGTGTCCTTTTTGTAAAGGTCCATACTTGACACATAATGGATTAAAACTTTAAAAACATTATTATCTTCATAATCAAAAACATATTATTTGGACCTTGTCTCAGAATGACTAACCAATAAAAATTACTAGATATGTCAAGGATAAATAGCATAGTGGCCGACAGGGCCATACAACAGAATGATTTTTATGACATTTTCTGATAATGCCATCCTGACATTACAATTTAGCAACTGTTAGAAGAAAACACATTTCTCACTCTTCTGATATATTTTTTTCCCAATAGAAAGAAGTCACATTAGCGTCACACACCTTCCACATTATTTGTCCAACTCACTCTGGCCCTGTGGCCTGGGGAAGAATGACAAAATAGGTGAATTTGGGAGGTATAATCTGTGCATACAGTCTTGGCACTGTCCTTTCCTCTTGGGAAATCAGTCTGCCTTCAGAAAGTCAACTTTCTCTCATGCTTCTCTAGGGACTGGCCTCCTGCATAGGGCCAAGCTGGCTGTGACTGGAGGCATAAGATTGTCCATTTCTGGGCTTAGGCACAAGGCCCATTTCAATTTCATATGAAGCTCTGTCCCCAAAATTAGATTTATCAGCAACAACATTGACATTTTAGCATTTATCCTTTAGTACTTTTTCTTCTTCTCTTGTGGTTCAGTAATTGAAAAAGTAAAACAGATAGTATTTATTTTATCTCTCAAAGCCTGAAACATTTGGTATATTTTCTGAGAAAACCAAAGAATAAAAGAGGCAGTGGATTTGCAAACTCAGCATGTGGAGAGGTTTTGTTGTGTGTGACTTTAAGCTTCCTTAAGTGGGCAGCAAACTGTGCATTTGGCAGCCTTTTAAGACTGACCATAGACCTGTTTTTATCTTTTTAAAATTAAAAATAAATATTTGTACATATTTATGGGGTACCTGTGATATTTTGATACATACATACAACGTGTAATGATCAAACAGGGTATTTAGTCTGTCTATCACCTGGACTTTTATAATTGTGACATTTAAGATGTCCATCGGATATTAAATCTTGGAGGATGGAAAGAAGCAGTGCCCCATGGATGATGTAACATGGGCTCCCTCTCTTGAGAGGCCCAAATACACTCCAGGATGACACAGGTTAGGCCCCATGGGTTAAGGAAATTAAAAGCTGGGACTATTGTAAAGGTCTTCTTCCCTAATTCTAACATTTTCTTCCTTGTTTAAGTAGCCCCATTTGTATAACACACATCTCTCCCTACACATTTGTTCAACCCACCTCCTGGCAGGTTGAGTGATTTATCTGAATGTTATATTTGGGAAGAATAACTGGGTGTGTTTGGCTCAATGTCAGCCTTCTATCCTCTTTTGGATTCCATCTGCTCACAGACAGCGGGTCTCCATTTCTTTCCAGGACAAGTTCTACTGATATGTCAGGGACGCCCGCCTTATTCCAGCATTATTGTAATTTGGTAGATACGTCTGACTAATTCTTGCATTCAGTTTGCATACCTATTGGTCTTATTTCTTAATTTATTCAAATATTCAGGAGGAATGAAGGACATTATTTATTTGATCTTCTTAGAAACGACAGAAGCAGTGAAGGCAAGGAAGAAGCTTGATCAGTGATTTAAATCAGTGTTTTCTAAACTATGCTCCATGCAGCATCTGTGTTTTACCAGACACATTTTTGAGATAGTTTCAGAAAATTTGTTCTATAGGCAAATATATTTGGAAAATATTGAGTTAAACAAAGATAAACAAGGAATTTGTATCATTTTGCTTTTCCTACCATGTGATTTTGTAAAGGCTTTAAGCTGACACCTCTATTAAAAAACACTAAAAATACATAGAGTTTAAAAATTTTGTTTTCTCGTATTCTTTTTTTACATAAATCATTTTGGATCTCTTTGTTATTTTAAAAATACTGATGTACAATTTTTTGGAAACTTGGCTACATATTTTTATTTATATTCAAATGAAACTTCCTCAGTGACTTTTAAAAAATCATACCAACTTCCAATCCCATACTCCAAATAATTTTTTGAATTTATAGGTATACAGAATAACTACAATAGCTAATAAAGACTATGATTGTGCTAAAATACAGAACTGTAGTTTCTGCACTAATGAAACCACTAAAAAAACAATTTTTTAAAACTTTACATTAAGTTTATAAAATGTGATGAAGACTTGGTTAATAAACTACCCAGTACATTTAATCTCACACGTCACAAAACTCCAAATGAGAAAATGCACACTACATTTAACCTCATGAGCTAAAAAACTCCAAATGAGTTTCTGTGCATTGGCAATGACATGAGGGAAAAAATACTTTGTTGTTTATTTGCTAACTGTGGGAGGTTACATCTTGTTTTATAATGAGGATAGATAATGTAGTCTTTTTTTTTTCTTTTTTTCTTTTTTTTTTTTGCATTTGGGTTTCTTTAACAAAAAGTATCAAAGAGTTTGGAAAAGCAAACCTTAGGTAACTCTAAAATAAGAAGCATCAAAAAGAATAAAGATAATATTAGAAATAAATATAACAGAAAATAATCATCAGATAGATAACAACATCAAATCCAAAAGTTGGTTCTTTAAAACACTAATAAAATAAACAAATTGAATTCAATATTAGTAAAAAGAAAAGAAAAGCAGAATTAACATAAGGAATAGAAAGGGAAATAAAACATGTGATATAAAACTATATATTACAAGTGAGCATAATAAACAACTCTGTGTCATTGTTTGAGAGCTTAGTTGAAAAGGTTAGTTTTTTGAATGATTAATTTGAAAATACTGTCTTAAAAATTTAAAAGTGGACAATGATACTTCTGAGTTGTTAAACATTTCTCCAACCCAAATTTCAAACCTAGTTGTTTTTATAGTTAAGCTTCCATCAAGAAAGATAGGAATTGCTATGGTTTGGCTCTGTGTCCCCATCCAAATCTCATTTTTTTTTTCTGGCAATAAATATTTTAATTTTTGTTTCATTTTTATGATGATAAATAATTTTCAAGTTTATTTCCTGGTTTGTTTGTTTAAATACAAAGTTAAACCACAAACAGGTACAATCAGGACAATCTCACATTTCTAATCCTGTTGGATCCTTTTCCTATTTGCTGACCACTGACCACACTAGCGGGGAATGGGAGGAAGACTTCCTTAGGTAGCACCGTCGCGAGGCCACGGGTGGGGTTCCGGGAAATCCAAGAGGAGTACAGGCTCTCATGCCTGTCTCCATTCACATTTACTTGGGATCAGGGTGGTCAGGAGACCCCGGGACTGAAGCTACAGTCAATGAGAATCAGTCTTGTGCAGGGAGGGAGGAGGCAGTCACCTATTCCTCCTGCCATCACAGTCGAGGTGAAAACCTTAGCCTTATCCTTGATTCCTAGGGGCTGCTGGGCTCTGCACGCTCCCCTGCATACCTGGTTGCCTTTCTCTGAGGCTGGCAGCGGCAACCGGGGTCGGGGGTCCTGGGTTTGTAGGTTCATACCTCAGCTCATGGCTGCGTCCTCACAGGAGGGACACCAGTGTCGGACAAACACAGGGCCTCAACCTTTTAACCCCCAGCAGGATGGGGGAAAAATAAGCTGGGGGGCAGAGGGAATGTTAGGTAAGTAATTTCTGGTTCCACTACAACCAAATCTCATGTTGACTTGTGATCCCCCGTGTTGGAGGTGGGACCTGGTAGGAGGTAATTGAATCATGGGGATGATTTCTGAAGGTTTAGCACCATCCCCCTAGTGCTGCCTCCTGAGAGAGTTCTCACAAGATCTGGTTGTTTGAAAGTATGTAGCACCTTCTCTTCATTCTCTCTCTTCCTCCTGCTCCTGCCATGTAGGACATGCCAGATTTCCCTTTGCCTTCAACCATGATTGTAAGTTTCCCGAGGCCTCCTCAGCCATGCTTCCTGTACATCCTGAAGAACCATGAGCCAATTAAACCTCTTTTAAAATGAATTACCCAGTTTCACACAGTTCTCTATAGCAATGTGAGAACTAACTAATATGATAGTGTTAACTTTTCCAAACTCTCTAGCTAATAAAGCCATAGATTTACAATTTGTAATATGACTTTGAAAACATAAGAGATCAAACCATAAAAGGAAAATTACAGACTAATATCATCTGGATATAGTTCAAAATTCTATATACTTATTTACAAAAAATTCTGGAATATTTCAAAAAATTTTAATAAGACCAAGCTAACTTGTAAGCAATAGAAAATTTATTAGTATAAATATTCATATTAAAAGAAAATAATCGGATGATCAATTTTATTGCAGTTATTAACTCTTCCTGCCCTCTCTCTGTCTCTGCGTTATCTATAGCTCATTCAATGAAATGCTAGAAACAATTCATTTCATTTTGTAACATACAAAAATTCTTACCAATGTCACTTTTAATAACATTTCCATGGGAATAGTGGAATAAATCAAGAGAAATAGATAAAATAAGAAAAACTAAAAAAGAAAAACTCTTAGGTAAATAATTGAAGAAGTTATACTGCCACACTTTACTACCTAATTAAGAAATTCAAAAAGTTTGAACGACAAAAAACCCATACTTAGCAATCAATTATATATCTGAAATAGGACTACCTTGTTAGAATATAAAGCTTTTTTAAAAGAAAAAATTAATAATAGCAAACATATTCTCTATACTTTTTTTTTTTTGAGAGGGAGTCTCACTCTGTCACTAGTGGAGTGCGATGGCACAATCTCGGCTCACTCAGCTCTCCGCCTCCCAGGTTCAAGTGATTCTCCTGCCTCAGCCTCCCAAGGAATGGGATTACAGGTGCCACCATGCCCAGCTAATTTTTGTATTTTTTTAGTAGAGGTGGGGTTTTGCCATGTTGGCCAGGATGGTCTCAGTCTCTTGACCTCCTGATCAGCCAGCCTCAGCCTCCCAAAGTGCTGGGATTACAGACGTTAGCCACCACACCCGGCCTATCTAAAGATAATTTTTGTAAAACTGTGTACATCTTTTGGGAGGTAAAATTCTAATTTTATTTGTTTCTATATAATTAACCACCTTTCATTGTATCTTTTATTGGAGTCACTCATTTCTTGACAGTCTAATAATACTACTTTTCATATATATCCCAACAAAACTTAGTCCTAAAAAATAAAAAAGGCCTAAAAATTAAAAAGAAAACCTAGCTAAATAGAGATGTAATATATCTAAAGGTAGGATGGTTTGATGATAGAAAAATGGCTGTTCTCTCTCAAAATAATTTATAAGTTCAATGTAATAATAACAAAAATTCAATAAGATCTTTAAAAGAAGTTGAAATGCAGTCTCTAAAATGTATGTGTTAGAGCAAAGGCCATGAAATATCAAAGCAATACTGAAAAGCAATATTGAAAATTCCCAGTGTAGTAGTATTGAGGGGTAGGTCTTTAAATGTGATTTGATCATGAGGGCAGGGCCCTCAAGGATGAATTAATCGATTCATGGATTCGAATTAATGCATTAAAGGATTACTGAGTTTTGGGAGAGGGCAACTGGTGGCTTTCTAAGAAGAGTAAAAAAGTTCTGAGCTGGCATACCACCACGCTCAGCCCCCTCACCATGTGATGTCCCATGTTGTCTCAGAACTGTGCTGAGTCCCCACCAACAAGAAAGCTCTCACCAGATGTGGACCCCGGAATTTGGACTTCTCAGCAACCATAATTGCAATAAATAAATTCCTATCTTTACATATTACCAAATTCAGCTATTCTGTTTTAAGCAACAGAACACTGATGAAGAAGTCTGGTATGTGCTCAAGGGACACACGAACTTGTGTGCCGGGATGTTCATTGCAACTCTGTTTGTAATTGTGAAAAATAGGAAAATATGTAAATAAGCTTAAATTTTTGTCATACAATGTCATGTTATACAGAGTTAATTCTTTAAAAACCTCAGCAATATAATGATTAGTGAAAAAGTTGCAAAAAGAAACAGAATAATTTTGTATCCAACAATGAATAATATTACTCATATATACTGCTATAGTTCGAATATGGTTTGTAACCACCAAATCTTATATTGGGGCTTGGTACTCAATGTGGCAGTGTTGAAAGTTGGTGCCTTTAAGAAGTGATTAGCTCATTAAGATGCATTAATATCTTTCTTGAGAGACTGAGTTAGTCCTCAAAAGACTAGATTAGTTCTCTAGATTAATCGAGTGGTTATAAAGCAAGGCTGCCTCTCGTGGTTTGTCTCTTTGCACAAGCCCTCTTCCCCTTCTGCTTCTCAGCCATGTTATGATGCAGCACCAGTCCCTCACTGGAAGCCGACCAGATATAGCCACCTGATTTTGCACTTCTCATCCTAGAGAATCATGAGCCAAATAAACTTCTCTGTTTTATAAATTACTCAGTCTCAGGTATTATGTTATAGCAATAGAAAATTAAGACAGATACATATGCAATAAAAGCAAAAATCAAATGATATACATCCACTTCAGAATGGTGGTTATTTCTAAAGAAAGAGCATATAGGATGAAGGGGAACTTTCAGTGACTATGTAAGTTTTAAAACACTTTCAATGAGATCTGATTTATTTTTTAAATCATTTTTTAAACAGATCTGCACTTTCATGTGTCACCATGAAGAATTTTATCTATCTTTTTTCAACTGGTTTAAAGTATCTTTCTGGAAAGCATCGCTTCATCATTTGTGAAGAAAAGAATATAGTGCTTTGCTTTCTATTTTCACCATGGCAAGACACAACTGTGGAATATTTCTTTTCAAGAAGTTTAAACTGATCAAATCCTAAAGTCTCTTCAGGACTCTTTCTAGCCATAATTAGACAAGGTGACATTTGTAATGTGAAACATAAAATATCTAGTATAACTCGAGATCAATTTATTGACCTTGTGATTACTGGGATAATGTTCAAATCAATATGGATGGTAAACTTTGATTTTGTAATAACCCTTTCTCCTATATTCTATTATCCATAATGCAAAATTTCAAATATTTCACAAATAATATACAGCCCCCTAAAATAACCCTGAGTGCAGATGCCTATGCACATTTATGGACTTCCACTTATCGACTTCATCAGTCTGTTGCCTGAATATGCTTCATAATGGAAGAATTGTACAATTCCTATGAATTATGATCTCAGTTGCGTTTTTGCATTAAGTGCATGAAGCTCATTTCAATTTTACAGTGAAGAAATGAACCTAATAAAGCCTAAGTAACTTTCTCGAATGTGCATAGACAATTTTTTTTTAAATGTCTCAGAAATTGTAGGAAGGAGTTAAACCCAGATTTGTCTGACTCTAAATTCTGGGCTGGTTCCACCATACCTTATGAGAACACTCTTATGATGTCTTAAGGTGGGTATTGAGCTGTTTTATTTTAAAGAGTATCATTATGGGGAACAGTTGATAAATGACAAAGTGCATTCCAGACTATTCTTGGAAGATGCTATGGTTTCTTGCTGTTTTACCCCCTGTACGTTGTTTAATTTTATTATTTATTTGTTTATTTTTTAATTATTATTATTATTTTTTGAAATGGAGTCTCCCTCTGTCACCCAGGCTGGAGTGCAGTCATGCCATCTAGGCTCATGTCAAGCTCCGCCTCCTGGGTTCATGTCATTCTCCTGCCTCAGCTTCCTGAGTAGCTGGGACTACAGGAGCCTGCCACCACGCCCAGCTAATTTTTTTGTATTTTTAATAGAGATGGGGTTTCACTGTGTTAGCCAGGATGGTCTCAATCTCCTGACCTCGTGATCCGCCTGCCTTGGCCTCCCAAAGTGCTGGGATTACAGGTGTGAGCCACTGCGCCCAGCCTATAATTTATTTTATCTAAAAATTTAAATTAGTATTATTTTAATATCATTTTTGATTAATAAATCATAGTTTTATACATATGTGGAGTACAGTATGATGTTTTAATATATGCATACAATGTGGAATTATGAAACCAAGCTAATTAACATATTCATCACCTTACTTTCCTACAATTTTTGTGGTAAGATTTGAGATTTCATCTCTTATTTTGAAATATACAATACATATATTATTGTCATTAGTCACCCTGCTGTACAATAGATTTCAAAATGTATTCATCCTGTCTATCCAAAATGATGTTCCCTTTGGTCAAAAACTCCCCCTACCACCCTCCTCAACACCCCTAGACCTTGGTAACTATCTATTTTCTACTTCTATGAGTTCAACTTTTTTGAGTCCATGTATAAGTGATGTCATGGACTATTTGTCTTTCGCTGCCTAGCTTATTTGACTTAGCGTAATGTCTTTCAAATTAATACATTGCTGATGACATAATCTTATATAGAGAAAACTCTAAAGACTTCACCAAAAAATTATTAGAATTGATAAACGAATTCATTAAAATTGCAGGATACAAAATCAACATACAAATATCAGTAGCATTTCTATAAACTAATAATAAATTATCCCAAAAGAAAGTTAAGAAAACAATACCATTTAAAATATCAACTGCAACAACAAAATACCTAGGAATAACTTTTGGTTAAAAGACCTGTATACTTAAAACTGTAAAACACTGATGAAAGAAATTGAAAGAAACAAAAATAAAGGAAAATATACCTCATGTTCATGGACATTAAGAATTAATATTGTAATTAATTATTCATATTTCTTCAACATACTGATTTCAGTTCCTTTATATATATACCCAAAATACATATGGGTATAAATTTTGTCCATACTATCCCCAATGACCTACAGATTCAATGTCATCCTTATCAAAATTCTAATGTCATTTTTCACAGAAATAGAAAAAAAAACTTAAAATTTGTGTGGGACAACAAAAGACCCTGAATAGTCAAAGCAATCTTGAAAAACAAATCCTCCCTGAAAAACAAACAAGCAAGCAAAGAAGACAAAACTGAAGACATCACACTTTGTGATTTCAAAACTAGTATAAAGTGATTGTAATCAAAACAACATAGTACTGTCATAAAAACAGATATTTCAACCTGCGCAATGGGATAGAAAGTCCAAATATCAATCCAGATGTTCATAGTTAATAAACTTTTGACAAAGTTATCAAAAACACACAATGAGAAAGCAAAATAAATAAACAATGTACAGCAACAACTCACAGAATGAGACAAAATATTTGCAAATTATATGTCTTATAAAGGGTTAATATCCAAAGTATATAAGGAAGTTAAACAATTCAATAGCAGGAAAACAAATAATCTGATTTTAAAAATGGGCAAATGAGTTAAAGAGACATTTCTCCAAAGAGGACATACAAATGGCCAACAGGTATATGAAAAAATGCTCAACATTACTGATCATTAGGGAAATGCAAATTAAAACTACAATGATATATCACTTCAGATCTGTTATAATGACTTTTATCAAAAAAATTAAAGATAAGTGTTTGCGAGGATAAAGAAAAAAAGAAACCCTTGTGCTTTGTTGGTAAGCAGATAAATTAGTATGGCCATCATGATAAACGGTATAGAGCTTCCTTAAAGAAACAAGAATAGAACTCCCAGATGATCCGTCAATCCGACTACTGGGTATATATTTAAAAGAACTGAAATCAGTATATTGAAGGAATATCTGCATTTCCATGTTCATTGTGGCAGTGTTCACGATGGACAAGATATACAACTTACCTAAGGTCTATTATCGGATGAATAGATAGATGAAATTTGATACACACACACACACACACACACACACACACACACACACACACAGAGTAAAGTAGCCCTAAAAAAGAAGGAAATGCTGCTCACAGCTCTTGATCCATCAAATCTTCTGGAGAGATGACTTTGGCAATAAAAGGACTATTTGGGCTAATATGCTCTGAGCTATAAGAGTAGAAGGTGTCGTTGCACATGGGTGGCTCTACAAGCTAATGCATCAAAATGTTTCTTTACCTTATGATTTCCTTTAATGTAGTCCAAGATTTGCTTGCTCTTTCTGCGTCTCTACCTTTAGCTTTCCTTTTGTTCTGTTTCTCATACATGATCTATGGCATAGGTTCTCCCCGAGGGTAAATTTTGATAGAATTTATATATTTCTAATCAGATTTTCAGAAAAATAAACCTTTTAAAATTCAACTATCTTCAGTGAAACTTTAAACACTGCAAAGATTGACAAGATTAGGGAGGTCACGCTAGGTTTCAATGTTACTTTAAAAAAGTTAATGCTTTCAGGAGTAAGTTGGTATCGCATTGTGGTTTTCATTTGCATTTACCTGATCTTTAGTGATGTTGAGCATTGTTTCACATGTTTGCTGGCCATTTGTAAATCTTCTTTTAAGAATCATCTATTCATGTCGTTAGCCCACTTTTGGGTGGAGTTGTTTATTTTTTTCTTGCTAATTTGAGTTCCTTGTAGATTCTGGATATTAGTCATTTGTTGGATGTATAGATTGTGAAGATTTTCTCCCCCTCTGTGGGTTGTCTGTTTACTCTGATGACTGTTCCTTTTTCTGTGCAGAAGCTCTTTAGTTTAACTAAGTCCCACTTATTTATCTCTGTTTCTGTTGCATTTGTTTTTGGATTCTTGGTCATGATGTCTTTGCCTAAGTCCATGTCCAGAAGAGTGTTTATGATGTTGTCTTCTAGAATTTGTGTAGTTTCAGGCCTTAGATTTAAGTCCTTGACCCATCTTGAGTTGATTTTTGTATAAGGTGAGAGATGAGAATCCAGTTTCATTCTCTGACATGTGGCTATCCAGTTATCCCAGTACCATTTGTTGAATAGGGTGTCCTTTCCTCACTTTATGTTTTTGTTTGCTTTGTTGTATTTGGGTTTATATATACTTGTAAGTATTAACACAAATACTTGTATCTGAGTTTATTTCTGGGTTCTTTTTTGATTCCATTGGTCTATGTGCCTATTTTTATACCAGCACCATGCAGTATTGGTAACTATGACCTTATAGTACAGTTTAAAGTCAGGTAATGTGATGCCTCCAGATTTGTTCTTTTGCTTAGTCTGTCTTTGGCTATATGGGCTCTTTTTGGCTTCCGTATGAATTTTAGGTTTACTCCTGCAAGAATGGCCATAGTCAAAAAAAAAAAAAAAAAAAAAAAAAGTAGATGTTAGCATGGATGCAGTGAAAAGGGAACACTTCTACACTGCTACTGGGAATGTAAACTAGTACAACCACTATGGAAAACAACATGGAAATTCCTTAAAGAACTAAAGGTAGAACTACCATTTGATCCAGCAATCCCACTGCTGGGTATCTACCCAGAGGAAAAGAAGTCATTATATGAAAAAGATACTTGCACACTAATATATATGTGTGTGTGTATATATATATATTTCTTTACCCACTCATTGATTGATGGGCATTTGTGCTGGTTCCACATTTTTGCAATTTTGAATTGTGCTGCTATAAACATGTGTGTGCAAGTATCTTTTTCGTATAATGACTGGAGGTTCACTCCAGACCCTGTTTGCCTGGATATCACCAGCAGAGGCTGCAGAACAGCAAATATACTTATGATGGAATTGTGAGATATATATATATGTGTGTATATATATATATATATTTATATTTATATTTATATATTTAGATGGAATACAACTCAGCTATTAAAAGGAGTTAATTAATGGTAGTGGCATTCATAGCAACCTGGATGGAACTGGATACTATTATTCTAAGTTAAGTAATTCATGAATGGAAAACCAAACATCCTATGTTCTCACTCATAAGTGGGAGCTAAGCTATGAGGTTGCAAAGTCATAAGAATAATACAATGGAGAGGGCTGGCAAGATGACTGAATAGGAACAGCTCTGGTCTGCAGCTCCCAGTAAGACCAACACAGTAGGTGGATGATTTCTGCATTTCCAACTGAGGTACCCAGTTCATCTCATTGGGACTGGTTAGACAGTGGGTGCAGCTCATGGAAGGTGAGCAGAAGCAGGGTAGGGTGTCACCTCACCTGGGTAGTGCAAGGGGTCAGGTAACTCCCTCCTGTAGCCAAGGGAAGCTGTGAGGGACTGTGCCCTGAGGGATGGTGCTATCTGGCCCAGATACTACGCTTTTCCCACAGTGTTCACAACCCGCAGAGCAGGAGATTCCCTTGGGTGCCTACATCACTAGGGCCCTGGGTTTCAAGCACAAAACTGGGCAGCCATTTAGGCAGACACCAAGCTAGCTGCAGGATATTTTTTTTCATACCCTAGTGGCATCTGAAATGCCAGCAAGACAGAACCATTCACTCTCTTGGAAAGGGGTTTGAAGCCAAGGAGTCAAGTGTTCTTGCTCAGTGGATCCCACGCCCCCAGAGCCCAGCAAGCTAAGATCCACTGGCTTGAAATTCTTGCTGCCAGCACAGTAGTCTGAAGATGACCTGGGAGGCTCAAGCTTGGTAGAGGGAGGGGTTTCCACTGTTACTGAGGCTTAAGTAGGCGGTTTTCCCCACACAGTGTATGCAAAGCTGCTGGGAAGTTCAAACTGGGTGGAACCCATCACAGCACGGCAAAGCCACTGTAGCCAGACTGCCTCCTCTCTGGGCAGGGCATCTATGAAAGAAAGGCAGCAGCCCCACTCAGGGGCTTGTAGATAAAACTCCCATCTCTCTTGGACAGAGCACCTGGGGGAAGGGGCAGCTGTGGGCACAGCTTGAGAGCAGTGGATCTTCCAGCACAGCGCTTGAGCTCTGCTAAGGGACAGACTGCCTCCTCAAGTGAGTCCCTGACCCCTGTGCCTCTTGACTGGGAGACACCTCCCAGTAGGAGTCAACAGATACCTCATATAGGAGGTCTCCAGCTGGCATCTGGCAGTGCCCCTCTGGGACAAAACTTCCAGAGAATGGAGCAGGCAGCAATCTTTGCTGTTCTGCAGCCTCTGCTGGTGATATCCAGGCAAACAGGGTCTGGAGTGGACCCCCGGCAAACTCCAGCAGACCTGTAGGAGAGGGGCCTGACTGTTAGAAGGAAAACTAACAAGCAGAAAGCAGTAACATCAACATGAACAAAAAGGATGCCCGTGCAATAACCCCATCCGAAGGTCACCAACATCAAAGATCAAAGGTAGATAAATCCATGAAGATGAGGAAAAAACAATGCAAAAATGCTGAAAATTCCAAAACCCAGAATGTCTCTTCTCCAAAGGATCACAACTCCTTGCCAGCAAGGGAACAAAACTGGATGGAGAATGAGTTTGACGAATTGACAGAAGTAGGCTTTAGAAAGTGGGTAATAACAAACGTATATGTTTATTTCAGTACTACTCACAGTGACAAAGACTTTGAACAAACCCAAATGCCCATCAATGACAGACTAAATAAAGAAAATGTGACACATATGCACCATGGAATATATGCAGCCATAAAGAAGAATGAGTTCATGTCCTCTTCAGGGACAGGGATGAAGCTGGAAACCATCATTCTCAGCAATTTAATACAGGAACAGAAAAACCAAACACCACATGTTCTCACTCAAAATTGGGAGTTCAACAATGAGAACACATGGACACAGGGAGGGGAACATCACAAACCAGGGCCTGTTGGGGAGTGAGGGGCAAGGGGCAGGGTAGCATTAGGAGAAATACCCTTGCACGTGTATGCCTATGTAACAAACCTGCACGTTCTGCACATGTATCCCAGAACTTAAAGTATTAAAAAAAAAGAAAAAAAGAATAATACAATGAACTTCAGGGATTTGGGGGTAAGGGTGGAAGAGAGTAGGAATAAAAGACTACAAATTGGGTTCAGTGTATACTGCTCGGGTGATGAGTGCACCAAAATCTCACAAATCACCACTAAAGAACTTTCTCATGTAACCAAATGCCACCTGTTCCCCAAAAACTTATGGAAATAATTTTTTTTAAAAAGTTAATGTTTACATTTAAAATAAAATTTGATTGCTATCTGTGGCTTCAGATTGATCTTCAAGGTGTATTTCATCAACATGATTGAAGATGTTTTGGGATTACAGAGAAAGCATCAGAATGTAAAGAGGTTTTTTCAGGGTCTTGATCATTTTAAGTGATCTGTGATCACTGGATATGTAATGTACAAAGTTTGTAGATAAAATTTACATATAAAGTTTTACTAATATATAATCCTTTGAAATAATGCCAAGTCTGCAATCTAAAATAAAAGTTAAATCAAGCAAGGCTAGGGTGATTCTGAAGATGTACCATGAAAATTCCACATCTTTCTTTCTGTTAACAAATTTTTAAAAAGGGTAATATTAAAAATAAGCTCCCATTAAGCTGGATTTTTTTCTTTTTTTCCTTTTTTGTTTCAGCAAAATCACTGTTGTCCTAAGAATAAGTAAAAAGGAAGTGAGATGGAATTGATAAAGAGTATACATTTAATTTTTTCCTGAGGTAAATCGGGATAATTCAAGAATACCATAATATTCAATTGAAGTCATGAGAATTTCTGATTGAGGACCCTCTATAACTAACTCTCTTATTTAATCTCAATTAATCTTCACAGTAAAACAGTGAGTTCAATAGTATTGCTGTCTCTATATTTTAGGAATCTATAGAAGTTACTTGCCTAGTGGAAGGCAGGTAATAAATGGTGCAGTCCTAATACAGACTCAAGTCATCTTGAACCAGAGTCTGTGCTGGCAATTATGCTATAATTATTACATATAATGATAATTGTTATAGTTTATATAATTCCTACTGTGACAGGTTCTGAAAGACATTTTGAAGGCTACATTATTATTTTATACATATGATGAGGACTATTTTTTAGTTTTAAAGATATTGAGACAAAAGCCAACATGCTAATCAGAAAGAAGTCACAGAGCCTTGTGTATTAGTCCATTTTCATACAGCTGATTAAGACCTACCTGAGACTGGATAATTTATAAAGAAAAAAGGGTTTAATGTACTCACACTTCCACATGACTGGGGAGGCCTCACAATCATGGTGAAAGGCAGAAGGCACATCTTACATGGCAGCAGACAAGAGAAAAGTGAGAACCAAGCAAAAGGGGTTTCCTCTTATAAAACCATCAGATCTTGTGAGACTTATTCACTACCAGCACAACAGTATGTGGGAGACTGCCCCCATGATTTGTTTATCTCCCACCACATGTGGGAATTATGGAAGTTACAATTCAAGATGAGTTTTGGGTGGGGACACAGCCAAACCATATCACCTTGATATGTGCATGCATCAGAACCAAGTTAAGAGATAACTAGGGGGAGGCATGATTATTTGTTGTTTTAATATAAACATGAAGATAATAAAATATGATTTGAGTAACATCCAATACAATACCAATAAAATTATTAAATCAGCATCCTTGTGGTTTGTAGATGGAAGAACCTGGTAAAGAAAACTGTATCATAACAAGCATTCACCTAAAGAGCATGCATTTTCTCGTATCTAAATTTATATTAAAAATATGATCTTTTGTCTTATTAGTATCGTCAAAACCATTCCCAAATCTTATATTTTCACCAAAATTGTTCTAGCTTTTCAAAAACAACTGCTTTTTAATATTAAAGAGATATAAGTAATTTGATGTTTTCTTGGTGTGCCAGCTGTGAGTTTACCTTCATTTCAGATACAGAAACAGGATGGACATGAGTCCAAAAGTAAAATCACCCAGGCATTTAAAGGGTTAGACTTCCTTCTTCTATAATCAGCCCTTCTTTTTCATTAAGACAGTAACAATGGAAGGGAAAATAATTTATATTCCAAGTCAAAGAAAAATAGAGATCATAGGCCTGTTTGAATGAGAGTGAAGCCTGGAACAAGAAGATAACAATTTTGCCTTCAAGTGTCTGAATTATTTCTTATGTTGTGGAGGTTGAGAGGCTTAGTCCTATTTAGAGAGATGAACAAGCAAGCTGCTCTCAGTGTTCAGATCCTCAGGTGCTCAAGTGTGGAATGGGCCCACCAGAATGCATACGAGCTGGAAACCAGCACAGAGTAAGGAGCTAGACAAAAGTGAATAGAAGGACTAGGTTTGTAGTGTATTTGGTCCGTAGGTGCGGTGGTAGGAATCTCCGATTTTTTTAAAGGGTATATAGGAGGTATACTGGTAAGTGTGAAGAAATTAATGGCCTCTAAGTAACCAAATTAAAGTAAGTGAAAATCAATTATAAAAAGAAAAAAAAAATAAAATAATAAACCAGAAAAAAAAATAAAGTAAGTGAAAAAGGCAATAAAACTATCAAAATGGGATTTCAGACTTTAAAAATTAGACAGATTTTTAAGAATATGTTTAACAAATTATTGGATTCATCCATCCATGCATTGATTTGTCCATGTAACAAAAACTCTTTGTGAGATGGTAAGATGCTAGAGATTCCACATGAATAAAGCAGATATGCTCCCTGTCTTACAATCTGTAGTGGAATAATCTTACAGGTTGTAGTGCAATAAATTAAATAAATAATTTTATGTACTTAATAGTTGTAATTGAAACATGTGCTATAGATGCCAAAGACAGGATGCTGTGAAAAAGAATTAATACTGAAATGTAATCTATCCTAAGGTTTTAGAGGTAGTAAAGTGTCACTTATCCTGATATTGAAGAAAAGTTGCTTAACTTTAAAGAAATTTTACTTAACCTGAGAGTGAAGGAGATAACCAGGTGATAGGACTCAAGAAGTGAGGTTTACTGCAAAGGCCATGCTTATTTGAAGAAGAGAGAGAAGGTCATTGTAGCTGAAAAGGTAAGCAGTGAGCGATCGGACCATCCAGGGAATTTTAGAACATTTTGGAATTATTGAACTTTGTTAGTCAAAACATTCCTAATACAAAAATTGAACTGATTTACAGAGAGAAAAATAACACAGCATTTTAGAAAAATACATGTTTCAAAAAGCTGAACTCAGAAATATTCTGGCTAAATTAATGAATATCAAGATAGAAAAAATAATTCTGCGTATTTGTAGGTAGAAAAAAGAGCCCCTTCCACTTAAAAGTGGGAGCAACCAACCTGGCCTTAGACTTCTACCCAGCAACATTCAATGTTAGAAATCAAAGTAGGAACATACTCATACGGTTTTGCTGTGTCCCCACCCAAATCTCATCTTGAACTGTAGTTCCCATAATCTCCATTTGTTGTGGGTGGGGCTCAGTGCGAGGTAATGTAATCATGGGGGCAGTAACCCTCATGATGTTCTCATGATAGAGAGTGAGTTATGAGACTGATGGCTTTATTAGGGGCTCTTCTACCTTTTGCTCGATAGTTCTTCTTGCTGCTACCGTGTGAAGAAGGACATGTTTGGTACCCCTTCCACCACGTTTGTAAGTTTCCTGAGGCCTCCCCAGCCATGGTGAACTGTGAATCAATTAAAACTTTTTCCTTTATAAATTACCCAGTCTTGGGGAAGTCTTTATTAGCAGCATGAGAACTGACTAACACACATACACATGTTTTCAAGTTATTGGACATATTAGCAAGAAATGTCAACCCAGCCTCAAAGTATTCAAGAATAAAAATAAAACTGGTAGAGAAAATGCTCTCAGTTAAGTACCACACTGAAAGACATTTGAGTTGCTCCAATCTGTTTCTGTTAACAATAATGCTATAAATAAAATTATGAAAGTCCATAAATAAATCTCTAGGGTTAGTCCTCCATGATGGAATTACTTCTAGAATATTTTAAGTTTTGAATGTAATATCTACATTTTAAGCTTCATAGAAGCTTTGGCATTATAGTGACCTTCTTTCACCTAACAGTTTTTTAACCTAGGTTTCAAATTTGTCATTTATATATACAGGTTAAACATCCCTTATCCAATAATCTGAAACTTGAAATGGTAAAAAACCTGAAAGTTTTGAACAACGACATGATGCCACAGTTGGAAAATTCCACACCTGACCTCATGTGACAGGTTGCAATCAATAGAAGGAATGATTGAAGGATTAGATAGTGCAGGTACACAACACACAGCTTATTCAGTGCCACGAGGGGACAAAAGACCCTCTTAACACCCATCAGCTATGATATTCCTTTTCTGCACATGCTCAGATACCCTCATGCAAGCACACTCACAAAGGGTAATAAAATGGCACATGTGTAGGCTGGATGCACGAAGGCAGTTTCCCCACAATGGCCCACAAAGGGGTCAAAAGCAACGGACATTACTCATTGTACTTTTTTTGCTTACTCTGCTCTTTGGTGTAAAGATATTGTTAAAAATGTCAAAAAGGCCTGCAGATATCCCAGTGGGTAACAGCGATGAGAAAATGAGAAAACATTTTGTTTATCTATAGCATAGAAAGTCAAGCTGTTAGAGAAACTGGACAGCAGCATCTCAGTGTGAGATGTCTTCCAGAGGGGTATGGTGTTGGAATGAAGACCATATACCACCTGAAGAAACAGAAGGAAAAACTGTTGCAGTTCTATGCTGAAAGTGATAAGCAAAAGTTAACAAAAACTAGAAAATCCCTGCATACATTGCCCAATTGTGAAAGAGCCAAAATGGTTCTGAATCAAGGTGATCGTGATAATAACGACAATCAAGATGATATTAACAGTGCAGAGAAATGTGTCTGTAGACTAACATGGCAAAAATGTGTAATGGGCTTATAGAAGAACTAAAGCAGTGGGCAGTGGTAACAGAACAAGGATTCATGTCAGTTTATAAAATCAAAGAGAAACTTCGAAGGCAAAAACATTAATGAGGGGGCACTAATGAGGAAATATTTTTTTAAAACCAACAGCAGAATGCCTCTTTCTCCCTAGAGGACCCACTTCCTAGTCCCCCAACTACTTCTAATGTTTCTTCTCACCGAAAGTAATAAAATACAGTGTATAATTTACAGTAACTTTTAACCAACACACAGCCTTGCAAGTAGGGACTAAGCACTTGCAGTTGTTTGCTGCTACTCTTTCACAGCTGATAGAGGTATTCTGGTGATGCGACTGTGCTGCTTAGTTAGCCTAAACATGTTATTTTTTCACTATATTAATGGTGTGCCATATTGTTTACTTTTAAGGACTTTTGTGTGAATAAGTGTAAGAAAATGATTACTTATTGTTAGGATATAATTCAGGGTCAGGAATGATGGCAATGCCAAACAACCAGAGATTGTCCACACGGGTGGCTGAGAGAGTGACACCTTTACTTTCTGATAGTTTAATGTACATGAACTTCATTTCATGCATGAAATAACTAAAAATATTTTGTAAAATTACCTTCAGGCTGTGTGTATAAAGTGCATATGAAACTTAAATGAATTTTGTGTTTAGACTTTGGTCCCATTTCCAAGATATCTCATTATGTAAATGCAAATATTCTAAAATCAGAAAAAAACATGAAATTCTAAACACTTCTGGTCCCAAATACAGATAAAGGATATTCAACCTGTGTATGTCATAATATGCTTTCCTTTTGCTTCTATTTGCATTTTTGCTTTTTGAAGAATCAAAGTGTACAACAGTCAGGAGCACAATTTCTGGAGTCAGACTGCTTGGGTTCAAAATGCAGTTCAGCCCCTTTCAATGGAAACCTGAGAAAGATACATATCTCTTTATCATTCTTTATTTTTGAAATATGGATAAATAATACCTACCCCATAGATCAGGGTGAGGCTTAATAATCTGTTTTGTATCCAGTGATTTACATAGTGTTAATCTGAGGTGGATATTGTTATTACATAGTAAGACCTGTTACTTCCTAGTCTCTGGAATTCTTTGGTTCCGAATGTACCCCTTGCCCCTTAAATTTAAAAAGGAAAATCTCTGCAATGCATGTGTATTTGACTCTTAGATTACAGAACAGGTATAGCTAAATGTGAAATAAAACTTTTGGGATAATACCACTTTTATTTATGCATTGACTTAAAGCTTTATGATATTGCTAATATTCCATAATTTCGATATACAAAAATGGCAAATAAATATGCTTCAATCTAATACATGAATAAGAAGGGCCTTTTCATGACAGGTTAGCTGATTCATAACATAGGAATTACTTAATCTTAAAAATGTCATCCTTTAAGATCCAGCTCTAATGTTATTTCTTTTCTAAAGAATTTCTCACCTTGTGCAAAAAGATTTGTTATTTGCACAAATGGACTTTCATGATACTTTATGATGGTTTTATCTTCATCTTTATGTTCTTACTCTGTAAATATGATTTTCTCTAATAGTAGACCAATTTTGTCACTTTATCTTTTAATGATCAGCACTGAGTTTTATATCTCTCACATAGTAGGTGCTCAATATACATGTATGTAGTTAAAAAATGAATGCACTGGTATATGCATGGGGCAGGCATAAATAGAACTAGCTTTATGTGTTGGTCTACACAATTAATACATTATCAAAACTTTCTCCCCCAATTAATCTCTACTTCTGATTTATTAATTTAAAAAGTTAAACAATTAGATTATCTGCCCCTTGGTTTAAACCGGTGAATAGTTTGAACAAATACCATAAGAAATTTTTTTTCTGTAGTTATTATGAATGGGCCTTGTTGAGCCATTCCTTAGAACAGGTTTTAATTTATGTAGAAAAGTATTAACTAGATGGGAGATTTAGTAATATTAGAAGTGAGCCTAATAGGTAATGAGCAAACAATGAAAAATTGTATCAGTTTGTTACAATTCTTTCTCAGATAAGAAAACCAGAGAGCCTTATTAGTGATGCCATATTATAAAAAAATAGCCAACATTTCTTAAATGTCTACCATGTGATAGACATGTCCTAAGCATTTTATATATGTTCCCACATTTATTTCTTATTGAAGCTCACAAGATAACCAACACTATTACCTGCTCTTATGAATAGAGTAACTGAGACATAGGGAGGTTAGATGTTTTTCCTAAGGTCATATAGTCAGTTAATAAAAGAGCTAAAGTTCATAACCAGACATTTACTCAAGAGCTGTGTGGTTAAGCATTATTCAGAGCAGCTTTTCTGGGTTGGGTATCTCCTGTTTGACTTCTTTGCAGATACACTTTTCCTCCTTCTCAATCCTGCTTTCCTGGAAGCTGACCAAGCTGCTATTAATGAGCTCACTTGCCTTCCAGCCACAGGTAGGGTTTGGTCTATGTGGCATAATAGCAGAAGAGAAAATGAGAAGAGAATGAGGTCAGGACTTGGATTAAACCATGACATTTTATTTTAAATGTGAACATCAACAGAATAATTATATTGAAACTTACATTGACCTCCCTAATCTTGACAATTTTTGAGATATTTAACATTCCACTGCAGATAGTTGAGTTTTAGAAGATAACTTTCTGAAAAATCAGTGACAAAATTGGTTGCCCTGCTTCCCTCCCTATTATATTACTGAGAATTGTCTGTGTCTCTGTATAAAGACCAGAGTTCCTTTAGGTGATCTCTGCACATCATCACACCCTCCATATTCCAATAATTTTTGTCTCTTCAGGTGTAGAGGTGGGAAAATCCCCCAGTGTTACTAGCCCTATGGGGTCTGCACTATCCCTTTTTGGATTATTTAAACCCTGTACAAAACTTTTAAAAGGTGTCTCTAGTTCTTATCAAATTATCCAGTTTGTGTGTTCCAGTTATTTCATACCCAAAATCATGACTGAATAATGGTCTAACAAAACATTCAATTATATTTTTGAAAACATTATGCCATGATGTCATATGATTATGCTTTTTTGCTCAATATATAGCAAGCACATTAGTGCTGAGAACATGTGAAGTGCTTATTAATTAAGTGCTTATTGCCTGTAAAACTTTGAGGCTTTTAAATTAATTAAGATGCTAAAATAACGTGATTATATTTAGAATTTATCATAATTTTGGTATTAAATGAAAAATGATAAACCTTTCAAAAGGAATACTGGGAGATCTACTTTTTCAAAAGAATAATGGTTAATCACTGTGGCATTATTTCATAACGTATAATGGCTAGAAGGCTTTAAAGTCGAAACAGAGAGGTCATATGAAAGAGGTGTATACTTTTGCCCAACAAGAGTAAAATAAATTTTTATCAGTATTTGATTTTAGTGATAGTTTATCTTCACTTCATATTACACAATACCTTAATAAAAATGTATGATAGAGGACTCATCATTGTGGAAAAAAATAAATGTTAATTGCAGGACAGTTCAAATGGTGGCCTTGGACTAACTCAGTTTTTCTCCCTTTCTCGCTTGCAGTTCTCAAGAATAACTGTAGAATGCTCTGGGAATGCAACATCCTGAAATACAGAAAAACAGGTGAGAATAACCCAGTCTCTGTCTTTGTCCTTCCCAGGACAAGATGTTCTACAAAACTTTAACCCATTGATTTGTGTTGCTTGGGGTTATAAAACCCAGGGCAGGTACTTTTTGTGGTCCCTTAGCAATGATATGAGGTGGGGTACCTGTAGATGAGAGTCTATTTGCCCTGGGCAGCTTTCCTGAGCCTTGGAAGATGGACCTACTGTGAATCTCAGGCTTCTACTGTCACTTTCTGCCTGTCTGTAAGTAGTAAAGTTGCTTTACTCAACTTATGTGAATATTCTATCCCAGTATACTCATACAAATCGTAGAAATTACAGCCTGAGTTGCAGTGGGCTGAAGTGGTAACCACTGTGCAGTGAACCTGCTTTGCACTCATTTAACAAGTGATTGAAGGAATTAGGTATTATTTACTTAAGGATTCTCTAATTCCAAACTGTTATTTCCTGAAGTCCTGAGAAATAGAATAAGAACACAGCTTTCTGGATTCCAAAATTAATATTCTTCCAGTGCATCCCACCACTTTAATGACAGGATGCTAATGAACATGCACACCTCTGTAGAATTATTTATAATGACATTTCTGAAAAAGTTTTTTACATTTATGTTTTAGACAGATGCTAAACCCCATTGAACAATGGTTTCTTAAAGAGTAAACCCATTATATCCAAAAGAGGTCACATGGCTGTGTGGTATGTTGACTGATGAAAGCCACAAATGACATTTCTAGACTTGGACCCAGGACCTCCTATGTGATATCCTACATTCCCTCTTTCTTTGCTTTCTGTCAGCCAAATATAATGAATCCAGGAGATTCCTAAGACCTAGGGAATGTACATAAGTGGATACATGGTAAAGAGTTATTTATGGAGAGGATGTGGAGAAATAGGAACACTTGGATTGTAAACTAGTCCAACCATTATGGAAAACAGTATGACGATTCCTCAAGGATCTAGAATTAGAAGTACCATATGACCCAGCCATCCCATTACTGGGTATATACCCAAAGGATTATAGATCATGCTGCTATAAAGACACATGCACACGTATGTTCATTGTGGCGCTATTCACAATAGCAAAGACTTGGGGTCAACCCAAATGTCCATCAGTGACAGACTGGATTAAGAAAATGTGGCACATATATACCATGGAATACTATGCAGCCATAAAAAAGGATGAGATCGTGTCCTTTGTAGGGACATGGATGTAGCTGGATACCATCATTCTCAGCAAACTATCACAAGAACAGAAAACCAAACACCGCATGTTCTCACTCATAGGTGGGAACTGAACAATGAGATCACTTGGACACAGGAAGGGGAACATCACACACTGGGGCCTATTGTGGGGAGCGGGGAGGTGGCAGGGATAGCATTAGGAGATATACCTAATGTAAATGATGAATTAATGGGGTGCAGCACACCAACATGGCACATGTATACATATGTAACAAACCTGCACGTTGTGTACATGTACCCTGGAACTTAAAGTGTGATAAAATAAATAAATAAATAGATAAAATATATATTAAAGGCCAGGTGTGGTGGCTCATGCCTATAATCCCACCACTTTGGGAGGCCGAGGCAGGTGAATCACCTCAGGCCAGGAGTTCGAGACCAGCCTGGCCAACATGGTGAAACCCTGTCTCTACTAAAAATACAGAAAATTAGCCAGGCATGGTGGTGGCTGCCTGTAATCCCAGATACTCAGAAGACTGAAGCAGGAGAATCACTGGAACCCAGAAAGTGGAGGTTACAGTGAGCTGAGATTGTGCCACTGCACTCCAGCCTGGGTGACAAGAGCAAAACTCCATCTCAAAAAAAGGCATATAGATGTTCAAATGCCAAAAATTATCAACACTCTTTAAAAAGATTATCTCCTTGAGGAAAGAGGGAAAGCCAACTACTTATCAAGACTTGTTAAAAGACAATTAAGAAAATATTTATTAAGAAAATATAGCAAAGTTTATTGGCATAGGAATGTGAGATTAGGTTAATACAACAGAAAGATATTATATGACAGCCAACACTGAAGATCTGTGGGGAAAATTCCCTATTCTATAAGTTGTACTGGGACGTCTGGGTACTTGAAAAAATACAATATGATTTCTACTCTGTGACAAATAGTTTTGGAAGACATATTTTAAAAGAAAACATAGGAGAATATCTTTACATCCTAGGGTAAGGACTCATTATATTTCAAGAGTGAAAACCATAAAGAAAAATATTGAAAATATTGATATTTAAAAAAAATTTATATTTGTCAAAAGTCATTAGGAAATGTGAAAAGATAAACCATAATCTGGGAAATAGCATTTTAATGTAAATAGTTCTAAATAGAATAGCATAGCATATAGAATATATGGAAAACACCTAGTTATTTTAAACCTAATGATTTAATAGAAAAATGAGCAAAAGTCTTGAAAAGGTATTAGAGAGGAAAGGAAACATAAATGTTCAATAAAATATGAATCAACATTCAACACTATTAATGTTTAGAAAAATGCAAATTAAAATTCTTATGAAATGATTCACACCTAGTAGATTTACAAAAATTCACAATAAAAAGTGTGACAATACTAAATGTTGGCAGGGTTGTGCAACAACAGAAATTATATCCTATGGTTGGGGAGTATTAACTGATTGAGGCATTATGAAAGATAACCTGTCATTACTAAGTAAGGTTTAACATATACATAGTTGATGACCCAGAAATTTCATTTTCATGTGCAAATCTTAAAGAATAGTTTATCTTGTTTTGAATATCTGAGACAGAATATTCATAATAATATATGTATTTTTGTTTGTTTGTTTTGAGATGAAGTCTTGCTCTTGTTCCCCAGGCTGGAGTGCAATGGTGCCATCTCAGCTCACTGCAACCTCTGCCTCCTCAGTTCAAATGATTCTCCTGCCTCAGCCTCCTGAGTAGCTGGGATTACAGGCCTGACTAATTTTTGTATTTTTAGTAGAGATGGGGTTTCACCATGCCACGCTGGTCTCGAACTCCTGACCTCAGGTGATCCACCCACCTCAGCCTCCCAAAGTGCTGGGATTACAGGTGTGAGCCACCACCACCGTGCCTGGCTTTTGTAATGATAGTGTCAGTAATAATAAAAAAAGAAACGTTGAAACTATCAAAAGATATATGAACAGTAGAATGAACAAAAACAAAATTGTAAGATATCCAACAATGGACTTTTCTACAGCAGTATAACTCAATGAATTGTGGATAAGTGCAGCCACAAGTTTCAATCTTATAATTATGTCTTGAGAGAATATGCAAATAATAGAGAATCATATATATGGTAGGATTACAGTTATAAAATGGGTATAGTAAAAAATAAAAGCAAATGCTCTTAGTAGGAATATATGTGTTTGCTAAAACTATCAACGAATAGCAAGGAGATAAGTATCTCAAAATTTCACAAATGACTTCCTATGTGTTTAAGTAGAAAAGTGACACAAGGGGACTTCAAAGGGCCTAGTATTATAATATTTCTTACATTCCATGTATAGAGGCATTCTCTTATTATAAAAACCTAGATAGATAGATAGATAGATAGATACAGACAGATATGTATAAAATAAACACTTTTATATGTGTAATCTTTCACAATTAAAAAAGAGAAAAAAGTTGTAAAATACCGTTTTTCCATGTTTATAGAACAAGAGTGTACAACAATGTCGTGAGAAGTTTTATGAAGGTGAGATAATTGAACTTGTTTACAGACTGGAAGGAAGGTACATAAGTGATGATGAAATTTATAATATTGGCTCAAATTATATTATGGATGAAGCAAGGTCTCTAAAGAAATGGAGTGGAAGTAAACTTCAGTGCATGTAGAGGAATATCTTTTCCCAGGAGACGGGACATCACCTTGAGACCAGAATAAAGTGGCTGAAGATGAGTGTAGTTACAGTAATTTAGTTACTCTGGAGTTAGGCATCTGAGAAAATTCATACTTTGTAGTTTTAGTTTTTCCTTGTGAAAAAAGAAGAGGCAAGTTCTTGCTCAGAAAGTGTGAGATAGAAGTAGTGGAGAGAAAAGAAGAAAAATATTTACTTGGTCAACATAGAGCTGCTCATTGATATCTGATTCTCATATTCTTCTGGGCACCATGAAGCACCAAATTCCTGCCCTTTTGTGGTTTAATGGGACCAGACTTCTAATTCTGGTCAATGAGTTTTGGGTAGAAGTGGTGTGTGTCACCTCCAAGCTGGAGCACTGCTCCTGAATGCCAGCTGTACTTTGACCTTCCTCAGTAACTGTGGAAGAATGTATCAACATTGATGCTACATCGGCCTTGATGCCTGAGTGATAATGAGGCCACTCGATTCAGACAAGTAGAGTGAGTGAAAAGTAAACATTTGGTTTTCAATATTATGAACATTTCAAAATTGTTTGTTATCTAATATACCTGATACAGTTTAGAATAGTTTTTTGGCTTTTATTTGCTTTATTTTTGTAAATTTTTTTGGATTTTTTTTTTTTTTTTTTTAAATAAAGAGAATGGGAGAGAAACCTTGGGAGGAAGTAGCATTCTTGCTTACAAGCACTTGGGATCTAGTTTTAGTTCCTGCAAAACAGATTATTTGGGTTTTTTAATTTGTTTCCTTGTTTTTAATTTTAATTTTACTTTCAGTGTTGGCTTTTGAGGTATGCTTCTTTGATGACTAGTTTGTTGAGGTTTCTAACATGAAGGTGTGTTGAATTTTATCAAAGCCTTTTCTGCATTTATTGAGATAATCACACAGTTTTTGTTTTTAATTCTGTTTATGTGATGAATCACATTTCCTAATATGCATATGTGAAACCAACCTTGCATCCCAGGAATAAAGCCTACTTTATCATGGTGGATTATTTTTTTTTGATGTGCTGCTGGATTTGGTTTGCTAGTGTTTTGTTGAGGATTTTTATGTCTATGTCCATCAGGACTACTGGCCTGAAACTTTCTTTTTCACTGTATCTCCCAGGTTTTGGTATCAGAACCTGGCCTCATAGATGCTGGGTTAGGGAGGAGTACCTCCATCTCCATTTTTTTGAATAATTTCAGTAGGATTGCTACCAGCTCACCTTTGTGCATCTGGTAGAATTAAGCTGTGAATCCATCTGGTTCAGGGCTTTTTCTGGATGGTAGGGTGTTTTTTAAATTACTGATTCAGTTTCAGAACTCATTATCATGTGTTCAAGATTTTGTTTTCTCTCTGATTCAATCTTGGGAGGCTGTATGTTTCCAGGAATTTATCCATTTCTTTCATGTTTATAGTTTATAACAGGGTTTATTGTATTTCTGTGGGGTCCATGGTAATGTCCCCTCTGTCATTTCTGATTGTGTTTATTTGAATCATCTCTTTTTTTCTCTATTAATCTATTAATCTGGCTAGTGGTCTATCAATCTTATTTATACTTTTGAAGAACAAATGTTTGGTCTTGTTGGTATTTTGCATGGGTTTTCATGTCTCGGTTGTTAAGTTCAGCTATGATTTTGGTTATTTATTTTCATTTGCTACCTTTGTGGTTAGTTTGCTCTTGTTTTTCTCGTTCCTCTAGGTGTGATGTTAGGTTGTTAATTTAAGATCGTACTAACTTCTTCATGTAGGCATTTAGTGTTATAAACTTTCCTCTTGACACTGCTTTAGCTATATCCCAGAGATTCTATTATGTTGTATATTTGTTTACATTCATTTCAAAAAATATTTTGATTCCTGCTTAATATCAGTCTTTATCCAAAATCTGTTCAGGAGTAGGTCATTTAATTTCCGTGTAAATTTATAGTTTTGAGAGATCTTTTTGGTATTGATTGAAAGTGATTTATATACCAGAAACAACTGACTGAAGAATTGGAGAGTCATCAAACCAAGGAAAGGATTTTCCTAAAAAAATCTATACTAGTTGGACAATACAAAGGAACATTGTTTATGAATACATTTAGGAGGGTACTCAAAATTGAGAAGTAGAATCAATTTTAGAGTTTCAAGTAGAGATCGCATGGATACTTAAGTTAATTGCATTCAAAACATGTAAATAATTTCTTAGTCACACAAATATAAAAATATCACTGTTGCCTTAAGAAATTGTCCTGTCGCCCTGTCTAATTTCTATAAAAAGGCAAACAAACTAATACATTTTTAAAACAAATCTCCACCAAATATTATCAACACTTGAATTCTTTTTTTCATGTTAAAAATTTTAAGCCAGATCATTTTATTCTTGAGGTAAGAAGACAAATGTCTTTAAAGAAGCTTCCAACTTATTCTAACATATCTTTTCTGAAATTAGTTTCAGAAATTTATAAATTATTAAGTGATGCAACATTTTTATGTATTCAAAATTAAATGTCATACTATATGTTTAATTACACTTATATGTAAAGTTCAAATAAAATAATGAAACAGGATATAATTATCTAGAAAATTCAGGGTTTTTTAACCTTTTCTTTGTACCATTATCTAATATCCTTGCATAGGTAAATCCTATGAATCCCGTCTCAGAATAATATTTTAATACATTAAACAGGATACATACAATTACAGTGAAAAGTAATAGTAACAAAATATATTACCAAAACACAGCCTTTGAAGGAATGATGTAATGGCTCCAGGTTAAGAATCTAGAAAATATATATTTCATTAAAATGATTATTTTCACGTGTATATAAACTTCTTTAAAAGTTTTTAATCACGGATTACTCGTATATAGAACTGTTGATTTCTATTTGTTGATCTTGTATGTGGTCACTTAATTATCTTCTTAGTTATAATAGTATTTCTGTTAACTCTCTTTTCTAGGTATACAATACAGTAATAACATCTGCAATAAAACTTGTTTCAGTATTTAATGTTTATAAATAATATTTTTGATTATGTAAGTTATATAAGCTTACTGCAAAAAAATGAAAAAATGCAGAAAAATATGTAGAGATGGGTCTTGTCAATATTTAATGTACACATTTCCAGAATGTTGGTATCGTTTCATTTTAATAAAATCCTGTTATTCCCAACAACATTGATGGAATTGGAAGATATTATGTTAAGTGAAATAAGCCAGGCAGTGAGAGACTAGTATGTGGAAACTATATATATATAAAACTCTGGAGATAAAGAATAGAATGATGTAAAATGCCAGAGGCTAGGAAGGGTAGCTTGGGGGAAAAACAAAGAGGGGATGATTAATGCATACATACATACAGTTAGAAAGAAGAAATAAGATTGAGTGTTCTGTAGTACAATAGAACAACTACCGATAACAATAATTTATCGTACACTTAAAAATAACTAAAAGGATGGCATTGGAATGTTCCTGACACAAAGGAACATTGTGCTGAAGTGATGAATATCCCAATTTTCCTGATTTGATCATTACACATTTTTTGCTGTGTCAAAATAACAGGTGTACCCCATAAATATTTACAACTACTATGTATACATAGTAAATACAAATTTAAAAAATAAAAATAAGTCTCGAACATATCCAAAGCTGGTAAAGAAAGGGAGTGAAAGCCATTTCATGTGCCTCGGGCAAAAGGATCTTTACTGCATTGTTAATATTCCCTATTGACAGCTTAGTAATAGCTATCAAAAATTTTGTGACTGTACCTTTGACTCAGCTATTTTACCTCTAAGATTTCTTCTGAGCAAAAACCTCATAAATTTGCACAAAAATTATCTGCAACTATGTTTATGCTAATATTTTGAATAAAATTGGCTACCGTTCACTCAATGCTTACTATGTGCCAAGTATTATGCTAAAACTTTTATGTACATGACCTCATTTCAGCCTTGCAAAAACCTCATTGCCCCTTTCTTTTTAATTTCTATTAACTGGGGAGACTATTTAGGCTTAGATCTTAGGTGAGTTAGTCAAGAATGCACAAACAATAAGTATGTAAGTTAAAGTTATCCATCTCCAGAACCTGATAAAACAGCAAAAGCAAAAGGAAAAACAACAACCTAAACCATTTTTTAAAAGTACATTGTAGCATATTAAACAATAGATTGCTATGAAGACATCTTCAAGGGATGATACAAAGAAAAAATTAAGACATTGTAAAAATGTTCCCTAAAAGGTTGAACATATATACTTTATAATGTAATCTAAGTGTTGATAAAATATATAATAAAATGTTAATAGGCAGAAAATAAAATTGGGACAATACTAAATATTTTATACATTTATATTTTCTTAATTATATATTGTAATACTTTCCATTTCATTCAGTGATTACTTAGTATTTTGTGTATGGATAATAAAATATACTTGATATTATGTTGAACCTTTAGGCTAATATTTTTTGTGATAAACAGTGTTGTAATGAGCATCTTTGAAAATACTATCTGATCACATTAATTTGTCTTTTATATTATTTTTATACAAATGCATTTTAAAATACTGTAAAACACCTCTATGTAATTAACTCAATTTGAGGCTTTCATAGATGTTTCATTATCTATTTGTATGTTTTAGTACCAGAATAACATTAGTTATATTATAGCTTATCTATGATAAATTTTAACATGTTTGTAACACAAGATCCTCATTCTCATTTTTATTTTAGAATGTACTAGGCTTTCTCATCTATTTATGGTTTAATAAAATATTTAGAAATAGTTTTCAAAAATTTTAATGATGATTTTAATTGGCATGTCTGCTACATAAATATATCATGCATTTTTATTTCACTTGTTGACATGATAATTTTCATTTATCAGTGCTTTTTAATGTCAAAGTTTCGTGTTAGGTTAATTCATCAAAAGTTGACATATTTATTGCTATCATTAAAGGGTCTAATTTTAAATTTTTATCTAATTTATGGAAAAAAGCTTATTAAATTTTTAATAGTTTATTGGTTGATTCTTCTGGGTTTGTTAGGAAATGTCAAATCATCTGTTAATATTAATGATGTTTTGTTCCCAGTCTTTTCTTGACTAGCACATAAAAACACCACTAAATGATGCAAAAGCTTTGGCTGTCTTGTTCTTGACTAAAATGGAAATGTATTTATTGTTTCGGCTGATGCATTGTGTTGCCTTTGATTTACTATAGAATTTTAACATATTTTGTTATGTTAATAGATTTCTAAATATTAAACTGGCTTGCATTTCTGGATAAAAATGCTAGTTTTCTTCAATGTATTTAACATATTGCTAATCTCCACTTACCAATCTTTTTTGAATAATATTTTCACCATTTGTTTGTATTCAGATTTCTCAGTACTTTTTTTTTTTTTTTTTTTTTTTCTGAGATGGAGTTTTTGCTCTTGTTGCCCAGGCTGGAGTGCAATGGTGTGATCTCGACTCACTGCAACTTCTACCTTCTGGGTTCAAGCAATTCTCCTGCCTCAGCCTCCCGAGTAGCTGGGATTACAAGCATGCGCCACCACACCCAGCTAATTTTGCATATTTAGTAGAGATGGGGTTTCTCCATGTTGGTCAGGCTGGTCTTGAACTCCTGACCTGTTGGAGTCTCACTGCATCTGACCTCCCAAAGTACTGGGATTACAGGCGTGAGCCACAGCACCGAGCCCTTTTCAGTACTTTTTTTTTTTGAGATGGGGTTTCTCTCTTGTTGCCCAGGCTGGAGTGCAATGGCGCGATGTCGCTCACCGCAACCTCCGCCCACCCTCGCCCCCTCCCAACCCTGGTTCAAGCAATTCTCCTGCCTCAGCTGCCGAGTAGCTGGGATTACAGGCATCCGCCACCATGCCCAGCTAATTTTTTGTATTTTTAGTAGAGGTGGGGTTTCACCATATTAGCCAGGCTGGTCTCGAGCTCCAGACCTCAGGTAATCCACCCGCCTCGGCCTCCCAAAATGCTGAGATTACAGGCGTGAGCCACCGCGCCCGGTCCTTTCAGTACATTCTTTATCCATTCTCCTTTTTGTCTTTGTTATTAGATAGGTTTCAGCTTCATAAAAGCAACTCATTCATTAAGGAATATTGTACATATTAAAAAGGACCAGAAGGCCGGGCGCGGTGGCTCACGCCAGTAATCCGGACACTTTAGGAGGCCAAGGCGGGTAGATCACGAGGTCAGAAGATAGAGATAATCCTGGCCAAACATGGTGAAACCACATCTCTACTAAAAACACATAAAAAAGGTTAATTGGGCGTGGTGGCAGTTGGCTGTAGTCCCAGCTACTTGGGGGGCTGAGGCAAGAGAATAGCTTGAACCCGGAAGAAGGAGGTTGCAGTGACCAAGATTGCACCACTGCACTCAGCCTGGCAACAGAGCAAGTCTCTGTCCAAAAAAAAAAAAAAAAAAAAAAAAGGGGGGGGGGGGGGAAATATAATGGACCCCATGTTGGATTGTTGGATTGGCCAGAAGGGCAGATATACAGAAACTGGGGTAGGTCAGCTGTGGAAGAAGGAAAGGGTAGTAGGAGGACATGAAATGAATCAGTTCTGGGAGTAAGATGGATTGAAACTAGCAACTTAGATGATTACCATAGAAAAGAGTTGTAGGTGTAGCTAGATAAAACGGAGAGGAATATTGAGAGGCAGAAGGGCATAGACAGCTGCTTTTAAAGTATGTTAAGCCAGAAGTGAATTTGAAGAGTACAAGTCACTCAGAAGAGTCTCAAAACGAATACCATATATAAGGGGTTTTGAACAGCCCTTGACAATGTTTAAAACCAATTTGTTGAGGTTATAATTGACATACAAAACTTGTACATATTTAATGTATACAGCTTGTTGAGTTTGGAGATACATATATACACAGGTGAAACCATCACTGTAATCTATGCCATAAACCTATCCCTCTCCTCCAGAAGTGTTCTTCTGTCATCTTGGTTAATTATGATGATGATGATAATGATAAAGAACACTTAACGTAAGGTATATCCTCTCAGCAAATGTTTAGGTATATAATACAGTATTTATTATAGACATTATGCTGTACAGTAGATATCTAGGGCTTACTTTGTGAAATTAAAACTTCTAACCCTTGACAAATAGCTTCCCATTTCGTCCTGCCCCCAGCCCTTGGAAACCACCGTTCTAATATTTGCTTCTATGAGTTTGACTGTTGTAGATTCCTGATATAAATGGGATCACACAGTATTTGTCTTTGGTGTCTGGTTTATGTCACCTAGCGTTTTATTCTCCACGTTCATCTATGTTGTGGCAAATGGCAATATTTCCTTCCTTTTTTAATGCCAAATAATATCCAATTGTACGTATATATCATGTTTTCTGTATCCATTCATCCATCCATGAACATTTAGGCTACTTCCACTTTTTGAATACTATAAATAGTGCTGCAATGATTGGGAGGGCAGGTATCTCTTTGGGATACTGATTTCAATTCCTTTGGGTATATACCTAGAAGTGCAATTGCTGGATCATATGGTAA
This sequence comes from Papio anubis, assembly GCF_008728515.1. NCBI lineage: Eukaryota > Metazoa > Chordata > Mammalia > Primates > Cercopithecidae > Papio > Papio anubis. The sequence goes on along the minus strand of NC_044981.1, from coordinate 90,657,372 downwards.
TTCTATTTTTAAATTTTTGTGGAACCTAAGATAACAAGTGCTGGCGAGAATGTGGAGAAAAGGGAAACGAAGGAAACCCTGTATACTGCTGGTGAGAAAGTCAAGTGGTGTAGCCAATACAGAGAACACTCATGCTTAGGAAGCACTAAGTGCTTGGTGAACTCGATTTCTCTCCCTCACCATATATGTATAATATTATATATATTTAAATAAAATAGTAAATAATATTATTTATTATTATAGGGAATAGACTTTCCTCTGAAAGAAGTTATTCCTGAATTTGATTTGGGCTCCTTATTTATATCTTACAGTACAGCAAAGGGCTTTTATATGTTTGAAGATACTTGATTCAATGGCATGCTAAGATTTGTCTATGTTATTTATAATGGGTGATACTTTTATTTCCAAAATTTTGTTATCAAGAACAATTACACAAATATACATCATTAAAAAGCAAATACATTTTGAAAAGTTTTAAACACCGAAGAAAAATTTTAAACAACTTTTTTTCTCCCCGTTATTTGATAATATTATTGATTAGGATTTTCTACAATTTCTTTATATTGATTATCAAATTTGTTTGCCAATAAGAAGTGACAGGTGTTGTTTAAATCAGGTGCAAAATGTTTAAAGTTTCACATTTATGATAAAAGACATTCGGTTGGGAAGAAGACAAAAACAAAACACATTTAAAATATAGAAATATTTCTTGGGTCCTGTTGTGATTTTTTAAAGTCCAATTATGAGGGCACTATGTTGCGTTAACTATTTTAGTATAAGTTAGTTATATCTAGATGTTTAACTCTCCCTCTCCCCACCTGACACAAACTGATGATTTGTGTTACCACTTGCAGTACATGTAGAATTTTATTTAGGATATGGTTTTAGTTTTCCTGTAGAGTGCTGCCCCACTGTGGACAGATTAGGAATCACTGAAGCCTGACAAGTAATTACTTTTTGCAAATACTGTCTTTATTAAATCTCCTGTACAAATATTCCTTACATATAATACCTGCATGAAGAAATATCCACCCAATGGTTACAAGAAATGTTGTAAAATTTGATATCTTCTCAGAGAACTACTTAAATATAAATAGGCCTTTTCTGAGTTACAAAATCTAAAAACTTTGCTTCATAAAATGTTTCTAAGGCATCAAACTGGAGTAGTAGAAAGACAAATTAACTTTTAAAGTCATAATCTCTTCTCAAACTATTAAGCACAGTTAATCTGTGCCACTGCAAATTTTTGATATTGCCTATTGTTATCACAAACTAATATTTTCACATTCAATATTGTTTTTACATTATCTTGATTGATTTTAAGGCAGCCAGTGTTGAATCTAAATAGTGAAGATGATGAATTTAGTTAAATTATTATGGCTCATTTCGTCATAGTTCATTGTGTAAAAATTTGTCACTAGTAATAGAAATTATGATAATTCAATAAATTACAATAATGTCATTATCTAATTCATTTTATTTTAATACATCTATATGTTTATTCATAACATCAGCATAATTTTCCTCAGATTGTAAAAGCATGTCCAACTAGACTGTCTAAATCACCTCTTCTTTGAAAGTTAAAGCCATATTACAGAATTGTGGCTTTTAGTCTTCACAATCTATTATTCATCCAACATATCTCTGCAACCCTTAGTTATAGATGTAAAAATTATTTTCCTCTTCACTCACTTTTTAAATTGTTATTATTATCTATATTTGCAAAGGTCTTATATAGTGTGGCATAGTGAAGGTAAGATTGGGTAGAAAGTTAGAAAACTAGAACTTGGTCCTATGTGTGCCACCAATTAGGTGTGCATGCTCTTGAATTTCATTTAAAATGTGTTGTAATCTTCATCTCTCATCAGAGGATATTAGACTAGGTAATTTTCTAGACTCTTTTTCAAATTATCTAAATTAGAAATTGTTTCTCTTGCAGTTTGGGTTCATCTAATTTGATTCAAATCAATTCAACTCACATCCATTTGATTTAGTTGTATTCAAATCAAAGAGAATTTATTACAACTTTCTGTAGACACAGTCCCGCTGTGAGCACTGTACAGTCAGGGAACTCCTCTGTGAGGTGGGGGAATAAAAAAAGATTTGTAATGATTGATTTGTGACTTCAGAGTCCTCACTTTTCTCCCATTGATTTTTACCATAATTAGTGAAGTTAATCTCAAGAAATCATAAAGTCAGAAAAAGTCGTCTTTGGCATGTCTTCCTCCTTCTAACTAGGTTCTCAAATAAATGAGTGTGTCCTCAGTTTGAACCCAGGCCTCCCAGCACCTGTATTTTTTCTAAGCAAAGCTCTGTGCTGTTCTGATACATATCTTTTTATTATTATTATTTATTTATTTATTTATTTTTATTTTTTATTATTACACTTTAAGTTCTAGGGTACATGTGCACAATGTGCAGGTTTGTTACATATGTATACATGTGCCATGTTGGTGTGCTGCACCCATTAACTTATCATTTATATTAGGTATATCTCCTAATGCTATCCTTCCCCCCTTCCCCCTCCCCACAATAGGTCCTGGTGTGTGATGTTCCCCTTCCTGTGTCCAAGTGATCTCATTGTTCAATTTCCACCTATGAGTGAGAACATGCGGTGTTTGGTTTTCTGTTCTTGCAATAGTTTCCTGAGAATGATGATTTCCAGCTGCATCCATGTCCCTACAAAGGACACAAACTCATCCTTTTTTGTGGCCGCATGGTATTCCATGGTGTATATGTGCCACATTTTCTTAATCCAGTCTGTCACTGATGGACATTTGGGTTGGTTCCAAGTCTTTGCTATTGTGAATAGTGCCACAATAAACATATGTGTGCATGTGTCTTTATAGCAGCATGATTTATAATCCTTTGGGTATATCCCCAGTAATGGGATGGCTGGGTCAAATGTTATTTCTAGTTCTAGATCCTTGATAAATCGCCACACTGTCTTCCACAATGGTTGAACTAGTTTACAGTCCCACCAACAGTGTAAAAGTGTTCCTATTTCTCCACATCCTCTCCAGCACCTGTTGTTTCCTGATTTTTAAATGATTGACGTTCTAACTGGTGTGAGACGGTATCTCATTGTGGTTTTAATTTGCATTTCTCTGATGGTGAGTAATGAGGAGCATTTTTTTATGGGTCTGTTGGCTGCATAAATGTCTTCTTTTGAGAAGTGTCTGTTCATATCCTTTGCCCACTTTTTGATGGGTTTGTTTGTTTGTTTCTTGTAAATTTGATTGGGTTCTTTATAGGTTCTGGATATTAGCCCTTTGTCAGATGAGTAGATTGCAAAAATTTTCTCCCATTCTGTAGGTTGCCTGTTCACTCCGATGGTAGTTTCTTTGCTGTGTAGTTTCTTTGATGGTAGTTTCTTTGCTTTTCTTCTTTAGTTTAATTAGATCCCATTTGTCAATTTTGTCCTAATAAATGTTCCATCTCTGGTAACTGCAATGACTCGCTCATTGCCTGCACTGTACGTTTTTTCATGGTTCACAAAGGAGCCACGAGGACAGAGAATGGCACACGCTAAACTCATATACTTCAACTCTAAGTCTTGCATTGCTTCTGTTCTAGTTTCTTTTAATGAGTTCATTTGTTCCTTACATTTCAGTAATCCTGCTTTTGCAAAGATGCTGCCTTCAAGGTACTCTCTTACAGAAACTAATACACACTTCTCTCATAAAAGTATTCTGTGGAAAATATGCAGCAAACAAATAAAAAATTCTAAAATAAACTTAATACATTCTGTTTTCTTCCTCCTCGACTCAACAAGACTGCATCTTGCTGCTTGAGTTCTACCTCCTAAGTCAGGGTGGAAAATGTTCCTAAGAAGGTGGCCAAATGCTCCTCACCTCATTTGTTTACATAAGTTCAAGGATCAGAGTCTGGGTTTTTTTTTTTTTTTTTTGGTCCAATAACTGAACAAAAAGATTCTTTATGTTCATATATTTGGTTCAGTTTTTAAATTTTTTACAGTAGAAAAGCAGGTGTCTGTCAGTCATTCTCCCTCATGAGTGGAAGTCCATAGCATTTACATGAGAGTTTGTTTACAGGTGAATTTAGTAAAGGTAGCTGTGTTAGTCTGTTCTCACACTACTAATGAAGATATACCTGAGACTGTGTAATTTATAAAGGAAAGAGGTTTAATTGACTCACAGTTCCACAGGGATGAGAAGGCCTCAGGAAGCTTGTAATCACGGTGGAAGGGGATGCAAACACATCCTTCTTCATATGGCAGCAGCAAGGAGAAGTACAGAGGAAAAGGGGGAAAAGGCTGTTATACAACCATAAGATCTTGTGAGAACTCACTCACTATCACATGTGGAGGTACACGGAGGTAATGGGCTGCCATGATTCACTTACCTCCCACTGGGTCCCTCTCATTACACATGGGGATTATGGGAACTACATTTCAAGGTGAGATTTGATGAGATTTGAATGGTGACACAGCTAAACCGTATCATTCCTCTACTGACCCCTCCCAAATCTCTTGTCCTCACATTTCAAAACATAATCATGCCCTCCAACAATCCCCTAAAGTCTTAACTCATTCCAGCATTAACTCAAAAGTCCAAGTCCAAAGTCTCATCTGAGACAAGGCAAGTCCCTTCCACGTATGAGCCTATAAAATCAAAAGCAAGTTAGTCACTTGCTAGATACAATGAAGGTACATCTGTACTAAATGGGAGAAATTGGACAAAACAGAGAGGTCAATAAGACCCATGCAAATTCGAAATCCAATAGGATAGTCTTTAAACCTTAAAGTTCCATAATGATCTCCTTTAACTCTATTTCTTATATCCAGGACATGCTGATGCAAGAGTTAAGCTCCCACAGCCTTGGGCAGCTTTGCTCTTGTGGCTTTACAGGGTACAGGCCCCCTCCTGTCTGCTTTCATGGACTGGTGTTGAGTGTCTGTGGCTTTTCCAGGTGCACAGTGGCCCACTCCTACAGCAAACTTCTGCCTGGACATCCAGGAGTTCCATACAGCCTCTACTATCTAGGTGGAGGTCCCCAAACCTCAATTATTGATTTCTGTGTGCCTGCAGGTTGAACACCATGGAAAGCTGCCAAGGCTTGAGGCTTACACCCTCTGAAGCCAAGGCCTGAGCTGTACCCTGGCCACTTTTAGCAGTGACTGGAGCAGCTGGGATGCAGGGCACCAAGTTCCTAGGCTGCACACAGGAGGGTTGGCCCAGCCCACAAAACCATTTTTTTTCCTCCTAGGCTTTGGACTTATGATGGGAGGGGCTTCCATGAAGGTCTGTGACATACCCTGGAGACATTTTTCCCATTGCTGGTACATTGTTGGTAATTACCAACCATTGTTGGTAATTACATGTAAAAAACAATTACATTGTTGGCAATTAACATTTCACTTCTTGTTATGCAAATTTCATAGCAGGTTTGAATTTCTCCCCAGAAAAATAGGTTTTTCTTTTCTATTCTATTGTCAAGCTGCAAATTTTCGAAACTTGTATGCTCTGCTTCCTCTTGAACGCTTTGCTGCTTAGAAATTTATTCTGCTGGATACCCTAAATCATCTCTCTCAGGTTTAAAGTTTCACAGATGTCTAGGGAAAGGACAAAATGCTGCCATTCTCTTTGCTAAAGCATAGCAAAAGTCACCTTTGCTCCAGTTGCCAACAATTTCCTCATCTCCATCTGAGATCACCTCAGCCTGTACTTTATTGTCCATATCTCTATCAGAATTTTGGTCAAAGCTATTCAACAAGTTTCTAGGAAGTTCCAAACTTTCCCACATCTTCTTGTCTTCTTCTGAGCCCTCCAAACTGTTCCAGCATCTGCCTGTTACTCAGTTCCAAAGTCACTTCCACATTTTTGGGTATCTTTATAGCAGCATCCCACTCTACCAGTCCCAATTTGCTATATTAGTCCGTTCTCACACTGCTAATAAAGACATACCTAAGACTGGGTGATTTATAAAGGAAAGAGGTTTAATTGACTCACAGTTCTACAGGGTTGGAGAGGCCTCAGGAAACTTAAAATCATGGCAGAAATGGAAGCAAACACATCACTCTTCACAAGGTGGCAGCAAGGAGGAGTGCAGATCAAAGTGGGGGAAAACGCCTTATAAAACCATCAGATCTTGTGAGAACTCACTCACTATTACGAGAACAGCATGGACATAATCACCCCTGTCATTCAATCAGCTCCCACTGTGTCCCTTCCATGACACGTGGGGATTGTGGGAACTATAATTCAAGATGAGATTTGGGTGGGAACACAGCCACACCATACCATTAGCCATATGGATGATAACTGTATGATGTTAGAGTAATTCCTAAAGAAAATGGTTTCAAATATACTTTCTTTTTGAAAACCAAAAAAAAAAAAAAAAAAAAAAAATTCTAAATTAACTCTAATGAAGACATCTTGATATTTCACTGTGATTTGCATTTTGAACTCTTCATGTGGCTAAACCATACTAGAATCCCAACTCTTTGACTATACGGATAGGTTCTCTCCCCAGTAAAATGGGAACAGTCATGCCACCTAACAGTTTTGTTTTCATGACTAAATTATCAAATAAAGTAATTTTTTAAACTTTTCAGTGCCTGACACTTAGCAGTAACTCAAGAAATGTGGGATTGGTTATGGTTATGATTATTACTATCATTTCAGGTTAGGCTCTTAGATGCATAAGAAAGTTTGAGTTTTACAGGCTTCTAAATGCCTCTCAATGTATGCACCTTTGATGTATATTCCTCCACTTTGTTATATTATTCTTTTCCCCCACAAATATATATTTTAACTGTGTATATTACCATGTTTCAACTCTAGTCCCCAAATAATCTAATCTGATGAAAGAAAAAGAAATATTATAGTAAGTTTGGGAAAACACTGTGATCAACAGGTTCATTTTGAAGGTTCAGGTTTCCACTAGTGTATCAAAGACACTGAAAAAACCTCCAGTAAAAAAAAAAAAAAAAAAAAAATATATATATATATATATATATATATATATACACACACACACACACACACACACATCTATATATTTATACAAATGCTATTATACATGCTATTATACAACATCTTTTAATAGTACATTTTATTAAACATGCATTGGGAGAGGCCAGTATATAAAATACCCTGGTTTTTGTTGAAACCATTAAATGAATAAATATTTACATTTTTATTATAGTAGAGATTGGCACCTTTTATAACAGAATCCTTTTCTTTTGTAAATTCATGCAATGTTTATTTTGAAATATTCACTTATCAAAAGACTAATTTGTAGAGATTAGGAAAATAAGCAGCACCTACAATTTTAGAGTGAAATACTTTAAATGTATCTATATAATAGTTTAACAATTACTTGGCAGAGATTACCTGAATATATGAGTTTTTAATATACAATTTGATGTAGTTTGACCCACTGTTGAAATACTTGTATAAATTGAATCAAGAGAGTTAAGCATTAAGATTTGAGAAAAGCAGAGAGAATGCTAAACTTAGGAATAACTGGAGGTAGGCCAGGACTTTCAGGCCATCATGACTTTCCTGTCCCCTTTTCTCTGTTTCTTTCAAGACATTGGCTTTACTCAATGTCAATGTGAAACATCTTATTCTATAGACCAGAACACATCTCACTGAGAGCTCTTGATTTTAGCAGTTTATAATTTTAGTTAAGAATGGCCTGGTGCGGTGGCTCACACCTGTAATCCCAGCACTTTGGGAGGCCGAGGCGGGTGGATCATGAGGTCAGGAGTTCGAGACCACCTTAGCAAACATGATGAAACCCCGTGTCTACAAAAAATACAAAAAATTAGCTGGGTGTGGTGGCGGGCATCTGTAATCTCAGCTACTCAGGAGTAGGCAGATTGAAGCAGGAGAATCGCTTGAACCCCAGAAGGCAGAGGTTGCAGTGAGTTGAGACCACACCACTGCACTCCAGCCTGAGCAGCAGAGTGAGACTCCATCTCAAAAACAATAATAATTTTAGTCAAGAACAGAGATCCTTATAAATTTGGTTCTAGAAACTTTGGAGAAAGGCCCTTAAGATCCGGGTTAGGTTGAGTGTCTCAGAAGTCAGAGAACATATCCACAGTGTACTGATTCATTATGTCCACAAAACTCACCATGAGCAGTGCCCAGAAGAAAATATGGACTGCCTGGGTGGCAGAACAAGACCCTATCTCCAATTAAATAAAAAAGAGAGTTAATAGGGAGGGAATTCATAGAGATTCACTGTATAGGATTAGATATTATTCATTGAGAAAAGGAACATACACTCTTTTTCAATAAACATCCTTAAAGGTCAATATCACCTACGTATCCTTCCCTTTGAAATTTAGGTTGCTTCACTTAAGTCTGCTAATTTTATTGATTGATGAAAGTCCAGAGCTTCTTCATAATTTTCTAAGTTCTGGCAGCTTATGCACTCCTGGTTCCCGCTAGCTCTGTCTTGGTGCTTTTTTAGCCATCCACTCTTGTTGGGTCTTCACAAGAAGCCCAGGCTTTTCACATTTTGTTGGGTAAAGGAGAATGGAAATACACTGGCACAAAGCTGTGTGTGTGGCAGAGTGGGGAGAAAGGGAATTGAACTTTTACAAGAGTTTGTAGTGCAGGTGGAAAGGAAGACTCAGACTGCTGAGTGCAAGCACACTGACCCTGTGTCAACACCCACAACACTGTCCTCTCTTTTCCCCCTGTTTCACTTAGAAGAAATCTTATTCTGCTTAAATAAAGTACATTCTAGGTCCAACAACCCTTACCTCCTCCAATCCTTGAGGTCTTATTTTCAACCACAAGCACTCACTTACTAATTTATTTTCCTAGCAAAATCAATTTTTCTTTCCAAAAATGAATTCTGATGACTAAAGTGTTCTCAATCTTTTTAGCTTATTGGAGTCATCCATTTCAATGATTTCTCATGTGTTGTTTGAATGATCTGGGTTCCAAGCTGAGGCTTCCGATCCACTTGCTATATTAGTTACGTATATTTTTGTTAACTATGTAATGTGAGTGAGTCTCTGTCGGAGCTGTTTTGAAGGTAATGGAGGTGGGTATAATTGAACTTTAGCAGAATACACTGCTAGTATTCAAGTGATACAATAATAATAGTACCAATAATAATAACAACTGACCCTTACATAACCTCTACTATTAACTAGTCACAGTTCTGAGTACTTTACCTACATTAAATATCTTAATCCCTACAATCACCCTCTGAAGTAGGTATTATTATTATCTATATTTCGCAGATGGAGAAACTGAGAAGCAGAGAAGTTAAATACTTTGTTCAGGTTTCTCAGCTTATGAGATTTAATCCTTGACAATCTAACTCCTATGTCTCTGTTCTTAAAGAGACATTAAGATAAATATAAGAAGATGCAGAAAATGCTAATCACTGGAGTCTTTGGAGAGATGATAAAGGGAGGTAGCTTAGCAGGGCTACTCACTAGAATTGAAATACCACTCTAGGAGGCCGTGGTGCATTTCTTGGGGGCAGTGGCTGGGATACAGAAGGTTTATATGGCAGGACTGGAGGTTTTCAAAAGAGACACAGAGCATGGCAGATAGATGAAAATGATGAAGGACCCTGAGTGGTGTAAGATGTGCCTTTTCCATAGTGCTTCACTGCAGGTATGAAAGATACATCTTTAAAACAAGAATTAGTAATTTATTTTGGAAAATATCAAGGTGGCCACATTTAGCATAATGGCCAGTGTGGGACTAAAACATAACTTACTTGAATTAGGTGTGAGGATAGAGGAAACCGTGATAAAATATCTTTAGGAAATCACAGATATCATTGTTATTTAAATATATGTATATCAAAACTTCAAACATATATTAAGGAAAAGGATAATATATTTCTATACATGTGTTAAAAATTGACAATTGTTTGCAAGAAGCTATACCAAAAATATCTTGTGAAACAGATTTGTACATCAAGTCTATAAGGATTAAGAAAGTAAACACTAGGGCCGGGCGCGGTGGCTCAAGCCTGTAATCCCAGCACTTTGGGAGGCCGAGACGGGCGGATCACGAGGTCAGGAGATCGAGACCATCCTGGCTAACACGGTGAAACCCCGTCTCTACTAAAAAATACAAAAAACTAGCCGGGCGAGGTGGCAGGCGCCTGTAGTCCCAGCTACTCGGGAGGCTGAGGCAGGAGAATGGCGGGAACCCGGGAGGCGGAGCTTGCAGTGAGCTGAGATCCGGCCACTGCACTCCAGCCTGGGCGCCAGAAAGGACCAGTTACCCTTCAAATTTCTGATGTCAGTGAAATTAATTGGAAATGATTGGGGAAAAATAAACAAGATATTGAGAAATCTGTTTGTATTTAGAAAGTTGGGGATGCTGTGGTAGCCTTTTAGAAATCAGGTCTCGATGAATAGGGACATGAGTTGTTGAGCTAAGCAGATCATCTCTTTTTAGGGAGAACTCTCCCTAAAATAAGCCATTGCTCCCAAGGGAGGCCCTGACTTGCCTCTGCTTAATGAGGCTTCACATAATAAAGCATGAGTGATGACCCAGAAGCTCTAAGTAATAGCAAGTTACAAGGTGGGAACATAATTTTTGAAATGCCATAGGAATTCATGGGAAAGACAGGTATCTCCCAAAAGTCAAAGAAGACTTCATGGAAAAGGAATGTTTCACTTGGGTTTTGGAAAATAGGTATGATTTGAACAGAATATGTAGAGGATTTTTTTTTTGTTGTTGTTATTTAAGGGAAAAACTACAAATAAAATATAGAGGAAAGAGAAAAGTTGGGGGTGGCATAGGGAACAGTGAGATGTTGAAATTAGCTAAAACATCAGCTACAAATTAGGAAGTAGTGAGTGATAAACAGGAAAAGATACATTCAAGTGATTTCATGGAGAATTTAAATATTGTCATATTAAATAAAGTTGATTCTTATAAATTATGTAATAAAGTAGGGTGAAACATTTCAAGCAGTGGAATAACATGATTGAACTATAATAGGAAGCCTGGAATTTAACTTGCCCCTAAAGTGGTTCATTAAGTGTTGAAAATAATCATTGTAAAATATTTTAAGAACTCACAGCATGGATTATAAATTAGCTGACTAAATGTACTTTTTAAATCCTCCTATTTTGTTGAATAAAAGACTGGTTCTTTTAGAACCAAAGCTGTAATACTAAAAAGGCTATATATAAAAAACTTATTTTTTTTATAGTAATCACATTCATCCTCTTTTAAGTAATCCTTTCATTTGCTTTTTTTTTTTTTAAATGTCTTGCACTGGGATCATTCATCAAGTCTGTATTTGGAGTTTGTGCTTCATAATTTAAACTGCCAACAATCTTACATTTTCTTTCATAAGTACAAAGGGGCTTTGTTACATACATGTATTTATATAATGGCCCAATTGTATCACTTGTTTATAAATCTTAACTTGGTTATTTTTAGGATAACTTTTATTATTGTATAAGATACATGTATGCATAAGATAACAATAGTAAGATACATATTTTAATATGGCATAAATTAACTATAGTACCTATACTTACAAAGACCTAAGTATACAGCCCAATGAATTTTTTGCAAAGTGAATACAGCTATGTAACCACCACCTGGGTCAAGATGTAATGTCTACATCTTGAAATGTAGCCCAGATACCTCCTCATTTCTTCTCTTAATTTTTAACCTTGACCCACAAATGTAAACATTACTTTCATTTCTGTCACAATAGATTTTTTTGAGCTCCATATATATGTGAAATCACATCAAATGTATTTTGTTTGACTTCTTCATTCAAAATAAGCGTATAAGTTTCACCCATGTTGTTGCATATAGGAATAGTTAATTTAATTCCTTTTTTTGTTTTTTCTTTTTTTTTTGTATGTTGTGGTACTGTATGGATACAACAATGTCTATGTAACTATATGATATGGCTTGGCTCTGTGTCCCCACCCAAATCTCGTCTCAAATTGTAATCCCCAATGTTGGGGTGGGCGTCATGGTAGGAGGTGATTGGATAATGGGGGTTGATTTCCCCCTTGCTTTTCTTATGATGGTGACTGAGTTCTCATGAGATCTGGTTGTTTGAAAGTGTGTAGTACTTCCTCCTTCACTCTCTCTCCTGCTGGCCATGTGAAGATATGCTTGCTTCCTCTTTGCCTTCAGTCATGATTGTAAGTTTCCTGAGGCCTGTGCAGAAGCAGAAGTCTATACAGCCTACAGAATCATGATCCAATTAAACCTCTTTTCTTTATAAATTACCCAGTCTCAGGTATGTCTTTATAGCAGTGTGAGAATGGACTAATACAGAAAAATTAGTACCAGAGAGGGGGGCATTGCTATAAGGATACCTGAAAATGTAGAAGCAGCTTTGAAACTGGTTAGTGGGCAGAGGTTGGAACAGTTTGGAGGGCTCAGAAGAAGAAAGGAAGATGAGGGAAAGTTTGGAACTTCTTGGAGACGTATTGAATGGTTGTGACCAAAATGCTGATAGTGATATGAACAATGAAGTCCAAGGCTAAGGAGATCTCAGGAATGAACATGAGGAACTTATTGGGAACCAGTGTAAAGGTCACTCTTTCTATGCTTTAGCAAAGAGACTGGTGGCATTATGCTCCTGTTTTAGAGATATACGAAACTTTGAACTTGAAAGACATGATTTAGGGTATCTAGCATAAGAAATTTCTAAGCAGCAGTGTTCAAGAGGTGGCCTGGCTGCTTCTAAGAGGATATTCTCACGTGTGTGAACAAAGAGATGGTCTGAAATTTAAACTTATATTTGAAAGGGAAGCAGACTATAAACATTTGAAAAATTTGCAGGTTGGCCATGTAGTAGAAAAGAACAACCCATTTTCAGGGCAGAAATTCAAGCTGACTGCAGAAATTTCTGTAAGTAGGGAGGAGCTGAATGTTAATAGTCAATACAATGGGGAAGATGCCTCCAAGGCATTTAAGAGACCTTCACAGTAGTCCCTTCATTCACAGGCCTGCAGGCCTAGGAGGCAAGAATGGTTCTGTGGGCTGGACCCAAGGCTCCACTGCTCTGTGCAGCCTTGGGACATGGTACCCTGCATCCCAGCTGTTCCAGTTCCAGCTTTGGATAAAAGGGACCCAGAAATGTCTCAGGCCACTGCTCCAGAAGGTACAAGCTGAAAGCCTTGGCCACTTCCAAGTGGTGTTAAGACTGTGGGTGTGCTGAGGGCAAGAGTTGAGGTTTGCAAGCCTCTGCTTAGCTTTCAGAGGATATATAGAAACACCTGGATGTCCAGGCAAAAGTCTGCTGCAGGGGCAGATCCCTCATGGAGAACCTCTACTAGGGCAATGCTGAGGGGAAATGGGCTGGAGTCCCCCCACAGAGTCTCCACTTTGGCATTGCGCAGTGGAGCTGTGAGAAGAGTGCTACAGTCCTCTGGACTCCAGAATGGTAGCTTCACCAACAGCTTACACCACGTACTTAGAAAAGTTATAGGGACTCAACACCAGCCCATAAAAGCAGCTCTGGGGGTTACACCCTGCAAAGCCACAAGAACAGAGACGTCCACAGCATTAGGACCCCAACCCTTGCATTAGTGTGGCCTGGATGTGAGACATGAAATCAAAGGAGATTATTTTGGTGCTTTAAGATTGACTGCCCTGCTAGATTTCTGACTTTTGTGGCACCTGTAGCCCATTTGTTTTGGCCAATATTGCCCCTTTGGAGTAGGAGCATTTACACAATGCCTGCACCCCCATTGTATCTTGGAAGTAACTAACTTGTTTTTTATTTTACAGGCTCATATGTAGAAGGAACTTGCCTTGTCTCAGATGATATTTTGGACTTGGACTTTTGAGTTAATGCTGGATTGAGTTATGACTTTGGGGACTGTTGGGAAGGCATGATTATGTTTTGAAATGTGAGGACATGATATTTGGGAGGGGTCAGGGGAAGAATGATATGGTCTGGCTCTGTGTCCCACTCAAATCTCATATCAAATTGTAATCACCATGTGTTGAGGGAGGGACATGGTGGGTGGTGATTGGATCACAGGGGCAGATTTCCCCCTTGCTCTGCTCGTGATAGTGAGTGAGGTCTCATGAGATCTGGTTGTTTGAAAGTGTGTAACACTTCCTCTTTTGCTCTCTCTCCTGTGGCCATGTGAAGACACGCTTGCTTCCCCTTCACCTTCTGCCATGATTGTAGTTTCCTGAGGCCTGTCCCGAAGCAGAAGCCTGTACAGCCCACAGAACTATGAGCCAATTAATCATCTTTTCTTTATAAATTACCCAGTCTCAGGTATGTCTTTATAGCAGTGTGAGAACAGACTAATATACCATAATACTATTAATTATCTTTATTTTTTTTTCAGTTTATAATATAAATAAAGTTGTAAAGAATAGTCTTATATGTGTCTCCTCATGTATAGCTATAGTCACTTATGTTAGATATAGCAGAGAATGTAATTATTGGAACATAGGGTAAATATATATTCAGCTTTAGTTTAACTTTATTCTTTATATTTACTCTGTTTAGAGGTTATTAGAGGATGCATTATCATCATTCTAGTAAAATATAAATGGCTTCCTTCTTTCTCTTACAACATCACTAATATTGATGTATTCAGCACTTCTTTTTAGGACACTACAGAAATTTTATATATACATGTAGAAATCAAGACAGCAAAATATAATGATTTTATTGAAGTCATACATAAAGTAAATAAGAGATTTGGAAATATAGCTCAGAATATGCAAACCCTCAAGTCATCATAAAATGCCACTTTAAAAAATTGAATCAAAAGTCAAAATATTCTGGTAAAGAATCATCCTGGAGTGGATGAAGGCAACACGCCATTCAATGTAGTCTTTCTCACCACCAAAGGAATTGACTTTTGAAAGTCTGGCATACAGTGATAGACTCTGATCAGAAACATAAAGTCATTTACATTGTGCACAGACTATGATGGCGGATGTGATGCCATTTCTAGTGCAATGATGGGTCCAGGTAGCTATGGTGGGAATCTGGCTGGCGTAGACTCATTCAGCAGCTTGATTCCAGTTGGTTTCTTCAGAGAATAGGCCCCTCTAGTAAGCATCTGCATGAGTGAACCAGATGGTTTGATAAAAGCAGCAATTTATTTCCACAGTTTGCAGCCCCAAAGGGGTTGCATTTAATTGTCCAGTAATTTTTCAAACAGGAGAAAAAAATAGACTGGCCATTGGCAACAGCCCAAGAGCCAGAAAATAAATCCAACAGGGTTATGGATGGGTGTATGGGCCAAAGCTATAAGGATGATCTTGAGTTTTATCCACTGAACAAAGTGACCAGATCTATTTTTACGGAGTGGCCCCAGCCTCAGTTGCCAACCACTGGATCTCAGCATAGCCAAAATTTCAGTGAACCAGGACTAGCCATTCAGAGTATAGTGGCTGTACTTCAGATTATAGAGAGGGGAATAAAATTTTCCACAGATGTACAATGAGTAATATTCACATATACACATTTATGCCTATAACAAAATATTCTGTATTTCCCATAAATATATGTACCTACTATGTACCCACAAAAATTAAAAATTAAAAGTTTTAAATGAAAAAAAAAAAAAAACTTCCCCTAAGACTCTGCTACTGCATTTCATATAAAGTTGAGGGTTGCTAGGACCTAATCACGTGTTTTCTTGCATATGCTATTTCCTTGTAACAAACATGGATTTTTGGACCTTTCCCACATTGTTAGTGGCTGAGTTTCAGTTGCCCCACTTTAAAATGGGAACATTGAAATAAAGAACCCCAAGGGTCATATGGGTCAGGACCTAATAACAAGCTAATAGCTGTCTCTCTAAAGTGTTTTACTTGATAGCTGCTTCTGAGTGGTGACAAATACCCAAAGAGGCATCTTCCTTTCTCAGAGACTATAATCAGCTTAATCACAAATACATGGAACTTAAAGGGCTCATTAGGGCTGTGGAGCCTGCAAGATAGAAAGAATGCCACAGCTTGCTAGACAGCTTTCAACTCAGACTTCCTAAAAATGCTGGTTTTCGAGATGACTGATGTAAAGGCCTAAGTAGAGTTCCCCAATTAGGTATGTTGTGTCTCCAAAACCCAGTGGTCCAGTAAGGTGCTGGATCTCCCTTTTCTTGGCTAGGGGCTGAGCACAAAGCAGTGTTCTTTTTTTGTTTGTTTATTTGTTTTTTTTAAAGACAAAGTCTGACTCTGTTGCCCAGGCTGAAGTGCAGTGGCACGATCTCGGCTCACTGCAACCTCCGCCTCCCGGGTTCACACCATTCTCCCGCCTCAGCCTCTTGAGTAGCTGGGACTACAGGCGCCCGCTACCATGCCCGGCTAATTTTTTGTATTTTTAGTAGAAACGGGGTTTCACCGTGTTCTCCAGGATGGTCTCGATCTCTTGACCTTGTGATCCACCCGCCTCGGCCTCCCAAAGTGCTAGGATTACAGGCGTGAGCCACCGCGCCAGGCGCACAGCAGTTTTTCATTGATTATAGAAATCTAAAGGAATTGTGGAGAATTTTTCCCTACACTTAGCAGTTGTAAAATTTAATAAAGTTTTCAAATATTTCTGGCTTTCAACTTTCTTCTACAGAAAATAAACATATTATAAATTTAAGACAAAGTCTGGCTCAGTCGCCCAGGCTGGAGTACAGTGGCGCGATCTCGGCTCACTGCAACCTCTCCCTCCCAGGTTCACACCATTCTCCTGCCTCAGCCTCTCCAGTAGCTGGGACTACAGGCGCCCGCCACCATGCCCGGCTAATTTTTTGTATTTTTATAATTAATACAATTAATAGTATTATGGTGTATCAGGGATGTATAAAATATATAAAGTCCCTATTATACAGTAGGTATTCAATACAGTAGTAGAAAAATTCTTCAGGAAAGAGAAAATTGAGTGAATACATTTTATAATAAAATATAACTAATATTGATTTTATTATATAACATTAAATTAGGATTCAGTATTTCTATAAAGCAACTGATGACATTATTTCTAGCAATGTAAATTTGTTATATCATTCATGGCTTAGAGCTGATCGTGAAAATGTCATTCTATTAAGTCCCAAAGTGTTCTCTTAAACAGCAACATGTATTTCCCCACTTGTACATATACTTTTAGTTTAAATGTGCCTACACGTATGTGTTGTATTAGTCTGTTTTGTGTTGCTGTAAAGGAATAACTGAGATTGGGTAATTTATAAAGAAAGGAGTTTTACTTGGTGCATTGTTCTGCAGAATGTACAAGCATGGCACCAGCATCTGCTTAGCTTCCAGTGAGGCCTCAGGAAGCTTTCACTCATGGTGGAAGGCAAAGGGGTAGCAGGTGTGTCACTGGTTAAGAGAGGGAGGGAGACAGAGAGAGAGAGAGGGAATCTGAGTCTCTTTAATAACCAGATCTCTCTTGGACTAATTACTGGAAGGAGGGCACTAAGTCATTCATGAGTGGTCTGCCCCCATGACCCAAACACCTCCCATCAGGCCCCACTTCCAACACTGGGGATCATATGTCAACATGAGATTTGGAGTGGACAGATACTCAAACTACATCACACACACATATTCATAAATCCAGCCAGCACTCAAGGTGATTACAATTAAAAATCAGGTCTGTACTGTTTAAGTCACTTGGCTTGGCAGGAAATTATTATAAATGTATATGTATATGTGTGTATATTTCTCCTTATTAAATTCAACATGCTGTTCAGAAATAATTTTATAGATTTTTTTTAACTGTTAAGCTGTTAGAACTGTCTTTATTTCTTCATATTTGTTTATTAAATTCATTCATTCAATTCATCTATGAATGCATTGACTTAGTATACGAATGTATCATCCACACTGCCAGAAAATTGAAAGGCTAATAGGAGATATAAGTAATAATTTTCACTGACCATAAATTAGTAATACGATCATGGAAACAAATCTGTAGTGAAAGAAGATAAAAGTTAGGTGTAAAATAACATTAAAGAGAGAAATGATGGATTGATGTAAACTAGAGAGGTTCAAGAATACTGCAAACAGAAGATCAGATTTAAGGAAAAGTGGAATTCACAAAAGACAAGTTTAAGCTGCCCAAATAAAGATAATGCAGAGCACAGAGAGCATCTAAAAGGAAAAGTATTGTGATCTGTGAGGAGGCTATCTTGGCCTTAGGAAAGCTGTTGTCATTAGTACTGGTGTAGGTTTAAATTCTTTGGATTACTGGGGAAACCACAGTTGAACCAGATATGAATTTAGGGAAGGCCATGAAACAGATATTTAATAAAGTTAAAATAAATATTTCCTTATAAAATTATTATGTATGGAGTAATTATTAGCTATTTAATATTTGTGACCCCTTTCCATTAAGTACTTTTGCCCTAGGAAGTGGCTAGCCAGCCCAAAACTGTATATTTTCAGCTCCCACCCAGCCACCTTAAGTCTAAGTGGAGACATATGATTAGTTCCTGCCAATGGAATGTGAGGGGAAGTGATGTATGTTACTTTTAGACCCTTCAGAAATGGCTAAGAAGTGAGTATAGATGTATGTGTTTCCAGTAGTCTCTTTCTCCATCTATTAATTTAACAGAATATTTCAAGACCCTTCAAAAAGACAGAGGAACAAGATGGGAACCTGAGTTTCTGAATGAACATGTGGAATGATCTAGGGCAGCGAGAACTAAATACTATTGTATTACATCCCTGAGTTTATTTTGGAGTTTATTTTTATAGCAGACAGCTAATATATCAGTCTATTTGTCTCCATTTATTAGACAACTAGATATGAATCATCATAATATCAAAGCACCATTTTAAATTCTTCACTATAAAGAGAGCAACCAAAATTTGACTCAACGTGATTCACTATAAAAATTTGTTTTAATATCTTATATTCTGAAAGTCAAGGTTCTAAATCAGCACGAAAACAATCTTTTTGAGAAAGAAATAAATTTATATGTAGAGGCAAAAAAAAAAAAAAAAAAAGTTTAAAAGAGCGTGTAGACTACGAAAGCCAAACACTAGCCTTAGGATCTGAAGAATGGCATGCTGAAAATGTAAGGATAGATAATACAGGGGAACTTTGCAAAAATTGTTTATTTCAAACTGCTGCAAGGTGATTTGGAATGCATTTCCTTTTTATAACCTCATTTTAGGTAGTTTCCAGTGTCTCTTAGCAGATAATTTAGCTGCTTCAGTGGATTTTATTGCTTCTTTCTAAATTTGTCAAGTCCTCCTTTGCCAATAGCATGAGGTTAAATGGATGTCAAGAGATTGCTTCTAGTTGTGATTGCTCTGTTTCCTATGACAGCATGAGTGCTCAGTGTTAAGGCTGCTCCCAAGTGCTGTTTCAACACCCAGGTTCAAATATTAGTCTGTTTTGTTATTACTTGTCTGATGTATGATACAAAAAGTTCATCATTTCAGGCAGCTGATCCTTTGTCATTGTGTCCTTATGTCCTTTTTTCCCAAATTTCCACTTACGTCCTAAACACTTATGACATTATTTATAGTATAGGTTGACTATTCCTTATCAAAATGCTTGGGACCAGAAGTATTCAGGATTTTGGATTTTTTTTTTTTCATTTTGGAATATGTGTATATATCTAATGTGATATCTTGGGAATAGGACCCAAGTCTAAACACAAAAGGTATTTCTTTTTCATATACACCTCATACACATAGCCTCAAGGTAATTTTCTACAATATTTTAATAATTTTGTGCATGAAACAAAATTTTGATGTATTTTGACTGCAACTCACTACATGAGGTCAGGTATGGAATTTTCCACTTGTGGCAATATGTTGATACTGATATTTAAGAGCACTTTAGATTTTGATTTTTGTGTCAGGTACGCTTAGACCACACTGGCAAATATGGCTAATTTAAAAATAAGTGGTTCTATTTCTGTCTCTCTCTTTTTCTCTGTCTCTGTCTCTCTCTCTGGCAATTACCGGTGATAGCAACATCTTTTTAGTATCTGAAAATGCATAGATACTTTTAGCTAACATGGCTTACTAGATGTAGACTTGTAAATTTTTAAATCTGCAATATTTTCTTTAATTTAGAAAAGTAATAAATGCATTTAAGATGGAAATACTGTGTAGGTGTAAAGCACAAATTTTAAAAAATAAGCATATCTTAGTTTATAGATGTCTGATAAATAATGACTACTTACTGATTAAGAAGATCAAACTAGGATTTACTACACTAAATTAATCCTAGGTGACCTTATGTAAAGATAATGTATCCTTGCTATAAAATTTTAAATTGCAAACACATATGTGGGAGTTTACAAGTATTTTATTTTTAAAATATATGTATTATGCTCCTTTTTATAGACAATTTGGAGAAACTTAAATAAAAAGACAGATTTAACATATCTAACCAAACAAAAACACAAAGGGAAATTAAGATCAAGGAAAAGGAGCAAGCAACTATTCTCATTATAGCTACTCTAGTGTTAAAAAGATGTAAGTGCAATTTGTTTCTGGGCTACCACAAAGTCGAGCCAAGTTAGCCATGTTATCACAAAAGCACCAGTCCAAACATCAGGAGGCTCATGTTCAAGTTCTAGCTTCTGCAGGGAGGAAACTTTGAGCAAATCACATTACTTCTCCCAGCTTCAGTTCCTTCATATGTAAATAATGGGCTAAAGCTAAGTCATTTCTTTCTTTCTTTTTTTTTTTGAAAGTCAAGTACATTTTATTGCTTTTTATAAAGTTGTAGAGTACGGGGCAAAAAAGACTGTAGAGGCCCTTAGCCTATAAGCTTTGAATTTGTCATCCTCAACTTTATTTGACTGAACAGGGACAGGATGGAATTAGATTGCTTTTTAGCAGTTTGTAGTAAGAAATATCTCCTTTAAACCACATAGCAAAAGAGAGTGAATGATCTGGAACAATCGGTCTTAGTTTCTGGTACTATAATATTTCCTACAAATCTCCTCATAAAATAGAAAAGGTTGCTTTCTAATCGCAAGGCACAGATGCCTAGGTTAAGTTCTGTAACAAATAGTTTACAGGATGCTCATCTCTTTGTTATTTTCTTTTTTTAAAAATTATTTTACTTTAAGTTCTAGGGTACATGTGCACAACATGCAGGTTTGTTACATATGTATACATGTGCCATGTTGGTGTGCTGCACCCATTAACTCGTCATTTACATTAGGTATATTATATCTCCTAAGCTAAGTCATTTCTAAGGTGTCTTCTTTAGACAGAAAATTGATCCTGCCCACACAAACCAGTAAATCTTAAAAAAATGAATTCATGAGGATACTGGTTCAGGAATTTGCTGTTTGTTTTTGTAGCTGTCTTCCTCCCCTCCTCCCACACACAAAATGGAGAGAATTGTACTAATAAATCCCAGAATATGGATACTTATTATGGAAGTAAATATTTTTGTTTTAACTAACTTTTCTGTGTCAAGGACTTATTAGAGTGAACTTAGAAAAACCAGATCTTTTAAGATTAGCAATGGAGGTAAATAAGGAACAGTCCTCCATCTGGCTAAGTAAAAACGCTGACATTCTTGTGTATGTGGAAGAAAATCTCATTTAATTGGTTCTCATCAATTGGAAATGGAAGAACCCTTGAAGAGAGGATGATATTTTTCCCTTTGTATTATCCTTGTACAAAAAGACTGCTTGAGCAAAAATGGTTTGGAAAAATTTAGCATGCATTTCCTAAACCAAAGTGTGGAGGAAATACCTTTCAGCATTTTAGAACTGATTATTATTACATATAAATAAATGATACCAAATACAAAGGACACTAAACTCATGAGTAGGTTTTTTCCAAATTGCCTCTTAAATAGAAATAAAGTAATAATATCCATATCCCTAGATACTTCCTCAAAATTCTACTTTAATTCCAACTTTTTAAAAAGACTACTTTGTTTGACACAGCTTGGGGTTTGATCTTCATGAATATTTTGTCTAGCTACCATAATATCTTTGATTGTAGGATCCTCTTATTGACAAATAATTTTTATATTCTGTGAAATGGGCCTATATTTACAATTCTATTATTTGGTAGTCTTTTTGCATTGGTACCTGACTCTTCTTGTGTTCTCTGAATAAATCAACAAACAGTGCTTGATACCATTAAATTATATACTTTTATTGTGTTGTTCAGCTGTTTTGTACTTTCACATCAATAAGCAACAGTTGGTCTATCAAGATCTATTCTTTGAGTTTCTTAACCATATTAAGGCTGCTGAATAGATTTGATTATTGCAGAAATTGATTTTTCTGTGAAATTATCACATGGTTTAGATGCCCTTGCCAAAGGTTCAGTATGCTAAATCATATTTTATTTTTGGTGACATTAATAATTTTAGCAATAGTTATCAAAGTAAATTAGATGTCCTAGGTGTTAAATTATAGAAATGACTGCATTTATAAGAAGTTGTATCAGTTAGAAATGTTTTTGGTTGTGAGTGACAGAAAAATCTAATTAATAGTAGCTGGCATAACTCAGTAATTTATATATTTTTTCCAGCAAGACCTGTAAGTGCAATGCTTTGTTGTGGCTCTATAATGTCATCAAGCCCCTATGTACTTTCCACCTTTCTGCTCCCCTGTCCTAAGGGGATCGTTCTCATGCTCAGGGTAAGGAAGCACATAGTACTGTATTTTCAAGTATAAAGAAAGCTGAAAAGGGGAAAGGACCAAAGATGCATAGTCTATCAATAGTAGCCAGAGCTGTCTACTGAAAACTCTAATTATATCTTCTTCTGTAGGGGTAGAACCCAGGCCAATCTCAGTTATAAGCAGATGGGTGTTTTAATATTCCATGCTCTGTAGAAGGATGTAAGGGAGAAAGGTTATAAATACCTTTGTGGTTAACCAATTTGCAGGATTTTCTCAGAGAATGTTCACATTTTTATTTTTCTAAAGGACAACCATTTGTGGCAAAACACTGTGTGCCAGAGTGTCTCTCTCCTCCTGCTTCTCCCCTAGTGTGTTAGTCTAATTTCTTCAGATAGACAAAATCAAGAGCTCTTGTCCCATGATCTGAAGTTAGGAAGCTGGAAATTCAAGAGAGCCAAAGGTATAGTTTTAGTCTGAGTCTGAAGGACTGAGAACTAGGGAAGATGATGGTGTAAGCTCCAGTCCAAGTCCAAGTGGAAGGCAGGAGAAGACTGCTGTCCTGGCTTGAAGACAGAGAGACAGAGAGAGAATTCTCCCTTGTTCCACCTTTTTGGTTTATTCAGGTTTCCAGTGTACTTGATAAGGTGCACCCACAATGATGACAATGTGCTTTACTCAGTCTACCAGTAGAAATGTTAGTGTAAACCAGAAACACTCCCAAAGTCATGCAAAATATCTGGGCACCTCATAGTCTAGTCGAATTGACTCATAAAATTAACCATCATGCCCACTTACTCTGTATGCCTGAGGGACATCTCTTAAGCTCTTCAACTTCCACATGATGGAGAGGTCAATCTTTTAGCTACAAGATTACAGCCTAAAGTAGAAGTTCTGGTTTCACTGAGTGTGATATTAATGGAAGGCATCATACCATTATCTGAGAAGTTTAGAGTGAAGGATTCTAGAGCAAGGAAAGTAATGTATGCCCCAAATTGAGAGACTTAGTTGAGGGCTTCTGAGTAGAGTAGCTGGCCCAAAGAAAATACACATGTACCTTGGAAATCTATAATCAGAGATTGCCGTTAAGTACAGTGTAAGCGGGGACTAATATTTCCTAAGCTGTGGCTGTATCCATCCACTAATAACTATTTAGTGCTGTAACATGACACGACACTGATTCTGTCTAACCTGGATGTGGGGAAGAAGGGTTTTTCTTGGCCATTTAGGGATGCCCTGCAAAATTGGATTTCCTTTCTTCTTCAAGTCTCAGTCCCAGAATCAAACTCTCAATAACTTTTCAATTCACTATTTTTTTAGAAGCTCTATTAAGTTCTTGTGAAAACAGAATTCCCTGAGGTCTCACCAAATATTTAATAAAACCATAGTGAGTGTGTTTCTCAGGTCTCTTTGGTTACCGTAGCCAAATAGAATTGTACAATTCATTTTCTCCTTGTAACATGGATAAAGTTTCTCAGAATGAGCTGAAATTACTTATTTATTTTAAATATGTTGAATGTTCCTCTAATATATCATGTAAATTTTTACTTAGGATATTCAATTTTATAAATACTAGCAGGGTGATATGAAACAATTTTTGCATAATCAGAATATTTAAAATGAGATTGCTGGTTTTGAGATGTTAAATGTAAACTCTGATATAAATCTTCAACTGTGATGACCAAGGAACTGTTCATAAGATAAAATAAATGATGCATCTAGAATAGATAATATTTAGGTTTGTGATAGGCTTGGAATCAAAGTTCCATATTTTAATAGATTCAATACCATCCCCAATAACAACAAATCAGTCATAGATATTTAGTGAGCATTTTATTTCTGTTTATTTATAAAACCTATTTTATAAATACATTTTATAAATATAAATATAAACATAAAAATGTTTTCACTTTGAAATCCCAGTTTCATATAATTTCTTGTTATTTATTTAAGTTATAGTAAACAATCTGTGACTATAACCACATGTAGGTAGGCATATATTGCCATGGTTGGTAGTGTTGGGAATGAAACCCATGGCCTTGCTGACCTAGGCGTAATGAGTTTCAGGGAGAATGTGAAACAGAAAATGATTATTTCTGAATATTGGTGACGATCTTGAGAGGCATCTGAGTTTGACTACTGCACATATTCGACATGACTGCTCTTTCCAACCCTCTTTATTAGACAAAGGGCAAAAGATTAGTTCTTGTATCCCACTGAGTAACTTTATATGTATGTAATTGTAAAATCAGAATAAATAAGGCCTCAAGGACAATTATAAATAATCATAGTTTTCTGAATAATTCAAGGGGCAACAAAACAGGATGCTAATTTTTTTTAATATAATTTAGATACTTGAAAAAATTCACAACAAGAGTGTTTTAGTACTTGAATCTCTTGAAAGTTGTCCGTTATTTTAGGCAGTTCAAGCCGTGGAGTCCTGGTGGTTATTTCGAATTGTCACAACAGGAAAATAAATGTATGATTTCTGCTATTACTAATCAATATCCCATAGTAAATGCTTAGCTATTAAATCTACACAAAATGCTTTCAGCCATTTAATGCCATTGAAATAGCAGATCTCAAAATTGAACACACTCTATCTGACTCTCCACATTAATTTTCCTCTATTACACTATCTCCAGATCAAAGGGATATCGCAGCTAAATACAATTTAAGTTCTTAGTATGATTTATGACCTTTTATATCTAGCATTTGTAATGAATTCTTTATACATAAAGGATATTATAATTATAATTATAAAATGAAAGGAAAAAATGCCGAGTGACATGAGTACCAAGGATCTTTGCCTGTTTATACTTTACAATGTGTTTCTGTAGGAACACTTTGTTGCGGCTGCGTCTAATATTCTGGGAAGTTGCTATACTTTGAATATAATAATAAAATCACAATGTGAAATTATTTTTTAGAAGGATCTAGGAAGCTATTTAATTTTGTCCGCCATCTCCCTTGTTTACTGATAATACCATACTCCTGAGTTGATGTTGATTGGACCAATAATGACTGTTCATACCTATTTAAACACTCTCTTAGAGATGACTGGGGTTCCCTTGCAGACTCCCAGTTGAACTGCCGCTCGCCACTCTGGGTGGACCCAACTCTGTCATAGCCAGAAAACAAAAGAAGGCTAGTACAATTTCTCCCGCCCTAATACAGTTTATACAAGAGTCAAGAGAATGAGCCTCAGCCGTCTGTCTTGGAATTTTCTTCCAAAAAGTGGATAGAATAAGCAAGACAACATCTTTTTTATTAGCTACCTTGACATGACCATTCAGCAGGAGCAATAACATGTCTGTGATACACAAAAGTTCTTTTGAATTTGAAAGCTTGAGTTGATTCTTTCAACTTCCATTTAAATTTCTTGCCATCTATCTTTAGCCATTTTTAATACTTTTATTTATTTATTAAAATTACAACTTTTATTCTAGATAGAGGGAGTACCTGTGCAAGTTTGTTATATGAGTATATTGTATGATGCTGAGGTTTGGGGTAAAGATCCCATCACCCAAGTGGCGAGCATAGTACCCAATAAATAGTTTTTCAATCATGCCATCCCTTCCCTCCCCTCCCCTCTCTAGTAGCTGCAGCGTCTGTTGTTCCCATGAGTATGTCCACGTGTGCTCAGTGTTTAGCACTTACTTATAAATGAGAACATGCAGTATTTGGTTTTTTGCTCTTGCATTAATTTGCTTAGGATTATGGCTTCCAGCTGCAACCACAATGCTGCAAAGGACATGTTTTTGTTTTTATTTTTTATAACTGTGCAGTATTCCATGGTACATATGTACCGAGATTTTTTTAAAATTCAGTCCACCACTGATAGGCACCTAGGTTGATTTCATGTCTTTGTTATTGTGAATAGTGCTGTGATAAACATGAGTGCATGTGCCTTTTTGGTATAATGATCTATTTTCATTTGGGTATATGCCCAGTATTGGGATCGCTGAGTTGAATAGTAGCTCTATTTTAAGTTCTTTGAAAAATCTCCAAACTGCTTTCACCAGTGGCTAAACTAATTTACATTCCCAACCAACAGTGTACAAGCATTTCCTTTTCTCTGCACCTTGCCAGCATCTGATGTTTTCTGACTTTTTAATAATAACCATTCTGATTAGAGTTAGGTGGTATCTCATTGTGGTTTTGGTTTGCATTTCTCTGGTGTTTAGTGATCTGGAGCATTTTTCATACGTTTGTTGGCTGCACGTATGTCTTCTTTAAAGAAATGTCTGTTTATGTCCTTTGCCCCATTCTTGATGGAGTTACTTGTTTTCCACTTTTTCAATTGTTTAAGTTCCTTATAGATTCTGGATATTAGACATTTGTCAGATGCATAGTTTGCAAGTATTTTCTCCCATTTTGTAGATTATCTGTTTACTCTGTTGTTAGTTTCTTTTGCTGTGCAGAAGCCCTTTAGTTTAATTAGGTCCCACTTGTCCAATTTTTGTTTTTGTTGCAATTGCTTTTGGAGACTTAGTCAAAATTTCTTGGCCAAGTCTGATGTTGAAAAGGGTATTTCCTAGGTTTTCTTCTAGGATTTTTATATTGATAGTTTTATGTCTTATATTTGAATGTTTAATATATCTTGAGTAAATTTTTGTATATGGTGAAAGAGACCTATGGGATGGCATGGAAAACTCAGATATAAAGCTGCACACCTACAACCATCTAATCTTTGACAAGGACAACAGAAACAAGCAATAGGGGAGGGACACACCCCATTCAATAAATTGTGCTGGGATAACGGGCTAGCCATATGAAGAATAATGAAACTGGACCCTTACCTTACCATTCTTTTAGAATGGAGCAACCTCCTTCAGAATGTCTCCTCAGATTTACTCCAAAGTGAAGCTGTGAGAACACAAGAAGGCTTAGCTTTCAACTAATGCTTGTTTTATTTCCATCTTTTAAAATATATTATTATAATAGTGCTATTAGCATATTACAGGAGGAAAACCATTTCTGTAAATAGCTGGGAGTAATCATGTGAACAGTTTCAGTTTTTCCTGAGCATTAACAATACTCAATTTAACTCCCACTCGTCTGGTCAAATAAATGCAAAATATTTCAGTTTTAACTTCTTTTAATCCATAATTTTCTCATTCTCTGTTTCATTTTTCCTCATCAGCTAACATCTATGCCTTTTACCTATATGACAGATACTCCAGTTTCCTGTAGGCATCTAATGTCTTTGTCTACTCATGAATCTCATCCCAACAGGAAGGATAAAAGCATTTAAATAAAAAAAATTAATTAGAGTTTTAAAATAGCCTACTTTATGTGTTTTAAATACTTAGTGTAGAGGGTATTTTATTTGTTGTGATTGGAGAAATATATTTGCATTTTATAAAATAACATTAGCAAATGCTAATAAATCAATTTATACTTGTTCTTATTTTTTTGACAATTTCCTAGTTCCTTTCACATTTGAAATCTGAGCATTGACATCCAGAGTTTGTAGTGTGAAAAGCATTATTAGTACAGATAAAATCTTGTAGGTTTACTACTGTATGTTAAAATTAATCTCAACCTCAGAATTTCTAGACTCATTTGACTAGACTATCTATATTTATCCCTTAATGCCCAATTAACCTTAATTTTTCTTAAGTTTATCAATCTCAGATTCTGTTCTAATGACATTGTGGGATAAATGGACATGTTGTGTTATGTATTATGTGCTTTGAGTGTTTAAAAATGTCTCAGTAACTTCAAGAGGGAATTGCCAAAATAAATAAGAATTAGAGTCTCATTAATGGCACACCAAATTCTCAGTAGAAAAAATTTGAGTATTGTTTGCAATTTTTATTGGGTCATGAATTCGTAGTTATTTAACATTTAGAATGTCACTGTATCTGAGTTTCAGTGGGTAAAATACTACATTTGGATTAAATAAAAACCAAAACTGTTATTTGTGTGTGTATGTGTGTTCATGTGTGTATAAGCTATGCTGTAATAAGATCTTAATGTTCTGGGCATCTGAAATACTTTATTTAAGAAAACACATATTTTACTATGTGTTTATTTATTATTACTCTAGCCTTAATTATTTGGGGTCTAGATAGGATAGGCTTTTTTCATTCTGTCTAGAACAAACACTCATAAATTCCTTTGTAGTCATATAACCTTTTTGGTGGTGTTGTTGTTTTGAGACAGGGTCTCATTTTGTTGCCCAGGCTGGACTGCAGTGGAGTGATCACTGCTCACTGCAGCCTCAACTTCCCAAGCTTAGGTGATTCTCCTACCTCAACCTCCCAAGTAGCTGGGACTACAGGTGCTTGCTACTATGCTCGGTTAATCTAAACATTTTTAATCCCTCTCCCCATTTGTATGTTTGTTAGTTTTAAAAGAATGTCATCTTATTTCCAAAAAAATAGCAGTTTGTTGCAATCCAATCAGAACAAATTAATCGTTATACCCCCAAAGGCACTTGACTGCTTTCTGACCGGGGGGGAAGAACTTGAATTTCAAATCAAGTAAGTACCAAATAAGTAAATTTGCCTCTTAAACATCTCATCTGGATTTTAACAAATAACTTTCTCCCAAACTCTATAAAACAATAATTGCACACTTAAAACAATAAATGCGTATTTATTTTATAAAATAAAAAGTGAATGCTATTAACTGACATTTCTCCTTTTACAGTCTAGCCAAAGAAAATGAAGACATGATAAAAAATTATCATGTATTAAATTAAAATATATTATTATAATAGTGCTATTAGCATATTACAGGAGGAAAATCATTTCTGTAAGTAGCTGGGAGTAATCATGTGAACAGTTTCAGTTTTTCCTGAACATTGACAATACTCAATTTTAACTCCCACTCGTCTGGTCAAATAAATACAAAATATTTCAATTTTTACTTCTTCTTATCCATAATTTTCTCACTCTGTTTCATTTTTCCTCATCAACTAACTTCTATGCCTTTTACCTATATAACAGATACTCCAGTTTCCTGTAGGCATCCAATATCTCTGTTAAATTTTAAAAGAATGTCATCTTATTTCCAAAAAAATAGCAGTTTGTTGCAATCCAATCAGAACAACTTAATTATTATACCCCCAAAGGCACTTGGCTGCTTTCTAACAAGTTATAAAAAAGAAATCAAGAAATTTTATAAAACTTTCTGTCTGCTCTTTGAATAGGATTTCTTTAAAGTATGTAAAATGAAGAACCCTGTAGGGATCCTAGTTTTCATTTTCAGATTATAATCTTATTCTTTTCCATCACTTAAACTTTGTATCAATTTTTATGAGAATAAAACACTGGAGATACTCAGTGGTTTTTTTGTTTTGTTTTGTTTTTTTGTTTTTTTGTTTTTTTTTTTTTAACCACAATAAAAACTTACCTTTTTTTCATTGACCTCTTCATGAACAATTAATTTATACACTGGCAAGAGTCATCCTCCTCAACTCAATTCTGGAAAAAGGCAATTCCTTGAACACTACTGTGATAAACATAGAAAATACATTTTTTCGGTGTAACATGGTGGAAGAGAATTAGTCACAGTAGGAAAACAAGAGTGATTCAGTAAAGATGTCAGAGTTATTCTGAAGCATAAACTGAGGTGATATCAGAAGCTAAGAAGCAGGTGCAATTGCTGCTGTTTTCCACAATGCATATGTATGATTGATGTGAAACTTACTTTCTGTTCATAATATCACCTATTCAGGATGGAGTTGACTATATACACCTTTGTTTCCACTCATAAGCACTTAAAATATTTATTAATGCATTTTAAAAATTCTTACTTTTGAAATAGATGTTTAGCCTTTAACAGATTAAGGACACCTAATGTTTTAGTCATGGACTTTTTATAATCAGATGAAGGTTATTTAGTCTTTCCTAGAGAAATATGAATATACCCACGTTTTTACATACAGTTTTCAAGAGCTTATTAACTCCATACAGCCCATGAACCCAGGTTACAAACTTGTATCAGAGATTACAAGATGTGAAATTAAATTTAAGCATTAAGGAGTTGCAATTAAGTAATTGTTATTACTTTGTGTGCAGTAAAACTGTACGTTTCAATAAGCAAGCATTTTCAAAGTGTTCTTCAGATAAATAGGTTGTTGCATGTGAAAATATTTGATACTAAAAGTCTTGCGTTGGCTTTCTAGTCAAATATGCTTTTAAGAAATGCTGCGAAAAACAAAAGTTAACAAATATAAATAGCTTTCTTTTGATCAGGATTCCTCAGACTCTTTATTACTCAAATGTGTATTTTGATTCTCTGAGAAGAAAAATAAGTTCAGAGGGTTTGAAAAATATATTTCCACATTGATTTTTTTTTTTTGTTGAGCCTCTCACAAGAATATATATTTCTTTGAATCTCAAGAATTTGAGAAATATTGCAATGAGTTTTTCTTTATTATTATTATTATACTTTAAGTTCTAGGGTACATGTGCACAACGTGCAGGTTTGTTACATATGCATACATGTGCCATGTTGGTGTGCTGCATCCATTAACTTGTCATTTACATTAGGTATATCTCCTAATGCTATCCCTCCCCACGACAGGCCCCGCAAACTATCACAAGGACAGAAAACCAAAACACCGCATGTTCTCACTCTTAGGTGGGAATTGAACAATGAGAACACTTGGACACAGGGTGGGGAATGTCACATGCAATGAGTTTTTCAAATCAGGCAACAAAAAATTTCTTTAGAGATACAACCCCATTAAGCAGCCCTTGTAATCGTTTGAACACCACTAAATTACATTTTGAGTCAAGCATATTGATACATTCTAGAAACCCTGACAAATGAATTCAGTAGATATTTCAAATTTTAAGTGGTACTGATGTGCAAACTTTTCAGTTGGGCAAATTCTGTAATGGTGGTATTTCTCTAATAACTACAATTACATGCCACATTAGAGAACACAGGAACCTGAATTAAGTGAATATGAGGAAATTTTGAATGCATCCCATGGATTAGACCATTGAATAAGAAGCAAAATTGCAAATTCATTTTTTAAGAAATAGAAACAACATTGTATCTAGTATCTGAATGGAGGACCCTGTAGTCAGACCCTCCCTAACCTAATTTCAACCACTCTGATTCTGTAATTGGGTTTAAAAGGTAGCCATTTTGTGTTTCAGACTAGAGACAATTTTATGCATTTGTAATTCTACTTATTTGGTTTATTTGGGATTATATTACATGCACATGAAAAGAGAGGCATGTTTTATGAATCTAGGGAAATTTCTAGGTTACTAGAACATTGGTAGTCCTATTCGGCATCCAAAACATTAACTATGTGTAAATTCAGTCAGCATGAGTTCATTACACCACAAAGTGATGCAGTAATAAAAAGACTGAGCCTATTTTACCTAAGTGTATAAGTTTTTTTTTCTGTGGAATAACGTCAACAGTTTTTAAACAATGAATTTATCAATTCATGGCATTTAAATTCATTGCTTTGGTGACCTGACAAATTTAATGATGATTTCAAAGTAATTACCTTCATTTGAAAGCTAACTAGGAGAATTTAGGACAGAGCATATGCATGTGCTCAGATATCTTTGAATACAAGTTACAACTTCTCCATCTTGGCCTCAATTTCTGCCTTTGTCCATGTCTCTTTCTTTGATATATATCTCTATATCTGTATACACAGCTACATGGTATATCAGTATAAACAACCCCACTATCCCAGCCAGGATCTTGGGAAAAATGTTTCTTTCCTTTTGTAGACTTTTGTCTTTTCACAAATTACTCTTTTTCATATTTATAAAACATTTCCAAACAGGAGTTATCCCTAACTTCTAAATTTAAAATGTGATTTTCATATCTTGGTTTCTTTATTTCCCAGGAGGTTACATTCCATTATGGATTAGGTACAAATATATTCTATCAGGACCCATAATTAGAAATGAAATTCCTTCAGAGTAGTTTTGTCTGTAGCAGAACCATCTTACCTTTAGTTATGTGCTTGAACGGATGCAGCCTAATTATCAGCTCTCAACTGAAAATGAGTACCCCAAGCTCCAGCTGCTAGCCTGCATTTTATTTGTTTTATTTTTCTCAGCAATGAGGCAAGTGTAGCATAAACCTGTGAGACACAAAACTGAGCCTGGAGATTCAACACTTTGCATGGCTATATTAGTCAGAATATTGTAAAAGCAAACACATTGCTGTCTGTGAAGTTAAGGGAATGAAGTTTATACAAATCCAATATTCTGGTCAAGAGAAAGAGTAGGTATATTATAACAGTATAAAATTATAAATTATTGAAGAATTGGAATGCAATGAAAAACACAACTATAAATGAGTAACAATAATAATTTGACTTCCCTTTGTTTGATAAAATGTTTTTGGTCTTTGTGTTACTATTAACTAGTTATTGTAAGAAAAATTTCAAAAGGATTACTAAATAGACATTTTAACATTTTAAATTAATGTAGTACTAGAAAAATAAAATTTGATATGTATTATGTGTGTTTCAATAAAATGTGCCCTGAAGAAGTTACTTTGTAACCTTTCAGAATATATGAATTTGGATGGGAAAAAAATATGTACGAATGCTCCCAGTTTGTCTACTCTTCTTTAATTGACAAATATATGAGAGATAGATAATAATCAGATTTGCTTGGTTTTCTGTACATGGATTTATGCCTTACATTCTGTCAAAGGTTGAAATTTTAAAATTCTAGGTATGTGAACCTGAATGAGAACTGTGCCCTGAGAATCAGAAGATAAGGAATATTTAGCATGGGAATTCTGTTATATTTATTTGTAAGATTAATGTTCCCCTTGAGAGAGTCACAATGGGTTGCTTTGAGTAGACAAAAGCCAAAACTGCCTAATTTTGACTTTGTGAATTGAATTTTCCTAATTATTGTATAAGCGACTGATATATATCAGATTACTACTTAACCACTGTGTTCTAGGTTGACTTAATTTGGAAAACAAAGGCAACTATTTAGATAATGGTATAGAGTTTCACTAATACCAATTTAATGCTTTCACAGATCAGAAATCAAACATTATTTTTATCTGCCTTGTTTAATATTTGCCTCTTTTATTCTCCATAAAATTGTTGCAGATCCTCTCTAATACATTTTCTTTCAGCAAGTTATTGATTATATTTTTAACCTTTGAGAACTGGGTTCCTGTTTTAGCATAATGCATTTCAGCCAAGCTATATATTAGTGTCATCACTGATCATCCGTAAAATCCTCCGTGGATAATTTAAATTTTTGCTAGATGTGTTGCTAGAGTAATTTATTGGAAGGAAAATCCATAGTATAATTATAAAACAACATGGGTGACTATCATTTTTTTCTCTATTGATTTCGGTTAAATGTATCTTTATCTTATTTTTTAAACTTCCAGATGGCACTGTATCTGCTTAAACTGAAAGTATGATAAAGAATAACACAATGAAAACTATGAGGAAAAAAAAGCACTTGTAAATATGTTTTATTCTAGTGATTTGAGTTTGGGGGAGAGAGGGGAACTCCTATTTGTCATATAATTATAATCCAGTCTGCTGAGAAAAATTTTCTTAAGGCATTCATTCAAGTTGTACAAATGGAACACAATTCTTAACTAAAGAGAGTAATATTTATTTAATTAAATTTTAGATTTAAATAAAGCAGACATGTATGTAATCATTTCTCTAACCAAAATGTGTGGTACCACTGTAAATCTAACAAGTAGAGAAGTTTTTCTCACTCACCCGAGTCAATCATTACTCTGAATAAAGCTGTTTTCTAAGGCTCACATGTAAATAATCTGGAAGTTCCATCATGGCAGTGGGAGGGGGATTATGATCATTTTGCTTCAATTCAAATGAAATATTTACTGAATGCTTATAATTTGGAACAGGAAACTGCTAGACTAGAGGGGGGGTTATCCTGAATTTACCATATCTCTCCTATTGGTGAAAATTTATATGGATCTCTCAGCCACAATCTAAAATTTTAACAACAAGAGCAAATGGAGAAGGGCTTGCACTCCAGGAGATAGTAGAAAGACCTCAAAAAGGATTGGTCAATTGCTACTAACAAGGGCAATTGTAGATTTAAAAGTGTAAATATATTCTGCGTTAAAGTACAATTCATCTGATTGCTTTTCTGCCTCATGTAAAAGACTTCTGCATACAATCTAGTAAGAAAATTAGGATTTAGATTAGAAATTGTACCCCAAAGAACTTTATAAGACTCCTTGATACTTTGCAAAATCCCTTTTTAAAAAAATTTTGTTATTTTTTTATTTTTTTCAGATTTAAGATCTTGAAATACTAAAACAATAAAGGAATTAGTAATGATTTGGTGACTGGGAAGGACACATATATGCTCTTCCAAGATAATCTATGGAGGAGAGAGACACCCCAAGATGGAGAAGAAAAAAAATAGATGTAAATAGGAAAGGGAAGTGCTTCTGAGTTAGTCATAGGAAAATGAGGGCTCCACAGGATATCTCTGGTACCTACTGTCAGGGAGACTGCGCTTTAGTGGAGAACATGCCACTAAAGTGGCTGTTTATCATGTTTACTGCCTAGACACCCTGCCTGATGGAGGAGTTCCAGCACAGCTGGGAAGTACGACCCCAACCAATGCTCCCAGCTCCTAGGATGCGTGAGCATTAGCTAAAATGCTTGGATACTCCTGTTCAGGGCTTTGGATATGAGATAAGTAATGCCAGAAAAAACTAAAGATGTTGTAATTCATTCTGGAAGGAACAGCGGAGGCAGCCTCTGGTGCTGTGCCGTTTGTGATGGTGGTTCATCCAAGTTCCATACCAGTCACAGTGGTGGTGTCAACAGGGGCAGCATACAGCCTACCTACTATTCCTTTGGAATGGTTTTGGCTGCAGTTCTTGTTCCATAGTCTATTTCAACTCTTGCTAGTTTTCCTAGTCTGTTTCTTTAGTCTTCTTATTGATTCTGTGACATACTGCCATCTTTTCAATAATTTCTTTTTCATATGATGTTAACCAGAGTGTGGCTTCTTACATTTTCAAGTAGTAATTCTGACTGATGAACAAACTTACCAAAGATGAAATAATGTTGGAATAGGAGGAGGAAGACTCCTCCTTAGGAATAAACATACAGAAATGATGAGTTACATATAAAGAGACAGGGATTTCTTAATGAGGATGTGGCCTGGAGTGGGTGGCAGTGTTCAAATCCAATCTCTATCATTTAGTTCCTTTATGAAAATTGCCTAACCTCTTTAGACCTAACTGACATGATTATCATTATTCTCTTTTACAGAGACCCTAAGCAGCCTGACCAATCCTGGAGATAGAAAATGCAGAGATTTATTTGAACATAGATGTATCTAGTCCCAAATCACATGCTTTTATCACCACACTAAATGGCCTCTCATATGCACAATGAAGTTCAAATTCCTTTCATTTACTCCTTTCACTTCACAATTTTGTCCAGAGCTCATGATACCCTTGTGTTTAACCTAGAGTCGTGTCTTAGTTGGTCTATAGAAATTGTCCATTCAAACAAAAGTAATTTCAAAATAATTTATGTTACAGGACAAAAGCACAACTCCAAAGATCTTCACAGGATATGGTTGATTTGATAGAGAAGATATAATGGCCATTAAAGAAGAAAACCAGGGTCCCATATCCAAAAAAGATGTGTCTATGAGTAGGTCACACAGCATAAGCATTGCCAGGAAAACATTCTCATAAACTTCTTCTTGAATTTTAACACCTGAAAGCATACTAATGCAAGTGATATCACATGGTCAGGGTGATGTGTAGGCTGTTTTATCTCTGAGTAGGTACTAAAAGTCTATTACGTAACATGTTCACTATTTTGCAGTCACACACCTGCACCATAGTATTATTGCTTTCTATCAGCTTCCACTCCTCTAAACTCTGAAAAATGTATCCTCCGATCTTGAGATGTATTTCTCATCATATTATCCTCTTTATTTTTTATTATAAAATCACCTCACCTTTAACAACCTGAGAAACCACTTTAAGATTTATTAAAAACAAAAAAAGCAAAAATTGTGTGATGCCAGAGGTCTCTCAATGGGAAGCAGGAAGAGAAAGTTTGCAAACATTAATGTTAGTGATATTTAGCTAAGTTCCCTTGTAGCCAATTGTAACAGCCTGCCGTCCATTTTTTTGTAAATGATGTTCTATGGAAACATAGCTCCTCTCATTTATTTAAGTATTGTCCATGGTTGTTGTCATGCTACAGTGGTAGATTTCATAGTTGTAACAGATACCACGTGGTTCATGAAACCTATAATGTTTGTTACCTGACCATTTACACACACACACACACACACACAAAATTGCTAACTTCTGAATTAGAGGGATAGATGGGTTGGATTAGGAAGAAAATATGAAAAGAAAGCTGAAGAGGCCTGAGCCTGCGTATAAGGAATGTCTGTATACTAGGACTTTTTTCCCTTTCATTTTGAAGATATTACTGGCAGTTTTACATTTACACAGAAAGGATAAAAGGTTCATTAAAGCAGCTTTCTAAAAGGATAGTAGAGATGAAAGTGCACCCTTTAGTTCAGACCTTCTTTCTTTCTATGAGGGAAATAAAAGTAGGAGCAGGATACCCCATTGGTTTTCAGCATTTAGCTTTAGGAGACTGTGCAATTTCTGGCTATGGGAGGCATTTCACATAGGTAAAATTCCAGAGATTTCCTGCAACTGGTTTTATAGTTAAATCAGTAAGTGTCTATTAGTCAAAAACTTACGAGCATAGATTCTAATCCATTGTCCTAACAAAAATATACAAAAGAAGGAATAGGTGATATAGTTTAACACTATGCTGTATATTTTAAGCTTCATTAAGAAGTTGAAATGACAAACAGATGAATTTGGGTGATAATGTTTTAATTTACCTCTCTATTTAAGGATCTAGCCTAATCACATTATCTCCAACAAGGAAGACAAGTCTTAAATTGCAAAAGGAAATTTGGAAAGACTGTCAGCAGTTGAACTAACTATTCCACACATGGGTGGGTTCTCAATGACTCCACATCTAATACTGTCTCTAAAACTTTCCATTAAATTAAATGAGTGAATAATTCAAGAAAGAGGCACCTTCCTTAACACCATGATGTGTTCTCCAGAGGACAGTCTTGATGATGGTAGTTTGGATTTAAGGCTGCATAGGTTTTAAGTTTGCACAAAAACTTTATATCTCAGAGATGCATTCTAACTGGGAATGTTATCCCTGAAGATTACATTTCTATTTGGGCATTGGCTCCTACATAAGTATTACTACAATTAACAAAATACCAAAACATATTTAATAACTATATTTTAGCATCTAAGTGCCTGATAAAAAAAGTCAATTTAAGGAAACAAGATTGTTATCTGATTTGGTGATTTCTTATTCAATTTGGTTCATTCTCATTTCATGTTGAGTTTTTAATTGAAAGTCTTTTTATTTAAAAGACTTTTAAAAGCCTATTACTTGAAAGCAAATGAAACAAGTTAAAATATATTTTCGATTTTATTACTATGGAAAAAGCTGACATGACTTAAACAAATAAATTCTGTTTGTATTTTTCTAAAATATTTAGACCATAAAATAAATCATTTTCTCTAAATAGTCAAGTTTTTTTTTTTTTTTTTGAAATGGAGTTTTGCTCTTGTTGCCCAGGCTGGAGTGCAATGATGTTATCTTGGCTCACTTCAACCTCCACCTCCCGGGTTCAAGCGATTCTCCTTGCTCAGGCTCCTGAATAGCTGGGATTGCAGGCAAGTGCCACCACACCCAGCTAATTTTTTGTATTTTTAGTAGAGATGGGGTTTCACCATGTTGGCGAGGCTGGTCTCGAACTCCTGACCTCAGGTGATCCACCTGCTGCCTCAGACTCCCAAAGTGCTGGGGTTACAGCCACAAACCACTGTGCCTGGCTTTTATGTATGCATCTTGATGTGTTCAACATGAATGTTTGTTTTGATTATTGACAACTTGCTTACCATTACAAATAAAAATGATTTAAAAAGTATGTTTCTCTGAGAGACTTACAGGAATAATGTAATGATGGTTTTCCATGCAGTTCATTCTTGACCTTCTGAAGTTTGTAGTAGAGTTTCAAGATGAAATTCCAGCTGAATTTATAAAA
Source organism: Papio anubis (assembly GCF_008728515.1). Classification (NCBI taxonomy): domain Eukaryota; kingdom Metazoa; phylum Chordata; class Mammalia; order Primates; family Cercopithecidae; genus Papio; species Papio anubis. The sequence goes on along the minus strand of NC_044981.1, from coordinate 90,618,753 downwards.
TATTTGAACATCAAAAACTTAATAAATCATACAGATTCTAGGAAGAACATTTTTCATGATCTTCATATACTCCAATCCTCACATTCAGAATCCCTGAAAAATAATGTGAACTAACCATCTCCATTTAACTAAATAAATATTATCTATACATGTGTCAAGACTAACTAAATGAAAGTCACATTTTCCAAATGACTCTGTCTTAGAAAATATCTGTAATATAACAAACTGTCTCTCAGACCACAGTGCAATCAAATTAGAACTCGGTATTAAGAACCTCACTCAAAACCTCTCAACTACGTGGAAACTGAACAACCTGCTCCTGAATGACTCCTGGGTACATAACGAAATGAAGGCAGAAATAAACATGTTCTTTGAAACCAATGAGAACAAAAACATGACATACCAGAATCTCTGGGACACATTTAAAGCACTGTGTAGAGGGAAATTTATAGCACTAAATGCCCATAAGAGAAAGCAAGAAAGATATAAAATTGACACCCTAACATCACAATTAAAAGAACTAGAGAAGCAAGAGCAAACACATTCAAAAGCTAGCAGCAGGCAAGAAATAAGTAAGACCAGAGCAGAATTGAAGGAGATAGAGACACAAAAAACCCTTCAAAAAATCAATGAATCCAGGAGCTGGTTTTTTGAAACGATCAACAAAATTGATAGACCGCTAGCAAGACTAATAAAGAAGAAAAGAGAGAAGAACCAAATAGATGGCAATAAAAAATTATAAAGGGGATGTCACCACCGATCCCACAGAAATACAAACTACCATCAGAGAATATTATAAACAACACCTCTACGCAAATAAACTAGAAAATCTAGAAGAAATGGATAAATTCCTGGACACATACACCTTCCCAAGACTAAATCAGGAAGAAGTTGAATCCCTGAATAGACCAATAACAGGCTCTGAAATTGAGGCAATAATTAATAACCTACCAACCAAAAAAAGTCCAGGACCAGACGGATTCACAGCCGAATTCTACCAGAGGTACAAGGAGGAGTTGGTACCATTCCTTCTGAAACATTCCAATCAATAGAAAAAGAGGGACTCTTCCCTAACTCATTTTATGAGGCCAGCATCATCCTGATACCAAAGCCTGGCAAAGACACAACAAAAAAGAGAATTTTAGACCAATATCCCTGATGAACATTGATGCAAAAATCCTCAATAAAATACTGGCAAACCGAATCCAGCAGCACATCAAAAAGCATATCCACTACCATCAAGTGGGCTTCATCCCTGGGATGCAAGACTGGTTCAACATATGCAAATCAATAAATGTAATCCATCATATAAACAGAACCAAAGACAAAAACCACATCATTATCTCAATAGATGCAGAAAAGACCTTCAACAAAATTCAACAGCCTTTCATGCTAAAAACTCTCAATAAACTAGGTATTAATGGAACATATCTCAAAATAATAAGAGCTATTTATGACAAACCCACAGCCAATATCATACTGAATGAGCAAAAACTGGAAGCATTCCCTTTGAAAACTGGCACAAGACAGGGATGCCCTCTCTCACCACTCCTATTCAACATAGTGTTGGAAGTTCTGGGCAGGGCAATCAGGCAGGAGAAAGAAATAAAGGGAGTTCAGTTAGGAAAAGAGGAAGTCAAATTGTCCCTGTTTGCAGATGACATGATTGTATATTTAGAAAACCCCATTGTCTCAGCCCAAAATCTCCTTAAGCTGATAAGCAACTTCAGCAAAGTCTCAGGATACAAAATCAATGTGCAAAAATCACAAGCATTCTTATACACCAATAACAGACAAACACAGAGCCAAATCATGAATGAATTCCCATTCACAATTGCTTCAAAGAGAATAAAATACCTAGGAATCCAACTTACAAGGGATGTGAAGGACCTGTTCAACGAGAACTAAAAACCACTGCTCAATGAAATAAAAGAGGACACAAACAAATGGAAGAACATTCCATGCTCATGGATAGGAAGAATCAATATCGTGAAGATGGTCATACTGCCCAAGGTAATTTATAGATTCAATGCCATCCCCATCAAGCTACCAATGACTTTCTTCACAGAATTGGAAAAAACTACTTTAAAGTTCATATGGAACCCAAAAAGAGCCTGCATTGCCACGATAATCATAAGCCAAAAGAACAAAGATGGAGGCATCATGCCAGCTGACTTCAAACTATACTACAAGGCTACAGTAACCAAAACAGCATGGTACTGGTACCAAAACAGAAATATAGACCAATGGAAGAGAAACAGAGCTCTCAGAAATAATACCACACATCTACAACCATCTGGTCTTTGACAAACCTGATAAAAACAAGCAATGGGGAAACGATTCCCTAGTTAATAAATGATGCTGGGAAAACTGGCTAGCCATATCTAGAAAGCTGAAACTGAATCCCTTCCTTACACCTTATACCAAAATTAATTCAAGATGGATTAAAGACTTAAATGTTAGACCTAAAACTGTAAAAACCCTAGAAGAAAACCTAGGCAATACCATTCAGGACATAGGCATGGGCAAGGACTTCATGACTAAAACACCAAAAGCAATGGCAACCAAAGAGCTTCTGCATCGCAAAAGAAACTACTGTCAGACTGAACAGGCAACCTACAGAATAGGAGAAAATTTTTACAATCTACCCATCTGACAAAGGGCTAATATCCAGAGTCTACAAAAATCTTAAACAAATTTACAGGAAAAAAAATCAAACAACCCCATCAAAAAGTGGGCAAAGGAGATGAACAGACCTTTCTCAAAAGAAGACATTTATGCAGCCAACAGACACATGAAAAAATGCTCGTCATCACTGGCCATCAGAGAAATGTAAATCAAACCCTAGTGAGATATCATCTCACACCAGTTAGAATGGTGATCATTAAAAAGTCAGGAAGCAACAGGTGCTGGAGAGGATCTTGAGAAATAGGAACACTTTTACACTGTTGGTGGGACTGTAAACTAGTTCAACCATTGTGGAAGACAGTGTGGCGATTCCTTAAGGATCTAGAACTAGGAATACCATTTGACCCAGCCATCCCATTACTGGGTATATACCCAAAGGATTATAAATCATGCTGCTATAAAGACACATGCACACGTATGTTTATTGCAGCACTATTTACAATAGCAAAGACGTGGAACCAACCCAAATGTCCATCAGTGATAGACTGGATTAAGAAAATGTGGCACATATACACCATGGAATACTATGCAGCCATAAAAAAGGATGAGTTCATGTCCTTTGTAGGGACATGGATGAAGCTGGAAACCATCATTCTGAGCAAAGTATCGCAAGGACAGAAGACCAAACACGGTATGTTCTCACTCATAGGTGGAAATTGAACAATGAGAACACTTGGACACAGAGTGGAGAACATCACACACCGGGGCCTGTCATGGGGTGGGGTGGGGGGAGGGATAGCATTAGGAGAGATACCTAATGTAAATTATGAGTTAATGGGTGCAGTACACCAACATGGCACATGTATACATATGTAAGAAACCTGCACGTTGTGCACATGTACCCTACAATTTAAAGTATAATACAATAAATAAATAAATAAATATTTTTTTAAAAAACTGTAAAATATCTAAAACCAAATTGATTCCGATATATCTATGGGTGAAATTTGCTACCAATATGAATACAAAATGAGAAAGACTGTCATTATTTCACATCTTAAATAGTAGGAAAAATCTGAATTTATTAAAAATACTGAACAAAATATTTTAAAACTAACGAATGCTATCCAAAATTTCTAAATCATCTAGTTTTCATTTCAGAGGATGCTATTTGTCAGTCCTCTCTCTGCTCTTCCTTTATTTATTGGAAATGGCCACAGCTATTTAATACGATATGCCTAAGCACATATGTTGTGAGGTGAACACACCATTTTCTATAATAGCAACATGCTAGAAATGCATTTTAGATCTGATATAAGTAGTTTAGTTTATTCTATTTGTATTTGCCTATGTATACTTGCTTCTGCAGCTCAGATTTCTCTAAGGAGAGAATAAAGTAGGAAATCTAATTTAAAAGTATAAGCTGTGAGCAGTTGAGGTTTAATTCAGGAATTTATAGACTCACCACTGGCAATAAGCTCTGAGGAGTACATCTAATATAGTGCATTATGGCAGCATCATTCAATGTGTTATATTTAAGTGCTTGTCAGCATTTCTATTTTAGACTCCTATTTCCTGGTGTTCATGATTTGATCATTAAGAATTGCTGGGGCTTGAACAAACAATTTGTGAAGATTTAGTTTTGCAGCAAATTGTATAATTTTCATTTTAGAGCAGTAGAATGAAAAACAAAGTTGCATGAAGAATAAAATCAAGTCAACGAAGTTGTACTTAGAACTTCACCTTGTAAAAGAAGCGGAGGGAGAAATCACCTTATGTGGATTGTGCACTAAATATTTTGAATAAATAAATGGGAGAATGTATCAAGAAGTTGAGCTTGAAATTAAGAGGAAAGGCCAATTGAAAATGAAGAAAATCATTTTTTTAAGCTTTGTTGCAGTATATAATACATATTTAATGCAATAATCTTTGTTTAATAGGACAATGCTATGGAGAGAAATACAATGGTAAGCTTTTGGGAAATGAGTTATATAAAAATGTAGTCTGTTAATACCTGACAAGTCTAGGAATGATGAGTTTTGTGCTCCTTTGTGGCTGTGGTCAATAAACAGTTGCTGTGTTGGAGAGGCTTACGTGTCACCTCAGAGAGTGGTGACTCCAAGCTTACATCCCAGCATTAAACCAGACAAAAACACAGACAAAATGTGTCTCTTATTTCTTTTGCTAGAGCAACAAGATTGAAAAGCTGCATAGTAACAGTGGATGTAAAAGCCAATAATCTGATATTATAGTATAGAAAGAGACAGAAAAAGAGTCCCATAACATTGTAGTGCTATAGTGTATGGTTCCCTTAAACAACTGTGGGCACCAATTGGGTTGACTTAACTCTCCTTCTTTTCAGGGAAGTACCATAATTCCAACTCCTTGAATTTTCTGTATATGTTCATATACTATGACTCCATTCCATGGCATCAGTTACATATTGCAGATTGGGTTCCGGACCTAAGCTAGTTCAGTTACAATCTCCTTCCCAAGGATTTGGAATTAGGAGCAAAGGAGAGAGAGACAGAGGACAGTATTTTGCTTAGAGAAAGAGAAGGCAGCAGACATGCAGAGAGATGTAAAGATAATAGAGCAGAATCCTAATAGGTTCCTGGTTCTGATTTGTTCCTGAGGTTGAGCTGCCTATCTGTTCTTGGGTTCTCTTGATATTCCAGTGTCCATTAAATAAATCCCCTTCTTGAGTTAAAGCTTCTTAGCTTCCATTACTTGAGCGGGGATCCTAACAAATATACAAGTTAACAAGGCAATACTGATAAAGTGGCAGCCATTCAGTTTCACAAAGTTATAAGACTTGATTTATTTCTTGGATCTCCCATATATTCATCTTTACATACTGGGGATCAACTTGATTAACTATTAACTATCAATTGATTAATTGATCTTAGCATCTTATTCAAAAACAATCCAGATTAATTGAAGCCTACTTTTGTCATCGTGATTTTTCTAATTTCCCTCCTCTAATTACCTATTACTTTGCTTGTTTCTTAGCATAACTTTTTTTTCAGTATCTGAACTCTAAAGCCCTGTTATTTAGGTGAGATATAAAATCTTCAGTGTGATCCAAGTCTTTGTGTTTAGATTCTTTTGATTATAGAAGACAAAGGTAATACAGAAAGAATGAAAACCTCAAATTGAATTAAAGAATAAAGAGTACTTTTCAAATCTGGGCAAAACGAGAGGAGTTATTTCCGAGGGAACCAAATCTAGCTACATTTTTAGGCACCCATCTCTCGTGGCCCCCCAAAACTCTAGATTCTTTCAATGAGATAGCAAAATGACTACAATAATTCTAGCTTTCCTATAACACATTATACCATACCGAGGAAAATTGAGACTATTGTCCAGTAGTTCCTGGAAAAGGCATGAAATTTTTTTCTATGCTTTGTCCTTTACTGGGTCAGATGACCAGCTGGGCCTAAAAGAATAAAATATACAAAATTTATTTAAAACAGTAAGGCTTCACTCTTAAAGTCAAGAGAAAAAGAAAATTTCAACCAAAATGCAGTTCTGTTAATAGGGGAGACAAAACCTCTGAAAAGATAATCATACCATCATCCCTAGTGATATAAAGAGGAAAAAGATGTTGGGAAGGCAATTAGTAAATGTTGACAGTACCATATGTCTGCATTGTTTCACAGAAGCCAGGTCACTTTAGAGATCTTGGATCAGGTGGTATGAAATCTCCATTTGTGAAAGAAGATAAACCATGGGTGGGCTTCCGAATCAGAAAGGTGCAGGATATAGGAAATCTTATGGTGACACAGGTAGTAATTAAACAAGCAGGGAATTGTGAGAATACAGAGCACTAGAAACGAGGCAGGAAGGGCACAGAACTGCTAAAGCAGAAAATGGCAATAGCAGGAAAGCTGGGAGGATGTGAGCACCCCAAACTGGGATTGAGCTCCCTTGGCCTCAGGAAAATGGAGGAATCAATCTTGAAAGAGAAGAGAGTCTCAGAAGCATTTGCTAATAAGCAGAATATTATAATTTGCTAATGGAGGGAAGGATTGGGTACAAACTTCAGAATGTAAGTAAAATTATACCAGATGACAGATGTATTCATCCCTTCACTCACCCATTTTATAAGTTTTTATTGTGTACCTACTGTGTGCCAGGTCCCATACTGGCTCCAGAAAGCACAAATGTAGACCAGACAGGATTCTGACATCATAATGCTTACAGTTAAGGGAATTTACAATTACATTATAAAACGTACTCTAAAAATGTCTACCCAGATTACTCTGAGAGAAAATCAGAAGGGCAGCTCATTCATCCTACAGATGGAAGTCTTGGAGGGCTTCTGACAGTCTGGATTCTGAGCAGAATCCTGATAAATTAGTAGAGCTGGGAAAAGTATTCTGTACGGAAGAACTGCTTTTGTGCAGATCCTGATATAATAATCAGATCAGTCATCTTCCTATTTTCTCCTCCAGTGACAGAAAATAATTACATTATTCAAGAAGAATAATAGATATGATCTTCATAAACTGAGGTCTGAGAACTCCCAAATAGTCTATAAAGGTCCTTGTTATGGACTGAATATTTATAACCCCCTTGCGCAACTCATATGTTGAAAACCTAACACCCAATGGGATGGTATTAGGAGGCGGGGCCTTTGGGAGGTAATTACGTCATCAGTTGGAGCCCTTATGATAGGATTAGTGCCATTTTAAGAAGAGAAATGGGAAAGATTGTTTGCTTTCTCTGCTTTCTGCTACCTGAGGACTCAGGAAAAAGATGATTATTTGCAAACCAGGAAGAAAAGCCACGCCAGATACCAAATTGCTAGGCACCTTGATCTTGGACTTCCCAGACTCCAGAACTGTGAGAAATAAATGTTTGTTGTTTAAGCTACTCAGTCTATGGCAATTTGTTATAGCATTTTGAACTGAATAAAACAGATTACAAAAAGTCTGTGAACTACCATTACCCCTGCCAAGTGTGCTTGTGTGTGGAGTCTTTATCTGAACAAACATTCTAACACAATTATCATATCTGCACAGGAGTCTATGACACAAAACAGTTCATGAATAAAGTTTAAAATTTCTGCTCTGTGGAAGATACTGCCAAGAGAATGAGAAGTTGGGAGATGATAGTTGTGAAAGATATATATGATTTTTAAAAAGTGCCTGTTATCCAGAATATATAAAGAGCACTTAAAAATAAAAGTAATAAAATAAAATAATAAAATAAAAACTCAAAAATAAAATAATAGCCCAATAAAAAGTGGGCCAAAGACCTCCATAGACATCTCACCAAAGAAGATACACAGATGGCAAATAAGCATATGAAAAGATACTGCACATCTACATCATCGGGGAAAGGCAAGATTAAGATGGCATGACAATGGCACATCACTACAAATCTATCAAATGACCAAAACCCACAACACTGTCAACAAGAAATGCTGGCAAAAATGTGAAGCAACAGCAATGCGTATTCATTGCTGATGGGAATGCAAAATGGTACCACCCACTGTGGAAGACAGTTTGTCAATTTCTTAAAAACTACGCTTACCGTTGCCCACACAACACTGCAATCCCTCTCCTTAGTGTTTACTCAAAGGAGGAGAAAGCTTATATCCATACAGAAACCTGCACATGGATGTTTTTAGCAGTTTTGTTCACGCTTGCAAAAACTTGGAACTAATCAAGATGTCCTTCAGTAGGTGAATAAACAGTGTTGCCTCCAGTCAATGAAATATTACTCAGTGCAAAAAATAATAAGCTAACAAGCCACGAAAAGACATGGAGAAAACTTAAATGCATATTGCTAAGTGAAAGAAGTTAATCTGAAAAGTCTACATGCTATATGATTAACAATGCATATTACTAAGTGAAAGAAGCCACAAAAAGACATGGAGAAAACTTAAATGCATACTACTAAGTGAAAGAAGTCAGTCTGAAAAGTCTAGATGCTATATGATTCCAAATATATGACATTCTGGAAAATGCAAAACTATGGAGAAAGTAAAAACAGCAGTGATTGCCAAGAGTTGGAGAGGAAGGGATAAATAGGCAAAGGACAGAGAATTTTTAAGGGCGGTGAAAATACTCTGTGTAATACTATAATGCATATCATTAGTATACATTTGTCCAAACCCACTTTGCACAAGAGTGAATTTTAATGTAAACCATAGACTTTGGGTAATAATGTATCAATATGGGTTCATCAATTGTTACAAATCTACCACTTGGTGCAGGATGTTGATAGTGTGGGAGGGCAGAGAGCATAGGGGAACTCTGTACCTCTGTACCTTCCTCTTAATTTTACTGTGAACCTAATACTGCTTTAAAAAAAAAGTCTTATTAGTATTATTATTATTTTGTAGACAGAAAACTTCAACAATGCCAGCTTTTTACATGTTCCGTCATTATTTATACCCTTTAAAAACTTTAATTCTACTCTTAGAACAGAACTTTCTGCAAACTTCCTCCACTCTCCTCTCACTTTCCCAGATTGTATTGTCTCCTTGGGACTATCTTCTCTGGTGTTTTGTCTTGGAAGCTAGAGAGAGAAAATTGCTAACATCGCTTTTTGTTTGACTTTAACTGCTGCTGTAGTTCATTTTATTTGGACATGAATAAAATGGAGCACCCATGTGCTCTGCTGATGAGTGGCTTGCCTCCATGGAGATCCTGGAATCCTAACGAGATGGGCTGCCTGTCTCTACTGAACTCCAAGTAGTGACATCTCAACACCTGCTATGACACATGTGCCTCCTTGTTTGCTATGCAGTCTAGTCTTGGGACTTCATTTCTTCTATCCTCTTTACAGGCATGATGGATACACGGATTCATTCCATAGTCTCTGCAAGCTAGGAGCTGGGAAGTTAAGAGTGTGGTACTGATCACCTTTCCATATGGTAGTTTCCCCTCCAGACCAACTGACCCAAGTGTTTTTTTTCCCCTGTGCTAGATATGGTACAGAGAATTTATTAAACCTACTGCCTAAGCAGACTATGCAATAAGGAGTGAAATTTTAGTCCTCCCTTAGTGAAGAAAACCCCAATATCTTTGAGCCTTTTTTCCCCACTTTCTTTGTCCCTTTCCCACTTTCTTTGGATTAGGAGAATATAAATATTATCTCTCCTGCTCCTCGGAGGAAGGAGAAAACAGCTTTTCTTTGTAAACAATGTACTCCTCACACGGTTGAGGGATTTCTTTCCTTAAGATGATGGGGTGGTGATCTAGTGGAGGTGAATTCTGGCATCTGACAAGAGACCCAGTAAATGTTGTGGTTTCAATTGCTGGTGACTCCTTTACAGTATGACATGATTTGCTGTTTTCAACATACTCATACCTGGATTACTCTCTCCAGTGCTCACAGCTGGGCCCATTGTTCAACATACTTGAAGATCCAGCCTCCCTCAAGTTCAATAGATAATCAAGAGGGAGAAATGAAATAGTACAGTCAAGCACCACAGAGTGAGGGATATTAATAATTAAGCTTCTTTCTTTTTGAAGGTAGATGTAAAGCCTTAGTATAGATCCATGTGCCATTATTGATGAGATGCAGGTATTTCCCAGTTGTGGTAGAGTGGCTCTGAAGCAGCTGAGAACTGAAGTTGATATTGCAGATCCATTGCCTTAGGACACAAGGCTACACAGTGTCTTTGTGAGCTGGAAATGAGGAGTGGGTGGGACAGAACACAGCACTGTGTTCAAAGGAGTGAGAGTCACCATCGAGTGTCTGCTGAGCTGGCACAGGAAATATTTAATAAGATGCACTATAGGGCCTGTGTTGATTCTGGTCTACTTTTCATTTATCTGAATGGAAAACTGACAGTCAGGAGCCAAGCATTCTATTCAGCAGCTACTTTGGATATTACTGCCAGATTTTTAAATTTAATCACAGACTAGGACAGACTGCTGCCTATTTCCTCTTTCAAAATATCTTTTTCCAATTAATCTGTAAATGACCTCATTATAGACTCTGTAGTGGAAAGTTGTCACTTATTATTTCCTATCCATGACCTGCACCACATTTCCCATTTGTAGTGTGGGGGAAATTATCTTATGTCTTAGCGAAAAGCAGAATTTGCTACCTAAACCCAAGGCTGAAAACATGAATGCTTACGTTTGCCAGTGCCTCTTTGAAACCTGAGCATGACCACCTGACCTAGGCTTGGCTGCTCAGATGCACCCACCCTGAACTTTGATGTAAAGATGCAAAGTGGTGGTGGGTGATGGCTACACTGGTGGCAACATCTAATCTCCAGCAATGGCAGATTTTTCAGTGGGGCTTGAAGTGCAGTCTCCCTGATTTGGACCAGTTTTTGAGCTTGTTTACCCAGCATTCTAGGTGATTCTGTGAACTATTTCTAATCCTATTCTTAAATCAGCTAAAGACAATTTCTACACTTGCAACTAAGAAGATAAAGTGAATTTTTTCTCAACGTGGCTTGAGAGGGACACCATATTCTGCCTGGCTGAAAAAGGTGAGTGAATTTCTATTATCCACTCTTTTTTTTTTTTTTTTGAGACAGTCTTGCTCTGTCACCTGGGCTGGAGTGCAGTGATGTGATTATGGCTCACTGCAACCTCGGCCTCCTGGATTCAAGTGATTCTCCTGCCTCAGCCTCCCGAGTAGCTGAGACTACAGGTGTTTGCCACCATGCCCTGCTAATTTGTGTATTTTTAGTAGAGATGAGCTTTCACCATCCTGGTCTCAAGTGATCTGCCCACCTTGGCCTCTGAAAGTGCTGGGATTACAGACATGAGCCACCTTGCCTGGCCTCTACTATCCGCTCTTCTGCTGACTTTTCTCTCTAGTGATTTTCTTACCCGGGGCTATACTCTGGTCAATCCATTTTATTGGGTAGAAAATAAACTCAATAAATGACCAATATGAAATATAGAAGAAATAAAATTAATATAGTTATGTTTATTAGGTAAATATTATTTTCTTAAGGAAACATTTTAAAAAATTGTACTTATAGAGATGAGTGCATTTATTAGTGGTGATGATACAGGTGCATGCATCTGTCAAAACTTATGTGATGACACATTTGAATATGTGTTTATTGGATGCCAATTATATCTCAATAAAGCTGTTAACATTTTTATAGTGTGCAAATATTTCATTAGTAAAATTTGCTTTTGTAATTAATATGTATAAATCTTTATATTATATAAATTGTCCAAAGAATATTGTTACAAGATAATTTGTAAAGAATATACCTAATTGAAAGATGTAAATGTTACAGGATCCTTGGGTTGTCACTTCACCTGCCAAAAACCTCTGTGGCCAGTGGCACCTTTGCCCGAGTTCTGCACGGGCCCACTGGGCTTTTTCCACCTGTTTGGCCTGGCAGGCTGCACTTGGCTTGCGCTACTGGCCTGGATCCCACACCTGTCAGGGACCAGCCAGATATGGAGTGGTGAGGGATGTGTGAGTGAGCGTAGGATCTGGCCATTGTGCATAGCTAGACACACCAGCTGTGATGGGGTGGGCTGCTACAGGCACCGGTTCCATGTGATGCTGTGGCTGGACCAGGCAGCCTCCACAGTTAGGACCACAAAACACAGTAGTGGCTGGAAACTTGGAGACGCCAAGAACCTCGCAGTCCCAAAGAGGGTGTCACAGCCCTGGCTCAGGGAGTTCCTAGGTCTGAACTCTCCAAAAGGGCACAGCTCTTCTCTCCTCTCTTCTCTCCTTGTTATCTGCAAGGTGCTGAGCAAGGGGTGTATTCCAGCCGTGTTTGTGTTACAGCTCTTTAGTCCCGCCATTTGGCTGGCCCTGAGTTCTTGTCCTGCATCCAGGAAGAATGAGGTATGCAGACAAGTGGAGGGACAGCAAGGTGAAGAGGAGCTTTATTGAGTGACAGAACAGCTCAGAGGAGACCCACATTGGGTAGCTCCTTTTTGCAGGCAGAGTGTCCTGAGTGTTCAACTGTTAGCAGAGAGGAGACCACGGGGTGGGTAGCTCTTCTCCTCAGCTGGTCATCTTGTTGTTTCCTCTAGTCTGGCTGAGTTTGGGGCTTTTATGGGCCTCAGAGGGGAGGAAGAATATGCCATTTGGTCCATACGTGGCCATGGGTGGGCCCAGAAAAAGTACCACAAGTTCCCATTCCAGTCCATGGGACCAGCAGCCCAGCCCCCAGGCTTCAGGATCTCCCTGATTTGAAGGTTGGGCTTCATGTCGGACCTGCCTCCTTCCACCCAGAAGCCAGTCTGCCTCATGCTGCTGTTCATGGTGCGTAGGCTGTTCATACCAAGGGGCACCTGTAGGCCAGCACTGAGCTGCCCTCAACACCCCCTTGACCTTCTTCCCATGCTTGTCAGTGCCCAAAGTTTGGAGGGGGCTGATGCAGCACTGGGCTGGCGTGTCAGTCCTGTCCTGAGTGTATGTACACTCAAGCTGGCTGTTATAGGGCCTGGGCTCAGTCTCAACCTTGTTTGGATATCAGAGTGGGCACTGGGAGTGGGGAGAAGCCAGGCAGTGGGAGCAGACACCTCTGAGTCTGCAGTGGGGTCCTTCCCAGGTCCTGAGAGTGTAGAGATGCCCAGGTCCACAGCCACAGCTTGGGTGCCTACAGCTGCACCTGGGAGGGCAGGGTTTCTGCCTGCTCCTGGCCCCCAAGAGTACAGGGAGTCCTGGGTCCACAGCTGTGAGTTAGGTGGCTGCAGCTATGCCCAGGAGAGCAGGGCTCCTGCCTGCCTCTGGCTCCTGCAAGCTCCCTGGAGCACACAGCCCTGGCCATGCCTCCACAACTGAAGTTGGTGTCATGGCAGCGGCCACTCTACATGGGCCATGGCTGCCATCATTAAGTGATAATTTTGACATTGTTAATTGCCTTAGTGTATCATTTGGGGAATATAAGTGCCATCTCAACAAAGGAATTTTTTTCTGATAAAGGAAAAAGCGGACCCTGCCGGAAGAGAGAGGCCTGGCACACTTACAGCTAGGCTGTGATATTTTCTTATTTGACATTAATAATTTCACGGAAAAGGCCACTATGTAACAACGATGGATTAAGACAAACACTATATCAATTTGTAAAAATCATAAACATTATCCAAGCCAAAATACAACTAAAGATCTCTCTATCCTAGCTAATACGAGCAACTTTTGCTTTTTTGCCAAGTCACAGCCTAAGTCCCACCGTATTCTCAGCTTCTAGAAAAAAGTTTTCTGGACAGCATCTGTTCTACAACAGAGCCCTGCTACCTGAATGCTTTTCCACACTTGCCTAACACAAGCCATAATCCTATAACAAGTCCTTCTTAACACTTTCTTACTAAGACATCCCACATCTCCTATGATGTGCTTTTTCCTTTGCAGTAAGTGAATAAATACAAATTTGTTCAATTACAGATATGTTTCTGGTCATCTTTGATGGAGGGGCATTGGTACTTCAAATGTAAATTTTGCTTAGTTTAAAAAGTACACCTTAAAGGAAAATCATATCTGCATTTTTCATGAATGCTTGCTTTTCAGGATCATTTTTTCCTTTCAAGATATTATATGCAATGAGTAATAGGTTCCTAAAATTTTCTCAAAATTACAAAACTTAATGTGATACAAATAGGTAATGATTTATGTTGTCTACCAGAAATCAGAAATAAAAAAAATATGTTTTGCAGGTCTTTTTGTAACAGGTATGTTTTTCTCTGCTGCCCTGTTGTTCTAGTATTAATTTTAGAATCATAGAAGCAAATTATGCTTGTAAGGAAGAAGGCAGGTGCTATTCTGTTGCCTGAATGTCACTTTGCTCTTTAGATTTAACTTAAATGTAATTGTTAACATGTAGAAAAAGCCCAGATCATTTTTTTTACTTCCATAAAAAAATTGCAGCTGAATCTTTTAGTTTGAAGAGAATCTTATTTATATGACAGAAAAGCTCATATTCCTACCATAACAAATCTAAAGAAAAGAATTCTTTTGGCCTAACAAAATTGAATTTGTGAAAGTCATGTTGATATTACTATAATTTTTAAATATATCTGGCCTGGAATGTAACCGTATATCAACTGTTTTCTTTGATAATATTTAAAAATCAATATCCAGGTGAGAATAGTTATAGATTTCTCATTAAAGATAAATTTTATGCTGAAGAAATATGCTTTTGCCTTTCATCAATCATGTTGCTGTCAGCTATCAGCTTTGCACCAATCTTTATAAATTTGGTAAGGAGAATGAGAAGGCTTGCCTTTATCTGTATTTGCAAGAGACGAGCGAAAACATCCAATACTTCTTTGAAAAAGACCTAGAGGACGGTCCAATAATACTTTTGTTTTAGGTGTGCTCTTCTATCCTGCTTGTCTCATCTGAGAAAAGATTTGGTGTAGGTAATCTGTATTGATTTACCACAGGAGATTTTTTAAAATAATAATTCTTTGTTTTGTTGTACTGCTTCTCTTTTGCCTTCAGAAATTTTGGTTTTTTGTTCAAAATTCCTCAACATCATTATAATAACTATGACTGACACCATTACCAACCCTATATTCTGTCTGTTCCAAGTGGATTTTCACTGTTTAATCTCTAACCTTGTCCTTAAATGAAGGCCTCAGACACAACTCCTCCATATTCTGTACCAATGATCTTACGCTTAGACAAATTAAAGAGTGTACAAAAGTATAACATTAAGAATTGTGGCTCCCTGCTGTCCCTGGACCCTTTCCCCAATGTTTTCCACTTTTAGTAGTTTCTCATAATTCCTGATAATTTCCAGGAAAAAAATGTGTTTGCATATTTATCAGTATGTTTTTAAGGTCTCATACAACAGGAAATAAAATTCAGTTGATTTAAGAGAAGAAATTATTTTTTTTAGCTTGAACAAGGTTTTATTTTATTTTAATTTATTTATTTTTATATTTATTTTTTATTATACTTTAAATTCTGGGATGCATGTGCAGAACATGCAGGTTTGTTACATAGGTATCCATGTGCCATGGTGTTTTGCTGCACCCATCAACCCGTCATCTACATTAAGTATTTCTCCTAATGCTATCCCTCCCCTAGCCCCTACCCTCTGACAGGCCCTTGTGTGTGATGTTCCCCTCCCTGTGTCCATGTGTTCTCATTGTTCAACTCCCACTTATGAGTGAGAACATGTGGTGTTTGCTTTCTGTTCTTGCATTAGTTTGCTGAGAATGATGATTTCCAGCGTTATCCATGTCCCTGCAAAGAACATGAACTCATCCTTTTTTATAGCTGTATAGTATTCCATGGTGTATATGTACCACATTTTGTTTATCTAGTCTGTCATCGATGGGCATTTGGATTGGTTCCAAGTCTTTGCTATTGTGAAAATTACTGCAGTAAACATATGTGTGCATGTGTCTTTCTAGTAGAATGATTTATAATCCTTTGGGTATATAACCAGTAATGGGATTGCTGGGTTAAATGGTATTTCTAGTTCCAGATCCTTGAGGAATTGCTACACTGTCTTCCACAATGGTTGAACTAATTTACACTCCTACCAACAGTGTAAAAGCATTCCTATTTCTCGACATCCTCTCTAGCATCTGTTGATTCCTGACTTTTTAACAATCATCACTCTAACTGGCATGAGATGGTATCTCATTGTGGTTTTGGTTTGCATTTCTCTAATGATCAGTGATGATGAGCATTTTTTCATGTGTTTGTTGGCTGCACATATGTCTTCTTTTGAGAAGTGCCTGTTCATATCCTTTGCCCACTTTTTGATGGATTGTTTGTTTTTTTCTTGTAAAGTTGATTAAGTTCTTTGTAGATTCTGGGTATTAGCCTTTTGTCAGATGGATAGATTGCAAAAATGTTCTCCCATTTTGTAGGTTGCCTGTTCACCCTGATGATAGTTTATTTTGCTGTGCAGAAGCTCTTTAGTTTAATGAGATCCCATTTGTCAATTTTGACTTTTGTTGCCATTGCTTTTGGTGCTTTAGTCATGAAGTCTTTGCTCATGCCTATGTCCTGAATGATATTGCCTAGGTTTTCTTCTAGGAATTTTATGGTTTTAGGCCTTATGTTTAAGTCTTTAATCCATCTTGAGTTAATTTTTGTATAAGGTGTAAGGAAGGGGTCCAGTTTCAGTTTACTGCATATGGCTTTTTCCCCAGCATGATTTATTAAATAGGGAATCCTTTCCCCATTGCTTGTTCTTGTCAGGTTTGTCGAAGATCAGATGGTTGTAGATGTATGGTGTTATTTCTGAGGCCTCTGTTCTGTTCCATTGGTCTATGTATCTTTTTTGGTACCAGTACCATGCTGTTTTGGTTACTGTAGCCTTGTGGTATAGTTTGAAGTCAGGTAGCATGATGCCTTCAGCCTTGTTCTTTTTGCTTAGGATTGTCTTGGCTGTATGGACTCTTTTTTGGTTCCATATGAAATTTAAAGTAGTTTTTTCTAATTCTGCGAAGAAAGTCAATGGTAACTTGCTGGGGATAGTACTGAATCTATAAATTACTTTGGGCAGTATGGCCATTTTCATGATATTGATTCTTCCTTTCCATGAGCGTGGCATGTTTTTCCATTGGTTTGTGTCCTCTCTTATTTCCTTGAGCAGTGGTTTGTAGTTCTCCTTGAACAGGTCCTTCACATCCCTTGTAAGTTGTATTTCTAGGTATTTTATTCTCTTTGTAGCAATTGTGAATGGAAGTTCACTCATGATTTGGCTCTGTGTTTGTCTGTTATGGGTGTATAGGAATGCTTGTGATTTTTGCACATTGATTTTCTATCCTGAGACTTTGCCAAAGTTGCTAATCAACTTAAGGGGATTTTGGGTTGGGGTTTTCTAAATATACAATCATGTCATCTACAAACAGAGACAATTTGACTTCATCTTTTCCTATTTGAGTACCGTTTATTTCTTTCTCTTTCCTGATTGCCCTGGCCGGAACTTCCAATACTGTGTTGAATAGGAGTGATGAGAGAGGGCATCCTTGTCTTATGCCGGTTTTCAAAGGGAATGCTTCCAGCATTTTCCCACTCAGTATGATATTGGCTGTGGATTTGTCATAAATAGCTCTTATTATTTTGAGATATGTTCCATTAATACCTAGTTTATTAAGAGTTTTCTGCATGAATGGCTGTTGAATTTTGTTGAAGGCCTTTTTTTGTATCTATTGAGATCATCATTTGGTTTTGTCATTGGTTCTGTTTATGTGATTGATTACATTTGTTGATTTGCGTATGTTGAACCAGGATTGAAGCCGACTTGATCATGGTGGATAAGCTTTTTGATGTGCTGCTGGATTCAGTTTGCCAGTATTTTATTGAGGATTTTCACAATGATGTTCATCAGAGATATTGGCCTGAAATTTTCTTTTTTGGTTGTGTCTCTGTCAAGTTTTAGTATCAGGATGACGCTGGCCTCATAAAATGAGTTAAGGAAGAGTCCCTCTTTTTCTATTTTTTGGAATAGTTTTAGAAGGAATGGTACCAGCTCCTCCTTGTACCTCTGGTAGAATTTGGCTGTAAATCTGTCTGGTCCTGGGCTTTTTTTGGTTGGCAGACTATTATTTACTGCATCAATTTCAGAACTTGTTATCGGTCTATTCAGGGATTCAACTTCTTCCTCAATTAGTCTTGGGAAGGTGTGGTGTGTCCAGGAATTTATCCATTTCTTCTAGATTTTCTACTTTATTTGTGTAGAGGTGTTTATAGTATTCTCTGATGGTAGTTTGTATTTCTGTGGGATCAGTGGTGATATCCCTTTTATCATTTTTTATTGTGCCTATTTGATTCTTCTCTATTTTGAGAAGAAACTTTTAATTAAAGATTTTTTAGTTTAGATAATGTTAGGAGAACAGAAAAAAAATGATAAGGCACCAAGGGCTTTGCAAAAACTGGAGACTGATTCTCTGTTAGGGATGAAGACAGAAAGGGAGGAAATCGAGATATGGAAGCCCAGTGAAAGCTGGAAACTTTCATGAAGCTCTGAAAATGAGTGGTCATGGAAGTTGCACCAAACCATAGAAGAAATGAAGTGTCTAACTTTAGTTTCCCTTGCTGCTGGTCTATCTAGGTAGTGCCTTCCATTGCCCTTCACAAGTATCAATATAAGTATCAACTTCTTGGGGCCACAGTGGAAGCAGAGAGGACCCATGAATGGATCTGGTGAGCTAGGGAACAAAAAGAGAAAACCAATACACATACATACTTTAAATATATATATTTGAAATAATATATATTATTGAATAATGTATTATATATTTAGTTATATATTATTGAATAATATATATTGAATAATATATATTATTATTTGAAATATATATTTGAATATATATATATTTGAAATACATATGTGTATTATTATATTATGTATACTCACGTGTATGTATGTGGGTATGTACCAAAGAAATTAATAGAGCTTCTGGTAATATTTAAACATTTTTATTTTAATTACATTTGTCAATCTTGAATGTTTCATGGTCACATGATGTAGGATTTTCCACTGAATTTATTTTTTTTTCTTTTTCTTTTAATTTTTTTTTTTCTGGAAAGCTTTCTCCTGCAGATTCTTGCCCTGTTCATCTTACCTTCTTCACAACATCTATTTTTTTTTTTAAACTATGGAGTATCTTTTTGAATCACACTGTACACTTACTTATTATATATTTGTGTGTATATATACATATATACACACACACACAGTTGTAATTCTTGTCATTTATGTGTATGTGTTTATTTGTAGTTCTTGTCTTTTCCCATTATTTATGTTTCTTGCAATGTCATTTTTTCCCTGTTTAGCTCAATCTATCTAACATGTTGGAGAGTTTAGTAAAAAATTGTAGACCGTTGCTTGTTTATATTTTGGAGTGTGGCACCATAAAGGTTGATTGGGAGCTCTAAATAATCTGTGTGGTTGGAAGTGAGCATCACTTTGAAGCTATCCCATGAATTAGACTGACATTCTTAAAGACACCATGCTGGTTGACTTCTAAAGTTCCACAATGTGTGATTGTTTATATTTTACTTCTTATTAGATTCAGGTTAAACATTTTTAGCAGTGATACTGCATAAATGATAGCAATTACTCTCATTACCATTACATCAGAAGGCATATAATGTGTGTGTGTCCCATTAGTTTGACACCACATCTCTATTTTTTTTTTCTAATTAGTCAGCATTTGTTGAATGATACTTTGAGAACCTCTGAATATCAACTCGTTAATCATTTCACCCAATGCCACAAATAATAACCTTTTCTGGATTAGTTGCTGCATTGGTGGTCAGAAATCCATGATTTTCTGTTATCATTCCAACTAAATAGTTATGTGGCATTCTTTGGTAAAGAAAATATTTTCCATTCCAATCTGCTTTTTGTAGCAATGATTTTGGATTGTTTATTATTATTATTCAGTGTGACATAATCTTTTACTTCTATTATCCTTTTTGATGCTCAACTTGACCAAAGTTGACCACTGGAAGCTTCTTCAAGCTAATTTCTATCAACTTTCAATGTGTACCCATAAAATTTTACCACTTTTTTGTTTTGTGGCACAAATTGTTCCAAGTCCCCTTTTAAGTGATGCAGAACTCTGTGTAGACATTTCAGGCTAGATCTGGGTGATTGGCGTGCTTTTTGTTACTAGGGTGTCATTGTTTCTAGGCTATTTCAGTGGTCAGAGAGAGAAGTAGTCTTAAATAAATCATGAATTCATATTGAAGTCTTCAATTCAAATCAAATACCATAGATCCTTCCTCACTCTTTCCCAATTATTTGAAAATTAATTATGTCACTGCATCTAATTGCAGAAAGGGTTTCAGAGAGTAATGGCTGCTGCTTCACTTCTGCCTCTACATATGCAAATTTTGGGGAGTCAACCTTCAGCAGGAACTACACTGGAAAGGGAATTCTGGAAAATTTAGATCTCTTTCTAACAAAGCTGTGTAAACTAAGAAAGTGCATTACTATTTTTCCTTTCCATTTCTGTGGTTTCTGCTTTATGAATTCAGCTTTGTCTGACATCAAGATTGCAATCCTGCCTTTTTATTGTTTGAAGTTGCCTTGTATACATTTATCATTACTTTCTTTTAGTGTTTCTGAATAGCATTGCTTTACATATCTCTCTATACATCAGAACTCAAAACCCAACAGAATTTCATTTTGCTTAGAAATTATTTTTAATAGGTATGTTATGCCTGACATAGTTAGAATCAACTTTGTCATACTGTGTTATTTTATAGTTACCATACATATGTTATATTTACTGTGTTTCTTCTATGTTGTCTATTTCCTTTTCTTTTAATGATTTTTACTTTTTATCCTTTTGAAAATGCTTCTCCACTTTTGCTTTGCTTTGTATTTTGTATATTGCTGTTATAAAATCTGATGACATTTGATTTTCTTCCTTGTAAATGTCTTGGAGCTTCAAAGGATATTTTCTTTATCTTAAAGCTGAATTGAGGTACTTTGTTATGTCTCAGAATTGACTGTTCCATATCAGTTTTTCTAGGTATGTGGTAAAATTTTTCAGCATGTAGATTTTGGTCTTCTTTTGTTTCTGACAAATTTTTTGGATTGCATTTATTTCATTGATTTGTTTTTCTGTTTTGAAATTTCAATTAATTTTATATTGGGTTTTCTTTGCTTATAGTCTATGTCGAATTTGTTTTCTGATCCTGTATAACTCTTTCTTCACTTTATATTCTCTTAATTTTTATTCTTCTATTGAATTCTTGTTATACTTTTATCATAGGCTACCTTGAATTCATTGGGATTTTTTTCCTTCTGGTTTTGGATTTCTTTTTTTCTTATTTTTCTTCTATCCAACTTTTATTTTAGGCTCAAGAGCTACATATGCAGGTTTGTTACATGGTTAAATGGCTTGTCACAGGGGTTTAACTTACAGATTATTTTGTCAGCCAGGTAATCAGCATAATACTCAATAGGCCGTTTTTCAATCCTCACTCTTCTTCCACCCTCCACCCTCAAAGAGGTGTCAGTTTCTGTTATTACTTTCTTTGTATCCATGTGTACTCAGTGTTTAGCTCCTATTTATATAAGTGAGAACATGAGACATTTGGTTTTCTTTACTATGTTGGTTCACTTAGAAAAGTGACATCCAGCTCTATCCATGTTGTGGCAAAGACCATCATCTCCAGTGAAGACCATGACCTTTTATAGCTGCATGGTATTCTATGAGGTAATGTACCCCCATTTTCTTTATCCAGTCCACCATTAATGGACATCTAGGTTGATTTCATGCCTTTGTTATTGTGAATGATGTTGCGATGAACACAAGATTTATGTTCCATTGGGTATATACTCAGTAATGGAATTGCTAGGTCAAATTGTAGTTCTGTTTTAAGTTTTTTGAAAACTCTCCAGACTGCTTTTCGTGGTGCTTGAACTAATTTACATTCCCACCAGCAGTCTGTAAGTGTTTCTTTTTCTCCACAACCTCACTAGCATGTTATTTTTTGACTTTCTATTAATAGCCATTCTGACTGGTGCCAGATGGTATCTCATTGTGGTATCTTTCTTGTTTGTTTCACCTTTCGTGTTACATGTTGCAAGCTTTTGTCCTTTTTTCTGGCTTTTTGAATTTTATATTCTTTTTTATACTTAGAAATATTATTTGAGGATATATAATTCATATTGTGTTTCTGTGCTACATTTTTCATCTTTTTTATGGTTAGTTTGGATGAGAGAATTATTATCAGCTAATATGATTTTTCTTGTTTTCTCATGTGGATGTTGGCTGTTGTTACCTATTCATTTTAATTTATGTTGGATTTCCTTGGACCAGGATTGTATTAGTCAGGGTTCACTAGAGAAACAGAACAAATAAGAAATGTGTGTGTGTGTGTGTGTGTTTGTGTGTTGAGAGAGAGAGAGAGAGAGAGAGACAGACAGACAGAAAGAGACAAATTCTTATGAGGAATTGGCTCACATGATTATGGAGACTTAGAAGTCCCATGATCTCCTGTTTGCAAGCTAGACAATCAGGAAAGCCAGAGGTGTAATTCCAGTTTGAGTCTAAAAACTTGAGAAATAGAGAATTCAATGTTGTAAGTCCTATTTCAAGAGTAGAAGACCAGTCTCCCAGGTCAAGCAGGCAGGCAGGAAGCAAAAAGCGGTAACTTTATCTTCTCTGCCTTTTTGTTCTATCTGGGCCTTCAATGGATTAAACGAGGCCCACTCACTCTGGGGAGGTCAATCTGCTTTACTGAGTGCACCAATTCAAATATAATCTCACCTGAAACGCATCCAGAAATGAGATTTAATCTGGGTACCCCTTAGCTCAGTCAAGTTGCCACATAAAGTTAACCATCACAAGGATTAACATGCTTTTTCTGTGTATATAGAGGGGAGATAGTGGTTTCAGCAGTTTCTATATTTTTGGCTAAACAGTGCCCTCTTTGACTGCTATCATGGAGTTAGGTTATTTAACATATGGTGTGTTTTGTTGGAGAGATGGTTTACGTCACTGGGCCTTTTAATTTTGTTCTTCCTTTCAAGTGTTTAATAAAGCTTAGTTTCCACATGTGTTTCCATCTTTTCCTTCATTTTTGAGTCTTTCAAGGATACTTCTCTCTCTCATTTCATCTCTCTCTTCTTTCAAAACATTTTCTTCCCAAGACTGCCTCCTTGGTCCTGTGCACTTTGAACCCCATCTTTTTTAACCCCCAGTGCTAGCGCAGATCTCAGACCTTTTTTCAGTATTCATCCATTAATGGTGAGACTCATTTATTCATTTTGTCCTGTGTTTCATCAGCCACTAGGCACACTCTGCCCCTCTACCTTTTCCATTCAGCTCCGCTCTTTAGCTGGCATCGTACTTACATATAACTTGTGAGCATTCTCTGACATCTAGCTATGCATAAAGGTCCCTGAACATTTATTTATTTCTGTAATGCACAGTCTTTTGGAGCATGTCTAGATACAGTTAAATTTAGGTGGTTGGTGTTATCATATCAGAATCATGGGGCTTACAGATTGATTTGTTTGGAATGATCTTTACCTTTCTTAAACCTTAACCTAAAGACTGAGTTAGATAAGAAAAGTAGAAAAGATAAACAAAAATGAAAATGATTCAATATTTTTTCTTATAACATTTTATAAGAATAATACCTGTCATGAAGTAAAAGGTAAATAAATATTTATTGAATATTAAACAAATGTTACAGGAGAAAAACATCTGAATTATAGTCTCATAAATATTTTTATATAAAGTGACATTTTACAGCTAAATATAAGAAAGAAGTGGGATATTTAAAGGAAAGAGAAACACCACACTGGAACTATAAAATTCCGGGATTCTCTCCATTCTCCCAACAAGTCTAGGGAGGTACTCTACAAGAAGACACATACCATAAATGTCATGTATTCTAGAAAATATCTTTATGAAAAGTAACAGAATTTTCTCATTACAATTATTTATTTTACAAATTCCAAAAAGAAAAGGTTCTTTTTATTTTATTAAGTGAAAAGCTTTAGTGATAATCAATATCAATGATTCTCATAATATTCAGTATGAGTGTAATTTAATCATCTTATCAATAAACTTTTCACAATCTATGCATCAATCAATACCAAGTAACAGCTCTAATGATACTCTGCCTATTTTGAATTTATGCTTATCTCTATATTTACCTTTATAATAAAGGCTAAATTTAATATATTATTTCAGAAATTTACCGCTTTTATGGTACGATGCAGGTAATTTCTTCACTTTTAAAATCTTTTTAGTCTTTTAGGCACTTACATGAAAGAATTGTTAAACTGGGAAGATTAGTCAACTGCAGTGAGTCAATTTTCATTTTATTTTTATCCAGATGTTTTTGAGTAAGAGTCCTCTAATCACCATTAAAAAGCTGCTAATAAAAATAAAAGATAGATGTATTCTGTATTGATGAAATAATTATAAAATTCATACAAAGCAATAGTCTGAGCAACTGTAGTTTATCGATGTAACCCTGTCTCTACTAAAAATACAAAAATTAGCCAAGCATGGTGGTGAGCACCTGTAATCCCAGCTACTCAGGAGGCTGAGGCAGGAGAATCGCTTGAACCTGGAAGGGAGAGGTTGCAGTGAGCCCAAAGCATGCCGCTGCACTCCAGCCTGGGCGACAGAGTGAGACTTCGTGTGAAAAAACAAAACAAAACAAAACAAAACAAAAAAACCGGCTTATGTGTGTTCTGTTCCAAGCTTTTTAGAGAATTAATTTCCTGATAGAAAGTGCAGTTCATGTTGCATCAGTTGATTATGGTAAAAAAAAAATCAATTATTTTAAACTACTACAGCTTAATCATATATATTTTTTCTGTGTTCTCTTGTATTTTTTCATTGAGCTACACTTGACCACTTTGTCTAATTATTAATTGTATATCAAGAATAAAAAAGGCAAAAACAATAGCAAAAACAACAAGAATTATCTGGAATTGGCAATAATTGCATGTTGTCAAAAAATAGTGCAGTACTCCAGCTGTTCTAAGATATGATGCACCTGAATGTATGTAATGCTATGAACAAAAGTGTTTGGCATGTTAGATTTTTTTACGTGTCAAATTCCTGATGTTTTTTCCTGGAATTTTATTGTCTACTACTTGAAAACTTCTTCAAGTAAAAAGATCTTCAGAGAATGACTTGCCTATCCATATGAGATATATGGGAAATAGAGCTGTCATTTACTCACAATATTTATGTTTTTGGTGAGTGATTATCAAATAATTATAAAAGATATGTAAATAAACTGCCACAAGTACTTTTTTATGCATATGAGAGATGGCTAATTTCCCTTACAAAAAAAGAACTAAATTTCTAAAATTAATAGAGCTAGTGACATAGCCATAATAATACAATAATTGTGTTATGAATTACTAGGAAAATAAAATTTAAATTCCTTTTCATCCTTCTTTAAAAGCAATATTAAGTATTTTATCAATGAGTAGGCAGAAGTTTCCATCTACACTGTTAAACCCTGTCACTAAAAATAGAAGTCCAGGATCTTCCTGCTTTGCGATGAGCCGTTGGGGCAAGTCAAGCTTGGAGCATGTCGAGGGTGAAACCACGTACAGCTGTCTTCTGGAACCAACATCTGAGAATACTGGGGACAGACAAATATGGTAGTATTTTCCAGGATATCCTAAAATGTCAAAACATTCTTAAAATTTAATATATATTTGAATATTTATTTCTTTTTCTCGGGATAATTATGGCAATAATACATTTTGATCATACTACATATAACTCAAATAATTCTGACCAGTTTATGTATATACTCTCAGATAGAGTTCACATTTCAGAACAAAATGAATTTGTGAAGCTTATCAGTTCTGAGAAAAAAAAATCTCTTTAAAGATTGGTTCTTACTATTTATTGTTACACCTAAACAAGAAAGAACTATGTGTTAAATCTGACCAAGTACATTAAGACAATTATGATTGTGTATGATTGTACATCTCAATCGTATCTCTGTCTCAGAGAGTTATAAAAGAGCCATGAACACCTCCCTCCTGTGAAATAACATGTAATTATAAACAATAGAGTTGTTAGCTTTAAAGATATGTGAATGCATACCACATTTTCTTTATCAATTCATTTGTTGGTGATGGACACTTAGCTTCCTTCCAAATCTTGGCTATTGTTAGCAGTGCTTTATTATGCATTGCATGCCTGAGTCAAAATATCTCATGTACCCCATAAAAATATAGATCTACTATGTATCCACAAAATAAAAAATAAGCAACAAATAAATCTATTAAAAGTTATGAAAAAATATAAATTTCAGTTAGGTTTAAACTTATGGGAAAAAAGATTAAAGTTTTTATGAGAGATAAAACACATGTGAGACTATCTAATACTGATTTTAGTAGAGAATGTAGGTAAGAAGAATACCACTTGTTTGTTTCTAGGCAACATTTATATCTGGACTATTTACTTTATTGCTTATTTTAAAAGAACTGATTCTTAGGCTCAGTCTAGAAAAGGAAGTCATCCCTGATATTTAGCAAGTATAAATAAAAAAGTTGGGGTTACCTGTTTTTGGGTTACCAGAAGAAGGATACATTATAAGATGACAGAGAATGTAAGTTATTATAGGGAAGAAAAGCTATGTAAAAGTGAATTTAAATAGAAATGCAGCCAGGTGCGGTAACTCATGCCTGTAATCCCAGCACTTTGGGAGGTCAAGGTGGGCAGATCACGAGGTCAAGAGATCAAGACTATCTGGCCAACATGGTGAAACCCCTTCTCTACTAAAAATACAAAAATTAGTTGGGCGTGGCAGTGTGCGCCTGTAGTCCCAACTACTCAGGAGACTGAGGCAGGAGAATCACTTGAACCCAGGAGGTGAAGGTTGCAATGGTCCGAGATCATGCCACTGCATTCCAGCCTGGGTGACAAGAGCAAAACTCTGTCTCAAAAAAATAAAAATAAAAAAGAAGAATAGAAATGCAAATATGTTGTAAACTACATGTAGTGGAAGGTTGGAATAGGAATATTAGCGACAGGTTCAAAATACATTATCATTGGGCTATAGTTTGATTATTAACTTCTAGCATTTCAAATTGGCTATTGTGAACAGTGCTTCTCAAATTAGAGTCCTATATCATATACACAATCAGCCAAGATATAACTATCTGTGCTTGTCACAAGAGTACATAGACTAGAATTGATAAGGAACTTGGTTTCTCCCAAGAGACTACAAATGGAAATAACCAACCTTACAGTTAAAATACAGCTACTATCCATGAAAAGATATTCTCCAGGTGAGAAAAACTTATTTATTGGTTTACAGTCTTATCTCATAAACAGAAAAAGCTTGACTTGGTGATTCTTTTGTCAGTTGGCATGATTTGCTGAGCAATTATGGAAGCTTATATCCAATATTTTAATGATAAGTACGGGCTAAAGCTATCTCCAAGATATAGAGACATTGGCCAGAGTTACATCAGTACAATATACTGATTATATTCTCAATTTGCTAGAGATAGTGCAGCAAAGGAGTAAGTTTAATGTTCAAGCCATCCTAACTTTTCTGAAAGTCTATAGGTGTGTGTTTGAACAATAAGTACATAGTGATACTAACTAATGACAAAGTTATGAACTGAATTGTGTCCCTCCCCTTAAAGAAATTTATATTCAAAATTCTACTTCATAATGTGACTGTATTTGGAGATAAGAAAAAAAGGTAATTAAGGTTAAATAAGGTCATAAGTGTGCAATTTTAACCTAATAGGACTGTTTTCCCTTTAAGAAGAGGGAGCAACACCAGAGAGCATGTTCTGTCTTTCTGCGGTCACACAGCAAAGGGGTTTTATGAGGATATAGCAAGAAGGCAGCAGGCTACAAGCCAGGAAGAGACACATCTCTAAAAACCAGCCAAGATGACACTTGATCTTGGATTTCTAGGCTCTAGAACTATAAGAAAATAAATTTCTATTGTTTAAGCCACCCAGTTTTGCAAATATCTAGAATTAGAAATGCCATTTGGGGTTATGAAGGGATTTCAGAAACATTATAATTAGCAAAAACTGAGGTTTCTTGGTGCTCTGAAAATTCCTTTACATATATTATTTCATTTTATGCCATTAATAATATTATGTGGTATGTAGTTTTAATCTTATCAAAGACCAAAGCTCAGGAAAAGGTAAAGTAATTGGTGACATTAGACTGGTAATTCTTCAGAATCTGATTTCAAATCAAAGTCTACATGATTCTATAACCTCAATGCTCTATGACTTTAAAAGCTTTGCTACCCTGTAACCTGTCAGAATTTAAAGCCACCTTAACACAGTAATCAGTAGTTCCCCAAACCCATATTGAAAACTACAAAACTACATCTGAAGAGCCTTGTAAAATTACAAATGTTGTAAAACAACATTTTTAATTCAGTAGCTCTGGCATGCATCCTGTATTAGGCAGGATTCTCCAGGAAAGCAGAGCCAATACAATATATACCGATATATATGAACACAGCACAAAGATGTTTATTAGAGGAACTGGCTCACTTGGTTACAGAGGCTGAAAAGGCCCATAACATCCCCTCTGCAAGCTGGATAATCAGGAAAGCTAGTGGTGTAAGTTCTGGAATCTGAAGGCCCCAGGTCCAAGAGCTCAGATGTCCAAGAACAGGAGAAGTTGGATATCCTAGCTCAAGGTGAAAGGGGGAATTTGCCTTTTCTTTGCTTTTTTGTTCTATCTGTCCTTCAAAGAATTGAATGATGCCTGCCCACATTGTTGAGGCCATCTTCCTTACTCAGTCTACTGATTCAAATGCTAATCTCTTCTAGAAAAATCCTCACAGACACACCCCAAAATAATGTTTTGCCAGCTATCTGGGCATTCCTTAACCCAAGTCAAGTTGCCACATACAATTAACAATCACAGGTTTCTAAAAGCAATTATGATATTAATACAATTTTTTTTCATCTTTTTATTTGCAAGGTGATGTCAATAACCCTTTTTCTCTTTCACTACTTCTTTTTAGAGCTGCACTCTCCAATATGATAGCTACTGGCAGCATGTGGTTATTGAGCACTTAACTGTGGCCTATGGGCTAATCAGAATTTAGTTATGAAATAAATGTAAAACTTATATTGAAACTTAAAGACTTCATAAAAATAATGAATGCAAAATAGCTCATTAACAAATTTTTGGTTACGTTTTGAAATATTTTAGATATATCTAAAATTTAATACATTGTAATGTATTAAATAAAATGTATTTTAAAATTAATATCACCTATTTCTTTTTTTTCCGATAGGATTACTTTAGATGATAAATTATATATCAGTATAAAATTAAGTGCTTTCTTTGAAAAGACATTTATTAAACAGCAAGAATTTTGTGGGAAGGTGATGAAAATGCTATTGGTTATATTTTGGAATGCCAGTCTATGAAATGTAATTATTTCAATTCAAAGGAGCTATATATTCAAAAAGAAAAACTAAGTGATATTTTCTCTTGTGGTTCACTACTATATGTCTTTGTATTTCTTTTTTCATGCTTGGAATTGATGTTCTGATGAATTACACAGTGCAACTTTTATGACAAAAGTAGCTTTAGAAAAGACTTTTAAAAAACCACCATTAGCCCTAGAGTTCTTAGCAAAGTTATTGACATCAGAATGTTTTGTTATAATATTAAAATTTTTCAAACATTCCTGATACTATTTATATAGTCATTCAAAGCAAAGCTAGCATGATATTCTTCTGTTTTGACTATTGCATTACAACTACATTATTTCTCATTGAGGCAAGCATTCACCTGAAGATACATTCTGCTGAAGCATAGAATTTCTTATAAACTTCCTAGGTCATGGATTTAATGTAATACTGTGCACTGACTATAAAACCTTTTAATGTTCTTATATGTCATATTATTATATTTATTAGTACTACAATTTTGAAAGTTATAAACTTCCCTATTAATGAGACTCACATCTGTTTCAAGACCTCTCATTCTTAGCTACAGAACTCACATTATATATGTAGTTTGGGTTTTTAAATATATGCAACATTATGGTTGTTTTATAGATTTAATGAGAGAGAATTTACATTTTGAAAAAGATAAATGCTGGTAATGCAACTTGTTCACCCTTTCTTCCTCTTCTTTCTCCTTTTCTTTCTCACTTGGTTATTTTGCAAACACTTTGTTAGTTTAGGGATTCACATGTTTGCCTCACATTTTTAAATAGTTGTGTTTTTATACAGAAAAAACAAAATTTCTATTTCAAAGTGTATACCAGTGAGCATTTGGGTAAGAAAACACTTCCAAAATCTAGTAATTCAAATCAAAGCAACTATTTCAGTGATGCATCTGCCGGATATATATTAGGCTAGTATAGTAGTTCTCTGCTATTGTGGATAACAAATTACCACAAATGTAGTAACTTAAAACAACAAAAATTTGTTATCTTACAATTTTGAAGATTAGAAGTCTGAAATATGTCTTACAATGCTACAATGAAAATGTCTGTGGAACTGTCTTCCTTCTGAAATTTTTTTTCCCTTCCTTCCATTCATCTTCAAGAGGCCACTTGTATTCTTTGGCTCATAGCACCTTCCTCTCCGTCTTCACAGCCAGCAGTGTAGCATCATTAAGTTCCCTTTTCTCTTTGATCTCTGCTTCTGTCGGAACATCTCTTCTGACATTCCTGCTTCTCTCTTTTAAGGACCCGTATGATTACACTGGGCCCACACAAATAATACAGCATAACCTACTGATTTTAAAATTAAATCACATCTGCAATGTCTCTTTTGCCATTTAAAATAATATATTCACGGGTTCCAGGGCTAAGAATGTGGATATCTTTGGGGGACCATTATTCTGCCTCCTACAGCTGGTAACAGTTAAAGTCTCTCATGGTCCTACTTTTGAACTGGGGATCAGCTAGGCAGTTCTACTTCTGCAGCTAATTGCTGGCCCTCTTCCACTTGTTTCACCCTTCGTCTGTCGATCACAAACCTGCAGAAGGCCAGGCTTGCTATGGACACATGGCATGAACAAAGAGCAGGGGAGAATGTCAGTAGAAGCATGCATACTGCTTAAGGTCCAGTTTAGAACTGGCCACTCTATTACTTTTGTTTCTTTTTGTTTTTTTGGCCAAAGTAAGTAAAACTATACCTGATACAAGTCGTGGGAAAACAGATTCTGCCTCTTAATGGGAGTAGCTGCAAAGTCAAATTGCCAAGGACATGGATTCAGGAAAACTCTTAACTGGGGCCATCCAGACAATCTGGCTATCACAATGGGTCACAAATATTCAAGTTTACTAAAAATAAAATATAATGATTTCCACTGAATAAATTGATGATATTGAATTTGAATCCATTTATTTTCTTCATGTAGCATAATTGTGTTAAAAAATTCCAATGTACTTAGGGTTAGATGGTTATAACTGATATCTCTCAAGTTATGAAGGGGGTTATAAGTGGTAGTCACTCAAGAACTCAAAATGTCACTTGATTGTAGCTAGGCCACTGATATGGTTTGAATATATGTCCCTGCCCAAATCTCATATGGGATTCTAATCCCCAGTGTTGGAGGTGGGCAATAGTGGAAGGTGTTTGGATCATGGGGGTGGATCTCTCTTGAAAGGCTTAGCCCAACCCTTTGGTGATAAAGGAGATTTCGCTGTGAGTTCTGGTGAGATCTGGTCATGTAAAAATGTGTGTCACCTCTCCTCCCCTGCAGAGTCTCTCCTCTCTTTCCATGTGATGTACCTCCTCCCATTTTCCCTTCCTCCATAATTGTAAGCTCAGGCCTCCCCAGAAGCATATGCCACTATGCTTGCTGTACAGTCTGCAGAAACATGAGCCAATGTAAACCTTTTTAAAAATAAATTACCTAGTCTCAGGTATTTCTTTATAGCAATGCAAGAGTGGACTAATACAGAAAATTGATACTGAGGAGTGGGGGATTTCTGTAAAGACCTGAAAATGTAGAAGCAACTTTGGAACTGGGTAATGGGCAGAGGTTGAAATAGCTTAGAGGGCTCAGAAGAAGATAGAAAGAGAGGGAAAGTTTGGAACATCTTAGAGACTGGTTAAACGGTTGTGACCAAAATACTGATAGTGATATGGACAATAAAATCCAAGCTGTAGAGATCTCAGATGGATATGAGGAACTTATTGAGAACTGGAGCAAAGGTCATGCATGTTATGCCTTAGCAAATAAATTGACTGCATTCTGTTCATGCCCTAGGCATCTGTGGAAGTTTGAGCTTGAAGTGTGATGACCTAGGATATCCGGCAGTAGAAATTTCTAAGCAGCAGTGTGTTCAAGATATAGTCTGGCTGCTTCTAACAACCTATCCTCAGATTTAGGAACAAATTAATGACTTAAAATTGGAATTTATATTTAAACAGAAAGCAAAGTGTAAAAGTTTAAACAATTTGCCCTGGCCATGTAGCAGAGAAAGGAAAAGCTCTTTTGGAAGAGGAATTTAAACAGGCTGTAGATCAACCTCCTGCTAGAGAAATTTGCATAACTAAAACAGAGCCAAATGGTAATAAACAAAACAATGGTTAAAAGGCCTCAAGTGCATTTCAGAGATCTTCCAGGCTGCCCCTTCCATTGCAGGCCCTGAAGCCTATAAAGACTGAATGGTTTCAAGGCCCAGCCTAGAGTCCCACTGTTTTGTGCATCCCAGGACACTGCTCCACACATATGCCTGCTCTAGCTCCAGCTGGGGTTCTAAGAGACTCGGATATAGCTTGAGTTGCAGCTTTGGAGAATGAGAGCCATACGCCTTAGCAGCTTCTATGTGGTGTTAAGCCTGTAGGTGCACAGAATACAAGAGCGAAGAATGGTTGGTAGCCTCCACCTAGATTTCAGAAGATTTGTGAGAAAGCTTTGGTGCCCAGGCAGGTGCCTGCTGCAGTGGGGAAGCCTTCACAGAAAACATCTACTAGGGAAGTTGCAAAGGAAAATGTGGAGTTGCAATCTCCATACAGAGTCCCTAATAAGGTGCTGCCTAGTGTAGCTGTGAGAAGGGAGACACTGTCCTCCAGAACCCAAAATGCTATATCCATCAGCATCATGTACCCTGCATCTGGAAAAGCCACAGGCATTCAACTACAACCCATGAGAGCAGCTGTGGGAGCTGAACATTGCAAAGTCACAGGAACAGAGCTGTCCAAGGCCTTGGAAGCCAACCCCTTGCAGCAGTAGGCGCTAGATGTGAAACAGAGAGTCAAAGGAGATTATTTTGGAGGTTTAAGATTTAATGACTGCCCTGCTGGGTTTCAACTTTGCACAGGTTCTGTAGCCCCTTTCTTTTGGTCAGTTTATCCGTTTTGGAATGGGAATGTTTACCCAATGCCTATACCCCATTGTATCTTGGAAGTAAATAACTTGCTGTGATTTCACAAGCTTATAGGTAGAAGGAACTCATTTACAGATAAGACTTTGGATTTGGGACTCGGGATTTTTGAGTTAATGCTGGAATGAGTTAAGACTTTGTGGGGACTACTGAGAAGGGATGATTGTATTTTGCAATATGAGAAGGACATGAGATTTGGGAAGGGCCAGGGATGGAATGATAAGCCTCTTTTCTTATAAATTACCAAGTCTCAGAAATGTCTTCATAGCAATGCAAGAAGGGCCTAATACAGCCACTCCTTAGTCTAACACCATCCCTTCTCAAACTACAATCTGATTCAAATAGCTAGCACTTCTTTTTGTGTGTTATTTGAACCTTAAAGATTTACTTGGGATATAACTACTACTTCAGAAGAAAGTATCAGGTATCAGTGGTAATCTAGGCTCAACCACTCACCAACTTTGTGTCTTTGAGCAAGTTACATAATACAATTTAAATGTTAAGTGCTCAATACATGCTACAAATTATCAAATGTACTTGTCTAATGATCCACGTTTTCCTGAGCTGCAGAGCACACCCAAGGAAGAGAGAAAAAAACTACAGGATATTTGTTAATGTAGGTCAATATATACATAGTTGTGCCAACATTAGATTGAGTCAGTTCAGCTAATTATCAGATTTTCATAGCAAAATAGGAATTTCATGGAATGTATTATACACACATGCTATGGTGTGACCTATCAATGAATTATTTTCAAATGTTTTTGCAATGACGAAAAGAACTCTGTACCATATACAGAGATTTTCTCTCAAGCCTAAGTGCCAAAGTTTTAGGCTGAATTCCTTTTGCCTTATCTAGGGGTCAGGAATTAGGAAGCACACAGATTAGTTTAACCAGTAACTTCTTTGTAAATTAATGACTAGGAAACAGTATTTGTTTGATATTGAATATCATTTTATGAAGATGTGGAATCAATAGCATGTGACTCATACGTCTAATACTGATTCTAAAAAAATTGCCATGTTAAAATTTAAAAATTACTGTACTTGAGCAGCTAAATTTAGGAATATATATAAAATGTGATTTTACCTTAATTTACCTCTTAAATCAAAAAGTTAGTTATATAGAAATTAGATTTCTATTCTCAAAATAGTCATTTTAAACACCTTAAATGTGTACTATTACTGTGGATGTGAAAGTGAATTCTTGTTTCATTATAATGTAAAGCTTGCCCTCTAGTGGTTTCAGGCTATTTATTCAGGGAAAACAAATTAATGGAAGATTCACTACTCAAAACTCAACAGTGGTGTACCTCTTCTATTTCTTCAGGACTAGCATGCTAATAATATAAATGTTATAAGCAAAATACAGCAACTCCTAAGGAAATATATATAAGGAAATTATGCCTTCTATAGAGGCCACCAATAATTTTTTAAAACCAAATATATTTTTAATAAACATGGAATATTTTATTAAAAGTTAAAACAGAAAATGTTAGGCTTCATTTTTTTTGTTTTAATTGTCAACAGCTCTACTAATATTGTGATTGGCAGTAATGTCACATTTATTAATATGTCATCCATTGTGGCATATGTGACTTGCTGAGTCAATGGGATTAAGAAGTGTGTTGATAAGATTGAGTCTATTTTACTAGCTTATTTGGCAGAAAGCACCAGATTTATTTTTTAAATTGCCTACCTTATAGTGAGTAAACATGTAATGAACAGATAAATATTTGGCTGAAAGACATCTGTTTAAAAATGAATGAATAGAGGAAAATGCTTAATTTTACCACCTTGGGCTCTTACCATAGCACCATTCACCTTAAAGGGAAGTCTGATTTTAAATTAACTCTTCAGCAATTTAAAAAGACAGCTGGGGCAAGGAAGTCTCATCTACCTGTTGACTCCACTATTGAGAGTTGAAAAAATAAGGCGGTAGTTTGAAACTCCAAGATACATTAGCTATATTAGTTCGTTATCCAAGTTTACCTTCTGCTGAACACTATTGGCCCGGTTTATTTGAAACTGTTCTTATGAGTGTTGCAAAATTTTCATGTTCCTTTACTTAGCTGAAATACATATAAACTAATACTTTAGAAAGAAAAAAATAATTTTTCTTACTCTGCATTTAAGAGAATGATATATATGATATCTACTAATAAGCCTATATTTTCCCCATAGTCACATGACCCATCTTACAAAAATAAATAAATATTAAGGCTGAGTAGTATTCTATTGTGTATATATATACAGAGAGAGAGACACCACATTTTCTTTATCCAATCATCCATTGATGGACATTTAGGTTTATTTCATATATTTGCTACTATAAATACTGCTGTGATAAATATAAGAGTGCAGTTACCTTTTTCATGTAATAATTTCTTTTCTTTCTTTTGGGTCGATACCCAGTACTAAGATTGCTCAATTGAATAGTATTTCTGTTTTTAGTTATTTGAGAAACCTTCATACTATTTTCCATAGACGATGTATTAAGTTACATTCTCACCAACAGTGTATAAATGTTTCCTCTTCTCCACATGCTAGCCAACACGTGTTGTTGTTATTATTATTTTTTGGTATTTTAATTATAGCCATTCCGAGTGGTGTAAGATGATATCTCACTGTGGTTTTACTTTGCATTTCTCTGATAATTACTGATATTAAACAATTTTTTCATATGCTTGTTGGCCATTTGTATGTCTTCTCTTGAAGTATATCCATTCATATCCTTTGCACATTTTTTAATGGGATTATTTTTGGTTGCTAAGTTCCTTGTAAATCCTGGATATTAGTCCCCTGTTGGATACCTAATTTGCAAATATGTTCTCCCATTCTGCAGCTTGTCTGTTCACTTTGTTATTTCTTTTGCTGTGCCAAGGCATTTTAGTTTAATTAAGGCCCAGTTGCCTGTTTTTGTTTTTGTCGTTTGTGCTTTTGCAGTCTTGGTCATGAATTATTTGCCTATATCAATGCCCAGCAGAGTTTTCTTTTGTTTTGTTTCTAGTATTTTTATACTTTTTTCCAGTATTTTAATTTTTTCTAGTGCATTTATAATTTCAAGTTTTATCTTTAAACTTTTACTCCATCTTAAGTTGATTTTTGTATATGCTAGGAGTTAAGGGTCCAGTTTCATTCTTCTCCATATGGCAATCCAATTTTCCCAGCACCATTTATTGAATAGGGTGTCCTTTTATGTTTATGTTCTTGTGGACTTTGGACACAAGTTTATGTCTTGTGGACAAAGGACAGCTGTAAATATATGGCTTTATTTCTGGGTTCTCTATTCTGTTCCATTGATCTATATGTCTATTTTTGTACCAGTACTATACTGTTTTGGTTACTGTAGCCTTGTAATATAATTTGGAGTCAGATAATGTGTTGGCTCCAGTTTTTGTTTTGTTTTGTTTTTCCTAGAATTGCTTTGGCAATTTGCACTCTTTTTTGGTTCCATATGAATTTTAGTCTTTTTTTCCCCTAATTCTGTGAAAAATACAATAGACATTTTGATAGACTGCATTGAATCTATAGATTAGGCAGTGTGGTCATTTTAACGACATTAATTCTTCTGATCCATGAGCATGGGATGGCTTTCCATCTGTTTATGTAACTTACAATTTGTTTTATCAGTGTTTTACAGTTTTCCTTGTAGATATAGTTCATCTCCTTCATTAGATATATTCCTAGGGCTTTTGTTTTGTTTTGTTTTGTTTTGAGTAGCTATTGTAAATAGTATTGCCTACTTGCTTTGTTTTCAAACTTGATAGTTATTGGTGTATAGAAATGCTACCGATTTTTATACATTGATGTTGCATCCTGACACTTTACTAAATTCATTCATCAAATCTAAGAACTTTTTTGTTTAATCTAGAGTTTTCAACATATAGGTTCATATTATAAGCAAACAGAGATAATTTGACTTCCTTATTTCCAATTTAGATACCTTTTATTTATGTATCTTGCTGGATTGCTCTTATCTAAAACTTCTAGTACTCTGTTGCATAGGACTGGTAAAAGTGGGCATCATTGTCTTGCTCCAGCCATTACAAGGAGTGCTTTCAATTTATCCCTATTCAGTATGTCAGCTGTGGGTTTGTCATATATGGTCTTTAGACTAAATGTACTTAACAGACATTTACAAAACATTCTACTCAACAACTCCAGAATATACACTCTCCTCATCATCACATAAAACATTATCTAAGGTAGATCATATGTTAGGCCACAAAACAAGGTTAAAAACTTTTTTTAAAATCAAAATTATATCAAGTATCTTCTCAGACCACAGTAGAATAAAATAAGAAATTAATACAAATAGGAACTTTGGAAACTATAGAAATACATGGAAATTAAATACTATGCTTCTGAATCATCTTTGGGTCAATGCAGCAATAAAGGCAGAAATTTTAAAATGTTTTGAAATGAATGAAAATGGAAACACGACATATGAAAACTTGTGGAATTACAGCAAAAGCAGTTCTAAGAGGGAAATTTATAACATTAAATGTCTGCATCAAAAAAGTAGAAATATCTAAAATTAACAATCTAATATTGCATATCAAGGAACTAGAAAAACAAGAACAAACAAACATTGAAGTTAGCAGCAAAAAAATAACAAAGATCAGAGCATAATTAAATGAAATAGAGACTAAGAAAACAATATAAAGGACCAAAGAAATAAAAATTTCATTTTGGCCAGATGCAGTGGCTCACATCTGTAATCCCAGCATTTTGGGAGACTGAGATGGGCGGATCACCTGAGGTCGGGAGTTCAAGACCAGACTGACCAACATGGAGAAACCCCATCTCTACTAAAAATGCAAAATTAGCTGGGTGTGGTGGTCCATGCTTGTAATCCCAGCTACTCGGGAGGCTGAGACAGGAGAATTGCTTGAATCCAGAAGGTAGAAGTTGCAGTGAGTTGAGATCATACCATTGCACTCCAGCCTGGGCAACAAGAGCAAAACTCTGTCTCAAAAAACAAACAAACAAAAAATTCATTTTTTGAAAAGATAAAATTGATATACCTCTAGCTAGTCTAACCAAGAAAAGATCCGAACAAACAAAATCAGAAATGAAAAAGGAGAAATTACAACTAATACCACAGAAATACAAAAGATTATCAGAGATTATTATGAATAACTATATACTCACAAACTGGAAAACCTAGAAGAAATGGATAAATTCTTCAAATCATGCAACGCCCTCCAAAATTTAACCATACAAATAATGAGTAGCAAGATTCAATCAGTAATTTAAGAATCTCCCAACAAAAAAAGCTCAAAACCAGACAGATTCACAGACAAATTCTACCAAACTTTCAGAGAACAAATCCCAACCCTCCTAAAACTGCTCCAGAAAATTGAGGAGGAGGTAAATTTTTCTAACTAATTTTACATGGTCAGTATCACCTTGATACCAAAACCACACCATAAAACAACAACAACAATGAAAGAAAACTACAGACCAGTATTCCTGATGAATATAGACACAACAATCCTCATGAAGACACTAGGAAACTGAATCCAACGGTACAACAAAAAGATAATATATCATGATCAATTGAGTTTTATATCATGGATGCAAGGATGATTTGACACACACAAATCAATAAATATGATACATCACATAAACAGAATTAAGGTCAATAACCATATGATCATCTCAATATACACACAAAAAGCATATGATAAAACTCAGTGCCGACACCAGCTCGGTTGTGGAGACCCTAACCTAGCGGCGCTAGAAGAATTAAAGACACACACACAGAAATATAGAGTGTGGAGTGGGAGATCAGGGGACTCACAGCCTTCAGAGCTGAGAGCCCCGAACAGAGTTTGACCCATTTATTGACAGCAAGCCAGTGATAAGCATTATTTCTATAGATTATAGATTAACTAGAAGTATTCTTTACGGGAAACAAAGGGATGGGCCAAAACAAAGGGATGAGCTATGGCTAGTTATCTGCAGCAGGAACATGTCCTTAAGGCACAGATCACTCATGCTATTGTTTGTAGCTTAGTAATGCCTTTAAGTGGTTTTCCGCCCTGGGTGGGCCAGGTGTTCCTTGCCCTCATTCCGATAAACCAGCAACCTTCTGCGCGGGTGTCATGGCCATCATCAGCATGTCACAGTGCTGCAGAGACTTTGTTTATGTCCAGTTTTGGGGCTAGTTTATGGCCAGATTTGGGGATCTGTTCCCAACAACTCGGCATCCCTTTATGATAAAAACTGTCAACAAACTAGTTATAGAAGGAGCATAACCCAAGAAAAAAAAATTATCTCAGTGTTTATGAATTTTGCTGATCTTTTCAAATAATCAACTTTTGGCCTTGTTTCATTTCTTTTACTGTTTGTTAGTTTACTATTTCCTTAACTTTTTCTCTTATTTTGATTATTTCATCATTTCCTTTCTTCTACTTATATTTACTGTAATTGTGGTTTTGTGACTGTTTCTTCTTGCAGTTCTACCTGTTTTTGTATCTCGAAGTTCTGTTCTTAGGAGTAAAGAATAAACTCTTGGTTTCATTGATTTTCTCTATTATTTTTCTAGTTTATATATATATATATATATCTTTACATTCTAGTTTTTATAATTTTTCTTTCTTTTTCTTTATGTATTTTTGTCTTGTTTTCCATTTTCTTATGGTGGAAAATTAGTTATTGATTTGCTATCTTTCTTCATATTGAATGTAGGCTATTACAGTTATAAAAAGCACTGTATTTGCTGCATTCCATAACTCTGGTATGTTGTGGTTTTACTTTAATTCATACTAAAGTATTTTCTATTATTTTTCACAATTTTTCTTTGACCCAGTTTTTACTTAAAAGTGTGCTGTTTAATTTGCACATATTGGTTGATTTCCCAAATTTATTTCCATTGTTGATTTCTAATTTAATTTCATTGTGATTAGAAAATATACTTTGTATGATTTCAATTTTTAAATTTTTTGAGGCTTGTATTTAAAGCCTAATATATCAACTATCCTCTAGAGTGTTTCATGTCCACTTGAGATGAATGTATTTTATTCTTGGTTGGGTGTAGTATTCTGTAGATGTTTATTAAATCCAGATGATTTGTAGTTTTGTTCGAGTATTTTATTTCCTTACTGATACCCTTCTTAATTTTTCTATCCATACTTGAAAGAGGGGTGTTAATGTCTTCCAATCTTATTGTTAAATTGTCTATTTTTTCTTTTAATTCTGTAATTTTTTGCTTCAGGTATTTGAGTTGTTTTTATGTGCATACATACTTATAATTGTTATGTCATCCTAATTAATTGGCCCTTTTATTATTAAAATGTTCTTTGACCCTAGTAACAATTTTTGTCTTAAAATCTCTATTAGTGTAACTATTCTAGCTCTCTTTTGAGTACTTTTTGCATAGTACATAGTTTAAAAATCTATTTTCTTTTAACCTATTTGTGTTTTTGAATCTAAAATGTGTCTCTTGTAGTTAGCATATGGTTGGGTAATAGTTTTTAAATTCATTCTGCTAATCTCTGCCATTGGATTGCAATGTTTTGTCTAATACATTATGCATTCTAACAATCAGATTCTTCCTCTTCCCCAGGGTTTTTTTTATTGCTTTCTGTTATTACTGTTAGTTTTTAAAATGATTTTCTTGGACTAATTATATATAGTCTGTATTATTTCTGTGGCCACTGAAGCCTGTTCTTGATTTTCTTAGTGGTCAGCTAATGACTGAACAGAAATGTGCTTAAATACATAGAACAAATTAGTGTCATATTCTTTGCTGAGAAGCTTTGTGTGTGTGTTGTGGCTTGATTTCAATGCTGTGATCGGCATTTTACCACTCTACGTTGCTTTTATTTGCACAGAGCCTCAAGGTCAGTCAGATGTGAGAGATTAGAGACTTCTCAGTCCTTTCCTGGGCATGTGCACAGTCCTGAGTATGTGTGTAGCCTCCTAGATTTCTAGGTTATGTTTAGCTTTGCAAGTTCTTTATGATCATGTCAGTTCTCAGTTTTTTCTTTTGTATTTTGGTCAAGTTCTTGTTCCTCCAAACAAATAAAGCCACCTTAGGCAGCTGTGATGTTAAATAATTGCCGTTGATTATTTTTGGCAAAATCCTGAGGAGAGGGCTCTTCACAAAGAGTGAGAGCTCCAACTAAGGTCGGATAAAGACAAAACCTGAGAATAGTGCTTTCTAACAAGCTGCCATACACGTAAAATAGTGACAAATCTCTGCAGAGAGGACTTCTAGGGAGTTCTAGCTTATTCTGCCTCACTTAGTGGCTGCCAAACTGCTGTTTTAATAGCTATTGCATTTGGAAGACTAGATTTCTTTTAAAAAAATTTTTTATTTAAATATCTTTTGGAGTACAAGTGATTTTTCATTACATGGTTGAATTATATAGCGGTCAATTCTGAGATTTTAGTGCACTGGTCACCCGAGTAGTGCACATTGTGTAGTAATATAGTAATGTAATGTGTAGGTTTTTATCCTTAACCCCTCTCCCACCCTTCCCATTCGAAGTCTCTGAAGTCCATCATATCACTCTGTATGCCTTTGCATACTCATAGCTTATCTCCCGTGTATAAGCTTATAAAGGGTTTTCCACTCCTGTGTTACTTAGAATAATGATCTCCAGCTCCACCTAAGTTGCTGCAAAGGACATTATTTCATTCTTTTTAATGACTGAGTAGTATTTCATGGTGTACATATTCCACATTTTCTTTATCCACTCGTTAGTCAACAGGTAGTTAGGTTGGTTCAACATCAATTGCAATTGTGAATTGTACTACTGTAAGAAGACTAGATTCATGATTTATTTATTTATTGTTGTGAGAAAAAGTCTCAGTTTGTTGTTCAGGCTGGAGTGCTGGAGTACAAAGGTGTAATCATAGTTACTGCAGCTTCCAAATCCTGGTTTCATGCAGTCCTTCTGCCTCAGTCTTCTGAGTAATTGGGATTACACATGAAAATTATCACACCAGGTTGAAAGACTTGATTTCTCAGGTTATTTTAAAACTGAAGAGAGGGGGATGAGATTAGGGAAAGTTAAAATGCCATAAATTGTAATATTCTTACATATCCAGTCATTTTCTTCTTGTATATACACTTCTCAAATTGTTACAATGCTTCAATTAATGTCTAGAGTTCAGAAAAAGTTGATTTTGATAGTTTTTGCATGTATTTCTGTTGATTTCATAGAGGAGTACATTTTCAGAGGTCTTACTCTGCCATTTTGGAAGTCAAAACTCCTCAAAAAAGTACCATTTGTTGGTTTTTATTTGGTATTGCCCTAAACTAGTGAATTAATGTAAGAATTTTAATTTGTAGTATTTTATTTTTCAATTCAAGTATATAATGATGTTTCATTTCTTTTTCTGTCCATATGTTAAATGTCTCAGTTAAGTTTTGTTGTGTTCTATGTTCTTATTATATTATCCAACTGGTTTATGCTGGTCTGAAGAAAAGCTATTGATTTCTTCTTTTTTTACATGGCTACTCTTGTTAATTCTAATAGCTTTTAGTTTATTTTCTTGGGTGGCTAGCAGGAGTCTTAATTTTCATGTGCAAGCTTATACTTAATGTTTGCTGTGTACATATATTTTCCCATTAATTAAACCCAGAGTTGAAATATATTTCTTTAAGGATTATGACTTTTAATTCTGAAACACTTGCTAATAATCTCAAGGGCCTATCTTCCCATAGCTCTGTTAGTATTGGTCCAACTTATATGGTGAGGGCAGAAATCATCCTGGCCAATAAAATAGGGAGTTCTAGTTATGCTTTGTGGAATATGCCAAGCAAATAAGGGCATGTAGGAGGTACTTTTTATATTTATCTACTCTCTTGCAAAAGAGCTTGGAATGACAGTGAGAAAAGTGAAGCAACTGCCTCATGCATAAAATTTAAGGAGTTACTGCAAAACTCAACAATCAAATAATATCTCAAGAAATATTTAAATATTAAAAAGTAATGCAAAATGGATGAATAAAATATCTAAGTTTTAAATGCAAAC
This sequence comes from Papio anubis, assembly GCF_008728515.1. NCBI lineage: Eukaryota > Metazoa > Chordata > Mammalia > Primates > Cercopithecidae > Papio > Papio anubis. Next base: position 90,575,401 of record NC_044981.1, on the reverse strand, counting down.
TAAGTTTTAAATGTGTATTAGAGCCTGAGGTGAAATAAAAAGAAAAAAATACAGTATCTACTCCAGTTACCTCATACCTTAGTCCAATCCCTAAAATAATTTATAACAGTAATGTTAGGTTTTTTTAAAATGTGATATGATTATAGTTTTGAATTAGAAGAAATTTGTTATCATGAGTAGATGTATCCCATTTTATTCAAAAATAACTGTCCATGTAGTATTTTCATTGGCTATTTCATTGTTGGAGAAATATCCACACATGGCATTCAATGGCACTTAACATAGAGCAGAAATTCTTCAAGACTGTTAGAATCACAGTAGTGAAAGCGATCTCCAGATATTGCTGCCCCAAGTCAAGAGTACTGATTCACTTCTTTATATGTAGCCTTCCTAGAAGATGGGAGAGATTATATTGAATAGGTACTTGTGATTAAACAAGACACAGAAGAAAGTTTTGAAGAATAACTGTAGTTTTGATTTGTTAATTCGACAAAAAAGCAATGAAGTCCTCATGATGCTCAGGAGAAATGGTTGATTGGAAATATAAATTTGGGCGTAGAGAATTATTGTTAGATAAGATTGTCAGGAGAATGAATAGGGACAGATAAGGTAACTAAGTAATGAGCCTGGGGAATGCCAACACTTAAAGACTGGAGACATCACAAGATCTACAGAATGGACTGAGAAAGAGTGTCCTAAAAGGCAGAAGAAAACAGAAGTATTATAGTATTTTGAATATTTAACAGAGGCAGCGATTGGTGCTACCAATAAGAGTTGTAGAGGGTGGTGAGAGGAAAGCTTAAAATAGTGGGTTCATGAGAAAAGAGAAATTGGAGATTCTAAGTACAGAGAAATCTCTCAATGAATTCTGTTGTAATGGGAGGAAAGAAATGGTGCTATCCCAGAAAGAAAAATAAGATCAAGAGTCATTTACATTTTATGATGACAGAAATAACAGCATATATTTGAGCTCATAAAATCATCAAATGTGAAGAAAAATTGACAATCATGAGAATGAGAAGAGAATTTCTGGAACAGTGTTAATAAATAGACAAAAGAGCATGGGAACTATCACATATGAAAGGAAATAGCCTTGGACAGGAGAGTATTCATGAAGGCAGAATGTATGGGTACAGATATAGAAGGTTGGTACTTAGAGTAATGGGAGTCTGTAAAAGATTTTCTCTGATTGTTTTACTTAGTGAAGAAGAAATAAAGTCAACAGATGAGAGTCAGGGTCAAGAGTAGAGATTATTAGAGATTGAGGGGGCAAGACTGTCTCTTTTGATATAATCTCTCTCATGTTATTCCCCCCACCCCAGTTTTTGCATCTCTAAAAATTGTCTTATAAATGGGTACTTATTTTTAAAATTTTTGAATTTTTGAGTTTTGGAACCAACACAACTGGAGAGTATAATCTTATACTTGGATCTGACACTATTTTCTCCTCAGGTTTTTCGGCATCTTTTGCCTCTCTGCCTTGTTTCTCTCTTCTAAAATTCTTCCTCTTTTCCCCTTCCTTTTGGTCAAATTCTGTCACATTTTCCTTTACGGCCTTACTTACATAAATGTTTTATTCAGTTTTCAAGTATTTTGGAAGCTAATTAATTGTTGCTACAATGTTGCTCATGATCATGCAAATGACTGAAAATGAGTCATTTTTATTTAATTTGGGACAAAATAGTGTAGTCAAAAGTAACTTAAAAAATTCTTCATAAAGTATCTGTATAATATATAGTAAAATGAAGAATGTAAGGGAAAGTATTATGGAAAATCATATGTATTTCTGAATAAAATAAATAAATCTGGTATACTAAAAGGCTAATTCTTTAGGTTCCACTTGACATAATGAGAATCCTTTACTGGTATCTAAAGTTTATTTGAATGAGATTTGTCTTATAACTAATTATTATGAGAGAAATGTAATATACATTAATTAAAAATAAGAGAGATGATATTCTTCTGAGTCTATTTTCAGAGAGTTTGTTAAATAATTATTAAGATAAATTTTATAAAATAGAATTATAGGAAAATAATATAATTAAAATTTTAAAAATTATGTATTTGTTGCAAACTGTGCTTCACTGTGATACTGCATGGAGAGAAAATTATTTTTACTTTTTGGCAATGCTTGTGCTGTTTTAATCTATTAATACTAATAATAGTACAGAGTTGATAGATCTCATATTTATGCTATTCTGAAAATATAATTTTAATACAAAGATTATATTTACCTTGATGAATATTAAAGATTAAGTTTTCAAAGTGCATCCTCATTTAGACTGTCTACCAAACATTTTCGAGTCAGGCATTTATTAAAAGTGCATTTTTTACAATGAAATGTAACTAGTTCTCAAATTTATGATTTAATGTGCATATTGACCAGGAAGACATTTAGGTAGACACATTACATATACATATATGCAACTGGGATGAAGAGTACTGATTATCTGGTCCTGATTTCGGTGAGTGAGGATCAATTACTGCACATAAACAATATTAAATCAATGTGAATTTTTGTGTTTTAGTGAACCTTGATTTATAACCAAGTGTTTGCTGGCATTTGCACTATCCAAATCAGGAATCTATAGTTCAGAATGTTTAAGCACTTCAATATTGTCATTGAAGTCTATGTGGGGACATTTAATAATTGTCATTAGGGGTGCATGCAGTATTTTTTTAATTAATGAGTAGTATTAAAACACATGCTTTGGCTATAAATATTTTACAGTTTCCCACCCTTGCATGAGTTACAAGTAAGAAAATGCCAAGTCTGACATTCTCACACATAGGGACTTCCACTTCAGATTTGGAAATCTGTTTATTCCTGGGCTTCTTATTAACTAGAATACTCTGCCAACCAATCTGACTAGACATGTGGTGTGGCTGATCCCGCCATCAGAAGAGTGTTAACTCTACCTCAGCGTGAAACTTCTTGCAAGGTACTCCCTGGAATGTCTCAGGACAGAGTGAGATCTCCACTAAGCCTGTATGAACAGATTGCTTGGCTGTTTTGTTTCTTCTCAATATTTGTATCTTTATCAGAAATTGGAATAAGACTTGCAGTTATTGTGACATACTAGCTGGCATAGAGATAATGGGAGAAAAGTTGAATAGCTCCTACCTACCTCAAACTGCCAAAGGCTACCAATATTTACTCAAAGTACATAATAGTTGCTTCACAGACAAATTGGCATAGGTCCATTCACCGCAACTAGATAAGAAGGAACTCCTGAAGGTGCTTTGTAAATTACTAAAGTTTCGGAAGCACAGACTTTTCCAGACTATCTTCTCTAAGTTAAAAAGTCATCATTTAATGAGTGTGAATTCTGTGTTTAAATGAGAGAAGAGATCAACCATTAAGAATGGAATAAATTTAAAAATCACTGAAGAATTTTCAATCACAACCTATTTTCAGTGGGTAAGAATTCAACTGAGGTTAGATAAAGCCAAACATTACCAGTGTCAGATAATGTTCAGACTAGACGTAGAGGGCATTTTATGTGAACTCTTAAATCACATGTGTAGAGAGGCCATGATCCCAGAAAGAGATTTGTCAAAGGAGCACTGATCCTGGGCTGCTTTTTGTTGCTAATCTCAAGGACGTTCTTTGTGTAATGCAGTGATCATGCTACACTTCACAATCCACTCTTCCATATGACTAATTCACACTGTTTCCCCTTCTTCAACCTTCAACATCTACTTCTACACTTGCTTAATAAATTGGAGGAGAACTTTCACATGCTTCCATATCATGTCTACAAGTCTACAATCTACCTGCAACTGTACAAATACTCCTGGTTTTCCTCTTATTATTCTGAATGAATTCTCAGTGTTCCTGGGCAAAATTCCCCCTTCCCTTCCCTTCCCTTCCCTTCCCTTCCCTTCCCTTCCCTTCCCTTTTCCCTTCCCTTCTCCCCTTCTCCCTTCCCCTCCCCTCCCCCTCTGCCCCTCTTCCCTTCTTCCCCTCTTTCTCTCTCTCTCTTTCCCTCTCTCTCTTTCTTTTTCACTTATTTTTGAGATGGAGTCTTGGTCTGTCACCCAGACTTGAGTGGAGTGGTGTGACCTTGGCTCACTGCAACCTCTGCAAGTTCAAGCAATTCTCCCTGCCTCAGCCTCCCCAGTAGCTGGGATTACAGAAGCCCACCACCATGCCTGGCTAAAAATCCTCACTTCTTTTGTACTAGAATCCATCTGATTTTACTTACATAATCCAATAATTCCAGCAATTTTTCTCTTCCTTTTTAGAAATCATATTTTTTTTCTTCCATTCTATGGATTTTTTAATATCTACTTTTATTTGTCAAATTCTAAAAAGAAGTTTCTTTTTATTCTAGTATTAAATGAAATAGTCAAATCTCAGTCTTCAATTTATTTGACCTATTAGTAACATTTAATTCAGTTGTTTACTTCTTCCTTCTTGAAGCACATCCACATCTTTCCACCTGGCTTACAGGAAAGCAAATTGCTTTTTATTTTCTTTCCCTCACAGGCCTCTAGTTGTCAAAACATTTAAATAGATACCTTAAACTTAACAAGTCCAAAACAGAACTCTTTTCACTTCTAAATCTGCTCTTCCCACAATCTTTCTCATCTAATCTGTGGCAACTTCATTCTTCCAATTATTCAAGTAAATATTAAAGTTACTCTTAACTCTTCTTTTTTTCTTGTCCATTATATTTAATCTGTCTGGGCCGGGTGTGGTGGCTCACGCCTGTAATCCAGCATTTTGGGAGACCGAGGCAGGTGGATCACGAGGTCAGGAGTTCAAGACCAACCTGGCCAAGATGGTGAAACCCCATCTCTACCAAAAATACAAAAAAATTAGCCAGGCGTGGTGGCAGGCACCTGTAATTCCAGCTACTCAGGAGGTTGAGGCAGAGAATTGCTTGAACCTGGGAGGCAGAGGTTGCAGTGAGCTGATATTGCGCCACTGCATTCCAGCCTGGGTGACACAGCGAGACTCCTTCCAAAACAAACAAACAAACAAAAAACAAAATCTGTCTGCAAATTCTGATCTGTCTGCAAATTCTGTTGACCTAATCTTCAAGCTATACCCAGAACATGACTATAGTATAAACACCTTTGCCCTGGAATAAGACATTATTATCTCTGACCCAGTTACTGGACACATTTTCTAATTTTCCCTCTTTCTTATGGCTGTGTACAGTTTATTCTCAGTGTTAGCAGCCAGCAATGATCCTTAGTAGGCTTTCTAATTCTTATATTAAGAGCTAAAGTCTTTGTAATAGTCTATAAGGTGCCCCATGATTTAGTCACCCATCTCCTTTTAGCCCACATCTTCTATTTTTCTTCCAGTGCCACACTCTGCCTAAGTCTCATAGGTCTGCTGACTGTTTCTGACACTAGATGTTACTGGCAGGTCTTTGTTCTTAGGGCTCCCAAGATGGTGGCGGGTGGCTCCCAAGATGGGGGTGGGCTGCTTCCAAGATGGTGGCAAGACTTTTGTTCTCTGACCTGGAGTTCTTGGCCTCACGGATTCCAAGGAATGGAACCTTGGGCCATGCGGTGAGTGTTATAGCTCTATTAGAAGCTCAGGGTCACGGAAGAGAACTGTGGAACCCAGTGACTAGTGTGCAGCTCGATTAGGATGAACCCGGGCACTTGGCCCCCAGGAACAATGGCGAGCCTCTAGCCCAATGGGGAGCGGCAATGGGCACCTCGCTGGATCAGGAGCACAGCAGAGACCCTGCTGGATCTGGACGGGTGGAAGTCAGCGGCAGGTCTGAGACAGTGGCAAGCAGCAGTGGTAGATGGTGAGTGAAAGCTCAGTGAGAGAGGTAACAAACACAGACCAGAAGAGTGTGCAGTTGCAAAATTTAATACAGCGAAAGAACTCCCATACAATGGGAGGGAACCCAAAGAGGGTTGCCCCCCAGAATGGGTTGCCACTCCTGGCTCGAATGCCTGGGGTTTATATTCCAATCATTGTCTCTCCCCCGTGCTCTCAGATGATAGATGATTTGACTATTTCTTTACCTCCTGTTTTTAGCCTAATTTGTATTTTCGTGAGTAAATAATTTGTATTTACTACCTGATTGGTCTGGTGTGAGCTGAGTTACAAGCCCCATGTTTAAAGGTGGGTGCAGTCACCTTCCCCAGCTAGACTTAGGAATTCTTAGTTGGCCTGGGAAATCCAGCTATTCCTGTCTCTCATAGATATGCACCTAGCAGGAATTATTCATCTACTGTACCCCATACCTGAGAAACTCTTCCCCATATTTATACATATGGTTTACTTCCTTGACACTTTTAAGTCTTTGTTCACATATCACCATCTCTATAATACACTCTCTTATCACTCTTTTAAACTTGCAGACAGGCCCTCAACCTCTGGATCTATCTATCCCTCTTTCCTTTTCCATTTTTAACTCTTGCACTTAACACCTTCTCACGTTCTGAATATTTTGCATATATATTTTATCATATTCTCCCAACTCAGAAATGTTATATCCTTGAGAAGTTCCCTTCCTTACTTTCCTTTCCCTTCCTCTCTTCCTTTGTCCTTTCCTTCTTTTTTCTGCTTTCTCTTTTCTTTGTCTCTTTCTCTTTCTTTCTTTCTTTCTTTCTTTTTTTTCTTTCTTTCTTCCTTTCTTTCTTTCTTTCTTTTCTTTCTTTCTTTTTCTTTCTTTCTTTCTTTTCTTTCTCTCTCTCTCTTTCTTTCTTTCTTTCTTTGTCTTTCTTCTTTTCTTTCTCTTTCTTTCCTTTCTTTCTTTTCCTTCCTTCCTTCCTTCCTACCCTCCCTCCTTCCCTCCCTCCCTTCCTCCCTCCCTCCCTTTCTTCTTTTTCTTTTACTTATTCTTTTTACTTAAAAATTAATATTTGACTCACATTATCTTTCTTTTGGAAAGTACTGATCTAGACAATACCTGGGAGGTAAAGGACTACCTGGAGAGTCAGTCTTTGTAGGCTTTATAATAAAGCCTTAGTTTGTCAGTAAAGATGACAGCTGAGCTTTTACATTAAGACCAAGATGATTATTGCATACTTAATGACATTTTTAAGACAACAATTCCTGCTATTTTCTTCTATTCCTTTTTTTTTTTTTTTTTTTTTTTTGAGACTGAGTCTCACTCTGTTATCTAGCCTGGAGTGCAGTGATGCGATTTCAGCTCCACCTCCCAGGTTCAAGGAATTCTCCTGCCTCAGCCTCTCTGGTAGCTGGGACTACAGGCGGTGCTACCATGCCCAGCTAATTTTGTTGTAGTTTTGGTAGAGACAGGGTTTCACCATGTTGGCCAGGCTGGTCTCGAATTCCAGACTCAAGTGATCCGCCTGCCTTGGCCTCCCAAAGTGCTGGGCTTATAGGCATGAGCCACTGTGCCCGACCCTTCTCCTATTCTTTAATACCCTAGAAAGCATCTCTTTGCTATTTTTATTGTCTCTATTTATTCAAATAAAAGTTTAAGAAACATTTAACGTATCATTGAAATAAGTCTCTAATAACATTGTGTACCTTGGTATCTTATCAAGCAAAAACTGAGTTACGTTCTTTGACTAAAATTTGGTAAAATTGATATTTCAATAGTTATCATCTCTACACAGGAAATATACAGGCTTAACCTCTTGACTCTAAATAAATTAATTATGGCCTGGATGTGTTTTTCGTAATGCAGTATATATTATTTACTTCACACAATCCCTCTTCAGCATTACAAAGTTTAAAAATGTTGAGTATCCCTTATCCAAAATGCTTGGGGCCAGAGTGTTTCAGATTTCAAATTTTTTCAGATTTTGAAATATTTATATAGACATAATGAAATATCTTGGGGCTAGGACCCAAGTTTAAACACAGAATTTACTTATGTTGCATACACACCTTATACACATAGCCTGAAGCTAATTTTATTCAATATTTGAAATAATTTTGTGCATGAAATAAAGTTTGTGTACATTGAGCTGACAGAAAGCAAAGGTGTCACTATCTCACATTGGTTCTCAGAAAGTTACAAATTTTGGAGCATTTCAGATTTCAGATTTTTGGGTTAGAAATGCTCAATCTGTATTAACATCACATTTGGCAAGATGCACAGAGGATTTCTGCCAGGATGTGTTTAGCTTGATTGCTAGGAACGTATATGATCTGGGACAGAAAGCACTATCTAATTGATTTATAAAAAGTAACTAAGGAACTTTTAGAAGATGAGTTTTTTCTCACTTCAATGTATGTCTGATGTGTGGCAATTATATGCCACATATTATTTCAAAAATAATTGCTTAATTTTTTTGTATAATCTGACAGTAATTTGATTCCTCTTCTGTGGCATATTTAAAACCTTAGACTACACATTATTTCTTCATCAAGTATATCAGTAGGATATTACACTGCATGTGTGGAAGTGTTATACTGAGATTGTAACAATAGAGGCCAGTAAAGCACTAGGCTTTGTGATTTCACAAGATGAAATTGCCTTAATAGTAGGAAGAAAAAAAACCAACATGTTTATTCCGGAGGATAAATACAAAACATATATGATTATTCAACTCTAGTTATATATTAAAATACTTTATTTTCATGTAGAAAAGAAAATGAAAGAGGTTTTTAGAAATGGAAGAGTTTGGCACAGAAACTGAAAATCATATATGAGCTCTGAGCATATGGTTAAAATTTAAACTTTCTGTTGTCAGTGAGAGTTTTTATTCTTACTGTTTTATAATAGAGACTTTGGGGAAATATGTATTTTTGAATTCACCTCCCAATTTTGCTTTGACCTTTGAATATTAATAATAAAGAGTCTAGTTACCTGCTATGAATCTCTTTTACAGTAATACAATGAAATACATACAGTTCACTTACTACACATTTTTATGAGCCAGAGTGTAGTCAATTAAAAGAAGGCGCATGCTCTGCATTCATGAACGCTTCTTTTTTCTTGTCAACAGATCCGCCTCCTAAAGTACAATTTTGATTTAATTTCATCGGCATTTTAGAATGACAAAGAGCAGATTTTAAAAAATATTAACTTGTTATAGACTTCTTTTTTCCAATATAATTTATTACAGCATAATATAGATTTATTTACTTTTGCCAAAATAAATATTGGCAAAAATAATGCAGACTGGCTAATTAAATTAGCTTTTAAAAAGTATAAGTCTGTTTTCATCTCAACTATTTTAGATAGGTCAATGAAAAAACCTTCAAAGCATAATAGATGAAAAATAAAGTTTTTGAGGTATAATGTATGAGAAAAGTCTGTTCAACACATGGCAGACCTAACTTCATGAATAAAAAGAAATTGACATTTTAAAATTGGTGTTTTTATATTCCTTTCTGATTTCAATAGTGATAAAGGATACAATTTGGAGGCACAAATGCTGGAGAATTGAAGTTTTCTCTTTCTGCCACATCTAACGTGTTTGTCTTAATTACTTAAATCTTACTTTAATCATATTATTTCATGTTTGAGTAAGAATGATGATATGACCTTACTTACAGGCTGATGGTAAACTCCTAAAGTACAATTTTGATTTAATTTCATCAACATTTTAGAATGATGTAGAGCACTTCATCATTCTAAAGAATGATACTTTTTGGTGTTTGAAATAGCATGCTGTGTTGTTGTTACTATATATATATACACACACACACATACATACATACACACAGTTTATATAAAATATCAGGACCTTCTTTCATAGAAACTATTCACAATAGACAGGGAAACCATTTAGAGTATGAGTCTACATTTATGTGAGATAGAAAAAGAAGCAAAATTCAATCACTTCTTGGCCTTTTGGCTAAGATCAAGTGTAGAAAGCAAAATTCAGTTAATTTCAGTATGAATAAAGTTTTACCCAATGGACTGAGTAATACATGATTCAAAATACTTTAGCAAATATCTGTTTGCCTAAGTATAGTGAAATGGTTGGCACTATGACTGCCTTAACTGAATATTATGAAAACAATAACATCATATATATTCTTCACTATGGACTTGATTATAAATTATTTAATGACATCTACCTTCTGTACACTTGCTGTTGATGGTCTTACTCTTCATGAAGTTAGAAAATTATTTGGATCAAAGTAAAACAATTAAATAATCATACGTGCTCTTGAGTTTATGTTAGTGACTTCAGTTGTTATGCTCCTTATGGCCCTCAATAGTGACACTGTCAAAAGGAAGGCTCAGTTCTGCAAGATTGCATATGCTACCGTTATGATGCATTTGAATCAGAACCAAGCCAACTGGCATATCTTGAAGCTCAATGATAAATATAGAATAATTGTTTACAAATTTAGCTTGGCTTAACTACAGCCACAAGTAGAATATATACACATATTTCGTGACAGAAACTATGATTTAAATAGATCTTTACTAGGGTTAGAATGAAACGCATTCAATACCTCTTGATTAATTGTCTGAGGGTCAGTTTAGGTCATTAATTTACTTGTGAATTGGATTGGTCTTAGAGTAGTGAATTAGAATTTAGAGCTTTCATACAATAAATTATATTTTCATGGCTGTCTTTATTCTTGGGGTTTCTTACTTTGTATGTGTATATGTATGTGTGTGTATATTTTTATATATATTAAATACAAATAAATGACAAGTAGCACATTCCTAATATGGAAAAAAGAAGTAAAATGTTTTTTAAAAGATTAAAAACTTGAATAAAGTCAACCCACATTTTTCAGTTAGGTCAGTTTTGCTATTTCTTCATTTCTACCTGGAGCAAGAATAAGAACTTTTGAACTGGGAATGTAGCCACCTGAGAATGCCAGTAGGGTGAATAGTTCAACAAAACTGTAATGCAACATTTTGATGTATTTGGAACCAAGATCAATAAAGAACTGTTTAAAGTATTTCACTAGACGCATTAATGGGGCTGTTATCATTGAGCAGCTTCTCTTGGTAACTCCCATAGTGCTAATAACATAATAACATAGAACAAAATCCTAATAGAATAATAATTTCAGCTAGCAACTCAGAATAGAAACTAACTTTAATTATGAGTGCTGTGGGGTCATTTGTGTAAATGTTCCAAAGAAGTCAAGCAGTTGTTTGCATTAGAGTTACTAGGATTCCAGAACCTTTCAAAAAGGAAGCAATATGTTAGCTTATTAAAACACTGTAGCCTATATATCTATTTGGATAACTCTCTCTCCTCTCTTAAAGCTTTGCTCAAATCTTGCCCTCATATTGAAACCAACATATCAACCTTATTTACTACTGTGCCCCCACCACCTCAAGTCCCTGTAACCCCTGGCATTCTGATTCCTCTTTCTGCTCTATTTTTTTCTTTTTCTCCATACCACTGCAAGACTTGAATTTTCAGAAAAGTATGACTCTTGTGAAATGTGGAGTCTTTCAGCAAAATAAATATGGCATTTGAACACGTTAACAGGATGACTATATTCCAGACTGTAACTTAGATATCTCTAAGTAAAGCTCTTCACCTAAATCAATCTTTATCTGATTCAAATTTCTACATTGTTGCTGATTTCCTTTCCCTTTCCATGATTGTAATACATCTTAGTAGCTGTTACATTTTTACAAGTCACATTGCTACATTCCAATTATAAAATGTATAGTTACTACAGTAATGTTAAAATATAAAATAAATTTGCTAGTATTGAAAAATGAAACCTGTTCTCTGATGATCCAAAGCCATTCTTTGTTAACATCTTTGTATATCTTCTTCCATTATTCTATATTAGTTATCATGTGAGATCTAATTTTATGTTGTGGATTTTTTTACATAACATTATAACACAAGTAATTCTTAAGTTAATGTGAGATCTTCAGTAGCTTTATTTTATTGGCTGCATCTTATCATATAAAATGTATAGGCCAAAACTGAGTCCCCCATTTTACAGTTTGGTTTTGTATTTTGCCCGGAAAGGTTCTAGGTCTGTACTAATTTTCAGTTCTGATCCTAGGGTTATCATCATGCTCAGAGAATTTTTTTGTAAACTGCAGGCCTCAAAGATTAGGCATTTAAAAAGCAAGAAAAAAAGAATAAGAAAATTTGTTACCTTTTGAAAAACTATAATTTTTCAGAGTCTATAGAAGTTTAATTTATCTTAGCCTGTTTCTATAGATTTGTTTCTGATAATTTTCTGAATTTTTGACAGGGATTCAAATAGGGCATATTTTACCCTCTCCTTACTGCATTTTAAGGATAATACATCTATTTTAGATAATTTTAAAGATGTTTTTATATTATTGGTCATAATTGCATTACCATTCTCTGTAGTGAAAATCAGTATTATCTCATTTCGTTGTTGATATATATTCCATAATCATTACAATCCCCATTGATCTTTCAAAAACTTCTCCATCTGGCCACTCATTTACATGAAATCTTTCATTAACTTGTTATATAACTAAATATAGCTCACAATTTATTACTTAATTATAATGCCTCATCATCACTTAAGTATGAGGAGAAGTAGATATAATATCCACAGTAGGTAGCATAAAACTATTAATGCATTTGAAATAAATATTTTCTAGGAATCAATATAGCACTTGAAAACCCAGCAAACCTTCCTCAATCTTATTTTAGTGTTGTAAGATAATCAGGTTTCAGTCTATGTATAGATTAAAAAAAAAAAAAAGTAAATTCTGTGAGAGAGCAGATACATTCAGGTAAAAACCTACCCAATCTTTTCATAGAAGTGCTTAGCATGGCCCAGTTAGGAAGGGCCCATTCCATTTACACATGACCTGTTTATACAATAGTGTCATATTACCAGTGCAATTATATAGACCTGGATGATTCATGGGACAAATTAAAGCATTGAATAAAGTGTTATTGTAGTCATTATCCTTCATTGTAAGTGAGCATTTTCACAGCATTATATAAGTATTATGCATCATAAAGTTAATAGAGAAACAGTATTAACCATGTTGCTGCTTTGTATACAGATTTCTTTTGGTGTTTTGAGTGGTGAAATGTGTATAATGTATTACTGAAACCTTTACTACAGAGTAATAAATTCTCATACTGTGTTTAGGATTCATGCCCAATCCCCCAGGTCACTAATTTAGAATGATTGCATTTGCTGGTATATTCCAACTCCAATCTGCCCATTGTCTTTAGAACACATGCATTATATGCAAGAGGGAGAGTCTTGCTCAAATTCATATTAGTATCTGAATGAATATGAATTAATGGAAATATATGCCTATATTAGATGTAGATCTATATCAAAAATATCTTATTTACTTCCCATTTAATGTATACTCACTGACCACAATAGCTCTGACATCCCTTTACTACATTCTGACTGACCTAGATCCAAGACCCTTGGTGGCAATAAAGAGACTATACTGACAAGAATGGTAAGGAATAAAATTTACTAGTTTGAAGACATGCATTGCAGATTTTCTGAGCCTATGTTGAAGTATCAATATCAGTAATACCTGTAGTGAAACCATCTTAATATGTATTAAAATTTTAACAAACATCAGTGCTTTCAGAAAAACAATTATGTATTTATTTAATGATCTATGTAAGGAATAGCAAAAGATGCTAATGTGTAAAGAGCATCTCTAGCCACATAGAACAGCTCTCCTTCTCTTTTTTCAATACTACTTTTGTTTTTTTCGACAAGCTCTTGCTCTGTCACTCAGTGACCCAGAGTGAAGTTCAGTGTTGCAATCTTGGCTATCTGCCTTACTCCAACCTCCGCCTTCTGTGCTCAAGCAGTTCTTCCACCTCAGCTTACCGAGTAGCTAGGACTACAGGCACACACCACTACACTGGGCTAATTTTTAAAATTTTCTGTAGAGACGAAGTCTCACTATATGCCCAGGCTGGTATTGATCTCCTGGGCTTAAGCAATTCTCCCTCCTCGATCTTCCAAAGTGCTGGGATTACAGGCATGAGCCACCATGCCCAACCAACTACTATTTTTCATTAGTTGTGATTGTTTATAATTATCTTTTCCAGCTTCCTAAAAGTAACAACATTGCCTCTAACGGAAGTGAATCTGGAGAGTCGCTTAATAACCTGTCCAGCAATAAGTAAGCAGAAACATGCCTTGTATTCTTGTTTTTTTTTTTTCTTTAAGGACTGAACCAGAAGAATAAGCGTGGCAAAGTTGAACATTTGCCTTTTACTTATAGAAAACTGTTTGCGTGACAGCAAAAACACATAAAGTTAAACCAAGTAGTGGTTTAAAAGAGTGAGCGTGAGGTTACTAGATGAATATATTGTGCAAAGATATAGTAATTCTTATTTTGAATACTAAAGTTAAACATATTTATATATGTAATTATAATTTAATTGTATTAAATATATATTACATAATAAAATAAATTTATGAAATGTGAATTATATAGTTTTTGTTGTTGTTATTGTTTTGGTTTATAATTTCACAGAAACAATTCGCCATTCTGTGAGAGAAAAGCCAAGTGGCTGTGAGCTATTAAATGGTAACTATCTAAATACTATTACAGGAAAGCAGTGTTCATTCTCTCTTCTCTCCCTCAAACTTTAAAGTACCATTTTTAAAGTAAAAATGCAATGATCACTTAAAATTTAATGATAATACAAAAACAAATACAGAATTGTATCTAAAAATGTAAGATCTTTCAATACACATTTCAATGTACCGGAAACTTTCCATTTTATTCAAAAAATCTGCTCCATGTTAAAAGCCTTGATTAAAGAGGAAGTTTTTATAATCAAAAACAATTTTTCTTTAGATAACATTGTGTACAATGTTATATCTCTCTCTTCCCTCGGCTTCCCTGTTACACAACAATATTAAAATTTGTTCAATTAATAACCACACAACGGCCTCCAAGTGTTCAAGTGAAAACAAGAGTTGCAAGTTTCTCAACTTAAATGAAAAGTTAGAAAAATTAAGCTTGGTGAGGAAGGTATGTTGACAGGCTAGAAACAGACTCTTCTACAAAAAGTTAATCAAGTTGTGAATGCAAAGAAAGAGCTCTTAAAGGAAATTAAAAGTGGTACTGCAGTGAACAAGTGAGTGCTCAGAAAGTATAACAGCCTTATTGCTGATATGAAGAAAGTTTTAATGGTCTGGATAGAAGATCAGACCAGCTTCAAAATTCCCCTAAGCCAAAGCCTGATCCAGAGCAAGGTCCTACCTCTCTTTAGTTCTGTGAAAGCTAAGAGAGGTGAATAAGTGGCAGATGAAAAGTTTGAATATAGCAGAGGTTAGTTCATGAGGTTAGTTCATGAGGTTGAAGGAAAGGAGACATCTCTATAACATAAAAGTGCAAAGTGAAGTGCTGATGTGAAAGCTCCAGCCAGTTTTCTAGAAGATCTAACTAAGATGATGGATGAAGGTGGCTACACTAAATGAGATATTTTAAATATAGACTAAACCAGCCTTTGATTGGAAGAAGGTTCCATCTAGGACTTTATAGCTAGAGAGAAGTCGAAGCCTGGCTTCAAACCTTCAAACCTTTGAAGGACAGGCTAACTCTTTTTAGGAGCTAATGCATCTGGTGACTAAGTTGAAGGCAACGCTCATTTACCATTTTAAAAAGCCCTTAATACTGTTAAATCTGCTCTTCCTATGCCCTACAAATAGAACAAGTCTAGATAATGGCCTTTACTAGATATTTTACTAGATATTTAAGTCCACTGTTGAGACCTACTGCTCAGAAAAAAGGTGCCTTTCAAAATATGACTGCTCATTGAAAATGCACCTGTTTACCCAAGAGCTCCAATGGAGATGTACAAAGAGATTAAAGGTTTGTTTGTTTTTTTTTTTTTCATTCCTCCTAACACTCTGCAGCTCAGGGATCAAGAAGTAATTTTGACTTTCAAGTCTTATTATATAAGAAATACGTTTCACAAGGCTACAGCTGCCATAGATAGTGATTCTTCTGACAGATCTGAGCAAAATAAATCGAAAATCTTTTGGAAAGGATTCATCACACTAGATGCCATTAAGAACACTTGTGATTCAAGGGAGAAGGTCAAAATATAAACATTAATGAAAATTTGAAAGAAATTGATTTTGTCTTTCATGGATGGCTCTGAGGGGTTCAAGATATCAGTGTAGGAAGTCACTGCAAATGTGGTAAAAATTGCAAGAGAAGTTGAATTACAAATGGGGTCTGATGTGACTGAATTGCTACACTCTCATGAAAAAACTTTAACAGAGGAGGAGTTTCTTTTTATGGATGAGCAAAGAACATGGTTCTTTTGAGCTGAATTCTAGTTCTGGTGAAGATGCTGTGAACATTGTTGAAATGACAATAGAGAACTTAGTTGATAAATCAGTGGCAGGGTTTAAGATTTACTCTGATTTTGAAAGAAGTTCTACTTTGGGTAAAATGCTATCAAGCAGCATCTCAGGGCACAGAGAAATCCTTTGTGAAACAGAGTCAATAAGTGTGGTAAATTTCAGAATCTTAAAAAAATTACCGGCCGGGCGCGGTGGCTCAAGCCTGTAATCCCAGCACTTTGGGAGGCCGAGATGGGCGGATCACGAGGTCAGGAGATCGAGACCATCCTGGCTAACACGGTGAAACCTCGTCTCTATTAAAAATACAAAAAAATCATTAGCCAGGCGAGGTGGCGGCGCCTGTAGTCCCAGCTACTCGGGAGGCTGAGGCAGGAGAATGGCGTGAACCCGGGAGGCGGAGCTTGCAGTGAGCCGATCGCGCCACTGCACTCCAGCCTGGGTGACAGAGCAAGACTCCGTCTCAAAAAAAAAAAAAAAAAAAAAAAAAAAATTACCACAACTATCTCAACCTTCAGCGACCACCATGTTGATCAGTCAGCAACCATCAACATCAAGGCAAGACTGTCTGCCAGCGAAAAGATTATGACTCTCTGAAGGCTCAGAAGATTGTTGGAATATTTTAGCAATCAAATATTTTAAAATTAGGGTGTGTAACATTGACCTTTAGGCATAATGCTATTGTACACTTAATAGACTATAGTATAGTGTAAGCCTAAGTTTATATGCATTGGGAAACCCAAAAATTGGTGAGTCATTTTATTATGGCAGTCTGGGACCAAACCTGCAATATCTCCAAGGTCTGTCTGAATTTACAAATACATACATATATACATAAGTTCATATAATATAAATAGATGCATATACATATGCACAAATAACTGTGTGTATATATGTATAAACATAAATTTTTTTTCCTGACTTGTAGTTCTGGGATATTAGTTGTTTATTTCTATAATATAAACATTTGTGATTAACTTTACTATGGCAGTGTGGAACCAAACCTGCAATATCTCCAAGGTCTGTCTGAACTTACAAATATGTACATATATAAATAAATGCATATATACATAAATAGGTACAAATACATATGTACAAATATCTGTGTGCATGTTTATATGAATATAAACATATATTTTTTATAATATAAATATAAACATTTGTGAGTCACTTTATTACAGCAGTCTGGAACCAAACCTGCAATATTTCCAGGGTCGGTGAACTTACACATATATACATATAAAAATAAGTGCATATATACATAAATAGATACATATACCTATGTACAAATATCTGTATATATGTACATAGGTATATGCATCTATGTATATATGCATATATATATATATATAGAGAGAGAGAGAGAGAGAGAGAAATGGCAGTGAGCTGTCTATAGAAAAGTAGAAAGACACTTCAGAAATACCTGTTTCTGCTATCACTGGGTCCAGATTTACCAAGGAAGCAGCTTACTGGGGTTTCTTAGTGGTGAACAGAAAGAAGGAATGACTGAATTCTGAACTGAGGCACCATACAGAATCACCCTTGTCTTTAACTTTGTATTTGACTTGTATCTTTCTCCCCTTGGCAACTCTTTCCTAATGGAACTTTTCATTAGCATCTGCTTTGGAATAAAAAGAGCTTAACTCACCAAAGCTATTGTACTGTGTTCTTCTTAAGTTAGAGCACGTTTGTATTTGCCTTCAGTTAACAGTCTGCTACCCTAAGCATAGACATGCCAGTAACAATGTGATACAACTTCATCATCTTGATTTCAGTTTACAGCTGAGATGTATGCAAATGAATATATTATATATGTGTATAATACACACACATATAATGAAATTTCCATTTTATGTCAAGCATTTTGATATTCTGATTTTCTATATATTAAAATTATTTGTAAAACCTGACAAATATTTTAAAAAGGTATGACTACTAGAAATTTCTGTGTTCTTTTTACTTTAGAGGATTATTGTTCTTTAGCAAATCTGTAAAATAAAATATATTTTTATAGAATAAAACATTTTTAACTTATTTTTTTTTAGAGACAGGGTCTCACTCTGTCCCCCAAGCTGGAGTGCAATAGTGTGATAACAGCTCATGGGAACCTCAACCGCCCAGCTAGGCTCAATGAATTCTCCTACTTCAGCATTCGAGTAACTAGGACTACAGGAGTGCACCACCAAGCCTGCCTAGTGTTCTTTCTTTATTTTTTCTTTCTTTCTTTGTAAAGACGGAGTCTTGCTCTGTTGACCAGGCTGGTCTTCAACTCCTGGACTCAAACAATCCTTATGCCTTGACCTCCCACAGTGCTGGGATTACAGGTGCAAGCCACTATATGCATTTCTTTTTAATTAACAAATGAAAATTATAAAAGTACTTCAAATTAGTGTAATAATTTTTTTTCCTGACTTGTAGTTCTGGGATATTAGTTGTTTATTTCTATATTCCCTATGACATTCAAAGTCCTACTGAAATGAACAAGAAAATATTAGAATATTTTAAAAGATGATTAGTATCCCCTGCTAGTAAAGGTGTCAGTATATGCCACCTTGAAAATAATATTAGTGGAAATGTAAACTGATATGTCAATTTAAAAGAACAATTTAACAATATGTATACAAATTAAATAAGAACAAAATAGAAATGTGTAAATATGTATGCCCTAGGATGTTTACACATAATTGCTGCAACAGTAAAAAAGCAATTGTAGGCAGAAAAAAATGCTTGTCAGATTTATCAAATCTGTGTTCTTAACGTACATTAAATTGCTTAAAAAATATAGTGAATGAAGGCAGCTGTAAACTATTCAACCATTAAAATATTCAAAGCATGTGTAGTAAGTTAAATAAGCACTGTAGCATGTGTGTATATGTGCCTTCGTGTTTATAAGTCCGAAAATACATGCCCAAATTAATTTGTTTTGAAGAGACAGACAAGTTACAGGTTAAGATTATGAGAGGTCTTAAACTTCTATACTTATTTTCAATGAATAAACACATATTACTTTTTTTTTTTTTTTTTTTTTTTTTTTTTTTTTTTTGGATCTGAGGAGACTCACTCTGTCACCCAGGCTGGAGTGCAGTGGCGGGATCTCCAGCTCACTGTAGCTCCGCCTCCGGGTTTACATGCCATTCTCCTGCCTCAGCCTCCCAAGTAGCTGGGACTGCCAGAAACCCCCAGCACCTGGCTGGTTGTATTTTTAGTAGAGACGGGGTTTCACCGTGTTCACCAGGATGGTGCCGACCACCCTGACCTTGTGATCCGCCCGACTCGGCCTCCCAAAGTGCTGGGATTACAGGCTTGAGCCACCGTGCCCAGCCCACATATTACTTTTATTAGAAACAAAAAGAAATGAGTTTCCATTTAAAAAATATGGATACATAAACAATTTAATATTGTAGATAAGATGGATTTATTCATTTAATTTATTCATAATTCTATTACCAATATGTCTTGCCTGTTTGAGACAAGACCAGTATAGGTCACAGGATCAAGAAGTAGGACACTGATAAGAATGAATTAGAGAAACGGGTTAGATAAGGTCATCTTGCACTGGAGATTTGTAGAGGTTAGCTGTGCTTAAAAAGGGCAAACATGGGGTTTCTTGTTTTTCATAAATACCTTCTGAGAATGTCTTTTATCGATGTATTCCTTGGTCTTATGTTAATTCTTTAGCTTTATCAGAAGTACTTAATCTCTGTGTCCAAACAGTTTGAAGGCATGGGTTATTCAGCATATAGAGTTCCGGTCAACCAGGTGAGGAAATATGGAAGGCAGAAGAAGCTATGATCTATGGTTAGCTTCCTTGGAGGGCAGCTGCCTTGGTGAATTCTGTTTTCTAGATAGTTAGTACCAAATTCTTAACAGTTTCTGTGAATATCAGAGTGCCCTTCCTTACACATACTAAGCAAATTCTCTAGGGTCTCCAGAGAAGTACTGCGACAGCTGCATTTTCTCCTAGGCAGCAGGGCTTGTAGCCGGGGACAGCTTGGCACTCTAAAACTGGGTCCACACCCTGTTGCTGGGTGCCCCAGCCTGCTCTGCTGATATTCTGGTGCATGAAGGTCCTCTCAGCTCTATGCTTAGGCAGAAATCCAGGCATTTGGAACACCACTTGCCTGGTTCAGCAGCCTGAGCTGCCTCATGCTTCCTTGAAATAGATCTTGGTGCAGCTGGGCTCTCTCTGCTCCATGCCCGGGTAGAGCTCCAGGCATTAGGAGCACCACTTGCCTGGTTCAGCAGCCTGAGCTCCCAGACCCTTCCTGGACAGAGACTATGATGCAGGGAGGCCCTCTCCGCTCTACACATTCAGAGCATTCAGAGCACCTACTTGCCTGGTTCAGCGGTGTGAGTCGCCCCCATTTCTCCTGTGCAGAGGTCTTGGGACAGGGGGGCCCTCTCTGCTCCCTGCCCAGGCAAATCTCTAGGCATCTGTAGCACCAACTCCCTGGATTGAGAGTATAGGTCACCCCCTCCCTTTGCAGAGAACTTGGGAATGAGGAGGATTCCCTGCTTCACACCTCTGGGTGATGCCCACAGGTAGTTTCCTACTATTAATAGATTTTCTCTTGGTACCGGTACCTGGGCCTACCATCAGGGAACATGTAGAGAGACCTACCCAGTCTGGCCCTGGCCTTCATGGTTCCTACCCCCACAGGGCTGAACAAGGAGCTCAGACCACTATATATTCCACAAATCAGCCCATTATCATAAGCAAAAGAGCGTCTGCTAGAAAACAGGGATCAAGAACATACCCAGCCACGTTGGCTGCAGCCAGCTTTCTACAGATTTCTAGGTTTAACTCCACAACCCAATGTAAAGCCTGCAAAAGAAGTACATAGGGCTACAGAAGCAAAGCCAAAAGGCCCTACGCAGTATTCTCTATAGTCACAGCCCTGAGGGAGGGGAAAGAAAGGGAAATAAAAATTAATAATACAGGGAAAGAAAGAAAAAGAAAAATCTTACCCACAGGAAAATAATTACATAAATTTGAAGTGCTAGCATCTCAATATGGGAAGGAACCAATGTAAGAATTCTGGCACCATGAAAAATCTGAATGTAGTGACACCACCACAGGATTGCACTAGCTCTCCAGTAATGGTCCCTGACCGAAATAGAAACTCAGAAATGACAGATAAAGAATTCAAAGCATGGGCCAAGTGCAGTGGCTCACATCTGTTATCCCAGCAATTTGGGAGGCTGAGGTGGGAGGATTACTTGAGGTCAGGAGTTCAAGATCAGCCTGGACAACATAGTGAAACCCCATCTCTACTAAAGATACACAACATAGTGAAACCCCATCTCTACTAAAGATACACAAGTTAGCTGGGCATGGTGTATAGTCCCAGCAGCTCATGGGGCCGAGGAAGGAGAATTGCTTGAGCCCAGGAGGTGGAGGTTGCAGTGAGCCAAGATCACCACTAAATTCCAGCCTGGGTAACAACAGAACAAGACTCTGTCTCCGAAAAAAAAAAAAAAAAAAAAAAAAAAAAGAAAGCATGGATTGCAAGGTAGCTCAATGAAATCCAAGACTAGGTTACAAATTAAGACAAAGAAACTTCTAAAGGAATCCAGGAAATGAAAAAAGAGATAACCACACTAAAAAGAAATCAATCAGACCTTCTGAAATTAAAATTCTCACTTAAAGAATTTCAAAATAAAATTGAAAGCTTCACCAATAGACTGGACCAAGCATTAGAAGAAATTTCAGAGTTCGAAGACTGGTCTTTTTAACTAAGACAAAAATGAAAAAAAAATGAACAGCCTTTGAGATATATGGGGTTATGTAAAGCAACAAAATCTGTTAATTATCAACAATTTTGAATTTGATAAAATAAACAATCTGGAAAATATAATTGAGAGAATAATTTAAGAAAATGTTCCTGATTTTGCTAGGGAAGTAGACATTCAGATATGAGAAATCCAGAGAACATCTGCCAGATACTTTACAAAATGAACATCAAAAAGGCATATAGTCACCAGACTCTTCAAGGTCAATGCTAAGAAAAAACTCTTAAAGGCAGCTAGGGAGAAAGGACAGGTCATCTACAAAGGGAACCCCATCCGTCTAACAGTGTATTTCTCAGCATAAAGCTTACCAACCAGGAGAGATTGGGGGCCGATTTTTAGCATTCTTAAGAAAAAGAAATTCCAACACAGTTATATGCTGCCAAACCAAGCTTCATAAATGAAGGAGAAATAAAATCTTTTCCCGATAGGTAAGGGCTAAGAGAATTCATTACCCCTAAATCAGCTTTGCAAGAAATCCTTAAGGGAATTCTAGACATAGAAACAAAAGGGCCATACCTACTACCACAAAAACACACATAAGTATGTAGCCCACAGACCCTACAAAGCAAGCATAGGATAGAAACTACAAAGCAACTAGCTAAAAATTTCACAATAGGACCAAACCTCACATATTAACCTTGAATGTAAGTGGCCTAATTGCTCCCACTTAGTCTTGAATGTAAATGGCTTAAGTGCTCCACTTAAAAGGCACACAATGGAAAGTTGGATAAAATATAAGACACATCAATCTGCTGTCTCAGAGCAAAGGCTGCTATTCTTTTTTTATTATTATTATATTTTAAATTCTGGGATTCACGTGCAGAACGTGCAGGTTTGTTACATAGGTATACACGTGCCATGGTGGATTGCTGCACCCATCAACCCGTCATCTACATTAGGTATTTCTCCTAATGCTATCCCTCTCCAACTCCCCACTCACCAACAGGCCCCAGTGTGTGATGTTTCCCTCCCTGTGTTCATGTGTTATTGTGAAACTCCCACTTATGAGTAAAGGCACGTGGTGTTTGGTTTGCTGTTCCTGTGTTAGTTTGCTGAGAATGATGGTTTTCGGCTTCATTCATGTCCCTGCAAAGGACATGAACTCATCCTTTTTTATGGCTGCATAGTATTTCATGGTGTATATGTGCCACATTTTCTTTATTCAGTCTATCATTAATGGGCATTTGGATTGATTCCAAGTGTTTGCTATTGTGAACAGTGCTGCAATAAACATATGTGTGCATGTGTCTTCATAGCAGAATGAGTTATAATCCTTTGGGTATATCCCCAGTAATGGGATTACTGGGTCAAATGGTATTTCTGGTTCTAGATCCTTGAGGAATCACCACGCTGTCTTCCACAATGGTTGAACTAATTTATACTCCCACCAACAGTATAAAAGTGTTCGTATTTCTCCATATTCTCTCCACCATTTGTTGTTTCCTGACTTTTTAATGGTTGCCATTCTAACTGGTGTGAGATGGCATCTCATTGTGGTTTTGATTTGAATTTCTCTAATGACCAGTGATGATGAGCATTTTTTTCATGTATTTGTTGGCCACATAAATGTCTTCTTTTGAGAAGTGCCTGTTCATATCCTTTGCCCACTTTTTGATGGGGTTGTTTGTTTTTTTCTTGTAAATTTGTTTAAGTTCTTTGTAGATTGTGGATATTAGCCCTTTGTTAGATGGATAGATTGCAAAATTTTCTCCCATTCTGTAGGTTGCCTGTTCATTCTGGTGATAGTTTCTTTTGCTATGCAGAATCTCTTTAGTTTAAATAGATCCCATTTGTCAATTTTGGCTTTTGTTGCCATTGCTTTTGGTGTTTAAGTCATGAAGCCTTTGCCCATGCCTATTTCCTGAATGGTATTACTTAGGTTTTCTTCTAGGATTTTGTAGTTTTAAGTCTTACGTTTAAGTCTTCAATCCATCTTGAGTTAATTTTTCTATAAGGTGTAAGAAACGGGTCCAATTTCTGTTGCTATTCTTATATCAGATAAAACAGATTTTAAACCAACAACAGTTTAAAAAAAAGATGGGCATTACATAATGATAAAGAAGAGTTCAATTCAACAAGAAGTCTTTCCTAAATATATGTATACTGAACAATGGGAATCAAGATATATAAAACAAGTACTTCTAGACTTATGAAAAAATGTGTACAGCCACACAATAATGGTGTCACCCCATTGACAACATTAGACAGATCTTTGAGATAAAAAACTAACAAATAATTCTGAACTTAATCTTGACACTTGGACCTAATAGATATCTGGACCTAATAGATATCTGCAGAATATTCCACCCATCAATCACATAATATATATTCTTCTCCCTTGCACATTAAACATACCCCAAGATCGAGCACATGCTTGGCCATAAAGCAAGTCTCAATAAATCTTTTAAAAATCAAAATCATACCAACTATCTTCTCAAACCACAGTAGGATACAAATAAGACCAATGCCAAGAAGATGTGTCAATATTACACAATTACATGGACATCAAACAAGTTGCTTCTGAGTAACTTTTAGCAGAGGCACAAGGAAAAAAGCAAACTACAGGCCAATAACCCTGATGAACATAGATGCAGAAATCATTAACAAAATATTAGAAAACTGAATTCAACAGCACATATAAAAGTTAATTCACCATGATGAAGTAGGCTTTGTTTCTGGGATGCAAAGTTGTTTCAACACATGCAAATTAATAAATGTGATTCACCACATGAATAGAATTAAACACAAAAATCATCTGTTTATCTTAATAGATGTGACAAAAGCTTTCAATAAAATTCAACATCCTTCATGAAAATAAAAACTCTTAAGAAACTAGACATTGAAGAAATATACCTCAAAATAATAAGAGCTATTTATGGTAAACCCACTGCCAACATCACTAATTGGCAAAAACTGTAAGCATTCTCCTTTAGAATTAAAACAAGACAAAGGTGCCACTCTCACCACTCCTATTCAGCATAGTATTGGAAGTGCTAACCAGATAAATCAGGCAAGAAAAAGAAATATACAGAATCCAAATAGGATAAGAAAAATTCAAACTATCTCTCTGCACTAACAATGATTCTATACTTTGAAAACCATAAGGACTCTGCCAAAAGACTATTAGAACTGATAAACAATTTTAGCAAAGTTTCAGGATAAAAAATCAATATACAAAAATCAATAACATTTCTATACAGCAATAACATTTGGTATAGTTTGTATTTTTATCCTCACTTATATCGCATGTTTAATTGTAATACTCAGTATTTAGGGGTGAGGCCTTGTGGGAGGTAATTGGATCATGGGGGTGAAGTTTTCATAAATGGTTAAGCATCGTCTCCTTGGAACTGTCCTCATGATAGTGAATGAGTTATTGTGAGATCTGATGATTTAAAAATGTGTGGCACCTAAACCTCCCCTCCTTTCTTTCACTTACTCCTGCTTTACCTTCTGCTGTGATTAAAAGCTCCCTGAGGCCTTCCCAGAAGCAGAGCAGATGCTAGCAACATACTTCCTGTAAAGCCTGAAAAACTGTGAACCAATTAAACCTCCCTCTTTTTAAAATAAATTACTCAGTCTCAGGTATTTCTTTATAGCGATGCAAGAATGGCCTAATACAGAAAGTTGGTATCAAGGAGCAGGGTATTGCTATAAAGATACCTGAAAATGTGGAAGTGACTTTGGAACTGAGTAACGGGCATAATTTGGAAGGGTTTGGAGGACTCAGAATAAAACAGGAAGATAAGGAAAAGTTGGAACTTTTTAAAGACTGGTTAAATGGTTGTGACCTAAATGCTGACAGTAATGTGGACAGTGTTCAGGCTGATGAGATCTTATATGGAAGTGAGAAACTTATTGGAAACTGGAGCAAAGGTCCTATGTGTTATGCTTTAGCAGAGAACTTAGCTGCATTTTTTTCATGCCCTAGGGATCTGCGGAAGTTTGAACTTGAGAATGTTTCTGGCAGAAAATAGTTCTAAGGAGCAAAGCATTCAAGAGAGGTAGTCTGACTGCTTCCAAGAGCTTATGCTCACCTGTGGGAGCAAAAAAAAGACTTAAAGTTGGACTTTATCTTTAAAAGGGAAGTAGAGTACAAAAGTTTGGAAAATTTGCAGCCTAGCAATATGCCAGAGAAAGGAAAAGCTTTTTGGGGAGAGGAATTTAAGCAGGCTATGGGGAAACCATTTGCTAGAGAGGTTACATAACTAAAATGGAGCCAAGTTCTGATATCTAAAAAAAAAATGGGAAAAACGGGCCTTGGAGGCATTTTAGAGCTCTTCACAGCAGCTCCTTCCATCATAAGCCTTGAGGTCTAGGAGGACTGATTTGTTTTGTGTGCTGTGCCCATGGCCCCACTGCCCTGAATAGCTTCAGGACACTGCTTCCTGTACCTTGGCTGCTCTGGCTCCAGCCTAGGCTCAAAGTACCCCAGATACTGCTTGTGTTGCTGCCCTAGAGAACACATGTTACCATAAGCTTGGTGGCTACCATATGGTGGTAAGCCTGTGTGTGCACAGAGTACAAGACTGATTGAGGCTTAGTACTCTTTGCCTAGATTTCAAAAGATGTATGGAAAAACCTGAGTACCCAGGAAGAAGCCTGCTGTAGGGGCAGAGCACTCACAGAGAACTTCAACTAGGGCAGTGCCAAGGGGAAATGTGGAGTTGGAGCTCCCACACAGAGTTTCCAATAAGGTACTGCATAGTGGAGCTATGCAAAGGGGGCCACTGTCCTCCACATCAGAGAATGGTAGTTCCATCAGCCACTTGCACCCTGCACCTCGAATAGTCACAAACTCTCAACACCAACATGTGAGAGCAGCCTTGAGGGCCAACCACTACAAAGCTATAGGGGTGGAGCTGCCAAAGGCTTTGGGAGCCTACCCCCTGCAGCAGTGTGCCCTAGATGTGAGACCTGGAGTCAAAGGAGATTATTTTGGAGCTTTATGATGGGTGCAGCTAGAGGCCATTATCCTAAGCAAATGAACACAGGAATAGAAAACAAATTAACACATGTTCTCACTTACAGGTGGGAACTAAGTTTTGGGTCCTCATGAACATAAAGATGGCAACAGTAGACACTGGAGCCTACTATGGGGGAGGAATGGAATGGGGTAAAGTTTAAGCATAGTACCCAACCATTTTTTCACATTACAGATATGATTTTTCAAATATTTTTAAATTTTGTAGAGCAATACCCAAAACAATAATTGTGTTTTAAAATGCAAATACAGTTTGTTCCTTTTCTTTTTTTTTGAGACAGAATCTCTCTCTTTCACCCAGGTTGGAGTACAGTGGCATGATCTTGGCTCACTGAAACCTCTGCTTCCTGAGTTCAAGTGATTCTCCTGCCTCTGCCTCCTGAGTAGCTGGGATTATAGGCATGCACCACCGCATCTGACTAATTTTTGTATTTTTAGTAGAGACAAGATTTCACCATGTTGGCCAGACTGGTCTCGAACTCCTGACCTCGGGTGATCTGCCCACCTCGGCATCCCAAAGTACTAGATTACAGGTGTAAGCCACCGCACCTGGCCTGATTCTTAAACAATACAGGTTTGAACTAAATAGGTCTAATTATACATGGATTTTCTTTTGTCTTTGCCACCCTGAGACAGCAAGAACAACCTTTCATCTTACTCCTTTTCTTTAGCCTAGTCAATGTGAAGATGACAAAGATGAAGACCTTTATAATTGTCCTCTCACTTAATGATTAGTAAATATATTTATCTACTTTAAGATTTTCTTAATAACATTTTCTTTTCTCTACCTTACTTTATGTAAGAATGCAATATGTAATATATATATTTTAAAAAGTATACTAATTGACTAAGTTATTGGTAAGGCTTTCAGTCAACAGTAATGATTAGTAAAGTTTTTGAGGAGTCCAAAGATTTTTGATTGTGCAGGCTGTTGGTGCCCCTAACCTCCATGTTGTTCAAGGGTCAACTGTGAAATGCTTTCAATGAAATTTGTTTTGCCAGCTACTTTATGAGGTTAATCTGTCCTTACAAGTATCAAAATTCAAGATCATGAGGTTGTTATTTGTAAGAGATAATGATAGAATTTTCTTAACTGTATCTGTTTGTCTTTAATTATGTAATAAATTACTCAGCTTATTATTTATGCAGTGTTAGACCATACAGATTATTTTACATAAAGCCAGTATATTACTGTGAGAAAGTGTTTTAATTGGGGAATTAAACTAAATTTTCAAATGTATGTATAGAATATTGGACAGCACTTCCATTAGAGAAACACATAATGGAAACCACTGCCTGCTATTGGTAATTCCAAAAGGAATAATGAGGCATATCTGGCTCCCCTTCCCACAATGGCCTGAACTAGTTTTTCAGGTTAACTTTGCTATGCTGTTGACCAAGAAGAAAGATCCATTCAGATGGTTGGAGGGGCTGAGAATTTTATTTTTGGTTTACGATTAGAAGCTATAACTTTGGTGTACTGTTCAGTAAATGGTAGCATGAGTGACTTAAATAAACAAAAATTAGCTTCCAATATGTATAAATATTAATCAAAAAAAGTAAATTTGTCATTGGGAAATTTGGTTACATTTCAATTAGCCTTAAAAACAACTATCACAAATCACTAGTTTGAATTATCATTACTATTTTATCATCTAATACATGAAATCCAAAGCCCTTTTAACAAAAGGACTTAACTCCTCATTACTATTGCTTTTGATGAACCTGAAGAAATAGAATTTGAGAAATCTTGCTATGAGTGAATTCGCAATCTAATAAAGAGAGCATAAACATTACCACATCTTCTTAAGTAACAGGAAATATGGATGAAATACATAGAATTCTGCCCTAAGACTTTATATTGCTTTCACAAAAGGCATTTAAGTTTAGCTACTCTGATATTAAAATGTTAAACAAATTCAAACATATACATGTGTTTATCTTAAGTTAAAATGAAATGTATACTAGTAAGCATTTTGTCTTATACTTTTGGAAATTGGATAGAAAATTATTTATTGAGAGGTAATATTACTTTAGTGTTTCCTTGTATTTATGCATCTTTGCAGTTCCTTCTCATTGAATCTTAGCTGGCCCCATGACCTTTAACACAAGGCAGAAGAATCACAGGTGCACCCATTTAGGATCTAAGCTTTAAGGAAGCTTGTTAGATTATAGTTTTTGTGCTCTAGGGAATTCTAGCCACAATGTAGTAAGTTTGGCTACCCCAAGGCCCCATGCCCCATGCTATGAGCAGTCCAGCTTGCTCAACTGGAGATTATCACAAAAAGGATAACCTATATTCCTAGACAGCAGCCTCAGCTGACTCCCCACTTGGCAGCCTGCACTAACGTTCCAGAAATGTGAGAGAGGCCACATTAGAGGTGGACTGTTGACCTCAGTAAAGTCAACCTGTTGATGCCATGTGGAGCACAGCTGTTGATGTCCAGATTGTAAAACTGGAAGGAAGCAAATTAAACGTTGTACTGTTAGCCACTACATTTTATAAACCAAAAATAAAGTTCTAAGTCCCCCAACCAACGGAGTGTATGGACCCTCCTCTCAGCTGAGGGCATTCCAAAGACAACCTGAAAAACTAGTTCAGGCCATGATGGGAAAGAGGGGGTCAGGCAGTTCTCACTATACTCTCCTCCTTTTGGAATTAATGAAAAATTGACCAGCATTAACTTAAAAACAGAGACCTTAAGACTGATGAAACAGACTCTTTGTAGGAATAAGATACCAATATGACAGATAGTAGGTCCTGAAATAAGTCAACATTTTTTACCTCAAAATATATTTTTTGGCTTATTTTGAAATAACCCTGCAAAGTTATCTCTTGTGGGGAAAATCCATATTCTGTAAAGATTCCTCTTCTCTTTCTAAGTCTTTTTCCTGATCCAGGAGAGAATTAGTTATGAGTCTGGTACCTTTTTAAGTCTGGTAAAAAGTATTTACAATCTATTCTCTCCAAAGCCTGTTAACCTAGATGCTTCATCTGCATGATTGAAAAAAAAACAACCTTAGTCTCTGCAACCCTTAAGCTTACCCCCAGACACTTCTTTTTACTGATTACAGGGCTTTAGATGATAACAATTCTTTCAATCAATTGTCAATCAGAAAATCTTTGAATCTACCTATGATCTGGAGGCCTCACTTCAAATTATCCTGCCTTTCCAGAATAAACTAGTGTACTTCTTACATGTATTGATTGATGGCTTATGCCTTCCTAAAACTTATAAAACCAAGCTGTCACCCAACCACGTTGGGCACATGCACCCACCTCCTGGGGCTATGTAGCAAGTCACAGTCCTCATATTTGGCTCAAAATAAATCTCTCCAAATATTTTACAGTTTGACTCTTTTCACCAACAGTTTTGAAGTACTTTTCTTATGCAGCATTAGATAACTAACAGAGATTATTCTGTATTCATGTATTTTAATTATCATGCTATGACTGCTAGAGCTACCGTGATTTCTTTTGAAATGTATTTTAAAAGTACATTTGTGAAATTCTGAAGTAGTGAGGCCAAGTATATTTTGTTATTACACCTTGCTGTGAGATTTATGTCTAATCACAATTTTAAATGTATATAGTAATTGATAGTTGTATGAATAGAACACTGAAGTTAAGAGCTTGCTTCTTTAATTATCAGTTTGATATACAGCATAATTAACTAAGTGGCAGCAGTAAAATTACATAGCCATGTAATAATTCATTTTGTATTCATGCACCATGTCCAATTTTTTCTATGTTAAACTTTAACCTGAATCTTATCACTCACATTATTAATTTGTACAAACAGATGCCCATTTTTAAAAATTTCTTAATTACATGAGGGATCTGGCATGATTATTTATGCAGCTACAATAAGGTATAGGTTCAGAATATTGTTGGTGAAAAGGAGCAAAATATCCACTCAAAATATTTTAAAATAAAGATTGATACTTGAAAATAAATATATCAAAATAGATGATTAAATTGCACCAGTATTAAAAAGTGAATTATAGAATATATTCTCATAAATATTGGAGAAATTAAAAGAATAGTAAGAAATAAAGAACTGTTTGTAATGTTTATATAACCACTTGAAGGACATATTTGTGTGGGGTGGTATAAGAGACATTGTAATCAGCCAACTGTTCCCTAATGACCAATCTATCCTGTTTTGAATGTGGATGTACTGATGAGTAGATTATCTGATCATACGAATTATCTACTTCCTTTAGAATTTAAAGAACTAAGTTTGTAAAGATGGAAGGAAATGATGAACAAAAACCATGATTTTTCTGATCTATATAGTTTTTATTCATGTGTATTCATATAGCAACTAAGTGCAATGTAAGTAGCTGAGGCCAAAAAAGTTTATAAAAATAAATTATGGTGACCTTATTTTATGCTTTGTGTGATTAAAAAAACAGAACTCTATTCTAAAATGGATAACTTTTCACTTATTCAAATAGGCTAATAGGTTAGTATTGCTCAGGCTGCATCTTCTTTTGTGATAATGGTCTAACTTCCTATGCAAAATGGCTCATAACCCAGAAGTTTTGTTCTAACATTTAAGTGAGTTCATGTTATGTAAACAGATATATTCACACAAATCATTTCTTTTCTCTTTTGATTTACTTTATTTTACCTAAATAATATTTACTGAACATAAATGAGGCATAATTAACAGAGGCTGGGAATGTTACAGTACAGTGATGACCATGTGGATCAGGTTTGCATGAGTTTGCCTTATTAATCTTGTTTTACTTTTTCCAACGTTACAAAGTGTTTGCTTTATTTTATATTTTGCCTCTTCTGTTAATAATTATTTAACCTATAGTCCTCAGTACTCTATTGGAAGAAACTGGAACTAATAATAATTTTGATTCATAGTACAAATAAATTTCTAGTGATCATAATTAAGAAACTATTCTAATTCTTACTTGACATAGCTAACTCTACAGAGATTTTGTTGATTGTGGCAAAAATAACTTCTTTTTTTTTTAATTTCCTTAATTTCTGGCGGTTTCTATTTAGAGACTGGTACTGTTAAAAACTGCCACTAAGGCTCTATTATGGTTCTGCTGGGGGTTTAATTTATTAGATTTGGACCTAACCTTATCAAACGAGCTTCTAACTAATGATTATACTCTAAAGACCACTTTTACACTAATTGGCTTTCCCTGTTTAATTGTTTTACAAAATTGATAATTTAGTAGAAATATAATAAGCCTTGAATATTTTAGATAATTTGGCCCCTTTGTGGTCTTTAGAGGGTTCTCACTTAATAGAAAATTGGAATACACATTGTAAAATTTAGGTCTTGCTCTCAGCACATGATTTGTGAAGGATGTATGATAGCATAAAGAAGGTTTTAACAATGCTATGATTCTGCTGCAGATGTTGGAATAGTTCTACATATCATACAATATATTTTCTTTTAAATTTTGAATTGTGTATGAATATTAAAAATTAATTTTGGGGTGGATGTCAAGTAATAATTCAATTTTCAGAAGAGCCTTTTATAATTCTTGTTTATTTAATCAAGGCAAATGTCTGTTTTGATATTTTGCTTCAGTAAATTAAACTTTAGTGTCATTATTTACCCAATTTTACTTAGTGTGACTCTAGCAAAACCAGTTTCTGATTTACAGAATAATGCATTCTAGTGGACATACGAATATAAGTTTAAAGATTATTGTGTTACTTTAATATATTTATTAATACTACTTATTTTTTAGCCTTGATGAAGACTGGCTATGAGTGCTTTCCTAACACTTGCTAACCAAGGTTTAATATATGCTAGAAAATTATCTATTGTATTGTTTTATAATAGTCCTCATGTCTTTAGCTTCATCAGAATATGAGCTCCATAAGGACAACAACCCTGTAATACTTTAGCAAGAAATGGCCCAGGGCTCCCTACCAAACTCCTATACTAGTGAAACAAACTATTTTTCCAGGAGGGGTTTGGAATGGAGAACCAAAAATAGACCAACTGACCAGTGTGAAGTATGGTAAATATGTCGTGACTATATTTTATTAGAATAGAAATTGTAAACAAATAATGGACCTCCTACCATCTTATGGAGCGACCAGCAACACGATGTGTCATGCTAAGTCCATGAAATAAAGGCTGTTTTTTAAATGAGTAATGGAATGAAAGAACTGAGGGTGTTTGGGTGGCGGGGAAGGAGAGGGAGAGCATGTGGGGCTTAAAACCTAAATGACAGGTTGATGGGTGCAGCAAACCACCGCGGCAAATGTATACCTATGTAACAAACCTACACGTTCAGCACATGTATCCCAGAACTTAAAGTAAAACAAAAAAACAAAAAAGAATTTAGGGTGTTTGCCCTTTTCTATTTTCTTGGTGAAATGCAGAAAAATAATCTTTGTTTTTTGTGGGGGAGACAGGGGTGGTTGCTGGATTGACATTTCTTTTGGTTCCATGTATATACATGAAAACTAAATTTAGGACTCATTGACAAAATTCAATGGCCCTTACAATCATACTTTGAATGTGTTTAAAGCACCTAAGAATACTAAAATACTATTCAGCACTTCTGAAAGAATAGCAATACTTGATAGGAACAAATCAGAGATTAAATGTACTGACTTTTTTTTTTTTTTTTTTTAGTGTTTGAGACAGGATCTCACTCTGTTGTCCAGGTTGGTTTAGTGGCAAGATTATGGCTCATTGCACCCTTAACCTCCTTGCACTAAGTTGATCCTCCTGCCTCAGCCTCCCAAGTAGCTAGAACTACAGGCATGCACCACCACACCTGGCTAATTTTGTACTTTCTTTTTTTGTAGAGATGGGGTATCCCCATGTTGCAGGCTGGTCTCAAACTCCGGGGCTCAAGTGATCCACCTGTTACAGACTCCCAAAGTGCTAGGATTACAGGCATGAGCCACCATGCCTGGCCTGAATTTTTCTTTTTTTTATTTTTTATTTTTTAATTTTTTTTTTTTTTTGAGACGGAGTCTCGCTCTGTCACCCAGGCTGGAGTGCAGCGACGCGATCTCCACTCACTGCAAGCTCCGCCCCCCCGGGTTCAGGCCATTCTCCTGCCTCAGCCTCCGGTGTAGCTGGGACTACAGGCGCCCGCCACCGCGCCCGGCTAATTTTTTTTTTTTTTTTTGTATTTTTAGTAGAGACGGGGTTTCACAGTGTGAGCCAGGATGGTCTCGATCTCCTGACCTCGTGATCCGCCCGTCTCGGCCTCCCAAAGTGCTGGGATTATAGGCGTGAGCCACTGCGCCCGGCCACCTGGCCTGAATTTTTCAAAGAAAATTGTTGGGCTCTATCACCTTAAAGTAAATTTTTGTTCTTTAGAGAAGTGCCCCAAAATTTAAACATACATTTTCTTCCTTTAGTGTCTCTATATGAGCTATTCTCAATAGCAAACTTAGACTCCAGATACTTTAAAGTAGCCCCAAATTTCTAAAAACCAGTATCTAGAGTTATGACTAACACAGCTGTAGACATGATTTAGATGTAGTTTACAGTATTGTACAACATATTCCATAGGGTACATCCCCCAAGATACACCATCTAATCTCAAAACTCAGCAAATGCCATCAATAAAGTAGGAAGGGAAGTTAATTACAGGCTCTTATTTAGTGTCCCTCTGCCACTGGTGGCCTATTATAATGAATCATTCTTCAAATTGAGAAGAGACTGACAGACATTTTATAAACTTTTCACTCTGTATGTCTTCCGTATGTAATAAATGCCTGCTATACACTGGGAAAGTGATTAAATATCAATTTCACAGAAACCTGGGAATAGTGTTTAAAAGACTAATGAGACGCTATTTTTACTACTTAGGTACTGTGACTCCCGCATGATTCAGAAGAACGCCTGTCATTCTAATTAGTCATCATTTGGCCAGGCTCTTTTTTCTTTCTTTCTTTCTCTTTCTTTTCCTTAAAGATCCTTAATTGGGTTATTTAAGAACTTTAAACTTGGTACCTCACTGGGAGGAATGTTCTTATAAGATTAATGTGATTGCTATGTCACATTTAAAAAAAAAACTTTTACACCAAATGTAGCACCAATTTTATTTGAAAAAAAAATCATTTGTAATAAATCCATTTCCACCTAATCTTACTGCCAATATAATACCTGCTTTATTAAAAAATGAACTTTTTAAAAGAATATGAAAAGGGTCTCTTGTACCAAAATTATGACTATACCCTTATATTTGATCTGCATTTAAAATTATTCTAATTATTCTATTTGAGTAAAAGGAACACAGTCAAGATGTCTCCTATAATATTAAGTGAAGTAGAGCTAGTTCCTTAAAGGTGAAAGCAGACAAATTCTTTCTCCAACATTAAAATGAATTGACTACTTACAATAGTTAAAGTGTTCTAATTTCAGAAGAATTTGAAGAACTATATTTTTTTCTCTGAGCTTAGATGTATCACGATCATTTTAAAGACAGCCAGAAAGCCAAGAGTAATCTTTTCATGAACAAGTAGATTTCTATCTGCCCAAAAAGATATAATTATATTTACTCATAAATACTTTCAAAACAATCCTCAAATTTGTGGCATAAAATACATACATTATAGAATTATTTAACTTCAGAGGTAGAAGAAAACTTAAAACAGTAATTTACTTCATTTTCCCATCCAGTGCTCTATAGCCTCCCTATGATGACCTCAAAAAGCTGGAAGTATGTTTTGCCTCTCCTCCAGTGTTTTAGCGGATTTTGAGATCTAATTAAAAACTGACATTTATCTTTACCAAAGTTCTTGTTAGATATGGCCCATCAATCCAATTTCCAAAGGTGTTTTTAAGCTTTCGCTTCCAGACTTGTATCAACTTAAACATGTTTGAGGATGCCACTAATGTCTCTGCCAAGTCTTTGACAAAAACTCTAAAGAGGATAGTTCTATAACATTGACCCATTCATGAAACGAAATGTCTGGTTGATTAACTTGAGTATTTTCTTCCAACCTCATATTTTCCATTTTTT
Source organism: Papio anubis (assembly GCF_008728515.1). Lineage (NCBI taxonomy): Eukaryota > Metazoa > Chordata > Mammalia > Primates > Cercopithecidae > Papio > Papio anubis. The sequence goes on along the minus strand of NC_044981.1, from coordinate 90,539,447 downwards.
TTCACAAGTTTATTATGAGAGACTTTGAAAAATGCTTTGTAAAAAACATCTAGAAATACCTGGAAATCTAGAAAGGCCTCTCATATTCCAATAACTCCAATTAAAAGTCAAATGAGGTCTGACACCAGAGATTTTTGTGAAACGTTTAAATTTGGTACATTTATCTGTTTCCCTCCTTGTGGCTTTTTCCCCTCATTCTTCATATCTACTCAACATAGGCAAAGGTTAACAATATTATCTGTAAGTGTCTCTGTGCTCTCTTATAAGAATCACTGAGAAAAAAAGACACTAGTTCCTTCACAGGAGCTAAGTTCTGTTGCAATCACATCAGCACTAACAATTACCTTAATCTTACTTCTTTTCAAAGTGAAATCTAAATTCTAAAAATATACACCAAGAGAATAAATGAATCATGATTTCCTTTTGTACAATATACAACTAAATACTCAGTGAAGGAAATATAACAACAACAACAAAAAAACCTTAAACAAAAAAAATTGTAAAGTTGAACTAAAAAAATGAAGAACTACGAATACATTGCTTTGCTATCTATTTAAAATTTCCAGGTTTTTGGAATTTTTGTTTTTCAAGCAAAGTTATCAATAACTGATGTATTAGAAATAAATGAAAACAATAGGTAAAAGCTATGTTACTTTTGAAAAATAGCAGAATCAGAATACACACACACATACACACACGTACATGTATATATACCTCTTAGATATGTAAATAGATTGGGTCATATATTACGTATGTTTTCAGCAGTGCTTTGGATTATAGAACATACCAATTATATTACAAAATACCCTGGTGAAGATAGTACATTAGTCTGAGTAATCTATTTTGAGATTTTCCCTTTTGGTTAACTGCTAATTGCTGAGATATTCTCTGAATTGGGCCATTTGGAAAGATGTATGCAAAACACACAGATTTTACCAACTGATGAGATTTGGTGCAGCTGCTATATTTTCTTAAATTTACCTCATAAGAATCAGCAGCTTGAGTAAGATGTCTTATGACATAATTTTTTTACTATATCTTTTTGTTTTCATATCATCTATAGGTGACTAGAATAATCTACGAACTATGCTGAAAGTTGAGATTTTGAACTAGATTTCACCAACCAAATCACTTTTTCCCTTGAGCAATCTAATATTATAATTATATAAAAACTATGACAAAAGTTTCACATGTCTAATCAGGTCAGAACCATTGAAAAATCTCTCTGCTTTTTAAGTCTGAGAAGCTAGAGTTCAACAGGTCTTTGGCAAACTTATTTCCCAGTTTTGCACAGTACTGATTCTGATCCCTGATCACAATTTTTTTTTTTTAAATCTTGAAAATTCCAGCACTTAGTTTTAGTTCTCAAAGTACTATGCTCTTCATCTGAATTAAATTCAAAATGAAGATATAAAACACATTTTCAAAGATGGTATGAAAAATCAAGTAATAACCTAAGTATGATCATGATTTTTAGTAACAATTGTCTCTCTCCTGTACCTATAATTTTAACCTTCTTTTCTTCTTAATTGTTAGACCTAAAACCATAAAAACTCTAGAAGAAAACCTAGGCAATACCATTCAGGACATAGGCATGGGCAAGGACTTCATGACTAAAACACAAAAAGCAATGGTAACAAAAGCCAAAATTGACAAATGGGATCTAATTAAACTGAAGAGCTTCTGCATGGCAAAAGAAACTACCATCAGACTGAACAGGCAACCTACAGAACGGGAGAAAATGTTTGCAATCTACCCACCCGACAAAGGGCTAATATCTGGAATCTACAAAGAACTTAAGCAAATTTATAAGAAAAAACCAAACAACCCCATCAAAAAGTGGGCAAAGGATATTAACAGACACTTCTCAAAAGAAGACATTTATGCAGTCAACAGATACATGAAAAAATGCTCATTATCACTGGCCATCAGATAAATGCAAATCAAAACCACAATGAGATACCATCTCACACCAGTTAGAATGGCAATCATTAAAAAGTCAGGAAACCACAGGTGCTGGAGAGGATGTGGAGAAATAGGAACACTTTTACACTGTTGGTGGGATTGTAAACTAGTTCAACCATTATCGAAGACAGTGTGGCGATTCCTCAAGGATCTAGAACTAGAAGTACCATATGACCCAGCCATCCCATTACTGGGTATATACCCAAAGGATTATAAATCATGCTGCTATAAAGACACATGCACACGTGTGTTTATTGCAGCACTATTCACAATAGCAAAGACTTGGAATCAACCCAAATGTCCATCAGTGACAGACTGGATTAAGAAAATGTGGCACATATGCACCATGGAATACTATGCAGCCGTAAAAAAGGATGAGTTCATGTCCTTTGTAGGGACCTGAATGAAGCTGGAAACCATCATTCTGAGCAAACTATGGCAAGGACAGAAAACCAAACACCTATTTTCACTCATAGTGTTCTCACTCATAGTGGGAACTGAACAGTGAGAACACTTAGACACAGGGTGGGGAACTTCACACACCGGGGCCTGTCATGGGGTAGGGGGAGTAGGGAGGGATAGCATTAGGAGAAATATGTAATGTAAATGACGAGTTAATGGGTGCAGCACACCAACATGGCACATGTATACATATGTAACAAACCTGCACGTTGTGCATATGTACCCTAGAACTTAAAGTATAATAATAATAAAAAAAGAATGTTATGAACTTTTCCAGATATTCACGTTTTCAGAATTTCCCCACATATAATTTAATTAATTGCATCAAATTTGCTTAATTGAGTACTGCCTAAGAGAATAATTGCATTCTTAATGTTCTTCTAAATCTAGAGGATCAGCTAGAGGATTTAATAAGGGAACTGTTTCAGTAGGAGAAAACTTATTGTTTTTATTTGCAAATAATGTACATTGACTTGAGTACTTTTCATGCTCATTACAGTAATTGTGTGAATGTTCCCAATAGACTATACACATTTTTAATACAATATTTTGAGATAAAAGGTCATTGGCTTAAAAAAGTAAGAAATAATTTGGTAAATGACCAGATGTAAACGAATGGAAGAAGAGAATGTTTAAATGGAAGATCAATTTCACAAAGCAATCAATTCCCTATGTCCTATAAGGTTATGCTAATTGTATTCATTACTTTATAATTTTAGAGGTATAGAGAAACAATACAGACAAAATAGCCAAGGAAATTAAAACACTTAAAGTGATGGATACGATTTTGTGTATATAAAAATTGTTTTTTTTTTTTTTTCTAAATATCCTTATTGTTGGCTGTTCATTTATTTCAGGGACAAAGGCATGGGATTTTCTTAAGTAATACCTCAATTATATTTTCATAAACATTTCCAACAACTGATAAGTGAGAGTAGTGGGGAAACAAGACGGTACATATTTGGATGGTAGCTGAGAGGTGATTTGGTACTTGCTCAGTGCTCCAATTCGACATCTTCTTTTGTCTGTATACTACTGGAAAACACAATCAAGATGTTCTAATCATTTTAGTATTCTTAGGTTTCTAGCAAGTGTACAATATATTATGAACAGATGTTCAGCTTAGCGGGAAGTCTCACTAAAGACCTGAAATCCTGAGCCTTTCCAGAAAATGTATAGCTTCTGGCATAGTGGAAATAGAACTGATCTCATTTACTCATCCACAGAATGGTACTCCTGTGTGTTTAGATACTATGACTCACTTTCCTGGGGATGACTTAACTCAACTTTTCTCATGAGAAATAACTTAGAATTGTCAGGAAAAATATTTAAAATGAAGAAAACAGCATCATGTGTTAAGACCATGTCTGGCAGCAGTATTTCTCTTATTTTGATTTCAGGTTGATGACTGGCACTATCAGAATACTGTATTTTAATTCAGATCTTTTTCACATATACTCTATGGAACCAGTTGAATATCAAAGAATTAGCTATTTTACTGATGTTCTTATCCTTCCAAGAGTCACATTCCTTTTTAGATTGCAATTAAAATTGCTTTAATTTGTCTTTTTAAAATGTCAGGTACATATTTATAGAACTATATTATTTATAATCCTGTGATTTTTTTAAAGCCAGACTCAAATGTTTGAAGATTTTCAAAACTCTGCCACAACAGCATGCTTCTGTAATACTTATACCTTCCTATTCTGTTGGCCTGAGATTCAGTTGTATAGAAACAGTAAATCGTTTTATGTGAAGATATAAACCAATATTACATAATGATTAGAAATAATCATTAGTTTTCTATTATTAAATTGAGAAGTAGCATCACTAGTATTTGAAAGAGTAGAATAGAGGTGTTATTTTATAATATCCTTAATGCTTTCTAGAACCTCTTAAAATATTTTAAACATACAGAGTATTTTTCTTTCTGATGTTTAGCATATTCATTGTTTAAGAAAAACATAATGTAGGAGAGAGAGGGGAAAAACAAAGATTCCCACAGTCAGTGTTGAAAGAAGTGAGAGCAGATTTTCAAAAGTTGCTTGACCTGAGATGTGACTGGTTCTTTTATCAAAGGAAATAAAAATGCCCTCAAACTCTAGAACAATGTTTCTACAAACCAAGAAATGTAATGGAAGCCCAGAAAAAAAATAAATACATAGAATAATAGTGAAGAAACAAAGAGGAAAAATCAGTGATGTGATGCAAATTAAATAACAGTTAGAAACAGAGGAAGTAGAAAGTGAAGGAGCATCTATGGAAAGCAAAGGCAGTGAAAGTGAGTAGAAAAGTCTTCAGCCTGGAAGGCTGATAAAAAATTTCGTAGGTATTAGATTTAATCTAATAAAATACTCCAGCTATCTGTAGGGCATTTAAATGTTCATTTGTTGCTATAATACAGCCAATGATTACACATCAAGTGTTCACACAGTCCTTTTATTTTGTGGTTTACCTCCTAGACAGAAAAAATAGATAGAGATGGCTATAGTATATAATAATACATCATAAAACATGGATTTGGATTGGTATAACCAGAAGTGGAGAAAACTCAGGTTTAATCAAAATTAAAGTGTATTTTCCTTTCACATAGAGTTCCACATCAGCTTTCCGGGTTGATATGATGACTGCATTATTATCAGGCACCCAAGCACTGTCTACCTTTTTAGTCATCATACTCAAACACTGGATTCTAAATGTCTTTCAAAGCAGCTCCAGTCAATATGTCTGATTGCAACTAGTAAAAAGGAGGAAAAGAGAAGGAATTGGACACACCCACCTTTTAAAAAGACGTTTGCTAGAAGTTGCTTATGCCAATTCTGTTCACAATCCATTGCCGAAAACTTAGTTTCTTACAGATACCCTAGTTGCAATGAGGATCGGATATCATAGCATTTTTTTCCAGGTGGCCATATTCTCAGCTAATAAACAAGAAGGGTACCTCTGTAAAAGGAGAGACTAGCATTTGCAAGACTAACAGCAACACCTATCATATATGTATTTTAAAAATACATGCTAAATATGAGTAAAGAGAAATTAGAAAAAATAATATATAACTTTTACAATGCAGTTTGGAGACAATCACACATGAGTAGAAATTAGTGAAAATATGACTACTGAAGATTAGCAATATTTTTCCATAAGCTCAAAACTTATGTTGTTACAATTAAATATAAAAATTCAAAATGATCGAAATTTTCCAGTGAATGTTATACTCTGTGTTATTCATTTGGAAAACTTTTATAAAATTGGTCTTAGGAGATTAGAAATTGTCCCATCTCTGTCCCAATCTTAATTGGAATTTTCAAATATTTTTATGGACAAATGCAACTGAATAAGCCATGATTTTTCCCAAACACAATTTTGTCACTCTAAATACATTCATAACATTAGAAGGCTACATTTGATGGTCCATCAAAAAAGAATAAATAAATTATGAGGCTGCAATATAATCTTGTTCCCTTTTCAGAAAACTGATTTCTAAATTCAATCTAGACCCTTAGTAGTCTGACAATGCCAGTGACCAAGGTCACTGTCACTCAGCCTGGTCCTGAATCTGCCCCTTCTTCTCTGTGGGCTCCCATACTGGGGTATATGGTTCTACATGTTTTCTGGTTCTCAGTACCTTTCATATCTATAATTCACAGGACTGAATGAGATTAGCTTCAAGGAATATGGCACAATGGAGTTAAAATCAGTAATGGGCAGATGGCAAGAAATAGAACAGATGGAAAACTGAAATCAGATTATCAGAGACAGAATAGAGTACTTGATTAATTTAAGAAAAATATATGTCAAGGGAATAAAGGGTTACCATTTCTCTCATTCTTTCTCTGTTTTTCTCTCTGTCTCTTTCTCTTATATACTTTTAATTAATTTCTGGTTCAGGGAAGCTGCAAATGAAAACAAAATAAAAAATGTAGTTGTCAAAACTGAAATTAAAAACAGTAATGTTTTCTCACATTTTTACTTAATAAACAGTAAAAGACCACAATTTTACTCCCCAGTTTTATGCTTTCCCCCTGCTCCCCTAAAACAATCACAATCTGGGTTGTGTTACTGTTATGTATTCAGGAAGATGTTTACACTTTTTAATGTATTCATTAAATATAACTTGACTTTAATATTTTCATTCCTTTTAATTTGTTTTGTGTTAAGCATTGTTTGAAAAGCTAAGAATATCATTAAAACAACAATCACTTCTTATTAAATTCTAGTAGCAATAACGATGCCAATAATCAATTATCAACTTTTAAAACATCTTGAAATAATATAAAATATGACATGTAGACAAGGAGTGTCTGATAATAACAATGATTGTATTAGAAGTAAATGGAGCATTATATGGCACAAAACATGCATGTGTTGATTAGAAGGGCAAGGAAATTGAGCAAGGAAGATGAATCTGTGAGAAGAGCTCATATGTAGAAGAATTCCCAGCACAGACAGTTTGGATTTAAAAAAAAAAACAAAAACAAAAAAACACTTCAAGATATCCTTTTCCCAGCAAGTTATTTGCTTCTATGATCCATTTTTTTTTTTTAAATTCTGTGAAACTGAACTGAGATTTTGATCCTAATCTTTATCTTTATGCAGGCTTCCATTTGTCCTAAGAGACCTTGTTTATCATGGAGACATTTGTTGTAGCCTGGTTTGTAGCTGATCCAGATAAGGTTCAAGTGTCTTGTATTCCTGATGTTGTTCACTACTTGCTAAAGCAATTTCAGACGGATATCCATCTCTTTGTTACCATCAGCACCTAATAAGTCAATCCAGGTACCTGGTTGTTGCCCAGTTGATTGCTTGACACTGCTAATCCTGCCACTCTGATTAACCCTGCCATTCTGTTTGGCTCTACAACAGGGGTCTCACCCCATTCCACTGACATTGTGCTAGTGATGCAGAAATAATATATAATGTTTTAAATGCTGCTGACAAGGCAAAGGACATTGATAATGAGAGTAAAGAAGTTAACTTTTTGAAGAGCAAGGAAATTACTTGGAAGAAGGCTGATTCAACCTTCAATTCACTAATTAATTTTTGAAAGACAGTGTCATGGAGCCCAGGAGGTCATGGAGCTCAACATTCTACATTGTAGTTCAATAAGAAAGAAGTAAATGGAAACAAAAACTTGAAATCAGAGACTTTCTCAGTAAAATAACTTTCACCTATCTTATGGAGTTAATATTTAGTCTGCCGTAAGTTTAACAGAACAAAGATCAAGCACCACAGAACAAAATTTGATACTTATTATGATGTCCTTTGGCCAAAGCGTGTTGTGTTTGCTAAGGCAGAGAAATTTACACAATATTTTTTGAATTATATTTTTTCTCTCAAAAAATGTTTTTACATTAACATTTCATAAAGATTCAAGTCTTTGAATTTTTTCTTATTATCCGCTTAGCCAGAACTCCCAAGACTGACAAACAATATTTACCAATGTTTAACTCACAGAATATTTTAATGTATACCTTCCAAAAAAAAGTTCATTGTTGCCAAGGATCAATTTTTAGCTTTTGAAACATCATGAAATAAAATGAATAAAGTATTTAAAACATGAATTGTCATTTTAAATGATCTGAATGAATGGCTGATGTAAGTGAATGGACAGTGCTTAAATTATGTATTATATCACTTATGATTGTCAAAAATTAATTATGCATACTTTTTGATTAACATGAGTAGAATAAAATATACATGTACACATTATTCAGAAATTTAAATAATTTCCTGAATGTTAGTTAAAATTTCTTCCATTTTTGTATTTTATTTTTAGAATGAACAATATATTTACCAAATCCATTATAAAGTCATGATAGTTTCAATTTTTAAATGATTTAGGAATTCTTTCACTCCTCAGAATTTTGTAAGAATTTTGACTTTATACTATGATTAAGAAGGTCTACTATTCTATTTTCTTATTTTGATGGAGTATAGTTATTTGTCAGTAAAATTTTTGCATTTATTTATTGTAATACAGATTATGTTCAACCTGATATTAGGATGTTAGCTAAAATTTCAGTCAAAACACAGAATGAGTTGAACCCGGTTAATGCATAAAAAGAAAGAAATTTATTTGTATTCAAATAGCAGTCATTAAACTTTTTGTAGAAAAAATGGAGAATAAAATGAATACATTTTAATGGTCACTATATTGGAAAAACTTTGCAATTATAGGTATAAAAAGTGCAGTTCTGTAGTCCTTTTAAAAGATGTCTCTTGTTTTGTAAAATGGTAAAACGATATCATTGGCTATAGCTAGAAAAAGAAAAATGTTAGTAAAGTTTCACATGAAATATTATGAAATTTGTTTATCTGTTTGTTAATGTTTTCTTAACTTCAGTAAGAACACATGAATTAAAACAATAAAAACAAAGCAACCGGAAATGGCATCTCACATTCCTGTCTGCAGCACACAGGAAAAACTACTGAGAGGAAGGGCCAAAGACCCAACAGCAAGATTCATGAACTGTGACGGAGAATGAAAGACAGAAAGACCTCAAGGATCTCACAGAAGATTTCATACTTTGCTTATTAGTAACACTGGTAGTGTTTCCCCCCCCCCCCAGGAAATTTTAAAAGAAATTTAAAATTTTAAAAGAAATCTTAGAAATCAGTTGGTGATTACTGGAAAGTCTGAACTTTCAACAATTGCAGATAAAAGATTGAGAATTCAGTAAAATTAACAAGGAGAAGGGATGCATATCCAAGTACAAGCAATAGATCACCACAGGAGTCTGAAGAAAATCAGCCAAACTCAGAAATAGACAAATTCAGATTGCACTTGCAGAGACAAGATTCCTGGTAACAGCGTTTAGAATGTATTGAGCACTGATTATATGCCAGACCCTCTACTATTTTCTATTCTTAACATTAGCTGACCAATTTCTCACTGCATTTATATGGAAAGGTTGCTTCTATTCACACGTTATAAATTAGAAAAGTAAGAGTTTGAGAGATGGCAAGTAACATAACCAAGGAACTGACTGATCATTCTAACAAAGAAAAAGAAAATTCCTATTCCTTTTTTTGAAAATGTGTTTTTGTTTTATATTTGTATAAATTTAAGGAATACAAGTATAATTTTGTTACATGAATAGGTTACATAGTGGTGAAGTCAGGGTGTTTACTGTATTCATAACCTGAATAATGCATGTTGTAACCATTAATTTATTACCCCCTATCAATTCCTATCCCACTCCCCTGTCCTTTGGGGTCTCTTGTCTATCCTCCCATGCTCTATGTCCACGTGTACACATTATTTAGCTCCTGTTTATAAATGAGAACATGCAGTATTTTTATTTCTGTTTCTCAGTTGTTTCATCAAAGATAACGGCCTCCAGTTCCATCCACGTTGCTGCAAAAGACACAATTTTATTCTTTTTTATGGCTGAGTAGTATTTTATTGTGTATATATATCACATTTTCTTTATCCAGTCTTCTGTTGATGGACACTTTGGTTGATTCTATATTTTTGCTATTGTGAATAGTGCTGTGATAAACATATGAGTGCAGTTATCTTTTTAGTACAATGATTTCTTTTCCTTCCTTTGGGTAGATACTCAGTAGTGGAATTACTAAATCAAATGGTAACTCTATTTTTAGTTGTTTCATAAATCTCCATACAGTTTTCTACAGAGGTTCATTTATATTCCCACCAACAGTGTAAGTTCTCACTTTTCTCCAGGTCCTCACCAACATCTGTTATTTTTTGTTGTTTTAACAATGAGATTCTGCATAGAGGTAAGATGATATGTGATTGAGGTTTTAATTTGCATTTCTTTGATGATTAGTGATAATGAGCATTTTTTTCATATGCTTCTTGGCCATTTGTATGTCTTCTTTTGAAGAATGTCCGTCATGTCCTTTGTACACTTTTAATGGGATTATTTGTATTTTGTTGTTGTTGAATTGTTTGAATTCCCTGTAAATTCTGGATATTAGTGCCCTGTTGAATGCATAGATTGCAAATATTTTCTTCCATTCTGTGGGTTGCCTGTTCACTCTGATATTTCTTTTGTGATGTCCAAGCTTTTTAGTTTAATTAAGTCCAATTTGTCTGTTTTTGCTTTGTTGCCTGTGCTTTTGAGGGCTTCGTCAGGAATTATTTGCCTAGACCAATATTCAGAAGAGTTTTCCTTTGGTTTTCTTCTAGTATTCTTATAGTTTCAGGTCTTACATTTAAGTGTTTACTCTATCTTTAGTTGATTTTTCTATATGGTGAGAGATAGAGATCTGGTTTCATTCTTCTGCCTATGGCAATCCAACATTCTAATGTTATTTGTCGAAAAGCATGTCCTTTCTCATGTGTATATTCTTGTGACGTTGTTAAAGGTCAGTTTGCTATATGTGTTATTTCCGGGTTCTCTATTCAGTTTCATTTATCTATATGTAATTTTTTATACCAGTACAATGCTGTTCTGGTTACTACAGCCTTGTAGTGTGATTTGAAGTCACGTAAGGTGATGTCTTCAGCTTCCTTCTTTTTGCTTAGGATTGCTTTGGCAATTTGAGGTCTTTTTTGGTTCTATATGAATTTTAGTATTGTTTTCTCTAATTAGGTAAAAAATTATCTTGGTAATTTGATAGCAATTGTGTCAATTAGGGTATCTTTCATCAACGTGTTGTAGTTCTTATAGAAATGTTTTACCTCCTTGGTTAAATGTATTCCTAGTTTTTTTGTTTGTTGGTTTCAAAGCTTTTCTTGTTAGTATGCTAAAGAACTTTCCCTTCGTGATACTGCCTCTTCAGCTCAAGGTTTCACTATTACTCAGTGAAGAAACATTAATGCAACATTCATATTTTGTTGAATTTCACTGCCTAAGTGACTATATTATAAAGTAAAAATAATTCTTATTGCAAGATGTCTACTAAATTATTTACAATTATGGTTTCTGTTGTCTTTATTAATACTCAAGTTAGAGTATCCTTTTAAGTATTGCTACATATGGAGTGATGTTTTACCTGGGTCTACTTTATATAGAAGTCAAGATTCTGATTTCAGTATGAGCTGACTTGGAAAGGTACAATTATGAAAAAATACTAGCTGAATAAGGCCTGCTTTTAAAACAAAAATTAATTAAGCTTCTTTTGCAGTTATGTTCTGCAGACTATTATTTCTGAAAGTAATTCACTTAATTATTACAGAACCAAAGTTGAGTATATTGCCAAATAGAACAAATAAAAATGAGGCATTTTTATTTAGGTAACTCTAGACAAGGTCTGGAATTGCTATTTACCAAACAGATTGGAAATACAGGAAAAACCTGTATCATGATTATTTAACAAAAATGTAAAACTGATAGAGGAAAATCTCAATGGCTAGACAGCATGGGGAAAAAAGAATGAACTAATTTACCAGTTTTCAAAGCTCTTCTCTAGTGATTAATGCAGAAGATGATAACTATAAAGAAAAAAAATAAAATGAGATTCAGGATTTCAGGATGATCCTTTCTTCTTAGATTAACTTTTTGAAAATGAGAAAAAATCTTTATTAGAACCAACCAAATTATGTTTAAAAGCCTGTGTTTTGCTAGAGGAATATTTTTATGAAAAATTTATTTTTTATTTAATACTTGCAAGCTTAAGCATTCCCTTTATAGATATGATTTTATATGTAAGATATATTTATGCACAAAATTTATATTCATTATTCACTAATCATTTCAGAATTATAAATGCACTTACAATAATTGCATTTGCTTTTATAATGTCCTTATGCAATATGTAAGAGATAAGCTAATCAGTGTTGCCCTGCTCTGGTCACTGCTACAATCATCACCACCAACATGCTAGTTTTTGATCAAGACCTTGACAACCTTTACACTAATTACCACTCCTAACCATAATGACTAATATATTTACTACAGTTAAGCTGCAGGCAACAATATGGTAAGTACTGAAATTTAAAGTGAGTTTTAATAATACAGGTGACAATTCCATTTTCTTAATTTAAAATTCCCCTGTTATTTTATTATGGTAATTAGGGTAAGCTACCATTAATGGCAAGTTAGTAAACACAGTCATACGAATCCATAGTTGGCCCATTGTTTTCTAAAGCCTGATGGCAATTACTAACATATAACGGGCAGCCAATCATTTAATAACCTGCTAGCCACATTAACGAATGGTTTACATATGCTGTCTCATAAACTCCTTACAGCAATCCTAAGTAGGTTTGGTGATTATCATTTTCACTTTACAAATGGAGAAACTGAAGTTCAGTGATGTTAGAAAAAAATGCCTACTTTACACAGCCAAAGGTAGGGGAGCCAGGATTAAATTATTGATTGAACTTTGGCTTTGGAATTCTGTACAGACAACACTTATGCTACCATGAGAGCCTAACATGAGCAAATGATAGAACAAATGGGGGAAAATCCTTATCTCAAAAGATCCGTTTAATGGTTTTGCATTTTATTTTCAATAATCACTTTTAAAAAGAGTTGTTTGATTTTCATAGGCAACATCGTGGGGTGAACAAGAGCTCAGACTCCAGTGCTATACTGCTTGGACTCCAAACCTAGCTCAATAAGTTACGTTATTGCTGTGTAACTTTGAGTAGGTTACTTAACGTCTCCTTTCCTGTAACAAGGCTGTTACAAGGATTAAACCAACCAAAGTACTTAGACAGTAGTTGGCATGAAGAAGTTAACCACCTAAGTTATTAATATCTCAAGTAATATTTGGAACACTAAATGGGTATTGATACAAAATGTCTGGAATATATTGCTAAATGATATCTGCTGCGAACTTAATACATTTATATGACTTCTTTGTATACAGAAATGGAAGTTTTAGAGGAGTGGGATTACAGCAAAGTCTGTAATCATAAAGTTTTCAGCGCAGAGTGGTGACATAGTTTTCCTAAGAAGTTTGAAAATTTAAAAAATTAAGGGTAGAATCCCAGGAATTTAAGCCTGGTACTTTTACTTTCTAGAATCAATAAGTGTTCAAATGGAAAAGGCAGGTGTTGAAATGACAAACAGAATGGTAAATTTTAATGTAATGCATATAAATTTACAGATAAACTTTTCAAGAAATATGCACTTATATTTAATGTAGTTTTTGATGAATAGTTAATTATTCAGGCTGTTGTGGCATCACCTGAATCTGCTCCTATATTCATTGCTATAAAGCTTTTTATTTTGAATGGATTTTGTGAATAGGTGTGCTTTGCATACATGGCCCCTGTCTGTGGTCAATTAAGTTAAGGGGCATGAGGGGCACTGTAACAAAGCATAAGGAATTATTTGCAGCCTAGTGCAGCCTAGCTTCTCCCTACTATATAAACATTCACAACTAATTATGTTTACTTCCCCTTCATGAAGGACGATTGCACACTTATAAAAATACACTGATTATACTTTCTATTTAGAACAAAACCAGAGTAAAGCTTTACATAATAGAAAGCAGTTCCTTTGTGATAATAACGTAAAATTATTTTCCCTCTGACAGGGAATATTGAAACATCCTTGGATTAGATTTAAATCCCCACATTTCACTAATGATGAACCTACTTATCTTTTTATAATTCACAAGACTCCTAAAAAGAATCAGGAGTCAGGAATGGAATCTTTGACCTAGTCATGTGGTACATTGGTATAAAAGCACATTTCACGTTTAGACTTCTTTATTAAAATGAGCATATCTGAAATTTTAACAATTATAAATTTGCTTTTATTATACTATATATACTTAAATTTTATGTACTTTATAACCAAATAATTTTCTTTCTCCAGGAAGCTACTTGTTACTTTTATAATATTAAATTTTGTTCAAAACTACAGCTTATTTTCTCTTCATATTTTATAGGTTCTTCTGACCACTCCTTGACTTTATCTTGTTATTTACATTTTTAAACAAAAGGAACCAAGACATAATTGGCTAAATAATAAAAAAAATGTGGTGCTCAAAATATAGTTTGAAAGGTTGAGTTTAACTCTTTTTCAAAATTTAGTGACAGTTGTTGAACTAAAGAGAAAATTCTCAGAGATGCCTCATTCACTGTACATTTATTCATGTTCTCAGGGGAAGATTATAATTTCTTTCACTTGCATAATGTGTCACAGTTTCGAGTTGCTTTATACACATTCTCTTCATTATGCAAAGATGGGAGCTTGTGCTAAGTACTAGCTGTGACCAAGGGAGGCCATGGCTCTTTTGCCATACCTGGCACAGAGGAGACAACTGCAACCTCCAGACTGGCAGAAAAATATATCCGTGCGTGCTGGTGGCCACCTCGCTGTCCTTTCCAGAGATGGTCCTGCTCAGACACACGGATGTAAGACAATGCTGAGTTGTACTTCTTCCTCTTAAGAAGAGAAGTGGGTGCTTTAGGCAGTTAAGAAACAGAGGTGTGGTCAAAAAGCAAAGTAGGGATAAAACTTGATTCCAAAAGCTTGATTCCTACTCAGAGCAAGCATTCAGGCTGGGACTGCTCTGACATCCAGTCCCAAGCATTACATTAGACCTCTCATAGCTCAGAATTGACCACATTTGTGTCCATTTACACACGAAACCCAAGCTTATCTTCTGTTGCCTCACCCCAAAATATCTCTCAGCATTATCCTTTGAATGATAAAAATTGGCTACTTTTAAGCACTTTCGTACTCTGCTATTTACACTGCCCTGTTTTTGTCTACGTATTTTCTCTCTGGCTGGAATTTCACTTCCCAGACCTCCAGCACAGCTGGAGAAATCCTACCTACCCTTACAAGAAGCAATATGCCTCTGTTCTGAACATCCATTGCTCAGTGGAGATTTATGTATACAAATTACTATACCCTGATTTTTCTTTTTATTAAAAACCAAGTCTTGAAGACATTATTTATTCACCTTCATATTGTGCTGCACAGAATATCACAACTGCAGTACATATGGAGAAAAGATAGCCTATATACAGATTTAAGTTCAAATTTGACTTCTGCCATTTACTAGCAACATGACCTTAAGTAAATTTTTGAACTTTGGGTAAATTTTTTTCTCTTATACTTGTGAATTATAATACCTATCTTACTAGGGTATTGAATAGTTAAATTATAAAAGATGTATGTAAAATATATATGGCACTACTTGGAACACAATGTTTCTATTTCTTCTCTTGTACCTTCCTTCTTCGCTATTTTTTCTCCAAATTAAATGACTATTTGCTCAATTAACCTTGAGCTATCACAGCACAACGAATCAACTGCTCTGTTGAACTAAAAGCAATTGCTTAAAATAGTGTTAATCACTGTAAAAAAAAAAAAGTCTCATTTTAGTCATGCCTATTGTATTAAAAATACTGACCATACTCACACACACACACACACACAAAAAAAAAAAAAGAGAGAGAGAAAGAAGAGAAAAATAGAGTCGACTTTCTCACTGGGGCTATTTTTATTTTTAAATTGTCAGATTTGAGAGTGACTGATTTATTTATGACTTCTGTTTTTATGACTCATACGTAATTCACAGAAATATATTGGCAATACATAGGCAACATTGAATGAAACTTTTTGAAAACTTTGCTTGGCTTTACGGAGTATAGGACATGATTGAAAACAGACACTTAGACATTTATTCTAAGGTATACTTCTACTGGAAGAGTCTCTATCCTTTGTTGGCTAAACAACATAATCAAATGCATATGAATGGTCTTGAATTTGCTTTCTAACTCTATGAGGCTATAAATTATAACCACATTTATAGTTGTATGGTATCTAAATCTTTTGTTTCCTTATGAGTTAGATTTTACTTTAGGGAAGATTCAATTACTGAAGTTGAACTTTATTACGATGTAAGCATCATAAATGTCTAGAAGAAGCATCTTAGGGAGCTGTTTCAAAGTTGTCCTACACAACCTATGGGTGAAAAAAAGTCAAAGACACTTGCATCTAATGCCCTCTCTATTCTTAGCTTTGCTCAGTCACATAAAGAAGGTCTAAATAGAAGAGAGACTGGAGTCCTCAAGAGCAATGGAGATACTTGATGGAAAATGCTTACATTATGTTCAAACTTGGTGCAAAGAAAAGTGCCCTAAATATTTCTCTTTTCCGCAAGTAAATAGCACAGATGAAAATATATTTATTCCAAATAAAATAAAAGTAGTAACCTAGTAATATTTATTAATATCTACCATTAATTTAAAAGATGAATTTGCATAATCATAGCATCTCTTCATCAGCTTATGATAGGAGTCATGAGACGTGAAATCCAACATCACAATAATGAAAGAAAAAGTGAAAAATACAAAAATCAAAGTGAAGGGTTGCTTACTCTTATGTCTCTGCTTTTTATTTACTTCTACACCCCAAGTTAGACAGAGTCATCTTATAACGAAGTATTTTTCCTTTACCAGGAATGGGGAAGTCTCATTTAGCTAAAGTATATTAGTGTTTAATGTATCACACGCATTGTGTATGCAGTCATGAGCATGACTTGGTCCCTGCCTTTATCTTCTAGTGGAGAACAAAGATGAGTAAACATATTATTAGAATTCACCTGGTCTAAATACTTGAGGAGAAGTGGAAGTCTAGTAATGCTGGGGCACCCCAAAGTGCTAGAAAAAATTCTGAAAATTTAAGGGATCCTAGCCTGGCATGGAATATTGTAATTTGTAAATGTGTAACTGTAATGGATACATTTATGTAGTGTCTATTACACAACAAATCAAAGTGGTAAAGTTTCGCTTTCTTAATAACTAAGCTTAACTTGAATTTTCTGTATGTGCCTAAGAAGATCCATTTTTTCTTTCATTTGAATTAGGGTTTTTAAAAATTTTGTTCAAATATGAAATGAGATATTAATAAATCCATTGTAACATCTATAAATTAGTTAGGTATTCCTAAACTAAGGTTTCATCATAGTTAAATAGTAAACTGGCACTAATTTTCTGTCAGTCATTGTGCCAAATACTGAGTTTTGAAGATATTTAGAGCAGAGCATCTCTGGTCTAAAAGAGCTCAATTAGCCTAAATTCCATTGTAATATTACTATATTTATTCCTCAGATAACAGTTAAAGGAACGTAAAAGCACAGTGGCTCATAGGATTTACAAAGTAAAGTTGGTTTTTTTTTTTTTTTTTTTTTGAGACGGAGTCTCGCTCTGTCTCCCAGGCTGGAGTGCAGTGGCCGGATCTCAGCTCACTGCAAGCTCCGCCTCCCGGGTTTACTCCATTCTCCTGCCTCAGCCTCCCGAGTAGCTGGGACTACAGGCGCCTGCCACCTCGCCCGGCTAGTTTTTTGTATATTTTTAGTAGAGACGGGGTTTCACCGTGTTCGCCAGGATGGTCTCGATCTCCTGACTTCGTGATCCGCCCGTCTCGGCCTCCCAAAGTGCTGGGATTACAGGCTTGAGCCACCGCGCCCGGCCTACAAAGTAAAGTTTTAAGGAAAATTGGGTGTTTACTGGACTGTTACAGACCTCTGAGCATTGTAATTTGCCAGTTATGATGGTACTGTGTCTTCCTCCCTTGAAACTACCTGTTATCTTTTTCAGATAAGATACTTCTCACATCATCCTCAGAAGAGAATAATGTTGTCTTCTTTGAGTTTTCTAAAATAAATATATATTTTAAAATAAAGTCTCTATATGGAGTTTTGTTAGGGTGTAATATTTCTCTTGAGTTTTCAAATTATGTTTTTGTTATACTAAGCTTTTACTTGATTAAACAGTCATTTAGTAAAACAGTTTCTTTCCTTTCAAAATCAATGTTTATGACTGTACTGAATTCTCTGTATTTCTTTCAGTGTGCCCAGGTGGTCACTTGAATTTCTACTGTTAAAATGATTATGTCTTTTTTTGTGGGCATAAGGTTATTTTTATTAACTTCTATGTTAATGAATCTTCTCTAGGGTGGTTTCAGGATAATCTTCTGTTGTAGTTAGTCTTTGTTTTGCCACATATTCACATGAAGTAAGGCTATTAAGCATAGACAAAATGATATTTAAGGTGATGAAGTTTTGCATTCTTGAATGTGTATAAAATTATTGAGCAGTGGAGAAATGAAAGGTTTATGTAATTAAATATAAAACCATGTTTTCAGTCTGCTAAATTATGCATGAGTCTATATGATTTCTAAACCCCAACATTTAAAAAAGAAAGAATAAAAGGAGCAATGAAATCATCTAATCCAGCAAAAGTCAGACAACCAAAAAACATTGAAAATAGAAAACTAATTGAATCTGATGGTAGAAAAAACACCCAATATTATTAGCAGTCACAATAATTGTGAATAGATTAGTTTCCTTATAAATAGAAAAAATCATAATGCTGAATGAAAAAACAAATTTTATTTGAATGTTATACACAAAGAAGTGAAATAAAAGACCTCAAATTACTTAAAATAAATGTTTGAGCAAAATGTAATATATAAGTGCATGTAAAATGTAAGGTTTACTAATATTTAATTAAGCCAAAATAAATTTCAACATTTCAAGATAGAATAAATGGTACAAAGAAATGTTTCTGCATTGGCACAAGCTACAATTTATCCAGTTATGTAATAGTTCTGATCTTTTACTATCAAGTACCACATTACATTATATACAGCAAAAGTCATCACAAACAAATGAATTAGACAAAATCCACATTACAGAGGGAGATCAATCATACTTTTTTTTTTTTTTTAAGAATTTCACAATCATATAGACAGCACTAAAAATTAGGACACAGAGTAAATATATAAATCATCTACAACAAGACTGATGTTAAATGGATGGTTATATGACAAAGACAGAGACAGACACCTAAGGAGAATGTAGATAGCATACACACAGAGACAGTGTGTATGCGTATGGGTGTTGAATAGTCTGAACCAGGTGTATTTTCATATCACTTCAGAGATTACATTTTAAAGACCTATAGATAATTTAGAAATTTATTATAATGAGAACTAATAGGGAAATGGACTCCCATAAATCTGAAGAATTTATGGGAAAGGATCTGGTCTTAGAGTTCGGGGCCAAGTTTACCTAAATCTCAAAACAGCAAGAGAGGATAAGTTACTATTTCTAACAAATATGCTACTAAAACAGAACAAATTTATAAATTTGCTAAATCAAGTCTTCAGAATGTAACAATAGTATTAGGAGTAAGACTTTAGTCAGATAAACAAAACTCATGCAAAGTAGCTCAATAAAGAGGTAATAACATGTTGAGCTATTTACAAATTCAAATGTTAAAGTCCAAACAGAATATGGTGAGGCAATCCAAATGGAAAACTTGGCATTATCAAAGTTTGGGATGACTTAAGGGGATAGAATAGTAGGAACCGAGACTGTAGAAAGGGTCTACGCAGTAAAAGCTCAAGCCAGGGAGGGGACCTGGCTTCCGCTTGTTACTCTGCCCCTATCAGATTCAAGGAGGAAGGGGGTGAAATAACATGGTTGCTGCCTTCTCTTCATTCTGTAGTCTTCCACCAGGCCTCTCATTGGCCAAGTGTACCCAGCATCTAAATAGTTGAGGAACCTGGGACACCTGTTTTGCTGGGTTAGCTTCCTGAGAGAAGAAGCAGGGTAAGAAGGTGAAGGAAGTGGATTTGTTAGTCAGTAGGCAAACGACAAGCATACAATGTTATCTATTTATTGGAGAAGCTCGCGGTTTACTTTCATTTTTTCTTTATAGTGCTCAGAGAGAAATGTATAACACAAATGTTGTAGTATTAAATAAAATTATACAATTACCAAGACTGACACAATTACCAAGCATTCTTAAGGGGGAAAAATTATTCCATTTTGGAGGAAAAGCTATAGTTATAAAATCATAATGATATGTTGTGTTGAACAAACAACACGTAATTCTTCCTAACACAATTTCACCTTTTGCCATTCAGGCACTATACTGGGCAATTAAGATTTAATTATATGTATATGACACAACTCTTATTCTTAAGAATCATTTACTCTGAGGAGATAAAGACAGGCAAATAAAAAGTAACTGGAATATTATATGCTATGTGTTATGTTAAGAATATGCATAGTGTTTTAAGACAACATTGAAGGACTAGAGAAGGAGCAGTAGTGTTACTTCTGGAAGAGGAAGGAAAAAGGGTAAGGCATTTTGGAGAAGATGACCTATCAATGGAGGTTAGAAGACCAGGCGAGCCAGGCCTGGTGGTGCACCCCTGTAGTCCCAGCTATTCAGGAGGCTGAGGCGGGAAGATGACTTGAGCTCAGGAGTTCAAGTCTGCAGTAAGCCATGATGGCGCCAGTGTACTCCAGACTGGTTACAGAGCAAAACCCTGACTCAAACTACCTCAAAAGAAAAAGGCAAAAAGAAAGAAAAGAAAAAGGAAGACAACCAAGATTCTCCTTATCATTTATCCTTATCATTATTATCATGTATCCTTACATGTCTCACTTATTATCAACACTAATAATGATAAACGTAAAGACCCCAGTGTGGTCTTCAAAATTAATAGGTGCTCAAAAGTCAAAGCTACCCTTATTAAATAAAATTTACTGAATGTGACAATTAACGTTAAATATTAAGGAGAAATAGAAAAGAATTAAGCTAACACCAAAATCTCCAGCAATGGCATCTGGTAAGCAATTGTGCCAGGAAAAGGAGCAGGGTCCCATGAGAAAACATGGTAAATGCCAAGTAGACTATTGGGTAAGATGTTCTAGAGCTCAGGACAGAGACTTGTACCCAAGTAAAGAATTGTTAGTCATTAGTGTTCAATAAAGATATATTTGAGACAATTCAAATACTAATACAACAACTTTTAAGTGTACATTAAGAGATACAAGAAAGGGGGATAGAGGCAAGGAGGGAGAGAAAGATTGAAAGAGAGGGAGAGAGAAAGAGGAAGAGAGAGAGAGAGGGGGGGAGAGAGAGAGAGAGAGAGAGAGAGACTTTTAACTTGTTCAGGTTTTTAAAAATGTCTAACATTTGGTTATTTAAAACTAGGTGTGACTCTTACCTCTGAAGCTTTTTTCTGCCCCAAACAGCTTCTCAGCCTTTGAACTATTAATTATATCCTCATTATCTCCATTTCAGCCTCTTTATCATAACCCTAGTTTAGATATCTATAAATTCTTCCATGAATTACTGCAGTGGCCTCCTAATTGACTTTCCTATTCTAATTTCATACACGTTGAATACAAACATATTTAAATATGTAACTATCCTCTGTCAAAAAGTGTCAAATAATTTCTATTACCTACTTCATAGAAATCTCAAATTCTTAGCATATTGTGAGTTAACTTCACTGACCTTCCATGCACATCTCCACTCATTGTTAGCCTTTCTTTCCAAATTGCCTGCCCTTTCCTCCTTACGTGAGAATTCTTGCTAATCTTTGAGTCCTCCACTCAAATTTTCTTTCCCAATTTTACCCCAATCCTCTCTTTAGCCTATTCTGGTAAATTCTGGTATTATTTCTTCTGTTATTAAAATACATTTTTTGTAGTTTGTTGTAGATTAATTATATTTCAATTGCTTTACATCTGTTTCTTCACTGCATTATTAGACACTTGACTAAAGTACTAAGCCTTTATAGTACTTAGTATAGGAGAGGTTCAATAAATGTGTAAAACATACCAATTAATTAATACAATATTTTAATTCTGAATACTTTGTTTAATTCTGTAAGGCAGGGGAATAAAAGAACATAGCCTGATCATTTTAAAAATATACCCCAAATAATTGATTAATTAAAAAGTTTATTATATAACCAGAAACTAGTATGTACTCTTAGTTCTAACTAAATGATTTTTAAAAATATTATCTTCCTTGTAAAGATTGAGTTTGTAATTTATACCTTATAAGATATTATCAATGGTCTAAATGGGTTTTGAATTTAAATTACAAATGTTCCTTTAAATATTAGATGTATTACCTCAGATGCCTTCTATTAGGTCTTTGAACTACCATATGGCTTCTGTCACAAAGAAAAACATTGTAGACATAAATCAAAATGTTACAGTATGTTATTTAAATGACACTTTATATATACACTAATTCATACTATGTGTAAAGTATATTCTAACAAAAACATTTTTCTTCTATTTGTCACTTTATTTTTCATTCACAAATGACAACAAAATGAAAGGCCCATTAAGTTAATATACATCAGATAAAACAAAGGTAAATATTACCAAAACAATACAACACTTTAGAAGTGCATTGCTCTTCTTTATTAAGTTACGATATAAAAGGAAATAAGGTGAAACTTTACATTAGTAGTTATAATGTTTATGCCTTAGGCTTTTGTTGCAATATACCTTTAGTTAATGGAATGCTTTTCCTTTTCTGAGGATGGTAAGCACAATTTATTTGGGGAGTTGAATTTAATTATCGAATTTTGTTTTGAAAAATGAGATAAAATTATAAAACTTCAATTTTTTCTTCATGTGTACAATTTTCTTAAGGTATAGCATGGAAACTTTCTATTTGCAAAGTACATCTGCCCATTTTTGTAGAAATCTACTTACTAAATTTGATGCTAAGTTTTTAAATACTAATACATGTAGGTTTTATTATTTAAAATCTAATTTTAGAATATTTAATATTTTACATCATCTATAATTCCTCTAAAGATTTTATTCTTTAAAAATTATATTTTGAAGGCAAAGTTAGAAATAAGTAACTCTTAGAAATATATATTGGCTCTTAGAAATAAGAGGAATTTAATCTGAGATGTCATTAGATTATAATAGGCTAAGAAACATGGCATATCTGATCAAGCAATTCCTCCTATTTATAAGGGCATAATCATGAAGAAAAATGGTAACTTCCATTTGTTAGCTCTGACCGACTTCTGCTGGGAAACTGCTACTGAAATAAGCTGAACTAGAGTGGAAGTTTGGTCTGCTACAGAGGACAAAGCACAAAAAACAAACCCAAACCTTAATCTTAATATGATGAGTATTTTCTTCATCTTAAAAAGAAAAAGTGACAGAGACAGACATTAAATTTTAGAGCTTTTATGTTTCATAATTGTAAATTATTTAATGTTATATGTTATGAAATTTCTATTCCAAATAATGGCCGAGGTAAGAAGGTTCCACGTTGCTGTTTGTAAATATTTGCCTGAATTTAGGTCTGGTGGAAGGAGTAGTTTAATCTCAACTAATGAAAATTTAAATCGGAAATAAATGTCAAAAAGTAGTTTATCACTTTTGTATTAGTTTTCAATTACCAGGGACATTCTGATATATTGTCAAACACATTTTATCAGAAAAAGGCAACTTACACCTTTAGTAGAAATCTAGGTGGGTGTACAGAATTACTCAGTTTCAAGGTTCCTTATTACCTTGTTATATTGCTATATCATTGTGTTTTCTGCCTCCTGTTTTAACCAGTAGTCCATTAAAGGCTTAAAAGTAACAAATGTGTAAGAAAAATTGTAGAAACAGACTTTAAAATTAATGATTATCACTCTGACAGTTGTTAGCGAAGGTGAACTAAGTTGGTAAACTGATTGATTGTGTCAGGAGTGTGCACATCTGATCCTCACAAACCTGGGATTGTCACTCAGTATGAGTTTGTGACTTCTTGAAGCATTTCATTTTAAAGAAAAATAATCAAATAGTTATCAGATAATTATTTTTATTATATATTAATAATATGTTATATGAATATTAACAGGATGACAGACGAGATGATTCTTTTGTGCCTTAATGTTGGCTAAAATGCAAACCCAATAGATACCTGGCAGTTAAGTGAATATTAGGAAAGCTTTATATGCAGAATTTACAAAGCAAATGACAAAAAAAAATGTGTTGCGTTTTCTACAAGATTTAAGTTACAAAAATAGATCAGATTAATGAGAGGAGAAAGTATTTTTGGGGAGACGTTTTAGAGAGAGCTGTCTTAGAATGTGAATTTCTAAGAGGAGAGTGGTCTCTCTCCTTTTCTTTAGGTTGGCAATGCAGTGACCACTCATAGTTCTGAAGTATGTTTCTTGAAGGCATGAGACGCAGACGACAAGCAGCTGACTTATACAGAAATCTGAATAATAAGAAATGGGCTAACCTACTACTTTGAATGTGAAGAGAGCAGTTTTTTTGTGGTCAGTCTGGAGATGCCTATCATAGTGGCCTGAGTTTGTAACCCCAGATTCAGTCTTTCTCAGGGCAAATGATGTGTGGGTCTTTCCTGTAGACAGTGTTTGGGATGTGTATAAGGAGGACAAGCATGATTCATGGTTTTGCTGAATAAGGTTACCTGGAGGAGTGAGGAACTCTGACAGCAACAACCCACAGGTGAACATTAGACTTCTAGAAGCTAAAGGAGTAGTTGAAAGTGACTACCTAAAAGGGATTCAATCACCAAAGTCAAAGGAACTATCAGATGGAAATCTCCAGCAAAGGAATCTCTAAAGGACTCTGAAGAGAAAGAGTCACCAGGCACACAAAGGAGTGTAAAGGCAGCTTGTAGTAAAACCTGTTTAAGCAAGATCTGTCTTGCCTTTTATCTCTTCTTATCTTCACTTACACTTCCTCCACCATGCCTCTCATTCCCACACCCAGTCTCAATCAGAAATTGATTAGAAAATTAAAACATATTCAGAGAAGTTAAAATTAGTTTCTTTTTCTCCCTATAAGCTTTCAGGTAAAAGTAAGCTCAAGATAGGAAAAAAAGGGGAGATTAAATCAAATTTGTACTATTGAGTATATCTCGTATCAGATATCAGACAAGATTGTATTTGTTAGCTAATGTGACTGAAGCATCAAATACCTCAAGCAAGATGGTGTTTGTTGGCTAATGTGACTGAAGCATCATGTACTAACAAAGAATGCCATCAAAAAAGCTTTATTGCCATGGGTGTGCTGTCATTTTCATCTAATGGATACAATGGGTAACTCGCAGTTGAATAAATTTTAAATCAATAATGGAAGACAAAGAACTAGTTTACATGTTGTTTATTTCCTCAGCTAGTCTTGTTCAAAATACCATATAATATATTATATGTATTTGATTTTTTGATGTGGTACATTCTTAAAAATAAGGGGAAAAAAGTCCTTGGGTGCCAGAAAGGAAGAGGAAAGCCATAGCTGAAGAGATAGCATCCACGTGGAATTTTAGTGATACTGTATCAGGTACCTGCATACATAGGGAATGGACTTTTGCTATTCTTGTGAGCCAGAGTGAGTCAACAGGCCATGTGTGCATGTGATGTACATGTGCTGAAAAGCAGGGGCTTGAAAACAGGTTCCCTAAAGCTCAGGTCAGGAAATGAACAGTTTACTTTGTACAAGTTGAAAGAAATAGTCCACTGGCCCACTGCTCTATAGATACAGCACAAAAATGGGCAACAAAACTCCAGGAATGATAGGAACAGAATCAACCCCATATTCAGAGCTCTTAGCCTGTATCTTATAAGAGCATTATATTAATTTTATAAAATTGTCATTAGAATTATATAAATAAATACCAGTGAGGATCCTGGAAATATGCTTGGCATAGAGAATGTCCTAAAAAAATAGTTTCTTTCATGCAATAAATTGCTGAATTAATTTCATATAAATCAAATATTTATTTCTGCAATAATTATCTAATAGTGATTTTTCATATTTCAAAATTGGCTTACTGCCAAATATTTATAAACATTGACCACTCATACAATATTTGATGAAATGTGAAAACACACAACATATTTAAAGTACATATTAAAACATAGGTAGTGCCTCTGAAGCAAGTCTAATTATTACCTCAGTAATAATGCCACCAATATCAATCCAGAAAGCTATAATTTAATTTTTATTTAAAGTACATTACTGTAGGTGGTTTTATCTCTGTTTGTTAATATACACTTCTATGTCTTCTATCTAATCTTAGCATAGAATAGTCTTACATTTAACTTTGAATATTGTTATAATTGGCATTGTTGGCTTGTCTAACTTTTGTAAAGTTTTGTAAAAATGCCTTTAGTACATTTTTGATATTCATTAGGAGCAGGTCATTGGATGGAAAAATTACAATTTGGTTCCATGTGTCTAAAACTTACTTTTTTGATTGACTCACAGTGATATATTTTAAACTATTCTAATTTCTATCATTATAACACAATTTTCATGCCATAAAGACTTAAAATATCATCAAGTTCTTAAATATTGAAGAAATACCAATAAGATAATTTTTCTTTGGATTCCAAAGGTGAATATTTTAGACTTCATTACCTACATTAGTTTAAGTATTCGCCCATAGAATTAGAACAAAGACTCTTACCTTCCTGAATTTGAAATGAGGAACAGCATTTACACTTGATTTTAGAATGTATGCCAAAAATAATTAGCTTCTGTAACAGGAATGACTCTGAATTTATTGGAAGCCATGACTATAGCATAGAAAAGTACAGCAAAAGCAACAGAAATTCTAATGTTTCAAGGACATTAAGCTCTGACTCAGTCCTCAGAAATGAGGTCAGGATTTAATTTAGACCATACCCTAATCTTGAGATTTAATATGGTCTTAGACATTCTATAACATGGAAATCAAACATAAAATTCAACCAGTAATGTCAGCACCTTTCTGATGTGGGAGCAACTATGTACATAAAAGTTTGAATGAGATGTAAGAATGTTTTTTTTTTTTTTTTTCTTTTAAAGTATTCTATTTCTGGTCATCTCTACTCTTCACTCTCTTTATTCTATTCTTCACTGATGGTCATACTTGACTACTTTTAACTAAGGTCTTATACAGTTTTGAAACTTGGAGGCTATCCATCACTGTATATAGCTCACATATATATTCATGGCCTATTTCTGACATTTATCTACTTCATTATTTTATATGCATACATATTTGTTTTTTAAAAATTACATTAAATTCCTTTGAGGAAACTTATTCCTTATGTGTATTTGCCCCAAGAAACTCATAGCATCTCTTACAATATAGTAGACATTCACATTGTGCTACAAAAATAACAATCAATTCACAGGGCACTAAACCTGGGGAAGAACATTTTTCAAAGGCATATTATGTGTTCTCTCTTGGTAGTAAGGTGTATTGAGGAGATGGGTCCCATACTGGGGTCCTTGTAAGAAATCAAAGATTGTTCTGTCATGTAGCTACTCAGAACCGGAGTGGGTCAACAATTTACATATATTTTCTAGATCATTCAGATCTAGGTGTTAGCAGCAGAACTTCATGAAATTCTAATGTCTACTGAAGGATTGGTTTTTATCTTATACCTTTTATATTGTAAGATTTTCATTTATTTGTTTCATTTTGTTTTTCTTGTATTTCTTAATAAATTCAGAATAGGGCAACTTCACAGTTATTCAGCACATTTAATGACATAGAGACATTTACCTACTCATCCCTAGTCACAAATATACACAGATATTTAGCAAATTTTGTATTATTTATTGATGTTCATTCTCATTCTGCTAGACAGAATGAGAAATGCTGGGCTAGGGGTCAAAAATGTTCTCATAATGTTGAGAAACATGGGCACATCATTTGATAAGGATGTCAGGGAAAACTGAATGAATATTATGACTTGTGAAGGCTTTTGAATGACAGTAAGGATATGTTAGAGAGTAGCATAGAAATAGAACTATACAAATGAATTTCAGCCCAAAGTAAGAGCTAGAGTAAACATTTGGAGGTGAAAACATGATGACATGTAAAAGAAAGAGCAAACAGTCTTACTCAACTGGAGGATAGAATTTAAATATTGTAGAAAATACTAGATTTTATCTTATATGTAATAGTTCTTTGGGAGGCCATTTCTAGTTCTTTCATTCTTTTTAAGACAGGATCTTGTTATGTTACCCAGACTGTAGTGCAGTGGTGCCATTAGGGCTCACTGCAGCCTTTACCTTCCAGGCTCAAGTGATCCTCCCCTCTAGGTCTCTCCAATAGCTGGGACTACAAGCACACACCACCATATCTGGCTTTTTTTTTTTTTTTTTTTTTTAAATTTTTTAGCCTTTGGTAGAAGCAGAGTCTCACTGTGTTGCCTAGACTGGTCTCAAACTCCTGGATTCAAGCGATTCTTCCACTTCGACCTTCCAAAATGCTGACTTTACAGGCATGAGCCAGTCACCTGGCTCATTTTTATTTATTTTTAGCCAAGAACTGATAAGCTATGATCTGTGCACTAAAAAATATGAATATGTCAGTGGCATACACGGTCATGCTTATTTTTATTTTACTGAGAACTACAGAAAGAAGTACATTTTATGTCATCAGTATCTTGTATAGACATATACATGTAACACAAAAATTTACATATAAATTACTTATCTATACTTATAAGAAATGTTTTTACCTCTCTTGTTATTCTGTTGTCTTATAATTTTGTTCTATATCATTTCATTTTTAAATTATTTTTGTGATTATATATTGGGTCATAACCACCAGTTTGAAAACCCCTGGTATTGGGTTATAAGTATATATTTTTATATATTTTAATATATAAAAATATTAATTTATTTTAATATAAGTATTAAAATGAATACTTATATTAAAATACATTATATTAAAATATAATGTATATAATACTTAGTATTTAATATAAATACTTTTTTAGTATTTTAGTATTTATAGTATTTAATATAAATATGTATATTAAAATATAATACTTATATTAAAATGAATGAGTTTTCAGATAAGAGGACTACATAAGAAATAATTACATTAATTCCCCCAAATTAAGCTTGTGTACATGTGAATGGAAAAATGAAAGAATGCGCCAATGTGAGAGAAATTGAACAGAGAGTATCCATGAGGATATCATATGAAAATCTGTAAGGATAACGAAGTTGAAGATAGAGGAAAGAATTCAAAGATCTGGGATTTGGGGAATTATCAAATTCAGAGAGAATAGCTGATTGTGTTAGAGAATCAATGTGGAAGCTATATGATCAGGTAGGTGCTTAGATGTTGAGTTCGTTTTTAGATACATGATCTAAAATATTGATGGTCACTCAGATAAAATTCAAAGGACAAAAATGAAAGTAGAGAAACAAAATGTGGTAGATAAAAGGAATATGATTCTCTCCTAAATAAAACCCCTAAATTTCAGTGGCTTCAGTTTACTTCTTCCTTACCTCATAATCCAAAATGGTATTCTGGTGAGGTTGCTCCCCTCCAGAGAATAGTGATTTAGGGACTAAGGCTCCTTGCATTGTGTGACTTCTCCATCTTCAACATATGCTTATGTTGTCCTGGAAGCATTCTTCATTCTAGCCAAAAGACAAAACAAAACAAAACAAATCCATGTATGGATAGTTTTAGGATCAGGATTGAAAAAGTTGTTGATCACTTCTATCCACATTCTTTTCACCAGAAAAGTCATTAATTTTGAGGGAGGCTGAGAAATGTCACCTACATGTGAGCCCAAAAGAAAGAGGAAACTGAATTTGGTGACTACATACTACATACTAGTATCTTCCATATTGTATTACTTTGGTAGGGCTTGCATAACAACATACCACACATAGTGTAGCTTAAGCAACAGAAAATTGTTTAACTCCCAGTTTTGGAGATTAGGCTTTCCAGATCAACATCTCAGCAGGATTGGTTCTTTCTGAAGGACGTGAGGGAGACATCTTTTCCATACCTTTCACTTAGCTTCTAAAGGTTTGCTGAAAATCTTTGGCATTCTTTGATTTGTAGAACAATCATTCTAATCTCTCCCTTTATCTTCTTCATATGTCTGTGTCTAAATTTCTCCTTTTTATAAGGACACTAATCTTGTTGAGTAAAGGGCACACCCTACTCCAGTATGACTCCATCTTAATTTAACAAATTACATCTACAAGAACCCCATTTGCAAATAAGGTCCCATTCTCAGGTACTGGGGGGCTAAGTTCTGCAATTTTCAGGGGTAAAGAATTCAACTCTTAACACATGTAAAAAGAAACATGAAGTGCTAAACACAGAAGACATGGAGTCACTTGAATGCATATGAAAGATTAATTTCGCCAAGGAAGTATTTGGGGCAGAGTTTTTGGGAGTGCTTACAGTAGAAGCATGAGGAGGAAGACAAAAGTAAACAAATTCCCTCATCAGTGCCAGAGGTGAGGGTCAGATGAGAATATTCCAAATGAGAATGACAGAGTCACAGAATCAAGGACAGAGGGTTGCATTTGAGGAGAGTGCTTCCTAAGGGAGGAAGTCACCAGTGCAAATTGTTGGAGGTGCTGTGCAACTCATGGCCAGATTTGTGTTCAGTACTTTCTTTGTATAATGAGAAGATTCTCATACAGGGAACAATAGCTTGCCCAACATCTTTTAATAAGCTACTTGCAAAATTGAGATTGGCAGTGAAAGCTCACAAGTCTGAAATAAGCCAAGTTTCTGGCTCTCTAATCTATATATACCACCTGTCTGTTTTTGCTGGAAGAAACAGTGAGAGAACACACACTTGTCTCTATAGGATTTTAACTTGTGAAATGTTTTGGATTGCCTATTTAATCTTTCTGTTATTTTTTTCAGGGCCAAAAAGTTTATCTGGATCTATTTCATGGCAAATCAGGATCTACAAATTAATGTAGTATGGTCCTGTTATTGCATCAGTGTCTAGGGAAGTAGCACAGCTTATGGAAAGCTTGCCAAACTGGACATGTTTCCTAGGCTCTTGATTCTTACCCCAAGTGTGTGACCTTAAGCAGTCAGATAAGCACTGTGAATTTCCATCTTTTATGTGTAAAATTAGTAGAAAAATGTCTAAGATCTAGGATCGTCCTTGGTGTTATCCCCCCTTCTTATGTTTCATACCTGGATTAAATAAACTGAAAGTCTATATGACATAAGGTGCACTATTCTAGGCATTCTCACATACATTGTTTAATAATCTTTTAAATTTGATTGATTTAATAGTGAGAGATTATCCTCTACAACGTATATTTATAGAGCACAACTTAAAATTGATAGACTAGTGTAAAATTTAATCAAAATATTTTTCTGTGTCATTCCACCATGTGTAATGAAAGCAGAGTGCACTACAAATACAGAGAGAAACAAACCTTTTTAAGCCAGTGTTCAGTGAGGAGCAAGATCTGCATAACTTTTTTCTACTCTTGGCACTACAAACCTGCAGGTTCAAGTTGTTTATATAGCAATACCTGGAAGGATTCCTTCCTTACCTTAGGACTTTAAGTGAATGTCCAAACAATCTGTAAAGGATAATTGAACCTGTATTCTTAAGTTACAACTATGTATAATTTACTATATATTGATTTTAATATATGTGTTTATTTATAATGATATGTATGGATGTCGGCATATTGTTTCATATATATGTTTATATGTGTGTGTATGTGTGTGTGTGTGTGTATAAAACTTCCATAAATGCTATGAAATCACTTCTCATAAAAAGATTTACAGCAAAACAATAACATTAACCTATATCTGTTTTTTTACTTTGGAGAGTTTACTTTAAGAAAAATATAATTCACAGAGCAATTTGGGTTGCAACTTTAGTATTCAGTCACTTCAAATAATTTATAATATATGATGTTATTTATTCGTAAGAAATATCATCAGATTTGTAGCAGCTGTTGCTGTAAAAACAGAAAAGTTTGTGGGTTTCAAAGTAACAGGCACACATGCCCTGCTCCCGGGCAGTGCCCCAAGGCAGATGGTGAGCCTCAAGGGAACTGGCTTAATGGTGCATACTGAGTTTTAGATACTGGGGTTTCTAGCCACTACAAATATTTTCATGTCTTAAGGATGGCACGAAAGCACAGACCCCTAAATCAAAAGGACCATGAAAACTTTCTCACTGGGTATCTTGGATGTAGCTGGTGTGGATTGAGGACTGGTGCTTGGAAAGGCTACTCCAGTATCTTGACATTAAGTCTGATTCTT
The DNA here is from genome assembly GCF_008728515.1 of Papio anubis. Classification (NCBI taxonomy): domain Eukaryota; kingdom Metazoa; phylum Chordata; class Mammalia; order Primates; family Cercopithecidae; genus Papio; species Papio anubis. The sequence continues at coordinate 90,507,265 of NC_044981.1, read as the reverse complement.
GGGCCTTTGCACAACTCTTGGGTATAAAGCCTCAAGAATAACATGAAGAATGGATTAGGGTTCTGGATTTCTCTTGAAAGGAACAAAATGGTATAAATATATAAATATTTTCAGTTTACTAGTCTTTGTATTGAGATAAATTGCTAGCCGGGGACTCAGGGAATAATCTGAGTTCTGTTCAGCTCATACTGATCCTCCTCTGTTTGATGGCATTACTGTTTAATTATGTTTCAAAAATCATTTCCTTCTTTTATTTTTTGTGCCTCTTGCTATTTTTGTAAAGTTCTTGCTAGTGACACCCGTATATGCTCATAATTCACTTCAAATGCTGAACTGTTGCCAGTTGATTTCCAGAGCAGTTTTATTCCTCCAGTACTCCCAGTGAAAGGAGGGTAGCTAGGATGACTTGTTAACAATAGTACCCGAGTGAGTTTTGTGAGTTTTGTTGGCTCTGCAGCTTTTTCTATAACTTGAGTAGAGGGGTCAAAATATACTCACCCTTTCATATGATGTATGAAGAAAACACTGATTCTTCATTTACAATAACTGATCCAATTTTCCTACCTCAGTCTCCACCTCCTAATTTAATTATGGGGAAAACTAACCTTAAATTTGCCAGGTTATGGTATTATTGGCCCTTTCAGTTTAAATAACTTCTGGGTTATTTGGGCTTGGTCTTTCCATTTCATTCCTGTCTGCCAAATTGGATTTCTTTCAAACATGTTGCCTATGTAAAAGAACTGCCAAACAGAAATGCACCAGAGATTTGTTAAAAATGACAGGAGGAGTTTATCCAAGACTCTTGCATTAATAGTCAAAACTATGGAATAGGGGAGAGTGAATTCAACTCCATTGAAATAAAAAGTGGGAGGATGTTTAAATGCTAGGGTGAACTAATAAAAAATTACTGGAGGACGTTAGGGAGGAGGTTAGCCAGTGTGATTAGGTCATCTGTGTTTGCTAATTGGCCCTTATGGAAGACAGGCTCCTTTCCTCCCACAGAGATTGGGAGACACCAGCCTGATCTTTCTTAATGAATACATTTTAAAGAGCTAGCTCCCAGATCCCCAAAAAGACAGTCTTAGCTGCAGAAAATTTGCATCTCAAAAGGGCAGAGGAAAAAATTAATAATTGCAAGTTTTCTAAAGTAAATGCTCTAATAAAAGGGAAGTCAGGGGCCTAAGGTCAGGAAGACACCTGTCTACTGTTTGGTCAATTTGAGGGGAATGTTATAGTCGCCTTGGTCACCTGGTTTATATGTGGAGTGATTGTGACTGCACAGTGGTAAAGGGGAGGGGAATCTCTGCTCCACAGGTGACCCTTTAAGTTTTGTTGGTTTCTGTTGCCCCTAGGTCTACTGTGTATAGGATGCTGTAGTGTGAGTCCTCTCCGGCCATGAACACCTCATTCTGATCCTGTGCAGGAGTCCCTTTTTTATTATTGATTTTGATGTCAAATTTCTTTACGCTATGCTATTTTCATCTTTGTTTCAAACGTTTCTAGTCCACTAACCCTTTTATTATCCCCAAACTTCTCACCACAGTGGAGGGAATTGCTAGTTCCTCTTCATGCTCTGCACGATGATGGAAAATGAAAAAACAAAAAACAAAACACAAAAACATTGTATCAGAATCTTTTAATCCAGCCACCTGCCCCCAAAGTCCAACTTGCTGTGTCTCCATGAGAAGCTTCTCTTTGAGTATTGGAGATTTCCAGACTGTGGATTGGAAGATCGGACACTCTGCCTATCACTAGCACTTCTTAGTCATCACAACGTCAGCTTAGATGTTTCCACCTACCCCTCCTTATGTAGGGTGTCAGATATATGTCACCTATCTCTGGTTTCCACACTCCACAATGTCAGAGAAGATGGAATTTCAAGTTTTGAGCATTTTTCTTCCTTCTATTACAGTGGAAAAGTTGATGAGGAACATGAAATATCAAGAGAGAAATGAAAAAAAAAGATACTTTGAAAATTTTGTAACCATTAACTCTTTTCCCTTTCTTGGTGATCTTCATACTGGGGCAAACTGTGCTGTCACACATCCATCATTCCATACATACTAGTGAATCCACTTTTCCTAGAAAAATACAGTCATGCATCACTTAACAATGAAAGTATGTTTGCAGAAATGTTTCCTTAGGCGATGTAATTGTTGTGCGGACATGATAGGGTATATACTTACACAGACTTAGGTTGTATAGCCTACTACACACCTATGCTATATGGCAGAGTGTGTTGCTTCTAGGCTACAAACCTGCACAGCATGTTCCTGTACTGAATACTGTAAGCAATTATAATATAACAGTAAGTATTTGTGTGTCTAAACATGGAAAAGGGACAGCAAAAATACAGTATAAGAGATTAAAAAAAAAAAAGGTACACCTGTATAGGGCACTTACCATGAATGGAGCTTGCAGGGCTGGAAGTTGCTCTGGGTGTCAGTGAGTGAGTAGTGAGTGAATGTGGAGACATAGGACATTACTGTACACTATTATAGACTTTTAAAAGGCTGTACATTTAGGCTACTCTAAATATATTTAAAAATCTGTTTTTCTATAAGAATAATTAGCTTACTGTAACTTTTACCTTTATAAATAATGATTTAACTTTTTGACTTTTTAAACACAGCTTAAAACACACATTGTACAGCTGTATAAAAATACCCTTTTTATATCCTTATTCTATTAGCTTTTTAATTGTTTCTAAAATTTTAATGTTTACTTTTTAAACTATTTTAAAAAAAGCTAAGATATGAGTTCACACATTAGCCTAAGTCTACCCAAGGTCAGGATCGTCAGTATCATTGTCATCCACCTCCCATCTTGTCTCCCCTGAAGAAAGGTCTTCAGGGGCAGTAACATTCATGAAGCTGTCATCTGTGATCTGTGATATTCTCTTGGCATTCTCCTAAAATACTGCCTGATTCTGTTTTACAGTCAAGTTTTAAAATTATATATAAATCAAAGAAATGCACTCTAAAATAATAATAAAAAGTATAGGATAGTAAATACACAAACCAGTAACATAGTTGTTTATTATCAGTATCAAGTGTCATGTACTGTACATATTGTATGTGTTATACTTTTATATGATTGGCAGGGCAGTAAGTTTGTTTACACTAGCATCTCCACGATCATGTGAGTAATGTGTTGCACTGTGACTTTAGATGTCTAGAAATGATATTTTCTTAAAGTTTAAATTAGACTACTCAGAGTGAAATGTGTATAGTTAATTACTTAAATAGTGAGAATGTGTGATTTTAAAATTCTACATATATGTGAACACACAAAATTAAATAATATCTTGCATTTTCAATGATATTTTTGTTTCAGTGACTTTGGCTACACGTGAAGATATATGTTTAGGTGCTATCTGTACCATTAGATGTCATCTTGAACAAATCATAACTAATAATAATAGCTAGTAAATAACTATTGATCAAATTTTAATAAAAATGATGCAAAGATATTTACAGAGGCCAAAAGCAAAATAAAAATGAAATTAAAAGCTTGTCCTTTTTTGTATTAAGAAAAAATAATGATCCGATATTAAGCATTTTTATAACACTTTTCCCTTTTTCTCATTTTTTAAAATCTATTCTTTGGAACAGTTTAGAACCATTGCATTTGAATACATTGAAATTCTGAAAAACTATGATTTTTGTACATGCTAATTCTTCATCTAGAGATTTTTCTTTTTGGAAGAAATTATATATGTAGAAGTTGAAAACAGGTGCATATATAAAACAAAGAAAAGATCATTGGAAATGCAAACCACTTTTTACAAATTTTGGCATGAATTTCTATGTAATACTTGGAAAGAACTGGAGAGAATATCACTAAAAATTTAAGAAACAGTTTTTGAGTGTTGTAGGGTGTCTCTTTCATAAGAATTTATCACAGTCAATTTTTAGCTATTTTAAAACAGAGCCTATTTTAACATTATTTCAATAGTCCCACTCTTTTATTGGAAACAATGTACCTAAAAATTTAAGACACGCTTTTTGCGAAATTGTGTGACTTTTTACACAATTTACTCTGGCCAATGTTTTAATTATTTAACAGTAGAAAATGCTTTTTATATTCTCTTTATTTTTATCTTTTATTTCAATCATGCATGTACTCAAAAGAATTGTATCACATCTTTGCTAAGCTTTTTATTAAAGAGAAATGTATTGAGTGCCTACTATATGTTGGACACTTTATCTTGATATTTTATGTAAAGGAGGGAAAGACCCTTCTTGTTTGGGATGAAAATAAAATAAGGAAACTAGAAAATAATATGTATAAACTAAAATATATAATAGAAGGAATATACGGCTATTTTAGAATGGGTGTCAAAAAAGTCTCTGCTAAATCCATTTAAGCTGAGAAAACTAGGATGATGAGTAACCATCACGTGAATACATGTGAGATGCATGCACCCAGTAGATGAGCTAATGCGAAAAGCCTTAGGAGGAAAGGACTCAGAATGTAGGAGGAACAGAACAAAGGTCAGCATGACTGAGCCAGGATGCAGAGACAAGGAATGTTGGAAGCTAAGTTCAGCCTGGTTGACTTACTATTACTCTTCACTATGTAACAGTAATAACGCTGTTGAGGACTGTCCAAGCGATGTCAGTGGGGCTGTGGGTACTAGATCTTCTATCTTTGAGCATAGAGGGCATTTCAGCCTCAAAGGCACAGAATTAGGATATGTTACCAGCTCTCTGAAAGATATGAGAGGACTTCATAGAGTAGATACATGAGAGATTACAGCCAAGGACACGATGCTACACATATTCTTCCTGACTCCTTGGATGACCTTCTCCCAACCTCTTGTCAAGGCAAGTTGTTGGGAGAGGTAATTGGGAGAACTTGAACCTGGAGAGTAGCTGAGAAGATTTGCTGTGGAGAAAAGGCATTTTTCTATTTTAGTTGTGTTAATCAAAATTATTTTATGGTGAAACTAACAAATGTTCTTTCAATAAAAATTATCCAGATTCATTAAGACAGATTGTTAATATTTTTCTTCTAAATTGCATAAGATTACTGAAATGCTAAAGGTTTTACAAAGGGAGTCATGGCACCAGTACCAATACTCAGTCCACTTTTGCTGAAATAAATGCATCAATCAATAAGTAGTAATCAGGCATCTAATCTATGCAAAATAGATTGACAAATCCCTGCTCTGCAGAAAATTATCCTCTATTCGGGGAGAAATAATATAGGCTAATAGAAAATGTAATTAACACTGAGTTGATTCAATATCATTATACTTATCACCCACTTCATAATAATATCAAAAATAAATTTATTGAGCACTTACAATGTTCAGAAATGCTTCTCAGTGCTTTCAAGCACAGACCATGTCATCTAATCTTCACAATAATTCTATGAGGTACGTAGAAGGCATTATACCCATTTTATAAATGATGAAACGGGGAGACAGAAAAAACAAGAAAACTGCAGAACTGACAAAAAGAAATGCAATAGAATTGAGAGAGGAATTAGCATGAGTAGTGAAAGAAGCTTTGATCTGGGGCTTCAAGTACAGGTGGATTTCTGAAAGGGGGAACTGGGGAAGGGAAAGGAGAGAAGAGGAGGGGTACATTCTGGGCTGAAGGAGTTTCTCAGGACAACTTTTGGAGATCAGAGATCAGATCTCAGGTGTACCAGAGAGGAAGGATCATGGAGGGTAGTGCATTGAGAGATACTGAGGCGTTCACCTTTGCAAATTTTTGTATGAGGCTGTGTTGAAGAGTCAGAGTTAGGAAATTACTACCGTGGTTTAGAGATGGCATGACAAGGACGGGAATTAATGTGGAGCTACTGGGTCTGGAGATGAGGTAGCAGATGTGGCCAGGGAGCTGTGCAGGGAATAATCCATAGGCTTTCAAAACTAATTTGATGTGAGAGCTGCTCTGGGTCTGGTTGTGAAGCATTGAGTTGCTTAACAAGTGACCACAGGATGGAGCTCTCCATTAAGTAGCATAGAATGACATCCCAGGTTTTTCAGTAAAAGGCATGAGAGATAAAAGACAGGAAAGATTTGCACAAAGGTTTATGAAAATAAAGTCCAATAACTGCAATAAATAAAAAATAATAAAAATAAGATTCTAAACAATACAAATTTCCACAAACAACCACTAAAACACATCTCCTGAAACAAATCAAGCACTAGAATACAAGTAGAAATAGATTTGTACTTGGACTAATGATCATAAAACTATATATATAAAGGAAAACTGTATATATGTATATGTGTGTATATATATATACACACACACACTTTGATGTGAAAATTTTTATCTAGGAATTTATTGTAAATTAAACTATCGATGGTAATCACAACTGTGTGTGTATAAATGAACATACATATGTTCTGTACAGTGCTACTTTAATGTAATTTAAAAAAATGATACCTAAATGGTCAATGATAAAAAATTGGTCAAATTAAACAAATTATTATATAGTAATTTAAATTACATTTTCAAGAACATTTAATGACTCATGCTATTTCTAAGTTTAAAATTTACATTTTAAACATGAGTATGTGTTTATACATATATACAAACATATATACACATATATGTATATATCAATGTGATTTGAGGGCTATAAACCAGATTATTTAAATAGATTGTCTTTAGATTTCTGGGTTATGGACAAGTTTTTAGTTTTAGTTGTTTTTCTAATTTTGTGTCAGAAAGATTCTCTAATAAAGCATGGTTAAAAATAAACTTTATTGTGTGTAAATTATAAATTACAATACTCATAATTTAGTTTAAAATTTGGTCACAAATAATACTGAAGCTCAGCTCTATTAATGTAATTGAAGCCTCCCTCAGGAGTTTACACATCAACCTAGTCGATTTTAACTGCAGGTATGACTGCTCTTTGGCTACTTTGAGATTCTGGAATGATGTCAGGAAGACAGCTGTGCAGCTGTGCTGCTACAAACTGGCCTTGACTTGAAATATCCACCAACTGGACTGCTGTACTTGAATTTATCCTAGCAGGATTTTTTCCTTGCCATTTGTGATAGTAAAACAAGAATGTTCTGAGCATCTGCTACATACTTAGTTCAGCTATAAAGTTAGCTAAAAACACAGGAACTGTTTATGACCTGCTTTTTATTTGTTTATTTTTAGTGAAAGAATGTTGTGGGCCTAGGAATTTGGGTAGCCTAAAGTCACCTGATTCTGTTTTATGCCTTTCAATTTCAGATTTGGGGAGATGCTGGATATAGAGTTATGAAAAATATGCCTCCTTAATCTGGAATCACATTTCAAGCTTACTTTATATTTAAGGGTTATAGCCTTCATAGTACTGTATCTTGGTTCATTTCTTAATAGCAAGAATTATTTGCATATTAACTGTGCTGGGCATTTTTTATGTGTTATGGCATTTAATCTTCCCCAGGTTTATGCCAACCAAATATAGTTAAACCATTTTTTTGTAAAAGAATTATAGCTCAGAACTGATAAATAACTTGCTCAAAATCACATAGTTACTTACTTGGTGAAAAGAGAAGAGTTCTGGATTTATGCCTATCTACATCCAAGCTTCTTTGACTTCTGCCAAGATTCCTTGTAAACCCTCTGGACACTCTTCCCCATGTCGTTGTTAATAATTCCACTTTCTCCTCCTTAGTAGTGAACATCTCTTGAGATCTTTTCTTCCTTCTTTTTCTGATACTTCTTGTTGAACTGAACCATTGGTATTGCTTTTACTATTCTTATATGGTTAACTTGCACAAGCAATACTATTGCTCCAGCTTCTACACTTAACTTCAACTCTAACCAATTACATATGTTTGGGTGAATTAACATTTTAAAAGTCAAACATTGTGGTGGACAGTGCAAAGGTGCTCCCAATGAGCTTGCCTCCTGGTATCCACCCTATCGTGTAATCTTGTCATCCAGAGTGTGGATATGACTTTGTGATACATCGCCATGACAATAAAAACTATGCATAATTTTAAATTAAGGAACTATTCCAGGAAGTCAGATATCATTTCTAGGTGCCATGGCTTCTGCTCAAAAGCTTATAACTTTTACTTCTCACTCCATAAATTACATATGCTTGAGTTTTGTGTGGTGCAGCGAAAGGCTTAAGAATTTAGAAAATCCTCTCTTGTTGTCTGTCTCCTACAAGGCAGAATCTCACTGTTAATTGGCTGGTAGCTGTTATCATAACCTGAGTGCATCCTCCATATGGTAACTGCTGGAGAAGTGAGGCCATACACAATGATCATTCCTCAGCCTGTAATGACTTTGCATCCCCTGAGACTATTGCAGGAAATAATACCATGTGTTAGGCAAATGTACAACTTTCAATATTTTTTCTAACCTTATCTTCTGCAGGAATAATTAAACAGATTTAGGGAGCTTTATGGAAATGCCTAACTAAGAGATACCATGGTTGGCTGGTTGGATAGACACTCTTTTCCCAGCCAAATCAGAGATCTCTAGGTGAAAATGGCTGGTAAAATACTATGGCTTGAAAAAAGTCTTCACATAGTCCAGTTATTAACAAGTTGAGGCAATGTCTTCACATAAATAGAGCAGGATGAGTCATAAAACAAGAACAATGCAGAGGCTTTAGCGTTCTCAGGATGATGACATGCTACCTCTTCAGTTTCTGGGCTTATATTCATGGAAGACACTTAGATATTGTAAGATTATCTGCTCAGTTGATACAGGTTACATGTGATTATTCCATTTCTGATAATAAAGCTACATTCCTCGTCTTAACGCTGGGACTGCTTGTACTTGCAAGGCTCTAGTCCACACCTTGTCCAAATTCCTTAGAATTTCTCAGGCCACAGGCAGACTGGGGCTGTCTGATTCCACAACTCATTTTATTTTCATTAAATTGGTAACAGTTGATTTTCTCGAAGTGCAATTAAATACTAGGAGAAAAAATAAGTAATTTTTTTAACAGTGCATTTGGAAAAGAAATAATACTAACTACAAGGTAAAGGTATAACAAAGCAAATAAATGAAGGTGAAAGACAAGCAAGGGGAATCAATGATACAAAGTACAGAAGAAGAGATTGGCTCTGACTTATAGGAGGACCATAGACAGGAGTAATATTTTGGTTGAGATTTCAACAATGAGTAAGATTTGAACATAAATATTAGTGGAGAGGCATGGCTCTGAGATAGAATGTGAAAACATTCTATAGGCAGAAGTAATCTTTCATTAGAAGTGATAGAGGTAGAAAAGCATAAATAATATTAAAAGAAAAGGCTACCTCATGAAAGGTAGTAGATACATGAAAAATAAAGATAAGTATAGGTTGAAATATTGGATTAATTCTCTAGGCATTCAGGAGATATTGCAGGTATTTTAAAAATCAGTTGCCATTGCCATGAAGGAAAAATTATGATAATTTGAATGGAAGAATAAAAGTGAGTGGAAATGGAAAGATCAGTTTAGAGAGTATTCTCAGTTAAGGTTTGTAAGGGATTCTACCAGGACCGTTACATTTAGAATAAAGAAGAAGAAATGCCTGAGTAGGTAGAGCCAAAAATCCAAGTGAGTTTGGGATTTTGAGGCTAGGAAAGCATTGATGAAGAGACTCAAAGTCTTTAGCTTATATAAATAGATGATGCTAGAAATAGGAAAGTCATGAGGAAAAGGAAGCCATGAGGTGGTCTGGGCAATATGTAGATAACATTATTTTTAGGAATGTTAATTCTAAAGAAATGATAATCACATTTTCTAACTAGGTCTCAATGAGAGAGGCTTGCGTGGCCATCAATAACTGGAGCACACATAGAAAGGTAGGCTATTATGTCAGGGCCCAGTCACTGTATTACGTGGGTTACTATATTTATAGTTTGTGGTGAGATTTACAATACAATTGTTCAGTTATGGACTTTTAAAATGAAATGAACAGTATTTCCCAAAAAAAGATGTTCAAATTTTTTTGGAGCAATTTCTTTCCTTCAGCAGGGGATAGACAGCAAGGATTTTCACCTAAAAATGGCAGGGCTTACTAACAGGTAAATACATAATTTCTCTTTCCATGAAAAAAGTCAGAAAGACAAAATTGATGAATAGAGAAAGAAAGAACCTGAACAGACAGGAAAGTATGGTAGACTATAAGTGCTGAAGGCAAACAGAGGATGCAGGGGAGAAAGCCCAACATCTTGGCACAGAAGAAAGAGTAATGGAAGTCTCCCTGGGCATACTTCACAGTGCATGCGTTACATAGAACAAGTGCAGGACAAAGTTGAACTTCAGAAAGCACAGAAACACAATTATGAGGCTTTATTACAGGGTAGCAAGCCCTCAAAATTATAGCAATATCAGGTTGGGACACTTATTGAGGGCGTAGGGAAGCCCCTGGCAGTGCATTGCACATTGGAATGAAGATGGAGGCCTTCTGAGACAATGATTAACTCAGGTCATGGTATCAATGAGGATTAACCAATTTCAGAAGATGGACAAGGGCAAGAAGACCAAATAAATAGAATAAAGCAGGGTCATATTCTAAAAATAGAATAAAATTTAGGCTTAGAAATTATTATCAACCCTCAAGAGAAGAAGAATAATTGTACAACTCCAATATATGATGTATTGTTTTCTTGAAGGCATCTGAAATTCATTGTGTGTCTGTAATTTAGTGGTTTATTAAATTTGGTCATTTAAAAAAATTAATAAGAATTTCTTTTTCAGTTATTCCCAATAATGAGTTCAGGGCCCTGGGTTGTCTAGCAACCAATGCACTCCCAGTGCCTAATGCAACCTTGGGCAATAATAGATGACAAATATTTTTGAATCAGTTAATGACTAGGTAAATGAATGGCTGAATTTAGTCCCACATTTACCATGAAACAGAAATCATGTAATAGAACTTACTGAGCCCAAGTGTACTCTGAGGAACATCTTGTCACTACAATAGTGTCAAAGTAGGAGATAAACCTCTCTGATCATGTCTACCTGGGCTTCTACCAATGTAGCAGGAAGCCAGTTTCTGACAGTTAGAGATCCAGGGAGTGTAGATCTCTTTTGAGTAGTTTGCTGATGACCAGAAAATTAGGACAGTGATTTAACATGGTAATAGTCTGGACATAAGCTTTGAAAATGTTTAATTCAACATAAACCTATCAGACAGAATAAAATACTGTTTGTAATATTTTTCAATATCAATAATAAATGATTTTAAAATAATTAAACATGTTAATACACACATATTATAGGTTTAAGGAGACATTATAAACATAATTGCCCTAATATTGGTCATGAGGTATATTTTCCATAATGAACAGGAAAATTATTATTTCTGTTACCTGTAACAACTACTTTTTAACTGACTCTAATACACTATTTAAGAGATAACTAGATGGATAGACAGTAGACATGGTTCAATGATAGTATGTATGGTTAGTATTAGACTGATGTTAGTTCCATATAAGTCATTTTGTGTATTCTAAGGTGTTTCTCTGAAACGCTTTATTTTCTTTTTCTTAACTATATGCCCCAAATACATTCCATAATATTAATAGAAACTTAAATTTTTTTTATTGAATATTCTGTAAGGACTCTTAATGCACTAGATTTTTTGGCTCTGTATTTTGGTTCTTTATACTTAAGCCAGCTGTATAAGGTTCCATTTTTGTACATTCAACTACTTTTAGCACAGTAGACTGCCAACTTCACTGAGTTTTTTTTCATACTGCCTGCTCTATATTTATTATTCTCCTCAGAGTTTTCAAATTTAACAAATTCACAGATGCTTTCTCTGTCTAGGCTCATTTATGTAGATTTTTATAACAGTAAATATGTCTACTGACCCACTCAACACTTCTCTTCTTGCAGCTCTGGTAAATTCTCAGTGTTTTAATCATCTCTTTTACTTAGAAATTTGCCTTAGTGTAATCATTTCATTGTGTGATGTTTGAAAACTGTTCTTAGCCATGATAGCATAGAGGTTAATAGGACTTAAATTATTGTTTACATAGAATTTTATGATCTCAACACACCCATTTGTTTTCTATTAAAAAGACATTATTAACACTCTCTATTTGAGAAGAGATCAATATAATTTTAAGTTTTATGATCAGCAGTACTTGGCAGGACACCTCATTGATTTTAGAAACACATTTGGACATATTCTTGATTATATTGGCAACTAATATCTCTGCAGTGAAATCGTTTTCTTGGACTATAGCCAACTAAATTTCCAGAATATTGAATTATTATTCAAGAAGAAGAAATAAGCTAAATGTATATTTTCCACTAGTAAATTTTATGTTTTTCCTTTTATCCATATCCTAAGCATTTACATTTTAATGTAAAATACAAATATAAACTACTAAATGAAAGATGTACTAGCTGTTACCTTGAAAATAAAGAAATAAAAATGTTTTTTAATCATGTAAGCAGAAGAACTAATTTATAATATCTTTGTTTCAATTTTACCACTTGCAAAATTATAGCTTTACGCATCTGTCTACTGACATGATGTTTAAAGATGTTATTAGAGAGTGCCTATAGCATTGCACTATTACCACTTTGAATGGCAACAGATTTGAAAGGTTTTATTCTTGGTATCAATGAGTCACATAGTAAATTCCATTTCAGTTATTCATGATGATGACATTTCTTTATATTGAAAATTTCATGTCTGCATAGATGATGTTTTCTGACCTATGGTAAAATTAAACACTATTAAATCTGTTGTTAATCTATAATTCAGCAACATTAAGTCCACTCTGAAGTTACTGTTGATGATCTTAAGGTTAGAGAGAGAATTAGCTACGTTTCTGGAGCCAATTTTATGTCTGGTAAAAATAATAGGAGTTGAGGATACAAATTCTAGTAAGGTCATGAATTTTCTTGCCCTTGATGAAAAATTGTTTTATTTATTATCTCATGAATTTATACTATCATTTTTCTGCCTGTTATAGCTGGTGTTATATTCAGTAATGATTCTTTACAATAACCACTTTCCAAAAGATCTTGCTTCTTTTAGCTATCTAATTGAGAAGTTATTCTAGGATTTCATGAATCTTAAAGGAAGCTCGACTAATGTTATCTGTTTCTCCTAGTCTCTTAGCATCCAGAAATTGTACATAGAATGCCAATCAGGACTGAAATATCAGCATTCCAGTAGAGAGTAGATTGATAATGAATCCATAATTATAGCTGTAAGATAATTACTAGAATGAGTTGAAGAACTGTTTTGTCCATAACTCCCAAATTGTAAATTGCAACAAAAACTTTTATTAATATATAAGGGTATTTTTAATTTCCAAAGAAATAAAAATGTTGCCCACTACTTGTTATATCCTGTTTGTACTTTAGGCTATTGATATTTTCAATACATTTTCCAATACTTTTTATTAATTGGTACACATAGTTTAAATGTTTCACTATTGTAGAGTGAAATCCTATTTGCTATAGCATACATAAGGAATCTATTTTGGTCTAAGAATCATGTTATGTTAATCTTCTTAAATTACTTTCTAGAAATGGCTTCATCTCTCTCAGATGATCATTAGATTCTTATATACTAAATTGTTTGGCAGCTTTAAAAATCATATCATATTTTAAATATGCATAATCTACTGGAACAGTGGGAAACTTATCTAAAGTTATCCCTTTAGGGCTCTCACTTTTCATAAACATTCTTTTAACAGATATAAAACTGAAATTTGATCTGTCGGATATATGAACTGAAAGCACAGAAGAAATACAGCTAGTTAGTATTTAAATAGAAGATTAATAGAAGGGAAACCAAAGGTATGTCCTTGGCCAAAAGAAATAGTGAAATTGTTTTATTTCAAACTCACACATGAATGATTCATATAAAATACAGCACATGTGGAAATAAAGCATTTTTAAAGTTATCAAATAATAATTTAAGGATAATATAATGTGCTTGGCAGCATAGAAAATAAACTAGACTATACTTGCTCTAAAAAATTTAAAACAGATGATAACAAAAATGATCAACAGAGTTATGATAATGAGTAAGAAGGAACATTTTATTTTGAAGAATTAATTGAAAATGAGACTATAAAGGACAACATAGAGGTTGGTTTAAGGAATAACCAAGTAAAAAACTGTGTTATTCTTTTTGGACTGACCAAAGCTTTACCAGAAAAGTTGATAAAATAATAGCAAGAGATAGATAGATCTAAGAAATACGAAATAATAGAAATGCTATTTAGTTTAGAACTGGATAAATAAAGGATGGTAGTATTAGAAAATTAACTTCACACTCAGTGATTTTATTATGGTAACACAAAATACATAAATTTCTGAGAGAGATGATTTAATAACACATCCTTTTAAGTGCACTTTCTCACATTTGTACTTGTAGTTATTCTAATTTATATAATAAATTACATCAATATCCTATAGCACTACACTACTTACTTACAGCACCCAAAGAGCTTATAATAATACAGCTACACAATAAGCTATATAATGTATTAATACAATATATCATATTGTTGTATTATATATAATATTTATAAGCACTGTGTATTATTGCTATTGTTCATTTTCAAAGACTTAAAAATTTGCATAACTTTTAAGTGGTAGTTGTAGATGTGAAATCAATTGCTATTATTAATAAAACTTTTAAAAATCAATTCCTTCAGTTAAAATTGAGGGTATATAAAAAAGAATCAACATTTTTATTTAATATGACACATATATATAATATTCAATCCATATAAGATTTGTACAGATTTCTCCCCACTTGGAGACTTTACTCTTGAGAAGTTTTAAGGGAAACATTATGGAAAAAATACATTCCCAGATTCCAAGTGTTTCTGAGAAGGTTTTATTCTGCTGTAACTCGTGGGGTATGAGTCAGAGCAAGTAGTCTGACCCACAAAGGGTTTCATGCTTTTTGGCAGAACTCTCAGTAGTAGATCAGTTTGTTCCCATTCCAAAGATCACTGCTTTCCTTCTTATTTCATGCAGGATGAGTCCTGCAGAATGTCCTTAATAATTGGGCTTTTGGGGCAGTTAATGAATTTCAGAACATAGAGTCTTCCAACCCTAGCAGAGGCTTCCTCACTTCTCTCTCACGCAAGGCAACAGACTCCTCATGAGTGATACAGCTTCCTCTGTGCCAGCCACATAAGGTGTTAAAAGTGAAACAGCTTTGAGAATACAACCATTGCATTGCTATGTTCAGATTAGCATCAGCATTAATCATTTATCCAATTTACTCTTTGGACTGTCCTCAGTGGTTGGTGGAAATTATAAAGCATGTGCCAGAACACTGCAGTTTCAGTGTTAGGGGCATATGGACCCTAGCATGAGAGCCTGAGCTGGAACATTCAGAACCATTATGCTTTTTAAAAGCATTGAAATACCATGAAGACTTCAGTTTTTGTATTTCATTTTCTCTTAAAATGGTTTTTTGTTTTTTTGGTCAAATTCGTTATATAAAAGTCCAATTAATGGTTGAGTGATACTTATTACCATAAAATAGTAATTTTTTAACTTTTAATACTGTTTCTATTTAAAAATGAAATCTAAACCCTTGTATATTTTAAATTTTATTGAACTTTTTAAAAATAGATGTACCCAACTTCTTACAAATGAACATAAACCATGATATACGTGTGATAGCTTTCCATGCCACCATACCTCAGTCTTGTCATCCCATTCAGTTCTCTAGTTGTATGTGGTTGTGTTGGTGGGGAGGGTGGCATGGGGGTAATGGAGGCAGGTGATGATGCTAAATCATCCTCAGAGATAAGTCTGAAATGAAATTATTTCCAAATATATGGAAGTTATTCATAGCCAACCAACAAAGTGTCTCCATTGGAATAACCATTCAATTACAGTTAGAGGATGTGTAAAGGATTGGGCTAAAGGAACCGATTAACAAGTGAGTTCCAAATCTGCTAAAAACTCCAATAACACTCTCAGGCTTGAGGGTAGGGTGGGTTGGTGCAGGGCTAAATTTAGTCCCCTTAATTCTAAACTTAATCTGAAAAGGGGATTGGGAGAAACAGTTATTAGGTTTAGCAAATAAAAAGATGAGACACTCAGTTAATTGAATTTCAGATAAGCAATGAGTAACTTTTTCAGTATATGCTTGTCCCATGCTAAATTTGAGACATACTGTACTTATACTAAAAAATATCCATTATCTATCTGAAATTCAAAGTTAACTGATTATCTTGTATTTTATTTGGCAACCCCGAGGATTAGAAACCCTTCTGACTACTTCTCAGGGAATTGGCCTTACTTTAACACTTAGGTTGTGGTGTTCTCCTATAAAACATAAACAATTTCACAGAATACCAACATTAGACAAGGAGTCACTCTAACCACCATGGAGTGAACAAAAATAAGACCATCTGTCACCATGTCTGAGCACAAATTAAACTGAAAAGAACAATTCAGATTTACCAACTGCAAGTTTCTTATTCCTATACAACTTAAAAGTACTGTTGCGTGGTACCTGGTTAAATTCTGCATTTCTTTCTGTACTTTTAAAACCCTAAGCACTAAGAATAATGGCCTCCACCTCCATCAGAACAGAAAATCAAATACCGCATGTTCTCACTTATAAGCAGGAGCTAAATGATGAGAACACAGAGACATAAGGGAGAACAACACACACTTTGGCCTATCCGAGCGTGAAGGATTGGAGGAGGAAGAGTACAAGGAAAAATAACTAATGGGTACTAGGCTTAATACCTAGATGATGAAATAATCTGTACAACAAAGCCTCATGACACAAATTTACCTATGTAACAAACCTGCACATGTATCCCTGAACTTAAAATAAAAGTAAAAAACAAAATAAAACAAAACGCTAAGCACTGCTTGCTCAACAGTCATGGCTTGAGGATCTCTGTGATGCCTGGCTGGTTTTAAATAAACCTTTCCTTCCAGTTTTCAACAGTATTGGTATGAAAAATTGCCCGCATAGCTCAAGAACCCCTTGGTTTAAATGAACTTGTTTAACACTTTTTCTCAAAAGGCATATCTGCAAAATAATTAGTCAAACTCTTTCTTCTGGTAGTTTTTGGTCCTTTCGCAATATGCTTAGTTGTTCATCAAGACCCAATCTCTCCTTTATCCATAGTGAGAATAATCCAGATGGGCTTTTAGAGGGGAATGTTCTGAATGTACTTTCTCTATATAGGCTCATAGCTGTGATCCAACTTAGACTATGTAGATGAAGAACACCTTCTAGGAAAGGGCAGAGGGACAAAGTGGAACAAACCTGCGTTCTGAATGAGCATGGGCAAAAGAAGAGCCTGCTGAAATTCAGCTAGCCAAAGTGTCAGAGGAGAAAGAAAGAAATATCTATCTTATTTACATCATTGTATTATGGGGGCCCTCAGTAACAGCAATTTAACTTATGCACTATTTTTTTTTTACCACTCTATATTGAGTTTTTGTTAGTTACACTTGATTTTCTTGAGCTTTTAATACTGTTTTTCAAAATTCTTGTTGTAATTCACCTAGGCAAAAAATGTCAAGAAAATATTTCATGTTAAAGATGGAATCTGAAGTCAAATGTCCTGGCTTAGAATTCAGATTCTATACTTTATAAAATATTTGTGTTTGAACTAGTTACTTTAGCTCTGAATGTCTCTGTTTTCTCACTTGAATAATCATGATATTAATTATACCTGCCTCCTAGAATTGTTGAATGAATTAAGTGAGGTAATATATATAACAAATTGAGTGCATTTTCTAAAACAGCATATGTCTTCAATAAGTGCAATAATCATGATGATTATCATAAATTTTTTCAAGGAGCAGTACTTATTAACAATAATGGTAAAGCAATAATTTACACATATTGAGTGCTGACAATATGCCAGATACTTTTCTAAGAACGTTGCAAGGATAGATCATATTTGATATATTTTTTAAAATTACACTTTAAGTTCTAGGGTACATGTGCACAACGTGCAGGTTTGTTACATATGTATACATGTGTCATATCGGTGTGCTGCACACATTAACTCATCGTTTACATTAGATTTATCTCCTAATGCTATCCCTCCCCCCTACTCCCCACAATAGGACCCGGTGTGTGATGATCCCCTTCCTGTGTCCAAGTGATCTCATTGTTCAATTCACACCTATCAGTGACAACATGCGGTATTTGGTTTTCTGTTCTTGCATTAGTTTGCTGAGAGTGATGCTTTCCAGCTGCATCCATGTCCCTACAAAGGATACGAACTCATCCTTTTCTATGGCTGCATAGTATTCCATGGTGTATATGTGCCATATTTTCTTAATCCAGTCTGTCACTGATGGACATTTGGGTTGATTCCAAGTCTTTCCTATTGTGAATAGTGCCGCAGTAAACATACGTGTGCATGTGTCTTTATAGCAGCAAGATTTATAATCCTTTGGGTATATCCCCAGTAATGAGATGGCTGGGTCAAATGGTATTTCTAGTTCTAGATCCTTGAGGAATCGCCACTGTTTTCCACAATGGTTGAACTAGTTTACAATCCCACCAACAGTGTAAAAGTGTTCCTATTTCTCCACATCCTCTCCAGCACCTGTTGTTTATTGATTTTTTTAATGATTGCCATTCTAACTGTTGTGAGATGCTATCTCATTGTGGTTTTGATTTGCATTTCTCTGATGGCCAGTAATGATGAGCATTTTTTCATGTGTCTGTTGGCTGTATGAATATCTTCTTTTGAGAAGTGTCTGTTCATATCCTTTGTCCACTTTTTGATGGGGTTGTTTGTTTGTTTCTTGTAAATTTGATTGAGTTCTTTATAGGTTCTGGATATTAGCCCTTTGTCAGATGAGTAGATTGCAAAAATTTTCTCCCATTCTGTAGGTTGCCTGTTCACTCTGATGGTAGTTTCTTTTGCTGTGCAGAAGCTCTTTAGTTTAATTAGATCCCATTTGTCAATTTTGGCTTTTGTTGCCATTGCTTTTGGTGTTTTAGACATGAATTCATTGCCATGCCTATGTCCTGAATGGTGTTACCTAGGTTTTCTTCTAGGGTTTTCATGGTTTTAGGTATAACATTTAAGTCTCTAATCCATCTTGAATTGATTTTCGTATAAGGAGTAAGGAAAGGATCCAGTTTCAGCTTTCTACTTATGGCTAGCCAATTTTCCCAGCACCATTTATTAAATAGGGAATCCTTTCCCCATTTCTTGTTTTTCTCAGGTTTGTCAAAGATCAGATGGCTGTAGATGTGTGGTATTATTTCTGAGGCCTCTGTTCTGTTCCATTGGTCTATATCTCTGTTTTGGTACCAGTACCATGCTGTTTTGGTTACTGTAGCCTTGTAGTATAGTTTGAAGTCAGATAGCATGATGCCTCCAGCTTTGTTCTTTTGACTTAGGATTGTCTTGGCAATGCAGGGTCTTTTTTGGTTCCATATTAACTTTAAGGCAGTTTTTTCCAATTCTGTGAAGAAAGTCATTGGTAGCTTAATAGGGATGGCATTGAATCTATAAATTACCTTGGGCAGTATGACCATTTTCACAATATTGATTCTTCCTATCCATGAGCATGGTATGTTCTTCCATTTGTTTGTGTCCTCTTTTATTTCGCTGAGCAGTGGTTTGTAATTCTCCTTGAAGAGGTCCTTTACCTCCCTTGTAAGTTGGATTCCGAGGTATTTTATTCTCTTTGAAGCTATTGTGAATGGGAGTTCATTCATGATTTGCCTCTCTGTTTGTCTGTTACAGGTGTATAAGAATGCTTGTGATTTTTGCACATTGATTTTGTATCCTGAGACTTTGCTGAAATTGCTTATCAGCTTAAGGAGGTTTTGGGCTGAGACAATGGGGTTTTCTAAATATACAATCATGTCATCTGCAAACAGGGACAATTTTACTTCTTCTTTTCCTAATTGAATACCCTTTATTTCTTTCTCTTGCCTGATTGCCCTAGCCAGAACTTCCAACACTATGTTGAATAGGAGTGGTGAGAGAGGGCATCCCTCTCTTGTGCCAGTTTTCAAAGGGAATTTTTTCCAGTTTTTTTCCATTCAGTATGATATTGGCTGTGGGTTTGTCATAAATAGCTCTTATTATTTTGAGGTACGTGCCATCAATACCGAATTTATTGAGGGTTTTTAGCATGAAGGGCTGTTGAATTTTGTCAAAAGCCTTTTCTGCATCTATTGAGATAATCACGTGGTTTTTGTCTTTGGTTCCGTTTATATGCTGGATTATGTTTATTGATTTGCGAATGTTGAACCAGCCTTGCATCCCAGGGATGAAGCCCATTCGATCATGGTAGATAAGCTTTTTGATGTGCTGCTGAATCGGGTTTGCCAGTATTTTATTGAAGATTTTTGCATCGATGTTCATCAGGGATATTGGTCTAAAATTCTCTTTTTTTGTTGTGTCTCTGCCAGGCTTTGGTATCAGGATGATGTTGGCCTCATAAAATGAGTTAGGGAGGATTCCCTCTTTTTCTATTAATTGGAATAGTTTCAGAAGGAATGGTACCAACTCCTCCTTGTACCTCTGGTAGAATTAGGCTGTGAGTCCCTCTGGTTCTGGACCTTTTTCAGTTGGTAGGCTATTAATTATTGCCTCAATTTCAGAGTCTGCTATTGGTCTATTCAGGGATTCAACTTCTTCCTGGTTTAGTCTTGGGAGAGTGTAAGTGTCCAGGAAATTATCCATTTCTTCTAGGTTTTCTAGTTTATTTGCGTAGAGGTGTTTATAGTATTCTCTGATGGTAGTTTGTATTTCTGTGGGGTTGGTGGTGATATCCTCTTTATCATTTTTTATTGCGTCTATTTGATTCTTCTCTCTTTTCTTCTTTATTAGTCTTGCTAACGATCTATCAATTTTGTTGATCTTTTTAAAAAAACCAGCCCCTGATTTTTTGGAGGGTTTTTTGTGTCTCTATCTCCTTCAGTTCTGCTCTGATCTTAGTTATTTCTTGCCTTCTGCTAGCTTTTGAATGTGTTTGCTCTTGCTTCTCTAGTTCTTTTAATTGTGATGTTAGAGTGTCAATTTTAGAACTTTGCTGCTTTCTCTTGTGGGCATGTAGTGCTATAAATTTCCTGCTACACACTGCTTTAAATGTGTCCCAGATATTCTGGTATGTTGTATCTTTGTTCTCATTGGTTTCAAAGAACATCTTTATTTCTGCCTTCATTTCGTTATGTACCCAGTAGTCATTCAGGAGCAGGTTGTTCAGTTTCCATGTAGTTGAGTGGTTTTGATTAAGTTTCTTAGTCCTGAGTTCTAGTTTGATTTCACTGTGGTCTGAGAGACAGTTTCTTATAATTTCTGTTCTTTTACATTTGCTGAAGAGTGCTTTACTTCTAACTATGTGGTCAGTTTTGGAATAACTGTGATGTGGTGCTGAGAAGAATGTATATTCTGTTGATTTGGGGTGGAGAGTTCTGTTGATGTCTATTAAGTCTGCTTGGTGCAGAGTTGAGTTCAATTCCTGGATATCCTTGTTAACTTTCTGTCTCATTGATCTGTCTAATGTTGACAGTGGAGTGTTAAAGTCTCCCATTACTATTGTATGGGAGTCTAAGTCTCTTTGTATTGGGTGCATATATATTTAGGATAGTTAGCTCTTCCTGATGAATTGATCCCTTTACCATTGTGTAATGGCCTTTTTTTGTTTCTTTTGATCTTTGATGGTTTAAAGTCTGTTTTATCAGAGACTAGGATTGCAACCCCTGCTTTTTTTTGTTTTCCATTTGCTTGGTAGATCTTTCTCCATCCCTTTATTTTGAGCCTATGTGTGTCTCTGCATGTGAGATGGGTCTCCTGAATACAGCAAACTGATGGGTGTTGACTCTTTATCCAATTTGCCAGTCTGTGTCTTTTAATTGAATCATTTAGTCCATTTACATTTAAAGTTAGTATTGTTATGTGTGAACTTGATCCTGTCATTATGATATTAACTGGTTATTTTGCTCACTAGTTGATGTAGTTTCTTCCTAGCATTGAAGGACTTTACATGTTGACATGTTTTTGAAATGGCTGGTACCTGTTGTTCCTTTCCATGTTTAGTGCTTCCTTCAGGATCTCTTGTAGGGCAGGTGTGGTGGTGACAAAATCTCCCAGCATTTGCTTGTCTGTAAAGGATTTTATTTCTCCTTCACTTATGAAACTTAGTTTGGCTGGATATGAAATTCTGCATTGAAAATTCTTCTCTTTAAGAATGTTGAATATTGGTCCCCACTCTCTTCTGGCTTATAGAATTTCTGCCGAGAGATCTGCTGTTAGTCTCATGGGTTTCCCTTTGTGTGTAACCCGACCTTTCCCTCTGGCTGCCCTTAACATTTTTTCCTTCATTTCAACTTTGGTGAATCTGACAATTATGTGTCTTGGAGTTGCTCTTCTCAAGGAGCATCTTTGTGGCGTTCTCTGTATTTCCTCAATTTGGACGTTGGCCTGCCTTACTAGGTTGGGGAAGTTCTCCTGGATGATATCCTGCAGAGTGTTTTCCAACTTGGTTCCATTTTCCCCGTCACTTTCAGGCACACCAATCAGACGTAGATTTGGTCTTTTCACATAATCCCATACTTCTTGGTGGCTTTGTTCATTTCTTTTTACTTTTTTTTCTCTACACTTCTCTTCTCACTTCGTTTCATTCATTTGATCCTCAATCGCTGATACTCTTTCTTCCAGTTGATCAAGTCGGTTACTGAAGCTTGTTCGTTTGTCATGTAGTTCTCCTGTTATGGTTTTCATCTCTATCAGTTCTTTTAAGGTCTTCTCTGCATTGATTATTCTAGTTATCCATTCATCCATTCTTTTTTCAAGGTTTTTAGTTTCTTTGCGCTGGTTACGTAGTTCCTCCATTAGCTCTGAGAAGTTTGATTGACTGAATGAAGCCTTCTTCTCTCATCTCGTCAAAGTCATTCTCCGTCCAGCTTTGCTCCATTGCTGGCGATGAGCTGCGTTCCTTTGGAGGGGGAGATGTGCTCTGATTTTTTGAATTTCTAGCTTTTCTGCACTGCTTTTTCCCTATCTTTGTGGTTTTATCTGCCTTTGGTCTTTGATGATGGTGATGTACTGATGGGGTTTTGGTGTGGGTGTCCTTTCTGTTTGTTAGTTTTTCTTCTAACATTCAGGACCCTTAGCTGTAGGTCTGTTGGAGTTTGCTTGAGGTCCACTCCAGACGTGTTTGCCTGGGTATCAGCAGCGGAGGCTACAGAAGATAGAATATTGCTGAACAGCAAGTGTTGCTGTCTGATTCTTGCTCTGGAAGCTTCGTCTCAGGGGTGTACCCCGCCATCTGAGGTGTGAGGTGTCAGTCTGCACCTAGTAGGGGATGTCTCCCAGTTAGGCTACTCAGGGGTCAGGGACCCACTTGAGCAAACAATCCGTCCCTTCTCAGATCTCAACCTCCATGCTGGGAGATCCACCGCTCTCTTCAAAGCTGTCAGACAGGGGCATTTACCTCTGCCGAGGTTTCTGCTGCTTTTTGTTTAGCTATGTGCTGTCCCCAGAGGAGGAGTCTACAGAGGCAGGCTGGCCTCCGTGAGCTGTGGTGGGCTCCACCCAATTCGAGATTCCAGGTGGCTTTGTTTACCTACTTAAGCCTCAGCAATGGCGGGCACCCCTCCCCCAGCCTCACTGCCGCCTTGCAGTTAGATCTCAGACTGCTGTGCTAGCAATGAGGGAGGCTCCGTGGGCGTGGGACCCTCTGGGTCAGGTGTGGGATATAATCTCCTGGTGTGCTGTTCACTAAGACCCTTGGTAAAGCACAGTATTAGGGTGGGAGTTACCTGATTTTCCAGGTGTTGTGTGTCTCACTTTCCTTTGGCTAGGAAAAGGAATTCCCTTCCCCCTTGCACTTCCCAGGTGAGGCAATGCCTCGCCCTGCTTCAGCTCTTGCTGGTTGGGCTGCATCCGTGGACCAGTGCCAACTGTCCAACACGCCCCAGTGAGATGAACCCGGTACCTCAGTTGAAAATGCAGAAATCACCCGTTTTTTTGTGTCGCTCACGCTGGGAGCTGGAGGCTGGAGCTGTTCCTATTCGGCCGTCTTGGGCGCACCCTGATATTTCATATTTTTATACATTCAAGAGATATTTATTGAGTGCCTAATTTGTGTAGGCTTTGTTAGTGGTGCTACATAAAGTAGTGATGAAAACAGATAACCATGCTTATAGGGTTATTTATATTCTACTGGACTAAATGGAACATTAACAAATAGTTGAATTTTAATGTATTAGTGACATGGAGAGCAATCAAGTAGGATAGATGAAAGGATGTTCACATTTAAATCATATAGAAATGTGTAGGGTCGTCAAGGAGAGCCTTTTCTGGTAAAGTGATATTTGTGGAGAAACCGGAAGGAAGTGAGGAGAAAGAGCAGTGATATTGCAGAACGATGTTCTAGGCAACGGGGGCAGTGTATTCAAATCCCTGAGGGTGGAATTTACTTGGCATATTTGTGGGCTCCAATGAAACCAATGTGACTGGAGACATGGGTTAAGGGTGAGGAAGGAAGAGCTTAGGTTAGAGCATAGTAAGCAGGTTCCTATCATGAAAAATGTTGTAGGCCACTGTTAGGACACTGGCTGTCGGTCTGTAGGTTTGAGAAACAGGCTTCCTGGTCTGTGTGCTGTGTGCTTTAGTTGTAGCCTTCCTAGGGTAATACAAAAGGTAAATTCCACTACGTTTGGTTTTAAGAGTGATTTTTCTACAACTGAAAATGGAATTATTCCCTTAAGCAAAAATGTGAACAACAAATCATTGGGTAACACCATGAGCTATCAACTTTAACTGTCGCAGCCAAGTCATGAGAGTTTAATTTTTATATATTTTAAAAATATCTAATATCTATTTAGTGTTTATGATATATGGTGTGCCGTTTTAAGTGTACAAACTTGAATTGCTGTCATGACAGCATAACATGACAGTTACCCCTTTATGGGGTAACATTAATATTGTTTTCAGTTTTTACAGATAAAAGGCTAAGTGAGTTATCTGGTAAGTTTTGGTGGTATCCCCTAAACATAGTCAATGTGACCTATCACTATAGCATGTAACCTCTACTTTCTGTGCTGCATTCTGTTGCAGAACAACTATTGAACAGGCTACTTTTTTTTAGGGGATGTTGAGGCTTCTTTGGCTATTAATTTCAAATTTCTAAAACTTGTTTTTCCAGAAATTTTGTGTTTGTTTGCTTCTTGTCTGTAATTTCCTTGCCTGTGGTTTGCTTTCAGTTCTATTAGCTATTTTCATGTCTGTTTAATATTGAATTCGCATTTGAGCAATCTTTCTGCCAGTACTAAATTGGCTCATTTTTCCTTCAACAGTTCAGTACACTGACCATGCACAGCAATCTGTGTGATTTGCTAAATTGAGTCACTTGTGCTGTTATTTATGCTTATTATTAACTGTTATTTGTATGGAAAACTGTAATCTTGATTTATAGTGATAACATTAATTGACTGTATTTGACTGTGCACCTTAACTCTACATAATTTGCCTATAAATTTTCAAAATATTGTAGTGTTGTTTAGCGTGGGGGGCTGATGATTAACATTTTGCAATGTTGTCATATCAATGTTGTTTTCACTAATTGCTTATATGTAGTATGCAGCTTAACCCCACAGAAAGGTTTGCAGTTTTCTGCCAAAACAAAATTCTCCTTTGTCCTCTCTTAACAATGTTTACTTCTCCTACTGCTTTCTAAATCACAAGGCCAGAAGACCACTAGTTTCTACCTGTGGCCAGAAAAACTTACCATTTAGCCCCAAACACAGATACCCTTGAAAATATAACTTAAGCTAATAGAAAAGGTGGGGATTAGTAGGTAGTTACAGTGGCTTTTCCATAAACCCTCTGCATCAGCAGGCTTTAATAGCTGGCATTACCTACCTCAGTCCTCACATCAGTGCTCTGCACCCTGGCTCTGCCTCAGGATCACTATGGAGTTTAAAGTGGCATATATGGTCAAGAGCTTTTCATTCCATTTCCTAGAGAGGTGAGGATGAATGCTGGCAAATCTGTATATCACATCAGGGATGAATCTAATGCATAGCTCAATTGAGAATTATCTTTCTCTATAGTCAGAAGGTAAATTGAGGAACAAGATTTGAACACATGGTTTCAGAACCCTGGCCCATTTTGGTGAACTTGTGATCAGACCATATTTAAAGAGGCTCGCAGCCCGGTGAGAATTGCTTTGAGTCACTTATCTACTCTCACTATGCCCTATCACACCCTCAGGACACACATTTTGTGGTTAACTCCACATAACTTAGTGAAATAACTTGGGTAAAAAGGAGACCAATAATGCTGAAGGCAAGTCACAAGCCCTGAAGTTTTGTGAAGTAAGTGGTCTGCCTATTGAGGTCATTCTGTACTATCTCACCTTTCTTCACCTATATCCTTTCTGTTCCACTCCAAAGACCTGGTCACTATGGGGCAATTTCTCTAACTTGTCTTTAATACTCTCAAAAAGATTTTACACATGGACATTGTGATCAGCTTATTTGTCTATTATTCCATCTGGGTTTGAGCAATAGAAGAGAAAATAATTTCGGAAAGTAAAAATAAATGAATGCACATCTATCTAATGCTATAAAAATTTCAATTTGGTGAAATACACCCTGTGCAATTTTACTCAGTTTTAACTTTAGTGTAAGTATACTAAGCTTTGCTCTCTAAACAAGTGGAGAGACATACCATGTTCATGAACTGGAAGATTCAACAACGTAAAAATGTCCATTCTTCCCAAATTGATATCGAAACTGGTTTCATGCAGTTCATATCAAGATTGTATCACGGATTTTAATAGACTTAAATAAAAACTTTTAATTTAAATTTTAATAGACAAGCTTATTGTGACATTTATATAGAAGACCACAGGACCTAGAATAGCTGAAGAATTATGAAACAGAAAAATAAAGTGGGAGGAATCAGTTTACTTGACTTTAAGACTTACAACATAGTAAGCCTAATTAAAACTCTGTGGTATTGTTAGAGGGATGAACACAAACAAATTTTGTGATTTAATTTTTCTATCTGTGATCAAATAAAGTATATCATGTTGCTTCTTTGAATTGCTTTAGCTTGGCATTTTTGACCAGCATGGTCTTGTAGTGTTGGAGATATTAAAATATTTAGCTGTTAAGATCAATTATGTTATTAGGTAAATTTCTTTTTTTCTTTCAGCACCTAAAATATTCAAGTGATTATTTCAATATCACAATACTTTTATACCTATTTGTAAGCATTGTTAGGATTATTTTCCCCTGCTGATATATGTATAATTGTAACATATTATAGAAATAGAATTGTATCAAATTCAATTTTAGGATCAAATTCATTTGGTCATATTTAATTTGAGGTTGTAATAGCAAATGTGAAAATTTTCATTATATAAAGCTAAGAATTTGATTTTATAAAGTATTCTCTTAGTAAAGTCTGCAAATACCTATGCTAATTAATAAAATCCTAGGTTGACAAGATCCCAAAGATAATTTTACTCCACACTAGAGAGATAATATAACTTTTCTTAGGTCAAAATATTCTGAATTCAACCAACTATGATAACCTCTCCATTGTGTGTCTATTCCACTTCGCTTAACTGTTAGAAGTTTGAATTTTTTGTTTTTTCTCTCTATACTCTATAAAACATACTGGTGAAATTATTCACTCTGAAACCAGTTTGTCAGTTACCATTGTTATTTTGTGGTTGTTGTTGAAACAGTGGTTCATTTGTAGCCCCTGTGTACATTTATTTAAACAAAAAATATATTACTATGAGATGATAGACATGATTTACCATACAAATGTCCATTCACTTTAACTTGATAATTCATTGGTGTTAACATCTACCTAGACCAATCTACTTTCCAAAAATACCAAAAGATGACAAGCATAAGGCCCAGGAGAAAACAGAGAAGTGAGATGGTTTTGCCTGAAGCCCTCATCTACAAAAAAGGCACAAACTATCTATGCACATTGGTTAGAAGGTGTGTGTTCCTCTCTTTTCCTTTCATACATTTAAATTTTCTTCTATCACCTTCAGCAGTTTTTATGCAAAAAAATGTTACTAACAGACATATAATAAAGGAAATAAAATGATTGCAATTCTATGGCTTTTGGGTTGACTCCATACATGGGGCCTGTGGGTATATGTGCAAATATCTACTCAAATAGAAGCTCAATACTGTTAATACTGACCTGTTTTTCCCAAAGTTTAAATGACAGGCCATCACAAACTGTTGTAAAACTGCAGCAGAAATGTTTACCATGGCTATTCTGTATAGCTCTTTAGAAATAGAGTAATTAAAAGAAAGATTATTTTACAATTGGATTTGGTAATTTATTATTTAAAGATTACCACTCCCTCTCTCTTCTAAAAATAATAATTAAAATGCCTAATTACAAAGAAAGAGATAATCTAGCAACTGAGAAGACTTTTCCCATACCATGCTCTATTTGCCCCCAGAGCTAGTTCTTCCTCACTGTTCAAAATATTGATCCCTTTTTTCTTAACTTGTTTCTTTTGATACTTACTTTTCTCCTCTGTGCTTTAGATTTTTCTCTTCCAATTGAATGATTGCAGCATTCAAATATGCCCTAGGATTCCCCCTTATTAAAAAATAAAATAAATCAAATAAAAAACCTCTTTGACAAAGATCACATCTAAAACATAATAACCCTTTCCAATTTTATTCATGTAAGTTTCTCCAAAAAGCCATTTAGAATTATTATTTTCACTTATTCTGTTCCCTTTCACTCTAAAATTTACTTCAATCTGGTTTCTACTTACATTGTTACAGGAAACCTGCTCTCTCATCAGTCCTTCATGACTAAGACATTTAAATGACCCTGCATTTACTCTTCAGCCATAAACCTGCTAATGAGTTGCAAATTTATATATTCACAGACACATTTGACATATTCACTAAATGCTTCCCACTGATTTCCAGCTCAAAAATTTAACTAACTTATTGCTTTTTTTGGGGGGGGGAGGGGGACAGATTTTGCTTGTTAATTTTTACTTTTACAGTCACGAGGCAGGGAAATACTAGGTTAAAAAAAAGATGAGGTCCCTGGTGGGGGTGGAACCCTCAAGCCTTGACCTGCTACATGAAATGAAAACTTTACATGTCCACTTTCCCACCCTAATGTTGCCTTTTGGACCACCATGCTCCCTATCCTGTGCCCATAGGAACCTTAGGCCCCAGATTCAGGGGACACACACACACAGAAGAGAGTACTGTCGGAATGTTGAGAGAAGAAGGACCTGGACATTGAAAACTACAGTCAGGGAGGAACTCGGTCAGGGATAGTTGGGGAGGAATATGGCCTGGGATAGCTGAACTCTAGAGTAAGACCGCCTTCCCACTCCATCCCCTTTCCAGCTCCCCATCCTGCTATGAGCCAGTTTCTCCACTCAGTAAAATCTCCCCATTCAACATCTTTCAAGTCTGTGTGACCTCATTCCTCTTGGGCACTGGACAAGAATTCAGGATGCACTGGGTGCAGGAACCCAAAAGGACTGTCACACTGGCCTTTGCCATCACTAGTGGAAGGCAGCCACTCCACGTGATGAGGCAAAAGGCTCACTGAGCTGGTAACATGCCTTCTGGGGCTTCAGGGATCACAGGCACCCCCTCCTGGATGGCAGAACTAAAAGAGCATTGTAACACACTTGGATGCTTCCACGGGGCCTGTACAAGGCCTGCTCTCACCAGAGAGAAGTGGCCAGCAGTTCCAGTGTTTATTCACTCCAGTTCCCACTCCTTTCTGCTCATGTGCTCTGTTCCATAAAGGGTAAAGAGCAGTGGTCGAGTAAATGAGCCACTTCTGTTGCAAGTCCTGTGAAGGGGTCAAGGGAATTCTCTTGTTTCATCTGAGGACTTACCCAGATCTGTCACAAGGGTGAGTACAGATGCAGAACTGTCTCTTTTCCAAGGCCCTGCCACCTCTCTCTTTCTTTTGGGTGAAAGAAATGTTGGCTCTGTTTCCCTTCACGGAGGTTTAGCTGTTGTGTGGGGTGAGGACAAGGTCCTGAGGCCACTGAAAGCATCAGCCAAGATGCCCAGATTTTCCTATAGGATCCTTCCTTCTTTGTTTCACAGTTCGAAATGGCTCCTATCTCTTCCTTTACAATGTTAAGTGTTTTGATCCAGATTGTGGCAATGATACTAGGTAGAATGTATGTTTGGCCCACCTATCAGAGGTGCAGTTCAGAACAATGTGGTTTCCATTTGTTCTTAGAGGAGCCATTCCCACCCTCACCCCAACAGCTGCAGGCACATGATGCACAGCAGCTCCCCCCATTACCCATTCCCTTCCTGGTTTGAGCACTTGGGCATGTCCATAGTGTGCATGAGCCACACCCAGTGGCCATGAGGGGTGGGAGAGAACCACAGCTACCACTGAGGCCCTGCATAGCAAGCTGGCCATCATCTTCTGCTCGCCGTCCCCTCCTGCCATGCATCTGTGACCACATAGCCTTTTCTCCCATGGCTGAGAGGTCCTTACTGGTCTAAACCAGGGAAGGAATACAGTAATTGAAGAAACCCATTTGCACAGAGCAAGAGGCTCCCCCCATCCCCCGTCCTTTTGTATTTTAAGCTGTTTTTTTTTGTTTGTTTGTTTTTGTTTTTTGTTTGTTTGTCTGTTTGTTTTTTAAAATTTCCTAGGGGAGATAATTCTTTTCCTCAGCACTCTGCTTATAATAAGGAAAATAATGGAGGAGCCCCCCTTCTGGCTGATAACTGCGAATTTGGCAGGGCCCATCTGGAACTTAATCTAAATGAATTCATGCATCCCCTGAGACATCTTTTTGTCCCAAACTCAATTCTAAATTTAAGGTTGCAGCCCTAGAAAGGAAAACCAGATCTAAGGGATCCAAAACAGACATGGTGTAAATGGGCAGGACTGCTTCCTGTCAATTAAGCCCTCACTTTATGGCAGGGGCCATTCTCATGGCATAGATGAGGCCAGGGGAACTCAAAGGTTGTCGACAGTATGGGGGATGGAAGCATAGGTGAGTGTGGATAATTCCTATTCTCTAGGCCCTCCCTGATTCATGGGTGCAATCCACATTGGCACCCATGGGTGGCACCTGCCAGGGTGGCTAGGACTCAGGGATAAAAGACAGAAGAGAAAGGGGGACACCAACTTTCTCTCTCCCTCATACCCCAGGTTATCACTGAAAGAAGGAAGAGAACGAGGCACGCGTATTCCCTGTGTTTCAGAATGAGCAACCAGCAATCTCTACCATCACCAGTTTATACTCCTCCGGAGTGTAGCCTGAGTCACTGAGATTACTTTGATCCTCAGACTCCAAAGGAAAAATGCTTTGTAGCCCTCTGCACCAAGGTTTGACCAAATTATAAAGGATTGTCTTGGCTTCAGGAAGGAACAATTCATTTTGATACCATCTGGCAGTTGGAACTTTTCTGTAAACATGAGGACAAATGGTCTGAGGCCCCACATTTGCAGGTTTTCTTTACGTTGCAGGGCAATCCAGAACTTCACTGACAGTGTAGAGTTGATCCAGGCCTCCTGTTTGCCATCTCAGGAGAGGCTGCAAGGGCAATCCCAGGGGACTAAAGAATCGAATCCCAGAGGCACCCCCAGCAGGGGAGCCAGCTGCCTCCACCTGCTCCTGAGGGTCTACCTCATCCTCCCTATCCAGGTTCTCTCTCTCAATTGGTCCCTCCTAGAAATCCTCACCCTGGACAAGCCTGTCTCACTCTTACCCCTGCAACAGATGCCTGGTAAATTTGGTTCCAGTAATGTCCAAGTCTCCTTCTCTCTACAGGACTGAAAGCAAATTAAGCGGGGGGATCTTGGCAAATTTTCAGGTGACCCTGACAGATATGTAGAGGTTTTCCAGAGTTAAACCCAAGTATTTGAAATCTCTTGGAAAGACATTGTGTTACTTTTTAATCAGACCCTGATGAACATTGAAAAGCAGGCTGCTCTACAAGTGGCAGAGAGATTTGGGGATGAGCTTTGTATCAAATATGGTGTCAGGTAAAAGGCTGAACTTTATCCAACTAGAAGAAAAGCAGTACCAGTGGATGACCCTACATGGAATCCTAATGATGAGATGGGAGAATGGAAGAGGAGACATTTTCAGGTGTGCATAATAAAGGGCTTATGTGAGAACTAAAACTAAGCCTCTTAACTATACCAAGCTATCCATGATAGACCAGAGATTTAAGGAAAATATCACTGCCTTTTAGGAGAGTCTAAGAGAGGCCTTGGTAAAGCACATCTCTCTATCACCTGATTCCTTCGAGGGACAACTAATCCTACAGGATAAATTTATTACTCAGGCAGTCCCTGATATAAGGAGGAAGTTCTAGAAATGGACCCTGGGACCAGGTAGTACTTTAGAGGACCTCCTAAAAGTGGACACCTCGGTCTTTACAATAGAAATAAGGAGATACAAGAAAGAGGCAGAAGCTTTAATGGCCACTATTCAAGCCCACAAACCCCAGAATTCCCAAGGTACATGGTTAACTGCTACAGATGTGGAAAGAATGGTTATCTCTCTTCTACTCAGGGCACAATGTTGTTAGTATATTTTACTTCTTATTTCTGCAATCATTGGCACTAGATTCTTTCTCTGTTTAATACACATGTTTAGTCCATCCATACTTAACCTTATAAAACTTGTTTGGTTTTCTTTTTTTGGCTGGGCATGCTGGTTCATGCCTTAACCCCAGCACTTTGAGAGGCTGAGGAGGGCAGATTACCTGAGGTCAGGAGTTCAAGACCACCCTGGCCAACACAACAAAACCCCATCTCTACTAAAAAATACAAAAATTAGCTGGGCCTGGTGGTGGGTGCCTGTAATCCTAGCTACTCAGGAGGCTGAGGTAGGAGAATTGCTTGAACCTAGGAAGGGGAGGTTGCAATGAGCCAAGATTGCACCACTGCACTCCAGCTTGGGAGACAGTGCAAGACTCCATCACAAAACAAAACAAAACAAAACATTTTTTTTCCCTCTCTCTTGCCTAGAGGCCATCAAATTCCAAATTGTCAGGCAACCAGAGCCTTGGATGATGGCTCCCTTTTGCCACAGACCCTTGGGTAGACCTCTGGGAGGAATCTGACTTCTGTTTTTCCCAAAACAATGCCCCTGTCAGAAGAAATCACTAAGATTGGTTATCATCCACATTCTAACATATTTCCCCCCTCTTCAAAGGGGGGAAATGATACAAACAGGAGGCATGGAAATACTAGGTAGAAAAGGGAGGGGTCCCTGGTCAGGGTTCCACCTTCAAGATTCGACCCTTAGCCCTAAATGAGAACTTCACATCCCTGTTTTCCCACCTGAATGTCACCTTTTAGCCTGCCATGTACCCTATCCTATGCCCATAAGAACCACAGACTCAGGGGACATACACACAGAGAAGAGAGAAGTGTCTCAACATTGAGAGGAGAAGAAGCAGCTGGACATTAGAAACTGTGGTTGGTGAAGAGTTTGGCTAAGTATGGTTAGGGAGGAGTTTGACCTGGGACAGCCAAACTCCAGGGGAAGACCACCTTCCCACTCAATCCCCTTTCCAGGTCCCCATCCCACTATGAACCACTTCCTTCACTCTAAAATCTCTGCATTCACCATCTTCCAAGTCTGTGAGACCTCATTCCTCTTGGCCATTGGACAAGAATTTGGGACGTGCTATGTGCAGCAACCTAAAAAGGCTATCACATTGGCCCTTTGCCCTCGTTTTCAGAAGGCAGTCACCCCACATGATGAGGCAAAAGGCCCACTGAACTGGTAACTCCCCCTCTGGGGCTCCAGGGGTCACAGGTACCCCCTCCTGGATGGCAGAGCTAAAAGAGCTTTGTGACATGCTTGGATGCTACTGTGGGGCCCGCACAATGCCTGCTTTTGCTGGAGAGAAGTGGCCAGTGGTTCCAGTGTTCATCCACTCTGGTTCCTGCTCCTGTCTGCTTGTGTGCTCCTTCTCATAAGGGGTTAAGTGTGGCAGCCGAATAAAGGAGCTACCCCTGTTGCAAGTCCTGCAAAGGCGTTAAGGGAAGTCTCCCGTTTCAATATTAAAGTGAATGTCACAAAGTAAATGTCACCTTCATAATACAGATACTCAAAATAGATATTTTGGAATTATTCTTCTCACTTTCTGATCTCGTTTTTAAATATCTAATCTATTACATATTTTTGATAATTCTATGCACCCAATGTTTCTTGACTAGGTATGGTTGTTTGCATTACTACTGGCATCACTCTAACTCAAGACACTATATATATTTTTTTCTGGACTTCTCTTTGGTTTCCTTGTTTTATTCTTGTCTTCAAATAAGTTATTATTCAGAAATTTCAAAATGATACTTTCTAATTGTACATTTAGTCGTATTATCACTTTGTTAAAAACCAACTTCCATGCCATTCAATTGGGTTTTTGTAGGATCCAGATTTGAATACCACCCTAACTTCATCTCCAAATATTGTCTCCCTAACTCACTTCTGCAATAACATTGTCCCTCTTGTAGTTCCTTGAACTTATGAACTGACTGACTATTCCAGGCATTCACATGTGCTAGGAGCTCACTGGAATGTTCTTTACCTGCATGACTTCTAATTGAAAGACAGATCTCAGCTTAAATTTTGCTCCTAAGACCCATGATCCAATTATCTAATTTAAACTTACAAAATGTTGCTTAATCCCTATAGGTGATTTTCAAGTTATTTTTATTTGTGCTCTTATTTGTGCATTTATATATTTATTCATTTATTTATTTTCGTTTTGTCTTTCCCACTAAAGTGTAAGTTTCACAAGAACATGCTTGTGTGTATTTTTTTTTTTTTTTTGTATACCTAGCATTTGTCATAGAGCCTAGAAAATATTAGGTACAATGGCCCTCCTTTTCTGCAGGGCATATATTCAAGACCCCAGTAGATGCTTGAAACTATGGATAATACCATACCATATATATACTATGATTTATCTTATATATACAAAACTACAATAAAGTTTAATTTATAAATTAGGTTCGGCAAGAAATAAACAACAAAAACTTATAATAAGACAATAATTGTAACAACATATTGTAATAAAAGTTATAGGAATGTGCTTGCTTGCTTTCTCTCTCTCTCTCAAAACATCATATTGTACTGTACTTACCTACTTTCGGAATGCAGTTGACTCTGAATAAATGAAACCAGGGATAAAGTGGGACTACTGTATCTAATTATTATTTGTTGAACAAATAAATAGATTGAATGGATGAACAACTGAAATAAACTTTGCTTCTTTCTTTAAATATCACAAAAATAGCATATGATAATGCATCTACGCCATGTGTTGCATGACATGAATCCAATAATACATAACATTTAAGAATTCTAGTTTTATTGTAGTAAATTAATGTAACCTCATTATAAATTTCTTGTAGTTATCCATTTACAAAATAATGCTACAAATGTGAAAATGAAAGCAATGGGAACTGATTCTAATTTTAGAAGAGAACATTTTGAATGAGAACATTAACATTTGCAAAGACATTTATTTTCAATTTTTATCAAGATGACTAACTGGCAATATGCGCTTTGCTTTGTGTATGAAGGTGCAGTTGGTTGATTCAATTTATGCTCTGGAATGAGTATATCATATACTATAAAACGTTGAATCCAATTCCTCTCATTTCTCAATCTAAGCCCAGAATATGTTGTAATAGAGTCAGGATCTGCTTAATGACACTGTGACTTCAAGTTTATAAGTTATAAATTTTCATCCTGGCTCCTGTGTAAGGTAGTGCACCCTACTTAGTAATTGAAGATTCTAAGGACAGAATGATTAAAAAGATTTTGCAAGGTGGCAAGTTCAAGGTTGGCTTTCACGGGCATCTGATTCCAATTCACATACTTTGGTCCACTAAGCCATTCTGCCTTTTCTTACAAGGATCTCTGAAGCCGTATATTTAACTCCTGAAACGAACTTAAATGTCCCAAGGAATTTTCTGGGCTTTATATTTTAACCTTTCTATGTTTTCAAGCTGAAATTACTAAACTTGGTTTTCTCTGTCAGAAAAGGCCAAGTGGGTACCTGTAAGGTTTTACATTGTTTGTAGTTAATAAGAGGTCTGGTGGGAGGCACCTATTTGAAGAATTTTTGTTATCTTTCTGTTATTAAAACAAGCCCCTCACTAAGAAAGTTCGGATGTTTTGCAAAAATTGGAAGCCTAGCTATCTTGGAAATGTGAAATTAGGAAGCCAGAGTAAAGGTTAACCATCTATATGAGCCTATTAATGACATACATTTATCTTCATATTTCAGAAGAACATCGGGCACATTCTGTGTAATTTATAAGTATAGTATCAGCCAGGCATGGTGGCGGGCACCTGTAATCCCACCACTCTGGGAGGATGAGGCAGGTGGATCATGAGTTCCGGAGTTCAAGACCAGCCTGTCCAAGGTGGTGAAACCCCATCTCTTTTAAAAATACAAAAACTAGCCGGGCGTGGTGGCAGGTGCCTGTAAATCCCACTTACTTGGGAGGCTGAAGCAGGAGAATCACTTGAACCCGGTGGGTGGAGGTTGCAGTGAGCTGAGATTATGCCACTGAACTCCAGCCTGGGTGACAGAGTGAGACTTCATCTCAAAAAAAAAAAAAAAAAAAAAAAAAGAAAAAGAAAAAGAAAAGAAAAGAAAGAGTGTAGTATCTTTCATGATCTTTCCTACTCTTTCCTTTTTGGGTTTCTGCAGTTCATCCTCTGATAGTCAGAAATGGGGCTAAGAGAGAAAAATGTTACCTACTAAAGAGCTATGACCATTAGTTACAGGAGTGGTTGGAGAGCTCCATGATATGCCTTTTTCGAATTTCACTGTAATTTTATTGATTTTAATCCTTAGGCAAAATTATTCTCTATCATTGCAGATTGGGTTATGCATTGGCAACACGGTGTCACTATTTTTAGCAAAAATTAGAAAAGTTACATGGTCTACTAAGAGTCCTTTATTTTGTGTTTTGAGATTTATTCACACTCAAATGTCCTGCCCATTAATGATGACGTATTTTCCCCCTCCATTGTCACAGCCAGGCTTTTGATAGAGTTGTTGACATAAAACTATAAATTCCCAGATATTTAGGTTATCTTAACAGCCTCCTTCCTGTTTGAACTTTCCAAAAAAAAAAAAAAAAAAAAAGTCCTTGTTATCACAGGTTGATCTTTGAGTCACATCCATCCAAGGCAAATGCTTAGTATATATTTTATATATACTCTATATAGTTGATATTTGGCAGTAAAATGTAATAAAATATTTTACCTGCCATTGGGGAATTTTCTAATGGTTACGTTTTTTCTTTTTGCTTCAAATTTAACTAAAGAATTCTGAGGAAAACTACTTCCATCACATTTTTACATTTTATACATCTTCAGAGTTGGTCTGTTTAGCTTTTCTGAAGGGAAAATTCAATAAAAGTCCACACGCTCCATTAACATTTTATTAAGTAGTCATGATTGTTTCTGTGATTGCAGGAGAGAAAATTAAAGGAGAGAGAATTTTGAAATGTATTAGTGAATATGGGACAGCTGCCAACCTATATATCAAATGTTATAAAATAATTTTATATGACCTGGATTGAGACATTGAGTAGAATGTTCACAGATACTGGCAAGTATCATGAAGTCAATAAAATGTCCCAAGATTTGGCAAAACAAGCTTGTTTTATGTTCTTTACATCACAGCAATCAATATCACAACCATCTCCTCCATCTCTACCAGCATCATGATTCCTGCTACTGTTATTAATCATTTAATGATAATAGTACTACTATTACTACCACCACTCTAAATATTTTACATACAGTATATTTTGCTCATTTATGCCTCACACGTATTGTGTATAATTTTCATTGTCTGCATTTTTCAGACATAGTAACTTAGATAAGTTAAGTAACTTGTCCACCAAATTTAGAGTTTCAAGGTTAACCTAAGTCTGCCTGACATTTAAGACTGAGTTTTAATCATTGAATTGTATGATGTCCCGATTTCCAAGGGGCCAGAGTTATAAAATGGCATGGGAAGATCCTGATAGTAGAAAAAATAACATGAAAATGCTTTCCTTAAATCTTGCTTGTAAGGATTAATTAGAAAGGTGGAATCTGATGCCCCATCCCAAACCTTCTGAATCAAAATCTGAATTTCAACAAAACCCCCGGATGAATTGTAAAGTTTGAGGAGAAATATTCTATCTTTTTGAGAGAATATTATGAATAATAGAGTCAAAATCTTTACTAAAATTTGGAGTTTCTATATCTACATGATTTTCTCAACATAAGAGGACATAAGCAATTTATTTATTCATAATTTATTTATTCATTCAATATTTCTTTATTCTCTATAGATCTGTCTTGTGCAAGAAATTTAAACATTGTACAAGATACTAAGATTTTATTATATTCAAGAACACTTTATTCTAGTCAAGGAGAAAAATATGAGCAATAAATAATTATTTGTAGTATTATATAATAAACACCATCAAGAAAATAAAGTTTAGATATAGGGAATATTTTAGAAATCTGTAAATTTATTAAAAAATTCATAAAGGAGGTATTTTCTATCTACAAATAAATATTTTTGGAAGAATATTTTCTTGGTATATTTATTCTTATTGTGGTATTCACTATTTTCTATGCTTTATTTGCACACTTAGTCTTAATAAGGAAATTTTATTCTGAAATTTTATTCTGAAATTTCAGCTCTGTGGAAATTAGAATTGCATTTTTTTCTGCTAATGTGATGCCTCTCTTGCCCTTCACTCTTATTTTGTATCTTTTTGTTTTGTTTTGTTTTTATAGACTGCTGTTGCTATGTTGCTCAGACTGACCTCCAGCTCCTAGGCTCAAGGGACTCTCCCCATCCTCCTGCCTCAGCCTCCCAAGTAGCTGGAACTGTAGGTAGGTATCACACTGCCTGCATGAATCTTTTTTCTAGAGATAACGTCTACTTAAAATTCATTTGCAATTATACTCATAATTTTTTTTAAGTTTTCAAAAATTTAAATAATCTAGGGAGTCAAATATTGACTTTCCATTTCATCTTTTGAAATAACAAGAAATTCAAATAGGGAAAGAGAGAGAGATTTCATTCAAAAACCTAACTGTTAAGTTCTTAGAACTTCAAATTTTGTAAAAATTTCAGATTGAATAGCAGTAGTCAGTACTTGGTGAATTTGACGATACTCTAGATTGTCTTTCACACATCTTTATATTCTCAAATAAGTAGCTCAATATCTGCATAACCATCCCAAGTCTCTTCTTCAAATGATTTATGAAACAATTAGAAAAATGAATGTTGTAAGTTAGAATATATTTCTAAATGATAAAATATGGATTTTTAGAATTCAGCAATTACATTAAAAATGAGTGGTAGAGTTAGATGCACATAGGTGTTTAACCTTCATGGAGAAGATTGACCTTGATCTTTTCCTTTCAGAATTCATAGGGTTTATTTCACTACTTCATACCCAAAAGGGGCATTTTCATTCAATCACTATTTCTTCATATATGAGATGAAATATTTCTATTACGAGATAATTTCTTCATCTAGTCAAATAGTATTTGGTCACCCAGTGGAATGATTAGTG
This sequence comes from Papio anubis, assembly GCF_008728515.1. Classification (NCBI taxonomy): domain Eukaryota; kingdom Metazoa; phylum Chordata; class Mammalia; order Primates; family Cercopithecidae; genus Papio; species Papio anubis. Next base: position 90,467,756 of record NC_044981.1, on the reverse strand, counting down.
TAAGGTGGGATAAATGATTGATTTTTTTTTATTTTAATCATTTCAAAATAAATAATGAAAAAAATTTCAATGGTAACCAATCGGTGGATGGAGTTGCTTTTTTTGTTTTATTTTGTTTTGTTTTTTAGTCTCATTACAAACTCATGTTATATGTTTGGTATGTTTCAGTCTATTGCAGTTAATTCTCAAACTTTCTAAATCCAAGTGAAATCTTTTTTAAGATTATTTCTGAGTAGTTTCAATACAGCATTCAAAATATCTTTGAAAGATTTCTTGCTCTCTGATATGAAAATACAGTCTATTTCATCTTGAAGTTCTCTTGGTACAGTCTTTTCTTCAAGAAGTCCTGGTTTGGCCGGGCGCGGTGGCTCAAGCCTGTAATCCCAGCACTTTGGGAGGCCGAGACGGGCGGATCACGAGGTCAGGAGATCGAGACCATCCTGGCGAACACGGTGAAACCCCGTCTCTACTAAAAAATACAAAAAACTAGCCGGGCGCGGTGGCGGGCGCTTGTAGTCCCAGCTACTCGGGAGGCTGAGGCAGGAGAATGGCGTAAACCCGGGAGGCGGAGCTTACAGTGAGCTGAGATCCAGCCACTGCACTCTGGGCGACAGAGCGAGACTCCGTCTCAAAAAAAAAAAAAAAAGAAGCCCTGGTTCCTTCCAGTGAGAGAGGGAGGGAGGGAGAGAGAGGAGGGAGAGAGAGGAGGGAGAGAGAGAAAGAGAGAGGAGAAGGAAAGGAGAATGTGTGTGTGTGAGAGAGAGAAAGAAATGGAGAGAATATCTATAGATAGATAGATAGGTATTTTATGACCAAATCTAGATTCACTGTAAATGGTTGGTCATTGTTGCTGTTTTTAAATTGAAATAGATAACAAATACACTTATTTTGAGGAAGATATTTTCTTAAATATATTTTTATTAAAATATCTCATTAATTCATACCACTACATTGAATTCAAATTCAGGACCTCCAGGGTTTTTACTTTAAACTCCTTCCTATTAATTATTTTTCTGTTATGTCTATGCTAAGAATTCCAGTTCTCAATAACACTGAGATTGTTGGAATTCAAATAAAAAACAATTACTCATTTGCTTTTATCCCATATTACACATGTAAGTATATCAGTATTAAAATACCAACACTAGGCCTGGCACAGTGGCCCGTGCCTGTAATCCCAGTACTTTGGGACGCTAAGGTGGGAGGATTGCTTGAGACCAGGAGTTTGAGACTAGCCTGAGCAATATAGTGAAACCCCATCTCTACCAAAAAAAAAAAAAAAAAAAAAAAAATAGCTGACATCATGGTGTGTACTTGCATTCCCAGCTACTCGGGAGGCTGAGGTAGCAGGATCACTTAAACCTAGGATGTAGAGGCTGCAATGAGACATGATCCATGATCATGCCGCTGCATGCCAGCCTGGGCAACAGAGTGAGATCTGTCTCATTAAAAACAAACAGAACAAAACAAAAAACACTACAACAAAAACATGAGTGCTTGAATGTTTGAATTTTCTTTTGTAGATTTTAAAACAGCCTTATTGAGGTATAATTAAGATACAAAGAACTGCACATATTTGATGTGCACAATCATAAGCAAACACTCATGATACCATTATCACAATCAAAGTAATAGTTTTGTCCTTAACACATATCCCTCTGGGGGATTACTATGCCTTAAATTCACTTTTAGTATTTTACCTCTTTATACCACCAACTGAAAACACAGGTTCATTTGTTTATTGCTTATTTTTGTAAATTTCTTTGAAAGAATGTAGTTGTGTTGCAAAGGTACATGGAAAAATGTTGATCAGTTTCCAGAGGCATATCTCCAAAACAAGGCATAGGCAAAGAAGTCTTGTTTCTGAGCTAGTTCCTCTACCCTATTTCCTCCCTCCTCTTAGGGGCAATAGTTCCACATCCCCTTTAATATTTTCATTATTCTTCAATTGTGTATTAATTTTTCTGTTCTTAAAATAGATAGATCTTTCTATTATTAGTATTGTTGTTGTTATTTCTGAGATGGAATCTCACTCTGTTGCCCAGGCTGGTGTGCAGTGGTGTGATCTTGGCTCACTGCAACCTCTGCTTCTCAGCGATTCTCCTGCCTCGGTCTCCCGAGTTGCTGGGATTCCAGATGCCTGCCACCAAGCCCTGCTACTTTTTGTATTTTTAGTAGAGATGGGGTTTCACCATGTTGGCTAAGCTGGTCTTGAACTCCTGACCTCAAGTGATCCGCCCATCTCAGCCTCTCAAAGTGATGGGAGTACAGGCATGAGCCACTGTGCCCAGCTCTTTTTAACTTTTTTGGAATCTAAGTAGGCTCATTTATTTCTGTCCTCGTGGTTACCTTCATACTAAGTACCTTTCCTAGCACCCTTAATCCTCCTTTTTTGACTATGGTCTATTTGTTCCCTATTGTAAGTAAAATGAAATTAGCTACTAAATTCTTCCCCATCCTCTCTTGCCCAGCATCTGATCTGAAGCAATTCAGTTTAATTCACAGTTAATAATTATAAGGTCATCAGCAAGCATATTCTGTCCTCTACTTAGAGTCTAATAATGTTCACATTAATATAACTTTAATTTTGAATCAAACCCATTCCCTAAATATTCACCAATTTTTGTTTCTTCATTTCCTAGAAATCATAAGTTTGGAATATTTTAAAATATTATTTCCTGAATATACCATATATTCAACTTTGAATCATATTTATTGAATATATTATCTAATTTTAGTTTCATACTTTAATGAAGTGATTAAATGAATTTTTATAATTTAATATTTTACCCCATCTCATTTTTCAACTTCCAGAAGACTTTGAAATAGTTACAGAATATAGGGTTTTACTTTTTTAAGGCAGTAGAGCTCAAAATTGGGTCAATATAAGAATCACAGCAGATAGGAACTGAAAAATTGTCAAGCTTTATAGGAGAATGAATATTCTGAGAATTTGAAGGTTTGATAGAATCAATAGTCATTTACCATCCTAAAATAATTTTCCCAGTTCCCAGATATATTTTTTAAAATTCCTCTATAGATAAAATAAAAACCTGGATGGATTCTCTACTTGTTATTATTAATAATTTTGTACTTGCAAATGACAGAAAACCCTTGCAAAATTTTCTTGTATGAAGAATATTTTAATTACATAAAATTCTTATCTCCTACTTTTGTTTAAATGCCTACATATAGATAGGTTTTATTTTAATATGTATTTTGCATCAAATATGATGCATTTATTAATTTAAAAATATTTATTGAGTCCCATTTTTGGTAAAGTAGGTGTTAAGTTAAACTAATTCAGAAGATTAAAATAAGAGCAATAGTAATTAAAATTATCCTTGGGTGTGACAAAATATTTATACCTCTTAGAAGATTACAGTTACTCCACAGGCTACAGAAAGTAGAAGTTTCCACAACCCAAGCCCCCATTTTTAAAATTCTGATAAAAATAAGCAGCATGCATACCATCCTTAAGATTGATAGAATAAATAATGGAAGGATCAAAATGGAAGTGGGTTACCTGTCTGCTACTTGGAACTATAAGGACAGATACGTTCCTTTTTTCACTTTTCACTAAGTATATCGTACTTTCATAACTATGAGTAGGAGTACAGCTTGGAACTGCAGGTTTGTGAACTTTTTTATACCACATACTCCTACTCTGTCAGTTATATGAGAAAATGTATTTATAGAAACGTATTTATTGAGTACCTCTTATGTACCAGTCACTACTATAGGCACTTGTATTAAAACAATAAGGCAGACACAATGCAAGCCTTCTGATACCTTCCAGAAGAGACTTGCAAAGAGACACTTGTAATGCAAAGAAGAATGTGATAAGTGAATTTTCCTTATAGAAGATTAGATTATAAAGCAATCAAAGATATGGGAAGTGAAATTCCAGACACCTGGCTGGGCTTAAGTATTCCTATAATATACTTTGACTTTATGGCATAAAATCAAATCATAAAATGCAAAATATAAGGTCTATAACCTCTACTTGGCAATTGTGTATCTTTGAGAATAATACTGTGTTGGCAAGGAGAAAAATCAGATATCTTATTTCATCTTAAATGTTGTATTTCTGGCCAAAAATTCAAATATATCATGAAACAATTGATCTAGAAATCATAATACAAACATTACCCTGGCAATCAAAAACTCATATAATAGCTTTTAGAAAGTTTAGATTTTACACAAATATATTTTAATATTCTTTATATTTCTGATGAATTGTGAATTATATTTGTTTGAAATATGCCATAATTTAGACATAAGAAAATCTTTCAAAAATATGATATATAATACACATGAACTTTTAAAGAAACATTTGAATATATTAATGTAGTGCTATGCTGTACTTCACAATTTTTCTGAGTCATAAACATAAGTATTAACTTAGATTTCAGTGAACGCTATTTCATAATCCTGGTTAAGAGTTTCAACGTCTATGCATATATTTGTTAAGTATTATTTTTGTGGTTAAATTTATGTAAAAGATACTAAAGAAATGCCACCGATTTCTACTGAGAAATCTCTAATAATTTTAATTAGGTGAATTGTTTATATGTATATATTTATATGATAGCAAAGCATTTGTGTATGTACTTCCATGAACTTAATAACTACCTAAAACATCTACCTACCTTATAGATTAGGACTTATGTTTCATTTTGTATGTACATATGGACTGATGGAGTCCTATAATAACAAGGTTAGGGGAGATCTCAACGTTTAATTGAATTATCATTTTTGTGAGCCGTGAGAGACAATTTGCCATTTGATAGCTATTACACATTTTAACGTATTTTTCTGCATTTGGTTGTATCAGGGTAAGTTTAGATCTAAAAGTATGTATTTTGGGGGCACAAATACAGCAGTATCAGTTTAGTGGTTTAGTAATTACACAGCTGAATCTAGCACAGAGCAGGCCTATAATTAAATTTTATCTACTTCATAATATGACGCTTACTACATATATTTGAAATATGTAAACATCTGAATGTTAGATATTTTAAAGAAGCTGTAACTTTACTTCAGGATACAAGGTGGTGCTGTTTCATTTTACAAACAAAAACTGCTGCTGCAAAAAGCTAGCACAGCTAGAATGAGGACATCACATCTTATAAAGAGAGCAACACTACAGAAGCCAATTCCATACCTCTACTTGCCAGTTATGATTTTGTTTAATGGAAAAATAGATAAATTATATCTATATACGGTGCACAATGTAACTATAGAGCAATAACAATATTCAACCAAGGATGAAATGTTCATTTTTTTAGTATTTTACCGAATTCTGTGGCCTGCAGTATTGGGAAGAGGCTGCAAATGCCTTGGCCTTAAGGGAATAAAATACATGCCTTGTGAAAAATAAGTGAAAGTTAAAAATTATTTCTAGTTGTTTTTTGACTTTCATTTTGCTGGTTTTGAAAAGGAAAATCCAAGCTCATCTTTTATTTCTAAATCTACTGACCTTTGATATTAGTGAAGACCAAAGATTCCACTACCTTCTATCTATTCAAATGCTAATCACCGTTGTCAACTGTGTGAATTGACGTGCTACAAGCAGTGAAGTTCTTTTTCACGTTAACTTTTCTTTATATTTATTATTACATGTCATAGAGAATATAAATAAGAACTCAAGCTCCTGTGTGGCATCAGTCATGTTAAATAACCTTTCTGAGCCTAATTTTTATTACATTTTATTTTTTTTTATTTTTATTTTTTTCTTTTTTTTTTTAATTATTATTATTATACTTTGAGTTCTAGGGTACATGTGCATAACGTGCAGGTTTGTTACATATGTATACTTGTGCCATGTTGGTGTGGTGCAACCATGAACTCGTCAGCACCCATCAACTCGTCATTTACATCAGGTATAACTCCCAATGCAATCCCTCTCCCCTCCCCCTTCCCCTTGATAGGCCCCGGTGTGTGATGTTCCCCTTCCTGAGTCCAAGTGATCTCATTGTTCAGTTCCCACCTATGAGTGAGAACATGCGGTGTTTGGTTTTGTGTTCTTGTGATAGTTTGCTAAGAATGATGGTTTCCAGCTGCATCCATGTCCCTACAAAGGACACAAACTCATCCTTTTTTATGGCTGCATAGTATTCCATGGTGTATATGTGCCACATTTTCTTAATCCAGTCTGTCACTGATGGACATTTGGGTTGATTCCAAGTCTTTGCTATTGTGAATAGTGCCGCAATGAACATACGTGTGCATGTGTCTTTATAGCAGCATGATTTAGAATCCTTTGGGTATATACCCAGTAATGAGATGGCTGGGTCATATGGTACATCTAGTTCTAGATCCTTGGGGAATCGCCATACTGTTTTCCATAATGGTTGAACTAGTTTACAATCCCACCAACAGTGTAAAAGTGTTCCTGTTTCTCCACATCCTCTCCAGCACCTGTTGTTTCCTGACTTTTGAATGATCGCCATTCTAACTGGTGTGAGATGGTATCTCATTGTGGTTTTGATTTGCATTTCTCTGATGGCCAGTGATGATGAGCATTTTTTCATGTGTCTGTTGGCTGTATGAATGTCTTCTTTTGAGAAATGTCTGTTCATATCCTTTGCCCACTTTTTGATGGGGTTGTTTGTTTTTTTCTTGTAAATGTGTTTGAGTTCTTTGTAGGTTCTGGATATTAGCCCTTTGTCAGATGAGTAGATTGCAGAAATTTTCTCCCATTCTGTAGGTTGACTGTTCACTCTGATGGCAGTTTCTTTTGCTGTGCAGAAGCTCTTTAGTTTAATTAGATCCCATGTGTCAATTTTGGCTTTTGCTGCCATTGCTTTTGGAGTTTTAGACATGAAGTCTTTGCCCATGCCTATGTCCTGAATGGTACTACCTAGGTTTTCCTCTAGGGTTTTTATGGTATTAGGTCCAACATTTAAGTCTCTAATCCATCTTGAATTAATTTTCGTATAAGGAGTAAGGAAAGGATCCAGTTTCAGCTTTCTACTTATGGCTAGCCAATTCTCCCAGCACCATTTATTAAATAGGGAATCCTTTCCCCATTTCTTGTTTCTCTCAGGTTTGTCAAAGATCAGATGGCTGTAGATGTGTGGTAATATTTCTGAGGGCTCTGTTCTGTTCCATTGGTCTATATCTCTGTTTTGGTACCAGTACCATGCTGTTTTGGTTACTGTAGCCTTGTAGTATAGTTTGAAGTCAGGTAGCATGATGCCTCCAGCTTTGTTCTTTTGACTTAGGATTGTCTTGGAGATGCGGGCTCTTTTTTGGTTCCATATGAACTTTAAAGCAGTATTTTTCCAATTCTGTGAAGAAACTCATTGGTAGCTTGATGGAGATGGCATTGAATCTATAAATTACATTGGGCAGTATGGCCATTTTCACTATATTGATTCTTCCTATCCATGAGCATGGTATGTTCTTCCATTTGTTTGTGTCCTCTTTTATTTCACTGAGCAGTGGTTTGTAGTTCTCCTTGAAGAGGTCCTTTACATCCCTTGTAAGTTGGATTCCTAGGTATTTTATTCTCTTTGAAGCGATTGTGAATGGAAGTTCATTCATGATTTGGCTCTCTGTTTGTCTGTTACTGGTGTATAAGAATGCTTGTGATTTTTGCACATTAATTTTGTATCCTGAGACTTTGCTGAAGTTTCTTATCAGCTCAAGGAGATTTTGGGCTGAGACAATGGGGTTTTCTAAATATACAATCATGTCATCTGCAAAGAGGGACAATTTGATTTCTTCTTTCCCTGACTGAACACCCTTGATTTCTTTCTCTTGCCTGATTGCCTTAGCCAGAACTTCCAACACTATGTTGAATAGGAGTGGTGAGAGAGGGCATCCCTGTCTTGTGCCAGTTTTCAAAGGGAATTTTTCCAGTTTTTGCCCATTCAGTGTGATATTGGCTGTGGGTTTGTCATAAATAGCTCTTATTATTTTGAGGTACGTTCCATCAATACCGAATTTATTGAGCGTTTTTAGCATGAAGGGCTGCTGAATTTTGTCAAAAGCCTTTTCTGCATCTATTGAGATAATCATGTGGTTCTTGTCTTTGGTTCTGTTTATATGCTGGATTATGTTTATTGATTTGCGAATGTTGAACCAGCCTTGCATCCCAGGGATGAAGCCCACTTGATCATGGTGGATAAGCTTTTTGATGTGTTGCTGAATCCGGTTTGCCAATATTTTATTGAGGATTTTTGCATCGATGTTCATCAGGGATATTGGTCTAAAATTCTCTTTTTTTGTTGTGTCTCTGCCAGGCTTTGGTATCAGGATGATGTTGGCCTCATAAAATGAGTTAGGGAGGATTCCCTCTTTTTCTATTGATTGGAATAGTTTCAGAAGGAATGGTATCAGCTCCTCCTTGTACCTCTGGTAGAAATCAGCTGTGAATCCATCTGGTCCTGGACTTTTTTTGGTTGGTAGGCTATTAATTATTGCCTCAATTTCAGAGCCTGCTATTGGTCTATTCAGGGATTCAACTTCTTCCTGGTTTAGTCTTGGAAGAGTATAAGTGTCCAGGAAATTAACTATTTCTTCTAGATTTTCCAGTTTATTTGCATAGAGGTGTTTATAGTATTCTCTGATGGTAGTTTGTATTTCTGTGGGGTCGGTGGTGATATCCCCTTTATCATTTTTTATTGTGTCTATTTGATTCTTCTCTCTTTTCTTCTTTATTAGTCTTGCTAGCGGTCTGTCAATTTTGTTGGTCTTTTCAAAAAACCAACTCCTGGATTCATTGATTTTTTGGAGGGTTTTTTGTGTCTCTATCTCCTTCAGTTCTGCTCTGATCTTAGTTATTTCTTGCCTTCTGCTAGCTTTGGAATGTGTTTGCTCTTGCTTCTCTAGTTCTATTAATTGCGATGTTAGAGTGTCAATTTTAGATCTTTCCTGCTTTCTCTTGTGGGCATTTAGTGCTATAAATTTCCCTCTACACACTGCTTTAAATGTGTCCCAGAGATTCTGGTATGTTGTATCTTTGTTCTCATTGGTTTCAAAGAACATCTTTATTTCTGCCTTCATTTCGTTATGTACCCAGTAGTCATTCAGGAGCAGGTTGTTCAGTTTCCATGTAGTTGAGCGGTTTTGATTGAGTTTCTTAGTCCTGAGTTCTAGTTTGATTGCACTGTGGTCTGAGAGACAGTTTGTTATAATTTCTGTTCTTTTACATTTGCTGAGGAGTGCTTTACTTCCAATTATGTGGTCAATTTTGGAATAAGTGCGATGTGGTGCTAAGAAGAATGTATATTCTGTTGATTTGGGGTGGAGAGTTCTATAGATGTCTATTAGGTCTGCTTGCTGCAGAGATGAGTTCAATTCCTGGATATCCTTGTTAACTTTCTGTCTTGTTGATCTGTCTAATGTTGACAGTGGAGTGTTGAAGTCTCCCATTATTATTGTATGGGAGTCTAAGTCTCTTTGTAAGTCTCTAAGGACTTGCTTTATGAATCTGGGTGCTCCTGTATTGGGTGCATATATATTTAGGAGAGTTAGCTCTTCCTGTTGAATTGATCCCTTTACCATTATGTAATGGCCTTCTTTGTCTCTTTTGATCTTTGATGGTTTAAAGTCTGTTTTATCAGAGACTAGGATTGCAACCCCTGCTTTTTTTTGTTCTCCATTTGCTTGGTAAATCTTCCTCCATCCCTTTATTTTGAGCCTATGTATGTCTCTGCGTGTGAGATGGGTCTCCTGAATACAGCAGACTGATGGGTCTTGACTCTTTATCCAGTTTGCCAGTCTGTGTCTTTTAATTGGAGCATTTAGTCCATTTACATTTAAGTTTAATATTGTTATGTGTGAACTTGATCCTGCCATTATGATATTAACTGGTTATTTTGCTCGTTAGTTGATGCAGTTTCTTCGTAGCCTCAATGGTCTTTACATTTTGGCATGTTTTTGCAACGGCTGGTACCGGTTGTTCCTTTCCATGTTTAGTGCTTCCTTCAGGGTCTCTTGTAAGGCAGGCCTAGTGGTGACAAAATCTCTAAGCATTTGCTTATGTGTAAAGGATTTTATTTCTCCTTCACTTATGGAACTTAGTTTGGCTGGATATGAAATTCTGGGTTTAAAATTCTTTTCTTTAAGAATGTTGAATATTGGCCCCCACTCTCTTCTGGCTTGTAGAGTTTCTGCCGAGAGATCTGCTGTTAGTCTGATGGGCTTCCCTTTGTGGGTAACCCAACCTTTCTCTCTGGCTGCCCTTAAGATTTTTTCCTTCATTTCAACTTTGGTGAATCTGGCAATTATGTGTCTTGGAGTTGCTCTTCTCGAGGAGTATCTGTGTGGCGTTCTCTGTATTTCCTGGATTTGAATGTTGGCCTGCCCTACTAGGTTGGGGAAGTTCTCCTGGATGATATCCTGAAGAGTGTTTTCCAACTTGGTTCCATTTTCCCCCTCACTTTCAGGCACCCCAATCAGACGTAGATTTGGTCTTTTTACATAATCTCATACTTCTTGCAGGCTTTGTTCATTTCTTTTTCTTCTTTTTTCTTTTGGTTTCTCTTCTCGCTTCATTTCATTCATTTGATCCTCAATCGTTGATACTCTTTCTTCCAGTTGATCGAGTCCGTTACTGAAGCTTGTGCATTTGTCATGTATTTCTCGTGTCATGGTTTTCATCTCTTTCATTTCGTTTATGACCTTCTCTGCATTAATTACTCTAGCCATCAATTCTTCCACTTTTTTTTCAAGATTCTTAGTTTCTTTGCGCTGGGTACGTAATTCCTCCTGTAGCTCTGAGAAGTTTGATGGACTGAAGCCTTCTTCTCTCATCTCGTCAAAGTCATTCTCTGTCCAGCTTTGATCCGTTGCTGGCGATGAGCTGCGCTCCTTTGCGGGGGGAGATGTGCTCTTATTTTTTGAATTTCCAGCTTTTCTGCCCTGCTTTTTCCCCATCTTTGTGGTTTTATCTGCCTCTGGTCTTTGATGATGGTGATGTACTGATGGGGATTTGGTGTAGGTGTCCTTCCTGTTTGATAGTTTTCCTTCTAACAGTCAGGACCCTCAGCTGTGGGTCTGTTGGAGATTGCTTGAGGTCCACTCCAGACCCTGTTTGCCTGGGTATCAGCAGCAGAGGCTGCGGAAGATAGAATATTGCTGAACAGAGAGTGTACCTGTCTGCTTCTTGCTTTGGAAGCTTCCTTTCAAGGGGTACTCCACCCTGTGAGGTGTGGGGTGTCAGACTGCCCCTAGTGGGGGATGTCTCCCAGTTAGGCTACTCAGGGGTCAGGGACCCACTTGAGCAGGCAGTCTGTCCCTTCTCAGATCTCAACCTCCGTATTGGGAGATCCACTGCTCTGTTCAAAGCTGTCAGACAGAGTCGTTTGTGTCTGCAGAGGTTTCTGCTGCGTTTGTTATTGTTTACTGTGCCCTGTCCCCAGAGGTGGAGTCTACAGAGACAGGCAGGTTTCCTTGAGCTGCTGTGAGCTCCACCCAGTTCGAGCTTCCCAGGGGCTTTGTTTACCTACTTAAGCCTCAGCAATGTCGGGCGCCCCTCCCCCAGCCTCGCTGCTGCCTTGCCGGTAGATCACAGACTGCTGTGCTAGCAATGAGGGAGGCTCCGTGGGCGTGGGACCCTCCAGGCCAAGTGTGGGATATAATCTCCTGGTGTGCCCGTTAGCTTAAAGCGCAGTATTGGGGTGGGAGTTACCCGATTTTCCAGGTGTTGTGTGTCTCAGTTCCCCTGGCTAGGAAAAGGGATTCCCTTCCCCCTTGCACTTCCCAGGTGAGGCGATACCTCACCCTGCTTCAGCTCTCGCTGGTCGGGCTGCAGCAGCTGACCAGCACCGATTGTCCGGCACTCCCTAGTGAAATGAACCCAGTACCTCAGTTGAAAATGCAGAAATCACCGGTCTTCTGTGTCGCTCGCGCTGGGAGTTGGAGACAGGAGCTGTTCCTATTTTTATTACATTTTAAAGAGATGCTCAATGCTAACATTTTCACTGTAGTTTATTGAGGTGATTTTCAGATTGGTAAAACAAATTGAGAAGGTATTTTTTTTTTAATGACAGATGTATTTGTCTACTGAAAATTGGCAATTTAGAGAAATTTGTTTTGTGTATGTTGATATCCCCAGTAAATGTTTTACAAAAATGATTTGACATCTTTAACAATTTTATCTGGTATTTCTTTATGCCTCAGCCTATTTATCTTATATGTGTTGGCTACCACAAAGAAAACTCTGAAGGATTTGAAAACTGCTGAGGATTTGAGAAACATTATATGCTCTACTAATATTTTTAACTCAGGCTTTTACCCTGACACATCAGTTATTTAAATGCCATTTCAAAAATGGCATTAATGCTAATTTGCTTTTCTTTTTTATACTTTCATATTTTCTTTACTAAAAGCTGACTTGTATTTTTCAATAATAGGGAGAAAGGAATTGTACTATTTACTTATTTTGGTATAAAATAGACATTTGAATAATACTTTATACTTTACTGACAACATAAACAGTAGACTCATTTATTGATGATATTATATGATATCGTGTTATTATTCTACAGAATAAAAAACATCACTAATATAATCTTGAAAATAGGTTTATGCCAGAAAGATTTAAGTGAATGAAGATAAGTAAGGCAAGGTAGTTCACTTAGCAACAAAAAACAAATAACAAAAATGTTTAATATACAGTAAGTACGCTGAGCCTGCTGAAAGATCATATAACCTCTGATTTTCTGATATTTTTTTACTTTTTCCCTAAGAATTAATGTCTAGACATCATAACACAAATATTAGAGATTTCTCTTTTTAGAAGAGCATCCAATATCTTAGGAGGCATTATTTTGTTGGGATGCAAATTATATATTTTAATCACATAGAACCTCGGATTTGAATAGGTATGTAGCTTGTTATGTGGTCTTGGGAAAATATACCTCTGTATGACTCAGTTCCATATTTTTTATGTATATATATATACACACAAATAAAATGGGTATAATATCTACTTGCATTCCAGTGTGACAAATGATGATATGAGATGATTTATATTTAGTGCTTACTGAATTGTATTACATAATATGTTAAAATAGAGTAAACTGGATTTGGCATATTATGGACATTTTGTACTAACTTGCCAATTTTTTATAAATTTAAAACAATTCTAAAATAAATATCAGTTACATAAAATTAGAAAAAACATAATTGACACGATGTATCAATTTGTCTGTCAAAATAAACATTTTTTTCCCATTGGAGTAACACTTACAAAATGATTTAAACATAACAATATTTTTTCTTATAAAAGGAATATAAATTTATTTTAGAAACTTCAGAAAACAGTAACAAATTGAAGAAAATTTAAAAGCTGAAGTTCCAAGCTGTACCCCTACTCATAGTTACAATAGTATGGTAACTATGGTAACTATCTCTAAAATTCTACTTCCAGATAATAATCATTATTAGCATTGTATCAGTTACCCTTTTGTTTTTTATATTTATATAAACACATTTTTAAAACAAATTTTTTTTTTTACCATATAGCTGGGGTTTCACGTAACAAACAATGGATGAATATCTACCCATGACACTAAACTTTCCTTTATCACAAGAATAGAAAATAGTTTAGTTTTAGTCTGAATGCTGACTTTAATCTATTAGAAGTGCTTGGTTGAGAAGCAACCAGGAGACATGCCTTGAGCCACTGGGAAAGACTGACATAATTGGGCAATAATGTCCGCTATAGACTTGAGTGGATACTCTTGCAGTGTGTGCCATAAATACCTTGTCCCATATCTATATTGTTTTTCCTGGTTGTATTCATATTTTAAAAAATAAGCAGAAATATCAAGAAAAACATAAAGAATCCTCAAATGCAGGCCGGGCACAGTGACTCACACCTGTAATCCCAGCACTTTGGGAGGCAGAGGCGGGTGGATCACAAGGTCAGGAGTTTGAGACCAGCCTGGCCAATATGGTGAAATGCCGTCTCTGTTAAAAATACAAAAATTAGCCCAGTGTGGTGGCGGGCAGCTGTAGTCCCAGTTACTCGGGAGGCTGAGGTAGAAGAACTGCTTGAACCCGGGAGGCAGAGGTTGCAGTGAGCCGAGATTGTGTCACTGCACTCCAACCTGGGCAACAGAATGAGACTCTGTCAAAAAAAAAAAAAAAATCCTCAAATGTTACTATTTTCCATATTTCCTCACTGTTTTGCTTAATTAATTTATATTAAAACAGACATAAATTTTACCTCTAAGTTTTTCAATATGCATCTTCAAACATGCAGTTATTTGCCTATGTAACCACAATCCCGTTTTCTACAAATCATTTAAAAACTTCTTGCCTGGGCTTGGTGGCTCAGACCTGTGTTTCCAGCAGGTTTGGAAGCCAAGGTGGGTGGATGGCTTGAGGCCAGGTGTTTGAGACCAGCTTTGGCCATGGTGAAACCCATCTTTACAAAACATATAAAAATTAGCTGACTGTGGTAGCTCCTTCCTGTACTCCCAGCTACTTGGGAGGCTGAGAAGGAAGGATTGCTTGAGTCTGGGTGGTTGAGCCTGCAGTGAACTGAGATATGGCACTGTACTCCAGCCTGGGTAACAGAGTGAGACCCTGTCTCAGATAAATAAATAAATATAAATTACAAGTAATACAATACAATAAAAATTTCTCTAATATCATTTATTACTCCTAGTCCTTCTCATAATTTCTCAAATTGTTCCCAAAATATATCTTACAGTTAAATTTGCTAAAAATAGGATTTAATTAAGAACCATGGGTATTTTTGTTGGTGTGTCTCATATGTCTCTTTCAACTTAGTACAGTCTTGCTATTTTTATTTTCTATAAAATTTTGAAGAGACTAGATAGATCTATAAGCATCTCACCTTCTAGATGTGTCTGTGTCCTCAAGATATAATTTAACATGTTCCTTCATCACTTTTATTACTATAAACTATATTAGATATGAAGATGGATCAGAATCAGAGTAAATATGTTGAGGAATAGTATTTACTGGGTGGTGTTTCGCATTTCTTGTTGCATCACACCAAGAAGTACATAACGTCACATTTTCTCACTATTAGACATTAGGATTAGTCACCAGGGTTAGATGACAGACAGATTTTGCTAAGGTAAGGTTATATGTGTGTGTTTATATTTTTATATTTTCTCAAAGAATTTGGCTGCTTTGCTTTTTAGGTTTTGCCAGAAGTCCTAATTGTATATTTATTTGGTTGTTTATTTTTAAAGAATTTCCTTTTTATTCAAAATTCGTATGTACTCATTGTAACAAATGCAGAAACCATCAAAGAAAATTCGCCATATATTCGAAGGGTGGTGCCAAAGATTGTGCTGGATTAACATTCCTAGGCCAGTTCTTTTCTCAGACTTTTTTCCAATAGTCTCCATTCTCTAGAAGTAAAGTTATAAACAATTTACTTAAAATTATTTAGGTGTTGCTTTGAATTTGAGCACAAGTGTTTATTTGGTTACAATAAAGTGGAATGATGTAGAAAGTAAATAACCTGGGCCCTGGGGGTGGGGGGGGGGTAGGAATTTACTTGTGTAATGAACTCTCATACTTTGAATAGTACTGTGGTATCTTTAGGTAACCAATATGAGATCCTACTTCTGTCCTATATTATCCAGGGCTCCCCAGAGAAACAGAATCAATAGGACATATAGAGATGTGTAGAAAGAAGTTTATTATTAGGGATTGGTTCACATAAATATGGAGGTCAGGCAGTTCACTGATCTACTTTCTGCAATCTGGCAATCCAAAACATCCAGTGGTATAGTTCCATTCCAGACTTGAAGGCCAGAGAACCAAGACCACTGGTTTCCAAAAGGAGAAGATGGATGTCTCAGCTCAAACAGAAAGAGCAGATTTGTCCTTTCTCTGCCTTTTTGTGTTATTCAGGCTCTCAAAGGATTGAATGATGCCCACCCACTTTGGTGAAGGTGATCTTTCCTCAGACTACTGATTTACATGCGAATCTCTTTCCTCACAGGCACATCCAAAAGTAATGTTTTACCCAGTTATCGGTCATCCTTTAGCCCAGTCTAATTGACACATTAAGATTAACCATTACATGTGGCATTCAGTAGCACTGGCCAATTCCAATGCCCGTGTGAGACTATGGAACATGCCTTCTGGCTATGGTCATCATTCCCACTTCCTGGAGCCTGCTCACTGCAGAGATGGAGGGAAACTTCAAAAATAAGTAAGCATGAAATGTGTGCGTATGAGTATTCCTTGTCATTACACAGAAGTAAAAGCATTAGAATCTGAGTCACATTCTAATCAATTCTCTAACTTGAAAGACAGAACTTGGCCATCATTACCACAATCATCCTGAAATAGCTATCATTAATATTAGGTGATGCCATCCCATACATTAAATAATTTTCCACTCTAAGCAGAAACATGAATTAAATAATGGATAGATTGAATATATGACACATTATTTTATTAAAATGAGATGATAATACATAAACTATTAATAAACATTAGATATAATTTTATTTGATTAGACAGGACAAAAATAAACAGGAAAAACTGAAGGATCTGATGGGGATAAATGTTTCTTCATCATAGGATATATTATTTGATAAGTATAGGGGTTTATGAGCACATTATGAGGTTGAGTCATTATGTGTATTTTTTCCATCTAGTTTCAGTTTTTTACAGTATCAGTTTACTCTTGCTGTAAATGATGAGGTAATTAGCTGCGGGATAGGGCTTATTAATAGGCCTATTAACATGACTGCCTGTGACATCTAGGTAAATGATCCTTGTTGTTGTTTCAGACCTGGGTTAAAGAACATACTTACATCAGGCTGTGTAAGCCTAGGGAGGGTGATAAATGATATCTGTGCTAATCCTGGGTGAATGAGACTTCACCTTGTTAGTATATTTTATATTATGTAAACTCTAAGATTGATGGGGAGCAGTTGGCTCAGAAGAGATGGTCCTGGGCACATATTAAACTAGTTTGAATTAACACTGGTCCATGTTTAAGTATAGAAGCTTATGTTTACAAGGAAAGGCTGGGAGGAGGGCAGAAAATACGGGAAGTAACACACATGCAATCAGAAATTATCACTGACAACTCCTTTTGAAGATTTTGTGGTCTAGATTTTTATCTTTCTACTGGCTCTAAAACATGTTGATTTCTCCTTTATGTACTCCGATATTACTGACTTTCTTCTGCATTCTTCAGATAAGTAAACTCTGTGTCATGGATCTACATGGTCTGTGTACTTGGTCTTTCTATTAGTTTGCTCCTACTTTTAACATTGATAATTAAAGTGGAAATACATTATAATTTAACACTTCTTTCTCATAAGAATTGTATAAATTATGCTATTATATTTTATTATTCTAGTTTAGGGCATTTATTTCTCTTTTGTAAGCATCACTGCTATAGTTGTTTTGTGACATATATATGTATATGTGTGTGTGTGTGTGTGTGTGTGTGTGTGTGTGTGTGTGTGTATGCCTACTTACTTTGGTGAAGGTGATCTGATCTTCACTCACCTTTACTCACCTTTAGGAGTAAAGGTGAGCTTTATTCCTAAAGTTATTTCATAAGCATGATTCCTACATTTGTTTTGTATTATCATATATACATACATACACACAGATGAGTGTATACAAACACACAGATACATATGTATGTATGTATATATGATGCTTAATTTTTATTCTCTTTATGCCAATATTTTCACTGCAGTTTTTATATTTTGTTCATTTGTTGATTGACTTTGTATAACATTTGGGAGTTTTTTTTCACAAAGGGATCATAGGAGCTGTATTTCCTTCCTTCCTTCCTTCCTTCCTTCCTTCCTTCCTTCCTTCCTTCCTTCCTTCCTTTCTTCCTTCCTTCCTTCCTTCCTTCCTTCCTTCCTTTCTTCCTTCCTTCCTCCCTCCCTCTCTCCCTCCCTCCCTCCTCCCTTCCTTCCATTCGTTTCCCTTCCCTTCCCTTCCCTTCCCTTCCCTTCCCTTCCCTTCCCTTCCCTTCCCTTCCCTTCTCTTCCCTTCCCTTCCTTCCATTCGTTTCCCTTCCCTTCCCTTCCCTTCCCTTCCCTTCCCTTCCCTTCCCTTCCCTTCCCTTCCCTCCCCTCCCCTCCCCTTCCCTCCCCTCCCCTGCTTCCCCTCCTCTCCCCTGCCCTCCCTTCCCTCCCTTTCTTTTGACTGTCACTCTGTTGCTCCTAGGCTGGAGTGCAGTGGGGCGATCCCAGCTCAAGGCAACCTCCGCTTCCTTGGTTCAAGCAATTATCCTGCCTCAGCCTCCCGAGTAGTTGGGATAACAGGAGTGCACCATGACACCCTGCTAAGGTTTTTTCTTTCTTTCTTTTTTGTATTATTAGTAGAGACAGGGTTTTGCAGTGTTGGCCAAATTGGTCTCTAACTCCTGACCTCAGGAGCTCCACCTGCCTCAGCCTCCAAAAGTGTTGGGGTTACAGGTGTGAGCCACCACACCTGGCCAAGAGCTGTATTTTCTTAATAAGTTCATATTTGAGAAAATATCTCTCTTGCTTTGTAATTAAGTAATATTTTGGCCAGTGTCCAAGGAGTCTTTGGTCCCTGTTGATTTCTTTCAGAACTTTGTGTACATAGATTTATTTATCTTCTGGTATTGAATGTTATGAAGTCCCATATAAGTCTTATTTTTCTTTCTTCCTTTAAGTATTTTTATCAATCTGCCAGGATGAGTAAAAACCTTCTCTTTATTCTCAGTGTTTAATAATACAGTTTGGACATGACCCACTGTTAACTCTACCATATCAAACTTTACCTAGAAAATAATGTGCCACACAAGTCTACTGATGTCTTCTTCCTTCATTTCAGGCATCTTTTTTATACCCTGCATAATTGAATAATTTCTCATTCTATGTTATCTGCTTCATACATTTTCCTGATATGTTATCCAAATTGCCCAACTATTATCTTTTCTCTAACTGCTTTAATTTATCTGTGTTCATTGTGGTTATTTCAGGGCTTACCTCTGTATTGGAATTTCCATGTCATTTTTTTCCATCCTGTTCCTTTGTTTCTGTATCTACTAGTTTTCCTTTTATTTTGGCAATTTATTCGCTTAACTCTATAGTAATTTAAAATTTTTTTATTATATTTTTAATGTATATGTTTTTATGTTTTCTTTTACTAATTTCATGTTCTTATTTACCTGTTTGATTACACCAGGCTCTCTGGGAAATAACCCATTTGAGCTAATTAGGGGCTTATTAGATCCAAAAATAAAGAAAACCTCAAAACATAATTGTTTAAACAAGACATAAGTTTATTTAAGTTTATTTTCCTTTTATTTAATGACTCAGGGTGGATGTCCCAGCTTGACAGATAGCTCTCCACATTAATATTCAGGGACTTGCCATAAATATGGCTCTGGATCCTCCACACATAGCTTTCAAGTTCGTTTTAGTCTTTGACAGTCTTCTAAGGCAGAAGTTAAAAAAATAAATGTACCCAGGGTGAAAGATTTTCCCTTTAGCAAGAGAGGCATACATTCCATATGTTATATCTGTTCATTCCATAGCCAATGGCTTAATTATAAACAGATGCCCACAATTGATTGCAAGGCAATGTGGTCCTTAGCTGGAGTTTCATATATGGAAGGAAACTGGACCCTGTTGTACAATGGTAGTTTCAATCACACCTTCTATTCTTTGGTTTACATTTTTTCCTAGACTGAGTAATAATTTTTAAAAATTTGTTTATTTCACAGTATATTTACATATTTTCTATGTCATTTGGTTTCTTTTTGATGATATTTGGAGAATTTTGCCCAGAGTTTCTCAGTGTACCAATGTAATTTGTTAAGCATCTCCTTAACTTTCTTCTGAGAACTATTTAATTGCCTCCCTGAACTAACTTTTACAGACGAAATATTTTATATTCTAACCACATTTTTAAGCCATCATGTCTTTAAGCAGGGAACATGGGAGTAAAGTTAGAAGTAATGCCATGAACCTCTAAATTCTACTCTTTTTGACCTTTGTCACCACTTTTTGAGGTTTATGGCATCATATTATTCTCTTTTCTTTTTGAGCAATTGCAAATATAGTCTTAATTTTTAAGCTACATTTATATTTCACAGAGTGTTAAGGAAGGATAGTACTTACTAGGCTTTAATAAGAAACCATTATCTTTACCAAGTTTTAGTATGATTAAGTTGTAATGTGCTGTGTGTGTGTAGATTATAACAGTAGATGGGGCAACTTGTTTTGCATTACAGTGTAAATAATACATAGAATAATGTCTGAATAGTAAATGGTCAAAACATAGCTTCATGTCTCAATCAAACAGTAATATACAAATGATCACAAACTGGAAGATACAAGTCCTAATTAAGTATTTTCTTTAAGACAATTAAATATGCATGCGTTAGTGAGACATACCTGAGATTCCACTTCCAAGATATAATAGAGGCAAATTTTCCACCCATCATCTGGACTTTCAATGAAAAACCAACGCCCTCTTGGTAATCTTCATTTCCTACACTGGAAAAACAGCTGCAAGTAATTTCTATCCTTTGTGGACATTATTATTTGTTCTGGTAAAATGGATAAAGGACCCTTAATGAGAAACATAATCTAAGTATTTTATAACTTTGCATTCTCCAATTTGTATAAGAAAAAAATATCCTTAACTATTTTAGTAAATGAATGAGTCCTTCCTAGTTCTAAATACAAGGGTCTATGAAACAAAGACAACTTACTCACTTTGCTTTAAAATTTTGATACTACATGCTTTTAGGTATGAGATTGCCTTCACATGCCAAAATGCTAATACAATTTTCAAAATATTACTGCTACTAACATTCATAAGCATCAAAATAAAAGGAGGCAAGTTTTAATAGTAGTTTTATTAGACTGACAGCAAACATGAATTTTTATTTGGTTTAGAAGGCAAAGTCTCTGTAAAAGGACATATAATGAAGCTACAGCCTCAATTATACATGGAGAGACAATTCTGTGTGTTGGGAATACAAGTCCTGAGTTGAAATTATGATTGCCATGTGCAATGCACTCCATTTACAGTTTTTTTTTTCTTTTTGCTCTGGTTCCATTTTTATAGACTGTCATATACTATATATGAACTCATTTTTACACTAAATTCTTTGGCAAACTCACCTCAGTATTTAAGGAATTGCCTGTCTATTTGAGAACTTGGCTTAAAACAACAAAGGGGCAAATGGTAGAAAGATGGCAAAAATCTGCTTTTAGATTAACAGCCAATGAGCAGAAAATAGACATTTACACACACGTTAGTCTGAGTTTCTAAAATAAGTTATGCTTAATTATAAACTATGTAAATCTTTAATTTGCATTAAACCATAGGTTTTGTTGGGCTTTCATGTCTTCGAGGCAAGGCGGGTTCTGTGTATATCCAATGCTGGGGAAAGTTGTCACCCTAGGACTGTTTCATCATTTAGAAACCTTCGCAGTGACATTACCTAAGACTTTTAAGGCATCCTTGATTATTTTGTCCCTTTTCTGGAATTTGACTTTTTCAAATGACATGATTTTAATTCCAATGGTTTGTTAAACTGGTTTAAATTTTCTTGGAGTTCCTTAGATTACAATAGTGCATATGGGTGCTTGCATGATAGCTACATTTCTTAACCAGAAAGCTAGTTTTCATGATGACACCATTTAATCAGTAAGAATATAACTTTATACGTGTAAAACTCTACTGATGATTCACCTGAATCTCTGCAGACATGCTTCTCTCATAGCCTTCTTCATCTCAGCTGATGGCAGCAGTTCATTCTCTCCAATCTTGCATTTAATTTGTACCAATCTCCTATTGTGTCTACTTTCAAAACATACCCTAGAATCTGAATATTATCATCTGTCCAACACCAGTACTCTGGCCAGGCCATCATGACCTTCTGCCTGGATTATAACACAAACTCCTGTCAGGTCTCCCAGATTCCACCCATTTCCTGAGAAGCTATCTGCAGCCCAGCACTCTGTATTTTCCAAAGCATAAATCACACTATGTCACTAGAAAGCCTTCTTACAAAGTAAATGAGTATGAGATATTTCTAGCTATATATTATGATCCTTGCAGGCTTAGCTCAGTAAAGAAAAATTTAGATACTTATCAATATATAGATTATCGTGCAAGACACATGCTCTGTGTTGAAAGGCACTGAATGAAGAGGCAGACTAATCTAAATTCAAATTCAATTTCCACCATCAGTTGACATAAATAAAAAAATCAGGTTAATATCTCTAAGTCTCAATTTTCTGATATATAACATATAATCAAAATGACAACATACCATTATATATCTCTGTGATAATGTGTAAGACTGATATATCAAACTGTAATCAGAAAGCACTTAAAATGTTTGTAGCAGGGCATTTCATCATGGAAATTGGTTGCAGAGGTAATGTGGATTTGGGGAACCACGCAAGGAGTGATGGGGTAATCCAGAGATTATCAATAGTAGAAAGCTATTATTAATCTTAGATTGGAGGGATAAAGAGTGATAATATTAGATATCAGAGATCATCCTTTCAATACTTGAGCCACCATAGACCTGTCAGATGCAAGCTGGAACCCCAGAGAAGCCACATTTGAAAACTTCTCAGCAAAGATGAAGGTGACAATGCCTTGGCTTATCTCTTCTTACTGCCTTCCAAAAGGCACCCTCACCAGTGTCTCCATTGTTGAAGGCAGCCAGAGCCAGATGACTATGGATCACGAAAAATGTAATCTGAAGAGGTGAACTCCTCTCATAAGAGTGGAGCAGGAGAATAGAGAACAGATTAAGAACAATCAAGTCCAACACTAGGACAATCTATCACCAAAGATCTTAAAATTGGCTGTGTAGTACGGAGGATGATTAAGTGTTCATGCAAAGAAGCAATTTAATATTCCCATGGCACAGATAAAATTATCTAAAGGGTAAAGGAAAGGAAAGTTGTTGTTATGGGATGGGGTTGATAGATGTCAAAAATAACATTGACTGAATTGCCAAGGTAAATAATTCTAGCAGAATACTGATATTGGTTTATGCTTTTTATTACTTGTACACCTCATATGTATAATAAACATTCTTGATGAGAAAAAGATTACATGCAACTGTCAACCAAGAGAGTATACTAGTAATTAAATTTTGAAAAAAAATACAGTAGTATTTGAGGTTGTTTATTGATTTACAAATGTGAAGCAGTCATTGAGACATCTGAGTTATCTAAATGTGAAAAAATAACTTCTAAATAATCTAAGTCCAGATGCGTACACGAAAAAGAGCAAAGCTGCTCATTGAGGTGGACGCACAGTCACCATCAATTATAATGGGTTTCATTCATAATCAGTGGGAAAACAACTCCCTTAGGAACTTAAATTCATTATCTATTGTGTTGAATGATGTATATTTTTAAATGTTTATGATAATAACCTTAGAATGTAAAAGCATGTCTTGGAAATATATTGTTGTTAATGTCTTCTTGCAGCGTGGTAATGTTGCATTTCCATTAAAGAAGCTGAAAATTCAAGTACTACATTTGAAACACCTGAAATATCTAGTTTGGACATAAGCTCAGCCTTGTAATATTACAAGGACTTAGCTTTGCAGTTACTCCAGGTCAAAGAGATTAGCAAAGCAGTTTTTTCTTACCATGTTAGCATGAAATCAAGAGTCAACCAGGTAGCACTAGCTAATTCTGAAGAAAAAAATTGCTATCGCATAGAAACTCAGCTTCAGTAAATTAAGAACTAAATGTATGTCTGCCAAAAAGTTTTGCCGTGATCAATTTTTTCAAACTGTGATTAAACAAGATCAGGTAAATCAAAAATATTTTAAATTGCTTTGGTTAACTCCACAGATACGCCCTGTTATTGTAAACAGCAGCATAAGTTATAAAGTTTACAGAAGGAAAAGCATGAAGCTAATGCTCTAGGTTAGAAATTAGTTTAAGAATAAAGAAGAAAAATATGTGTTTGATTAATGCCAAATCAAATCTCTGGCAGTAAGATGGAAGATTTTATTATTCAAGATGAAGCTTTTTAAAAATAAGACTTTACAAACTGTAAGATCCTGGTCAAATTTTATTTTGCTGACTTGAGGTTAAATTTCTTTGAACTTTCAATAGGTGTCTCTTGTACTATGTTTGTATTATAAAATAGTAATGATAATATGGTTGTGTTTCCTCTTACAATATTTGATTTGAAAGTCCCATGTTTTTGTCAAACAGCTTGTAAATGAACTTTGCAATCTTGGAAGTAGAAAGCAATTATAAATGGGAACAACTATCCTTGCTCAAATATTTTCTGCGAAATGCCAACATTAGTCTCTTTCAGAATTACATAGAAATATTGACAAGCATACAACTATTTGAAGCTGTAAGCCACTATCATTGGTGAACTATCCCTTATTTTTGTTTCTGGAAAATTGTAAAAATTACATTTGGATTTTTCAGTACACTTAGTAGTGCCTGAATGAGAACATATTCTGTGAAGGCTGAGAAAACTTCTAAAACGCTGATCATACTTTAGGTAAATTTTATCACACAAAACAATATTCCTTTCTGTTCCCTCTAGAATATGTAATATGGAGTAAAATCACTTATTACTAAGTGCCACTAATTATATTTCACCATAACTATATTATTTTAAATTATTGTATCTCTTAGATTTAAATGATCTCTAATGTGTTTAAAGTTAATATTTGATGAAAACTTGTTAATATTTAAATAGTTTGCCTAATGTGATAGTTTCTACTGAAAATTGGAATGTATCATGTGATCATCTTGAACTGAATAAAAGGAAAATCCCAAATGATCTTTCTATTGGTCAATTATGCTTAACTATTTTGAGGACTTTACATTTTTCAGCAGTTTACAGATAAGATTGACATGAATTGGAATGAGTCTATAATTTTCAAGTGTTCATTTTGAATATTATTTTTATTGTATTTTGGTTAGTTTCTAGAGATTTTGACATTTATTATAGCCTGTATTTTTCATAGTAGAAAACTTATAATTTTACCAATAAAATACAAAAGATTAACAGAATGTATATTTTGATTTATCTAGATTCCATTTATTTAATTAAATTGGTAACTTTATTATTGACTCATTTGAATCGTTCATTATTTAGGGGGTAATTATTATTTTAACAGTAAAATACAAGAGAAATTTAAATTGTTTTGTGTTGAAAATGTACAACAGTGTGATTCAGAGCATTTAAGGAGTCCTAACAGAGAGAATGTCAACTATAGTGCTAGGAGTGTGGTTCAAAGAAATGACCTTAACATCATAAACAATGAATGTGGTTGGACTCTGGCTTGTTTACATTGATATTCTTTGAAATCATGCTTCATAATTTGTTATTAAACATAAGCCAGGCATGGAAAGACAAATTTTGCATGTTCTCACTTATTTGCGGGAGCTAAAAATTAAAAAAAACATAGAGAGTTGAGTGATGGTAGGGTCAGTTGGAGGAGAGTGGGGATGGTTAATGGCTACAGAAATACAGATTGATGGAACAAGTAAGATCTAGTATTTGATAGCACAATAAGATGACTACAGTCAAGAATGATTTGTTGCACAGTTTTAAAAAACTGAAATAATATAATTGGATTGTTTGTAACACAAAGGATAAAAGCTTGAGATAATGAATACCCATTTACACTGATGTGATTATTATGCATTATATGCCTGTATCAAAATAGCTCATGTACCCCATAAACATATACAACTACTGTGTACCCATAAAAATTAAAAAAAATAAAATTTTAAAAAGTTGACTTGTATGTGTGTGTCAAATGGCAAAACTTCCTAGATTCATCCCTTACCCCGAACAAGGCTGGGGAGGAAACAGAGGATGCCAGATGCCTTTTTTTTTTTTTTTTTGAAGTGTAGTATGTCCTCACTTAACATGGTGGAGAGCTTCTTGGAAACTGTGACCTTAAATGAAACAACGTGTAACAAAACCAGTTTTACCCTAGGTGAGTTAATAAAACAAGAATTAAGTTCCCATGGCATATTTCTCATCACAAATACATCACCAAATTTCCAAATAAAGATGAAAACATTTCTACTAATAAACATTGAAATTAAAGTGAACTATATTACTTTTAAGAAAGATTAATAAAATAAGCAAGATGATTATTTACCCGCTTATTCCAGTTCAGGGCTGTGGGTGGCCGGAGCCTATCCAGTGGCCAAGGCAGGAGCCAGCAGTGGACGGGACGCCATCCCATCTCAGCTCTGGCTCACACCCGCACCCTCACTGAGACTGGGACCACTCAGAAACGCCAGTTAACATGCACAGCTTTGGGATGTGGGAGGAAACCAGAGAACCCGCAGAAAACCCACGCAGACATGGGAAGAATGTGCGAACTCTACATAAAGTGGCCTGGACTGGGAACCAGTTTTCCTTCTCATTAGTGTTATAAAGAAACGGCGTGTCATGAAACAGTACTTGAGGACCTGCTGTACTTAATGTTTTCTGAATAAAAAAGATCATCTAGAGGGCTTCCTTGTCTCTTTGTAACTAGTTAGATAACAAAAAAATGAGGGTAAACACTTCTCCGACTTTCACAGTCTGTCCGTTTTCTAACCCCTTCCTAGAACTGGGGTTCTTTTTATACAAAAAGTAGTTACGCATCAGTAATACATTCATATTTTCTATTTCTCAAGAACTTTCACTCAAAAATCCATATCACTATCTTAAATATACATGAAGAGTTTGACAAAAAAGCCTGCTATTTTGAATGGCAATTTTCAAAGTTTTTTTGTACATTATTCCATTTGTTACTCAAACTTATAGAAGTCCTCATGAATATAGATTAGAAAAGATGTCCTTTACAGAGAAAGAAATTGAAAACTCAGAGAAAAATGGTTTTCCAAAATAAATGAAGTGCAGTGCTCTTTGAAATCTGTGTTGTTTTGATTTTGGATTGAAGACACTGCAGCAGATACTTTACTATGCCAGAAATCCCAGTGAAACTGATTCTCCATGCCAATAATGGAGATTCCCTCTCCACAGAATATTTTTGTCACCTATGGAAACATTAACTTTTCTCTGGAATTCCGCAATTGGAAATAATCTCTCCTTTTCCCCTTGGACTCTTTCATCATGGAGAGTTTTGTCTTCTTTCCATAATGAATGTCTTCATTATTCACGTTTCTGTTTCCTCTAGACTGCAAAGTCAGGAACCAGGATTTTTATTTTTTTGTTTTCCACAAGAAAGTATTTTTCACATGGTAGTGCTTTATATATATTTGTTTATTTAATAAAATATATCATTATGATTTTGATAATCTGTAAGAAAGGAAATTAATGTGAAACTGTGGATAAAACAAACATAGCACATCATTAAGGAACTCTCAGAAGTTTAATAATCAATGCTTACATAATTTCTCTAACAAGGTAGGCAAATAAATCTAGTATCTAAACTGAAGAAAGTTTGTGGGAATATAAGTAAAATAGTTATAATAAGAACCAATGGAAGTGTCCTTATTTAAAAGGCCAGATGGAAAATTTACATTTAACTTGTGTGGCGGATGATGTGAGGTGGGGAATTGTGCGGAAGTTGAGCAACTTTATTTGGATCCCGTAAACTACTGAGAATAGAAATATTCCTGTGATGTGTTCATTTTATAAAAAATTTGAAATGAGTAGAAAATGACGACATAAGGTGCTGAGAGCTCTTAGGGCAGAGTTGCATGAAAGAACTAGTGTAGAATCCTCCGAATTTAGGTACTTTTGATGATGAAAGTTTGGAGTAAAGTAACATGTTGTTACACTTATGCATTGTGAGTCATTTTTAAAAATGTAGTACCTTGAGAGTAGAAATACTAAATTTCTTGACTCATAAAATAGAAGCAGGCAATCTTCTATCCTTGAGGATATTGCTGTCTATAGCAAGAAGACAAAGGGGCTGATACCACCGCTGTTGTCACAGTCATATATATTCCTAAGATTTCTTAATTGTAACCTTATGGTTTATACAAATTACATATGTGAAAATGTTTCTGAATGGTTCACTTTCCCCCTAGATGACTGCATGATGATTGAGTTACATTTATATAGTAATCTTGTCTCATTTAAATCAAGTAAATCAGAAAAATCATTTAAGTTTTAAACAAACTCAAACATATCCAAAAACTGTAAAATAATTTACAGTTTAGCACCATAGATATTCCACAGTGCTAATTCAGAAGGTTTTCTATTCTTTCAAATAGATTCCTTTGTTCTCATGGCTCTGAGTGGTTTCTACATTTGTTTAGGAAATTTTCAATGAAATCTGGAGATTTAAAAATACTTACTGTGGTGTGGTTAGAAAACATCTTTTCTTTTTACAGAAACTTTACGATATGTGGTAGTTCAAGGATGTTATTTTTTACTATTCATTTGATGTCACAAAATCAACACATTCAATAGTATTCATGTATTTATTTAAACCAGAGAGACTGGAATCCTCTAGGCTCATTTTTGTTCATGTGTATGTCTCTCTCTGTCTCTCTCTCTGAAGTTCAGAGGTTTTTAATTCACCTCATTATTCATATAACATTATTATAATAATTCCTAAATATTCAGAAAAAGAGTATTTATAACATTAAGAGGCATTTAGTCATAAGCAGATGCATTTTAGCTAACTTGATTCATGTGTTGAGAATCCTTAGAGAAGGCCCACATGTGATTCATATCTGAAGGCTTTCCTAAGTATCTCACAGAGATGGACATAAAGATTACCAATTATATCAAACAAGTGTTTACTATTTTAAACATTACAGTTGACATACTATTAAAAAAGCATGGGAGAACAAAAGCATTTAAAAATTTGTTAAGTGTTTTATAACTATTCAGCATTAACTCAGATCTTTTTCTTAATGTTTTGATACAGATGCATGCCTGTCATTTCAAAAGATGTTTAATCTGTTTTTTATTTATGCATAATTTAAGTTAAATGATTTGAATTAGTTTCCAATTACTAGCATTGGACAAATATAATATATGTGGACTTAAATATATATTAGTAATACATAGTGGCTTGTTTCATATATAATTATGATTTAAAATGTTTCATATGGCTCCCTTTTTAGATTATTTATTAATAGGCAAAGTGATGAGCATGAAAAGCAAATTTACACAAAGCATTGAAAAAATCATATACTTTAGAATTTTGAACTGCTCTAGATGTTTAGTAGTATCCAAAATATAGTGCAGAGATGTTTTTTAACACACAGACTGCTACACCAATACCAATCTTTGCTTGAGTATTACCAAATGAACCAAACGACAGAGAGCTTATTACCACATAAGACATTCTACCCCATTATGGTATAGCTCTAATCTCAGAAAGATATTATTTATGTTAAAATGAAATTGCAAAGATATTTTTATGCGAGTCTATTGGGATATAAAAATTATAATTGTGTTACTTCTTGATATTATTACTCTTATTGCCAGGCACCAGGTCAAAGAATCACAAAACATGCTGCAAAGGGTATGGGTTTTTGACAGTTCTGTGATTTCTTTACTGCAGGACCTAACACTATATTGTGCATATGAAATTTCTAAAAGAAGAAAATGACATACAGCATTTATTAGACTTTATATAACTAAAGTCACTTCTAGTAGATCTTCTTCCCCAAAATAGCAGTTTGTGAATTGCTGAGGAAGAGAGTTGCTCAGTCTCTGGAGCTCCTTGTTATGGCCCTCTTGCTCCCCTGAGATTGGAGATGTATTAGCTAGGGTGGATGGCTGTGTAGGTTATCAGATAGCCTCAGTTCCCATTGGCAAATGTCTATGCTAGTTGACTGTATTAATAAGGAATTTTCCACGCTTCATTGATTCATAAGTATATTGAATATTTCTGTAAATACCTTTCATTTCTTAACCTAAATATGCAAGCGAGAATTAAGGAAGGAGTATAAAACAGATATTTGGGAAAAGAGGAGACTGCTAACAGCTCTCTCTTTTTCTTACCGTATTCAGAGACAAATTAGTCATCTCTGTTTATTTTAATAAGGAAAGAGCATGTTCTGTTTAGAACAGGTTTTATTGGTGGGAACAGTTGTTGAATCAAGACAAACATGTTATAATATATGAGAATAATGCTACAAATTTTCTCCCTTTTTTTCCCTTAAATGTTATGTGGAATTTTCAGGAAGAAAATTTAAAGTTAATTTAATAAGTTTTACTCCATGTACTATGATTCTTTAATTATTTTATTTAAAGTGTTTACTTGCTAAGAGTAATGCCTTGACAAATTTTATGATAAAAAGCTTATTTCATTTTAAAATAGAAACAATACTATCAAGATTATTATTCATTATAGCAGATAAAATGAACTGACCCTGAAAAGGCTTATTTTGTGAATGTGCATCCGTAATTATTTGGTTTAAAAAGTTCATTGAAGTAAGTAAAGTGGAGAGTTAATAGCTCCCATTTGTAGATAGGTGACATAACTTGTTGTAATGCTCAATTATCTCTGGTCCATGGATTGTTCTATTATGCAAACACTCATCTGCCCAAATAAATACTCATTAAGGTGAACGTCTATGCCAAAAATACAAATTTTCTGTATTTTTACTTTTATTTTCATAGTAAGCTCTGGAGAAATGAACAAAAAGCACTAACAAAAATCTTGGAGTTTAGGTACAATTTGAAAAATTAGGTGTCCATTAAAGAGCAGTAAAGTAGTTTGTTTAGAAAAATGTTTAAAATTATTTTGTTAGATACATTTCCTGATTGGAGAATAATAAATGAACCTTACATTAACCCCAAATCCTATTTTTTTTTTTTTTTAGAGTAGGAATGGTCAAGGGTGAAAGAAATAAGAATATCACTCAAGTCATAAGTTAGAATAATAAATAGCACACATGCCCACACTATAAGTTCTTCAAACTGAGTGAAAAAAGGAGAGTTCATGCATCTCATTCAAACTTCAAAGCTACTTTCTCCTTTTTATGTTTAAACCAAAGCTTTCAAGAATGGAGGCCAGGTTTCCTTTACAATTTAAAATTCAAAGAGCACCACTTTGAAATTTAATAGAGCAGTGTTTGCTAAAGTAAACATTTTAGTCACAGTGAAGGCAGATGCCTCTGTGCATCCTCAGCCTTTCTGCAGGTATTAAAGCAGTGCTTCAAACTACTGCAATGTCTCTTCCCCAATAGCCATTCAAAAAAGATATAGATTTCACGGAATGCAGAATTTCACTTCCCCAAACAAAATGTACCTTTATCGTTAAAGCAATTTTGCAACTTCAAGCTTCTGATGGTAATTTAAAAGCAGTGCCTTAGAAAAACCAAAAAGAAACACTGAAAATAAGGATCTCAGATTCCTGTTAAAAGTTTTTACTACCACTACCCCCATCTACAACCACACTGGCCTGCAGAAAAATGCCTCTGGGAGAAAGGAAAGAGAAGTGGGTTAGACAAGCATTTATGGTGATCAACACGTGGTGTGAGAAGCCTTTTGTATTATTAAAAAATGGGTTACTAACACTGCTCAGTGAAAGGTGCTGTTTCTTTTACAATGCATACCAAATCCAATTATGGAGAAAGAACAGTGGAAATTCTTGTCTTATTGAGAGCTAAAACAGCTTACTAGACCATGTAATTTTTTTCCAGTAAGCCTAGAACATAGACATGTCTATGTACTAAAATAACTTTTCTCCATGCATTGACTACTGTACATTATCAAATATCTTCTTTATTCCTGCCAAATATTTATTTCTCCTTGTTGTTTTATTGTTTTAATTATTTTTCATTCAGAATATATTTACATGGATAAATAAACTAAAAATGAATAATAGAAGAACTTGAGAATCAAGAGATCTAGGGAAAAATGCATTTATAAATATTATTTTTATTTAAATATGTTTACACTTCTGGGCCTTTATATTGGAATACATAATATATGTATAAATTAACAAATTAATTTAGAAATTATATGTATACATAAAATTATAAATATGTATATAATTTTCATTAGGAATATATTGATTTGTAAATTTGATATATAAATATGAAGTTTTATATAAATCTGAAATTTTCAAATTTTGTGTTAACATAAAAGTATGTTTGATAGTATTCAGATTTTTCCAAGCAATAATTTGGGTTACTTTATCTTATTATTGTCCATATAACAAGCCAAATATATTTTGATTTTTGTAAACATACTGTATTTATGAATATATGATTGGCATTATATAAAATCCAAAATTTTGTTAACATTCCATTGACAGCAATAGGTATCATACAGAATTATATTTAATTTTATAAGGTAAATTTTAGAAAATTATAGTTTTCATATTAGCCACATATTTTGAACTTCTTAATTGTAAATATACATTGATCCCTAGAACTGTTAAGTCCTTTCAATCTAAGGTATGTTAAAGTACATTATATTTGGCTATAAATATGAACTTCTCTTCAAATGAAATTCAATCAATAAAATAAAAAATAAACAAGAAAAGAGTCATATTTCTAAGCCTACAAGAGGCAAATTCAAACGCATTCTTCTGTTTGTTGTGCTGTTGGTTGAGTATGTTTTCCCCCCGGCACAGTAATTGTAGCATTGCAGTTTTCTGGCAACAAATGGTTGCTGGGGGTCACCAAATGTCTCTGATTTGCTAAAGCATTTAATCTTCCACAAAAGCTGTTTACTGCTTCATATATGCTGAACGTCAGGAACATTATCTTTTAAATCATGCCTCGCTGCTAATTAACGGATGTATAAATGTCGAACAGCCAAGTGTTTAAACGGAGCCATGAGTGAGTACAGCAGCCATTCTGCACATAGCTAAAATAGAGATCTGATGAGCCATAAACTCTGATTTTTCTACACAGCTATTGTCATGCTGTGTATCTAACCAGATTGAAGTGCATTTGAGAAATTTACTTTAAAGCCATCTGAAACTGAAAATATATTAGCAGCGCTAGAAGCGTTCAGTAGTGCATTATTAGGTTACTGGGCTACATTGCTGTCTCTTCTGTTTCTCTTGGATGTCTACATTTTAGAAGCAAAACATAGGCTTAAGGTTCTGAATTTAATCCCCAGGTTTGACTTTATGTCATTGTGAGACTTTTGTCACCACAATTTCTTGAACTTTTTTTTTCTAAAACAAATAGAATATACTTTCAAAATATTTATTTGATGTGTTTTTTTTTTTTTCTCTAGATAGGCATAATTTGACCTGACCAACACAGCATATTAACAGAATCACCTAGGACATTTCACTGCATTTAATATTTATTGAGCATCGCCTCTGGTAGGCACTGTACTAAATACTTTTACAGGCATAATTTTTTGCATTCCTGATAATGATACTATATGCTATAAAGGAGTTATTAATATCTTTAGTTTCCAAATTAGAATACATAGAATTTGGAGACTTACTCAGGCTTTCATGACTTACTAAGAGCAGAGAGATCAGAACTGGAATCAAACTGCAACTGGCTGACACCAAATCTTTAACCACTATATTATACTTCCACTAGTCTTGATACATGATATGTTCATATATTAGGAGGCTTTTTATATCATAATGAGAAAACTGTTGGGAAATAAAGAGTAACCTAAGAGTAGCAAAGGAAGGAGCAAAGCATGGCTAAGCAGACGATATAGAATGGCACAAGAAAGAAGTGGAAGGGAATGACTCTAATTTTTCAAAATAGTACTACATGACCCTCTTATTCTAGGAATTATCTTCAAATTTGGAAAACGGTAAAAAGGTAAATGTAACAGACAAAATATAGAGTACCACTCCCTACTTATTGAATTGTGAAGATTGAGCAGGAACAGTGATGACTAAACATGAACTAAAATTCTACCACTAAAATTTCTTTATTATTTTTTCCTAAGAAATTTCATTTATGTCTCAGAGCCCTTGTTTCCTTATCCTTCAAGCAAAGCTTATAAAATGATTATGGAAAGGACATAAGCATATATCTGGGGAATGAACGAACTGAAGGAATGATTCAGAATGGAAAGTTCTGATTCATATGTACTATGTCCTGGATTAGCAGCAATGTGACTTTAACCATGTTACTGCAGTGATCTTTCTTCAACTGCAGAAAAGACTTAATCATGCTCAATTTTATGCATCATTGTAAGGATTCAATGATGCAATATTCACAAAGTACTCCATAAAATAGAAAGATCTTTAATGATTCTTGTTCTTTGTTCTCTGACCTTATCCCCATGCCATCCTGAGTACCTTCCTGCTGTTCTAAAGTGCCACACATCCCACAGCAGACCTCCCACAAAAAAACCCTGTTTCCCAAATTATGCATCTTCCAACCTGATATAGCAATTCTCAGTCACCTAATATAATGGATGTAATTAACGATCCAAGAAACTTCAGGTTTTTGCTCAAATATTTTTTATTAGGGAAAGTTTCAGTTAGGGGTGGAAAATAAAACAAACAAAAAAAATGTTTCAAGTAGATGAAAGGATGATGGCTACAATGAAAGAAGACCCATTTTATGCAAGGACTAAGCTCACTAGCATCATGAGATCCATGGGAGAGAAGACGGCTCCTCCTCAGGCACTACTGTGTACTCTCCTCATATCACTGGGTGTCAGACCAAGAGAGGAAATCTGAGAAATAACTGTGAGAAAGAATCCCACATATGAAGATGACATCAGCAGTGGTACTTCTCCCTGTAAGAGTGTATGGAATGGTGTGTATGTGTGTGTGTGTATGTATATGCATATGTGTCTGTGTGTTTTGTGAGTTTGCATTAGACCAGAGTATGATTAACTCAATCTGTATGAGTTCATTTAGCTGGAGAGCATTTCTACATACAGACAGTTTATTATGGGATGACTTATTTAAAATTAATGATAAAATTTCAGTAAGAACTTTAAAATTTTTTTAAAAATATGCAAAAAGAAAGCTTGGCAGCACTCTACTATGTCCATGAGATCAAATTTTTAGCTTCCACATATAAGTGAGAACATGTGATATTTGTCATTGCCTCAAAGAAAGAGTTTATTTCACATAACATATTGACCCTCAGTTCCAGCCATGTTACTACAAATAGCTGGGTTGCATTCTTTTTTATAGCTGAATAGTACTCAGTTGCATGCATATATGCCAAATTTTCTTTGTTCATTCATCCACTGATTTTTTTTTAAAAAAGCAACACTATGTGTGATTCTCTTTATGTTATATTATGGAAAAGGCAAAGTTGTAGGCATGAAAATCAAATGAGTTGTCAGGTGGTAGAAATGGTGTAAGCAATTTACTAAACGGGGGCATAAGAAAATTTGGAGGGAATACAGATATTCTATATCTTCACTGTAGTAGGAGTAACATGATATATACATGTAAATGTACACTTACCAAACTTCTTAAAACTGTCCACATAAAAAAAAGGTAAGTTTTATTGTATGTAAATTATACCTCAATAAACCTGACCTTAAACAAACAAACAAAGAAGAATGTTAGAGTAAAAGGTCCTTTAAAGATCATTTGATACTAGATTCTCTGTGGTACAGACACATTCCCTTTGGTGACAGGTGTGCATAAAATCTACAAGGATGGGACCAGGCACGGTGGCTCACTCTGGTAATCTCAGCACTTTGAGAGGCTAAGGCGGGCGATCACTTGAGGTCTCGAGTTCGAGACCAGCCTGGCCAAAATGATGAAACTCCGTCTCTTCTAAAAATACAAATATTAGCCAGGCACAGTGGCACGGGAGGCTGAGGCATGAAAATTGCTTGAACCTGGGAGGCAGAGGTTGCCGTGAGCTGAGACTGCACCACTGCACTACAGCCTGGGCAACAGAGTGAGACTCCAGACTCCATCTCAAAATAAATAAATAAACAAATAAAATTTTAAAAATCTACAAGAATGGGAAATGTGTTACTCTAGGAGATTCTTTATTTCAGTGAGCAAATTCAACAAAAATTATTAATTCTGAGAGAAATTTTTCCTCCCTAGGATAGATAATTTCAATGCTTATTTCCGAGGCAACTCCAGCATGCATCTCTATTCTCCATGATACTGTCTTACACATGTGAGGACAGACACCATTCTTCATTTAATCTTCTTTCTAAGCAGTCCCTTCAACAATTTGTCAAGTAACCATTCCAAACCTATTTTCATATTCTTCTACTAATACTCTAGACACAGTTCTAATTTGTAAATATCCCTGTATGGTGGCATAGACGCAACATAACATCTACTATTTGAACTCATCATCGTAGCTCACAGAGGGACCATTATATCCTGTGATAGGGACACCAGACTTTTATGAGTGCAGATTAAAATTAATCTAGCTTCCTTACTAGTTAAATAGTACTTTGGATCATATTGTCTTTGTCGTCAGATAAAACCTCCAGTTATTTTTACATTAACTGTTACTCGATATATCTCCCACATCTAGATTTTATGCAACTGATATTTTAAAACATAAATATGGTACTATGTGTTTGTCCATACAAATTTTATTCCAGTACTTCAGTCAGCTGAGATATATTTGAATCTTGCTCTATCATCTATTGAATACATTGAGCATCATCTGCAAATCTGATAAAGTGTCTTATTTAAACATAACAAAGAACATTTAGTTGGTGTTTTTGCATTTTATTTTATTTGGTGCACAGTGCTTTCCTTTAGAAATAAAATCCACAGACAGATAGAGTATCTTTAGTTAAATACAACAAATAGATATTAACCACTTATGTTTGAATATAAATGAAATGAAGATGCCATCAAGGATTATCAATACAGCTGGCGAGTCATATATGCAAAATAATGGCTAAAAATATATAAATTATTAAAATAAAAATATAACCAAATTATATAAAAGCATGAAGTATGGAACAACTAATTAAGGTGAAATAAATTAGAAGTGGTATCACTCAGATGGTTCTGGAAGAATGAGTAGGCATTCATCTGGGACAAAAAGGGAAGTAAATAATTTCCAGGCAGAGAAATAGTTAGGGCAAAAATTTTATGGCAAAACATGTTAAGCAAAACTTTGAAATTACCATCCATAGACCACCTGCACTATATCACCTAGTGATGTATGGAAACTACAGATATCTAGGTTTTCCCCCAGACATCTACAACAGTATCTCTGGATGGGGCCAAAGAAACTACACTTCTGTCAAACTGCCTTGGTGACTGTTATTCATATTAATATTTGAAGACCATTAGTTTATGGCAGAATAAATTATTCAGTATCTTGGAGTACTAGGTATATGCTGTTGAAAAGAGATGCAGCTGGGAAATAAACTCATGCTTTGACTGTGGAGGATCTCCTGCCATTCTCAAGCATTTGGACTTCGAGAAGGAAAATTACTGAAAATATTCTGCAGGGCAGTGACATGGTCACTTTCGTCTTCAGGAAAATACAATCTGGGTTCAATGGCTCGCTCCTGTCTAATCCCAGCAATTTGAAAGGCTAAGGCGGGCAGGTTGCTCGAGCTCAGGAGCTGGAGACCAGCATGGGAAATACAGTGAAACCTCGTCTCTCCAAAAGTACAAAAAGTAGTCAGGCATGGTGGTCCAAGCTACTCAGGAGGCTGAGGTGGGAGGATCACTTGAGCTCGGGAGGCAGAGGTTGCAGTGAGCCGAGATTGCTCCACTACACTCCAGCCTAGGTGACAGAGCCAGACACTGCCAAAAATAAAAATAAAAACAATAAATAAAATAAATAAATTAAAAAAAGAAAGAAAGAAAGAAAAGAAAAGAAAATACATGTGGTGTGGTGGCAGTGTGAAAAATACACTAGGCAAAACAGTGCATAAAGATATGGCAGTCTTTGTAAGATGCTAAAAGCATTTCCAAGTGACAAAATCTTAATCTACATCAGAGACCAAAAGATTGATAAGGAAGACTGCTGAGGAAATTCATGAGAATCAATGTGTATTTTGAATTTAAGCATTAGAGAACCTGGTAAACAATTGGGTGTGTGGTGTGTATTTGAGGGCAGAGGGTAAAGAAGGATTTAACAATAATTTGAAAGTTTCTAGATATGTGATGCTGATATCTACTAATATGTCTATATAAAATAATTAGAAGTAGGTTTGTGGTGTAGAGGGAGAAAATTAGTTCAGCTTTTGAATGATTTAATGTTACATTCTTGAGGTTTGTTTATAAAGTACTATCCAGCAATCAACTTATAATATGAATCTGAATGTAAAGAGATGTCTCAGAACTGGAAAACTAGATTTGGGGCCCATCGTCAGATATTGGTTATATACATGAGACTAGAAGGATGGAGGTTGCCATCCATCCATCATTTCATCAAGCCATCATTAGTAAAACAGTTGAAAGAAAGAGGACAGTGGATGGTGCTAGGTTGATGCCAATGTTGAGAAATAGGGCCAAAAAGGAAGCACCTGAACAGGAGTCTTAGAAGAACCAACCTAGAGGCACAAGGAAAAACACAAGTAACCATGCCAATGAAAGCCAAGGATGGACACAGTTACAGAAAGAATAATGGTCAAGAAGGTCTATTACAGAGAACAGGATAAAACACAGAAAAGAGACGAATGGATTTGGCAAGAAGATCACTGATAATTTGTTAGCAACCAAGAACAATATTTTGAAACAAATTTTCTATGTTGGTTTTGCTTTTAAATACTTTTTTACATGAATGAAAACAATCTTAAGATGAAGAAGTGATATTTAAATTAAAAAATGTTTTATTATTTTAAAAATAGTTTTTCAATATTTGATTAATCATTTCATCTGTAATAGTAGTTTTCAAAACTGCTATCTAAGATATTTCAAATTATATTTCTAGAATGAATAAATAACATCAACACTTCATAAATGTATCATCAATAGTGGGAAAATTTATGCTCTCAGCTTTAGGTGAGGTCTTATGATCTTTGCATATAAAGTGCAGCAGGTAAAACCATTGCTTCTCTTAACCTTTAAGTAATATTTAAGTTGCTTTTCAGTTCCCTAAAATATAAAAGAGAATTGAAAAGATGTTATTTACAATTATAAACTATGATAACTTTTGCAATATTTACCAGTGTTCTCATTCTTTATCTAAGCAGCTGGAGAATGCACCCTCGTAGCCCCTCCTGAAGTTAGGTATGGTCATGTAACTGACTTCAGTTAATAAATGTTAATGAAAGTGGTTTGTCTCACTTCTAGGCAAAAGCCTTTAAAATCCCATGTGCAATTCACCATATGCATTTATCTACCATAGCATCAAGCAATGATTTAGATGTTGGATACATCATCAATCTTAGGTCATTCAGAAAAATCCCTAGGCAAACCGTGATGCACATATGTACACATAAACATTAATTATTTTATGCCATATTGGCTTCAGAGTTATCCATGATCTCAGCATAACCTAGCCTATCCCAACTAATACAGACATCATTACATGATGAGTAATTTGGTGACAAAGATCCTTCTTGCCTAACCTCAGAGGTCCCCTATTCTCAGTGATTGTCCTTGGTTCTCCCTTCATTATTCCAGATATCAGACATGGTATGAAGGTAGAGAACTGTGTAAAGATATCAAGATTATCCCTAAAATCCTCTGGTTGTGCCTAACATATATAACTGAAGCATATATTTTATCAGTGGAAATTTTCCAGATCAGTTACAAATTGGTGTGCCTTTTCAGAAAATGGACTATATTTTCACTTCTGTGAGTAATAGTTTAACCCAAAGAGATTCAATCCAAACACTGGAGAAAGTTGCTGTCCTTTCTTCCCAGAATTTCGATATCATCAAAGGTTAGGCCTTGAAGAAAAGGATGGAGACACATTTAGCCATGTGTTCTGCAGCGAAAACACTATGGTATGCTTGTAATGCATTCTGACACCTTCCCTGTACAAGGCAGACCGCGCCTTCCTGATTGAACACCCAGGCAAATATTGAGGTGCTTGTACATTTTGAAGTCACGTGTAAGTCATGCAGTGTAGGTACTGTGTTTTGAGTTTTTCTCATTGTGATAATATGTGTATACTGACTAACCCATATTGGACTGTTTTATTTTTCTTACTTGGGTATAAACTTGCTGAAATAATAATTTTCAAAGTTGAAGAGTTATTGTGTAGAACTAAACTATGCTCTCTATGCTCTTAAAATTTGGTCTATGGATGCTTTTTCAGCAGGAAGAGTATTAAAATGTTTGTTATAATGCTTCTTTTTTGTTTATAATTTCTATTTCTGCTATAATTTTGGTACATTGACTTTCTTGACCTCTATCTTCTGTATGTGTGCTTACTTCTAAAACTTTCTCCAGTTTGAACAAAAATAATTTGTGTTAATGTCTGGCTTCCCTATGTTCCTTGAATTCAGACGATCTTCTCTGTACTTATTTTTAATTCAATCTCCTCCCTGGTACATCTCAGATTTGGAGCATAGCTTGATTATTTATTCAAATATATTAAGAAATTACCTTGTGCTAGGCACTGGTCTAGGCTCAGAGATCTTGGGGTAACACAGAACCCATAGTCAGGACAGATGTGGTGGCTCATGCCTGTAATTGCAGCACTTTGGGAGGCTGAGGTGGGAGGACCAATTGAGCCTGGAAGATTGAGGCTGCAGTGAGCCATGATCACACCACTGCACTCCAGCCTAGGTAACAGTGCACGACTCTGTCTCAAAACCAAAACAAAACAAAAAAACAAAAAACAAAACAACAACCAGAAAAACAACTAATGATGAAGGATGAACAGGACAACAGGTGGTTATATTTGGATTGTGTTACAGTTGGCACATGGTGCTGTAATAATAGTGTCCACTGCTCTGAGGGAGCACAGAGTTGCCAAAGGTTCCAAATAGCAACTGACCTGAAGATGCATCTTGCAAGATATGCAAAGTGCTTGGCTTGGTTAATCAAAGTTTTGATTTTCTTGCAAAAAGTACATGTGTGTGTATATATACAAATATGTATATATATAATGTATATATATGTGTGTTGGTGTATATATGTATGTATGTATATTGTGTATATATGTATATATTTAGTGGAAAATCATAAATCTGGCAAATGTCTAGGTACAATTTATTTCATAATTGCTACTCATCACTAGCTAATGTACAGAAGAAAACAAAAATTTGGAGATTATCAGTAGGAAAAACTAGTTTGGACAAATTGACTAATTATCCAAGTATCTATGTTCTCTTTGCTCTTTCATTGTCCATCATTCTGGAAACATATTAGTCACCATTCACACAAAATGATATTAATTATTGCATTTGCATTTGTGGTGTTTATCTTAAGGCTTTACACACACACACACACACACACACAATTTTAAAAAGCCCTCTGGGTGACAAAAGAAGGCTTCCAGTTCATTGCAGAGTGCCAGAATTGTGAATTGGCTTAAAGCTTGATGTAAAATGAATGCGTATTTTTTAAAAGATTTACTTCACAAAAATATACAAAGTGAATCTATACCAAAATACTACTGTCACTAATAAACTCATTTAATTTAAAATGTCAAACTCTGACCTCATTAGTAGAATTAATAAAATGGGGGAAAATAATGGGTAAAACAATATTCATGGATTTTCAGTTTCCATATCAGGTGAATGAGATCCAACTATTTTTCAATACACACAAAGAAATTACATGCTGGAAAACTTGTTAGAGAAATAAATCTACAGACACAGATGATTTTAATTTGCTGAAGTTACTCAATTTGCTAATATTTTAATGTACTAAACCTTGGTGCAATCCTGCCAAAGTTTTCCATTTTCACTGCTCTTTCTCATAGTAAAAAATAATCATTAAAGGTATGTTTCAGATTTTGTAAATCTTAAATGCCCTCTCAAACAAAAAAAAAACATAAACTTGCTCAGGTTAATCTCTTGTTACTTGATAAATAGCAATGTGTATTTTTTGTCTATGATTAATAGAATATCAGAACACATCATCAGTCTTACATTTTTTTCTAGTATCTGCAAGATAAAAATACAAAGCACCATTATGACCTTTAAAATCAATTTGCCTCTTTGTTTGTGGGTATAGCTTACTTATGCAATTACATCATAGAAAATTTATTATTAAAGAAAAGTTGACTTGTCAGTTATTTTCTGAGTTTAACTCTTGTTGTTTTGTAGTTTTATAAAATTATAGTACTTCATTTCTTTTTGTTCTTTCATATATTTAAAACTCTTATTGTTGTTAATAATCCTGTTGAATCTAACCTTCATACATCTGAGATGCCCGGAATTCTTAACACCAGAATACATTTTCACTAAAATGTAAAGGCTGATATTTCTAAAGGTAGCCTCTGTTAATAAGAGAAAACACATGTTTAAGCATTGGGTTCTGCTATTTATTTCTCTCTGTAGGATATGCCTCTAAAGAAGTTATAACTTTCTCAGAATACTTCCTGTTTCTCAGAATAGATAAGTCACCCACCTCTCGGTAAGGAGGGAGGGTTGTATCACGAGTGTTGTTTATTTATTATTTGCATTTATGAGTGAGTGAGTGTGTTTATCCCATCATTTTACCCTTCCCCTTCCTTTCTGATTTTTGGAAGATCTTAAAGGGCAGAGCCTAGGTTCTTTTCATAATTTATCTTCACTTTGTTTACTGTAGGCACTTAAGAACAAATTCATAACTTAAAAATAAATTCATAACTTAAAAACAAATTCATAACAAAAATAAATTCATAACTTAAAAATAAATTCATAACTTAAAAATGGTGAAGAAAAATTGGATTAAGAGTGTGTGTGCAGGGATTGACCTTCACGGTAGGAAATTTTTTATTTTGGTGGTGGTGGTGGTGGTAATTGTTTTTTTATTGATCCTAGAAAGAATGTTAGGAAATGGATTTTGAGGAGTGGAAAAGAACATGTGTGAAAATTCATATTTAACTTGGGTATTGTCATTTCTAACGTAGGAGGTAAGGTCATCTACTGAGATTTATAGGGTTGTGAATGGGAAATGGACAGGAGAAAGTTAAGAGTTTTTTTTGAGCGGGATGTCTAGTAGTAGATCAGGTGAATAAAGTATCGGGGTATCAGGAAAAAAACATATTAGACACCAATTTGTGCTAGTTAAGTGAATTTGATGCTTTGCCTTAGCACAACATAGACAGAAAGTCTAGTGTGTTTCTAAATGATTTTGGATTATTAAAATTAAGATTGACTGAACTTTTGAAGGTCCTAGCAAAGAGTAGGTTGGCAGATATAAAGCAGTGGAAGAGATGATAACAATTTATATGCAAAGACAGGGGCAGCACATAAAATACTAATGATAATGTTAATCATTTACAGTTTCTTCTCTGTGCCAGGCACCAATGGGTTTTTTACATGTTTATCTCTAATCTTCTTAACAACTTTGAAATGACAATTATCTCTATTTTACAGATGAGGAAAATAAATTCAAAGCGGCTAAATAACTAAATCTGTAGTAGAGCTGTGATGATTATTAGCATTTAGATTTATCTGACTCTAAATTACTTGTTCCTCTGATTATGGCAAGCTGGAGAATTATAGACACCTGCCAAGGTTGAAAACAGCAGCAGTTTAAGCCTCTATTCACTCACTGTCATGACTTTATCTCCTGGGATTACTAAAGCAATATGAACTTATAACATTCCTTCCATTAGCTGTATACATATTTGTTAAATCATGAGTTTCAATTTTAAATTTAAAATATAATGTAAATCAAATGCTACCAATTCAGTTTCTTTATTACTGCTGAATTGTATTGTATGAAAACAGATAATAATGCCCCTAGAGTCCCTGAAACCGTAGGAACACTCCTTTGATTACCATCTGGAGCACACTAAAAATGTTACCTAACATCTTTCTTCCCTTGGTAAGACAATCCCAACATTTTAGCTGGATACATAGCCACTCAGAATTTACTCCTTTAGAGCTGCTGGGGCCATAGTCAATTAATGCAATGTGGTATAATACAATTGCATTAATTGACTATGCTGTGTTCTTTCAAGAGCACAACTAATTGAATTGACTATGTTGTGTTCTTTCAAGAGCACAACTAAAATGGCAAAGAAAAATAGAATTTCTTTCAAGAAAGGGACTGGCCTCACTTCCATTTCACCTTTCTCCCTGGCTGGAACGCAAACATGGTGAGTCATCTTGGACCTAGACCTAGGCAATTCCTTAGCAATGTCAGTGCAACAAGATCATATCTTGTTTAGTGGAAAACAGAGTGGGGTTGAAGTAAAACGTAAATATATTTGAAATTTTGAATGAATTCGGAAGTATGCAAATCTAGGAGGTGGTCATGGAAATGAATGTTTGCAGAGGTGAAGGTATCTGGAGCTAAGTACGTGAAGAAATTACGAACCAAATGTGTTGGATAGACACATCACACAGAATTTTGGTAGGTTTAGAATGAAGTGTGAACCAAATTTTAAAATGTTAAGAGCAGTGACACAAAATAATTGATGCTGGCAATGCAGAGGGGCAAAAAGTTACTTGGCTGAGAATGTAAGAATCTCTTAAGAGCTGGGACTTTTACTAAAGCCTGGATGTATAACAGTTTGCAAGTGGCAATGAAGAAAACAGTATAACCATTCGATTTCACAATATTCATGAACTATGTGGTAGAAAATATCTACCGCTCTTGATGAGAAAAGAGGTCAAGCTGCAACAAAACCAAGCCAATACAATATTTTTGAGGATATTATTTAATGTAATAGCAAAATATGA
Organism: Papio anubis; assembly: GCF_008728515.1. Lineage (NCBI taxonomy): Eukaryota > Metazoa > Chordata > Mammalia > Primates > Cercopithecidae > Papio > Papio anubis. Next base: position 90,423,191 of record NC_044981.1, on the reverse strand, counting down.
GGAGAGAAATAACATGAGTGAGGAGTAGAATGTGCTTAGCATTATGGAGTTATATTCTGGTGAGATGAAAGCAAATGGTGAAGGCTTAGAAAAAGAGAACACTCAAGTTCAGAATGAGAATTTATGAAATACTAAAGTTTGTTATTTGAAGATGTGTACCTGAATCTGAAGATTAAAGAAATTAATCATTTCTCTTCCATTATTGTATTAGCTTTCTATGGCTATGTAACAATTTATCACAAACTTAACAACATAAAAACATGAATTTTAAAATTTCACCATTTTTATGGATCAGGTTCTGTGTGGGTAACTGGGCTGTCTGCTCAGGTTCCCACCTGGCTAAAATTAAGGTTTTGGTCAGGACTACAATCTCATCTGAGGCTAGGGATCATTTTCTAAGATCATCCATTTTGTTATTAGAGTTCAGTTTCTTGCAGTTGTAGGACTGAGGTTCTCATTTCCTTGCTGTGTCTCAACCTGGGGCTATTTTCAGCTTCTAGAAGCTGCCCTTCAGTCATAGCCATGTGGCCTCTCACAACATTGTAGATTACTTCTTTAATGTCATCAAAAGAATCTCCCTCTATTCAACTTTGGTGGAATCATAAACACAACATAATCACAAAAATGACTATCATATTACCTGTGCCTTACGATGCAACCTAATCAGGGGAGTTACTACCGCCTCTTCTACACAGTTCCCAGCCACACACAAGGAGAGGAGATTGTTCAGGGTCTGTATGCCTAGGGGACAGAATTTTGAGAATGATCTTAGAATTCTGCTAGCCACACTGATTAAGTAGGTACTGGTAAATTGTGTTCCTAGAGGTGATTGCAACAATCTCCCATTCCATATGCTGTTTCTCAACATGATGTTTCCCTTTACGTAAGTGAGGTATGTTTTTCCGTCTATTTAATCTGAGGATAAATGAGGACATAGACAGTAGCCCTAGCTGAGCTTCTACCCCACAGTCAACACCAAACTCCATCCAAGTGAGTAAGACCATTTTGGGCTCTCCAGCGTTCCTAGTGCCCCTAGCCAAAACCATGTGAAGCAAAAAAATTGAGTCAACTCAGAGGGTTATTTAAAAAATAATAATAAGTTAATATTTAAGTCAGTTGTTGATGTTGTTTTGGGTGCTCTGAGATGTGGTAGGAGTAACCAAAATATGGGCAAAGCAGGGAAAGGTTAGGTACCTGTAGTAAAAGGCATAAGGGAAAGACAGTCTGCAAAAGAGTAAGAAAGTGAGAATGAATACATATGAATAACTAGGATGGTCATATAATTTTAATGTGCAAATAGTAACATGATTGAGTGAGGAAAAAATCAGAATGATATTACATCAAGATAACCAGCAATAATATGGTATATATTAAATGAAGGGGAAAAGGCACAATGAGAAAGGCTGGTTTTACTTACTTATGAAACAAAAGTTATTTAAAAATATGTTAGCATGAGCCACATGGGAGGCTGAGGAGGGTTGATTGCCTGAGGTCAGGAGTTTGAGACCTGCCTGGCCAACACAGTGAGATGCTGTCTCTACTAAAAATACAAAAAAGTAACTGGTCGTGGTGGCGGGCACCTGTAATCCCAGCTACTAGGGAGGCTCAGGGAGGAGAATCGCTTGAACCCAGGAGGCGGAGGTTTCAGTGAGCCGAGCTTGCACCATTGCACTCCAGCCTGGGCAACAAGAGCAAAATTCCATCTCAATAATAATAATGATAATAATAGCACATTAGCACAAGCTACAGTTTATAAATACTGAAAAAGAAGAAATGCACTGCTGTGAAGCATAAGATTATTTCAAAAGTATTTAAAGGCTATCCAAATGCTGTTTAATATTACCAAAATATCCAAATACACCAGAACCACTAAAACACTGGCTGACAGAGAGTTTGGTAAATCTTTTGAGGCTACCTAAGTGAGGTTATAACTTGAAACACAGAAAAACCAATTTCTTTTTTCCAGTGCAACAGAATATCTCAGAATGGAGCCCAAGGGACCTCTTATGGTAAAGCTTCCTCTGTGTATTATCTTTTCACTAATAGAGAGGCACAGAACTAAGCTTACTTTATGAAATTAAATATTTTTCTGTTTTTAACTTATGGCTATTTTTAACTTGTGTAAATTAAGATTATATATGAGAGTTAAAAGTAATGCTTTGATTTGACCACAGTAAAAGTAAATTTTATATATATATATATATAAATTGGTATATATATTAAATATTCCAGAATTTATAGGTAAAAATGGAGTCGAAGTGTTTTTAAGATATTTTAAATAATTGATAACACTTATTGTAGATATTCTTGAATAATGCTTTATTCTGTTCTAAATATTTTCCTTTTCACCTAGGCTTCATTAATATCTGAAGCTTAATATATTAAAAAGTTTTCAGACTCTTAATTATCAAAATAATTATTAATTCAGCTGTCCAGTTATGATTGATTAGTCTGATCAAAGGATGTAAGTGAAAGATTACAGAGAGTGGTTGTAGAATCAGATGTTTTACTATCAGTGTTACCTTTGGCATTTAAAATACATACATGTAAGTTCTATTTTTAGTAGGTTTAATGTTCCAATGTACAAAAAATCTAATGGGCTGGCCTCAAACTTCATTGACTTTCTTGATTGTTATGAACTTTATAATTACTGCATTTCACCAATGGCTGCCAAAGCCACTAAGAATCTTGACATCAGTGGGAAGCGTTCCACTTTGAAATCTTAAATTCGACTGCCAACTCTTTGTCTATCACTCTTTTTCTTCCAGGGTTCTCATCCCTTACACTTTTAACACATGCACTTTGACATCATTAAAACTTCCTAGTCCCTTGACTTGTCTTTCTTTAATCATTAAATAATCTGAGCCTCATTTTATGTTTTCCCACTAAACCTAGTTTTTAATATGCATTTCATAGACTCCCTTTTCTCCACACTCAATTGCCTTTGCCAAATCTTTAACCAAACTTCAACATTGGATCAACTGTAACATTTTCACAGACATTCATTAATTCTACTGTAGGCTTTCTATTGAAAATAGTAAAATATGGCATTCCAGTTACTTAGAAATAAACGAATGAATGACTTCAACCTCCTGCAATTGGAGTATAAGTGCCACTGAACAAACCATTTACCTAATAAATCTCTTTTCCAATTATTCAAAGGCTACTTCAATATTTTAATCTTCTCCCTGAGCCTCCTACTTTAACATAAGCACTGGCTTGCTTTGGATGAATTAGATGCTTACTTTACAAAGAAAACAGAATATATCAGGAATAAAAAAATCTTTCCAGTTTTAAACACACACATATACACATACACACATGCACTCTTTTAAACATTTATTTATTGAGGTTGATGCCAAAATCATAATGATTCCTTCTTCTTTGGAATGAGTCCTTCCATTTACAGGGGTGAAACTTAAATGCACTGAGTGTCTTGTATTTTAAGTGGATGGCTGGCTTAAACTGGGGCAATCTAATTTTGTCTCTGTAAATTTATAATTGGGATAGCACTTTAGTCTATGTAGGTGTTAAACATTATAATAAGTGAATTCAGAAGCTATAGGAAGCTTTATTCTTTCATGTAGTCTAAGAAACAGAGAAAGCTGTTTTCCAGTTCTGCATGCACAGGAAATCAGGAGAATAGGAATAAAATGGTAACTTTGTGCTTTAATCTTTCAGGTTTTTGTTTAAGTACTTCATGTGCCTAGGTTACATTTCTGCCAATAGATACCTTGCATCTTTTCTCAGAAATATTCCCTTTTAGTTGGCTAAACTAGCTGAAATTATTTTTTATCACATACAAATAAAAATTCTTAAAGAAGACACGTGCTTCTCTAAAAAATAATTTTTGCATATGTACAATTTTGAGGGCATTGACAAGTAATATGATGGATATTTGCATCATTTCCAGATTACTTATGATGCTCCTTCTTTGTCCAGTTTTTAGGTAGATATGTGGGTGGGTCAGTTTAGGTGAGTAATTTAATTTTAATAATTATTGTGAAATTATCCTCCAAAATGTTACTCAATTTACACTTACATGGAGACCATTTGAAAGTGTCTCTTTCTCCATAACCTACTTATAAGAAAACAAAACATATTCTAAATTATTTGTCAACATCTTGGAATAAAATATCTCCTTGTAATTATATTCATTTATGTCATTATATATTGTCTTATGATTATATATTTATTAATAAGTGAATATAACAAGGATATATCATTTTATTCATTGTTTCCCTTTAGCTGGATTTTAGGAACACTATATAAATTTAAGTGATTAAATTTGTATTATATAGTGTTTCTATTTCACAATTTCTCACAATTACCTTAATGTTTTTTTGGTATCATTAACCATTTTCTATTTTAATTGCAAGCATTTATGGCTTTGAGATTTTTTTCTATGCTTTGAAAACCTTCCCCCTTTTTAGATAATGGTAAAAGAATCCTTACTTTTTCCAGTAGTTATTCAGATTATCTTCCATTTAGATACATAAAAAATATATTTGGGCTATTTTGAATAAATCGTGTAATTAAGGGATCGGTTTTAACAATCTGTTTCCAAATTATCTCAATGCCATTCTTTGGCTTGCTTTTGCTTTTTCCTCACTGATTTGAAGTGCCATTGCTAGAATGAATTAGATACTTGTATGTACTAGAATATGTTTCTTGATCTTATTTTGTTCCTTTCTGAACCTGGGTAAGTACAGAATTGTTTTAATTATTATAGAATTTTAGTATGCTTTGGTATCTGGTAGTACAAACTTTCTTATTTTTTAACTTATTTTTTCAAATTTCTCTTGATCTTTATTAAGAATTTTGTCTTTAAAAAGCACAACTTGATAGTGTTTAAATTAGGACTAAATTTTATTTTTATATACTGAGAGTATGCTCTTTGGTATATAAACATCCTGAATACGTAAATTATTTGATTTGTTATTTCTCTATTAGATATAAACCATTTTTATTCATAATAATACATTCTCACTTACAATTTATTTTGTATGATTTTTAATAGATATATCGGCTCTTTATGTACATTTATCTACTATTATTATTTAACTGTACCTTCTTTATGACTTAGGTTGTTTGTTCATTTAGCTTCCATAACTATCTGCAAATATTGTCTTTTATTGGCAAGTATTTTTCCACTTGCATTTATTACATTTATTATTATTAATATAGTTAAGTAAATTTCATCCATAATATTTTGTTTGAATATGCTCCCAGAATGGTTGCAAGTTTGTTTTTGCCAAGAGTTCCAGTGATATTCCTGGTCCTAAGGTTTTATTTTATTTTGGTAATTATTTTCTTAAGGCATTTTCCTAAATTTAGGTATTATAAATTCTAGACTCTCATGTTGGTTAATTCTCACGGAAGTTTCTTTTTTTCCCTCCATATGCCTCCCGATGATTAGGCAGAAACATACATGAATACTTATTGCTTGGTGTTTTAAGACAAATTTTGCTTTGTCCACTTTTCCAGTGAGATTATAATTGTTTCAGAGTGTAGCTTTATGTATAAGATCTCAACTCCAGCTCCCACATCACTTTGTCCAAGAGTTTTACCCCTTGTCTCTCTTTGGAAATTACATCTAGTCAATTTCCCAATTGCTGAGACAAGCATCCTTTAAAACCCCAAGCAGCTATTAATTAATTATCACTGTTTTTTTTACATGAAGTTTTTTTCCCCAGCAAGTTTGGTATGTTTTATGTTTTTGTAGCAAGAGGAATTTCACTTAATATCACCTGTCATCTCTAGAGCTGGAAAGGTTCGTTTTCGTTGTTTTAACTTTAAGTTAAAATTACATAATAGTGATTATTACACATTGTATGCCTGTATCAAAATATCTCATGTAACCCATAAATGTATATACCTACTGGGTACTCACAAAGATTAAAAATTAATAATAATAAATGATACTGAAATTGCCTCCTGAATGAAACTATCTAAACCTGCTTTTTAAAGTTAGAAATAGATAACAAATATTACTTAAATTATCTCCTGAGTGAATGAAACTATCTAAACCTGATTTTTAAAATCTGGAATACATCTTATTGCTTCCATTCAAATACAAACTCCCTGAAACTTTGGTACAAAATTATTGAAAATTGATCAGAAATTATTCTTATTAATGGAGGAATATTTGAAATAATGATTTCTTTGGGTGCTAGTTAGAGCACTTTTTCAGTAACAACAAAAAATCAAAAAGCAACATGGCAAAAATCACCATTTCCTTTTCAGTTTAGAGGTGCACCATACTGCATCACAGAAAATTTATTCGTACTGCTAGACAAGCCATCATTTGTGGAATATGTTCAGATACCTCCAAAAATCAAGTAGCATCCACTGTTAAAAAGTCCCAAAAGATATGCTTACTTCAGCAATATTGCTGCTGGTAGGACTTTGTCACTCTACATTGTTAATTTTAAATGCAAAAGAATAGAAACTTTAATTCCCTTATTAATCCCTCAAAACTTCTCTCTAGTGATTTTTTTAAAGCCTTTTAAACTAGGCTACAATAATTTCCCCCCACTATTCTGTAATAGGAATAGAACACAAATTAGACATAAAAAAAAAAAAAAATCCCGTTCAACTTTTGAGCACAATTTTAAAGTGAAAGTTTTGTTCTGAATTTGAAATTTGCCAAGGTCTGTGGCTGAGTTTCAGATACCCACTTCCCTTCTTGGCAGCAGATAATTTGGAAATCAGAAGTCTGCACACTTGAGATATTTCCAGGCTTGGAGTGTCAAAAAGACAAGATGACATATGGTGAAGTAAAAGGGATTTCTCACTTTCAGGAACACATTTCAACTTCCAAAACATAAAAATAAATAAGTGCTTTTTCAAATTCATAAAAGAAATAATGAGAATTTTGCCCAAATATTATAGACATATCAACGTTAAGCAGCAAGATGTTTGAGTCTATCACTTCCTGCAAGCTTTCTGCTAAATAGATAAGTTCAAATTTCAGGATTGTCATGTTAACTTTGGCATAAACGTGCTTTTTTCTTTGGCAAAGATGACAGTAATCCCCCTCAAAGAAAAATTATAGTGTAATTAAAGTATACAATTTGATGTTTTTATACCAACGTTTCTCTGGGGAGTTTCTTCAATACTCTACTTGCTAATTTTAAGTTCAAATGATCAGAGTATGAAGGGAATTGAGTTGGAGGAGACAAGGTCGTGAAAATGATTCATTCTGTTGTCAATTTACCTTGATTTTTTTTTTTTTTTTTTTTTTTTGGGTCCTTACTGCCTTGATTGTTACAAAGACAGAAGCTGATGTAATCTGGAATTCTGCTACTCCAGTTATTTTAATCTATTGGTCTTTAGAACTCATTGATACATGCTAGCACTTCAAAACACAAGTAGTTACAAATTAAATTAGTCAATTTTATAACTTCTTTCTGACAAACTATTGGCAGAAGAATTTTTTTTTTTTTTTTTTTTTAGAAATTCACTGTGGAGTGAAGGATTAAGCATGCTTGCAGATCTCCACTATTTAGATAATTATCATAATTATCAATTGTTTCATTAGTATAAATACTTCAAAAATATTTTCTTCTTAATTGCAGAATAACTTAATCGACAATAGTTCTGAGATGATTTGAGAAATTATGTGAAGAAATACTGCAAGTTTAACAAGAAAGTTTTATAAAATTGCCCATATGAATCTTTTTTGTTATTTAGATTCATATAAGGGATATCTTTGTGTGACAGTTTCTTTAGAATATGAGTGCAAGGCTAAACACATTTGGAAAATGACACAAAGTTATCAAAGAGAGTAGCATATTGTAAAAACTCATTTTATAAAGCAGTTTTTCCAAACTGTCAGATTATAGAAAGCATTTGTACGTGGGTAGAGTAAGATTTTTCCCCCACATTTATTTTTAGATAATAAGAAATGAACTGTAAACTTTTAAATGTCTCACTTTGCTAAGCCATAAAATATGGAATTCAAGTCTCAAAATAGCTTCTGATCTTGAGCCACTAATACTGTAGATTCTGTAGTGTTAATAGATTATATTAAAGATAAAAATTGATGTCTTCATTACCTCCAATTTTATGTAAGAGGAAAAGAAAAGGTAGAATAAAATGTATAAGCCTGTATTATAAAATGGTCATTTAAGCCATGTGGGCTTCAATTATGTATCAATAAAAATAATTTATTTTACATATCATAAGATAAATTAAATTACACTTAGGAGGCAGAAGCACCCAGAGTTCTCTAAGAGAGGCATAGTATTGTAATAAGGTGCTTGCTTGCACAAGCTATACATTATTGGGGGATTAAGATGACATGTATGTTAGATCATTTGTTTGTAGAAATCACCCCAAGTCACTATTTCTCTTAGTTTCATTACAGAAAAAAATATGTCTAACTTATATCTGAGATCATAACATAGCCCATGAACTAGGAATAGAGAAAATCAAATAGATTAGTATGTATAACATTGTTACCAAATATCCAGTACTATTTTCCGAGTTGTTCCCCACTATGATGATATTTAGCCTACATTTCTTTACGTTTTCACAAGGAACAGATCAGATAAATAATATATTTTGCCTTTATATTCAGATTACAATTTATCAATAGACTTCTCATAAGGCCCTACTCTTCCTTGATGATGTCTTGCCAAATAGACATCAAAACATTTCAAAATGACTTACCATTGTCTAAAATTCAGTGTTTATATCATGAAAATATCTGAGGTCTTCCATAGAGTCAGGTATTAATGTTTCAGCAAAAAATATATATATATATTATACATATATATACACACACACACACATATATATATGACACTAGTAGCTTAAGTTTTTCTGGGAACAACTTTAAGCATGTATCTAAGATTAATGTCCTAAATATTAATTTCAGATTGAGAGCAGTATGTAATTATCCAACCTAAAAAATAAAATAAATTGTTTTAAATATATGATTTTAAAACTCGATGATCCTGTGTATTATTTTGCCAATTTCTCCTTAGGCATGTAATAATAGTCTTGCAATTCTAATACATTTCTCTCTCTCTGTGAATACACTCTATATACACACACACACACATACTATAATACAAAATAGAGTATATGTAGCTAATGACATACATGTACACATACATACATACACATATATGTGATTAAGTACTATTTGGAAGTGAGGCTTTGAATGTAGTAAAATAAAGACAGTGTGGTAATACCTTTACATAGTAGTCATTTTTTGCATGTATGATTATAACCTTAGGATAACTCGTTAGAAGTAAAATTTGTGGCTCAAAAAACATGAACTGTTTTCAGGATCTATGTATATTAACACCCTAGGTAATCTCATTCTCTTTTATGGGTTTTAAAAGGATTTATACATGAAACACCCAAATGAGAAGCTCCAATTCTGGCTTCTCTCCTCAAATCTGAAGTGATGGGTCCAACTAAATGATGCTTTTTGAAGTGATGGGTCCAACTAAATGATGCTTCCAATTGACAATGTAATAAGTAAAACTTAAAATGTCCAAAACAGGAAAAAAAAGGCTATCTTGATTTTATAAGCAAAAGCATGTTAAAATCTGAGTCATGTCATATATTCCTATTCAAAATATACTTATTTCTATTCATCTGAGGGAATAAAAGCCAAAATCCTTGCCATGTCTTATAAAGTTCTACATGATATGAGGCATTCTACATCTCTACTCTTTCTCTCTTGCAGCCTACTCAGTGTCATGTACATTGGCCTCCTTGTTTTACTGCAAACGTGTCTAGCATGCTCCTTCCCTAGGCACTTTCCAAGCACTCTTCCCTCTATCTGGGTTGTTTGTCTCCCAGTCCCCCAGATAGCAACATGGCCTATTCCCTCCCTTCTTTCAATTCTCTGCTTTCATGATTTCTCTTACTTACCTGAGACAACACGATGGTGGTGATCCATGATCACCATTTGTAATATGACACCCTCTATCCTAACACTCCCTTTCTTTTTATCTTATTTATTTGTTTGTTTATTTATTTATTGAGACGGAGTCTTGCTGTGTCACCCAGGCTGCAGTGCAGTGGGGTGATCTTGGCTTATTGCAATCTCCACCTCCCAGGTTCAAGCGATTCTCCTCCCTCAGCCACCCAAGTATCTGGGATTACAGGCATGAGCCACCACGCCCGGCTAATGTTTGTATTCTTAGCAGGGATGGGCTTTCGCCATGTTGGCCAGTCTAGTCTTGAACTCCTGACCTTAGGTGATCCGCCCATCTTGGGCTCCCAGAGTGGGAATACAGCCACTTTATTTTATTTTATTTTGCTGTATATACCTCATATATACACAGACTATTAGACATTTGTTGTTGTTTTTCTTTTTCCACCCTCCACATAATATCAGTTACTGAAGGCATGGGCCGTATCACTTGTATCCAGAGCTGCACTATCACCTCTAGGACATTTCTTGGCTAGGACAGATGTTCTTAAAATGTTAATATAGTTGATAAAAGAATGAAGATATTTTAGGCATCTTAACAAATAGATTCCTGCAAGTTTGAATCATTTTAGTCAATCACAACTATGTGTTTGAAGGTACCCTTTCAACTGTGCTTTAATCAATATTTGAAATGTAGCCCTCTCTGCAACCAACACATACACACTCACACACACATGCACACCCCTCTGCAAGGCTGACAGGAATGGAGTAAAGAAATGATGCAAGAATATGGTGCTTTCACCTTTCATTGTGAGTCGAGTACTCCGTATAAATGGTGCTTGAGTAGTTAGAGAGTGGCTGAGGATTGAAAGAGAAGAGAGACAGGAAAGGTGTAAGACAATTGCAAAAGGTAAATGTAGAGAGAAATAGCACACAGCAATAGAAAATACACTTGGCAGAACTATTTTAGCCAAGAACAGATATGGGCACTGGATTTTCACATATGTCCGAAAGCATTGACTACATTTTTTCACCATTTCTGTCAATGTGCTCTAAAAGCTAGCACAGCAAAAGGAAATCAAGTTTTTGCTGTATATGTCTTGGAATAGTGAAAGAAAAATACCGCAAATAATGAGCCATGATTAAAACTAGATGGTGAAATGATGGATTATGTTTTACAATGAAATACCTCACTCTGTTTTCTCAAGAACACTTATTTAGCTTCTGTTTTTAGTATATAAGCATCTTGTCTTAGATCTCAAAGGTGGAGCCCAAAACTTTTCAGTTGAATAAATTTATAGAGCATTTATACATTTTATTTTCAGACAAAATAGTCTCTCTCTCTTTCTCCCTCTGATGTTTCTATCTATCCACATGTACATTATAACTAGTCAATTCAGAGACTAATGATGAAAATGTGCAATAAACCAAAAATTATGATAACTGTAGTTCTGAATACATGAATTTCACTTAAATACAATGTTACAGGAATACTTCATTTCATTACTCTTTGCTTTATTGTGCTTCACAGATATTTCATTTTTCGTAAATTGAAGGTTTGTGGCAATCCCGCATGAAGCAAGTGCTATTTTCCACCAACATGTGCTCACTTCCTGTCCCTGTGTCACATTATGATAATTCTCAAAATAGTGAAAACTTTTTTATTATAGTTATATTTGTGATGGTTACCTGCTGTGAACAATGATATCTGGTGTTACTATTCTAACTATATTACAGCGTCATGAACTGGGCCGATACAAGATGGTAAACTTAATTGATAAACATTCTATGTGTTCTCACTGCTCCACCTACTGGCCATTCCCTGTACCATTCTCTTTATTCTCTCTCCCTCCTCCTCTTACCCTCCCTCACCCTCTCCCTCCCTCTCTTCTCTAAGCCTCCTTATTCTGTGAGACACAACTATATTTAAATTGGGCCAATTAATAAAGTTCCAATAGCCTTTTTGTGTTGTTCAAGTAAAAGGCAGAGTTGCATATCTCTCAATTTAAATCAAAACTTAGGTGTGATTAAGCTTAATGAGAAAGGTATGTTGAAAATCGAGATAGGCCTAAAGCTCATTTTCTTGTGACAAACAGTTAGCCAAGTTATAGATGCAATGAAAGAGTCCTTGAAGGAAATTAAAAGTGCTACTCCAGTGAACATGAGAACAATAAGAAAGTGCAACAGTTTTATTGCTGATATGGAGAATGTTTTAGTGGTCTGGATAGAAAATCAAATATTTTCACAAGCCAAAACCTAATCCAGAGCAAGACTCTAACTCTCTTTAGTTCTATGAAGGCTATGAGAGGTGAATAAGCTACAGTAGGAAAGTTTGAAGCTGTTATCACAGAGGTCTGTTCATGAGGTTGAAGGAAAGAAGCTCTCTCCATAACATAAAAGTGCAAGGTGAAGCAGTAAGTCTGATATAAAAACTTCAGCCAGTTACCATGAAGACATAGCTAAGAAAACTGATGTACGTGACTGTGCTAACGACAGATTTTTAATGTGCACAAGACAGTCATCCATTGGAAGGAGATGCCATCTAGGACTTTCATGCCTAGAGAGAAGTCAATATCTAGCTACAAAACTTCAAAAGACAGGCTAACTCTTGATGGGGCTAATACAGCTGATGACTCTAAATTGAACCCAATACTCCTTTACTATTCTGAAAATCCTAGGGCCCTTAAAAATTATGCTAAATATACTCTTCTTGTGCTCCATTAATGGAGCATCAAAGCCTGGATAGCAACACATCTATTTACAGTATAGTTTACTGTGTTTTAAGCCCACAGTTGAGATGCACTTCCCAGAAAATATACATTTCTTTCAAAATGTTGCTAATCATTGACAATACATTTTGTCATTCAGGAGCTCTGATGTAGGTGTATAAGGAGATTAATGTTGCTTTTATGTTTGCTAACACAATATCCATTCTGTAGTCTGTGGATCAAAAAGTAATTTTGACATTCAAGTTTTTTTATTTAAGAGATACATTTCATAAGGCTATAGCTGCCATAAATACTCATTCCTCTGATAGATTTATGTAAATTGAAAACCTTGGAAAGGACACCATTCTATATGCCACTAAGAATACTCATGATTCTTCAGAAAATATCAAAATACCAACATTAACAGGAGTTTGGAAGAAATTGATTCCAATCCTGATGAATGACTTTGAGGGTTTAAAGATTTCAGTGGAGGAAGTGACTGGAGATGTGGTGGAAATAGCAAGACAATTAGGATTGGAAGTGGATCCTGAAGACGTGATTGAATTGTGGCAATCTCAGAAAATACTTTAATAGATGAGGAGTTGCTTTTCATGGTTAGAAGAGAAAGTGATTTCTTCAAATGAAATCTACTCCTGAGGAAGCTATTGTGAACACCTCTGAAATGACAATGAAGGATTTAGAACATTACATAAACTTACTTGATAAAGCAGTGGCAGGATTTTACAGAATTTACGCAATTTTGAGAAAAGTTCTACTATGGCTAACATGCAATCCAAGAGCACTTAATGCTATCGAGAAATCTTTGCAAAAGGAACAATCAATAGGTGTAGCAAACTTTATTGTTGTTTTATTTTAGACCTTGTCACAGCCACCTCACTTTTAGCAACCACCATTCTGATCAATCAGCAGTCATCACCATCGAGACAAAAACCTCCATCAGAAAAGATTATGACTCTCTGAAAGCTCAAATAATTGTTAGCATTTTTTAAAAAATAAGGTATTTTTAATTAAGTTATGCTCACTTTTTTTTAGACATAATGCTATTTCACACTTAATAAACTCTCAGTGTAGGATAAACATAACATTTATATGCACTCATAAACAACAAAACAAAACAAATAAAACACGTGTGTGACTGGCTTTATTGCAATATTCCTGATAGGGTTGGGCTCTGTGTCCCCATCTGAATCTCACCTTGAATTATAACAATCCCCACATGTTAAGGGTGGAACCAGGTAGAGATAATTGAATCATACGGGTTATTTTCCTCATGCTGTTCTCCTGATAGTGAATGAGTTCTCAGGAGATCTTATGATTTCATAAGAAGCTTCCCCCTTCACTCAACACTCATTCTCTCTCTTGCTGCCCTGTGAAGAGGTGCTTTCTGCCATGATTGTAAGTTTCCTGAGGCCTCCCCAGCCATGTGGACTGCGAGTCAATTAAACGTCTTTTCTTTATAAATTACCAAGTCTTGGTTATTTATTCATAGCAGCTTGAGAATGGACTAATACAATCCCTTTGATTGTGGTGGTCTAAAACTGAGCATTCAGTATCTCCAAGGTATGCCTGTATTTGTGTATGGTTATATTGTGATTGATACCACTAATGATTCAACCTTAGATAAGTATCTTAAATCAGTCATGGTAGTAGTTCCATTGTCTTTATCACTGATTGGTTAACATTTTGATATGCTTGAAACTATTTGGGCCAATAAGAGACTAGGAAAAGCGTTTCTACAGCAGTTTGAAAAAAAAAAGGAAACTTGCTCCTTTGGATAAAAACAAAAAAGGACACTTCCCTCTGAAATGCTAAAACTAATATTGGGTGAATCCAACATCTGGCAAAGGAGTTATACAAAAGAGATAGATGTACACACCCAGAGGCATACCCCACAACAAAAGAAGGGCAGTGATCTCCGTAGCAACCAATTGGAATTGACAAGAACAGGCAGTGAAAACTTCAGCCTGTAAGACGGAGTTTTAATCTAGAAATATTTGAATGGTATTTGGGTTTAATTGGCATGTTATTATGGGCAAGATTGTTTCATCACTGCTCAGTGGTTTTGAGATTCAATAAACAATGTTGATAGCAGACACTGAAAATAAAAGAAAATGAAACAAATACCCAGTATTGTACATAATTGAGTTGTGACTACTCAACACATCTTATATTTGAAATATAAATCAATTATTATATTAATTTTTAATTACATATTTTTGATAATGTGGACTCTCCAATAGTTATCAGCTGATTTCCATACACCTGGAATAACTATTGTTTGCCAAACATATTTATGTTTAAAGTTACAACTATAATGAAATACGAGGGCAAAAGTTATTTAGTACTGTAATATGTAAGTTACTGTTAATTGTTCATAGTTAAGTGTTTTTTAAAAAAATGAAGAATTATTATAAATCATCTACATAGCTCTATAATGAGCAAAAAGTAGGTTTAAAAGTAGGTTTAATTAATGTAATCATAACTTGATCATAGCGTTATTCTTCAATATGATATCAAGAAAGAAATAGAGTTTTGCTTGGCATACAAGCTAGGCATACAAGGATAAGTGGGATCCTGCCTATTACCTGTTTTCCTATGTTCACCAAAGGAATCCTTGGTTCTAAACAAACAAAATTTTAAGTATCTTATTTCTTTTTTAATGTCTTAACTTTCCTTTCTCCTTTTTCCTTATTCTCTTATATCTTATTATAAACTTTTCCTACTTTCTAATCTGACCACATGCCATTTACCTCTGTCTCCATAGTATCCTGTGCCTATCATTACAATAGATTGTGTCATGCTTCACAGCACTTCTCTAGTTGTCCATTTCTCCCACTGTAGTGGAAGCTCTCTGAAGACAGACTTTTCCTTAATATTTCATCTCTTCTATTTACCATGGTGTGTAGCATATAGGACAAATTTAATAAATATTTGTTAAAAACATGTGTAAACAAATACATGAAATTAATGAGGCACCAGTAAACTCTGTGTGTCCCAATAAAAAAGAGAAACAGGTCACAATTTAAATTTTAATTTTATATAATGACTTTTGCTAAGTAAACTTCAAAAATATTATCTAAGCCATCTTCCCAAATAGAATCAACATGGTATTAATCTGTTCTCATGCTGCTAATAAAGATATACTCGAGACTGGGTGATTTACAAAGGAAAGAGGTTTAATTGACTCACAGTTCCACATGGTTGGGGAGGCTTCACAATCACGGCTGAAGGCAAATGAGAAGCAAAGTCACATCTTACGTGGCAGCAGGCAAGAGAGCTTGTGTAGGGGAATGTTCCTTTTTAAAACCATCAGATCTCTTGAGACTTATTCTCTATCACGAGAACAGCATGGAAAAGACCCACCCCTGTGATTCAATTACCTCCTACCAGGTCTCTCTCATGACACATGGGAATTATGGGAGTTACAATTCAAGATGAGATTTGGGTAGGGACACAGCCAAACCATATCATTCTAACTCTGGCCCATCCCAAATATCATGTCCTCTCATTTCAAAGCCAAACATGCCTTCACAACAGTCCCCAAATTCTTAAATCATTTCAGCATTAACTCAAAAGCCCACAGTCCAAAGTCTCATCTGAGACAAGGCAAGTCCCTTCTACCTATGAGCCTATAAAATCGAAAGCAAGTTAGTTACTTCCTAGATACAATGGGGTACAGGCATTGAGTAAATACACCCATTCCAAATGGGAGAAATTGGGCAAAATGAGGAGGCTGCAGACCTCATGCAAGTCCAAAATCCAGTGGGGCAGTTAAATCTTAAACCTCCAAAATGATCTCCTATGACTCTGTGTCTCACATCCGGGTCATGCTGTTGCAAAAGGCAGGCTCCCACAGTCTTGGGCAGTCCTGCACTGTAGCTTTGAAGGATACAGCTCCCACTGCTGAGTGGTTTCATGGGCTGACGTTGAATGTCCTCAGCTTTTCCAGGGGCATGGTGCAAGCTGTCAGTGGATCTGCCATTCTGGGGCCTAAAGGACAGTAGCCCTCATCTCACAGCTCTACTAGGCAGTGCCCCAGTGGGGACCCTGTGTTGGGGCTCGCACCCCACATATCCCTTCCACAAGATATCGCACTGATGGATTACGTTGATGACATTATGCTGATTGGCTCCAGTGAGTGAGAAGTAGCGAACACACTGGACTTATTGGTGAGACACTTGTATGCCAGAGGATGGGAAATAAATCCAACTAAAATTTGGGGAACTTCTACCTCAGTAAAATTTCTAGGGGTCCAGTGGTGTGGGGTCTGTCAAGATGTTTCTTCTAAAGTGAAGGATAAGTTGCTGCATTTTGCCCCTCCTACAACCAAGAAAGAGACACAAGACCTGGTGAGCCTATTTGGATTTTGGAGGCAACGCATTTCTCATCTGGGTATGTTACTCCAGCCCATTTATCAAGTGACCCAAAAGGCTGCAAATCTGAGTGGGGTCCAGAACAGGAGAAGGCTATGCAGCAGCTCCAAGCTGATGTGAAAGCTGCTCTGCCACTTAGGCCATACAACCCAGCAGATCCAATGGTGCTTGAGGTGTCAGTCACAGATAGGGATGCTGTCTGGAGCCTTTGGCAGGCCCCCACAGGTGAATCACACAGAAGGCCTCGAGGATTTTGGAACAAGGCCCTCCCACCTTCTGCAGATAACTACTTTCCTTTTGAGAAACAGCTCTTGGCCTGTTACTGGGCTTTGGTGGAAACAGAAAGTTTGACTGTGGGTGATCAAGTCACCATGGGACCCGAACTACCTATCACGAGGTGGCTGCTTTCTGACCCATCTAGCCATAAACTGGAGCATGCAAAGCCGCATTCCATCAGCCATAGACTAAAGGCTGCACTATTGGCTTCCCTACTTTCGAGGTTTTGGGACTCGGATTGGCTTCCTGACTTCTCAGTTTGCAGACAGTTTATTGTGAGACTTCACCTTGTGATCGTGTGAGTCAATTCTCCTAATAAACTCCCTGTCATATATACATCTATTTTATTAGTTCTGTCCCTCTAGAGAACCCTAACTAATGCAAAGTTTATAAAGGAAAGAGGTTTCAATTAATTAACTCACAGTTCCACATACCTGGGCAGGCCTCACAATCATGATTGAAGACAAATGAGGAGCAAAGTCACATCTTGCATGGCAGCAGGCAAGAGAACTTACGTAGGGGAACTCTCCTTTATAAAATTATCAAATCTTGTGAGACTTATTCACTATCATGAGAACAACATGGGAAAGACCCACCCCATGATTCAATTGCCTCCCACTGGGTCCTTCCCATGACATGTGGGAATTATGTACAATTCAAGATGAGATTTGGGTGGGACACAGCCAAACCATTTCAAACACTATCCTTAATTAATCGTAGACTGTGTATACCAAGTACGTTCCCAAAGTTTATATTAAAATTATATTTCATAAATATATGATGTCAATGGATGAAACTATGAAGCAGATATGATTCTTTCATCCCATTTTTTAAAAAATGGAGAAAAGGACACCTTTATCTAGTTAATTAGAGAGCATAGCTGAGAAATGTACTTGGGAAAGCAGCCATCTAAAAAGAAATATATAAGCAGAACTACTGTATGTATAAAGGAATCTACCCCTATTTACTTAACCATATAAACAAAGAATATTCGGTAGCCTCAGGAGAGAAGGAGTAGCCAGAGAATCAGCCCTGTGGACACTAACCATGGATATTAAGAGTAGAAATGCGCGCATCATCTCTCTTAGAAATTGGCATTGAATGATTCAACCCAAGTTATCCTTCATCTTTGGGGTCTGCATTCATGATTAACATTCTTGGTAAAGGAAATCTGACCAGTCAACTTTGGAAATTAGGAGACATATGGTTCTGTGATTTGCAAACTGGAACCACACGATGCATGTGGTATGTGTGTGTTTGGGGAAAGGAAGGGAGAGGGCAATAAGTTCTCCAAAGGTCACGGAGGAGATCCAAAACAAAACAGTTTAAATCAAAACCAGGTGACCACCATAGTCACTTATGCTCTCACATTTAAAGTATCTCTCAAGTTTTTTTTTTTTTTTTTTTTTTTTTTTTTTTTGTCAGTAACAAAGAAGAACGAAGTGGGTTTAAACAGACAACAGAATTAACTAAGTTGATTAATATTTCAAAAGTAGATTATGGATTTAAAAATTTACTCAATATTTCAATTAAAATTGTCTAATCTCTAGAAATGTTAACCCTCTCTTATGGTACTCTATCAAAATAATCAGGAAATAGAAATGTATTATGCATTTCAATGAAGATAATTTGACATCCTAGGAAACTGGTTAAACAGATGTTTGAAGGATTAAAATGGAAAAAAAAATGACATAACAAAATAGTAATAACTGAGGGAAAGAGACACTACCCATCCAGTTGGAGAAATAATGGAGATTTAGAATCTTGGAGGAGGTCCTCATGGAATGATGTCTAATACTCTGGTAAACAGATTCTATCTGGCTCAGACTGGTGCCTGTGAAATAATTAACTGAAGCTGGTTCTAGAAGTGCCCAGTGATGCAGGGGACTGAGATAAACAACTGCAGGGCTGAAGGGACTTTCTTGTACTAGGAAGAACAACAACGAAAAGGACAAAAGAAAGTATCTTTTCTTTTCAGTCATACTTTTTTCTTCATATGTCTCTACAGATAAAATATAATTTAAGCCTCAGCTTACAAAGAGAAGTGTAGAAGGGTAAGAGGCAGGTGGGTTGAAGCTGAGAGACAAATAGCTTCGTAACTAATACAAATAACATTACATTTTGCCAAACTGATATTTGTTCGAAATCATCGCTTTTTTATTGAAATTTTCATTTGAAATCATTAATTACATGTTACTTTGTGCCATACTGATAGTATATGTAAAAATCCATTATAGTTTACATGAATTTAATTTTTTGTTTGGGTGCAAAAGTTATCCTGATAATTTCTAGCTTTTTGACTAGATACTAGTTTTATAATATATTCATGTGTCTTTGGCTCTAGTAAATGAAGCTAACATTATATATTTTGTTGCCATGTTTTTCATCTTCTTTTAAGAATGAGGATAATATCTATATAATCTCTATAATATCTATCCTCATTCTTAAATAAGCCTGCCACACCAGATATAGCCCATTAGTCACACACACAACAAAAAAAAAATAGACAGCTGTATGTGGAATGGATCAACCCAAATTCATCATGACCACTAAAAAACAACGCAAAGCAAATATCCTATTAGTGATGTGCCAGCAGCTTGATCATTGCCAGTGAAGGATAGCACATTAATGAATTTATATAAAGGCAGTCCTCAAATTCACATATTTCAAATTAATAGCTATCAGTCAATTACACGCATGATATTGACTTACTTCACATACTGCCCTTGAGCGGGCTGGAAACATACAAATGAAACTGAGTCAGATTTATGATGGATTTGAAGATTCCTAATTTAAATCCTAGCAAATACTTTATCTTTCTGAAATGCAGAGCCATGCAGCTTTAATTAAAATAATCAACTCGAAAATACTTACAATCAATGACTAAGTAGATATGGTGGGAAAACAAATGACAAAAGCAACAACAAAAATTTGAAACTGAGAAAGATGGAAAGGCATTGAACAGGGAATCTTTGTCCATTTACTCATAGCATAATAGAATAATCTATTATTTAGAAAATAATAGAGAAAAGTAAAGCTTACAGAAATTTATGTGATACATTCTGAAAGGATTCCAAAAATACATGGAATGAAGGGTAGCACTGCTAAATAAATTCATATATTCTTAATGCTATTATTTCAATAGAGGAGACCAATTTCGAGTTACGTTTTATTTGGTTAAAAAGTACAGAGTTTTAAATATAGTTATGGACCAACTGAAATTATCCTTTTAAATCCTTTAAAGCATTTGATAAAATATAAAAATGATCCCCTTGAGATCTTTATATTTATTCCATGTCTGTTTGGGAAAGAGGTGAGACACAGTTAATTAAATCAATGACACCGTTAGTTGTTATTTTAAAGCAAAATTCAGCAGTTATGGTTAAGCAGTTATACACTTTGTGAATTTTATTCTTTAACTCTATTCATCAAAGTAGAATATTCAAATTTTTATGTCATTAAAGCAAATTTCTGAAGTCTTTTGATTAAGAGAAGCAACAAAAGTAGTGAACATTCCAAAGACAAAATAATAAATTGAATAATCAAGTTATGTTTCATCAATGGCATGTAATGTTTTATTGCAGCTTTTTTTCCAGTTGGGTTTTATGTGCATCTGTTTGTGGGAGAGAGAAAGATTCCTTGGGTCTTTGTTTGATTATAATGAGATTTTAGTTATATCTTTTTTTATTTTTTATTTTTCCTTGAGATGGAGTCTCATTCTGTCACCAGGCTAGAGTGCAGTGGTGCAATCTTGGCTCACTGCAACCTCTACCCCACCAAGTTCAAGCTATTCTCCTGCCTCAGCCTCCCGAGTAGCTAGGACTACAAGCATGTGCCACCACGCCTGGCTAATTTTTGTATTTTTAGCAGAGACAGGGTTTCATCATATTGGCCGGGATGACCTCGTGATCCGCCCACCTCAGCCTCCCAAAGTGCTGGGATTACAGGTGTGAGCCACCACGCCCAGCCACATCTTTTTAATACTACTAATACTAATTATTATATTTAATATTAACTGAATTAATAATAATTACACATTTTGGTTAGGTTCCTACCTCTTGTGAAAAGTGCAAATCTGGATGGAACTTCAATTCTTGCTACAGTTCTTTAGTTCTGTAATTTTTAATCCTCATTCCCGTCCTCCCCTGCAAGTATTGCTTTTGAGGAGCCAACAACCCTCCTGAAGTCTTCCCTGGGCTAAAAGTTTGAGATTTTCCAATATGATTTGTATTTATTGGGCACTTTTTTAAGGAGCTGTGTTTTGCACAGAAGCCCTATTACAGTATGCTGGCCCGCATTTGGCCCAAGTCTCTGGCTTTTTCTTCCCATATACATTAAAGACCTGGCCCCAACCTCTACATCTGCATTTGATACCCTTACCCTGTGGTTCCTGATGGATGGCATCAGCTCTCAGCTGAATATTGTCTGTTTTGTTACTTGGTAGTTTATGTTTTTTTGTGTGTGAGTTTATTTCTCTCAACTTCGGCTAACTACTTATTTTTTTATCTGACATTTATATTTGGTATTATAAATGGTAGTAGTTGGATTTGTCCACTCTTATTAGCTTAGTCCATTATACCGAGGAAAGACACTATATTTAAAGTACAAATGAAATGGCAGTTGCTGTTGGTAATGAAACGAAAACTCCCAAAGACAAGAAAAAGCCCTATTTATTTCAAAGGCCCAGAACAACAGTCAACACTTTGCATTTTAGTATTTTTATTTACTACTAGATCCTTTGAAACACTAGAAAAAAGATAACTAGTCTGTTCTAATTTGCTATTTAGAAACAGTACTGTAGTTTCATGTAAAAGCCATTACGTTCAATGCACATATTATTTTGCACACCAAAAATGTATCAAAAGTTGTACTATATTTTGGGGTATACACAAAATATAATATATGCCATTGACCTCATGAAGTTTAAATTATGTTAAGGAAGCAGACCCAAGTACACTAGCCATACAACTCATCATAAGACAAAAGAAACTGTGAAGTATAAAGCTAAAATGTTCAGTCTGACTGAGAAGTGATTAAAAATTCTTTGGAAATAAAGCAATATTTCACAATTGTCTGTGTAAAAAAATTTCTGAGCCTTTTAGTGACTCCAAGACTTTTGTTTCTCCTTAGTCCTACCTTTAGTAGTGATCACAGAAAATGAGGAAAATAAAAGTGAAATTTACCTAGTATAATTCCTTAGAAATCCATAGGTTTGGCAAGTTGGCTGGTGGGGAATACAGATACATAATCAAAATAATTAACATTTGTTTAATTTGAATATTTGACAGGAAGTTTCCTAAAAATCATACTTTTAATTACCAATGCATTTGTAAATAAGCATTTCTTGAACCAGGCTATGGAGCACATACAACTGTGTTTTTCTGTTCATTGATATAAATAGACATAGATATAGCTATATCTTTCTATCCATTTTATCATAAGTATGATTACCAGATCCTTTAACCAAAGAAATTTTGTGGCATTTCACTTCATTAAAGGATCATAACATTCACCTGGAAATATAGTGGTTAATTTTATCTTAATTGATAAGCTTACTAAAAATCTGAGAATTTAAAATATGAAATAGAAAGATTAACTATCTAGTATTGATAGAAAGACATGAACATTTCTAATCTAACTAAAACTTCAAACTAATTTGATCTGAACCTTTGAAATATAAAGCAGGCTGTGTGTATATTCAGTTGCACGGCATTTGGCTAATAGCCAGGAAATAGTGTAGTGCTACTCTAATGCAGTTGGCATGTACTTAGGGCTCTGATACAATGAAAAAATTATTATGCTTGGGTTCAAAGAAAGTACATGCTTATTTAACTTACTGCCATGGACGATTTTTATTTTGTTTTAATTTGTTTTATTTTGCTTTTTAATGAATGTTAAATATTTTCAATAAAGAGAGCAGGTCCCAAGAAGGAAAAAGAAAAAATTAATGGTGTTTGGTTGTTTTCTTCTTTTTTGTATCCCCCTAGCTGTGAGTCAATTGACTAAGCTGTAAAGATTTCCTAATTAGTCCAATGGGGGTTTAATATTTCCAGTGTTGTTGATAAGCCTTCTCATAAAGGAGTACAGTATTATAATTACTTGGCAAATGAATTACTGTGAACACTGTTTCCCTCCACATGTTAAGAAAAGCAATCATAATGGTAATCTAGAAAAAAAAAATTCAACTGGGAGTCAGAAAACGTAGATACCACAGTTGGGACAGATAGTTAACCTCATTCACCAAAGATATGCCTTTTCATTTATCTATAATATGGTGAGTTCAACCATATGATCATTAAAGTATGATCTTTAAAGGTTTCTGTTTGTTGTTTCTACACATGCATCACTGGGAGAATACTAGTATTGTTTTGGAAGCAGAGGCAATGGATTTACCCTGACTTTGGAGATTTTTTGCTTATTCTTCTTTTAAGCAATGATGCACATTTACATGACAGCCAGCCTATTTGTAGAAAAAAAGTCAGTGTCACAAAAGCAAAAGGGTAAAAGGTAGTCTAACTCTGACTGAATAGCCTACTATAAACAAATGACTTTTCATTTGGAAATTGTTGAATGCAGTTTTTCATTTTTCCTTAGAATGATTTAATTATTTAAATAATATATTTCCAGTACAAAGAAATACAAAATTCCATAGTCTTGGTTTTCAACCATTATGTAGTTTTGGAGGGCCCGAGTTTGGGGAATCTGAAGGGGTGGGATTATAGCAAGAAAAAGAAAATGTTCATGAAAGTGCAACCTGTTTTTCCTTTGTGCCAGACTAATATGAACTACCATTACTGATGAGATTTGTTATGCTCGTGAATAATATTCAATGGCCGTGTCAGTTGGAAAGAAGCTGAAATCTGTTCTGTAACATTGATTCTCATATTCTCAAAGCCGTTGCAGATGGGCTACAGATTTATTCAAAACACAACTTCCCATTTACTCCTTACAGTTTAATGATACGGTTCCATAGCCATTCATTTTCTGTAAGATTAGGGCTACTTCTTAGTAAACAGTGAGTATACATTTTAGTATTCAAAACCTAAAATTAGCACATTTTTTGAATTTTCTGTAGATATTCTACCTGCCAAGTAGCATTGTACACTATAAATGTTCTTTGAAATCACAAGTTTTCAAGAAAAAGATTTTGTTTTAAGTATATTGTTGGTGTAGTCTTAAATAAGGTATGTTTTTCAGCTGCTACTCATTTCATTAAAAATCTCTTTGAATAGACAACCTGAGTCAATCATAATCTTTTAAACATTTCTTCAAAGAAGTTAATACACTCCTGGTAATAAAAATGCAGAGTTTAAAGTTAAAATAGACTACTTTTCAATATGGGTCATACACATGAATATCATTATAAAATTCTAAATGAGAAGTTAACATAAAATATAACTGAATATTGAAAGTATATATTAGTACTATTCCCAAAACGATGTTCTAACATTAATAAATGTAATGATATAATTAATATTATTAGACATGCAAACCTCTCCACTATTCTTTATTATACAGAGATGTATTAAGTTTCAGAACGGAAACTGAGATGTAAGTGAGTGTGAGAAAGTTCAGTCTAGCAAGGTCTCTCAGGTGATTACCAGTTCTATCAGT
Organism: Papio anubis; assembly: GCF_008728515.1. Lineage (NCBI taxonomy): Eukaryota > Metazoa > Chordata > Mammalia > Primates > Cercopithecidae > Papio > Papio anubis. The sequence goes on along the minus strand of NC_044981.1, from coordinate 90,398,301 downwards.
TGAGTCATTTGAATCTGCTCTAGGGGCAAACTCACTTTCACTCGACAGGAAGAACTGTAGCTGGTCAGAGTACCCAAACTAGAGAATATGTCAAGTTGTGAAAAATAAGAATTATTGCCCAGCAACCAAAACAAACAAACTTCAGTCCCCTGAAGGAGCTTATGTTCTAGCAGGATATGTAGAAAATAAATACCAAATATAATAAGCAGAGGAAATGTGTTATATGTTAGAAAGTGAATTAAAAAAAAAAAAAAGGTCAAGCAGAGAAAAGAATGGTGCTGTGGTTGGGAACAGGAAGAGAATGCAGCATTCCATTGGGTGGTCAAGGTAGGCCTTATGGAAAAGATGATAATGAAGGACTTAAAAGATATGAGGGTGTAAGGAAGGGATCCAATTTCAGCTTGCTACATATGGCTAGGCAGTTTTCCCATTTATTAAATAGGGAATGCTTTCCCCATTTCTTGTTTTTGTCAGGTCTGTGAAAGATCAGATGGTTGTAGATGTGTGGTATTATTTCTGAGGGCTCTGTTATGTTCCATTGGTCTATATCTCTGTTTTGGTACCAGTACCAGGCTGTTTTGGTTACTGTAGCCTTGTAGTATAGTTTGAAGTCAGGTAGCATGATGCCTCCAGCTTTGTTCTTTTGGCCTTGATGGATTTGATACTCAAATGTCAGACCTAAAACCATAAAAACCCTAGAAGAAAACCTAGGCAATACCATTCAGGACATAGGCATGGGCAAGGACCTCATGTCTAAAACACCAAAAGCAATGGCAACAAAAGCCTAAATTGACACATGGGATCTAATTAAACTAAAGAGCTTCTGCACAGCAAAAGAAACTACGATCAGAGTGAACAGTCAACCTACAGAATGGGAAAAAATTTTTGCAATCTACTTATCTGTCAAAGAGCTAATATCCAGAACCTACAAAGAACTCAAACAAATTTACAAGAAAAAAACAAACAACCTCATCAGAAAGTGGGCAAAGGATATGAACAGACATTTCTCAAAAGAAGACATTTATGCAGTCAACAGACACACGAAAAAATGCTCATCATCACTCACCATCAGAGAAATGCAAATCAAAACCACAATGAGATACCATCTCACACCAGTTAGAATGGCGATCATTAAAAAATCAGGAAACCACAGGTGCTGGAGAGGATGTGGAGAAATAGGAACACTTTTACACTGTTGTTGGAACTGTAAACTAGTTCAACCATTGTGGAAGACAGTGTGGCGATTCCTCAAGGATCTAGAACTAGAAATACCATTTGACCCAGCCATCCCATTACTGGATATATACCCAAAGGATTATAAATCATGCTGCTATAAAGACACAAGCACATGTATGTTTATTGTGGCACTATTCACAATAGCAAAGACTTGGAACCAACCCAAATGTCCATCAATGACAGACTGGATTAAGAAAATGTGACACATATGCACCATGGAACACTATGCAATCATAAAAAAGGATGAGTTCATGTCCTTTGTAGGGACATGGATGCAGCTGGAAACCATCATTCTCAGCAAACTATCACAAGAACAGAACACCAAACACCACATGTTCTCACTCATAGGTGGGAATTGAACAATGAGAACACCTGGACACAGGAACGGGAACATCACACACTGGGGCCTGTCGTGGAATGGGGGGGAGGAGGGAGGGATAGCATTAGGATATATACCTAATGTAAATGACAAGTTAATGTGTGCAGCACACCAACATGGCACATGTATACATATGTAACAAACCTGTACATTGTGCACATGTACCCTAGAACTTAAAGTATATATATGTAAAAAAAAAAAGACATGAGGGAGGGAGATAGACTGGAGGACATTTGGGAAATAAGTGTTCCCAATAAAATGAACAAAGTAAGATAGGAAGATACTTTTTTGGTTTAAGAAAAAGCCAGAAGTTAGTGTGAGTGATATGCAGTGATATGCGAGATATGTGCAAATAGTTACATAAAAGGGTTAATTAAATTGAACTTTAATGACTCACTCTGTGTAAAGTGTTCAGCCATCAAGTGTATTAAATAGATGAGTGAAGATATCTAGGATCCATTTCAAATGGGTCATTCTGGCTGCTGCATAGAGTATAGATTATGGCAGAGAAGGCATGAGTTGAAATAAATAAGGCAAATATGAAATACGTACAGTTATCCAGATGAAGTATGATGCTGGTCCAATTGGGGTGGCAGCAGGAGATGTGGTAAAAAATGACTTGATTGTATATATATTTCGAAGGTAGTGTTGACATGATTTTCTCACAGCCTAGATGTGTAGTGTGACAGAAAGTAACTAATAAGATGAGAGTTTAAATAATAATTATTATTATTGTTATTTGCCATTAAGTGAGATTGAAAACCAACAAGTGTTACAGATTTTTCAGGGGAAACCAGTTCATTTTTAGACATTTTAAGTTTTTAGAAGTCTATTATACATCCAAGAAGAGATGTTAAGATGCCTGTGATGTGTATAAGTCCAGAGTTTGGGGCTGTAGTCATACATTTTGGGGTTTTCAGCATATTGATGGGATTCTAAAGACATGGGAATCACTGAGATGACTACAAGAGCAAATCAAGGATCAAAGACTGAACCCCACAACACTACAGCATTAGGGCATTACTAGCTCAGGAGAACAAGGGAGCCAGTTCCTAGGGTTGGTGACATGAGATCAGATAGAGAAAAGGGAAGAAGCTCATTTCTGGAAATTGGTACATGTGTACTACAGTTTACTAATGTTATAGATCTACTTAACTACTATTTCCTAACTCCCTATAAGGACATTTATTGATTTCAGCGTTAATTCCTTTTTACATGCCTTTGGTAGTGAATGAGGAAGAGTGAGAAGAGTGGTAGTGGCAGTAAACCAGATCAATCAATATGTTGACAAATATAAAGCTTACATTCTTTGTTGTTGGTTCAAGTCTGATAGACGTGAGGGAAGTGGTGAAAAGATTAAGGACAAAGATCCTAGAGAAGTTATAATTCATAAAATGTTTGACAATAACTGACCTGCCAATAAGGATAAATATCTATTAATTTTCATTCTGTAATAATTTTAGTCATGAAATAAGAGCAAAGTAATATATATATTAACTTTTTGATTTTCACAGAAAAATACTCACGTGTACCAAATAGTTCTTGTAGATATGAAAAACAAAACACTGTTTTCCCTAATTTAACAGGAACACTCTTCTTTTGTTATTCATGGAGGCTTTGAAACACTAAAATACCATTTGATAAAAAGCTAATTCATCTTTTCCAATGTCATTCAATAAAACTGTCATTTGGTAAGGCCGTCATTAATTACTCAACTGGCAGAAATAATTATTTTTAGATATTACCCTTTTGGAAGCTCAGCAAAAAGAAAGCAAAAACTGCCTGTGCAGAATAAGCAGCTGGAGGTTTCTACATAGTCAGCATTTACAGGTGACTTCTGATCTGTTGTTAAGACACACTCCTTTGGAAAAAGAGCATATGGTACTTTCCCCTCACCCTTTGCTTACTTTACAATTCATTCATAGAAAAATTAGAGGCTTGACAACAGCATAATTTAATCCTTGATACTTGCTATTTTTTTTCCTAAAGATCTACATCAAAAATGACACTGGTGCAATGGGATTTTACTTTCCCCTTACAGAGCAAAGATGTTGCTGATTATACGGGTCTGAAAATGAAAACACCAAGATAACAAATTTAAAGGATCCAGGAATGTAAAAAGAAAGTATACAAGCTGTACATTGAAATACCTTAGACTATGCTTCAGGATATAAAAGTCATAAACTCCTATGTGGGGCTGACTTTTTGATTTATAGCTAATTTTCTTTTCCTTTTTTTTTCCACCAGCACTTGCCTTGTAAACAGCACATACTTACAAATGGAAGCTATGAAGTCAATGAGGCACTGTTCTGTGTTTCTTGATTTAGATTAAGTATTAATCAGCCTGTCTTGGTACCTTCACTTACATGGCTCTAGAGGTAAAAACACTTAAAAAATTACTGGCACCCATATTTTCTGTAATATGTAAGAAGTGTAAAAGTGTTGTGTTTTCTATTTCAATGAAATTTTAAAATAATTACTTTAAGAATATATCTGAAACATATTCTGGGGTACATTACAATTAAGTTCTGCTAAGTGAAATCAGTATACACAGTTGCTGAGAGATCAAAATTGTTAAATAATGAAAAAAATAAGGTGGAGTGCACACAATGCACACTGACATCAAAGAAAGGCCATAGTTCAAATAGAAAAGAAGAGTAGGACAATTGAGCCATCTCCTGGTCCTACAGTGTATCAACTTTCCAAAGTCAAAGAACCTGTAATGAACCAGTTGGCATAATATTCACATTTGGAGTAGTAATATAATTTCTGAGCAAAACACCATCCATAGTATTAAATTGTTATTCTAAATTTTAATTGCAATAATTTTATACATTTTTAGTTAATAGATTTTTAAGACATCAAAATTATTAACATAAGAATTTTATACTATTTGGGAATATTGTGATGAAAATAATTTGTCAAAATATGGCAGAGTAAAATTGGATTACAGAAGTCATAAAGATAATGTCTAATGAAATGGACACACACACACAAATACAAAATAAAATATGATACAAACAACAATTCATCAGCAAAAAACAAACAAAAAAAGGTTTCAAATTAATGCCATCAAATCTCTAACATGAAATCCAATGAAAAGTTCATATCTGCAAGCTCTTGATGGAGTGTCTAAGCTTTTCATCCAAAAACAAAATAGTAAAAATAGTAGAGAGGAATCTGAATAATTATTAGTTGTCTGAAGTTCCAGGAAAAGAAATTTATGCAGATGGCTAGCAGAAAGAGGATTGAGAGTGACAGAAATAGAGAAATAGAAAGAGACAGAGACCCTGAGGAGGGTGGGAAGAGAGAGAAAAAGAGAGAGAGAGAGGAGAGAAGCTTTTGTAACATGCAATGAGTTCTAAAGATGTCAGTAGAGATGAGATAACCAGGGCTTTGCATTTCCCATACATTCACAGTAAAATTAGTAGTGATATGGAACTTGAGTGTGCCCCCTGCCTCTTGGGTAAGACACACTTACTTACTAATGCAGTGAAATCTTTTTACAGACAGTTAAAAAACAAAAATCATAAAATCAAACTAGACAGTAAATATTTCAAGTTCTCTAACATTAATTGTTTAGAGCTCTAGTTGTGGGCATAACTGCATGACAGCTATGAAACAATATTATCAAAAAACAGAAGAAAGAAAATATGACTGGAAAAAGACAAAGTATCACATTGTTTATTTTTTGAAAAGGATTATTTCTGTGAATACCTCCTACCTTAGAGGAACTTAATGTGAACTTACTTCAATAGAATAATAATTCAAAGATACATTAAGAGAATAGAAAATGATGTTTCTGAGCTGTAAAAACAAATTTAGGAAAAGACAGACATCATTAACTGAACAAATAAATGAATTGGGAAAAGACAGGATTGGAAAAGTAAAGATAAATCTCAAATAACTGCCACAGAAGAAAGGAATGATATTATTTTTAATGCAAAAGAAAAAAGACAAAGATATTAAAGGAGTTGGGAGGATATAAAAGATAAAAAAAATCTCAAATGTAAGTAATTTCTGCTGTCAAATATTCAACAAATGGAACAGAAAAATACATTCACAGATACATTAGGGAAAATAGTGCTGTGAAATGAATAACTGATTTTAAAAATGTAAAAGATCACACTATATTTTATGAAAAATTGATACAAAGTGGAACATACTGAAACATATTCTTGTTTAGTATTACATTTCAAAGACACCTGAATAAATTTTCATTCACACAGGCAAATGCAAAAGTGAATGTATGATGGAAAATCAGGTTTGCTTCAGACTTTCCACAGCTAGGTTAAATATCGAAGAAAATGGAGTGATCTCCTCAAAATTCCAAGGAGAAAATATCCAAAAATATAGCCAATTCAGAATTCAAGTTCATAAGTACTTTATATTTATGAAGCCAGTAGGCAATTACTATGAGACACAAAAAGTACAGGGAAAAATAATACCCTTAAGTTACTCCTGAAAAACTGCTTACTGTTCTAATCTAGCTAACTAGGAGGTAAATGAAAAGTTGCAAATCAGGAATAAAGTACAGACATGGAAAAATGAACTGAGAGTAAGTATTTAATTTCTCACTCAGATAGAAAACTGAGCTTAAACCAACTGAGAAACTTGTGTCTACAGAAAATAGTACAAGTGTCATGAACTTTGATAATTCAAAAATGAAAATACAATCATTTTAAAGCAGGAATTTGCAGAAAGAAAGAGAGGGTAAAAACATGAGAGTTCTGGTTTCCTCATCCTTTGTAGTAGGTAGTCATTTTGCTAATATAAAATTGAAATTTGGAGAAAAAATAATGGTTCCAGTTCTTTATAGTCTATCTCAATCTTTTACTCTTAACTTTAAATACATATTTTAGGTATTACAATCATTTTGTTTTATTTAAAGAAGGGATAATTTATCTTGCACTTCAATTTCAATTTATTTCCTTTTTATCCTAAAAAATCAAGAAATATGAAATTTAATACTTTTAAATAAAATTCATGGATATGATATAATAAACTATTTTTATTAATATATAACTCATTTAATTTTTTAGTATACATGCATAGAAAGAAACGGGAATAATGTTCTGTCAACTATTTTTTCTTGGTGATGAAATGCCAAAGGGTTTTTAAAACTTTATTCTTTACATATTTCTTGTATTGTTTGACTTCAAAAAAAAATGTGTGATTCCTTATAAATATGATAAAATCATTACCCCAAAATGAAAAGGAGTCTGTGCAATACACATGTTTGTTTAACATCAATTTAGCATTGTGCCACCAGAGGCAAGACTGTTAGGTATTGCCCTGGGTAATAGAGGAGTCTGAGGACTTTTTGTTCATAGAATTTTTGATCCTGATATCATGGGACATGCTATTCTAACTTAGTACTGCCTGATGGACAAGCTTATGAAGGGGCTTTTATCAAGTTTTTAATGTAAGACAAAAGCAGTCAGCTTCTGTGTTTGGAAACCATGGTGTATTAGTCTGTTTTCATACTGCCATAAAAAAATTGCCCAAGACTGAGTACTTGATAAAGAAATGAGGTTTAATTGACTCACATTGCTGGGGAGGCCTCAGGAAACTTACAATCATGGTGAAAGGGGAAGGGGATGCAAGGCACCTTCTTCACAAGGCGGCAGGAAGGAGAAGAGCCAAGCAAAGAAGGAAGAGCCTCTTATATAAAACCAACAGATCTCATGAGAACCTACTCACTATCACAAGAACAGCATGGAGGAAACTACCCTCACGATTCAAGCACCTTCACCTGGTCTCTCCCTGACACGTGGGGATTGTGGGGATTATGGGTATTACAACTGTAGATGAGATTTGGATGGGGACACAAAGCCTAACCATATCACTTGACCAATGTCCTTTCAATCTTGCCAAGCATTATCGTCTTTCAATCTCATTCCTTAAAATCTACTTTTGCGTTTAATAAAAATCTAGATGGTAAACCACAGGATATGTTATCATATCTCCTGTCTTTATTCAACTAGTACCAGTCCTGAATGGAGGACTAATAACTGGATAGAAATCAGAGGAAAAGGAAGAAAAGCAGTATTAATTTTCAAATACATATGTGTATGGTAAAACTATGATTTTAAGATTAAAAATCTACAAAGCATGGCAAATATTCAAATATCCTTCATCCTAATGAAAAAAATCACTGATTGACAGTGAGATATTGTTTCTTGTCAGCTACAGCAATAGCTTTTAGACTTGATGCTGACATCAACACACAACAACAAGCTCTCTGTTAGAAAGCAAACAGAGCCACCTCCACTTCAAGAATCTTCAATGACTGTTGCACAAAAACATTTATCCAATAATGCTAATTTTTTAAAATGCCTAAATACTATAGCCTTAAATGTCTCACAATAACAACTCCTTAAATATGTTTATTTGTATTATAATTCTTGTTTTGAGTAGAAGAGTAATTCCTGAAGAATAGTTTTTGTAGAATCACCTTCTGGAACCTTGGTGGATATGTTTTAAATGTCTGCAATATTATTTCAATTTAAAGTAATATTCTTCAAAATAAATGGATGAAAAAGGGCAGTAGAATCCTTCTTCATGTGACATTGGCAGCTGAAATTCTGCTTCTGTATTTTATTCTTTAGAAATATAGATAAATTTAACAATTAAAGTAATTTACTTTTATAACTTCTAAAATATCTACCAACTTTGAGGAATCCCTTCCTTCCTTCCTTCCTTCCTTCCTTCCTTCCTTCCTTCCTTCCTTCCCTCCCTTCTTCCTTCCCTCCTTCCTTCCTTCCCTCTTTCCTCCCTTCCTTTTTTCTCTTCGTTACAATGAGAAAATTTTTTTTGCAAGCATTTATTGAGCACTATGCTTAAACATTGTGCTAAATACTGGGAATATATAAAATAGGTGTAGTCCATGTTCTTGCTTATATCAAAATTCAATTCTGGATAAGAATTGCTAAGACACAAAGACTACAAGGCTTTTGAGGTCTATAAGTCTGTTTTTTAAGTACAATAACATCTTTAATGATCGAAAGGTAGTGTCCATGTTATACATGCGTATATTTTGTTTTCACATTTTAGTTTTAAGCACCTTTGAATAATATTTTTCCCATCGTCTGAATATCTGCAATGTATCATTAATATATTGTGCTGATTCTCTCCTCTAAGTTTTCAATCTTATTTCTCTGCCCTAGAATATTTCTTCATACCTCTTCTACATGGAAAATGTCTTCATTTTCTTCAAAGTGCATATCAATCATGAAAAGTTCTTTAATTTCAATAGGCCTTATTATTTTTAATCTATAAACAGATCATTTATAGATAGTAAACACAATTTGACAATTAATCTATATTGCATTCTTCACATGTTAGTCTTATGTCCTGAGTGGAATGTAAGTACCTAAAGAGATCTGTTTGTTCTTAGAAACTACATGGTAGGATCTTGAGAACTACTTATTCATTGAAATACTTCCTCTTCTAAATGCATTCATTAAGAGGTGTTGGAAGTAGGGTTTTCAGATTAAGAAAAATTAGAAAAAAACAGGACATTTAGTTTAATTTCAATTTCAGATAAATAGTTATTTTTTTGCATATAAGCTTGTCCCAAATATTACATGTGACATACTTACACCAAAACATATTATTTGGTGCTTATCTGAAATCCAAATTAAATGTGTGTCTTGCATTTTATATAGCAACCCTTGTTGGAAGCAAAAATTTACAAAAAAGATTGTTCGCTGTTCCTGTTAGTAGATTAGAAGCTGTGTGTGTGTGTGTGTGTATGAGATAATCTTCAAAGGAACAAATACAAAGAGCAGTTTTTACTTTTACTTTGTGGGGTAGGGAGTTTTTTCTTTATGTGTGTGTGCAGGAATGTGTCTATGTATGCATACATGCCTCATTTTAAGAGCACCTGACACTACTTTCAGTTTCTACAGCACTCTTATAAACTGGCAATAGGAAAAACAAAAAACAAAACCAACAAACAAAAAAATCCCACCTGATTCCTAGAGGCATAGAAAAGCCATCTAGTTGTAATCAGATGCTAGAAAACAAAGCCCTGAAAGTTAAGATCCATTATTGTAGTAAAAGATACATATGCCTTTCTATAAGCTATATTTCATTTAAGAAATCATATCTAACTTTTTCAAATTTATTTCGACATATTTTCTTTTCTTTAATTATTATTTGACTATTGTGCCAATTCATGGCTAAAAATCTGGGCAATTATTTATTGCATTTGGACTTTGTCAAAATGTTGGGCTCAAGGAAACATTTTCTGCCAAGTTCCTCTACATTCATGCCAAGTAATTTTCAATTGGTTTAAAAGCCCATGTGTATTTTAAATGAAATGAATACATGCATTTTAGATTCCTTTACTCTTAACTCACCCAGATGGTTCAGAAGACATCCAATAAACCTTTGATTCATGTTATAAGAAATAGATTGCTTAAAGGTTTTAGAAGTCAAGAAGTGAGGCACCTCATTTGCAAAGAATAAGTGGACCCAAATGTTCTAGCTCCGCTTGTATGATGACAGTGAGAGTTGCACTCTTCTGAGGCTGGAATGAAGTGTTGGACTGAAACTCACTGAGGTAGTTTTAGTGCTTGGTTAAATGTTTAAACCAAATAATACTATATTTTACATTTAATATCTACATGTCTTGGATCATACTAAATTCTGTAACCATACTGATATATATATATATATAGTCTACTACTTGCCTCATGCACATACTGCCAACATATGAAGAGTATTATATTCCTGTTTAATATTAGATTATTTTAGTATGTGAATTTGCTTCAACATTGCATTGGAAGTCAGTGATGCAGATGTAACTAAAAAACAGAAGAAACGACTTCATCCTATGATGTACACCTGAAGTCTTTAATGTCTAGATTCTAATGAATCATAGGTAATAAGAAAACACTTTCAACATTTCATTTTGATTTTTAATTAATTACATGCTAGATATGAATCTCTGCAAGAACACAGATATGCATGATACATATCATTTTCTATAATGAAATTATTTTTATTTCTCCCCCTATTAACCACTTGGTGGAAACTCATTCTCAGCCAAGACAACCCCTCTTTTCTTAGTGCTGGGCCAAGTATTGGAGATGAAGGGACTTACAGAGTGCCAAGGCTTTGTAGGAGGGACTAGTCATCCTTTTGCACCTGATACTTGAGGAGATGTTCACCATTGCATCTGCTGGGTCTTCAGTCTATATAGAATGCTATTGAGATGTTTATTTTTCCTGTCTTCATGCTCCTACACTTTTAGTGGAGTTCTGTGTTATGGTTACCACATGGAAGCATGTGGAATTTAGATATTTTTATGTTACTATGGAGCTTAGAAATCTTTCATTCTCATTCTCCATCTTGAATTCTTTGTCAGTAAAGCAGGGCACTGGAGCTGCAAATATTTATGTGCTCATTTTTTCCTTCTTATTTTCCTTTCTGTTTCTCCCAAGATTCAGAAATCTCTCTCTCTCTCTCTCTCTCTCTCTCTCTCTCTCCCCCTCCCTCTCTCTGTGTGTGTGTGTGTGTTTTCTATTTGATATCATCTTTGTCCAAAAGGTACAGTCTAGCTCTCTCAAGGACTTATGGAATACTTTGTCTATGCCAACTGACCTCTCTAAAGACCACGGTTTAAGTAAACCAAAACCAGAAAAAGCACAGACCACCTATTAGCCTAAATGTGTGAACTGGTGTTAGGACGAAGGATAGCGAGGCAAGGTGTGGTATTCTGGGAAGCAAAATATCTCAGCAGCTTTAATCGTTATTTAAATTTTTTTTTTTTTTTAATTTTACCTTGAGTTCCAGGATACATGTGCAGAATGTGCAGGCTTGTTACGCAGGTATACATGTGCCATGGTGATTTGCAGCACTTATCAACCTGTCATTTAGATTTTAAGCCCGCATGCATTAGGTATTTGTCCTAATGTTCTCCCTCCTTTTGCCCCCATCCCCCAACAGGCCCCAGTGTATGTTGTTCCCCTCCCAGTGTCCATGTGTTCAGGAACGTATGCCTATTATTTACTAATCTATCAATGCCTTGCAGAGAACACTTTTGCAGTAAAATAGTACTGCAACCATGGACTTGAAATCTATGAATTCAAAGTCACTGCAAATAGATTTGAATCATGACTATTTAAAAACACAAAACTAATTTAAAAGCAGTACCCTGAAATATTAGCCTAGCATAAGGGATGTGAGGGATTGGGAGGCTGCTTTAGAGGTGAGTGAGATAGAAAGGGTTCAGCTTATCATGCTCAAATTTATACTCCCTAGAATAATTTCTGATGATTCAAGAAGGAAAATGAATTATCTTCTTTCAGTCTACATAAATTAGAGGTATTAAACTGGAGAATAAGGTAGAAGTTGGAACACATTCAAGACCATAAAAACTAGGAAAATATCTGTTCAAAATATATTATGTGGATTTAATGAACATTATAACTCAAGTTCCTTTCAGTACATAATGATTCCAGACTACATTGACCCTTGAACAACACAGGCTTGAACAGCATGGTCCACTCATACACACATTTTCTTCTGCCTCTGTCACCTCTGAGACAGCAAGACTAACCCCTCCTCTTCCTCCTCCTTCTCAGCCTACTTGATGTGAAGATGATGAAGATAAAAGACATTTATTATGATTCACTTGCACTTAATGAATAATAAATATATATTATTTTCCTTTTGATTTTCTTAATAACATTTTCTTTTCTTTAGCTTGCTTTATTCTAAGAATATAGTATATAATACATATAACATACAAAATATGTGTGCTAATGAACTGTTTATCGGTAAAGCTTCTCTTCAACAGTAGGCTATTAGTAGTTAAGTTTTGGGGAAGTCAAATGTGTATGTGGATGTTTCACTGCGTGGGATTGGCACCCCCAACCCCCATGTTGTTCAAGGGTCAACTATATTTGTTTTAAGGTTCTATGCTGTATACAGAGGTGGAAACTCAAAAATCCTTAGGAGCCAGACAAGTAAGTTAAACATGGATAGGTTCAATTCTAATCCCATAGGTGTTGATGGGAATTGAAAATTCAGCTCTACAAAAAGATTCACTGCGTAGGCCAAACAGAACACATCTCCAGGCAACATCGGTGGCTCTTAGGAGACTGACAAAACAATCATATATCTTGAAAATGATTAGGAAGAATTTAAAAATAAATTATGAAGTAAATTAATTACCTTGTAAAGTATGTTATCTAGGTTTGAAATTTTGAGAAGGAAATTCCAAAACAATTCATTTCATTATTATGCAAAGAAACTTTTGTGCTTTGCCTCTCCTTTGAGAGTCCGCAGCTCTTACCTTAAAGCTCCCCTTTCATCTTTTCAAAATAAACAGTAGCAATATCCTTGTAAAGAATCGGGCTTTACACTTTTTAAAATGTGATTCTCACTATAAGAAATTGGCACACTTATTAAACTATAAAAGCCAGCTAGAATAAAACGTAAATCTATGTTTAAAAATATTTTAATAAATGGAGCAATACTGAGCTACTGACCATTGCGTACATCGCTTGGTTTACTGACAAATTGGGATATAAAAGTTTCCATATACATCTTCCTCCCATAGGCTTGTCATTACTCTTCTATTGTATACCATTGGCAGTAAGTTTAAAAAATCATCGGTATTATTTCTAGATTTTTACATTTTCCATATTGCACTTAAAGTTTGTCCTTATTTGAACTTACATATAAGGAAACTGAAATTCTATGATATTACGTGATTAAATGTAGGCATCAAATCAATAGTAAGAACAAAACTTAAACCTGAGTTTTTTCTATTTTAGACTCTGGTTTTTATCATGCCTGGAGACTTCAAGAGAAACATAGTTATATTTTATTACCTTTCTCCCAAACATCTTTTAACTATTGTTTTTTAACTTGTCTTCCAAACCTATCTGTGAAGGAAACATGATTGGTCTCAGAATATAGTCATGGGAAAGAGACATTTAGGAAGTTTAAGTTCTTACTAGAAATCAAACAGTGATTCAGAACAGACCCAACAGAGAATGAAGATTTTTTGACTCCTCTCGGGAAGCTCCCTTTTCTGTTCTAGCATGAGCCTTGCAAGAAAGCAGTAGCTTTTCATTTAGCTTGATATAATTATTCTGGATTCATTCACCCATAGACTAAATGGCTCTGTAGTTTACATGCTCTCTTACTTACAGTTTATGGTTTTAATTATAGCTTTCATCACTTCCTTTGACCTGTCATTCCTTCGCAAGATTCTTTCATTCCCATTGGCTGTTGATGGCAATGTTGCAGATATTTTACTTCAGGCCTGTATTTTTGTTCTATTTATGCTAATGACAAATCCTACACTTCTAACATGCTACTTAGGGTAGAATTCAGTGGAGTTAATTATATTCTCTGCATAATGTAATTCTGAACTCCCTGGGATGGAAATAGCATTAGAATTTTCTATAATTTTATGTTTGCTCTCTCATTACTTCTGAGATTTAAACAGATTTAGTTTAGGTGACCTGAAGTTCAAGGTTTTCCTAAGTGAACTGAATGAATTATCTCTGCTTTCCATTTAGCAATGATGTTTATAAACTGACAATGAAACAGGATGACAGTCTCCTAAGGGTAGGGAGCCAGGCAGGATACTTGTCAGCACCATTACGTGTTCATTGGTTTGTTTTGTATGTTTTCACTGGCTCTTTGTTCATGAAAGTCAAATCACAAAATAATCCTAAAGGATCTTCAGGTCAACCAGGATTGTATTCGCTGTTCTCACATTTCGAGTTTGTGATGAGAAAACATAAAAAGAAAGAAATACGATTATTTCTTAAGCAAAAATAGCCTTTTCCTTTATGTCCTACCTGTGCATTCATGTGGAATTATAAATATTGATGTTTGCGAACAATGATGGAACTTTCTTCCAGTTTTCTCTATGGCCACATGGTATAATAGAACAAAGACTTCAGCGTCAGACAGCCATGTATGTGTCTGGTGGAGATACACTATTCCTGCATGGACAGACTACCTAACAGCTTTAAGTTTCATATGAGAAACAGAGATAATAATGCCTACTTTACACAGATTGTTATGTAGGTCAAATATGATAACATACATTGAAGTTCCTTAATACAATTAATAATTATTCCTAAGTTTTGCATTTATATATTGGTAGCAGTTATTTAGACTAACTTACCTACCTCAAATTTTCAAAGCTCTAGAGTATTCAAGAAAGAAAGTATCCTTAGAAGTGTCTAAATTATCTTGCATTACGCTTACTCCTAGCCACACTAGGCTAAACACAGTGTTAAGTTTTAATAATAACAGATCCCATTCTCAGAGTCTCTGGGACCCATGCCCTTTGAGCTCTTCCATTCTGGTTCAGGTAGGTCAGCAAAGTTTCACAGGGCCTTTCCAATGGTCAAAATTTACATTTTTCTTCCATCAGAGCCATGTCTTATCTGCCATTTCTGGGTGAACTGACATCACAACCTTAATATCTCCTGTCATTCCTGAGGTTGATTGACAGACTCTCAAGCAATCTGGTCATCTAGGTGACTTTCTCACATTTCTAATATTATGAAAGGTGTTATTATGTAAATAGATATTGAGCTGAAATAGTAGAACATATTCTCTCCACACTCAATTCCACCCTGAAGAATTATGTTGTAATCCATTACTAGGCCACAAAATATAATTGCATTTTTAAAATTTTTCTTAAATTACATGTAGTGATAGAGTTTTTTCATTTCACTTACTTTTTTCTCTGTAGGTATCAAGGAATAAGCCAAAAGAAAGTCTGACAGGCATCATTACTAAAATAAAAATTTTCCTTAGAGCCAACCCTAATCTTTATCCATAATTGTGAACCCCAACTGTATCTGTCCTCTGGCTAGCTTCCTACTTTATGAGTTATTAATGCCTTGAAAATTGGGCATCCATTAGTCTCCAATCAAAAGGCAATCAATTGTTTCATGAATACAAGAATGCTAACTAGTCTTCATAATTCCTCCACACATTTTTAGATTTAGATAGATTATCCAAGGTACAATGTATGATTTATCTTCATGTTACTGTGGCTACTTAAGACATGTGAGGATGCTAGTTTTTGTCATATAATTGTGGTCAAAATTTATTAAAAATACCAGAGCCCAATTTACATATGCATTATTGACTAAACTAATAAGCATACATTATGATAGAGCTATTATTATTTCCAGTCATGTTTTTGCGATTCTGTCCTTGATGTTAGCTTTATGTTATATTTATCCGGTCTTGAATTACAAATGAATCTCATTTCCCAGACGGCTGGATTCATATTCAAAATATTTATCAGATATCGTTGTAAAAATGACACATTATTTAGGAGACTGGAGGCTGGGAGGAGGGAGAGGATCTGGAAAAATAACTAATGGGTACTAGGCTTAATATCTGGGTGATGAAATAATCTGTACCACAAACCCCCATGACACAAATTTACCTGCGTAACAAACCTGTACATGTACCCCTGAACTTAAAATGAAAATTAAAAAAAAAAGAAAAATCATGGACTAAGCTAATTTTCAATGTACTCTTTTACATAAACGGAAAGTATTTTCTAACTTCTGGGGCTTTAATTGAGAAGGTCATTATATTTGTATGTTCATACGACACACTTGTAACTGTACCTGTGGAGTTTTAAAAGTTGAGTCAGGGCCGGGCGCGGTGGCTCAAGCCTGTAATCCCAGCACTTTGGGAGGCCGAGACGGGCGGATCACGAGGTCAGGAGATCGAGACCATCCTGGCTAACAAGGTGAAACCCCGTCTCTACTAAAAAATACAAAAAACTAGCCGGGCGAAGTGGCGGGCGCCTGTGGTCCCAGCTACTCGGGAGGCTGAGGCAGGAGAATGGCGTGAACCCGGGAGGCGGAGCTTGCAGTTGAGCTGAGATCCGGCCTACAGCATATAGAATTTTGCATGGGCTTATTATTTGTTACAGAACATCATAGGGTTTCTAGGGAAGCAAAAGTATTTTCTTCCCAAATATAACTGAATTGCTAGCCTATTCAGAAGAACCTATTTGCATTAAAGTAGTGATGTTGCTTCCTAACCACCCATGAACTACTAAAAATGTCTTTGAAAGATTTGAAATGTGGGATTCTGTACTATCACCTGGTACACTAATGTGGAAATTAAAGATGGGCTTAGATAAGAGATCTTATTTTCTTTTGAAACAAATGTGACTTTTGCATTAGATTATTGTCTCTATGGCTGTCCCACTGAGCTGTAAATTATTTCCATTATTTTATCATGTGCTTCATTTCTGTTGTCCCGGCAACAAGCCATAATTGCCTTTTTAATATTTATGTATTTGATTCAAATGCTTCTTTTTTTAACTAAAGGAAAAATGAACTCTTTAGCAAATTGAAGGGCATCTCAATCTCTGTATAACTTCTTTTTTATTTCCGTTTTTGGCCTTTCTTTTGTATTAGTTCTATAATATGAACTCAAATAAGTGCAGACTTTAATGCCATTAATAAATATTTGTATACAAATTGTTTATTCAACATTAAAACTGTTAGTATTTATTTACGAAAAGTAAATGTGATAGTCAAATACTACAAATTATATTAAATGCCATTGTTAGTAAGTTGAAAAAGATGCTTGGTAAGTCATAGAAATTATGGTTAAGAAAGCTAATTCTGACCCCTTAATATTATCTATTGTCATGCTGCAGTGCTCAAATAGTGGGGATACAATGAATAAAATCAAATATTGTTATACTGGAAGGCTCATTTAAGATTGGTTGTTTTAAAGAAGTTTACCAACCTCTTAACCTGGGCAAAAGGCTATCACTTCATACAAATTTAAAACCAATTATGTTAAAACATAACTTTTTAAAATAATATTTTATTTTATTATCTAAGTGTAATTTCATGAATCACCTATAAATATCCTGGGAATATTGTAATAAGTGGTGATATGGGTACAATTGTATTTTATTCTACCACCATCATAATTTTAAAAAGAAAAAATAGAATGTAATCTAGTATGTAAATTAGATATAAGCATATATTGTGAAAACAGATTTTAGTTTTTAAGAATAACATTATTATATAAGCTTGAAACATACAAAAATTTTCTAAAATTTATTAAAACATCATAATCCTAAACTTTGAATGTAAACTCAGTACATAACAATCACCTTTCAGATGTTTTTTGAGTCAAAGAATATTTTTTTTAAAAACTTGCAAACTCATACTGAATATAGAAATAGGAAAAAAAATTAAAGAGAAAAATTTCTTGAGCCAAGATTGTGCCATTTGGGCAACAAGACAGAAATTCCATCTCAAAAAAAAAGACAAAAATTTCAGACAAAGGAAAAAATTAAACAATAATTTTTATAAACATTTCCTAGATTGAAAGTGGTCAGTTCTTATGGTTTACACATAATTTAAGGAGCAACATCCATATTAGTATTCCTGCCTTTCATTCTAGTCTGTTGCATCTGGTAGGAAGCTTATAAATCTTATCCAATATATCATAAAAGTTATTTAACAACATTTATGTTTGGTAGTTATTTTGTCTCTTATTTAGGCAAAATAATGATTTAAATGTAATTTAGAGTATTCAGTACTTACTGCTAATTGATTGCAAGACGAAATTAAAGTTTCTTCAAATTACATATTCTGTCTTTCAATCTAACCTTAGATTATTGTAAGCGATTAGAATTTTTAACAATTTTGAACTAACAGAAACCACAAATTCTGGTTCAACTCATAACTAAACGGTGTCCCTTTAAAGATATCACTCTGCGACTTTTGAGACTAATTTTCTGATGTATTTATATGCCAGGAGTAAATCCATGTATCTAACAATTCTGATCACCTAGCAGGGGCCACGTTCTGTATATGAGTTCTGACCAAAGGAATGTGAGCACAAATGGGGTTTACTTCTTGCAATCTTGAAAGATCTTTCATTCCCTCTTTCTCCCAATTCATTCATTTAGCAACAAACCTACCAGGTAGATAGAGAATAAACGTCTTTAGAGGAAGGCCTCCTTACATTTCTAGCTGACTGCCTTGGAATACGACAGAAATGACAAGTAAATTTCTCTTGTGTTAAACCACAGAGGTCATCAAATAATGCAGTTAGTATTACTCATCCTGAGCAAGACAGAAGAACAATAGTTACACTAAGAATCCCCCAAAAATTGTTTAAAAAACCAGTTGCTTGATTAAGTTAAAAGGGCTAATTATTATAGCATTTTAAACTTACAATAACATTTTTTTCTTTTACAAATTAAATGATGAATGTGTTTTAAAAGGATTAGGTTTACACTTATGAAATATAAATGTCACAGAACATTTAGCACTTATTACTTCTTGTTGTCTATCAAAAGCCCTTTATTATATTTTTGAAACATCATAACACTATCATTTAGACAGCTTTTTGCAGAACTTTAATCAGCTTTAAAAACCTTTGTTTTGATAAACTAAATAAGGATAAAAAAGGTTTACTATCTTTTGCCTACTTAGCATAGCTTATATTCTTATCAGTTAGACTTTTACACTCTAATCACTTAAACATTTATTAAATTCATAAAGTTATAAATAAATTACAATGGAAATACATGTCCAAGTAATTAAATGATCAGAATATATTTGTCATATCAATTATCTCTTTTTCTGATTTCTTCCTTCTCAGCCAATCAATTACTAAAAAAGCGACGTTTTACTCTCCAACTCTATTAGTGGATTTTTCAATTTCCCTGTAGTTCTATTTTACCCACACATATTTTAATGTTTTGTCTTGATGCCTGCATGTTTATTTTTCCTCTTTACCTGCTAGAGTTAGAACTTCATTATGAGAACCTGGTGGGCTTCCTGGAAAAGAAACCACATAAAAGTGTGCTGAGCCCAAAGGCGGCAGCCCCTTCCGGACTTTCTCACTTTTATGCTAATCTATATTCAGTCTCTAGTAATTCATCGAAATTATCATTTAAGTGTTCCTACCAGTTTATGGCTCTATTCCAGTAAGGTAAGGCAGATCCTGATGATGACTCTGTATTACCATGTCTGTGTTTTCCCTGAGACTTCAGATATGTCCAGAAAAAGTAGTTGCTTTTTTAGTTTTCTCAGCTTTTTCTTGTAATGACAGGTATGATGATCTCGAAGGTATTTTTTTGTTGGGCCCCAGACTGAAGTTCCCAGAATATATTTTAAATGAAATGTGTCAAGTTGCCAAAGGCCAGACATTATCTGACAAAATTTTAAAAACCATGAGATTTCATATAAAAATAAGGGTTTGTCCTTTCCCTTTAAAATTACAACTGTTGGCAACACTGAGTGTACAATTCTGCACAGAAGGAAGGTATAAGTTGGACTCAGTGGCAGACGCCTCCATATAGACCAAGTGTGTATTACTGTATTTATCGTATTAAAAATTTATTTTATTTGTGTAACCTTTCCCAATCCAAGCATTTTGGTTTGCCACTGAAATGCAATTCTGACTCTAAGTACCTGGAGCTAGGTGAAATTTCACAGATAAGGACAGTTGCCCACAAAACTACCCTTACTTCAGACACTAGCCACAAGCATCTATGCTCTGACAAAACAGTTTCAAATTTGAGAGTGCCTGCTAACCCCTGAGGAATTCAGTAATTCACTAGAAGGACTCAGGAAATTCAGGAATTCAGGAAAGTGCTAGTAGTGATAACAGTTTTATCATAAAATATGCAAATCAGGGCCAGCAAAAAAAGAGATTCATAGGGAAAGACCTGGGAGGGTACTAGAAGCTCCCATGTCCTCTGGACCTGTCACCCCCATGTCCATGTGGATCACCAACCAGGAAGGTCACTGAACCTTCAGTGCCCAGAGCTTTTATTGGGACTTTGTTATGAAGGCGTGAGTTACTGAATCCTTGGCGGTGTGGTTCAACTCAATCTCCAGCACCCTCTCTTCCCAAGAGGGCAAGGTGATATTGCATGACTCAAAGCCGCAACCCTTTAATCACATGATTGGAACTAATCTCCAACCTGAGTCATCTCATTATTATAAACTATCTAGGAGTCAGTCATAAGTCATCTCATTAGCATAAGCTTATGTGTGCTACCAGAGGACCACCATGAATAACAGACATTCCTATCACTCAGGAAATTCCAAGGGTTTCAAGGGTCCGAATCAGGCATGGGGTAAAGGCCAGCCAGTTTCTTTTATTATACAACAGTAACCTGCATTTTGAGGCAAGTTCTCGAAACATGTAAAACTGCAAGCAAGAAACTCAGTAACAGTGAGAACGTATCAGTGAAAAATATCAGTGAGAAAAGATAGAAGTTAGTGTGTCAATAAAGAGGATTAGAGTCTACTATACAAGTGCTAATTATTAATAGCTAAATAATTGTTATAGTTGAATTCCAAATTTAGCAGCTTCTTTAAATTTTATAACTCAGTCTAGTCAACTTCATTCGTTTTACTAGAAATCATAATATATAGCATTTATGGATTTTCCAGTTTGCATAGTATTAAATATTTTAAATATTTATCTCTAAATCTCAGAGAAGTTCTGAGAAAGACATTGTGATTTCAGTTTTATAGATGACATATGTTTTCCTCAATGACACATATGAGAAAGTGGCAGAACAAGGATTGAATCTACCTATAAGGCAAATTGAAACATTTGAATACATTTTGCAAATATAAATTAATGTGCCTGTTTAAGGTACTCTAAAGTCACATAATTTATTGTTAAAACAAAGAGAATAATGCAAATAATCATTATATCTGAACATTTTTCTTTAGTTCCATGAGAAAAATGGAAAAACTTCTTTGCTTTGCCCTTTGTTTAATTAAGTGTTTATAATCTACACAGAAGTAAACCTAGAGATTAATTGTAGTGGAAAAATATAATTGGATAATTTTATGAGACTATGTTTATACTTTTAGTTACACATGATGATATATATATATAATTATATTTCAGAATATATGCTTATTACTATATTCAATGTGCTTCTGGATAGTTGCTTGGATGCATTTTATTGCACCTTTTGTTTTGTTTGTACTACTCAACTTATACTTCAGGCTGTAGATAGAAACTTTACATTGCAGGTGAATGATTCACAGTATCAGAAAACTTTGCATCAGTATTTACACCAATGTCTTGAGAGCTTGCATTATTTTTTTCCCAATTTTGAAATAGGTAATAAATAATGTAGTCAGTAAAATCTTGCAAAATATTAAGTTTCTAATTTTTTGGGGGTATATTTTTAATATATCAAAATTTTGCCCTCTGTTGCCTGACTGCTATCTAATTCCATATTATTTCTATATAAAAAAGACTGGAAAGGATGCTACAAGAAAGGTGCACAAAGAATGACATAAGATTATATAGGAAAAAATTCTTCACTGCCTCATAAAGTCAAGATAGGCTACATAGAACTAAATTTGAGTATTTAAACAAAAATTAAACAGGAATTTAAAACAATAAACAAGGAAAATTAATAGTGAAGAAATAATATTATCAAAATGATTTCATGTGATGAAAACAGATGAAAAGATGAGGCTAGATCTAGACAGAAACTAGATTATGAAAGATCTTTTATTCTACACTCAGAAATTTGTGTTTCAACCTATGGTCAATGGAAAAATGGAAGAATTCTATGAAGGACAGTGTCATGATAAAATATACTTCCAAAATTATTCATGTGGTAGCATAAGGAGGTAATGTATTATCATTTTTAAAGTGATGTTAGTAAATAATTTCATGAACTGTAACTGATAAAGGAGTGTAGAATTCATAATTGTATAGCTTGATCAGTTTTCACCAGATGAGTGTACACGGAACCAGGACTCACATCAAGACAAAGAATGGTGAACATTGCCAGCCACACAATAAAAACAAAAACTAGTTATTCTCCCAACAACCCATATTTTTCCTCAAAAATAAAAATGATCCTGTCCACTAACGTAAAAAATGTTTTTTGAACTTTTGAACTTTGTAGAAATAAAATAATATAACATGCACATTTTTATTCTGGCTTCATTTCACTCAGAATTTGGTTTGCAAGATTAATTGATACTGTTATGCTGAGCAATGGTTTGCAATGCTGTGCAGTATTCCGTTTTATTAATTGACCTCAATTTATGTATTTATTCTATTGTCTGGGATTTATCAGTTTGGAGTAATTATTAGTAATGATACTATGAACAGTCTCATATATGGTTTTTGGTGTCCATTTTCATACATTTCCATGGAGGCTGGACAGGGTTGTGGAATTCTGAGTCAGAGAGTATGCCTTTGTTCAGGTTTTGTATACATGTCAAACAGATTTCTAAAACAGATTGAGTCTGAGATATCTGTTACTGTATAGGTGGAGAGGTTAAACAGCAAGTAAAACTATGGCTTATGCTGTCAAATGGGCAATGTCAGACAAATAAACACATGTGAGTTAATCCAGGTGGTAGCTAAACCCATAAGGAGAGGTGAGATTACTAGGAGGATAATATGAAGTCCAAGAAGAAAAAGAAAAACTACAAGAAAGAGACCTACGAATTTTTTAATTTACCCAGTGGACTGAAGAGAAACTCATAGAATCTGAGAAGGAAAAAAACATGCAAAAAGTGACATTAGGCAAAGTATACATATATTTCAGGAATAGTATAGTACAAAAATACACATTAGGGAAAAAGTTAAAGGCAAAATGGACAAATAACAGAAATGTCATTTGAATATAGTACCTAGGAAGTCATTGGTAAAAATCACATTAGTACAGGTAGAGATTTACAGACCGGATGATTACACAAAAATAAAGAGGGAATTCCAGGTGAGGAAGTGGCAAGATTGCATTTAGACTTTTTTCTGTAATGGAATAAATGAGTACATGAAAGATATCTCAAAGGGAAGATTGTGAAAATAGCTTGGGAGAGAACGTTTCTTGTCTCTTAGGCAAGTTTAATGGTGCATGATTTCTGTTAGTTTATTTCTTCCATTTATGGAATAATATTCCATCTGTATTTTGTTTTATAATACCTGTTGGTTGTTGATATTATTTATAGCAATACACTCTACCATGGTGATGTGTTTATTAAACAAACCCCAAACAAGTAAAAATTTAAAAAAAAAAGAAAGAAAGAAAGGAAAAACTGTTAGTATTTTCCCTGTAATTAGCAACATCCACAAGTTTCTTTAAGATTTTCCCCAAGTTGTGCCAGGGCTGCTAATAAATGTTGCACACTGGTTCTGTCACAGCAGCACTATTCAATAGAGCTTGAAATTAGTGAGAGAGACAGGGACTCTCTGACAGTCAGTCTGATCATGGCCACCAATTCTGAGCAAATAGCAGCAGCTTATTTTGCTCCCAGGAGAAATAAGGTGAGTGGAAATATTAAATAAATGTAAATGCCACTGCTTTGCAGTAATTTGGCTCTTTGTAATTCACATGTTCTAATTCAGAAACCTACAAATTGAAAGCTTAAAAGGCATATTTCAGAAAATGTCTCTTAAGTACCAAAAAGAGGCCAAGTGTTTATTGAAGTAATCAATTGGCTATTAGTTTCAGATATTGCATGTTTGTATGTAAGGTGTTGTATGTTTGTATGTAAGGTTCAAGATTCTCTTCTAAAATAGTGCACTGAAGCCATCAATTTCTGTAGATTTTAGTTATTAATGGCTTATTTGTATGTGTGAGTATGTGTGTATATATGTCACATGCATACATAGATACATATCCATAGTGTATGTAAGTACTATAGTTACTTTTTTACATGTATATGTGCTTTAAAATATAGCCTTTGTCTTCTTATGTTTTTCTGCCATTAGATAGTTATTGGGTAAACTTACTTCCTTGAATGTGTTTTTGTATATATAAGGGTATATAATTTGTTGATAAGTAAATTGCAAACATATTCTTATGATTTATCAAATGTACATACACAGAATTATTCGAGTCAAATATAATTTTCTTTGGCTAAGATTCACAAAATTAGAGTCTGTGTAATTAAAGAACAGCTGAACATAAAGAATATGGTACCAAATTGAAAACCAAAGTATTCATGAGGTACCATCATACCAGTTTCATTTTAATATTAAAATAGAGCTATAACAAAGTCTCTGAATTTTATTTGTGCAATTGATATGCTCCAGTATTGTTAACATATGTATAATGATATAATTATTTGGGAAAACAATATGGCAAAACATTTGTTTCCTGAAAGCTGTAAAGATGCTTATTCCCTTGATTTGCTAAACTTTTTCCTGGGGATTTATTATAAAAAGTAATTCAAAGATCTGAACTACATCTCTACTCTGGTGCAGTCTACATAGCATTATCTATTACATTAAAGTGCTTAAAAACATCTTAAATAATGCTAAAACTGTATGTATTCATTTGCATGGGTTTCCATAAGAAAATACTACTTACTGTGTGACTTAAGTAACAGAAATTTATTTCTCATAGTTCTAGGATCTGTGAAGTCCAAGATCAAGGCGCTGGCCAATTTGATTCCTTGGAGGGCTCTCTTCCTGGCTTGCAGATGGCTGCCTTCTTGCTCTGTCATCACATGATGTTGAGAGAGAGAGTTCTCTCCTCCTTTTCTTGTAAAGACACTAATCCTATCTGTTCAGAGCATCATCATAATGACCTCACTTAACCTTAATTATGTCCTTTGAAGTTTCATCTCTGAATACTGCCACACTGGGGATAAGGGCTTCAACATGAATTGGGAGGAGACACACATGTTCAGATCATAACACAGTGATATGAAAGTAAGACTCTTGGGCTTCATGAAAATAATATTTGGAAAGATTGGGCTGGGCATGGTGACTCATGCCTGTGATCCCAGCACTTTGGGAGGCTGAGGCAGGTGGATCACTTGAGGTCAGGAGTTTGAGACCAGCCTGGCCAATATGGTGAAACCTTGTCTCTACTAAAATACAAAAATTAGCTGGGCATGGTGGGGTGTGCCTATAATCCCAGATACCTAGGAGGCTGGGGCAGGAGAATCTCTTGAACTTGGGAGGCCGAGGTTGCAGTGAGAGCCAAGATCGCATTGCTGCACTCCAGCCTGGATGACAGAGTGAGACTCCGTTAAAAAAAAAAAAAAGAAAAAGAAAAAAAAGAAAGATTGAGTAAAAATATGAGACAATGTTTAGATCACACATTAAATGAAAAACACAAAGCGTCTATATATTATAATAGATTTATTTTAATAGTATTTCTTTGAAAGAACCTTGAAAAATATAATTAAAAATAAAAATAACCTGTCCAAGTGCTTTATTTAGGTTCTATTATTTACGGGTAAAAATATAGGTAGCCTGATGTATGACAGGACCATCATTTTAGATAAAAGAGAAATCAATGAACAATATTTTTCCCATGAGTAGATATATATATATACACAAGTATGTGTGTGTGTGTATCTATCATATATTTGCCTATTTCTATCCTATACCATAGGGTACTATCTGTTCCACAAAGATAAAAAATTCAATATAAAAGGAAACCTATGGAATGTTAGAAGAAAACATTGTGAACAATTTTTATGACCTCATGGTAGAAAAAGTACTTAAGTAAGACATATAAAATAGAAAATATATTTTTAAAATAAGAATATATTTATTACATTGAAGATAAGAACATAACTACTATTCGTGAGTCATTCTTACAGGTATTAGAAACAAAATTTTCACTTGGAACACACGTTGCAAAAGATATTCACCTTTACAATATTGCTGACAATGGATTAATATCTAGAATTTATAAAGGTCTCCTATAAAGTAATACGAAGAAAACAAGCAATTGAATGAAAACAGGAGTGTCCAATAAGTATAAATATGTATTCAAACTCATTTGTAGTCATGAAAATACACATTAAAACCGCAATTACTTATTTTTCATCTTCCCAGATTGGCAAGATTAAAGAAGTCTGATAATATCAGTTGTCAGTGAGATATGAAGCAGTCTAATGTTCACAAACAGTTGAATATTACTTTGACAAAGGTTTGGCATTATAGAATAGAATGAAAAATGATCATATCCTGAACTCAATAATCCATTACTTAGTTTATAGCCTAGAGATACTCTTGTATACTTGCTTCTGGAGATTTATGCAAGACTGCACATGGAAGTACTATCTATAATAGGGGAAAAAAATAGAAACCACACAAATACCCATTCTCAATAGAGTGTATAAAAAATTGGCAGATTCTTATATAAAAATAAAGTATGCAAGAGTGAAAATAGAGTACTCCAATAAACATAAACAAATCTCAGAAGACAACATTTAGACTAAAAATCAAGTGAAAGGAGAATAAAGAAATTATAATTGTACTTTTACAACCTTAAAACAACAGATAGACCTAAATTATATACTAATACATACCAGACATGATAAGATGATGATGAGAAACACATTTAACCAAAGACTGAGGGTGGAGTTGGGAGAAAGATTCATGTAATCATTGAGGAGAGCACAGGATTTGAAGATCATACTCAATATCTTACATTGTGGGGTAGACATTACTGTTTGCAATATTACCTTTCTGCTTCATAATGTATATATAATTATATATATGTACACACATGTATACACACAAATACATACATATTTATAATGTTTTGTACTTGAACTCTTTCAAATAAAAATAAAATCTGCTTTAAAAATTTTTTTGTTGTTGTTGTTTTTGTTTTTTGGGTTTTTTATGCAGAGATGAGTGAACATTTATTTTTGTGCCTTTCCTATGTGTATTTCAAGTCTTTTCAAAACAAGTCCCCAGGAATCTCTATATTCAATTATATTCCTGGGCTTGGTCCATTGCTTCAGGAGTCCTGCTTTCTTGCATCTTCTATGCTGGGGTTTAATGTTGGTAAATTAGTAACCAAAGCATTTGTAAAAATGTTTTTATTTGCTTGGAAAAGCAGTATATTTGAGAGGGTCTTTCCTAGATGGTTCTCTAAAGACATGATCTTCTAAAAGTATAGAGGCAATTTCAATTTGACCACATTTATCCTGCTATTTTGACATCAAAAAATTTTTATTACAAGCAAATAATTAGAATTATACAAATACTGATGTACTTGTTTTCAGAAATAATTGGCTGGACAACTCTAAAGCCAATTTAATTACTGAATTAATAAAATAAAGATAAATAAGTTTGGAATTTTAAAATTTCCTTTTTCATTTTCTAAGTTTTTTTGAATCAGAGTAAATTGTTTTTTCACTTATTTTCAGATGAACTTTAAATTATTAATCAACCTTTGTAATGCATCAAATTATACTGATTATTGGCCCGGTGAATATTAACAGTATGGGTATGAGTTTCTTTTCTGTATTTTTGTCTACGGACTCCCATTTCTCCAAGTCCAATTCTACTTCACTAAACCTGGCATTTAGATTTCATTTTTTATCATTAATATTATTTAAGAGTAAATGTTATCAATTTTATTTTATGTTGTCTACCTATAGTCTTATAAAGACTACAGGTATTATAAATGAATTATTCAAAAGGCTAATTTGTGTACTATTTACCTAATTAATACAAAAATTATGGATAGTTTTAAGGCAAATGAATAGAAAAAGGAAATACTCAAAAAACTAACTCAAAACTGCAATTCAAATAAAGAGAGAGTGATAGCAATAGAGAGAATTTACTTCTCTTCAGAAACATTGATACTAACTCCTGATGGCAAGGTAATGTCAAAATGCTCCTAGGTTCATCCTGGATTAAGTTAATTATTCTATTTAACATCTGATTATCACCTGTTAGATAAAGGCCAGTTTATTATAATGTTCTTCATGTTGAAAAAAGTTATATTTTAATTTTACATTTGTTCTTATATTTGTTTTCATGTAGAAAGTGTACGTAATCATGTGATTAGTTAGGGAAAAAAATACAATGGATTGCATATTGTCATCCCAACACCGAAACAAGTTGATTGTCACGGACTTTTAAAACTAGGTAATGTTATTACATTGTTGATTCTGCAGTAACTTAAATTTAAAAAGTCAAAACAATGACACTAACAGTTTTTCATTGTCATATTCCTAGGTGACAACAGGAATTTCCTGGGACAGAACTAGCCGAATTGTTGCCCCAATGTCTTGACTGGTTAAGACTTGCCCAAATTGTTCATTTCTTAACAAAGCATAAAGCTAAAAGTTGCACAAAGCACTTACAGTTGACACTTGAACAACATGTGCTTGAATTGTGCAGGTCCAATTTTATGGACTTTCTTTGAAGGTTTGTTACGATTTGAAAAAACTTTACAGACAAACTAGGTAGTCTAGAAATATATATGTATAAAAGAAAAAGTTAAGATTCCATGAATGCATAAAATATATGTGAATACTAGTCTATTTTTTTGTCACGTACTACATAAAATATACACAAATGTTTTATAAAGTTAAAATTTATTAAAACTTATGTGCACAGTTACAGATAATATCTGATATTATTCACAGTCAAGAGAAAAGTAAATAAACCTAAATATGTAATAATAAAACAAAACTGCATAAAATTAACTAATATACCCTATACTAATGTAATAATTTTGTAGTCACCTCCTGTTACTATTGCGGTGAGTGCAAATATTGCAAGTGTGATGGTAATCATTTCTTTATGAGCAGTTCATCTCTGTAGTAAATTGTGTATCACAGTAAAAAGTATCTTGTGCTCTTGCTTATTTTTTATGATATTTAGTATAACATCTTAAGCCTTGAATAATACCATGCAACCCAAACAAAATGGCACTCGTGACGCTGGGAGTGCTCCCAAACTGAGAAAAGTCATCACATTACAAGAAAAAGTTGAATTGCCTGACATGCACCTTAGATTGAGGTCTCCAGCTGTGGTTGCCCACCATTTCGAGATAAATGAATCCAACATAAGAACCATTGTTAAAAACAAAAAACAACAAAAAAAGGGAAACTCATCAAGCTGTCACTGCAGCTATACCAGCAGGCATGACATTGCACTGTTTTTAGAATATCTTTTAATCTCACATTAAAATGCAGCTTATGTGGGTGTAGATTGCTATAAGAAAAACATAGCTATAAACACTAATATGATTTGGGCAAAAACAAATTCATTATTTGAGAACTTAAAACCAAAGGAAGGTGAAAGATCTAAAGCTGAAGACATTAATTCCAGCAAAGGATAGTTTGATAACTTTAGAAAGAAGTATGGCTTTAAAAATGGCAAGATAACAGTTTTTGTATACAAAGGGCAAGGATCTGAGTCCCCAGATGCCACTAAAAAAGTCATTAAGGTAAAAGAATATCTGCCTGAACAGGTTTTTAATGCAGACGAAAGTGCCTGATTCTGGAGAACAATGTCACAAAGGACACTTATGAGTAAGACAGATAAGCAAACACTAGAAATTAAGGGAGAGGCTAACTCTTCTGTTCCGCACAGATGCAATTGGGTTTATTATTAGGACTGCCCTTATCTACAAATCTGCTAAACTCTGAACCTTGAAGGGAAAGAATAAACACCAGCTGCCAGTCTTTTAGTTATACAACAGGAAGGCCTGTACAACAGGTTATACAACAAGAAGGCCTGTATAATGGTTCCATTGATGCTTTGTCCCTGAAGTCAGGAAGAACCACATTGCGAAAGAATTGCCTTTTAAAGTTCTTTTGATATTGGACAATGTCCTTGGTCACCCAGAGCTCAGTGAATTCAGCATGAAAGGGTAGTTGTCTTGTCCCCAAATGCAACATCTCTAACTCAACCCCTAGATCAGGAGTCATAAGGATCTTTAAGTTTCATTAAAAGGTACTCTATGAAAAGGATTGCAAATGCTATGGAAGCGCACCCTCATAGAACATCATGAAAGTCTGGAAAGATTAAATTATTGAAGATCCCATCATTTTTATAGAAAAAGCCATTAAAGTCATCAAGTTACAAACAAAAATTTCTGTTGGAGAAAATTCTGTGCAGATGTTACACATAATTTCAAAGGATTTATGACAGAGTCAATCAAGGAAATCATGAAAGATATTGTGGATATGGCAAAAAAAAAAAATTAAACGAGAGATGAAGTGTCAAGATACAGATCTTGGAGAAATTCAAGAGCAAATAGACAGCACACCAGAGGAATTAACAGACCACAACATGGTGGAGATGAGTGCTTCCAAACCAGTGCCAGATGATGAGGCAGAAATGTAGAAGCAGCAGTGCCAGAAAAGAAATGACATTAGACAATCTGGCAGAAAGATTCGGATTACTCAAGATTGCTTTTTTTTTTTTTTTTTTTTTTTTACTTTTAGAAAATGACTCCTTCTGGGATATGGGCACTAAAACTAAAGCAAATAGTGGAAGAAGGATTGGTACTATTTAGAAACATTTTTAGAGCAACAAAAAAGCAAAAAGGCAGAAATAACAATGTATTTCTGTAAAGTTACAGCAAATGTGCCTGCCTCTCCAGCCTACCCTTCCACCTCCTCTACCTCTTCCCCCTCTGCTATCCTTGAGACAGCAAGAACAATCCCTCTTCATCTTTCTTTTCTCAGGCTATTCGATGTGAAGACAAAGACCTCTATGATGATCCACTTCCACTTAATACATAGTAAATACATTTTTCTTCCTTATGATTTTCCTAGTAACATCTTCTTTTATCTAGCTAACTTTAAGAATACAACATATAACACAACTTTAAGAATACAACATATAACACATATAACTTAAAAATATATGTTAATTGACTGGTTATGTCATTGGTAAGGTTTCTGGTCTGCAGGAAGCTATTGGGTACTCAATCAGCTTAAGCTTTTGGGTACTCAAAAGCTGTATACAAATTTTTGACTGAGCAGTGTGTCAGAACCCCTAATCCCCACATTGTTCAAGGGTCGATTGTACATTGAAGTTCCACATAAACTCAGCTAACAAAAAGAGACACACGTGGTTAAATTTGAAAGATAACTAGAAATATAATCTCTCTCTCAACCCTTTCTAATAGTATAACTAACATTTTCCCTTCAAGAAATTTTAAGAATATCATGCAGGGAATATGGGGACATGGTCAAGCACACTAGGACCAAAGTTATCAGAGACAGCTAATTCCTTGTGGTTTGGGGTTGTGTTGCTGTCCCAGGTTCTACTCATTGTATTAGTTGGTGCTCAAGCCTGAGCTGTGGACTGCAAGATACCTTGCTATGGACAGAAACAATGACACTGAACTGATTAAATATATGATTATGTGCCAAATATCATTATTGTATTTATGTTATTTTAAAATCAATGCAAATTTCAAAATTAATTTTGCTACATATAATTATACTTTTAATTATTTATGATTAATTTTCAAAGTAATTTTTGAGTTGAACTATTTTATACACCCATCAAAACAATAGAACATTTATCAATCAAAACAGTATAACAATTTATCAAGTACATAAATATTTCACACATTATATATTTTTATTATTTCAGCACCCTTTTTTACTGTAAAAATGATTGCAATTGGGCAATATTTAAATGGTTATTCTACTTACTTTCCCTTTTGTTACCTTTTATTTAATTTATATAGTTGTAAAATATGTTTCCATGTTTATTGTGTACCAGATATATTTAATCTTCTCATCAATCATATTATTTAACTATTTATAACTATTGTTCCCATTTGATAGATTGGAAAAATAAGGGGTGGTGATATTTATTAACAACCTCACCAGTTTTCACAGTAAAGAAGTGAGGGTGTTAGATTTGAGTTCAGGAAGTTCACATCTCATGCTCTTCATCATTCTGCTTTCACTTGTGTATTCTCTTCTGCAGTCATGAGATCTCTAAGTGCCAGGAAATATCAGAACATGGGAAAAATACCTCAACAGACATAAATTGAACTTAAATAAAATATAATGCAAAATGCCTAAGTTACTTTAATCTCACTCTGATCATGGGAGCCAGAGAGGAGTGTAGACCTGTGACATAATGTATTCCTGTTTCAAAGACATGTCTATGTGGGATGTGTTATGTGTGAGGTTTGGAAGGCTGTAACAAATACAAAGTTACTAGAACATATATCTGGTATGTAGCATTTGAAATAAACTATGAAAATGGTCAAAAAATCGTGTTATAGCTCTGTTTATTCTATAAAAATGTAAAAAGTGGATTTTTTTTTCAATTGAAAGAGAAAAAACCAACAAGATAACTGCAACCAGCATCTTATTTTTGAGCTGTGGCTCCATATCAGATTGTGACCATAATCATGGATTTTAGTGAGGCAATGATACTATTCACAAGAATGCAGAATTGGTCTTAAAACACCTCTGTCTACTTGCCCAAAGTAGTAAAGTCATGAATTATTCTAGAAGAACGGAAGATGTTTGATATAACATAAAATGAAGGCAACAAAATGAGGTAATTAATTCTCAGAAGTGATACTTAAAAAAAAGAGATAGCATACATTAAAGCTGATATCTACCTTTGGGAGCTTAGGTGTGATAAAAGAGTAGCAGCCTATGACAACAGGCTCTAACTATTGAGAAAGGATAACATGAGCAGCTCTACAGAACCAAGCTGGCATCATCCATCTGCTTCCAAAATTGTCACTGTGATGTTTTAAGCATCACTTTGTACTCTGGACACATTTTGAATTGAAATTGGATTCTTTCTTTCATTTTATGCAGCAGTTCCACCAGTTTCAGAAGCAATACTCCATCCCCTACCAACCCCAAACCAACCCCAAACAAGGCAAATGATGTCTTCTTTCTGGGGTTAGAGCCTCACTGAGAACCAGTAGGACACTATTTGGCTGTCTTGGATATCACAGACAAACAGATTATAGGCTGAGTCATGTCAAAGTCACTTTGTTTTTCGTTTCAAAGTAAATATATTCTCTCCTAAATACTTGGATTCTGGAATAAAAATAAAGTTTCAAGAAACAACTACTAAGTATTTGATTACTTAACTTGAAAATAAACATTGTATTTTAATAAAGAAAATCAAAAGCTTGACAAAAGCTTGGAAAATTCTCAAGTAAAAGCATTTCTTTTTTATTATTATTTTATATATCTTATTTCCATTGCCATGGAAACAGAATAGAAATAGCAGTTGGAGGCCAGGAGTAGACTGAAAATCCTTCTGACTTTGTTAGCTGTCTGCCAGAGGTGATAGACATTGCCAGTGTGTTATGGGTGAAAAGAAAAAGAAGACCTCCACGATTCAAAGGGCTAGCATTGTTGGTTGATAAAACCTAAGGAAAACTCTTTAGTAAATGACCATGTACAAAAATATATTCCTTTTCAGTAAAGGTCATTGAATAATTTGAATAAGTTTTCAGTAGCAACAAAAATATAAGATATAAAACAGATTTTAAAGTTAATTTCAGTAAATGTCAATAACCTGAAGTATCACTCATTTTTAATGAAGTCAAATAAGTAGAAATTCAGAAAAAGCATTGAAAATAGCAAAGGAAATGTAAGAAGTTAATCTTAGAGCTTTCTGTATCTTCCGCTGCCTAACCCCAGCACATATGCACATAGACAACTAAATCTTACCTTGTAGGAGACATACCCTCTAAGATTGAATACAATGTTTACACTGAAAATTTTTGATAGTGTCGAGAATATTTAAGCCTAGATTTGATGCACATAGTCATTCTTACCAAATAAAATTGAGTATTGAGTATTTCACTCACATCCAGAAAGAATAACAGGCTTCTATAACAGAAATAATTTATGATATTTTGTGTTTCTTTCCATGTCCAACAACCATATATAATTCCCCTGAAAAGGCACTAGAACTCACAATTACTAATAAACAATGGATACCGATCCAATCGGTGAGAGAAAATATAATTTGCTAACTAACAGAAGTATATAAAAATACTGAGTGTCTCTTTTTAAATCTAAGAAACTATGTCTCCCAACCAGGTAAGATACAAATATCCCAAAAGTCTGCCTCTTGAAGG
Source organism: Papio anubis (assembly GCF_008728515.1). Taxonomy (NCBI): domain Eukaryota; kingdom Metazoa; phylum Chordata; class Mammalia; order Primates; family Cercopithecidae; genus Papio; species Papio anubis. Next base: position 90,363,832 of record NC_044981.1, on the reverse strand, counting down.
CCTCAATGATGAGATCAGGAAACACATTTTCATGACAAATTATTTTAAGTAATATTTTTGTAAACGGTGTGTTTTAAAGTACCTGAAATGAATACAGAATAATTATGGAATTAAAGTTATGATTTGTAAGAACTTTTGTATTTCTATCAGTGGTTAGATTCTCAAGGCATCAACTTGATCAGCTATATTGTCAAAAATCTGCACACATTTATGCAAGTTTTAACGTAAAATAAAGTATGCTCTTTCTTTCCTCAAGGGTATTATTTTTTAAATTCACCATCCATTATTTTTGGGTTACTCAGATAAAACAAGTCTAATTGCTAACTGAATAATTATCCTTCAATTCAAAAATAATGATGAATTTTACTAATTTTCTACTGTTCCTTAATTTTCTTTTCTTCTGACTTTAAGGTATCATGTGTCTGTTTATTAATGTAATTATTTAACATTTTTATTCTGTAACTTTGTCTTTTCCATATTCATATTTATCATAAGATATAAAGTTCTAAACATAGATATTGTGCCAAAAGATTTATTTCTCACAACCTTTAGAATGGGGTCATGTGAATTACATCCTGAAATTATAATATTTATTATTATACTTTAATGTATGAGGATATTAGATTTTCTAGTCCTTTTTAATTTTTAATTTTTAAATTTTTTTTACAGGGGCTCCCTCTGTTACCCAGGCTGGAGCACAGTGGTGTGATTATTGTTCACTGCAGATCAAACTCCTAGGCTCAAGTGGTCCTCCTGCCTTAGCCTCCCAAGTAACTAGGACTATAGGTATGTGCCACCATACTTGGTTGGTTGTTTTTAGTTTCTCTCCTAGAGATAGGGTCTTGCTATGTTGACCAAATTGGTCTCAAACTCCTGACCTCAAGCAATCCTCCTGCCTTGGTCTCCAAAAGTGCTGGTATTACAGGCATGAGCCACTGTGCCCAGCCCCATTTTCGTCTTATGCTTTATTTATTTCCTCCCAAGCTTAGAACATTTCTCATTTTTTTAACCCGGATTTTGAAATCTTAGAATCTCATAGCAGGATCAGGAAGAGATTCAGAAAATTCGGAATCCCCAAAATTCAGAAAACTGGAAACTGTCAGTTCATTTTCTGTTGCTCTAACAGAATATCACAGGTTGTGTAATTTATAAAGAAAAGTTTATTTAGTTCATGGTTCTAGAGGTGGGGAATTTCACAAACATGACAGTGGCATCTGGAGAGGACCTTCTCAGTGCATCACAACATGGTGAAGAGCATCACAAGGGAAGGGAATAAGAGCAAGAGATCCAGAGAAAGCTCACTTTCATAACAAAGTCACTCCTGCAATAATGAATACACTCATGTCATAGCAATATTAATTCATTTATGAAAGCAGACCCTCATTTAGGATAGAGAGGCATTAAGTTGCCAACACATGAACTCCTGGGGGATAATTCAAACCATAGCTAGTTCCAATTATGTATGTATTGACATAGCAAGGACACTATTAATTCCAGTATATTTTTAAATTGTTCATAATTTAGGGCAAAAGATTCTTTAATTCACTACATACATGTGGTGGGCTATCATTACCTGTGCAATCAGTGATTCAGCATGTAAGTTAGCATTCTGTTACTCCTGTACTATTCAATCTTAATATGACACTAAACTGTGGATGACTGGATTTTCAGCTCATAGACATGACCTTTATATTTCAGTCAAAAGTCACAGCTCACCAGAATTTAGCCTTAGGGCTGAACTCATCTGTTACCTACAATATGATGCTGTTACAGTTTCTATGATTAGTATGATGAAAATACATTCAAGGATGACCTTTTAATATTCTAATGGTTCTTACATGAAGTGGAATTAGACATCATGCACATATTCTTGTAATTAAAGATCTATTTATTTATTTATTATTTTTGATCTGTGATTTAGTAATGCTAAAAATAAGTGTACTAGACCATAGTAAGTTTATATTATGCATATATGTAGGTGCAGTAATTCACTTCAATGTATTTTACTATTGTACACATCTCACTATTCTATATTTTTTCTTATTTAGAATTTCTGATACAAAGTGGTATTAGCCATTTTAGTCCTTCCAGGCATATAGTTAAAAATAAATAACTGATGCTCTGGCGTGCCATTAGAAATCACAGATAGCATTTTAACTTTATCTTTTCAAACTTCAAAAATCATTTGATGGGGAAATATGGTTTCTTCATAAGCAGCAGTTTTGGAAGTTTTTGAACACTAAAGTTTTTGTATTCTGAACATGATAAAATAAAATATTTTATGAAAATAATGAGTCATAGAAATCTATGTAGAGGATTCTGCCAGGCCTGCAAATCTTCAACATTTATCTTTACCCGAAGGTGCTCTGTCCTCAGATGTTTTTCCCTTAAAGCACAAAAGCTTGGACTTGCTATGATGAGTCTCTGTAATAGTACCTCTATCTTATAATTTGTCCTAAGAAAAAGCTCATGTTCCTAGTCAAGAGATAATGGAAAGAGTTGGGGGAAAGTGGGGAGGGAAGGAAAAAGAGAAATTGTTTTCCTAGTTCTTAGGATTATTGGATGTTATATGCAAATTTAATCCTTGGTTACTCCTTGGTTCTCATTGTCATTGTGGCTTTGTGCTTATACAGTCAAACTAAATGGAGAATAAGAATTTACCACAATTTTTTATAAGTAATTGTCCCTTGGTATCCAGAGTCAATTGGTTCCAAGACTTTTCTTGCCAATACCAACATCCAAGGATATTCAAGTTTCTTATAGAAAACAGTGTAGTATTTGCATATAAGGTATGCACATCCTCCCATATATTCTAAATGATCTCTAGATTACAGTATGCAATACAATGTAATTTGTAAATAGATGTTATAGTGCACTTTTATGGATATGTTACTTTTATTTTATTTTTAGATTTTTAAAAATCCACATTTGTTTGAATCTGAAGATGCAGAAACCTTAGATATAGAGAGTTTACACTTGCTTGTCCTCACTATTTCCAATTACAGTTCTGAGTATCAGAAAAAATAGATTAACATAGGATAAAAACAGGTAACAATTGTCATATTACTCTTTCATTTATTCCACGATTATTTATTGATAGACTATGTGCCGAAAACTGTTCCGGGTAGTGAATAAGAGACAACAGGCCCCTACCCTCAAGGTGCTTACATTCTAGTGAAGAAGACAGACAATAAACAAATATAGGTCATGCAATTTCAAATTATGATAAGTGTTATCAAAGCACTTAAAAAGGATAATGAGAGAGGAGAAATGTTAGAGGAAATGGTGAGGATAAGAAGTATCAAAAGCACCAGTTGATCAGGCATCCAGAAGATATGATAGCGGGAATCATGTAAATATCTAAAAGAAGAGTATTCCACAAAAAAGAAAGCAAATTCAAAGACTAAAAATGAGAGTGGAGCTTCTGTTTGAGTATGGCTATTGTAGAATAAGTTTAGGAATGTTTTGGAAAGTACACACTGTGGCCAAATCTGACAGGGCTCAATAAGTTATGTTTAGAAAATCGACTGTTATTTTAAGTGTGATAAGAGGCCTTTGGTGAGTTCTAAGCAGGAGAGTGATAGCACTGATTAGTCTTTTAAAAGGTGACTCATTACTATGAGGAAATATTATTATCAGGGAAAAAGTGGAAACTGGGAGTCAGTGAGTAAATCCAAAGTTGCCTTGGACTAGAGAGTGTCAGAATGGAGGTAGTGAAAATGCTTGAAGACACTGCTTGCTGATGGTCAGGATCTTGTGCATGAAGGTAAGAGATGAATCAATGAGGAAATCAAGGTTATTGAGGTAAGTAACTGCATGGAAGATACGGCAAGAGGTCTTGGAAAGTAATAAAAGATTCTGTACTGAAGATAATTCAACAATTGTTCTTACTATCTTCTATGAGCAAGTCCTATAAATATCACACATATAAATACAATAATATTTATAATATAATTGCATCATACTACAATAATAGTATATATAATACAATTATAATATAGTTAAATATTAGGGCATGGCTCTTGAATTTCTGTGTGGATAAACTGGTAGATATAACTAGAACACAATATTATGGTACATGTGGTAAATGCCATAAGAGTAATAGAAAATAAAAACAGCAAGTGATAGGAGTTTGGAGAATGGAGAGACATCTTTTGAAGTGTACATGAACAAGTTATACAGTGAAGTTTGCATTTCAAAAATCATATACAATGGTAGATTTTTAATCTGCTGAGTTATGTAGGAAATGCATTCAGGAGAAAGAAATCTCTTCAGAAAAAAATGAAACTGTAAGAAAAGTAAAGACAACAATAAATCTAGTTTGATTAGAGCAGGTGGTGAATATATATTTGACCCATGTCTGGAGCTAAAGCTAGAAAGGTGGGCTGAGGCCATAATGCAAATGACGTAAAATGCCCATTAAAATTATTAAGTAGACATTAAAAAATGGCTTTGAAAAGTAAGTAGTGGCAAGGAAAAGTTGATTGTATAATATGGAATGAAAAACTAGTATTCAAAATTATATCTGCATCATGATCCCAACTATACACATACATATAAAATAAATGGAGTAGTGGTTTTAGAAATGCAAAGTTGTTTCAGGATGACGGTAAACCTTTATTTTTTATTTCTCTATTTTATAAACATTGTCATTAACATCAACTAATATAATAACATAGAATATTATTTAAATGATTCTAAAATGAAAAAGAAAGAATTTGCTGGCCATGGTGGCTCACGCCTGTAATCCTAGCACTTTGGGAGGCCGAGGTGGGTGGATCACCAGAGGTCAGGAGTTCGAGGCCAGCCTGGCCAACATGGAGAAACCCCGTCTCTGCTAAAAATATAAAAACTAGCTAGGCGTAGTGGTGGATGCCTGTAATCCCAGCCACTTGGGAGGCTGAGGCAGGAGAATTGCTTGAACCCAGGAGACGGAGGTTGCGGTGAGCCGACACAGTGCCACTGCTCTCCAGCCTCCGACACAGTGAGACTCTGTCAAAAAAAAAAAAAAAGAAAGAGAATTTAAGAATAATAATAAATAAGACTATGAATAAATAAACAGAAATGTCTTCAATGTATATATTAGATGCCTACTAAATACCAGGGTTGTACTAGACATGAGTAATACAAAAATTAATGCAGGAAATCCAGCTTGCTGTGGACATGCATATGAGTAGTCAAAAAACTATTACTATATTAATAGTTAAGCCATATACCCCAAAGGTTGATATGCATAGAAATGACCTGGGTATTTTGTGAAACGCTCATTCTGATTTAGTACATGGTGGGTGTGTCTTCTGCACGTCTATCAAGCTCTCACGTGATGCCAGTGCGGCCATCTATGCAACACACTTGAATAGTGTGAGGGAAAAGGAAGTAGTTCTGAAGATGAGATTGGATAAACTCAGTGAAATTAGCCGAATGAAAAAGGGAGATAAATTGGGTCTTCTACTTTCCCCACTTCAGAATTTAATGTTGTCTTTGTGAGCTAAACTAGTAATATATGGCTATAAAGTATGGTCTCTGTTTTCTATAATAGAAACAAGTAGAGGATGTCAATAAATATGTGATTGAAGAGTTTTGTAAACCCTGAATCGACAATGCAGATAAAGGCCAGGAATGTCAGGAATGGCAGGCAATTTTAATTTGATAGATGAGTATCTGATCAATTTTACTTTACATGTGTGTAGAAGCATTGCATGAAAGGAAAAGTTTTATCCTCTGGAAAAGTACTTCTCAATATTGTCAATTACTGCAATCTTGGACAATTTAAAACAATACCAATTCCCCATCCTACTTTAGATGAATTAAATCAGACTATGGTATCTTAAACCCCCTCAGACGCTTCAAACCACAATTGAGAAACACTGAAGTACAGGAGAAAATATAAAAAATAAAAAGAATCAGAGGTTGGCAGTATTGAATAAAATAACGAAGAAAATCGGGGGCCTCAGCACATGAAGTTGCAGAGATCACGCTTTCAGCCCCATAAAATAAAAATTGCACTGCATAGGTTAAACAGAAAAAAAACCCAAGACTTTATTGAAGACTATTGCAACAGGGACCAACACTAGTGTTAACAGTAAAGAAAAATTGATCTCAGGTCTACTGAAACAAATGGTGGGAGAGTTTTTAAATGCTGCAGTGAACTAGCAGAAAATTCCTTGAAGACATTAGTGGGGAGATTGGTCAATGTGTTAGACTACCTGTGTTTGCTAATTAGCCCTTATAAAAGTTAAGCGCCTTCTCTTCCACAGAGAATGGACGACTGAGACTGGGGACTTTATCTTTCTGATGGTTATATTTCAAAGCGATGACTCTCAGGTCCCTGAGAGAGACATTTATGAGTGATAGAAGGTCTGAATCTCAAAGGAATAAATTCAAACTCTAAAATAAAAGACAGATGTAAACTAAAAATAAACTTCTACCACCCTCACCAACTGAATGGATCCCCTTGTGGGCCAGGGGACCCCAGAAAAACCTTAAAGCTGAGTTCCTGGTCATGATAAGATGGGAGGTCAGATACATTTTGTGGTTTACACACAGCACAACTGACCGGTGTTAATGTTAAAATAGAGATCCTAAGACTGACAGAAAAGACTCTTTGTGGCAATAAGATACCAAATTACAAATAGGACCTAAGGTGATGCCTGGCCAGGGCTAAGTCATGCACCCCTACACTTAAAGATAAATGATTCTCTAACAGCCACCAGATTTTTCTTTTTCTCTAGAAGCTAAGCAAGCATTGGCCTCAATATAAGCAATATTAAAACAATATGTAGCTCCACCAGTTACTAACTGACCCCCCAGCTCCTGTTCCACAACTGCATGTAACTACAGCTTGGACTGTCAAGAGATAGATTTCAATAGCTTTCTTTTGGTAAGAAGACTGGAGACTATGAACTGATTCTGACTGGTTTACAGAGATAGTTCACTTGCGTGAATTTGTGTCCTGAAAATATCAATTGTTATATAAACAGCAAAAATTGTAATACACTTAAAAGTTGTCTCCATCCCAAAATAAACATAGATCATATGTTACATGCATGTTTGTTCAATACCCATGTGTCAGGACCATTTTCATTAATATTCATAGCTCCTCCTGTAATCTACTGAATATGTGTTCAGAATAAAACTCTCGCCCCAACCTCCTTCCAAGTACCTGTCTCTGGTCCTGGCTGGAAGCATGCTTCTCTGTGAGATGGTCACCTTACAGACTGCGGCACTTCATATGAAATAAAGTCTCTTTTTTTCCTTTCCTGATTATAAAATATTGTGTTTTTAAAAAAATTTAACACAGATTAAAAAGAGAAAAACAAATAAATGTACTTAAATTTATTTAATATAAATTTTATGTGACATGGTAGCCTTCAGAAATGAAGACTTAAAGACCCAGAGAAAACTGTTTATAGATGTTCAGGGCAGAAATATACTTGGAGAATAAAAGGGCATCATCTAACAGTAAGAAACTGGGGGGAATTTAGCAAGACCTGTTTGTTCAGATTCTTCTAGGCCTCCAGTATAGGGAAGGATCACTCTAGTGAGAATCCTATGACCTACTTTCAGGGAAGGTAGGTCAGATAATTATTTTACGACCTGCTTCAGGAGAGAAAGACCAGAGGAAGTCAAAGAGTGATCTTCCTGCTTGTATGGTTTTCCTAATTTCCTGTAGCTTAAAATACTCAGTATTCCAAGGTAGAATATTTTTTTAGTATCATTTTCTGAGCTCCATCAGGCCTATAATCAGGAAAAAGCCTATCTAAAGGTTAGTCAGCCTAAGGAGAACATTAACAGAATTCCGACCTACCTTCATACATTAGAATCAGACAATTGCCCACCTTGTTCCAGTTCTAGGGTCACTGTACTTCTGGTTAAAATTTGGCTTCTTGTGGACACCCGATCAGAGAGAAAACTCACTATCAGTTCGAGTAGACCATTCTAGTATTCCATTCCATAAAAGTGTTATTTTATTAAAGTGGATTATTATAAATTCCTGAAAAAAAGTCTGTCTAATATAATGGCGTTCATAGTTTTATCAATGTCCAGAAATCCATCAATATTTTAGCCTCTCAATTTCAGAAATTTGCATTAATATTCAGTCTAAGTTACAAAAAATCCAGAATACTATTAAAGCATAGTTTAACAACAATACATTATGAACTAGTATTAAATTTTCTGCAACTTAGCAACTCATAGACATATATAATAGTAGATAAAGCTCCAGTAGTCAACACTGGCTACTATTTTCTACATACTTACAAGGGTTAATTCAGTTAACACTTAAAAACACTGGGACAATGTAATTATTATCATCTTTCATACATAAGGAAAATGAGCCAAATATATTAAAAAAAAAAACTTGCCTAAGTCACAGAGTCTAAATTAACGTTGCTCACTTTAAGACTCTAGTAATCTGGCCGAGTGGGGTGACTCAAGCCTGTAATCCCAGCATTTTGGGAGGCCGAGGTGGGCGGATCACGAGGTCGGGAGATGGAGACCATCCTGCCTAACACGGTGAAGCCCCGTCCACTAAAAATACAAAAAATTAGCCGGGTGTGGTGGCAGGCGCCTGTAGTCCCAGCTACTCGGGAGGCTGAGGCAGGAGAATGGCATAACCTGGGAGGAGGAGCTTGCAGTGAGCTGAGATTGCACCACTGCACTCCAGCCTGGGTGACAGAGCGAGACTCTGTCTCAAAAAAAAAAAAAAAAAAAAAAAAAAGACTCTAGCAATCTATATTATTTGCAAATTTTGTTTCAAGGGCTTATTATATTTGTCTCTCCTCACCTTCAGGCAGCCTTAAAAGAATTTGTTTCTGTCTTCTGGAACCATTAAATGATGTACCTCCAGTCTGCCTTTCAAACTGCTGTTTTGTATCCCAATATTATTATTACCATGTTCTTAGAGTCTTTTCTTATTGTTATTTTGCTTCATATTTTTTTTTGTTATTGAATCTTACCCCCTACTTCTTTACATGTTCCTTTTTATTAGTCAATTTCCATGATATCTTATAGCATTATTATCATTGTATTTTTGTCTGTCACTTTATTTGGAAGTCTGGATTTCCACATGCGATGTAGGGTCAGATGTAGGCAGCTACTTCTTTGTTTCTTCTGACTAAATGGCAGTAAAGGGAGGCTACTACATGCACCCATAAGCCACTCCCTGAGTAGAGAGTTTTGTTTCTCATTAAAATATCCCCCCCCCTTTTTTTTTGAAGGAACCAGATGCAATTTCCTGTCTTCATCTTCATTACGGGCAATTTCCTGTCTTCATCTTCATTACGGACATATGATCAACATAATATTACCTTCCAAATGACTTGAATAACTGGATCTATTTTCTTATTCAGGTTCTCATTTTCTCACTTCTCATTCTACAATAGGTTTATTATTGAACTAGGGAAAGATATTCATTGCAAAAGGTGACAGGAGCTTTTCGGTTTTCCCCTTGTTCTCTGAAACTCTGGACTGTGGACTTGGAAGGGAAAGTGGCTCAGTTACTAGGACTGAACACATTAAAACAAACTTACTGTAATGGGTTGACCTTCTGGTTCCTGGTTTGAAGTGGGTATTATGAACAAGGGACTATATTTACCATTTCTCTGAGAGTAAGGTCTTGTTCCTGTGGACATTAGGATAGGATGCAGTGGTTACACTTCAAGAGAATTATGTTCCAAATTGCAGAGCCCTGAAGAAACTTGGCTGAAACTTGAGAGATTTGTTGTTGTTATTGTTGTTTGTGGGATGGATTTATAAGAAAACTGCTGCAATAAAAATCTAGAACTGAAGATACAGTGAAAAGAAAAAATATATTTTAAAGTTAAAACAAGTGAATCAAGACATCTAGAAATCCATATGATAATCTTTATTTACAAGTTTAAATATGCTATCACTTTTACTTTACAGCTATGACTGACCTGCCCTCAGGAAGACATGCCATTTGAATCTTCTAGCATTTATGATGAATAGATTGAACTGTGCCTGTTCTTACCCAGACTCTCTTTTAACCCAAATGAACCTGCAAGTAGACATCATTGGTTTGGACTCTTTACACTGGGGGTGATGTTGGAAAGAAATATATATAAGGTTAAAAGAAAAGGAAAATTGTGAATCAATGAGTAGAACCTTAGACAGAAATGGAATGAGAAGCTGACCTTTTCTTATTGAAAACTAATGATTAGGTCAATAGAGAGCGGTAAGAACTAAAAGGAGTCCTCCAAGAATATCCACTGCAACCACTTTGTCAGTTAACTGTTATTAAAGCATTATTTAGTTACCCACTGAGACGAAGGCAAGATCACCATCAGGGGATTACACACAGCATTTTGACTGGTTTCTTCACAAAATGGGAAATTTGTGTTTTTTTTGTTTGTTTGTTTGTTTTTTTGTATTTTTAGCGCTACTTTATAAACTCTAAGTTTAAGGTGTTAAATATATATGCTTTTCTTTCTGTCTTAAATAGAATGTAGGATGGCCTTTGAAATAAAATGTAATCAAAATTTAAGTGCCAGCTTCTCTTAATTATTTTTAGGTGTCTTGTTGTTATTATGTGTACTAAGAATATTAAAAAAAAGTATGTTGGATGACAAACCATTCTTGTAACATGAGGCAGCCAAACCCAGATGTTATTTTAAAAAAGGAGCATATTACCAAAAGAATTATTACTGAGTCAGTGAATAGAGACATTATGAGAAAGAAGTATCTTATCTTAGAGTGAAGAGGCCAGGAGTGATACTACCTATGGAATAAATGAAAATTACTTGATCCCAATCAGAATGAATCCTGAATCTTGCTCCCACAGGTAACATGCTGTACCTAAGCTTAGGTATGAACAAGTTAATCTCATTCATATAGGGTCAATTAACAAAAAAATTCAAAAGACCTCCACTTGTGGGTATCACTGAGCTTGTATAATATCCGTGTGCTTTGGCTATTAGGAAAAGCTTTAGTAGAATAAATGAAAATAGTTTGTGATTCATTTTAATCCTTTTCCTTACAGCCAACACTTGTGGAAGGAGGAGCCAGTAATAAATATGAATTTCAAACTGGAAATAGCTAAAAGAAGCAAAAAGCTCCAAGACCCTAGGATAGGGATTAGAATCAGAGACTAAGCTGAGAGGATCATAGTGCCCATGTGAACTGCTTCGGGGAAGAGCAAAAGCCTCAGCATGCTGGAAAGCGAGACAGCTGGTGACTGGGAGCACATGGTAGGAGAGCTGCATGGATAATTGTTGGCTTCAACAAACGTGGATTCACTACAGGCACTGGGGAGTAGATATACACGCACCCAGGCTTACGTCTGTGTGTGTGAGAGAGTAATATGCGCATAAGCAGGAAAATGGCTGCTATTCCTGTCATTTTACTTTGCTTTTCTGTCAAACATCAAGTTAACAAATAAACAACTGAAAACCATAGGCTTTCCACAGATGGAAGTAAGGTGGTTGAAAGTGATTCACCAATTAATAGATGACTGTTTCTCAGTGGAAGCTTCAAGGGGACATGGCCTTTATTCTGCTAGAACACAGGTCAAAGAGATTGAGCTAGTTGAGAGCGGTTGTCTGAAAGACCTTAGACTGAATTATACTATCAGTCTAAGATTTATACAAACACAGATCACATCAGATGCCAGGTGGCTGGGCGAAGCGTGGATGACAGTTATAGAAAGAAGATGCCTGAGGCTGCGGATGGGGGAGGGGAGAAGCCAGAGGACTGAGAACATGACTATACCTACCTTTACCTGAGTTCATTCTTTGCTTAATGTAGATATAGAGTGAAGAAAAAGAAAATGATACAGGTTCACTTTTAGCTAAAGTTTTCACTGATAGCTTAATATTAAATGCAGAGAAAATATAGTAACTATCAAAAAAGTAACTGGCTATTAAAAATGGAAAGATGAGCTATGTTACAAAGATAGGCAGTATTATAGGGTCGGGTCAATTAAATCCAATGCAATTTCCTTGTTCTCTGTAGTTTCTCTTATACCATCTTGACAGTGCATGCCTTTCATGCCAAAGAATTTCATAGTAAGGAGTGTTCTACAGTGTTTTATGAAAGCCAAGAATTTGTGACCAAAAACAAGCACCACCACCACCACCACCACCAATAACAAGAATGAACAGTGTTGTAATATGACACACTGGTAAAATATACCTCTATAACATGATCAATAAAATGGTGATAACATGGACTTTATAGAGTTAGCATGAGAATTAGATGAAAATATATATGCATATGTATGTAGTTATGTGTGCACATGTGTGTATACATTCAAACAATGCCTGTCTGACTCATTTTAATAATTCAAGCGAAGTGATTATCTTACTAAGCCATCAGTTCTCATGAAGGAGATAATGCCCATATTGCTGACTACTTTATCCCAAGTTACTCATGTCTAAATGCACAGGGAGTGCTTATTAAGTATTTGTTAGAAAAATTAATATTAAATGGAGAACATGTCTAAATTATGTGACAACTTTCTAAATGCCTTATTCTACTTAGTTACTGTATTTTTAATTTGACAAATAAGGGTAATACCAACTGTTCAACTTTTTATATAATTAAGAAAATACTTTAGTGGCTATTTTAAGAATTAACTCTCAAATTTTAGAAGAATATGATATTGAAATAATGTAACACTTATTGTAAACTGATTTTATGATGGATTTTTGATATCTCATGCATGTTATTATATCACATACTTAAGTTAAATTGTTCCCTTTGGAAAAAAATAACAAAAATTTAACATTTTACTATAGTAGATAATGAGCAAGCTAAAAACTTTTTTAAAATCTAGTGTTTTGAGTATAATACTGGAAATTACACATATAGCTGAGAATTAGTATAGGTATGTGTCTCTATAAACCATATACAACAAAACAATTTTTAATTATGTCAGTATTTACAGAAGATATTATTTGATTATTACTGCTATAATTTCAATAATTCTGAGTAATAACTATAATATTTTATCTAAATGACATTAGTACAAGTAACTTAACTACCTTATGAAATATTTTAATTTAAACTGAAATAAATTATTTTATTTTTAAAAGTGGATGTTTAATCAACTATTAAAATGTTATGCTTATTTTATAAATACATATATAAATCAGGTATTACATAATGTTTATTAGTCCATTCCATTCATATTTAGTAGTATACAATGAAAAATTATTTTCTTGAGAAATTAAAATGTTTAATGGAATTTCATCTGTCAGAGATTGTAGGATCACTGATATGGGACTGGTGCTTTCACCAAATAAAATAAAATAAAATCTGAACAAAATATGTAAGACAACTATTTTCAGGCATAGCATCATAGGCAACTTGAGATTGCAATCCCTGAAAAAAGGGAACCTGCAATCCCCTCTCAAGATGGGCTATCCAGCCGCCACACTTCTGCACCTTTGGACTATGTTCCAATTTGTTCCAGAGAGCTTGAACACAAGAAAAGCACCATGATCCTTCTGAGCTGAGAAAACAGAGAATAGAGCTTGTGGCTTCTGAAGCAGCCAGAATATAAGATATATAAGATACTCAAGTCACCAAACGGAGTCAAGAAGAGTTGAATTATGAAGAATTTGTTTTTGAGGCCTTAACTGAATGCTGAGCTGCACATATTCTGGTAGGGACTCAATTATTACAGAGTTGAGAACAGAAGGGAAACACTAGGGTCTGAGCAACGCTGAAAGATACTGGAATTCTGGCCCAGCAAGAGAGGAGAGTTGATACCCCAGGTATTCAGCTAAGGCAATAAAAAGACTATGCATTAGGAGTAAGAACGATTTCTTATAGTCTACGCTAGAGTAATGATAGAAATTCCTAAAATCAAGCCTAATAAAGATCACTGGGTAGAACTTTAGATTCAGAAAGTGTTTCCTGTGGCAGACTGCCACAGTTACTACTTGAGACTGTCATTACAACAGTTACTACTGTTACTACTTGAGACCATCATTACAAGACTGAAGGAAGGGCCACACGGACCGTAGTAATGAAAACTTAAAGACAAAAGAAACTGTTTTAAAGGAAAGGGCCAGGGGAAGAAGAGAGCTTACTGCTTCTAGTGAGCAAAGGCAGCCGCCACCCTGAGCTTCCACAGCTCTTCGTATTTATTGGGTAGAAAGAGCAGGCAGGAGGAGCTAACGATTGGTCAGCTGCTTGATTGATCGCAGGTTCATATGATGGCTAACAGGCTTCAGATGTGCCTAATCACAAGAAATCCTTGTGCCTGGGTCGTGACTGCCCTCAGGATTCCTTCTGGGAGGCAGACGCAGTCTGTCAGTTTGCTAACAAGCAGCTGTCATGAGAACAGTTTGCTGTTTACTCATGTAACCTCCAGTGGTGTACTGAGTTGATCATGACCCTCACTCTTTCGGCCTTCAACAGTTTCCTATATAGTTAGAGGCTTAAAAAATACCTTATGTTTTCCACAGGTCAACCCTAATGATACATTGAAAATGAGGATTAACAAATTAAAATCTATAGTCTTCACAAAATACATTGGCAATGTTAAGTGTACAGTCAGTGTTAAGTGTAATGTCAAAAAAAAAAAAGAAAAGAAAAGAAAAGAAAATGTTACCCATGAACAAGAAAAAAATAGAAATTGACTCTGAAGAGAGCTCAATATTGGAATTAGCAGTCTTTAAATCTACTACCAAAATATATCGAGGGGAAAATATGTTGAAATATTCATAGGAAAATGTGGATGTAATGAGTAAACAGGGTAATATAGTAAATAAATGGAATGTATAAAAAGGATCAAGTGAAAATTGTAGATCTAAAACATGTAATTGGAAAAAAAAAATTCACTGGATCAGCTTAAGGATAGTATAGCAATGGTAGAGAGAAAGGTCAATGAACTTGAAGATAGTCTCGTAAAAACAATGTAATTTGAAAAAGAGGGAGACACGATTATTCAATACCATGGGAAAGATACTGAGGGACCTGAAGGACAATACTAAAATGTTGAACATATGTGTAATTAAAGCATCACACAGAGAAGAAAGTAACAATGAGGCAGAAAAATATTTGAAGAAAAAATGGCCAAAGTTTCCCAAATTTTATGAAAAACATTGATGTACAGATTCAAGATGTTCGGTGAGCCTTGAGTAGGGTAGATATAAAGAAATTTATATCTAGATACATCATATTCAACAGCTAAAAATTAAAGATCAAATGAAAAGTTTAAAAGCAGCTAGGAAAACAAAGAGCATATTATATCAAGGGAAACAAAAATTTAAATGACAACTCAGTGTATATCAGATACAGTAGAAGATAAATGGAAATGGGAGGATAAACCTGTCATTACAGAATTATATGTCCAGGGTAAAATAAATAGTTTTTCAGATAAATTAATATTGAATTAATTATTAGGCCTCCACAACTACAAATAATAGAAGATTTACTTCAGACTGAAAGAAAATTAGTTGGAAATTGAAATCTATAGGATTAGAAATGATAAATAAGTTAGTAAAATAAAAACGTTTTTGTCTTCTTCCAATTCCTTTAAGGAAAACTAGAAATTTAAAGAAAAACTATATTGTACATTGTGGTTATAATGTATATATAATGTATATATGTATATATATTGTATGTAAAATACATAAAGGTAATAACACAAAAGACATTCAGTAAACAGAATTATAGTTTTGATAACTTGTTGCATTAATTATGCGACACTGTAATCAGCTTGACCTAACTGATATTACCACTACCACATTCAACGGTTAAACAGTACATATTATTTTCAAGTCTACAAAGAAGGTTCACCAAGATAGATTATGTGCTGGAGCATGTAAATCTCAAAAACAACAAATATTACAGAGTATATTATTTGGGGAAAGTGAAAATAAATTTTAAAATAAGGAAATTTTGAAATATCTGCAAATTAAGTAATACACTGGTAAGTACTCCTTCAGTCAAATAAAAAATCTCAAAGAAAATATTAAAAACAATTGAACTGAAAAGAAATGAATGCACTAAGTAACCAAATTTGCAGGATACAGTTAAAGAGGTGCTTGCATTGAAATTTGTATTTTTATACGCTTATACCTGAAAATAAAAAAAAAAAGTTTTTAAAACTTTTTAAAAGTTTTAATTTAAAAACTGAGACATTCGAAAAGAGGAAATTAAATTCAAAATGGACCATATATCTAAATGTAAAATGAAAAACATAGGGAATAAAAACAAAACTTCATAACCTTGAGGCAGGTTCATAACTTTAGATACTACTCAAAATACAAGGACTATAAAATAAAAATTTTTAATCTGGTCTTCAAAAATATTTATACGTTTTGGTTCTTTAAAACAAAGCCCTCAAAAATTGAGGAGTAAAACACAGGCAGAGAAAAACATTCTCAATACATTTATCTGATAAGAATTATGTGTCTAAAACACATTCAAAAATCGTATAATCTCATAATTAGAAGACAACACACTCAAATAAGAAAAGTAAACTTCTTATTTAATAATTTCCCGAAAGAAGATATATGATGGCTAATAATACATGTAAATATTTGGCATTAGGATGTACAAAGTTTAACCACAATATGATACAAAACAGCATTTCATTCACACATTAGAATGCCCCAAATTAAAAAGATAGACAATACCAATTGTTTCCTTGGATCCGGAGGAACTGAAATTTTCATATGTCACTGGTGGAGGTGTAAGATATTAAAAGCACTTTGAAAAACAGTTTGGCAGCTTCTTATAAAATTTAGCACCCATTAAAAAACATTGACAGCAATTCTACGTGATTAATAAAAAATATATCTACAACAATACTTATATTTCTAATAGCTTTGTTAATAATAACCAAAAGGTGAAAACAGCCCAAATGTTCACCATGTAAAGACATGATGATGTATAATATTGTGGTGTATTCCTAGAGTTGCATACAACTCAATAATAAAATGAACAAAACACTCTTATAGTCAGTGCCATTATTAATCCCCCCCCAAAAAAATGTTTGACTCAGTGAAAAGGGCAAGCTTTCAGAGAGTACATACTGTATATTTATATTTACGTAAAATTTAAGAAGAGTCAAAAATGATCTAAAATGATATAATCAGATCCATTTCTTGTTAAGAATCTGGTTGCACTAGGCTGTCTTCTAACTCCTCTCTTGACAGTGGGCCAAAGAGAAAAAGGTCTATTCCCTACACTTTCCCAGGGATTGGTACTATAAACAAGTAAACAAAAGACATGATATAATATCAGGTAATGCAAAGTTACAAACAAAAAGAAACTGATGGGTGTGAAATGTTAGCCAGGGTGCTCCTTGAGGGGTGACAAGTGTCCAAAGACCTGAATAGCAAGAGACGAAACAAGGGGGTCTGTGGACTAAGAGTGCTCCAGGTAAAGGAAAGGGCAACATAAAAGTTTTTGCACTGATTTTTTTTTTCTCGTTTCTGAAGCTACAAACATGTTAAAACAAATAATAGAATCAGTTAATGAACTCTGATGTAAGTTCATTTACATATTAAGATCTTGAATCCTGAGAGTTGTATCAATATTAATATCACTTTCTTCTGATACATGTGGTTTCTTTCTTTTTTTTTTTTTTTTTGACGGAGTCTCGCTCTGTCGCCCAGGGGAGTGCAGTGGCGCGATCTCGGCTCACTGCAAGCTCCGCCTCCCGGGTTCCCACCATTCTCCTGCCTCAGCCTCCCAAGTAGCCGGGACTACAGGCGCCCGCCACCACGCCTGGCTAATTTTTTGTATTTTTAGTAGAGACGGGGTTTCACCCTGGTCTCGATCTCCTGACCTCATAATCCGCCTGCCTCAGTCTCCTAAAGTGCTGGGATTACAGGCATGAGCCACCGCGCCCGGCCTACATGTGGTTTCTGACCTTGAAGATCTCATTGATTTTTCATGTTATTACATTTGGATCAGCTCAATATTATATCCATGAGAATTAGAACATTCTAGCAAAAATATAAAATGCATTTTATTATTTGCTTTTTAAAAATGTTTTCGTGGAAAGATGAGAATTTTCCTCTGTACTGTGTGTAAGTGCCTGCCAGTCTCAGACATCATTATTAAAAAATAACACAGTAATGTTCTTAGGGAGCAAACTCAGTATTCAGAATAGAATGCTGATATTATGCAGGATGCTTTTTTTTTTCTATTTTTGGTTGCTTCTTAATTCAATTAAAAGCATTCATAAGTGCCTAATATTTATCAGTTTATATACCAGACAGTTCACTTGTTTGCATGTGTTTATATATACACATTTATATATACACACATATACACGCCATGTATATTTTGTATAAATAAAAAGTGCTGTATGTATTTTTATATATTTAATCTATGTGTCTATACATTTATATCACAACTGATGAGTATTTGTCAAATATATGTATGTATATTTGCATGTACATATACATACTATATGTATATTACAGATGAGAGATACATATATATATATTACAGATAAGAAAGCTAATACTCTGAAATGTTAAGTAATTTGCCTAAGGCCAAGTAACAGTTCATTTCAAGGTCTGCAAAATTTAGATTTCTTGGATGCCAAGAAAATAGAAGCTGGTTGAGGACTGAAGACTTTCTGTGGGTAGATAAAACATATACTACTTGCCCTAGTTTGTTTCATGCTGTGATAACAGAATGCCCAAGGCTGGGTAATTTATAATGAACAGAAAGTTATAGGCTCAGGACTCCGGAGGCTGGAAAGTTCAAGATCAAGGGACAGGCATCTTCTGAGAGCATTCTCTTGTCATCTCATGGCAGAAGAAGAGAGAAAAGGAGAGAGAAAAAAGAAGGCCAAGCTCACTCCACTGCTGAGATAAGGTAGTCAGTCCTACAATAATGCAGGAATGACATTAATCTTTTCATGAGGGCAGATCCCTCATGGCCTAATAGTCTCTCATTAGGCCTCATTTTCCAACACTGTTAAATGAAGTTAAGTTTTCAACACATGATTTTTGTGGGACACAGTTAAACTATACTACTAGTGTATGAATAGCGAGAATCCATTGCCAGTTACCGCACCCTCACTCTTTAAATGAGAAGTTGTTAGAGACAATGCCAAGTGACTGGAAAAGATTTTGAAGGGTTTTATAATTGTATGTAACATTTGGTAAAGGGTAATTTATTTATGTAAGTGGAAAGTTACATGAGGATTTAAGTAACATTTTAGAAAGACTCAATAGAAATTCTCTGAATTGTACTTGGCCAAAAATCAAACTCTATAAAACCCAAATTCACATATTTTCCAAACATAGTCTAGCATATAAACAATTTGCTTTATCAGTGTTTCTGATTCAGAAAAACTGAACTGATTCAGTTCAATTATGTAAGACTAATACAAATATCTTACCGTTTTTTAATAGCAAATACCTTGATGGGTGAGAAATTTTAGCTCTTGATACCCAACAGGTATAAATCCACAAGCTTACCAGGCAATCTCAGACATTTTAGGTTAGAAATAATAGTCTGGGCCACATGGGAACTTTGACATGAAATTTGGAATACACAATCACACTCCTTTCCATCAGTGACTTCACTGAATCCCATTTTTCTCTGTTTCGTGGGATCTATAGAGTTCCACACATCACTTCTTATTCCCCTGTAGTGAAGGTCCCTAGAAAAAAATTCAATTCAAGGTTTGCTTTTTACATAAAACTGATTTATTTTGATCAAATGTGTGGATGTTATTACTATTATTCCAGAAATTTATTATAATCACATGTCACAATACTTTTACTTCATTTATTAGATAAATGGGGAGTTTGGACATTATGCACATTAGTCTCAGAGGGGCAGGTTTCATTTTCTTCCATATGTAAAATTTAGAGTCATGTCCTTCAACCCTGGTTAAAATCCCAAGCTGAAGCCAGGTCTACCATTAATATGAACTTGGACAAGTTACCTGACTTATTTATGATCCAGGTTCTACATCTGTGGATATTAATCAGCCAGAAACCTAAATGAGTTAACTGATATAAAGAACATAGAAAATGACTGAACATTTAATTATTACACAATACACATTGCTGCTTATGTTACCAGTATTATCTTTGTCACTGAAACTTATCTTTACGCCTTAACAATTATTCAGCCCTTCAAAATATTTTCCATTTTCATACTCTGAACATTTCCTAGCTCTGAATAATGGACTAACTTTAATTTTAAAAAAGTCAAAAGATATTTTCTTTATCAAATATTCAAGGAATTACATTTTTGGCCAAAAATATCTTCTTCTTTCTGTGGAATGGCTTAGTGAAATGGATACACATGCCACTTATTTTTCAGAGTTCATTATGTAAAACTAATGCAAATATCTTGCTGTTTTTTAATAGCGAATATCTTGCTATTAAATATCTGTTTTACTGGTGTCATATAATTGTTTTAACTAACATAAAATGTTGTGACTCATGCTCTGGAAATTATTTATTCCTTACGGGATGACGGGGATAGTGAAAGAGAAGTTCATTGATATGTTTCTTCAACTTTTCAGGCAGGAACAGAAGACTTGGGAAACTAGCCTTGTGGCTGATATTTATTCTTTTTTTCTTATAAAATCTACAAATAAGCAAAAATATATCCAATCAGAGAGTCTAAAAATATATCCAATCATAAAATGAAAGCTTACATACAGTATGCCTTGGCGAGAAGAGAGGTATTTAGATTGTATTTAGTTTGGCTGGAGAGAGACATCCTTTGACAAAGCAATAAGCACAGTCAGTTCCAAAACGTTTGTTGAAACTTTGAAAAATCTTTCTAAACTACAAATTATCAAAAATATTATATAAAATGAATTGTGGTTACATTTGTAAAAGTACTTTTGAGTTATAATATTGATTTTCTCCTATTTATAATTTAAAACATTTATTCATAGTCATATTCCATGTTTACACCACAGTATCTCTATTTATTTGCTGCTTCTTTCCAGAACCAACATCTAGATATTTGAAAAGATTTTTTAAGTAACAATGCTGAAACATTAGCGAAAATTATGCATAGGAATTATATAAATTTTTGAATTATTTTCTTCTTTCTATGAATAATCAGGAGACTCCTGTATATTTTGATAATATGTATTTTGTATCTTAAATCCAGTTACTTTGTCATACAGTCATGATATTTTTAATGCATAAGTTATACCTTTTATACCTCCCTTGCAATTTAAGGTTCTGTATTACATATGCGATCAAATTAGTCTAAGAGATCAAGACTATTCTTATTTTTAACATAACTGTTTAATTTTGGTTTTACAGCTTCTTCTACTTGGGCAAGTTGTCAGAATTCTTTATAATATAAACGTGCAGTTTCACAGGCATATTGGCATTTCACATCAAAGCTACACAGTGATATCTACTAAACAGAGTAACATTTGGGGATCAGGGTAAAATCTTTGGGAAGGATTTATAGACTTGCATTTATTATGTATGTAAGTTATACTGTGAAATTACTGTAGTATTGAGATCAACAATCATCACAGGTAGTATATCTGCTCAGTCACCCTAAATAATTTGTGATTGCAATAGCTGAACGTGCTTAACACACTATTCTGTACTCAACATAAACACATGGCTTTTCAGGTGATGAAAAGCAAATACAGTATGACTGGAGTCACTACTTTCCTCTGCCTGTGGGTGGAAGCAAAACATTTGTTTTGAATCAACAATTGTCTATTGCACATGTGAGCATTTATCTTTATGGAGTGTGTGTGTGTGTGCGTGTGTGTATGTGTGTGAATTTACTTCTACAACTTTGGATCGAAATGACATATCTCAGTATATTGTGTTGTTTTCCCCAATATGTCTTTACTGACTCCACTTGAAGCAGAAATATTCAAAAGCTAATGAACTGTATATTTTGTTTGCTTATTTGTTTCCCATCATAGGTAAGTATGGGTCTTCTCTTATGGACCTTAACATTCTATGTTTGATGCTGGCCCTTCTCTCTCTTCCCAATCCTTAATACTATCCTAGTGTATCAGGATCTGTGGTTTTTGTTGAGTGAAAAATATTTTTTTTAAATTAGAGGTCATAGTTTTATTAAAGTAGATAGGAAAAAACTATTTTTTAATATGCTGGGAATTTAAATGATTACAAAATATTCTTCAAGTTTAGGATAATACATATTTCCTATACTATTGAATAAGAAATACCAAAACTATAATCTTCTGAAGGCAGTATTTTTTTCCAGGGAAGTACTTTAAATCCTCAATGCTAGGGCGGATGTTTATAGGAGAAAACAAGAAAAAAAATAATGAAGGAAACTGTGCTTATATACATTTGAAGAAAGACTTCCAGGCACTGCTTAGACTAAAGTGGAAACAATGCATGTCCTGTAGTAGTAACTCAATAAATATTTAATGAATGAAAAATGCTTTCAAACCTTTCAATCACATAGAAGAAAGTGTATATAATCAGAAAGCATTTTGCAAAAGCTATTTAAGAAAGGCTGTAAAAGAACTTATTTTCACTAAATGATAACTTTCTGAATTTTCAGCATTTGCACAGATTTGTGCAATTGCAGCATGACAGGAAATTAGCTAGAGCTGTGGCAGTAGAGTCATGGGTACTGTATGTTTGAAGCAGCAATTTTCTGTAATTTCAAGACCAAACTCTGAATAAGTCCAAAAAGATTCTAAGGACACTGTGATTTACAAATGAGTCTAGGGTAAGAAAATGTTTTGTGCATATGGCAAATATAGGTGTGGCACGGGGCCTGAATTTATAGAATTAGAAGGAAGAAGACAATGACTCCCCGAGAGCAATGATATTCTGGTCACAACTGGATTGCCTATATCATATATGAAAATAGATGATTATTACATCACCTTCTACTCATGGCCAGAACGGTTCAGGACATTTTACCTATAACTTGCCTCTACAATGAGCTCCTCTCAGAAACTACTAGTAAATATGCATTGGCTTGTGAGTTAAAATTAGTAATTTATGGCCGGACGCGGTGGCTGAAGCCTGTAATCCCAGCACTTTGGGAGGCCGAGACAGGCGGATCACGAGGTCAGGAGATCGAGACCATCCTGGCTAACACGGTGAAACCCCGTCTCCACTAAAAAATACAAAAAAAAAAAAAAAAATTAGCCGGGCATGGTGGCAGGTGCCTGTAGTCCCAGCTACTTGGGAGGCTGAGGCAGGAGAATGGCGGGAACCCGGGAGGCGGAGCTTGCACGGAGCTGAGATCCGGCCACTGCACTCCAGCCTGGGCGACAGAGCGAGACTCCGTCTCAAAAAAAAAAAAAAAAAAAAAAAAAATTAGTAATTTATGACCCAACCATTCAAAGATGTGAATGTATTTTACATTAATAGTAAAATACCTTGTAGCTTTTTGTCACAATTCTTATTTATGGTTTTTAAATCAATATTTGTATGTGTGTATGTCTGTCTGTGTGTCCATCTGTCTGCCTGTGTGCTTAATTAGATGTTTATTCTCTACATATCATCTATTTCTAAGTTCTGTTTTTTTTGTTTTTTTTTTAAGTGAAAGATTCTGTGATATATCAAAAAAGGAAAGAAAGATTTCAAGGGCTGCAAGCAGAAGTAACAAAATGAAGTGAATCTGATCCCAAAATTAAATTATTGTCTTCCTGTACAGATTGTGTTGAAGAAAACAAAGATAATATTTTTTTAAATATTGAAGTATTCTGTTTTGATTTCCTCTTAATTATATTTTATTTCTAACTTCCATCTCATTATTTGGGAGGGCCCTTCAGGGGAAGAGTATAGGTAGCTAAACTCAGAACAAGGCATTAGCTTGAAAACCAAGGCTTGTGGCAAGAGAGAGTTGCTAACTTCCTAAAGCTTCTAGATAACATATTGTGGGCCAAGCCTGAAAGAATATATATATAAAAAATGTATGTGAGAAGTACATCTTTCTGCTAAATAAGCTTAATCTGAGTGAGACTGGACTAAAAGAAGAATGAAGAATGACACAAAAGGATAAAAGTACAACCTTACCAAGAATGGTGAAGAAAACATTATAAATAAAAAAAGGCAGGCTGTAGCATTCTTGACTTTTTCCTTTTCCTTCTCATTTGGAGACCAGTCTTGAGGAAAGAAAGAGGTGTTACAAGCATCCAGTAAGTATGCTAAACCCTGCAGGTATAGAGAATTCTGCTGACTCCCTTCCCTTGTATGACTCTGGAAGGAGGCACTGGAGGCACAGCATCCTCAAAACATCCTTGTTGAATCAGCGATGAGCTGAAAGAGGGCCTGGGAATGTGTTTTTCTCAGCTTCCTGTGATATAAAAGTGTCCAGAAGTTCTCATGTACTTAAAGACAGACAGAGAAGGTGGTCAAAGGGACTGATGAAGAGTTTCTCAGTGACAATCACAGCTAAGAGAACGAATGACTGGAGAATGAAACCTACCAGGAAGACTGTATTCATCTTGAGATCAAACAGGCCTGGTCTCCGGTTGGCCCAGACTGCATGACAGAAATTGGCTACTGTTCCCTACGGGTGTTTTATGAGCTTTAAAAAAATAATTTTAGTTGTTC
Source organism: Papio anubis (assembly GCF_008728515.1). Classification (NCBI taxonomy): domain Eukaryota; kingdom Metazoa; phylum Chordata; class Mammalia; order Primates; family Cercopithecidae; genus Papio; species Papio anubis. Next base: position 90,339,341 of record NC_044981.1, on the reverse strand, counting down.
TCTTCTTCATTAGTTCAGTCATATCCCCAAGATATTGTGTGTGCCATATAACCAGTTGCATTTTAAAAATAATTATTTAATACCAAAATGGCATACTTTTAGCTGAGATATAGCTTCAGTACACAACCAGAAGGAAGAAAGGAACAGATGCAAATTGGAGAAGAATTTGTGCTAAAGTGTGGCCAAATAAGAGCTCTGACAAGTTAAAAGCAATACTATTTTAGTAATATGTTGTTATTATTATTATCAATTAAGGTATCAGCACAAGAACTTTGGTCTTCCCTAGTGAAATTGTACATATTAAGAAAAAGTAATTTCTGAAGGAGTCTATAAATACAGGGGGATATCATCAAATATAACAAATTTAAGAAATGAAACATATATATATATATAAATGGTTTTAAAATAAGATCTAAGAGATCACTTTGTACCTCAGATGCCATGAATCAAATAATTATGGACTGTAGCATGTGATGGACTAGTTCACCACCATTCTGAATAAGTATAGCACAAGGAAATTGAGTTTAAAATATAAGAATAATTTATTCAATAAGAATCTAATACACATCAGTGAGATAGCCAGAAATGTCTTGTTCTGATGGTCTTTAGAATGTGATTTAGTCTTTATGCATAGCTAAAAATATGAGGAAGAGCCACATATCTTCTGAAGTAATTTCTTTCATGATTTTTTAATTTTGAAATATTTCCTTATATTTATTGTACTCTGTGTTTTACAGGCTGTCTCACTCATTCAAATACACACACATCTACACATCTTTTAAACATGGCTAATGCTTAAGTAAAAATGCTCATGATTAATTATTTATATATGAACTTCTGTAAATTTTATCTCACATATGTTTAATCTAAAGGTGAAGTCGTTGCTTAATTGCTGTCCATATAGAAGGCAATGCTTGAGAAGATCTTATGTATATGCTGATTTCTTTTTCTCACAAGTGATGACATTATACAAAATTTGATATTAATCCTTGATGTATGTTTGCATTAAAACACAAATATATTTCCACAGATATTTGTAAAGAAAAAAAACCTGTAATCCTATAAATTCATCAGTCCTTTTTACATTAAATAGTAATGATTTCTGGTGAGATTTTTAAATAATTAATATGGCCTCTTAGCTGAATAGCTTATTCCTTCAACCGCTTTTATTTATTTATTTTCTATTAAGAATCACGAAGCAATATTCAGTCTAATGCAAGCCAACAGTCCAAGCTACATAATTCCTATGAGAAAGGGGAAGATAGTAAATTAGTCTGTATCTCATAAAGAGAAGGAATATGAAGTAGAAAGATTATATAATTTGTAGCTCACAACTAGATATTGGTAGAGTCAAGAATTCAGATTATCCTGCTTCTCCAAGCATAAATCAATGCTTTCTCAACGTGCAAACTCAATATGGGTTAAATCAGGAGGAACAGACTCTTCAGTCTAAAACTTGTGATTTGGGATACAAAATGTCATACAGTAAAGCATAATTTAACCTCCAAATTCTTCAATGTAGTTCAGTTAAAGAATTTAAGATGAGTTTGTTTCAACTGTTGAGTTAAAAAATGGACGTCTGAATTCACTTCATTATCACTTTGATGTGTGAAAATTATGGAGGAACTCTCTTCCAGGAAGACTTCAAGACTATGCTGTTTTGGAAACAATAATTCTCACTCTCACTGTTCTTTGAAATGAGGCTGTTTTGTCAGCCTGAGTGGGTGCAGTGGGGAGAATGTTGTTTCATGTAGCCATGTGACACTTCAGGTAAAGGCAGATCTTGTGAGAAATTCCCCACTAAAGAGAAAAGCAAATCTGTACAAAGGAACTGCAATTTTTCAGATGTTATATTTTGCAAGTCATCTTTGTTCTCCTACCTACCCTCCTTCTTGAAGCAATGGTTAAGCTTTTCTTTGCCAGCGGCTAAATTAAGGTGACAGAAAGTGGAGAAACGATGAGTTTTTCCGGAGGTCTTGAACTTGTGCCAGTTTGCCTGTTTGACTATGCATGAGGGATGGCAGCGCTCTGTCAAGAAAGGCAATATTTGGTGTCATGATCTCAGTCTGGTTGCATTCCTTTTCCTTTGGTGTGGGCTAGGGTAACTCACGATGACAGGCAAGAGTAGGGATAAACTTTTAAATACATACACCCAGACTAAAAAGAAAAAAAGATGTTGTGACTAGTTTAGTTCCTTTAAAAACAATGAAGTCTGTGCTAACTCTTATAGAAAAGTTTGAGACACTTGGGATAGAGTCCCAATAATACATGGAAGAAAGGATTAAAATACAAGAAGTTTACATTTATAAGGTGATTTTTATCCTTAGGAAAAATTGATATTTTCATAATATAATCATTTATTTTCCTGGTCCACTTTAAGTCTCATATGTAATCTGCTATCTTTTCCTTTATAGAAAAAAATAAACAAATAAAAAACATGTATTTTCTTTATAAAAATGAGCTCTTACAAACTGTATTTTACAGACAAGAAAAATCAAGGGTCAGAGAGGTTAAGTGTCTTCCCCTTATGATAGTTAATAAATGTTGGAGTCAGAATTCTAACCCAGGCAGTCTTGCTCCGAGGTCTGCACAATTACCTACTTTACTATATAGGCTAAATAATTGAAATTTCTTACACTGACATGAAACCAAAAGGATATTGATACACAGAGAGCAAATAAACATCTTAATGTGGTTTGTAGGTTTGAGTTATGGGTTTGGGGAGGGAAAAAGTAAGCTTGCAAAGTTATGACAAAAGTGTGGGCATCAGAGTTTACATTTGTAAGCCTGAGAAGTCCTGGGTTGTGGCAAGGTCCAAAGTGGCCCCTGCATTGGATTGCTACAGCAAAGAGGTGCTGGGAATTTAGTGTACAGTGTTTGACAAATCTCACACATGAATTTTCAATTTACCCTGAAACAAATACAGGATAAAAATGTGGTCAAAAGATAGGGGTTGGAAAGGGTAAACCATATGGTGTGGCCCCAAAGAGAGGTATTATTCTACAAAAGGAATTTGTAATAGTTTGGACATGACTAAAGAGGAGTTAACTTGTCTTCTGGCAAGTGGGTTGCAGCCATTGAAGTAGCCTGTGGTATATATAGGAAGGCTGTGTATAGGAAGAAAAAAAAATGCCATTAATCTGTAAATAGCCCTGGACTCTGGCATAAATCTAAGCAGACTTCTTTTCTGGAGTGAAAACCCATTAAAAACTGATATACAAACCAATAAAAAAAAAAAAAAAAAAAAAACTTCCCCTCTTTTTAACCTCACCCCTAACATATGTCCTTAGTGGTATAGCCATAAATAAACGATGTAACTATGTTAACTATGCTAACTATAAGCTCAACGGCCTTTTCTTAAATGAATGATGTTTTTCACAGTTCTCCACCTCTGTAATCAAGTTACACTTATGGAGTTGATTGAAATAAACAATCACACTCTGAAATGTGTCCCCATATTATCATAAATGGTAAATATAACAACAATGCAACAGGGAAATTGCCTTGTTCAAGAATGATATGATATTTATAGATAAATTACTGAAATGCAAAAGCTATCATATGTTCCAATGAGTGTCTCTTCTTTCCAATATTATATTCTAAAAAGGAGCAAATGCACATGCATTTTTGTATCTGCTTCAGGGAACTCTCACAGATTTTATTATCTATATTTTTAGTGGTGCTCCCTGACTGCTCACACTGCTGGAGTGCCTGGCATTGGGGACAGAAAAGCAATGTACCGTGGTCAAGAGTAACTATAATAGTAGTTTCATTTTGAGCAGGCTCTTTGCCCAAAGTCCTAATTCAAGTGATGCTAAAGAGCTCTCTGGAGGTTGTAAAGGAAGGCAATTGCAAATGCGTAGCCCACAAAATTACTTTTGCTTGATTTGAAGGATACTTACTGAAAAGTTTTCATTCTACTGTTCTTCATCGTTAGATACTCAGATTCTACAAAGTGGGCAGGGCAAAACGCTGCAGTATTTGGCCAAGAGGTCAATTGCAAAAATGGCAGATCATTGTATTATTTTCTTAAGAAATGTTTTGTAAGTACAATAAACCATACAGTCCTCTGAAACAAATATTTTATTTTCTCAATTTTAACAGATTAATTACAATTTATATGTGGTCCATAATAAATGAATATCACTGGGCTTGAGTTTCTCAACGGAAAACGTTTAGTACAGTGTAGGTGATGCTAGTTTTGTTCTTATTTTAGTTCACATGTAATTTAATATTCATTTCTTTAGAAGTATCTGCATTTGAGATTTAACTTTTATTTATGATAAAATATTAATGCAAATATTCTATTAAAACAAGGCAGATATTTCCATATTCTTATCCTCATTTTCCATGATATCTTTTAGTTCTTGATTATCATGAGTAAGCTCATTTTTCACATATGTGTAGTAATAGTCTGGATAGACTTTTATATTTTACCATGTTTTCTCATCCATCTCCTTTTACCCTACATTGCAGATATACATCTATGCCAACATCATTAAGTAAGCCATCTTTTTTCCATTGTCTTGAAATATTACATTTGTACATATTAAATTTTCATACATATCAGGCCTATTTGCACTTCTTTTTTATTCACTTGAGTTTTAAATGTATTTTTCAATGTAATGGCATAGTAGTTTAATATTGGTAATGCCATCGTTTCTCTTCATATATTCTTTATATTTTCTACAAATTATCTCTTATAGACAAAAGATACACAGATCTACAACCCAACAAAATCACAAATCTACAACCCAGGTATGTTGTCCCATCTATGTTTTATAGTTTCCATGCCCATTCTTTGCAGATGTTTTTTTCATCTAACTGTCTAGTTGATTAATCATATTATCTCTACTGCATTTTTCAACTCATTTGCAAATTATTAATTAACGTTCTTTTAGTGAGTATATAAAATTTTCATTTGTACACTTGACTTAAAATTTGAAGTTCATCGAATTCGCCATCCCCTTCTTAACCATTCATGAACATTAGAACATGTGGAATCTGACCTTACTCTCCCCATCTTCCATGTGATTTTATTATATTATTTTTGTTTCATCTTGTTCTTAATTAATTTCCTAAATCAATCATTTATTAATTTTGCTTTAATCTAAAATACTTATTTGGAGTTTACGAGAATGATTTCCTTTCTTCTAGGTCTTCTTTCCTTCTTGTTGACATATATACTTTCGAAGTTCTGAGAGTCAGCATCTAGAAAAGATAAAATCTCTGAATCTTTCTCTGAAAAGCTAATTTGATTGTCATTACTTTTGAATCAAAGTGTGAATAAGCTTAGAGTTTTCTGTTCAACACTCCATTCTCTCAGGACTTTGAGTGTACTGCTGTAGGCTGAAACATGCTCTTGATGCAAAGCCTTGTTCTTCTGCTTCCCCTCTGCTCTCTTTCTCCTTCCTCACGTGTGCTCATGGTTCACTTCCTACATTTATTCCTGCCTTGCTCAATTCTCTCCTCTGCAGAGGGGATATCCCTGGGCCCACCTGCTTTAACCTCCCACACTTTATCAGGGTGCATTATCATTTTTTATCTGACATTACATAGATATTGTCTGTCTCTCTCATTTGAAGGTCCAAGTCCTAAGACTTTATTTCATTTGGTGCAATGTCACCTGTGCCTAGAACACTGCCTAGGTTATCGTGGGCACTCAAAATTTGGTTGCTGAAAGAATTTGTAAAATTTATATAATTTATAGTGGATATTGTACTATATTTTTATTCCTCTGAAATAGTGGTTATCAATCCTGGTTGCACATTAGAATCACCCAAGGAATTTTAAAAACATACCTGTATCCATATCCCACTCTGAACTTTCTGATTCAACTGAGCTGTCTGGTGGCACAGAGACAGTGGTTTTAGAAAGCCACCCAGGATTTTCATTTCTCTCTCTGCTTGCTTCTCCAAACAGAATACAAATCTATTTGTTAATTAAATTTCAATTTATCAAATTTAAAGCACATTTCTTACTGCTTTTCTGGTTTGCACCAAGGCATATTAACTATAGCTTTAGAATGAGATAATCCTTTTCAACATCACAAAACTTTTTGTATTTTCCCTCTTCTTTCCCTCACATTGACGAAAATCTTCAGAAGCCTTATTTTCCTTCCCACTAGCCCACATACAAATAGAGACTATGAGACATTTAAAATGCTATTTTGATTTTATATTCCCCACATCCTTTCCAAACCTTTGAATTTTTTGTGCTACTTAAAAATGTTTAATTCCATGTTATATATAACAATGTGTATGACACGCTTTTGGTGATTTACTCAAAGCCATTTGGTAGTTCTTTCTTGTTTACCGAACTCCATGATTTCTTGAAGGGTAAAGTGCCCACCTCTAGTCGATAAATCATTGTCAGCCTAAGACAATCATAATCAGATTCCCCTTTGCCAAGGATTGTTTTATGTATGGACAAACCTTCCATTTGGGCCAATCAGTAATTACAGGAAGGTTGTTATTGTGCTTATGAGACAGATATTTTCCCCTGATAAAAAAAATAAACATCAGAAAAATGACCATTACTTTTCTGCTTCCTTTTCTTCTGTAAGAATGTGATGCTTGGTTCTGCAGTAGCAATCCTGTGACCGTGAAATGATAACATCATTAAAATGTTAAAATGGAAGGATAGAAAGGGCCAGTAAAACCAAAATCAGCAACCACAGCAAGAGAAGTATGGGACCCTTACTACCAGAGTTCTTGGAAAGTACAAAAAATAAATGTTTATTCTTCTTTTATTCAGAATTTCTTTAGCTTTCAGTTTAACATAATCAAACTGGACACAAATTTCATTTCAGTTTCAAAAGCCTCTTATTTAACATATTTTTAAACTGTCAATCACACTATCATCACCAATTTGAATTCAACTATAGTACTTTGTAAGTTGCATCACTCACCACTGTTTATATTCCCTTTTCTCCTCCCTCATGTTGAAGTTACAGCATTTTATATTGACACTTTACTGAGGCAACTTTGAATCTTTGCACATATGTGAACATAAATTTCCTCTGCTTTAATGATTTATTATTCTTGTGTCCCAATCTTTGCACTAAGAAATCTGAAAAGTAATTGCATTGTTTTTTGACTTTTAGTGTTGCAGATTTAAAGCCCCATGCTAGTCTGGTTCTCTTTTCCTTGACCCGTTTATGTTACAAAGTATATAAGATTTCCTTTCTCTTTCAGGATTTTAAAAGGTACATTCAGAGGGCCTTATATTTTTAGTAATCTTCTCTAGAGGTTTGCCTCAATTTGTTTCTTTTAGTTCTTCTAGATTGATCAGGTAGTGTGGCTCATGCCTGTAATCCCCATGCTTTGGGAGGCCAAAGTGGGAGGATTGCTGGAGCACAGGAGTCGAACACCAGCCTGAGCAACATAGCAAGACTCTGTCTCTAATTTAAAAATATATATATTTTTAAAACATTTTAATATGAAATCTCCTCAATTTATGCTCCAACAGCCTCAACTTCTCTTACTGTACCTATGCACAGTGTCATGAGATGCATGTTTTTGATGTTCAAGGTCACTCTTTCAGTTCTTTTTTTTTTTTTTTTTTGAGATGGAGTCTCACTGTTGTCACTCAGGCTGGAGTGCAATGGTGGAATCTTGGCTCACTGCAACCTCCGACTCCTGGGTTCAAGCAATTCTCCTGCCTCAGCCTCCTGAGTAGCTGGGACTACAGGAGCTTGCCACCATGCCTGGTTAATTTTTTGTATATTTTTAGTAGAGACGGGGTTTCACCATGTTGGCCAGGCTCCAGGCTAGTCTCAAACTCCTGACCTCAGGTGATCCACCCACCTCAGCCTCTCAAAGTGCTGGAATTACAGGCATGAAACACCGCACCCAGCCTGTTTCAGTTCTTAATAGTGATCATCGTCTCATTAAATTATTTGATACAAATATATTGAATGCTATTTTTAAAGTAAAATATTTTAGAAGTCTACTTGAAAACTTTGTTTTTCAACATTTCCCAAAACACTTTTGTTTTAATGAGATCATGTATTCTGGGTTCAAGCTTGATTTTCCTTTTTCTGATTATTGAGTTTCTTCTGGTTATTTATGCATGTACTTCTTTATCTCTGCCTGCTGGTGATTTTTCCAGGCCAATTTGTAGTATCACTGATTATATAGTAGTAAAAATGAGTGGTCAATGTCTTGCGGGCCATTAGTAGATATTTGACAAATCATGTATTCTTTGCTGAGAAATAAGGGGGAGGTGTCTCTGCCCCCAGATTTCAGTTGGTGCAAACAACAGTTGTGTCCCTATCTCAGGGCCCAGAAAAGGTGGTCAGAACCAACAAAAAACTCATTAGCACAGTCAAGTTTGACTGTCTGGATAAGTTGCAGAGTCTTAATTCATTAGGCCATGTCTTTTAATTTACAGTTTTGTGGTTTCCCCATTTTTCCCAAATAAACATTTGTTTTCTACCTCACCAATCCTTCAGGAGGTAAGGCCTGAAACACACATTCCAGGATGTAGTCCTCTTTCCATCTAAAGAGGCATTTAAGAAGATGTTCATAGAAAGACGAAGTTAGGGACAGTTTCCAAGAATTCCAAAGCTTAGTACTGTTATTTCTAAAGCCCATTTTAAAGCACTTTATAATTTAAACTATCATCTGTTTCCATACATCATATGTAGTTTGCATCATAATTGGGAAGGATAAGTGAAAATAGAAAAAAAAACTCTTAAAAATACAGACTGCAACTTAAACTCAAAATTTATTATTAGAACTATGTTCAATATCATTTCTATTATTGGCTACTATGTGAAATATGCTTTGTGGTATATGATTGCACTGAGTGGAAAGAGCACAGATTTTCCAAGATTTTGTTTAAATGGATATGCTCTCTTATAAAATATGTAAAAACCAGATATATTTTTTGAGATTAATGAATTAATTTTATAAAATACAAACATTAAAGTATCTAATTTTTTTCATATCTATATAAACTGAGACCTGTACATATCTATGAAATTATTCTGAAAATTAAAATGATAATATTAAACTGGAGTAAACCCATGTGATATGCACCATACTGAATTTCCCTAAACTGGTGGTTCTCAAACATTCTCAACGTGTGTCAGAATCATCTGGAGAGTGCGTTAAAACAAAGATTGCTAGATGCCACCCACAGAGTTTCTGATTCAGTAGTTCTGGTATAGGGCCTGAGAATTTGCGTTGTTAGTGATTTCCTAGGGGGTGCTGCTTTAGGAAGTTTGGGGAATACAATTTGTTAACCATTGCTCTAGACAAAGATGTCCTTGAGTCACTTCAAAAATTCATTAAGACCTTTGACAAAGCAATAGCATACTTAGTTGTTCACATTTTATTTGCCAATCTTTTGCCTTCCCTTTTGTTTTTACTTTTTACAGTAGAACAAAGCAGAATGGTTTCTCTACTCTGCTCCTTTCTCCAGGTTTCAAACGGGAAATGCACAAGGGTGGATTTCTTTGTTAGTTATAGGCTGAATGTTCAGCCTTGAAGAGCTGAAGCAGTGTGCTTTACTGGCAAAGATGAACCATAAAGCGGCATCGTCCTTCCCCATGACGGTCTGTGATGAGTGATCTGCAGAATGGATAAAAGCAAAGTAGCTGCTGTGTGGCATTCACTTTTACTGTCAATGATATCATATGTTTGCATTTACTTTAAACGTGATCAAATGTAATAGGAGACAGTGTTGACAGATGCTGAAAAAGTGTTAACCTTTCCTTTTATCTATCTTGCTTATGTGTGTCTTGTACCATAAGGCTTCTTAGATAGTTTTATTAGCTGGTAGATGAAATGTTGTACAAAATACCCACACAAAGAGTTCCATTGTTAGAAAGAATTGTTTGTAATTCTATAAATGATGTAGTCAAACTGCTTGGTTCATGTATAGTAACACCAGACACTTTAAATAAAAAGATTTGTATAAAAGTGCATTGTTAAAAGAAAATTAATTTGTTTTGAATGTATACTGAATTTATATTAAGTAATTGAGTCCAGACCTATAGACAATTGGTTTATCCTGTATCAGAAAACCATTTTTCAAGAATTCTAACTCAGCTGGTTTATATGAATTGAGAGTACAGTGTTTTTTTCTTAAAATTTAACAATAAAGCTATGTTAAAAGATATTATTATTTTGTGTACTATATATTTATTAAACTAAATAGGCATCATACGAAGCAAGTGTTTGTAGTCCTTCCTTTCAGCAGATCGAAGGATTCTGTTTTACTCTACAAAGTTAATGTAGAAGATCTCTTGGGAATGCATAAAGACCCTCACTCTATAACATTGAATATATATATATTCATATATATATATATTTATATATATATATATGGGCATAAACTTTATTTTATACTGAATGAAATGGGATGACATTTTGGAATATTAAATTCATCCATTTTATTTTTCTTATATCTTTCTTGCCTTGTAATTCCAATTCTGAAGCCAGAAATATCTAAGATAGGAAAAGTTGGTTAGTTGGCCATTTTAGCAAAACGAAAGCAAAGAAAACTTCTAATTATCCTGAAAGTATTTTATTTTTATCATTTTTGTCCTCCCCTGTAGTGTCAGGTGATGCCAGTGGGTCTGTCGTGGGTTCTGTTGTTAAAAAAAAGAGAAGCTACTCTGACAGAAGTTGAAGAGAAACACATGAATTAATGAAAAGGTAGAGAACAGGGCAGGTACTAGGGAATATATACCAACCTCAAGAGCTGAGGGAAGGTCAGATCAGCCAGTAAGGGCTTCTGGCCATGGTCAAAGCCAAAACAAGTACCCAAGAAAAAACAAACAAGCAAACAAAACCACATCATAAATTAAGTCCAACACCAAATTTATCAAGGAATGTCAAAAGTATTCCATAACAGAGGAGACAGAAGGCATATGGGGACTTTCACATCTCAGGGTAATTTGAAACTGCATGCTACAATGCTCTACAACTGTATTTTTGAGAAAAAAAAGGAAAAGGCAGGATTAAGAGATATTGAGCTTTTTTTATTTCCAAAAAAATTGTTTAAGTAATCCAAATGAATTATGATTTATACGTGATAGGGAGTTTATTATTTTAACTCACCACCTGGATTGGGAAGAGAGCTGATTAGTTAATACAGAGTGTTTATATATCCTGGTATAGTCAACCTGGTTTGGAAACCAGAATGATTTTTATTAATTCATGTTATCCCAACATCAATCTGATTGATCATTTGTCTTATTTACATTTTTCATAAACATTACTATTTGTAGTTGCATCACAATAAACTGGAATAAATGTCCAGCTTTCGCTACACATCATTAATAGTATGTGAGATACATACACAATGAATGGAATTCTCACTCAAATGCATAGTTAAATCTCAATGACCCAACTCTCTTTTCTCAGCTTTCTCCAAAGACAGCAGGCACAGTTCTTGCTGATAAAATGCTGTTCTGGGATAGCTCGTTCTTCTGATACTGGGTGGTGGTAGGAGAAGTATTTAATGCTACCCCTTTTTGAACACTTAACACATGAGTGAGTTGTGCCTTTGCTACCATTGCAACCTGAGAGCTCCACAGATATGCAAGACCGTTAGTTAGTGGAGTCAAAGGAAAATAAAAGGTATTACAGTTCAGGTACATGATGAAAATGCTCAAGAAAAATAGTTCGAGCTGTCTGTCTGGCAATAGAGAATATTGAGAATGCCATTTGCTATTTACCATGTGGCATAAATCTATAATTATTTATCTTATTATTTGGTAATGTTTTTAATATGCAATTACCACTTTTGGTCATCATAAGTGCATAAAGATTCATGTTTAATTAAAAATTAACAAGGGATTTCCCTGTCCCCAAAAGCTGATGATGAACATGACAATATATTGTCCACATTCACAAGCCACCATGTAGACTTATGAAAACCATTAATCATATTCAATACACATGACACAAATAATCTGTGAAAGCTTCAGCACCTATTTAATAAAATTAGCCCTTATGGTAAGAAGACTTTGTAAGTGGCAGATAAATATAACTCTGATAACTGACTTATCATTTGGATCAAATAGGTGTTTTAGTCTAAACCCATTTTACTCATTTGATTTCAAGTTTTCTTGTGCATTTACAAATAATGAGACAATTCCTGTTCATGTTGGCTCTATTAGCAGAAGAAAAACTTCTCAAACAGTTAAGTGACACCAGTTTTATGTTGTTACCATAAGCTGCTAGAAATAGAAATTTAAACTATGGTTCATTTTTCTCTATCCATTTCATGGAAACAAAGTAAATCATGCTGGCAGTTAATTCTGTCAAAAATGAGACATCTGATTTTATTGTGCATGCCATTGTATATTCAATAAATGTTTCAATACTGTAACTATATTTTTGTTGCTTTGTGGTAATAAGTTTAAAAATTTGGTGACTCATGGTATTATAGAGCAACAATATATTTACTAAATTACTCAAGAAAAATAGTCTGAGCTGTCTGTCTGGCAATAGTATTTATGCCAGAATTATTAAAAGTGTTTATGGAACTTGGTTGTAAATGCACTTGTTTGTGAAGCACATGTAGCTCATGCTTGTATGTCATCAGATGTAATATTACACAAATTAAAATAAATCTGTAATTATTAAAATTTTTACAACTTTTTGTAAAACTATCACCAAATGAAAAAGAAAACTTTTAACTTGGCAATCTGCACCGTTTCTTTTTTGGTGGCTGCCCATCCAGAAGTTAATTTAGATTACATTTATGTATTTATAGATGCTAGACAAACAAGTTATTTCACAACATATAATTTTTCCATAGAACTCTTCTTATAATGAAATAATTGCTCAAAATAGAAAATATAGTCAGCAGAAGGAAGAAGATGGGATGAAGAGAAACTGTATATAAGTCTTCTTCTAGGGTTCTTAATTTTGAAATTCAGTCATTCAGAAGTTAATTGTAATATCTTGGACATACTTTGAGAGGCTGGGTTTTAAAGTAAGTCCTTCCTGGAAGCGAGCTTATACCTAGTTTTGGAAAGCAAAAGGCAGCTTAACTCATTTCGGGAATCCAGAGTATGGAGCCATTGCTGATCTCCTGAACTCGACTGACCCAAAGTGTAGCCACATGGCTTAATTCACAACACAATAATATACCAAAAAAAATGTGTTTCTCTTTCACAGATGTTAGTATCCTTGTAGAAATGCAAAGTTTTAGATAATCGTATCTAGAAAACAGTTTCCTTCTCATCGTAGAATTTAGAATGATGAAGATTATCACCTAATGTCTGAAGCACATGATTTACAAAAATGATTGGAGAGCATAAGAGTTTGACAGGCTGTATAAATCAATCTTGGGGGAAGAAACAACTCAACAACCAGTAGAAATCCTGATAGTAACTTTGATCTTGGGTGTTGTTCACATAGTTCTAATACCTTTCTGTTTTCTCATCATAGGTGTTGATGAATAGGTTTGTGGTTTTCTTTGTCAATAAATAGATGAGTAATAAGCTATCTGTAGCTGTCCATCAAGTTTTTATTAGATATAATATTATTGACCTTTAAATTTACTAACCATGGAAGATTTTGATTCATAAGACATATAGGATGATAAAGACTCTGAAGATCCTAGGAGGTCTGTGTATAACCACATTGAATAGATATGTAAACAAAAAGTCCTGTAAGTTAAAATTAATTTGAACTCCTTTAAAAATTTCTTTCCAGGCACATATTACATGTATTTACTCACATAAACCTTTCTATGTGGAACTACTTTATATATAACAATTTAGAAATTCACATGTGAAAGGTCAAATAATCACATCCCTACCATCATACAGAGAAGAAAACAGGTATATGAAAATTATTTGCTGTTCATAAGATCACATATTTTTCAGTAATGACAATTCTAGAATCAGGATTTGTCTCTTCTGAATTTCTGTTTACTATTATTTTTCACTGAATTTAATATGTAGTTCTATATTTGTATTTAGTGTCTGCTTTGGGAGTAAGCAGATACATTGTTTATAAAGGTAGTTTACATAGAGTAAACAATAATTAACCACTAGAGTCCATGACAAATGACATCTAGACCATTTATTTTGTTGTTTATTTTTTACTGCTTAACTACTAGATATTTATAACTGGAATACAGCTTCCTTTCCATCCTAGACATTTAGAAAAATGATGAACAGATTGTACCACATAAATTTTAACCATGTTACTTACATAAATGAATGAACAGGAATACAGTTTGGCAGGTTTTATAAATTAAGTTTGAGGGAGAAACAACGGGTTAAAATTAAATCATGCAATAATAGAGAACAATATTAATTTCTTCTACTTTTTCCTTTGAATCAGTGCTCCTCATATTACTGTGTTCAAGTGACTACCTTTTCCCATAATCTTAATGACATCCTCAAACTATATTTACATACTTTTCTATATATGTCACTCTGTTCCTCTCAGTATAATGTTTATTTAATCATTTTCTCCAATACTTTTCTCATGTTTCTGGTTCAACCTGTTCTCTTTTCCTTTCTTGAAATTTTTTGTTTGTTTTTTGTTTTGTTATGCAGTCTCGCTATTTTGCCTAGGCTGGCCTCAATCTCCTGGGTTTCAGTGTCCACCCACTTCAGCCTCCCCAGTAGTTGAAACTACAGGTGTGCCTCACCATGCTAAGCATCTCTGGACACTCAGTACTAGTTCCTGCTTAGCATTTGAGAGAATATTCCAGTTTATTGTCACCCTATGTGACTAAGATGCCCTTTAACCTATGAACTCTAAGTGGTACATTTATAATTCAGAAATGGAAAAAAATGTCCTGTAGTAACACATATCCCCAGGAATTCAGTTGCTTAGCACAACAAACTTCTTTCTCTCATGCTGCTTTTCTACTGCTGGTTGTAAGTAGGACTCTACTCATAAGTACTCAAGACGGAGGTAGATAGAGGTTTCATTTCAACACAAGGCTTCATAATGCCTAAGGCAGAGAGAAAGGAATATGAGTTGTGTGCTGGCTTCTAAAACTTCCTCATAGAAATGGCACATGCATTTCTACTCTTATTTCATTGTCAAGATTAAAACACATTGCTGTACCTAACTTCAGATGGGAATTGGTAAGGAAGTGAAATTCTACCCTTTGCCTGGAGAGAAAGCTAGATCATTTATGATAGAAGGTCATGTTCTATGTACTTCAGACTTAAATTCCATTTTCATAGGTAGAATTCTGAGAAGACTTCATCATCCCTATATCAGAGTATAATTAGCATAATCTCTTTTCCTAAAGTGTGGACAGGATCTATAAATATGATAAGATATCACTGCTTTGATTAGGTTTCTTTAGATGGTAAAGGTGAAGGGATTTTGTAGATGTAATTAAAACTCCAAGCAAGATGATTCTGAATCAATTGAAAGAAGGATGATCATGAGTGAGTCTGACAGTCAGGAAAATTTATTAAAATAGGGACTGGTCCTTTTCTGAAGGAAGAAACTATAGCTATGAAAAAAGGAGCTTCCAAGTTGTGAGATGGCCTGTAAGAAGAATGTTTGGGAGAGGGCCTTGTGGCAGGGAACTGCCTCTAGAAACTGAGAGATGTCTCTAGGTGATAGCCAGCATATACTGCAACCTAGGGAGACCCTGAACTTAGAACCCAGCTTAGCCGTGCCTAGACCCTGGAGTCACAGAAACTGTGAGATAGTAAATGTTTGTATGTTCATTTAAACCACAAAGTTTGTGGTAATTTGTTATATAATAATAGAAAAATAATACATATTTTCATGTTCTCTTTTATATTCCCTCTATTCTATCTATTCTATATTTTTTGGAATTCACTGGATTATATCTTTATGAATGTAATATATATAGTATCAATGATATAAAACATTCATAAAGATGTAATTGAGTAAATTAAAAAGAATGTAGAGCAATTAAGAGACAAGGTACTGTGCCATAGCCTAAACTACAGTGTAGGAATATGATTACAGCTTATTGCAGGATTGAATACCTGGGCTCAAGTGATCCCAGCCTCCTGAGCCTCAGCCTCCTGAATTAATAGGACTACAAGTATGTATCACCACACTTGGCTACTTTTCAATTTTTTGTAGAGACAGGGTCTTTCTATGTTGCCCAGGCTGTTTTCAAACTCCTGGTCTCCAATGTTCCTGCCACCTTGGCCTCTCAAAGCACTAGAATTACATGCTTATGCTACCATGTCTAGCCTGTGAGTCTATTTTTAACAGATATGTCTTGATTGAATAATCCATCATTAACTAAACATCAATGTATGCCTATTATCAGCCAGAAATAGTGATATTGGTGATATAGGGCTTAAAAAACCAATGGCTTAAAGTTTTTGTAGTGAACAGGGATAAATAAATGTGTTATTAATAAAATTACATTAATAAAAACATATTCAAAATGTTGAGTCTTTCATAAAGTGGAGTGATGTATTCATGTATTCATTTGTTTCTGCTAATATGTACTGAGAATCTACTATATTCCAGGATATAAGGAGCAGCTAAAGTTTTATAGAATAGGTGATGCGTGAGCTGGTCTTTAAAAGGAATTTGCAACTGCCATATATTAAATAAAAAGATGAAAAGTACATGACCTGACATGTACACAAATAATGCACGCCCTTTACGAGATGAAGGTCATGGTAAATACTCTATGTTCTGAGGATGGAAAAGGCCAGAATCTAAGTGGTTATGGGATAGAGGCCCTTTTAAATCTTGATGCATCAGTAACTTTAATGTTATTCTACCTGGATCTGAGAGCAGCAATGAAGGTTAGTTGAAGAAGTGTGTTTTAAATTCCTTCTCAGGATTTAGTCATTATTCATTCTTCTGAAGACTTTAAATTTGAGAAAGATCTCCCTGAGGATAGCCCAGGTCCACAGGTAAGAACATGGCATGAAATTCTCTAGTGAATTTCATTCTTGAGCTCATGAGGCTTAGAGCAAGGCAGATGAAAAGCAGCTGAGCAAAACATATCAGAAGACAGTAAATTTTACCTTAATTTTTTTTCAATTGTTTCTATAACTTTTAAGAGTGTAATAGGAAAGTTGGTGATAGGAATGAGAATAAGAACTAACCACCCTGTTTTATTTTTCACCTTCGGTCAATCAAGCGAAAACATGTTGTCAATAGCCTTCACCTCTGATATCCAGTCAAGCAGCCTCCACTAGAGATCAATTCACAATTGAACTACGTGTTCACGCGAACCTACTCATTCATACCTGAGCCACATTATAACTATGAAATGGGAAACTTTCACTTTTGCAGGTCATTATTACTCCTGTGAAAACGGGCCTCACTATAACATTGCTCTCAGTCTTACAGCTGTCTACTAACAGGAAATTAACTTTAGAAGAAAACAGCATCAATTGCTAATTCTATTATTTAACATTTAATTTTATAAACTTATTTTCATCTTTACATACACATTAACTCCAAATTATACTTTTAATTTTTAACACCTGAAAAAAATGAATGTATATTAAATTTAACAAAAACGATTTAAAATTCACATGTGAGAAAGTTATTTGAAAGAAATTAAATCTAGAACTTCTTCTTCTTATTGATAGTTTTGGCATTCTTGTAGATAAAATGCAATGTGTGGCCTTCTGAATGTTTCTAACGTGGTAAAATATTAACCTCATAGAAAAATAGTTGTACTATTGTAGAACTTTCTGATTAAATGTTTCTCATCTGTCACTCAAAATTTTGGAAACTGGAATTTAGCTTCTCATCTAGAGTTGTCACAATGCTTTTGAGCTAAGTAAAATTGGCTAAATTAAAGATATTATACTTAAATTAAAATTGTACCCAAATTATAAGAATCAGCTGAAACATAATCACTTCACTTACTTTTATTATAATTTAAAAATTCAATAGATGCCATATAATTTCGTTCAGAAATAGTATGAATTCAAAGTCATTTGTGGGTGTAATAGCATTATTCATTTTTTTAATTTTTAAAAGAAATCCCAATCTCTGAACTGTAGTTAGAAAAATGCAGTCATGAAGCATGCTGACATCAGTTTTAGGTCCCAAAAGAAAGACAACAGTAATCCCCCCAAAAGAAGTGCCATTTAATCTCCAGTGGCTGCACACTGTGGTATGTCTCCTCCTCCCCAAATGCCTACTTTGGTGCTGGTATTGCACCCTGGCTGAATTTGTGCCAGCATTTTGGGTCCAGTTTTATCCCTTTGGTCAAATGAATGTATTTTCTACTCTAGGAGCCAATCACACTATTTCAGGAGAACTTTAGACTTTTCACCACTACCTCTAAAATGTGACAAGGTCAAAGGAGTGTTAGAGGTAAATAGAAATAATGTGTGATGCTCAGAGTCTTCATAAATACAATGTCTACTAAGTGGCTAGTATTTTGCATTTTATGAAAGTTATGATATGTACACAGTGACGAAACTTTGAGGTTAAAATAGCAAAATGCAAAGTTAAGTGACAGGAAAATGTTACTAATATGCTTTGCAGGGTAGAATTTAACATAATTTTTACAGTGTACAATCATCATATTTTAGATAACATTTTGAACAGAAACTAATATGTATAAATGTATTACTAGCCAAGTTGCAATAGAAGAATACTCAAGTTGTATTTTTTTGTTTTTGCTTCCACTTAGTTCTAGGTTTCTTACATACCTTATTTCGTTCTCTAATAATGATTCTTCAACTTGGGGATCCCCCTCATCCTTTATAGATGAGTAGACTGAGGTTTAGTATGATTAGGTGTATTTGTACTCTTTTATTTATTCAAGAAGTATCCTTATTTACTTGCTTATGATTTTTTTTTTTTCAGGTAATGATTACCTAACTACTGGCAGGGTACAGTGTTAGGTGTTGCAGAACCCTGACAGAATTCTAAATCTAGTAAACAGTAGTCCAAGAATTGTGAAAAGAGAAGTGCTTTCCTCAGATTTCTGATTCTAAAATACCCTATATATTATGAAGAATAGGCTACATTGAAATGTTCATTTAAAATATATGTGCTTAAATTGCAGTATTCTTTAGAACCTAAGAAGAATCTCAGTAACCCATATAGCACTTTAATGAAATAACTGGAGCTCTCAGGCTGCTGACCAGCAGAGTGCATTGATTTGTCCCCTGTTCTTGGGATTCTTTGATCTTGTCATAGGTTGTGCTGTTTGGGAACTCAGTTGAGCCCAACGTAGATTTGCTTCAATAAAGGGCAAATGTGAAGGATCACTTGCTGTCTTTTGATATATTGCTATACTCAATCACTGTGGTCACTGGGATATAGCAATGGGTCTGGAGAATTCACTGAAAAGTAGAGTCTTTGGACAGGACAGGTTTCCTTTTGAATCCATGTCTCTGGCACAATGTACAATAAAAGCTCCAATGTGAAATTATAGGTCTGCTGGGAAATTCACCAAGGACTTATGTTAAAATAAAAAAAATCTCGAATTAGGAAAGGCAATTTCTGTGAATAAAATAGCTAAATTGACCCTCATTTCCTAGGTTGAGGAATTCTGACAAACTACAATGTTGTGAATAATACACTTTACAAATAAACAATACTGTGAAATGAAGCAAGACTTCTTTTAAAATGGTAACAAAATAACTAATGTTTTAATATAGTACAGATTTTAATGTATCATAAAAGAAATGATGTGATAATATATTTTACTAAAGAGCTTAGTGGTGGGAGTAAAACTCAATTAAGGCCAGACTCATTAACATTTAATGTCATTTGGGCCTTTATTGCTTGTAAATGTATAGTTTCTTAACTTTCTCCTTCACTCTTACTCCAAATTCTAGTGAGCCTTACATCTTTCATGGATGACAGCGCTTCTCTATGAAACTCCCACAGATGAATTTTTCATTTATAAGAGACGCGCTTTTTTTTTTTTTTTTTTTTTTTTTTTTTAAGAACTGACACATCCTGATTTAAGAGAGCTAAGCTAGTAGGGAAGCAGATACTTGTCATTGTGAAATGATCCCAAGTGAATTGAGATAATGGAAGGAAGATGCAATTTTGACATGTACCAGTAGTTTCATACACATGGCATAAATAATGCTTGCAATTTTGGAATAGGCAAAATACCACTGGCTCTAAGCCAGTCTAGGATTTTAGGACACCTGTAAGTAGTCTGACATTCCATGTGAAGTACCTATTTCAAAGTTGGAAATAGTACTATTTTTTTGAGAAATAAAGTATTATAACAATGTTTGTATTGAAGTTAGGAGAAGGTATGTGCTACTCTATTACTTTAGTATTTCGCTACAGAAAACTTAACGTTCCGATATTCCATAGATAAATAAGAAAAGCAATGTATTATTTTAGGCTCTTATTAAAGCATATAATTATTACATATATATGCATAAAAAAACCAAAGCTTAATATTACAAATACCCTTGTAACAACAGTCTAAAATAAATAAATGTTAAAGCTTCATCCTGATAATTTCAAAATCATTTTTCAGTAAATAAGTGTTACAGATAAAGTTGAGGAGGTAATGTTCCCTTGGTACCTGTCTTCAATCCTCTTCCATTTCTTCCTTCACAAAAGCAACCCATACGGTGAGACTGATTGGTATCCATGTTGTAACACATTTACTAGTGTTATTTGTACACATAAGTAACATTTTGGATTGTCATATATGCATATTGTGGATAGCAAGGACTCTCTACATAGAATAGGATATCTTTCGAAGTCTTGTGTTATGGTGTCATGATATATTTTTCATTCTACAGCTTGCTTATTCACCTTAGTGTATTTGAGATCTGTAAGTTTATATGTATAAAGTTAAAAAAGATAGGTCATTCTTTACATATTCTTCTAGTTAATTATATTTCCAAGTATACTGTTTTTTTGTGATCTTCCATTTTATGTAAATGTAGAATATATTATTACTAACATCTAGATTTTTATATTTACTATTTTTTTCCTATTGTTATTCCTATCATATCATCCATTGCATTTTTTTGTCTCATTTTATTTTTATTTATTTATTTATTTTTGAGACTGAGTCTCGTTCTGTGGGCCAGGCTAGATTGCAGTGGCGCTATCTTGGCTCACTGCAACCTGTCCCTCATTGGTTCAAGCGATTCTCATGCCTCAGCCTCTCGAGTAACTGGGATTACAGACACGTGCTACCATGCCTGGCTCATTTTTGTATTTTTGGTAGAGATGGGGTTTCACCACCTTGGCCCAGCTGATCTAGAACTTCTGACCTCAAAGGATCCACCCCCGCCAGGCCTCCCAAAGTGCTGGGATTACAGGGGTGCAAGTATATACTTTAAATGGTTACATTTAAATGTTTTAATATAAACAATAAACACAATAAATTTACTGATTAAACATAAAAGTTTTTTATACGCATACTTAAAATGTACAACAGAGTTACCTTAATTTATTTTTCCAATTTTCAATATATTATTTTCAATTTTATTGTTCTTGCTTTAATCTCTTTTTTAATACCAGTGGTTTTTTTCCTAGTAGTAAGTACCGATTAAGATATAAAAAAAGTCTTAGCCATTTATTTGTTTACTATTGCTTTTTTTCATCTATAACTTTTTTCTTGGTTCTTTTTTGTTTCTTACTAACATATTTTCATTCATCATTTTTTCAGTGAGGGTTCGTGAAATGTAAGATTTCTGGGTTTTTTTGTCTGAAAATATTCATTCAGCTTTCACATGTCAATGGTATTAATTTTAGTATGGATTTCTAGATTGACAGCTATGTTTTCTAAACATTTTTAGAATATAATTACTTCATATACTAGCTTCAAATGTTTTGCTGAAAACTGCAGTAAAATTGGTTGTAATTTCTTTAAAGAAGTTTTTCTTTTCTCTTTATTTTTTCCTTTTGTACTTTAGAATTTTTTTTCTTTGTGTCATGTTATGCATTTTTACTACAATGTAAACAGATATAGGCTTATTATTTATTTATTTACCTTGGTTTTCTGTGTGCTGTTTCATTCTGCAAACTTTTTTTTTCTCTCTTTCTTTAAATTCTCTTTAAATTTTTAATATTTTCTTTTGTATTTAAATCTTTTCATCATGCTTTAAGAATATCTACTTACATATCTCTATTCTCTACTTCTGGAATTCATATCAGTTGTATGTTGAAATGACTTCATCTTTCTTTAATGTGTAATAGCTCCATTATAGTTTCTAAGTTCTTATTTATCTGCTTTTTTTATATTTCTGTAACTCTAACTTCTAAATATGTAATTCTTCCTTCATTTGTGTTTACTGTAGCCATGTAAATTGTCAACACATTTTATTTTTTTCTTTAATGTCAATGACTTTATTTATTTACTCTATAATTTTTGTTTGCTTTTTCCCAGTACAAGCAATTTTTTGAGAGACGAGTCTCACCTGTCGCCCAGGCTGGAGGCAGGGCGATCTCGCTCATTAGAGCTCCGCCCCGGTTCACGCCATTTTCCTCGCCATTCTCCCAAGTAGTTGAGACTACAGGCTACCACCACGTCCGGGTTAGTTTTTTGTATTTTTAGTAGAGATCGGTTTCACCATGTTAGCTGTGATAGTCTCTGACCTCTCTGACCTCGCGGATTCACCCGCCGCCTCCCAAAGTGCTGGGATTACAGGCTTGAGCCACCGCGCCCGGCCAATTTTTCTATATGTATTATAGTCTTTCTATTCTTTCTTCAAACACTTGAAGTTGATTTTTCTATATATTTAATATGTAACATGATTTTAGACCCCACATTCACAGATAGCACATCCTGACGTCCCAACTTATTTTCCATGTTTCCTTTTTGCCTTCCATAAAATTAATGATTAAACAACCAACTTCCTTAGAATATCCTCTAGAGAAATGGGAAAACATATTTTTAGAATGATTTCACAAGGAGGCTTTATGATATTTCCAGGTAATACCAGATAATAGGTACCATAGTGGACCTATAGGTCCACTTACAGCTGGACCATAGTGACCAGAAGACTTATTCTTTTTACACTTAAAATTTGCTGGTCAAGAGGAAACAAAGATTAGCCTTTCGTTTTGCATCAGTTGGAAAGAATAGTTTATTTTCAGGGAGGAAATGAATATAGAGTCATATATTAGGATGAGGTAGTTTCTAATCTCAAGACTTAATGTTTGAAATGCTTGAAAAAGTCTGAGAATGAGTATAAACCTAAGTAAAAAATACATTCAAATTTTTTCATCTATTACAGTAAATAAATTTGCCTTATTTCCATTTTTGTCACAGATCACAAAAACTAATTTGAAAATAAAGCTCTCTATCATAAATGGGAATAAAAATTCAAATTATATACAACTCACAGTAGAGATAATTAACAAAACAGTAATAATACTAATCAATTTGGTTTTGGTATGATAATCATTAATCATATAATTTCATTATTATGTATTGAGTATTTAATGCATATTAGACACAAAGTCATGCACTGAATGTGTAGAGATGAACAAGACTTAGAATTTGTCCTCAGACATCTGAGATTCATGTGGTGAAACTTGGAGTGGGTGCTAAGAATGACTTGCCTGAGAATTCACTTATTGTATTCAATATTCCCAGAAATCACCTCAAACCTATGTCTGAGAATTTCTGGAGATGAAACCTTGTAATATTTCTGTTTGAAATTCATGTTCTACTGGATCCAGAGTCAAAATGGTTAGGTTTAACTAGTTTAATTTGTGTTGACTGTCCTTTAAAATTCAACGTTTATATTTTTTAATCCATCTATGCCATTTTATTTTTTCAAAATGGGCAATTTGAAATAAAGGGGAAATGTCAAGAATCATGATTGCAATTTATTACATTACCTCAACTTCTATACCACAAAAGCCTCTCCCAGAGAATAAATCTATTTATATAAGTATTACAGTAATGATAATTATTCATTTAATATATAGTATGCACTAGGATCTGTATGTGTATTGCCTCATTTAATTCTCAACAACTCTATGAAGTAAAAATTATTACCTCAATTTATAGATGATGATATTAAGCCTTGGAAATTTAATTAATGCTTGAATCTTGGTCATTATATCTCCAAAGCTTTTATCTTCACCACTAAGCTGTATTATACATTACATATATTCCCGCAGACCGGCAGGATAGCACCATCTTGATCACCAGATCAGGTCTAAACTCACCACTCTTAGTCACAGTGTATCCTTTGCAAGATGAAGGAAGATTTATTCATACCAAAATGGCCCTAGAAATCTAATAAAGAATAAATTAAAAAATAACTTGAAATGTTATTTTGTCTAATAAATAATTATGTGTAGGCTTATAATTATGTTTATGATCACATGTGGCTAATTTTTGACATACTTTACTGTTTTCTATTTATTTCTAGTTTCATTAGAAAAGAATGGAAACTATTTTGATCATTTAGTAAATTATTATTCCCTAAGAAAAATGGAAGTTAAAGTAGATACAAATAATAATTAGGAATGCAATATGAATTATCATGCTAAACTCTAATAATTGTACATAAAGTTTTGTTAATTATAGAGGATTTTCCCTCGTAGTCGATGAAGTTGATTAGAATCACTTGTAGACATGAGAATGCTTACACAATCAAATGAAAGTAATGTGGTATTTTAATTACCCACACCTGCAAACATTCGAAGGCAAACACCCTAGTGATTTTTTTTCAAGTGTTAGAAATGAATATACAACTTGTTATCAGTCTGAAATTTATAAGAATGCTTCCAAACTTTATTCTTTTATGAACCATGAAAACTAGTATTTCCTCATAGTTCTAAGATTTCTTCCTAATAGTTCACTTTTTATCTAGTTTCTCCTCCATCTCTTTAATTTGCTACTTTATTGTTAGAATTATCTTTCTCCAATTACATTTTTTTTAAAAAAACCTGTACTATTATTCAATTTTATATAGAATAATCTGCAATTTTCTTGGCATAGTTTATGCAGTCATTCATAGTATATGTAATTACTTAAAATGGATCCAAACCCATTAATGATTATTTTGCTTTAAGGAAAAGAAACCTATTAAAATTAGCTATGAAATCATTGAAAGATACAAAATTGTTACAAGACTCAAGTCCAAAGGCACACATTGGTTTCACAAACCAGGACTACCCCTCTGGCTTCATGAGCCCCAGATACTGCGACTGATTGGCTTTTCATCCTGACTACTCTTTATATCTTCTTTCCTCTCTCTTTCTGCAGTCCAGATTTTCACCTTTAGTTTACAGAAAATAGCCTTTTTATTTATGAAGATATACTTCCCCTCATACTTAAATCTTACTGCTGAGACTCAGTTTTTCCTAAATCCTAATCCTTGAGAGAGGAAAAAAAAAGTCAGTTGGATCTATTTGAGGGCCAATGTCTACATTGTTCTAATTAGTTACAGCTGACTGGCAGGAAGTGGCATGGTCACTCCAAGCTAAAATGGAGGTGTGAGCCAGCATTTTAGAAAGAACTGCAGGTAGCAATCAACTCTCACAGAAGGTAATGCAAGTCAGACATAGCCCCTTCCCCTCAGTGTCCAGTCCCCAAATGTGTCATCTCTAGGAGCATTTTCATAGCACCATGATCCCGGACCTCCAATCCTTCTCATTTGACAGACAGATACATTTCCTCATGCAATGCCAGCCACGTCCCTGAGATGTGATGCTGAAGGTTCAAGTAAATGGATTTGGCTGTATTGGGTACCTGGTCATCAGGGCTAACTTCAGCTAAGTAGATATGGTCACCATCAATGACCCCTTTCTTGACCTCAACTACATGGTCCACGGATTCCAGTATGTCAACCCATGGCACATTTCATGGTATAGTCGAGGCTGAACATAGGAAACTTGTCATGAATTAAATCTCATTTTCATCTTCCATTAGTGAAATCCTGCTAATATCAAATAGGGTGATGTTGGTACTGAATATGTTCTGGAGTCCACTGAAATCTTCACTACCTTGGAGAAATCTGCAGCTCACTTGAAAGGTGAAGCCACAAAGGTCATCTCTGCCCCTTCTGCTGATGTCTCCATGTTTGTGCTGGGTACAAACAATATGAAGTATTCCTCAAGATTATCAGTGATGTCTCCTGCATCATCAACTTTTAGCCCACTGGCTGAGGCAATTCATGACAGCTATGGCATCTTAAAGGCACTCATGACCATATTTTGTGCCATCTTTGCCACCCGGAAGATCTTGGATGGCCACTCTGAGAAAATGTGAGATGGCAATGGAGCTGCCCCTAAATTATCCCTGCATCTACTGGCACCGCCAAAGGTGCAGGCAAAGTCATTCTTGAGCTGAATGGGAAGCTTGTTGGCATGGCCTTCTGTGCCTGCACAATGTGTTGGTTGAACATCTGACCTGGTGTCTAGAGAAAACTGGCAAATGTGATGACATCAAGAAGGTGGTGAAATAGCCATTGAAGAGCTCCCTAAAAGGCATTCTTGGCTACACTGAGGACCAGGTCATCTACTATAAGTTTAACAGTGACACCTACTTTTCCACATTTGATGCTGGGCTGGTTTTACCTTCAATGACTGTTTTGTCAAGCTTCTATCCCAGTGTGACAATTAATTTGGTTAAAGCAATGGAGTGGTGAATTTTTTAGACCACATGGCCTCCAAGGTGGCCTCTGTACCAGCAGCCCCAGAAGGAGAATAAGAGACTTTCAGCTACTGGAGAGTTTTCATATTCTAACATATTGAAATCTCCCTTCCTTGACATGGTTTCCATCCCAGACCCTCCGAAAAATGGGAGGGACTTTGGGAGTCCTACCTTGCCATTCACCATTAATAAAGTACACTGTGCCCAGCCAAACAAACAAAATAGAACAAAAAACAAACAAACAAAAAGAACCTCAAATCAAAACACTTGGCATGATCCCAGGATCCTTCCCCAAACATAGCCAGGCATTTGTGTGAAGTATCTATAGCCAGGGAAGCATGGTTGAGTCTCAGCGCCCAGGGATTTTATGTGAAGTTGATCATCTAGCATGATAACAGAAACTCAGGACCTCAACAATGAAAGAAGGTATATCATCAATCTGGATGTGTGTACAAAACAATCCTGATAAATCTGATAATCTGTTGAAGCATGTCTAATTGCTCTAAGCTTATACAACATA
Source organism: Papio anubis (assembly GCF_008728515.1). Lineage (NCBI taxonomy): Eukaryota > Metazoa > Chordata > Mammalia > Primates > Cercopithecidae > Papio > Papio anubis. Next base: position 90,312,301 of record NC_044981.1, on the reverse strand, counting down.
ATCAGTAAGTAACAGAAAAAAATTTAGGGTCACATTCCCTGGGGTTGACCAAGAGTCAATCAGGTTTGCAGATTCCCAAGGAGTCATTCAAGGAGTGACCAGTCAGACCTGCTACGTTAACTCTTTCCTCACAGTCACATTGTCACTAGGCAGTACTCCTGGTACTCCTCTAAGGCGTTTTTTCTCTGTGACCCTTTTCATCACCTAATATTGTTCATTTCTTGATGGTCTCACCTCAAATAAAAATGTAAGAGGGCAAGGATTTATTCTCTCTCTCTTTCTTTCTTTCTTTCTTTCTTTCTTTCTTTCTTTCTTTCTTTCTTTCTTTCTTCTTTCTTTCTTTTGTGTCCACAGGGCCCTGGAATAGTACATATATAATCAATAAATATGTGTTGAATGAGTGAATGAACATAGCCTTTTTTATCTTATTAATTTTAATTACTTTTTATTTTAGTTACTTATTTATTCACCTATCACCCAGGAAGACTGAACACTCTTAAAGTTGCAAATATATCTTCATCTTTTTATGTTGAATACCTAAGGAATGTCAGACATATTGTGGGCTCCCCACATAGATTTGTTAGATCATTGAAGAACAAATGAACCAATAAATGCCTTATTATAAGAATAAAATAAAAGCCATTTTGTAATCACAGAAGAAATATGTTATTTCATCAGAAGGGGATAAATAAGTACACTAGAACCTTAAGGCTGAGGGAAAATGGTATGGCTAGAATACATAAATTACTCATACCAGCCATGCTGATGTAACATCTATTCAATTAATTTAAATTGTGTCACATTGTTATAGAGACTTCATTCTTAAGTTTTGAATGACAAAAGGAAACTTAACAATTACTTATTAATATTGACCACTGAAAAAAGCAACAAAATTTATGTTCAAGTAATAAGTTATTCATTTTTAATAACATTAAAAATTCCTCTGAAATGCTTAAGTGGTTCTTATAAGGGTATCACATTTTATACTGCTAATGTATTGGGAATACCTTTATGTCTACACACTCAGTGGCATAAGGAATACATTTTTCTAACTATTTTAATAAATCAAAATTCAGTCCTATATTTGAGGAAATTTTTCAAAATGTCAATCTTGTTTATATTAATTTTCCTCTTTCAGCATAAAGAAAAGTCCCTGAAATTTAGGTTGATTTAGGCACTATATAACATAAGCTTTCCGGATAGAACTTGTTTGGGTTCAAATCGTGTGTTTGTCCTTTAGATACTGTGTGAACTCGAGCAAAAAATCTTGGCATTTCTTTGCCTTTGTTCTCTCAGTTTTGAAATGGGATAAATTCTAATACCATCGGGTTGAGAGGATTAGACATGTTAATGCATGTATAATGCATGGTAAATGTCAGTAGACGGTAGGTCTTTTGTCAGCCCACAGGTTACCAACAAGATATGAACTTCTCCGTTTGTATGGGCATTTATAATTTGGCAGCATAGCTACTTCTGCAACACTTTTGATTCATTGGTATCAGAGAAACCATAGTGACAAATATTTTCTCTTTCTTGATGAAACGTCAAACTTTGTAAGCTCTGTAGGTTGCTGCCACTAAGCAGTACAAAGATCTCAGCTATTCTAGAACTTCTCAACTCCTGTCTTTTACCTCATTTTAGAAAGCCAGCCTTTTACTTTGTTCCCCAAAGTACTTCTCTTTCTCCTACTCATACACATAGTATCATCTCTTCTGAGTCTCCAGTTTTTAAAGGAGTTTGACTGTCTCTGTGATTTTTTCTGCAAAACATCCTGAGGCATAGAATTTCAAAGGGCCTGCTTTAAATACCCCTTTGAACAGGGAGAAAGGGAAACTATTAAGGAAAATGCAGACACTGATATGTTGAGAATGATCCTGCCATGCTGCAATGTTCAACTTTATATTTTTCCCTACTCACATAGTTTTAGCAATTACTAAGTTAGTTATATCCATACTTTAGTATTATGTTTTAATTTACCTCACACTATAACTTACTACTTTTGATCATGTTAATTTAAAAACAAAATAAGCAAATTCAAAGAGCTTCTTTAAGATCATTCATGAATTAATAAGGAAAATTACATTCTGAAGAGATAGAAGCATAGAATATTTAGGAGTAAGAGTTGCAGAGTCAGACAGCTGTGGAATTCAATATGGGTTCCAACACTTATAGCCACTTACTAACTTCTAGCCAATAAAGATAGGTATCAGATTTGTGGTTGCAAAGGGGTTGTGGGTGGCAGGAGAAATTGACTACTAAGGGGAACAAGAGAACTTATGGGTGTGATGGATGTATTCTATGTCTTAGTTGTGGCAATTTGAAAACACACACACACACACACACACGCAACACTATACATCTAAAAAGGTGTGAGTGTTACTGAATAAAAATCATACCACAGTAAGCCTCAGTGAAAAGAAATGGGATGATACATTTTCAAGGCTGTATTTAACACCCGGTGAGCATTCAGTAAATATTAGCTTTTATTACCATTATTACTTAGTTTTCTCATAAGAAATAGTATTTTCCTTGGAGAGATATGTGCAACATTTTGTTACAGTATGTAAAAGTATAAATTGTGGGGAACTGAGAGGGAATAATATTGGATATACTTCCTACAGTCTCTCAAATCTATGGATATGGAGAAATGATTGGATTGACATGATGTTGAGGCTGGTTCAAAGGTGGAAGTGAAAACAAAAACAAACAAACAAACAAAAACCTGGAGAAAAACAGAGAGAAAGTCAGATCATTAAGCGCTTTGTCTCCTTAGTTTTAAGAATTGTTTCTGGTTTCTCTGTCGCAGGGATTTTGGGAAGCAGGCCACTTCCACCTATTCATATACAATGGGCTTTTTTTTTTTTTTTTTTTTTTTTTTGAATGGCCCGGTTAAGCTGCCTCCTAGCTTAAAACTAGAAATATAGAGCTTCATTTTAGAATGATTATACAATAAAAATGGAGTAATATTTTAATATTATACTAAGCTACTTACTCAGAATTTAACTGAAGTGTGTAATTGCAGTGTTATGGAATGTATCTTCAAGGCTTGTAGAATACTAGGGGTTTTTGACAACTTTCTATAAATTTGGTATGTTTATTTCTGGATTAGTTTAGTAGAAATAGCAAAAAATGTATAACCTCTTCAGTAGAAATACAAATCTTTTATTTTTAGATAGCTTAAGGCTTCTTACTGGCTAACAACAAATTATATAGTTGGGTTTTGAATAGAAGAACAAGTAATAAGCCAGAAACTTTCATAGGCTCATTCCAACAACTCCTAAATTTCTCTTACCTGGCCATTGGGTATTAGATTATTCATCGTTACTTAGAAACTGAAGATCTTTAGGGATTGTTTGAATAGGGGAATATACACCTTAACTGAGGAGGGTTTAATTGTACCTATGTATTGATTTCAGTTCTTTTAACTTACTGGCCCTATGACGTAGGACTTATTACTTAACTCTGAGCTACAATTTTCTCTTCTGCAATAGTGCAAAAATTACTGTATCTCCTTCTATCTAAGGCTGGGAGGATTAAATCCTATAAATCAAGTAAAGTACTCAGGAAAATGCCTAGACATAATAACACAATAAGTGCTACTTACGTTATTAATTTTCTTGAAGTAATTTGGCACAGGTCAGAAAAAGCAGATCTAAACATAAAATTTGAAAGAAAAGCAAATGTTAAACAGCAATAATACTTTCCAAATCACATCTATTAATTTTTTTTTCTTTCTGTACTTTTCTTTTTGTTTTATAGGGGCTAGAAGTTTGTGTCTCTAACTTGAATGTGTTTATGGGGGTGAAAATATTACAAAAGGTAGCAATAAGTAACATTTATGAAATACTTATTTATTCCAGGCCCTGCTTTAAGCACTTTCCATGTGCTTAGTAAGCCAATCCTCACCAGTCTTAAGAGTTAAGTACTATAATTATGTCCCTTTTAGAGGAGAGACAGGCCTTGTACTGGTAGTTTGTTCTGATTACACAAAAATAAAATGGTTCAAAGAGTCTTTGGTCTAAAAATGACTTTGGAAAATAAATAGAAACTTAAAATTGTGTTATGTATGTTTGTATTCTTAACACTGGCATTCCAATCTTCTTTTTCTTACTCTATTCTTCCTCTTTTTTTCCGTTGCTATTTATGACTTGCTCACTATATTCCCTTAATGGTACCAGACAGTTTCAGTATATTATCTCAACTGATGTACATGAGGAAATAATGTTAAAATTGTCAAGTTTACAGCTGAGGAAACTGAAATACAGAACTTAGAAACCTGCCCATGCTTATTAAGAGGTAATGTCAGGTTTCATATAACATCTACTTGCTTGCATAATCTGATACCACTACTGGTAGGTCAGCGAAAAATATGATAGAAATCTGACCACTATTTTAAAATACTGTGACATTGAAGGCACAGCTGTTAAATCATATTGCCAATTTCATTCATTCATAATATGCAATATAACATAGTAAGATGGTGGCTGAACCAGTCACTATTATAATTAATATTATAGAGACTATGCTTAATAATTTGTAGACAAAATACGACTATTCATCTTATCAAATTTACCACTAGAGAAGCAGATTTGTGCGTTTCATTCCATCTTTGCATAGTGTTACCTGTTTCCATCTCTGACTGTAACTTCTTTTTATATTATATTAAATTCATACACTGCTAAAGGGATATGGACTCTCAGGGGCTTATTATTTTCCTTTCGCCAATGCCCTCAAGGGTGCTGCAGAATGACTCCTGCCTCCTCATCATTACCATACACCACATATGACTGGGAGCAGCTGCACATCCTTACACGTACACACACACACACACACACAAACACACACCCCTACAGGTACATTTGTCATACTTCTTTTTCAACTGAATAAGATAATATTAAGAAACTTTACTTCTAAAAATGGCTTCAGATGTTACTTTTCTCATGTATAATGAAAGAAGAAATGTCTGACAAAATGATTTCCATGTTCTTCAAAATTTCCCAGTCGTTCCCACCTTGACCTGAATTCTATAATCCTTTATCCCTTCAGTCATCTCTATTCATATTCTATTTGGTAGATAATTCTCTCAAATATGTCAAAAATATCTAAAGCCTTGTGTTTCATTACTTTGTTCTTGTCAAGAGAAACAAAGGACACTCTTACCTAATACCAGATCTTGTAGCTCACATTGTAGTCTGACGCTTGAATCAAATGAAGATTTAATTTTAGATTTTTTGTTTAGCTTATTAACTTCATATAATATTTTTTAAAAATTAATTTTCTTATTTATTAACTTTACTTAGTATTAATAGGCTTATGTTATAAAATATTAAGTAATGAAATAATTTAATGTTAAACTATAAAAATTACATTAATATTCTTTATAATCTCAGTTTTTACCTCCTATTTTTGTTTCGTGGCTGTCCCATTTGTGGTCATTGCAGTTTTCTGTCTTAAATGCATTTTATGTTGAAGAAAAATCTGTGGGGTCTTTTTTAGCTGCTATCTTGGCTCAGTTGTTCACAGGTGAGGTCCTCATCTTGGAAATTCTCACTCTCTTTTAGTAATTCTTATGTTCTCTACTCCTGGAGATGGCTGCAAAGACTATTTTCTATATATGCTTATTTTACTTAGAATTTTTCAGGACTTACATGGTCTTAGTAAAAACTTTAAGGGGTAGATAATTATAACATTTTTAATATTAAAATATCCATGAAGTTGTTGTGATTCCAGTGACAACAAAACAAGAAATTCTTAACAAGAGAGACACTAATTAGTGCTATGTTATTAGCACACATGTTTAAAAATTGTCCATGATATGTTAATTTAAGCAAACTACAAAATGGAAGTGCCTTTGTGACTCTTAATTTGAGGCATTAAAACAAAACAACTAAAATGATAGATCTATGAAATTGTATATTTTTATTACCTGTCTAAGCTCAGAATATATTGGTTTACAAGAATAACTTTTTAATTTGGAGATTGTCACACAGTGAATGCTCAGTAAATATCTGTATAATATTTTATCATTACAGAAGGGATAATTTTGCTGCAATGTAAAATCTGATGACGGTGGACAATATACTCAACTTCCAATTGTTTCCCTATAGTAACTGAATTACATTTTAATATATATATATTTTTTCCCAGAAGGGCAGTAATTCTTTCAAATATTAAACAATAAGAAAGAAATTATGTACTTCACATGAATAAAATTTTGGAATAAATTAGCTAGATAATAATCTCACCTTCTTCGCATTAGAGATAAAAGGCTGGTCCAAGTGATGTGGCAGCCCTATATATCAAACCTTATGATCTGCCATTTATATGTTTTGGAATTTTTAAGTATCTGGCATGAGAAAATTCAGTTGGTATAAATCAACAGAGAGAACAGGTAAGTGTCAGTGGGGAAGCTATGGAGGTATTTCCTACTTCTATCAGATGTGTAAAATCCTTTAATTGCCACTGTTTTCAATGAGTTACATGGGAAAGAACTGCAACGTACGGAAGAATTTTTTATGTTACTATAACTAACGAAAAGTCCACCATCTACTACACACTACTTGATGGAACACGTTTTATTTTGTGATGCTAGGAATGATCAAGAGTTACTGAATTTGCCTTTTGTGTTAAATATAGAATTAATTGTTTCCCTACTATTTACTAGATATTGATAGGCAAAATTTTGCTTTCTTAAATTGAAAGTGAATTAACATAGATTATCTTTATAACATCTATTATACATTTAATATAAGCACGTTTGTATGATTAATGAATATTGAAAATTTTTTTTTGTGCTAGACAAAGTGGTGGGTAAGTCAGCAAATACCTTTATAGTCAGCAAAGATGTATTGCTACATTTACAAGCAAAAGTGTAAAAGGAAAATGCAAATGATTACTCTTAACGTGATGCCTCTTTCAACCAGCATGTAAACAAAAGTAAGATATTCTTCCATCTACGTGTTTATTATTACAATATTTTAAGCAGAATTTAGAAAAGCTAAAATGCTTTACTAACTATATACATTTCTCTTTTAAAGTAAACAAAATGGCTTATTTTAAAAAGAACACCAAAATTCCCTATTTGTATTAACAACAAGAATTTTGAATGTAGTATTCCAAAAAAGATAATATTGAGAAAGTAGTCTAAGACTGGGTATTGCCAAGAGCTAAAAATTAATGCTATGGAATGATATTTTGTTGTATTTTTAAGTAAGAAAAATAGGCCAGGGAGAAGATGTAGAAAACATGAACAAGAAAAACAAAACTTAAATATTTGACATATTTAGGACAAGGTATTCTTGACGGATCATTGTCTTAGCTTGTTTCCTGACCCACATAGTGCCTAATATCAATCAGAGAGAAAGTCTTCTGACTACAACCCCCTTTACAAGCATTTCTCTCCAGTGCTCTGTCAATAGAAAGAAAAGCTTTGATTTATTCACTGACAATTATTGGCTATTCTATCATTCTTTTCCTGTTCAAAACATTTATTTGATATTTCTACAAATACAAATTTAAAATTGCACATAGGGACCTGAATGTACTGGCCTTGGTATGGGTGTATATTCTATACAGATGCATTCTACTGGCAAAAATTAGTGTTTTCACAGGAATTGAGTATAAAGATACTAAAAATACAGATCTTTGCTGAGGAATTCTGATGTAAGATAGGTATCTCATAATTCACAGTACACCTGATGCTAACTAATTTTGTGAGATAATGATTAATTTGTTGAATTAACAGAATGTGTTTATGTTGAACATTTAGTTTTGCCCAATTACGAAAGTGTCCCTATTCACGTGGGTATTTGGATATTATGTGAATATAACCCAGAACATAATGTTAATTCTAAACATTATCATGTTTAATGCTGTGTGTTACAAAAGGGTTCAGATATAAACATTATAAATACCAGTAAATTATTAGATATTTCGTCTAATTAAATATAAGCATGCATGTATTTGCCAACATTCAATTACTAGTTCTGTTTTTAAAAATTTCTTCTCGATGTTAAATATTTAAATCCTGAAGTTTATATCAAATTCCTATAGTAGATTTTGTAAGAGAAAGGAAATGGATTAAACAGAAGTTATAATGCCTCTATTAGTTGTTTTCAATTACATTGACTATATCATTTGAATTGCTGGAAATGAAGAATAACTATTTTACCTTTAAATGATTTCCTTCCCGTAGACAAATTTTTATGTATCAATATTACCAGCAAAGAAAGTCCTGAAGGATGAGTTTTCAGTTTCTTGTGTTATAGTTTCCCTTTAATTTCAGTGTGAAAGGCCAGAATTCCATCTATAATACATGATCTGACAAGAAAAGAAAAACATCTGCAATGATTTCATCTGTGATTCCATTTCCTGCATTGCGTTAGATGCAATATAAAACCTTTTATACAAAACATCAAAAATGTTTTATTTTGATGATTAAAATAAAAAAAAAAATAAAGCACTCCCAGGACGAAAACTGATCATGTTTCCAACAAGCAGTCTCTGTTTATTTTATCTACCTGAAACATTTGAATCTCCAGATTAAGTAGTTTTGCTAATCGGTTTACATCTCCAAGCAGGCTGTAGTTCCTTAAATATTTATACAGTCTTAATGTACATCATGCTGGTTTTATTAATTTTAACCCCAAAGCCTCTTCTACCAATTACTACTTAATTACTATATTGCTTTTCCTGTTGATCGCCTTTGTTCTTTACTACAATATTAAAAAAAAAAAGAAAAAAAAAGGTTGGGGGAGGGTGGAGGCATGAGTCTTAAAACAGCTAAACAAAATACCTCTTGGAGTGACTCAGTATGCAGGACCTCACTCCTCCGACTCACCTGTCAATTGCAGGCAAACTTTATTGTTTTGGTTTTGTTTTGTTTTTTCTTAATCCAAAGGCATATGCTTTCTTTTATCCTAAGAAAACAAAATAAAAAAAAAATTTTGTTTGATGGTGTTGAGTTTAGTCTTGATGTACCTTGATAAAAGCACATCAAAGTCATTGAATCATCCCATCTTTCAGCCCATCAGCCAAAGAAAACACGCCTCCTAGGAGCTTACTAAAATACCTCAGCCAACAAAAATTAAAATATTACCCTGGTGAAATTCATTTAACATTTTATTTTACAAAATGTGTTTGTGAAAGGCGTTTGTTTCAAGTGCTAAATTTTTAAAAATTCTAATATCTTTCTAGAATGTGAATTATTTTAGAATGTAAAATTATACTTGTGAAATGCAACGATTAACACACACACATATGATTGGAATATTTGCCATTTAAAACGTTAACTTTATATGAAATAGTATCATTAAATATAACAAGGAAGTTTATTTTTTAAAATGTTGTATTTCCCTAAATAATCACAAAGAAATATTTTTCACTGCAAATATGAATCCATTTTTAAATCTACTCAAAGGATAAAATTCCATACTATCATATTTTAGACACTGGGAATTGAAATACTCAGTTCTGGTTTCTAAAGAATATAAGTTAAAAATTATACACATTTGATATGTTTACTTTTAGTTTAGTGATTTTAATCTTTTATACCTATCATTTATCTATTTCAAAGTGATATATATATATATATATATATATATGCACATGTATATATATCTCACACACAAATCACACTTATTCTTTCATATATATGTATATATGTCAATGGAGGGACAGTCTGAAACAGTAAAAAATCACTTTTTTTAAAAAAGTGATTTATTATTTATTGTTCCTTGTCTTACTAGAAGTCACTGGTTGATATTAGTTGCCAAAGTTTTAAGATAATTTCATTTAATTTAAAATGACTTATACTCATTGTTTTTCATATCATTTCAATGCCTCACAATTGTTTTAGCTTTTTAATGGCAGTTCTGTTTAAGAAGTAGCAACTCAAACTAGAGTAAAAAAAATATTTTTAAAGTAAATTATACATAAAATATCTGAATTAGGCTTTGTAGTTAACTCTAAACCTTTTTTTTTCAATTTTTAATCCAAGTTTTTTACAATTATTATACTTTAAGTTCTGGGATATATGTGCAGAAAGTGCAGGTTTGTTACATAGGTATACACATGCCACAGTGGTTTGCTGCACCCATCAACCCATTATCTACATTAACTTTTAGAATACTTGAGTATTGATTCTACATTGTGCTTTACAGTGATGAAAAATATATATTCTTTATGTTGCCACTAATACATATTATTTTTCTAACATTTTAAATAGCATTTAAATGTAAACCCTAAATACTCATACCTGTCCCTAGCACATAGTAGATGCTAAAAGTATTTGATGCTTATATGCATGAGTCAATAAGTAGGTTCATAGCACAACTTTTCAGTTTATCCTGATCAACTAACTACTGCACGACTCTCATGGTTTTTATGTAAGTAAACAAGCTCTTAATAATTTTTTTTCTTTCTAGTCACCTTGCAGGAATTTGCATGTTATATTTTCCCATATTTGTTTTATACCTCCAGTGAAAACTCATTTATCCAACCTCAGCTTACTCAGCTTTCTTGCGTGTCAAGGCATTCAGGACACTTTCTAGTCTGGTTCAAACTACTCTTCTAACTCTCTCCCACTGTTCCCTGGCATGAGTCTTCTCTATTCTTGAGAGAATAATCTGCTAACTTTCCCTCAAACATATCTAATTTTCTCAGAACTTAGCATCCTTGTTTCTGTTGAAGCCATGATCTTCTTGCTTCTAACACAAATCACACTCATTATTTAATCTTTAGATCAAACCGTATCACCCCCAGGAAGCTTTCCCAACCACTGTGGTTTCCTACTTCCCTTAGAATCCCGACACTATGTTATGACTAGACCACTCCTTTGTTTGGAGTTATGATGCATGCTTCTCTTGTCTGTTGAATAGTGACATAAACCCTAGATTTTTGCTGAACACCAGTATGGTATTCGTATGGAGATGCTCAATGTATTTTAGTGAGTAAAACAAGTAGATATGCTCTGCTGGATAATTAGCTCACATTTCTACTCACTGGAAAAGAGTGAGTAGTTATATCCAACTGCATAGATACTATGAGGATTTAATTATATTTGTTTACATGGAACTGGATTTCACCATTATACAAGGTTCCAATTAATCCAACATATGTAAATGTACGACATTATACCCACACCAAGCCACATGCTGCTATGTTAGGACAAGATTTAAAATCAAAACAAAACCAAACCACTTCCTTTTGCTGAAATATGAAATGGAATTTGTTTTCTTTTCAGTTTCTTTGTTTGTTTTTGAAAATCAGGTATCATTAACACAACCAATGCTATTCTAGTCTGCATTTTGGTACAAAAAATAAAGATTACATGATAAAAATTTTAAAGCATATCTTATTTTAAAAACTGACAGTCTTAATTTTTCTTTAACAAGGATTTGAAGAGATCAATCATCTATTTTTATACTCTGGAGTTCAGTTGTACACAGAGGACCTCATTGCTTGAACTTTCCTTCTCTTTATACATAGACATTTTTATAAAATATTCATAAGAGATTGTTGACTATAGAACTATGGCAATCCTCTTGAGTGATCCTGGGAGTTTTTCAGTCAATGAGCTCCATGCGGCTCTGGCAGCATGAGCTACACTCCATAAATCAGACTAAAACCATTTTATGCTGCTTTTAAAATTACTGCTATCAACAAAACCCATGAGGCTGAATTACTTAATCTATGCAGATGTTGTTAACTGCATTAATTATTTAATTCTGACAATAAAACAGCAGTTCCATTTGCCTTAATGCAGACCATTCAGGCTGCTAAGTTTTGAAAGGAAATTTAACATTATGACCGCTAGATGGGAGTAGACAACTTTTTAAGCTATATACAGCCAGTTTGAAAATGGTAGTTGCTAAACTTAGATGTAAGGTAATTCTAGGTTACTGTATTACATTTCTAACCAAAGCTCACAAAATATCTTTTGTTAACTAGTGTAGGTTACATTAAGATTGAATTGCTTTCCTCAAGAACTAAATTGATTTGAGGGAACTTTCTTCTTTGTTGTTACTATAGTCATTTCTATGATTTCATGATGAATACACAATATAGAAACTTTAGTGTCTTTATTGACATGAAAACCAATTTCACATACCGGTTAAATAAACACTAGTTCCATAAATTAAGTGGTCCTTTTGAAATCTGATGGTATTTATTTACTCATATTAATTAGAAATTGACACAAGGAATTGTATAGATTATTGCTACCTTCAGACTGCTAGTTAATGGATTACTTTATGCACATGTGTTGAATATTAAGCTTCTCCAATCAGGCATGAGCATGAAGCCAGACATGTACAGAAAGCAAAATTCTTATTACTTTTTTAACCAGGACATAGTGAACTATGGCAGGACAATGAAATTATAATTGGTTCTAATTAGCACTCTTCAAACTGTTGATTTTTTTAAAATTTCATTGTTTTTGTTGTTAACCTGAATCTAAATCACACAGGAAGAAAGGCAAAAGCTATCTTAGGATATAACACAAAGACGACCAAAATTCATGGATAGCTCCTTCAGTTTGAGTGAATATCTCTGAAGCTTATATTTGGGGTGTGTGTGTGTGAATGTGTGTATGTGTGTGTGTGTGAAGGCTGGGGGTAGGTCGGTGGACGAACTCTGAAATAAAAGTTTATTTTAAATTGCAATATTTTTCTCAAGAAAAAGCATGTCACTGTAACAGCTATGCTCTTTTTGTTATTGTTGTTATCATTTATAGCTACATAGGGAGTGGGGTCATTAACTTGAGGCAAATGTCACAATTTCTGCAAAAGCTTTGAGCTTTCTTACTTTGCTTTGTTTCAAGAATTGCTGGAAATCTCTCTGATTCTAGCTCCAGTTGTCTTCAGTGAAGCCTGCCACACATGTGAGATGAACATGAAACTGATTATCTTCTTTGTACAATGCTAGTCGACATAAAAAAATTTAGATATCCATTTCTCTTACATATGTCAAAAATAAAAAAAATACAGTCTTTCAAATGCATGGTCATACTGTGTAACAAATTGAAATCTCTATGAATTTTTTTTTCGTGTGCTCAGGTTCACCTCTATTTTTAAAATGTGAATTTTTCAATGTCAAAACTTTGCAAAATATCTGAACAGAAATGACAATTGGAACTGTTCTTTCAGGCTTATTTTCTCTATAATGCCAATAGGCTCTTTAACAACCAATTTTCATCGAGGTATAATAGCATGTTTCACTTTATTTACGTTCGTTTCATACAGAATTTATTACAAACAGTTTCTAATAATGTTGTCTTTGTTTAAGAAATTGTTCATAAATATAATCTCTCACAGCAGGTTTCTTCCAGTTGATCCTTTAACCACAATTTTCCTCTTTCAGTCTCATCTCACAGTTATGTTTTCGTCAAGTTTGCACTAAATCTGCAAAATTACTTGATTTGCGCAAATGCTGAATTGTATTCCAATGTTAGTGTTTTTTTTTCAAATTAAATATTACACATTTTAATCTAAGTAAAAATACCAAAGAAAACTATAAAAAGTTGTTTTTATGAAAATTGTGAAATGTTAAAGAATACAGTAACTACCAACTATGTCTACTATCCTATTAACTTGCAATAATATGTCTTTCAAGTGATGAACAAGAAAAAATGTTCTTTGTAATATAAATAAAATATGCAATTTCAGAGGAAAGTTCTAAACAAGTTTAAATGTCTTCAGTATTCCTCTTAAGAAACTTGAATTATATAGCATCATTTTTAATAGTAAAAATAATACTATGACTCTTCAATATATTTTAAAGTAAATATTTTCATTCATACACAAGGTGTAAAAAATGCTTATTAAATCAGTTTGGAGAACGAAATACATCTCATTAATAACACCTCATTTTATATGGCTTGAGAGCTTCAAAAGGTTGATAAATTTATTTCGGAAAAAAAATATAGCAACAAGACAAGTTGAAAAGAAGACATCAATTCAAAAACAGACCTAATTTAATTTTCTTGTTTTTATGACCCTGACGACATACTGGCTACAGAAAATATTTCAATTATAATTTATGTACTTCAATAGAATAAGAAGAAAGTAAAAGATTGTTATCAAATGATGATTGCTACTTCTTAGCCTTATTTTTCACTAAAATGCAAACAGATTTTTTTCAGGTTACTGTGTCTTGTATTATTATGTGTAGATCTTAAATGATGCTCAAATTTTCATCTGTTTATGGAAGCATGTTTTGGCACATTCTCTGCATCCTGTATTTTCCAGTTAACTAATTTTTATTCTTCTTTCTTAGTTGTAAATATCAATGAAGCAAATATATATATATATATATATATATAGAGAGAGAGAGAGAGAGAGGTATAACTATTTATAGGATATATATTTTAATTTCTATGAAGTATTTCACTTTTTGCATTTATATAAAAGTTGAATTGTCTTAAAAGAAACTCCCCATTGTCTCTCTACGTGTGTTCTAATGCATTGCCTCATAGCCAATCATAAAATCTGCAGAAGATACCAAATTGAAATTGCTGGGTACAATTGAGTAATGCCATATGGGTTTTGACTCTGGTTTCTGCTGTTTGAAAGTGTCCAGTTTGTAAACAATGTGCTAATCCTGGAGAGAGCAAGCCATTTTCAATTTAACTATATAAAATGCAAATAAAGTCAGGTTATATTTTTCTGTGCAAATAAAAAGGTAAAAAAATAACAACGAGCTATGAGTGCTTGCTAATTTTTTGCTTATGTTTTACTTATATTTTGTTTTCTTGACTTCAATGTATTATTGTCTGGGAAACTACATAAACTTCTGAATGTCTCAGTTTCTCTATAAAAATAAAGAAACCACCACCTGCCCTCTCTCTGTCACTCTTGGTTCTTTTTTAAAAATCACAGAAATATTAGAAGAATTAATGAAATCAGTTTTGCAAAAGCACATTCAGCCCTGGGGGAGAAAATGCTCTGAGGAAATATAACATGATAATATCAAAGAAAATGTCTCTCTAACAACAACAGAAAAGCTACAGGTATGTGTATGAGGTGAACAAAGCAACTAGTGCACATGCAAAGAAAACATGTCTTAAGGTATCTAACTTTACTGTCTGCAAACCTGAAGCTCTGGAGGTTCCTCTCTTGATTGCCAGTTAGTGCTAAGTATTATACAACTTCAATAACTGAAATAGCTTAATTGCTATAAATATTCTTTGCCAAAGCTTAACATGAACCTGTTTTTTTTCCAGTTAAACTAGAGCAAAATTTTGTTATGAAGAGGTAGAATAGACATTCTCTTCTGCTTTTGCTATTGGCAGTGGTAACAGATGTTATATGCTGTTTTGTCTTTTCTGTTTAATGATATGTGTGCGCGTGATTTAAATATAAGTTATATGTTTAAATATAACATACGTATCTTAGATGTGTGTAAACCTCAGAAAGTGAATATATCCAAAGCCCGACCTACTCGACCTACTAGATTTTCAATCTATTAATTTTTAAACAAGAACTTTAAAAAAATTCAATATTTCAAAATAAAGTAAATGAAATATAAGACAAGTATATTTATTGAAATTGACAATCTCAATTAGTATGAACATCAAATATACATACCTATAAAATATTGTATAGGAAACATTTAAGATTTATACATATTGATCTAATTAGATATTTTAGTTAACCCAGTCAAGATACAATCTCACACCCTATTCTGTTAAACAAACAAAAAGTAGTGAAAGAGATTTCCCCTTGCCTTCAAAATAAAATATACTACTAATTTTTCATAGCTCCAGAATTTAAATAAGTAAACACATATTGTGCATTGTATTACATTTTATAGTTACACTCAGCATATCTCATTTGTAGAGAAGTCTTATTCAAATTTCACGGAGTTCAGTGTGAATGAGAACATAAGAGTACATTACAAAAGTCACAGGGAACCAAGGTGGAATAAAGTTGTGGCTTCAGTATTTCTAAAGAGAGGAGAACAACCCTTTCTAAACAAGTTTATTTGATTTGGGAATTTTCCAAGCTTGCTTAACATGAACTACATTTTAATTCCAGAATAATCAGCCAGAGGGAATGGTTTTATAGTCGACACATAAGGTTTGAAATACTTGGACTTCCTGCAACTACAGGTTCAAATCCCTGTAGTGCTCCATTCTTCGGTGGTGGCTGAGTTAAGTACCACGCACGTGTATACACATGTGTGAGGGGATTTTTTACAGATGAGGCATCCAAAACGAGAGCATTGGTTGCACTGTGTGAGGATCCCAATGCAATTTTCCAAAGAACAGAGTGTGTGGCTCATGAATGACTGCAGCTTCTGGGAATCTTGCCAAAAACCTAGGGCAACAGAGAGTGTGGCTTTGCTCTAAAGGAGATTAAACTCCCTATTTAAAAGCTCCCCATACTCCACCATTGTGAGGGTTACACGCATTACCTTTTCCATGTTAGATGGTGAGTTAATACACATGCCTAAACGCAATATCTTAATCGTCCTCTCTCCTTGTCTGACAGAGTTGGTAGACTTGCCACCACACACAACATTCAAGGTTATTGATTTTCAACAGCACACACAAAGGCTATTGTAAGGGAAAATATTACATGCACTGGATGGATAATCATGTAAAAGGCAAAAAGTGGAGTTAGTTTAGTAAGAACATAAAAATAAATATTTTTAGTAAGCTAATGTAATGAGATTAATTTATCTGTGATTCATTTAGTTGCATGTTTTCTAACTATGGCCTGTGACATATCAATATCACTATTTTTCACAAGGATTAGATATGAAAATATGAATAAATAAAAACTTGATACCTAATTTTGAGGTTATCCCCTATTAAACACTAGTTAAAATACATTTATATATATATGAGGAATTAGACCAACAAAAAGTAGGTATCAGATCAACAAAAATACGTCTCTCTAGGTTATCCATCAGCTTACCAATAGCTTATCTATTTAGTGTCAATCAGTATAACCTCTTCCTCTCTCTCTATATATGTGTGTGTATGTTAAATATATATATATATGTATAATGAATATTTATATAGCCCTTATAGATAGTTAGTGGAGAAATTTGTTTTATTTAACAAATCATTTAATAAACCCAATTTATTTTACAATATTTAACCTCTAATATTTTTGAAATTATTCATAAGGATGTGAAATAGGAAATAATGAGTAACAAACAATGTTTCTCCTGCTGTTGTTTTCTTAATAAAATTTTTATTTTGGGGGTTGCTGTTATAATTTAATCATGCTGTGACATTGCAAATGCCTAACATGAAATAAATATGATATAGGCTTCTAACATCAATTTTTTCTTTCTTTCTTTTTTTTTTTTTCTTTTTGAGAGGGAGTTGGGCTTTTGTTGTCCAGGCTGGAATGCAATGGCACGATCTCCACTCACTGCAACCTCTGCCTCTCTGGTTCAAGCGATTCTCCTGCCTCAGCCCCCCTAGTAGCTGGGATTACAGGTGCATGCCATCACACCCAGCTAATTTTTGTCTTTTTAGTATAGACGGGTTTCATCATATCGTCCACGCTAGTCTCGAACTCCTGACCTCAGGTGAACCACTCGCCTCAGCCTCCCAAAGTGCTGGGATTACAGGCATGAGCCACCATGCCCGGCCTCTAATTTTTTATAATTTGTTAATAAATCCACTAAACTATTTACCTGAGAAGTAGTGTAATGACATCTCAGCGCACAGAATTCCTATGAATTGCAGTTGACGTAATGAATGCAAATATTCTCTGAAAAATATAAAGTATTGTGAAAATGTGTTTTTTCCCCTAAACTTGGAACTTGTATTAAAATTAGCAGTTTTTGAAGCAGCCAAAGAAAACAATAAAAAATGACATAAGATAGTGAACATACAAGTATTCCAACTGAATTATTACGTTGTAAAACAAATCACGGTAAATATAGTTAATTTATATTTAGCTTCAGGGGTCTTACTATTGGTGACACAATTTGATTTTCCAGAACGTTAGTTTTGTGATTTTTTAAAATCTGGTTGTGGATATAGACTATTATAACAAGTTTGGGTGAATATATATGTATTTTTTTTGGCGTTGCTGTTATAATTTAATCATGCCGTGATATTGCAAATGTCTAACATGAAATAAATCATGGAATAAATATGATATAGGCTTCTAACACCAATTTTTTCTTTTTTTTTTTTTTTGAGAGGGAGTTCTGCTTTTGTTGTCCAGGCTGGAATGCAATGGCACGATCTCTGCTCACTTCAACCTCTGCCTCCCTGGTTCAAGCGATTCTCCTGCCTCAGCCTCCCCAGTAGCTGGGATTACAAGTATGTGCCATCACACCCAGCTAATATATATATATACACACACACACACACATATATAGTATACATATATATAAAACATACATAAATATATATGTATACATATATATGCACACACACACACACATATATATATACACTTTTTTTTTTTTTTTTAACAGAGTCTCATTCTGTCACCCAGGCTGGAGTGCAGTGACATGATCTTGGCTCACTGCAGCCTCTGCTTCCTGGGTTCAAAAGATTTTCATGTCACAGCATCTGGAGTAGCTGGGATTACAGGCGCACACCACCACACCTGGCTAATTTTTTTAGTATTTTTAGTAGAGACAGGGTTTCTCTATGTTGGCCCAGCTGGCCTCAAACTCGTGGCCTCAAGTGATCTGCCTGCCTTGGTCTTCCAAAGTGCTGGATTACAGGTGTAACCTACCATGCTGGGCCTTAGTATTTTATATTACCATTTTTTTTTTTTTTTTTTTTTTTTGCATGGCTATTTTTTCTTTTCTTTTTGTTTTTAATTTTTTATTATACTTTAAGTTCTAGGGTACATGTGCACAACGTGCAGGTTTGTTACATATGTATACATGTGCCATGTTGGTGTGCTACACCCATTAACTCGTCATTTACATTAGGTTTATCTCCTAATGCTATCCCTCCCCCCTCCCCCCACCCCACGACAGGCCCCAGTGTATGATGCTCCCCACCCTGTGTCCAAATGTTCTCATTGTTCAATTCCCACCTATGAGTGAGAACATGGTTTTCTGTTCTTGCGATAGTTTGCTGAGAATGATGGTTTCCAGCTGCATCCATGTCCCTACAGAGGATATGAACTCATCATTTTTATGGCTGCATAGTATTTCATGGTGTATATATGCCACATTTTCTTAATCCAGTCTGGCATTGATGGACATTTGGGTTGGTTCCAAGTCTTTGCTATTGTGAATAGTGCCACAATGAACATACGTGTGCATGTGTCTTTATAGCAGCATGATTTATAATCCTTTGGGTATATATCCAGTAATGGGATGGCTGGGTCAAATGGTATTTCTAGTTGTAGATCCTTGAGGAATCACCACACTGTTTTCCACAATGGCTGAACTAGTTTACAGTCCCACCAATGATGTTTTCCTATTTCTCCACATCCTCTCCAGTACCTGTTGTTTCCTGACTTTTTAATGATCCCCATTCTATCTGGTGTGAGATGGTATCTCATTGTGGTTTTGATTTGCATTTCTCTGATGGCGAGTGATGATGAGCATTTGTTCATGTGTCTGTTGGCGGCATAAAAGTCTTCTTTTGAGAAGCGTCTGTTCATATCCTTTGCCCACTTTTTGATGGGGTTGTTTGTTTTTTTCTTGTAAATTTGTTTGAGTTATTTGTACATTCTGGATATTAGCCCTTTGTCAGATGAGTAGATTGCAAACATTTTCTCCCATTCTGTAAGTTGCCTGTTCACTCTGATCGTAGTTTCTTTTGCTGTGCAGAAGCTCTTCAGTTTAATTAGATCTCATTTGTTAATTTTGACTTTTGTTGCCGTTGCTTTTGGTGTCTTAGACATGAAGTCCTTGCCCATGCCTATGTCCTGAATGGCATTGCCTAGGTTTTCTTCTAGGATTTTTATGGTTTTATGTCTAACATTTAAGTCTCTAATTCATCTTGAATTAATTTTTGTATAAGGTGTAAGGAAGGGATCCAGTTTCAGCTTTCTACATATGGCTAGCCAGTTTTCCCAGCACCATTTATTAAACAGGGACTCCTTTCCCCATTTCTTGTTTTTCTGAGGTTTGTCAAAGATCAGATGGTTGTAGACGTGTGGTATTATTTCTGAGGGCTCTGCTCTGTTCCATCGGTCTATATCTCTTTTTTGGTATCAGTACCATGCTGTTTCAGTTACTGTAGCCTTGAGTATAGTTTGAAGTCAGGTAGCATGATGCCTCCAGCTTTGTTCTTTTTGCTTAGGATTGTCTTTGCAATGCACGTTCTTAACTTCAGCAAAGTCTCAGGATACAAAATCAATGTGCAAAAATCACAAGTGTTCTTATACACCAATAATAGACAAACAGAGAGCCAAATAATGAGTGAACTCCCATTCACAACTGCCACAAAAAGAATAAAATACCTAGGAATCCAACTTACAAGGGATGTGAAGGACCTCTTCAAGGAGAACTACAAACCACTGTTCAGTGAAATAAAAGAGGACACAAACAAATGGAAGAACATTCCATGCTCATGGATAGGAAGAATCAATATCGTGAAAATGGCCATACTGCCCAAGGTAATTTATAGATTCAATGACATCTCCATTAAGCAACCAATGACTTTCTTCACAGAATTGGAAAAAAAACATTAACACCTTTTAAAGACTTTCGGTTTGGCGTAGTAGCAAGTTCAAAAGCTCTGAGTGAGACATACAAGTTTTCAGATTTGTTTCGCCAGTTGGTTTTTATACCAAAGGTTTGAAGCTATCACTATGCTGCAGGATCCTTAGGTTGTCACTTCGCTAGCCGGAAACCTCTGTGACTGGCATTGCCTCTGCTTGGATTTTATTTGTACCCCCTGGGCTCCTTCAGCCCCTTTGGTCCAGTAGGCTGCGCTCAGTTCGCGCGACCGACCGGGATCCCACGCCTGCCAAGGGCAAGCCAGACCCACAGCGGCAAAGGGTGTATGAGCAAGTGAACGAGCGTGGGGTCCTGCCCTGCCACTGTGCACAGCCAGGCACGCCGCACTGGCTGTGGTGTGGCGGGCTGTGGTGGGCTTTGGTGGGCCCGGCAGCTCCAGAAGCCAGAACAGGCGCTGACTCTGTGTGAAGCTGTGGCTGGACCAGAGGTCCAACAAGCAGCTTCCGCTGCAGGCACCCTCATCTGGACAAGGGGAACGTGATGTTGCCTGAAAGATCAGAGATGCCAGGAACTGCAGAACCCGAGAGCGGGTGTTACAGCGTGTCACAGCCCTGGCTCAGGAAGCCCCAAGCTCTGGGCTCCCAGGAGGGCCATAGCTATTCTCTCCTTCTCGGCACCCTTAACGTGGCAAATGGTTAGGGACAGGGGGGAGAGTTTCAGCCCTATTTGTGTTACCTTTGTGTTACCGTCTTACAGTTCTTTTTGTTCCTCTGTTTGTTTTTTGAAACGGAGTCTCACTCTGTCGCCCAGGCTGGAGTGCAGTGGCAGTGGCGCGATCTCGGCTCACTGCAACCTCCGCCTCCAGTGTTCAAGAGATCCTCCTGCCTCAGCCTCCCGAGTAGCTGGGACTGCAGGCACCCGCCCCCACGCTCGGCTTTTTTTTGGGGGGGGGGGTAATTTTAGTAGAGAGGGGGTTTCACCGTGTTAGTCAGAATGGTCTGGGTCTCCTAACCTCGTGATCCGCCCGCCTTGGCCTCCCAAAGTGCTGGGATTACAGACCTGAGCCACTGCGCCCCGCCTGTTAACAGCTCTTTCAGTCCCACCATTCGGTGGGTCCTGCGTTCTTGTCTTGCATCAGGGGAGAGTGAGGTATGCAGAAAACTGGAGGGTGAGCAAGGCGGAGAAGAGCCTCATTAAGCTACAGAACAGCTCACAGGAGACCTAAAGTGGGTAGCTCTTTCCACAGTCAGGTAGTCGGGACATGTGTCTGAGTCTGGCTGAGTCCTGGGATTTTTATGGACTCAGAAGGCAGGAAATACGTGATGATTGGTCCATAGGTGGTCATGGGCAACCTGAAGAAGCACCATAACTTCTCACTCCAGGCGGTGGACTCCACCCAGAACTGGCAGTTCAACCCCAGGCTTCAGACTGTCCCTGGCTTGAAGGTGGAGGTTTTACTGGGTACATTCCTTTCTGCCTAGGAACCTGTCTGCCTCCTATCATCAACATGCTGTCCATGGTGCTCAGGCTGTTCATGCCAAGGGAGGCCTTCTGGCCCTTGAGGAGCTGCCCTCAGCCCTCCTCCCCTCCCCGCGCACTCGTCAGAGCTCAAAGTCCAAAGCGGGTCAAGGTGGCAGGGGGCTTGCATGGCAGCATGCAGGTACTTCTGAGCCTGTAGGGGCCAAGGGCTTCCCAGGACCCCAGGAGCACAGGGATGCCCGGGTCTGAAACCACAGCTGGGCAGCTGCAGCTAGGCCCAGGAGCCTCGGGCTTCCACTTGGCCAACTTAGTAGGGAGCAGGGCTCCCACCTGTTTCTGGCTCCCGCTGACTCCACGGAGGACACAACCCTGGCCATGCCTCCCTCGCGGCAACTGGCATCCTTCAGTGGCTTCTCCAGGTGGGCCACTGCCATCATCAATTATTCACAGATGACATAATTATCTATATGTAAAAAACAAACACATAGAAATAAACTGATTTCTAATAAGAAATGTTACTGAGTTGATTGTATTAAAAATCTTAACATAAATCTCAGTTGCATTTATTTACAGGAGCAAAAACTAAAAAACCTCTGGGACAATATAATTTTCAAATGATGTTACTTGTATCTACCTCAGAAATAAAGTGCCCTGAAGATTATTAGCATGCTTTTTCTGAAGAAAATAAAAATGTTTTGTTGGAAGCATTAAGCAAGACCCAAATAAATGGACACATATGCCAGTGTTATATGGGACGAGTCTATAACCCTTAAATGTCAATACTTCCCAAGCTGATTTATAAATCTGATACACTGAACGTCAAAATCCCTACAGTTTATTTTGTGTATCATATCAATAAGATTCTAAAATTTATAGTAAAGACAAAGTGCCAGAATTTTCTAAGAGATACCTGTGAAGAACAGGAAAAGGGAATTGCATCATCAAATATTATAAATTATTATAGTCTTTTGATAAATAAGACAATAGTATTAGTCTAGGAATTAAGAAAACATCAAGTAGTAGAAAACAAAGTCCAGAAACAATCCACATATACATATATCACAAATTGGGCTTTGTAGGTCTGCGTAAATTGATGAAGTTTTAAATGGATGATGTTGATATAATTTATTATCTATGTGGATTATAAGTGAAGCTGGAACCCTATCTTGTACTAGGCACAAAAATTATTCCAGGTGGATTAAAAACCTTAATATTAAAGGAAAAACAATAAAACTTTTAGAATTCAATACAGATGAATATCTTTATGACCTCAGTTGACAGTAATTTTTTTAAGAATCAAAGAGCAAAAGTAAAATAAATCAGTTTGATATCACTAATGTTTAAAATTATAGTTGTTCAAAATATTATGTATATCATGTACAAAATAAAACAAGTTAGAGCAGAAAATAAATTGCAACATATGTAGCTGACCAAGAAAATGATGAATAAAAGAAAAATGATTATTCAAAGAGAAAGGGGCAAAAGTCCTGAATAGATATATGAAACGTGATCCAACAACACGTTGATATTCTAAAACTGTTAATAAGCAGGGGAATGAAACGTAAGACCAATAAAATAAAACTTATCACCAACGATTTACAGAAAATTAAAAAAAAATTGACAATAGGAAGTAAGGATGAAGTTGTGGAGAAACTGGAATGTTGTTATACTGTTGAAGAGTTTAAATTAGTAAAATCAGCTAATTTTGAGCAGAATTGATGTCCTATAAAATCTGTTTTTTAGTATTCACCCTAAGAGAAGATATACACCTGGAGACATGTATCAGTATAACCTTGTCAGTATTATTTGTCTTAGCCCCCCAAAAAGAAATCAGTTTTTCTTCAATGGTAGCATATGTAAGTAAATTATGATATATAAGTAAAAGTGAACAAATGACAAGTATAAGCAATAATATGACCGAATCTCAGGAATAACATCGAAGGCACAAAAAGCATGTTGCAGAGAAACATAAGGTTACTTTAATTTATTAGTAGAGTTAAAAATATTTAAAAACGTTTTATTAAGAGGAAAAATAATTTTAGTATAATAATAAATAAAATCAAGAATACAAAAAGAAATTTAAGAAAGAAGTTGCCTCCCTAAGGAAAACAGGATGAGGTAGAAAAAAGTTATGCAAAGGGTTTCAATGTAATAGAAATATTTTATTTAAAGAAGATGGTTGGTGATGAGTATTCTTAGTATTATTCTCCTACATGTTCAATGAATATATGTCAATGCAAATATTCTTTTTGATATTTCAATATTTAATAAATGTCTTGTATAGTACAGAAAAATGACTTATCGAATAGTCATACGTTATTTGTTTTTTACTGAAAACATTTTACTCAGGCTGTCAAAACATTTGTCAGATTGGATCATTTGTACTTGGGCAGCGATTTGGATACATTCTCGGCTTCTTGACTGACGTGAATGGAAACTGTCACATTGAACTTTCCTGATAATATAAGAGGAAGCTGCACTGTAATACTTATGGTATTAATAGTCAGGATGTTCTTGAAGACAGCATTTATTACATCATTCAGTGAACCCTCATTAGGACCAATGAAAGAAATTTTTCTTAGCACTTTGTTAAAAAAAAAAAGCAGATAAGAATAATTAACTGTTGAATAAATTTCTCGTGAATTAATGTTGCAGACTTGGAAACAACTTCTGATAGCTGTGTAACCTAGTCTAAATCTTTTCCTTATTTCTTCTAAATAAATGCTGGAAAATAATGTGAAATAAAAGATACTATCTCACATTACACAAAATAACTACTAAATTCTTATTTGGTGGCTTAAAGTTGGCCACAACATAGACTCTGTGAGGCCATAAATAAGGCCAGAAGAAATAAGGAATGTTCACATAAAGCATGTAGACATGTTTATTATGGAAAATAAGATATAAAGAAATAAAATACTTAAAGATCTTCAGGTAAAAACAAATTTTTTAAAACTCTATATCCCTCGATATTTTAAAAATGGAATTGAGAGCTGTCTATTCAAATTGGCTTCAAATTTTTACTGGAGTCTTAATTCACATTTTAAAAAGTCAAACAAATTTTAAAAACATTTTTGAAACTAACTCGATGACTTAAGCCATACAAATGCATCAACATATTTGTGCAGGGAGGCATAGCCAACTTTGTGGTGTTTGGTATCATGCAGATGGTGGCTTTCAGTATGAGCCTTTGCTTTCCTTCAGCAGTGATCAGGGAAGTGTATACACTCCTCATGGCTCAGTTCTGAAATAAGCTGTCAGACAAGGACCCCGATATCCATTATTGTGGTAAAGAAAGGTAGCACTGAACTTTACATACAAAGATAGATCATCATTACCATTTCACCAGTAATAGGTCATGACAAAGTTTTGCCAGATCTCAGAATCAGTGCTATCATTGGGTCTTAGTGCACAATGTCCTGTGCATTTTCATAATGTGTTAGAGAAAAAGCTGTTGTGCAGTGTTTTCAGTGATACTGTTTTCTCTCTGTCTCTGTTTCTCTGTCTCTGTCTCTCTCTCCTGATTTGCTTTCTTTGCATTTTTTCTTTATCTTTTCTTTCATTTTTTAATGTCTTTTCTGCTGGTGATTTTAACTGTTGTAATTCAATATATTTATAAGTATCATGTCCTCATTCATACCAAAAGTTGTTTTCTAGCATTTTTATGTCTACTAATGAGTCACACCAACTAATAATTGGTATGTTCTAGAAATCTTTTTCAGCCTTGGGGATTTTCATAGTTGATTCTGGTCACATTATCTTAATCTTTGGCCATAATTTTAAAATCTGTATTCCAGATAGTATTATACAAAATAAGTCCATTTTAACTAAACTGTATGGAAATAGTAGAATAGATTCAAGACTGACTCTTATCAGATGGCTCTAAAAGCTTTAGAAATTATCAGAGTGCTTCCAATAGGATATATTTTTTTGACCAGTCTCAAGCTGTACCCAGCTTTGTTTTCATACTCTCTCTGGAGTCATTATACCAGTCAGACAATTAAAGGTATATATGTATGTGGATGTGTATTTATATATATACACACACATATATATGTATATGTGTATATGTACACATATATGTGCATATATATGGGTGTGTATATATACATATATGTGTATATCTATCTATATATATATAAAGGGTATATATATAATTTATTTACTCATTCCTTCAGGCTCAGTAATAAAGTCAAGATTTTTTTTATAAATAACCTTGCATTTGGGGTTCAACTCATTTTTATTTATTCATTCTTTATGTATTGAGAATGTTTTATATCTTAGAATTTCTTCTATGTTTCATGAATATATTGGTTGGAAAAAAAATGTTGACTCCATTGAGCTTACATTTCACTGGGAGAAAAAAATAATTGCTTTCCATGTGCCAAGCACTAAGCATTTTACATGCAATAACCCACTGCATTCTCAAATCAACCGCAGGTGTCACATAGTATTATCTCCATTTATTTACCCAATAACTGTTGCTTGCCTTTTACATGTCACACACAGTCACTACTCTTATTTTGCTTACAGCACAGTGGAAGAGATACATATTAATACGACTTACAATAAAAATATAGAATGTTTGTGGTATTTAACTTAAACAGGGACGGTTTTCCTGAAGAAGTTATGATTGAGGTGAAAGCTGAATAAGTATTAAGAGCTAAGCAGACAATTAGAGGTTATTCTAAGCATTCCCACAGAGGGCCTTAGTGTATGTGAGGGCTCTTTTCCTCAGATACTGACCCTTCAGAACAAAGTATACTATTTCATGGTCAGTGGTTATTTCATGTTTTCTTCAAAATAAAGCAGAATAAAGTATAGGATAGTATCAAGTTTTGTTTAATATAAAGCCTTGCTTAGTTAATAAATGATGCAGAGTAAGATAACTTGGAAACAGATTTATTGTTACAAGAAAATATTTGGTTTGGGCACATGCAAACAACCCAAGCATTTGTTTCAGTTGAAAACATTTGTTTCAGCAGAATATTTGGCTTTCATATTTGTATGTGAATTTTCGAATTGGTTTCCAATTGTAGCGAAGTTAGCATTTGGTTGGTGACAGTTAGGATAGCCAAATGCTTCTGCACATGTTTATGGAGTCCTGGGGGCTCTCCTAAGGTTCAGGGCCTCTTACTGTGTTTTCACTGGTTTTCTGATGGAAGATTTGTCATGTAGTTGTAAATTAGAATTACCCAGACTTTCATTTAAACACAAACAAAAATTTAGAGAAACTCAGCAAAAGTGAAAAATAGCCTCCACACCCTTAATAAAAATATTTATGCTTTCCTGATTCTTAAACATTCAAGAGACACAATACATGTTTAATTATATCTGTATTTATTTGCCGTTCACAAAAGTGTTTTTTTAAACAGTCCATAAACCTAGACCTTAGAAATAAGATCAAGTATGGCAAACTGGAGTTTAACATTTGTTCAGGTTAATAGTAGGATAGTTGTATGTAAAACCTCCTCATTTCTCCTTATGTTTATAATATAGAAAAGTCAAGTTTCGGCTAATTGAAGAGAAATCTAGAGTAAAATACTGCAAAGTTATGGAAAGTTCCAGGCTGCCTCTCATATCTGTTCACTCATTTTCCTTTGTATATGAATGCCCAGTGATACACAACATCTTCCAGCCCCCTCGTGGCTAGATGTGGCCATATGATTCAGTTATCACCAAAAAAGACAGAAAAAGAAGTGCAAAACTTCCATCTGGTCAACTTTATAAAATTTATTGTCCCGAAATTCTTGCCTGTCTTTTCCTCTATCTACAAACTGAATATGGATGTAAAACTAATCTAGGATAAACAATGAAGCCAAGAACAATGTCATAAGCCTTAGAATGACAGTAAAGTGAATTGTTTCATGACAGAGAAATCACCTGTTTTAGTAAAGCTGTTGCATTTTGGGGCCTGCTTTTTATAACAATCTAGCTCTTACATGAACTATTATGATAAATACTATACCAACCAGGTTATCAAGTTGGTAATTTTGTAATAATGGGAGCTGTTTCCTATATCGATAATAAAGACTATTTTTAAAGTGTAAGACAATATCTGAATGTATAAAAATATTACTTATATCAGTCAGTCCCTACTGTTTAGGTAACTAAATCTCAGTACATGTATGTGTGTATCTGTGTGTGCATGCAATACCATAAATATAGAAATACACAAAATTGTACCCAAGATTTCTTACACAATGTAAAACTTTTAGTTTGTAGTATAACTAAAATAAAAATAAATTTGCCAAAAATTATTATCATATATGAACCATTTTTGCCGGAATATTGAAATAAAATAAGATACATTATAAAATTTGATTAAGGAAACTTATTAAAACCAAAATTAATAAAGAAATAAATATTTTATCTTAAATAGAACCTAGAATTTGACAGATTATATCCTCAAGGATAAATTACTTTCCACAGCAGGGAGCATAGAGTGAAAATAAAAATGCACTGAAAAATGCAGTGTTTTCTGTAGTAAATGCCACAAATTATAGAGAATGTCAACAGACAAGCAATCTAAGGCAATCCAGTTATAAATACCCAATATATTCTGAAGCTAAATAATGAACATTTAAAAATAACTGAAAAACATATTTCAAGCCAGTTTCCTATATTATATCAGAATATGGTTCTGCTGTGTGTTAATTTTTATAGATATATTGAAAGGACATATTAATTTTATGACTCAATGCAAAAACATTTAGATAATACAATATCTACATTAATTAATATACCTGCAATTAAACAGAGATGAAACTCCTATCTGAAAATGCCTATTATGAAAAATAAAACAAAACAAAAGTCCACTCAAACAAAACGCAGGTACATTCTGGTCTCTCTGGCCAACAAAACAGGAAAAGGAGTAAGTTGATAGAGATCTAATGGGAAATTCAATGTCTAGTAGCTGTATTGGCGACATCTGCCCTCTGTCCCTGGCCTCACACCTGCGACAATGGGACTGACTGCTCAGTGGCAGCAGCAGAATCTGGGTGGGCCAGCTCACATTCTCTCCTGGGTCCTCCAGCAGAGGCAATCCAATGTGCCTGTCGTTCCCACCCAAACCATGTCCCACATTTGTTAGCGGCAGATGGGCTTCTCCATTTGCCCTGGAAGTGCCAACAGGCCTGGTGTTTTTTCATCTTCTGCCCAAAAATAAAAAGCAATACTCCTAGCCATCCACTGCAATGGAAGAAGTAGTGCTAAGTCAGGCATCAATTTGTCCTCTATCCAGTGGGTTAAAGAGTTCGAGTAGGCACCTCGCTCCCTTTGGTGCCACCACCAGAGACATAATGGGAAGCCCAATGCTCTGCATGAAATATTCTCCATCTGCACATTCAGCATGTCCTACATAAGAGATCTGGGTGCTTAGGGAAGCAACTTCCACCTCTGCCATCAGTACCAGCAGGGAATAGCGAGACATTAAGCTGAATCAGAACAAAGCAGTTCAGAATAGCATTGTGAGGACTCAGAAAACTAAATTGTTATTGGAATTACACCCCACAAAACTAGACCACTACCTGTACACTAAACCTAAGTAGGGCAACTGCCTGTTAAAATTGAACATTTAAATAGGATTAAGAGTCTCCTAACATACAATCTCAAATGTCCAGTATGTGGTCAAAAATCACTCATCATAACAAGAACTAGGAAAAATCAAAACTTAAATGAGAAAAAGAAGCCAACCAACTGTTGCTGACACGGACATAAATAATATAGAACTGTATATCAAAGATTTCAAAGTAGTTATCACAAAAATGCTTCAATAGTTAATTATGCATCTCTTGAAATCAATGAAAAAAATAAAAAGTCATTAAATAAATAGAAGTTATAAAACAGAATCAAATGGGAATTATGGAATCAAAAAATGTAATAACCAAAATAAAAACCCATCAAGTGAGTTTTTAATTGGTTATTGCATTTCTTGGTTCCATAATTTCCATTTGACTCTATCTTATACCTTCTATTTGTTTAATGGGTTCAGTAGTAGAGTGGAGATGACAGAAGATAGAAGCAGTAAACTTGAGGGGATCAACAGAATTTACTCAATCTGAATCACAGACTAGACTGAAAAAAAAACCTGAATACAGTTTCAGGGACATGTGGAACAGAACATAATATCAAACATTTCTATTATTGGAGACTCAGGCAAAAAGCAGAAAGAATACAGGTATGAAAATATTCAAAAAATAATCGCTGAAAACTCCCCAAATTTGGCAAAAAAAAAAAAAAAAAATGAATTTACAGATTCAAGAAGCTGAGTGAATCCCATACAAGATAAATTCAGCGCAATCCTCTCCATGACACATGATAAGTGAACTTCTAAAAATGAAAGACAAAAAAAGATATCTTAAAGGCAACCAGAGAGAAATGATGCATTATCTGTACGAAAACAAAACAAAACAAAACAAAACAAACAAAAAACTTATTCAAATAAAAGTGAAGTTCCGATTTGACCATGAAGGTCTGAAGAAAGGGGCATGATAATTTTAAGTGCTGAAAGGAAAAAGAACTGTCAACCACAAATTCAATATCTTGCAAAACTGTCCTTCAGGGTTGATGGGGAAATTAAGATATTCTCAGGCAAAGAAATATTTAATTTTATCCTAGCAATTTACCCTTAAAGAATGGCTAAGAAATCTATCCAATTAGAATGAAAATGATGACAGGAAATCTGGGATTTCATTTAAAAATAGGTATATTAGGGAAAGATTTTTTTTCTCCTCATGAGTTTTAAAAATCATATTGGATGGCAGAAGCAAAAGTTATGTTATAGTGTATGCAGATAAATAATTGAGACAAATTTTTATAATGAGGCAGTACAGAGATATTAATAGAACTACAGATACAGTACTTACTTGAAGTGGTAAAATATCACTAGATACGGTATTGTGCACCTGTAATCCCAACTATTCATGATGCTGAGGTGAGGTAATAACATGAACTTGGGAGTTGAAACTCAGCCTGGGCAACATAGACAGAGTCTTGTGTTAAAAAAAAAAAAAAAAAGTAAAATGTCAGTAACTGTTGATTGTGGTAAGTTATATATGTATATTGTACTGCTTAGAACAACCATTAAGATAACTATACAAAGTGATATATTCCAAAACACAATGAAAATATGGAATTCTATAAAATATTCATGTAATCCAAATGAAAGGAAGAAAAGAAAAATAATGAGAAATAGAGAAAATAGAAATAAATGAAATCACAGATTTATGCAGTACCACAACAAAAAATTACTTAAATGTAAATTATGAAAATACACTGATTAAAACACTGAGATTGACAGAGTGGATTTTAAAAATATCCACGCTTTATATACTGTCTTTGGGAAATTCACTTCAAACACAATGTCATATGCAGGATGAAACTTAAAGGGAAAAGATAAACCACATTAACATTAAAAAAACAAATTGAATGACTATATTAATATCAGATAAAACAGGTTTCAAAGCAAAGAAAATTATCAGAGTTATAAAAAGATATGTTATAATGATAAAATAATTAATCCATTAAAATGTTTTTATTGACTGAATTATGTTTACCAAAATTTATATCTTGAAGTTCTAATGCCAGTGTGACTGTATTTGGAAATAGAGCCTTTAAATAGGAAGTTAAGGTTAAATGATATCAGGAGAGTGACATTAATTCAATATGATTGGCATCCTTAAAAGAAGAAGAGACATCAGGGATGTGCATGCACAGAGAATAGGCTATGTGAGCACATCACAAGAAGGAAGCTCTATCTGCAAGCCAAGAAGAGAGCCCTTAGAAGAAACAAACTTGCCAACACCTTTATCTTAGATTTCTAGCCTCCAGAACTGTGATAAAATAAATTTCTGTTGTTTAAGGCTCATTGCTTGTGTCTTTTTGTTATAGCAGCCCTAGCAAACTAATACAGAGGTCATAGTGATCATTAGTGGGTATATCCCACACAATGATCTTCTAAATACAGGAAAGAACAAAAGATAGAGTTAGGAGAAATAGACAAATCTACAATTGTAGTTGGAAACTTCAACACCCCACTCTCAGTAATTAATACAATCAATAGACAGAAAACTAGCAACGACACAGAAGAGCTGAACAACACCATCAACTATAGGAACTAATTGACACATATAGAACTCTTTAATCTACAAGACAGCATGTGCATTTCCTTTAAGTCCCATACTTCACTTCATATGGTGAGAGCACTCACCAATATGGATTACATCTTGGATCATAAAACAGTCTAAACAATTTAGAGAAATTTTAAAATATGTGGCATGTCTTCTCCAACCATAATGTAATCAAACTAGAAACTGGTTACAGAAAAAAAAAAAAAATCTTAAAACATTTGGAAACTGAGCAACACATTTCTAAATAATCTGTAAGCCCAATAGCAAGTTTCAAAGGAAACAAAAAATACATGACATTAAATGAGAATTATAATACAATGCATCCATATAGGTGAGATACAGCTAAAGCACTGCTGAGAAAAAAAAAAAAATAGAATTGTTTACATAGGAAAAAGAAACAATTTCAAATCAATAAGTTAAGTTCCTACTTTTAGTATTAGAACAAAGAGCAAATTAAGTCAAAAACAAGGAGAAAGAAAAAAGTTAGAAAATGATAGCAAAATTGGCCGGGCGCAGTGACTTACGCCTGTAATCCCAGCACTTCGGGAGGCCGAGGCAGGCGGATCACGAGATCAGGAGATCGAGACCATCCTGGCTAACACCGCGAAACCTCGTCTCTACTAACAATACAAAAATTAACCTGGCGTTGTGGCGGGCGCCTGTAGTCTCAGCTACTCTGTAGGCAGAGGCAGGAGAATGGCTTGAATCTGGGAGGCGGACCTTGCAGTGAGCCAAGATTGCGCCACTGCACTCCAGCCTGGGCGATAGAGTGAGGGCGATAGAGTGAGACTCCGTCTCAAAAAAAAAAAAAAAAAAAAAAAAAAAAAAAAAAAAAAAAAAAAAAAAGAAAAAGTAAAAGTAAAAGAAAATAATAGTAAAATTAATAATAAAATTAAGATTATGGAAACAATAAAAGAAAATCCATGAAACAAAAAGCTAATTATTTGAAAAGATCAATAAAATCGATAAACCATTAGCAAGAATGATAAAGGTAAACAGAGAAAAATGCAATGACTAATAGCAGAAATGAAACAGAAGATATCACTAAGGATCTCGAACTTACTGAAAAGATAATAAGGAAATTCTATAAACAACTTTTCAGTACAACTTGACAACTGAGAATAACAGAACTGATTCTTCAAAAACTGCAAAGTACCAAAATTCAATAAAAATAAATTGATAATAGCATTAAAATCATTAGGAATTTTAAATTTCTAATTAACACCTCTCCTAGAAAGAAATATTTGAGTACACATGGCTTCACTGTTAAATTTTACTAAGCATTTAAAGAAGAATTTACACCAACTTTATGTAACCTTTTGCAGAAAACAGAAGAGCAATGAGTATTATCCTGATATCAAAACTAGAGACAGTACAAAGAAAATAAAAGGAAGAAGGGAAGGAAGGAAAGAAAAAAGAAGAAACAAAGCAAAGAAGGAAATAGAAAAGAAAACCGCAGAACAATATCTCTCATAAACTTAGACCCCAAAATTCTTAAAATATTAGGCAGTTAAATCCAGTAAATTTTAACAATAATTCTGTTTGTTAACCAAGAATTTAATAATATTCTACAACAGATTTTTTATTGACACATGAAGAGTTGGTTTACCATTTGAAACACTATATCATATCAACAGGCTAAATTAGAAAACAACATGATTATATTAATTGATACAGAAAGTGCATTTAATGAAATTCAATACACATTCATGATGAAAAAAAAGTCTGGCAAGCTAGGAAGAGAAAATAATTTCCATGACTTCACAGAGAACATCCATGAAATATCTACAGATGATTTTATGATTAATAGTGAAGACTGACTCCTTTCTCACTGACATCAGGAACAAGGTGGGGAATGACACTCTCACCATTCTTATTCAACATAGAACTGAACGTTGTAGTCATTGAATTAAATAAAAAAAAGAAGAAAAGAAAAAACATCTAGAATGGAGTAGAAGAAATAAAACTTTCCCCACTTTCGGGTGACATGATTGTCTACATAGAACATCCTAAGATGTTCTATAATATGTATATTCCTTATATATATATGGATCCATGTGAATATATATAAAATATATATATATATATGTATCAGAAACAAAAGCCTTCTAGAACTAATAATTGAGTTCACCAATGTTGCAGGATACAAGATCAATTGATAGGCAAAACTCAATCACGTTTCTGTAGATTAAAAATGAACATGTGGAAACAAAATTAAAAATACAACATCATTTATTTATTTATTTATTTATTTATTTATTTATTTATTTATTTTTGAGACGGAGTCTCGCTCTGTCGCCCAGGCTGGAGTGCAGTGGCCGGATCTCAGCTCACTGCAAGCTCCGCCTCCCGGGTTCACGCCATT
This sequence comes from Papio anubis, assembly GCF_008728515.1. Lineage (NCBI taxonomy): Eukaryota > Metazoa > Chordata > Mammalia > Primates > Cercopithecidae > Papio > Papio anubis. The sequence continues at coordinate 90,277,705 of NC_044981.1, read as the reverse complement.
CTCCTGCCTCAGCCTCCAGAGTAGCTGGGACTACAGGCGCCTGCCACCTCGCCCGGCTAGTTTTTTGTATTTTTTAGTAGAGACGGGGTTTCACCGGGTTAGCCAGGATGGTCTCGATCTCCTGACCTTGTGATCCGCCCGTCTCGGCCTCCCAAAGTGCTGGGATTACAGGCTTGAGCCACCGCGGCCGGCAATACAACATCATTTATAATCACTCCAAAGAAAATAAAACATTCAGGCAAAAACATTAAAAAAGTAGTGTAAAATATATATACTAAAAATTACAAAAAGTTGATGCGAGAAATCAAAGAAAACCTAAGTAAATGGGGAGATATAGTGTGTTCATGGATTGGAAGACTTAACACAGTAAAGATGTCTATTCTCCCTCAAATCAATCTATGGATTTAATGTAATTTAAGTCATATTTTACAAGTTTTTTATAGACATAGATAAGCTTATTCTAATATTCATGTGGAAATATTAAAGTCAGAAAAGAGCTAAAACAATCTTGATGAAAAATAAGATGGGGGAAATGACTCAACTCATTATTGAATAAGTCTGTTACACAGCTATAATAATAATCAGGAATGTAATATTGGCAGATAAATAGACATATCAATCAATGTGTTAAATAAAAGGCAGAATAGAGAACTTATAAACAGATTCACACAAATATACAAATATAGTCAACTGATTTTTTGACAGACTCATACTTAAATAAGAAAAAATAGTGTCTTTATTGCATTGTTCTAAAGTAATAGGATATTCATAGGAGAAACTATGAACCTCGAATTAATCCACATGTCTTATAAGAAAATATATTAATGTACTGAAATATGAAATTATAAAACTTTTAGAAAACACATAAGGCAATGTATTTGGAATCCAGGCCTAAGCAACGAGGTCTTAGATTTGATACCAAAATTATCATCTAAAATAGAAAAATTGATAAATCAGACCTAATTAAAATTAGATGATTTGTGCCTTAAAAGACCCTGTTAAGAAGATAAGCAACCCACAGACTGGGAGTAAATATTTGCAAACCGCATGTCTGTCAAAGACTAACATCTAGAATACATAATGAACATTCAAACATCAACAGTAAAAAATAAATAAAAAACAAAACATACAAATCCAAATTGAAAACTGGCAAAATACATAAGCAGAATTTCACCAAAGAGTTTATACAGATGGCAATAAGGCATAAAAACATCAGTAAAATTCCACAAATAATTAACACCATTAACCATTGAGTAAAAGCCAATTAAAACCACAATGAGCATTGTACATCAGAAAGGCTAAAATTAAAAAAATAAAAATAAAAAAAACAGTGACATCACCAAACCCTGGTGATGACCTGAAGGCACTGGATCACTCACACACTGCTTATGGGAATGTGAAGTGGTACATTCACTCTGGAAAACAGTTTGAAATTTTTTAAATAAAATATCTCATGACCCAGAAATTACATTCTTGAGCTTATATCTCAGAGAAATCAGACATATCTTTATACAAGACCTATACACAAGTACTTATAATAGTTTTAATCACAATAGCCAGAAAACAACCCAGAACTGCAAACAATGCAGATGATCACCAAATACACAGATAATTAAACCCACTTTGGTCTTCCATGCAGTATAACAATACTCTGAGATGTAAATGAATGGATTATCGATACAAAGAACAGCTTGAATAAATCACCAGGGAATTGTACTGAGTGAAGATAGTTAATCTAAAATGTCACTATATGGTTTAATTTTATAAAATATTTTGCAATGACAAAATTCTAGAGATGAAGGGCAGATGGAGAGTTGTCAGGGCTCAGGAATGGAAATATGAAGGGATGAAAGTGTTGCTGTAAGAGGGAAACAGAATGGATCGCTGTGAAGATGGAAGTGTTCTGTATCTGAACTGTATTAATGTCAATACCCTGGTTGTGATATTGTACTAGATTTACATTGTATTTCAAGATGTTATCACTGGAGGAACCTAGGTTTGGTGTGTAAGAGATGTTTGTATTACTCTTTAGAGGTGCATGTGAGTTTACAGTCATCTCTCAAAATGAGAAGTTTAAATTAAAAAATATACTGCAAGAAACATAGGTCAAGTATTAGTTTCTCTGTTACATCCTTGAGGAAAACAAATTTCAAGACTTGGATTACTTTTAGAGGCCATGCAGATAATATATTTAGAAATTTTGATTAATGCACAGGCTGCCTTAAATATAGAGCAGCATTTTTTTTTTTTTTTTCTCCTAACCAGTTCCATTACAACACTTATTTCCCATGGTAAAAGGTCTAATATTAAGGCCCAATATTAAGTGTTGCTTAGACAAATGGGGGAAGCCAGGAGGGCCTCAAATGGTCTAACCACAACTTCCCATCCCCATTCTTCCCTGTTGGATAAGGTCTTCTAGCCAACAACCCTGCTTAATAAATTGACTAGATGTGCTTCCCACTTATCCCTGAATAGCAGGTTTCAGTTCTTTGTCAGTCTGTGAAACTATTCAAATAAACCAATAACAATCTCCGTTGGAGACCCTGGTTGTTCACTTTGTTCTGAAGCACAGATCCCCTGTGGCCCCAGGTGGTCCTGCATGACATGTGGTCTGCTCTTCCTTCAGGCTATCAGTAGATGTGACTAATAACTGCAGCTGATTTTATTATTCCAGTGTCAGATGTAGTGTGTTTGGCTATCCCTCCAATCTTGGGATGGGAATCTCTTCCGCACCAATAGTATGACTAGAAGGCAAGTAAAATGTTTCCCCTTGTAACAAGCACACCTTTTCCTGTCCTTACCAATTAAATAGAGCAAATTACTATGGTGAAATTCCATCACATTCATGAATTTCCTAAAGAGTTTTGCTCTAGAGCAACTATGTAACTAGATAGAAAAGATTTTAAGCATTAAAATCATTATAGTCTTCACATGTCAGTCTTCTAGAGATATACAGTTGATACCTGAACAGTTTGTGAGTTAAAAGTACTGACCCCTAAACAGTCAAAATTCTATGTGTAATTTTGACTCCCCTAAAAATTTAGCTACTAATAGCCCACTGTTGGCTGGAAGGTTTCCTGATAACCCAAACAGATGGTTAACACATATTTTGTATATTTATTTTATTACTGTATTCTTACAATAAAGTTAGAGAAAATAAAATGTTATTTAGAGAATCATAAGGAAGGGAAAATCAATACCATTAGTTTACAGCATCTCTTTACAAGTTTTATTGCCTGTCTGAAATAGCAGGCAAACCTCAATCTATGGTACATATCAAACAATTCAACTTTTCTTGTAATGTGGTGACTTTGATGCTTGGGAACACTTCTAGCACCGCTAGTGGCATTTTGTATGGCTTTAATGGTGTTATTCAAGGTTTATGGTATGGCACTAAACATGATAAAAAAAAAAATACTCAAGAACCGCGGGAGATTGCTTTTTACAGTGAATCACAATTTGCAGGAGGAGGGAACTACTGACACAAAGATGACTAGCATCACATGGCATTTTAAGTGAATACTGGCAACACTTGAGCCCACTGCAACAGCAACAGAAGGTGGTTACACAATTATAAAAGTAGTGGGGTATGTACCACTGTTAACTTTATGCAGTTATGATTTAATATTGCATCTTTAAGTTTGTTACCCTTTCTCTTGACAGCTAATGGAGCCATGTGTGGTCTGTGTTCTATGTTTTGATAAATATTTACTTTGTATAACAGATTTATTATATCTGATTGTAGCAAATAATAAAATAAACTAGTATCTACTGACGTTCTATGTATTCATGACATACCTAACTTTAAAAAATAATTGTTGATATTTCTAGGCTAAACTGATTATCTGTGTGTTTTTCAAATTGTCACAAATCTCCCCCAAACTTTCCAATATATTTATTGAAAAAAATCATGTTTAGTGTTCTCATGCAGTTCAAAATCATATTTTTCAAGGGTCAACTGTATATTATTATCATTCATATAGAAATGTTATATATTATTATCATTTAAATGATAAGTCTAGATTATTTCTCACTGGAGATGGGCAGCAATATTTAGGAAAAAAATCTAAAATAACAAAAGGCATAGAATTTTGATGCTATAATTGTGACTATGACCATTTATACAAAGAAGACAATATTATAAGTATAAGCAGTTTACTAATAGCACTTGATTTATGATTTATATTGGTCTCTTAGTAAATCTATTTTTACAGTACATAGTTTGTCCTTATAGCTTCCTGTTTATATTTGAAAATATGACAAATTATTAATATCTTAAGGAAAGTAGTACTGCATTTTTAATTTAAAAACTAGATGACATGCACACTGAGTGGAAGTGCCACAGAAAAAAATACATAAATCCTCTAAAGTAGCTCACAGTGACAGGTGTGTTAACATCATTTGTTTTCTAGGTTTTTCAAATAACATTGAGTTTAATTCAATGGATTGAAAAGGATTCTGGTATACTAAGTTAAATAAAGTGGGAGTAATTTCATCATTTTATGCAAATATAGGATGTAATAAGCAAGTGATAAGTAGGACAATTTTCACTTATGCAACAGGAAACACATACTGATTTGTAGGAAAATAAACCACAGATAATGTGAAAATAACAAATTGCTTACATGTAAAGTTCTAGGTGTTTTTGATCAGCTGAGAGTATTCAAAAGCGTTTAAAAAATACTTTTAGCATTTAATGTTATGGACATTTTTCTCTGCGAAAATGTTTAATAAAAGCTACACAGAAATTTACTAAGGAAAATCTTTCCAATTTTGTGTTTATGATATTTGGAAATTTGAAATAGACAAATATCACTTATTCCTCCTTCCAGCCTGGAACATGTTACTAACACCCCTCTTACTTGACTTTTTTCCTCCTGTTATTAAAACCAAAGTAGTATTAAGCTGACAAGAGCTATTTGTAGATTTTATAATTTAATAAAATTGTTTCATCGCATAAAATAAATAAACAAATAAATAAATAAATGAGTTTGGATAGCTACCTTGATTACCTTCGACTGTAAGAAATACATCTCTTTCACTGTCATTGTAATATTTCTGTGTACAAATTTATCACTGAACAGCTATCTACAGTCAGGTACTGAAGGCTAGTTTCTGTGGTCAGAAAGAAGTGCACAACAACAGAAACTACCCTAAAGGGCTTTACAAATACTATAGAAGTTTGGACGACTGGTTTTTTAGAAATTTAAAAGGAAATTATCAGTTGTCATAAAAACTCAAAGAATGCAACCTAAATAATATACAAACCTCTAAATGTGTTTCTAGGAGTCAAAAATTTCAGCACAGATATAGTCATGCTTATACATTAAATCTTGAAAATATCTGTTCTGAAATGTTTAAAATAGTTCTTACTTTTTTTTTCTTAGATGAATAATTAACCTGAATGCTAAGACATTTCTCAGGTTTAGAATTGAATAATAAGAATTTCTCAGATTATAAGAGAATAAATTCAGTGAAGTCCTGAGGTCTTTACCAGAAGTATTAAGGACATTTACCTTTTATATTTTTGGGCCAGGAAATGAGTTTTATAGTTTAATGGCTATACAGTCATTTGTACAGGCATGTTGGAATGAGTATATCCAGAATCATATCACCAGGCAGTCAAATTTTTATGCTGTTAAAAAATTTTAAAACACTCAAAAGAAAGCAAGAAAAATTTCTTCATTTGAGAATTTTGCTAGCAACTGTTAAATGTCCACAAAATTATTATTTAAAATTGCCTAGTAAATGGATCAGTGTACTTTACTTGCCATATGGGCATGCATAATAAATAATATAAAATTTTAATATTGTCTAGCAAATGGATCAATGTGCTTTATTTACCATATTGGCATGAATAATAATACAAAATTCCAAATTGTAATTTAAGCCAACAATTCTTATAAATGACAAAATGTCTCCTATTAAAAATGTCTAGGAACTGATAGCTTCATTGATAAACTTCCAAAAAATTGAAGAGAAGTTATTACTTCCAAACTCATTTTATAATGTCAGCATTATCCTGATATCAAAGCAAGACAAGGATACTACATGGAAAAACAGCAACAACAACAACTACAGGCCAATATCCCTGACTGATCTACACAGATGCAAAAATCCTCCATAAAATACCAACAAAGATCAACAGTATGTTAAAAAAGATCATTCATCTTGAGTAAGTGGGATTTATCCCAGTGATAAACTGAAATGATTTCTGTTTACTGATGACATAATCTTATATATACAAACCCCTAAAATCTCCACCAAAAAACTGTTAGAATTAATAAATAAATTTAGTAAGGTCATAGTGTACAAAATCCATGTGCAAAAATCGATATTATTTCTATTCACTAAAAATCAACTATCAGAAAAAATGAAGAAAACAATTTTATTTTCAAAAGCAATAATAATAATAATTAGAAGTAATGTATCCAAGGAGGTGAAAGACCTGTATACTGAAAGCCATAAAATATTGATGAATGAAATAGAAGACACAAATAAATGGAAAGATATCTCATTTTTACCGAGGGAAAAAATTAATATTGTTAAATTGGTCATATTACCCAAAACCATCTAAAATTATTATAATCTCTTCAAAATTCTAGAATTTTTTTTTTACAGAAATAGAAAAAAATCCTCAAATATGTATGGAACCATTAAAGACCCCAAATAGCAAAGGAATCTTGAGCAAAAAAGAATAAAGCTTGAGCCATCACACTATGTGATTTGAAAATCTATTATAAAGCTATAAAAATCAAACAGATATTGACATAAAAATAGACATACTGGCCAATGGAACAGGATAGAAAACCCAGATATAAATCCATGTATTTACGGTTAATTGTTTTTCAACAAATGTGCTAATAACACACAATGGAAAAATTACAATATCTTTAACAAATGATACTGGGAAAACTGGATATCCATGTGCAAAAAAAAAAAAAAAAAAAAAAAGAAAATGGCACTTATACCATAGACAAAAATCAACTCAAAATGATAAAGAACTTAAATGTATGACATGAAACAGTAAAGCTTATAGAAGAAGACATTGGGGGTAAGCTCCACAACCTTGGTCTGGACAGTTATTTCTTAGATAGGACACCCAAAGCACAGGTTAACAAAAGCAAAAATAGATTATTGGGATTGCACCAAACTAAAATCTTTCTGCACAGAATAGAAAACAGTTAATAGATTGACATGATAACCCACATATTAGAGAAAAATATTTGTAAACCATACATGTGACAAGTGGTTAATATCTAAAATATATAAGCAACTTGAACCACTCAATAGTAAGTAATCAAATTGCTGGATTAAAAAATGGGTAAAGAATCTGAATAACCATTTCTTTTCAAAAGCGGTATGAATGACATTATATATATATGTCATATATATATATATACACTTTAAAAAATGTTAAAAGTCTCTACTCACCAGGAAATTCAAATTAAAATCACAATAAGGTATCACCTTACACCTGTTAGAATGGATATTATCAAAAGTATAAATGATAGCAAGTGTTGGTGAGAATGTGGAAGAAAGGGAATCCTTGTAAAATGTTGACAGGAATGTAAATTACACAGTCATTTTGGAAAATAGTGTGAATGTTTTTCCAAAATCTAAAATTAAAATTCCCATATGATCCAGTAACTCCAATTCTGAGTATGCATACAAAGGAATTGAAATAGGTATGTTGAAAAGATATCTGCACTCCCATGTTAATTTCAGCAGTATTCACAATAGTCAATATAAGAAACCAATTTAAATGCCCATGAATTAATGAATAAGGTATTGTGGCACATGCATATAATAGAATAATCTTAAGAATTAAAAAAGAAGGAAATTCTGTCATTTGCCACAGCATGAAACAAATGGAACTGGAAGACATTATGCTAAGTGAAATAAGCCAGGCACAGAAAGACAATTATTGTGATCTCATTTATGTGTGATATCTAAAAAAGTCAATGTCATAGAAACAGGAAGTAGAAAGGTGGTTACCAGAGGCTAGATGTGGGGAGGGAGAAGAATTGGGGAAGGAGAGCTGATGATTAAATTATGCAAATATGCAGTTAGACTGGAAGATGAAGTTTTAGTGGTCTAATGCAGTGCGTGGTGACTACATTTATCAATGTATTAATTAAAAATTGCTAAAATAATAGATTTTTGGCTGGGTACAGTGGCTCACACCTGAAATCCCAGCACTTTGAGAGTCTGAGGCAGGTGGATCGCTTGAGCTCAGGAGTCTAAGAGAGACCTGGGCACCATGGCAAAACCCTGTCTCTACTAAAAATAGAGAAACAATCTGGGTGTGGTGGTGGCACACACCTGTGATCCCACCTACTTGGTAGACTGAGGCACAAGAATCACTTGAACCCAGGAGGAGAGGTTGGATCACACCACTGCACTCCATGCTGGGTGACAGAGTAAGACCTTGTATCAAAATGATGATGATGATAATAATAATACTAGATTTTCATATCCTCACCATAAAAAAATGATATTAGTGAGGCGACAGATAAGTTCATTAGCTTCACTGACACTTTCCACAATATCTACATATTAAAGCATCCCATTATTTCTCATAAATACACATAATTTGCTTCAGAGCAAGGAGACCAACAGAGTACCTAGGACAGCAGGAGCAGGAGGAAACAGAAAGGAAGTGACAGCAGTAACAAGTAACACAGACCAGAGATGATGTCAGTGTGTGCCAGAAAATACAGTGGAGGTGGAAAGATCTTTTGAAGCTCTAGAAAAGAATTTGAAGAGTGTGCCAACACAATTTATTGATGGATAAGATATGGTGTCAAAAAAGGGAATATTGGCTGGCGCGGTGGCTCACTCCCGTAATCCCAGCACTTTGGAAGCCCAAAGTGGGCAGATCGCCTGAGGTTGGGAGTGTGAGACAGCCTGGCCAGCATGGTGAAATCCGTCTCTACTAAAAATACAAAAATTAGCCAAGCGTGGTGGCAGGCGCTTGTAATCTCAGCTACTCGGGAAGCTGAGGCAGGAGATTCACTTGAACCCAGGAGGTGGAGTTTGCAGTGAGTCTAGATCGAGCCATTGAACTCCAGTCTGGAAGAAAAAAGGGGAGGAGGGAATATTATGGAAATAATAATGCAATCACTTTCTCTCAAAACAACTAAACTCTGTGGGGAAGAACAATTTCTCTTTTCCCACCACTGCATTCTCAGTACCTACAATATGTTCAATAATCTTTAATACATGAATGAACCAATGGATGATTTGATCAATCTAATAAAATAACTAAATGACGTGGAAGCATATCAAATGAAAATCAACTCATATTTCATAATAATACTATCAAGACAAAGTTGATTAGGAAAATTATAACATTTGGTTGCAAAGACTTCAATATCATACAATGTCAGTAACTTTTCAAAAATAATTTATCTGATTGGATAGTGTAATGAATGACAGAAATAGGTGATATGAATACATATAGCATGTGCGTGAAGACCATAGTGAATATCAATGGTAAATTAAGTTTCCTGAGGTGTACATGTCTTCAGAATCATTGCGACTCAATATGCCATACTTAAATAGTTAAAACTCATGAATAGGGTTTTGTAAGTCTGATCAGGATTGTACAACTAACTCAATATTTTCATATTTGGTTAAGAAATTTACAAATCTTTGAAGCTATACCATTGGAGGGGTTACTTTCTTCCATATTTTCATTTAGTAAATTACTATATTAATTTGGTTATTACAATTCTTACGAAAAGAAATGCCAGCTTCTTTTTATAGGTAGCGTAATAGTTAATTCTATACGTCAAAGTAATAGTTAATTCTATATGTCAACTTGGGTAAGCTATAGTACCCAGTTATTTAATCAAACAATAATCTAGGTATTTCTATAAAGGTATTTTGTAGATGTGGTTAACATCTCAAACAAGTTGACTTTAAGTAAAGAAAATCACCTTCAATAATGTGAATGGGCCACATCTAATCAATTAAAGGCCTTAAGAGTGAAATCTGAAGATTTTTAGTGAAGTAGAAATTTGACTTCAAGACTGAAGCGTTAACTCCCACCTAAGTTCCAGCCTGTTGGTCTTCCCTACAGATTCTAGATTTCCCAGCCCCCACAATCATAAAAGCCCTTTACTTAAATCTACACGTATATAGCTATAACTATAGCCATAGCTATATGTAGATACCTGTGCTACAGGTAGCAATGAACAATTTTTTCTCAAACATTGGTTTTAATCCATAGTGATTGTGAAAAAAAAATGTTAGGGATATTTGCCAGCAGGTTACAATGAGACAGTCATCATAGAGCAGTTAAATTTGAACTTCTGATAAAAGTGAGAAAGCCAAAGGAAATTGTTAGTAAATTCTTGATGAGATCCTGCCAAGCTCAAGCTCTAGAATTAGACAGCCTTTGTACAAATTTTGGCCTTGCCAATTACAGGGGCTCTTGGACAAACTAATAACTTCTAAGAATCCCAGCTTCTCATCTACATTATGATATTATTAATGATTCCTACCGCATACAGTGCTGCAAAGATTTAATGATGTTCCTGGATGTAAAATACCACCACAATGACTTGAATATAAAGAACACTCACTATATTAATGGTAATTATTATTTCTTAGTTTTAGAAGGGGAATTATACCAACTGTGGGTGCAGAGATAAATAAAAAGATACAAATTTAATTATAAATATTTACTAATATCTGAAGGGGGAAATGCCAGATATTTGAATAAAACAATTTCTAATTAATAAATTGAAGACATACTCACAGAAGAAAAAAGCCTATCTTTCTAACTTAAACACATTCCTCAATTGAAGAAAACATCTGGATCTAAAATGGCAAGTCAGGTGCCAATTAGAAATTGAAGAACCAGCAATGAATTTAAGGAATACTCTGTAAAGAACCCTGGAGGCAATAAAAGATAATGGGTAGTTGGTCAGGTTAAAGTATAACAGACAACTTTCCTTTCAGCTCAAATTGTTTTGTTAAGTATGAAAATGCTAACTAGTAATCTTGCCAATAAAGTATCCTTAGTCTATGGATTTTCTATCAAATGGGGGCCACTCTTATCCTATAGTTTGCTTTTCTTTTTTGGAAGACATTGGGAACATGATTGGGGCAAGTAGAGTATTAGCAGTCAAGTGCTCCAGGGTATATTTGTATAAAATAGTAAGAGAGAGGGAGCTGAGGATGATTAAATTCCCTGGGATTGGTAAAGCTCCCTGATAATGAAACCCTGGGCGTTTACTAGAAGGTAAAGCATTGCTTCTGATCTTACCACTCCTTCCTAGCAAGCATCATAGGAAGGTATTGTCACAGTCACTAGGTTGAGATATAATGGAATAATAGCTAAAGTTAGTAATAGCTAATGACTTTCCTAGATTATAGTCATCTCCAAGAAATTACTGAAAGTATTCGAAAATTGCAACTAAATTTTGCAAAGAATTTTCCCTAATGTAGTTTGAATGCAAAAAAAAAAAAAAGTTTTCTTTTGTTTTGCTTTTAAATCTATCCTCAATTTTTCTGCTCTACAATACACTTCCTGATACAACTGTCTTAAGTAGCCTATCAGACTTTTCTTGTGTGTTCATTTTATTTTATTTATTTTTATTTTTATTTTTTTTGGCAGAGCTAGCTGAGGTTTTATTTTGGACCAAAAAAAGAAGCAATTGAATTGTTTTATAGCTGGAGGCATGGGCAAGGGGTCCCGTGGCTTCCTGGGCGGGCTGAGGGCCCGCTTGGGTGGTCTCCTGCTCCCAGTGGTACTGGTGGCGTTCGCCATAAGGCTCTGGGACAGCACAAGAGGGAGTAGGCTGGGAGGGAGTGCAGCAGCTATTCCTGGGGCGGGGCTGGGGGCTGGGACACCCGGCACATGGCGTGTCTGATCTTCTTCACCAACCTTCCACGGCCCTGGAGGCTGAGTGCGTGGAAAGGCTGGAGCCCGCTCCAGAGCCAAAGCTGGAGCCCAGGCGTGGCCCAGCCAGGAGCTTGCGGGGGCCCCATGGGACCGGCTCAGACCACCTGCGCTGGTGGTCGCCGGTGTCGGGCTCTCATGTTCTGCATCCGGACTCCAGCCGGCTCTCACCGCCCTCCAGCAGCTTCCTGTAGGTGGCGATCTCAAATGTCGGGCGGCGTTCATCAGCTCCTGGTATTCCGCGCAGCTGCGGCATGTATCTTGCTTGGCCCGGCTGCCAGGAAGCATTACTCCAGCTCGAGGACAACTTGAATTTGGCGTGTAATGGCCAGCTCTCACGCTGCTTTCGGCATCTGCAATGGCAGCTCCAGGGGAAGCCCTCTGGCTGAGGCCCTCAATCTCAGCTGAGGCGGCTGTGTGCGTTCATCTCCGGAGATCTAAGTCGGTGGCACTTGGGTCATCCCCATGCTTCCCAGCCAGAACAACGCGGCTTCCTCCCATACTTGTTCTAAATTTTGGCCTTCTCAGCCTCAGCCCGAGCTGCGGTTGCGTCTTCCTTGTACTGTGCCAGCCTCCTTAATGAGCTGTCAATGTCCAGGGCTGGCTGTTGTCCATGGACAGCACCACAGATGTATCCGAGATCTGGGACTGCAGCTCCCGGATCTCCTCTTCATGCAGCTGCCTGGGAAGTTTTCTCATCAGTCAGCCCTTCCAGGCGAGACTCCGGCTCCTACCTTGTTCATATAAAGCTTCATTCCATCCTTCTTGGTGGTGAGTTTCCCTCCATCAGCGCGTTTGTGTCTCATCCTCATACTTGTTCTTGAAGTCCTCCATAGCCCACCACGTGTTGCCAAGCTCTGCCTCCAGCTTCAGCTTCTCCTGGCCAAGTCTCCAGCTGCCGCCACAGGTTATTTTAGTCATAACTCGAACATATTTTGTCCATGTTGGCTTCAAACCGTCTTCTGCTGCAGGAGGCCCGCCAGTCTCCAGCATCTTGTTCACACTGCTCCGAGATACATTACTTATCTGGGAGGCAAGCTTGTTGAGGTCTTGATCTGCTCCTTCTCCTGGGTCTGCTGACCTGGATGTTGAGATCCCTCCAGGTTAAGGGGACTCAGCAGGCTCTGTTTGACCGTGACTGCGGTGATGCCTCCATGCCTTCCCAGCCCCACCATGCTTGTAGCCCAGGCCAGCTGCTGCTTCCCGCACCGGGAGGCTCGAGGAGCCTGATCGATCCACGGGCCCTCGTGGCCGGGGCTGGCTGCACAGAGAGCAGGGGCCAGAGGTGGGCTGCCAGCCAGGACTCACAAGATGCCCTGATGGACATGGTGGAGGCAGGAGTGGAGGCAGGCGGGCCAACCAGGAGGAGATCCTAGAAGGAGCGGAGATGTGTGTTCATTTTAATAATGAAATATAACAAATTCTTTTTCATGAGGGAGCTTCTTTTATATGCAAATTTTTGGTAATAGAAACAGTCATAGAATGATTAGATGAATTAATTGTAAATTATATTTTAGTTGAAGATTTATTTTTTGAAAAACAGTAATGACAACTATGTTTGACATACAGAAAAGAGTGTAATTTGATGTAGCTACATGAGTCCATTTAAACACACACACAAACACACACACATTTTGCCTGCCCCTTTACAAAGTGTTTTAAAAAATCTATCCAGATGTAGAGAATAACCTTGAATAATTATTTGAAACACTAGAGATAATTTTAACATGCTCAGGCTCCAGCACCCTTGACAAGCTGCTGCCATTTCCCACCCTGCACAGACTTCCTCCTCACCCCACTTGGTTGCAATGCCCCATGACAAGATGCTGTCACCACCTTCCTTTGAAGTACCTGCCTTGCTCATCTGTACCTAGCAGCATTTTATGTGAATTATTCAGGAGAAAGAAAGTGGTAATATCTTTAGGGACTCTCTTAGTGAAGCATAGTGGCTATCACTTGAATTCTAGCAGTCCCAAGTCTTCACTTTAAGCAGATGAACGGCTTTATAGAAAAACACCAAGCAAAACAAAACACATTCTGAAAGGGCTATTGTACTAAGCTAATCCTGGACACAAATCACACTGTTTGAAGCTTCTTAAAAATTGTAATATAAGCAGCGAGAGTTGTTTCCTTACCACACCGAACACACAGTTTATCCAAGGTTAGAAGCATACCAATATTATCTGTGCTTTTTCTTTTATTTTCTTTTCCTCAAGTGGTCAGAGAAGATTGTAGAAATTAATGGTTTCTTGTGTAAACCAATCCATAAATACAGTTATGCTCTTAATATTAGGGATACTTTCTGAGAAATGCATCTTTAGGTAATTTTGCCATTTTGTAAATTTCACAGAGTGTGTTTACAAAAACCTATATGACATGGCTTACTACACATCCAGGCTATATGGTATAGCCCCTTGCTCCTAAGCTACAAACCTGTACAGTATGTTACTGTACTGAATACTTTAGGCAATTGTAACACAATGAGACACATTTGTGTATCTAAACATGGAATAGGTACAGTAAAGTTACAGTATTATAATATCATGGGGCGGCCTTCTTATATGTGGTTCATTGTTGACCAAAATGTTGTTACATATGATTGTACTGGCATTTGTTAAATGATATGCAAATCTGTTCCACTGTCTTTCAGCAAGTCTCATTTATCAGAATTCCTCTGATTATTTCTTTGCTAAAGAGTTTGTATAATGCAACTATTAATGTGACTATGCTATATAACAAACTATCCCAGAATTACAATGGCTTATAAAAACTAGCAATTTTTTTTTAAATACACAAGTTCAAGAGTTAATGTGGATTATGAACAGCAAGTGTGTTTTCAGAACAGATCCCTGTTTTTCTCAGGTAGAAGTAGCAATATGGGGCAGGCCTTTCTCATGGTGAAAGACATGAACACAAGTAGATAAGGAAAACACTGCCAACATATTCAGGATTTTTCTAACATCCCATTTTCCAATGGGGCAGGGATATATATTCCACTGAAAGTGTACCATGGTAAAAATGGAGAATGATGAAAGAATTTTGAAAAAAATACACTTGATTTCACAGTTTTTCTCCATGTGAGACACAGCTATTACATTGTTGACAAACTATTAAATTACTCAAAAAAGAAATGGTTTCTCCTAGGTTTTACAATACGATATAGTCCTTGATGCGAAGTCTTTTTGATTCTAGAGGAAATTTTAATTAAACTTCAGTATGACAACTGTAATTTGTAATAAAAACAGTATTCTACTTTAGTGAAGAACTGTATTTTTTTTACATCAGTGATATTATCATCTCCTCATGCTTCCAGGCAATAATATCTAGTATTACATTTTTAACCACATTTATATAAATGCACTCAACAAACATTATAGACTAAGTAATGTAAAACTACTTGAGTTTCAATAATTTCCTTGATATGTTTCCAAAGGCAAAATATTTTGTATTAAGATTTGTGGAGACAGTATGCTATTGTTTGGTGACAATGTCATAATTGCTCATTACTTTGAAGAAAGTGGCTCCCTAGCTGTGAAATTCTAGGTGAGTCAGCAATCTATTAGGAGAAGTCAATCCTTCTGGGATAAATTACTCTATAGATTTATTGTCAATAAACTCATTATTAACTACCAGTGTTTCCTTTTTATATGGGGAAGAAGATTTCAAGGTGAAAAAGCAACAGTCAAATTTTAAACTTTTAGAGAGTGAAGAACAGTGAAGGAAATTAATTTAAGAAGAGCATTAAGTTGTGTAGGACTAAATCTAAAAACACTCATTAATGAAGGTCAAAAATAAATATTTGGAGTAGAGACTACATGGAAATTTTTGAAAAAGATACTACATTATTATTATATGAACCATGTAATCCTCTAGACTTCAAATTCTATAAAGGTCCTATGTATATGAAGGCTTATATTTTTATTACTAGTCTGTAGCATCAAATTTAAGAAATCAATGCTTATTTTAGAAAATGTATTCCAATTTTATAAAGATTAGATATGGAGCTGGGAGAGTTAAAAAAACAACAGAAATAACTAAACAAAGTCATTCAGGATCTAAATTATTTCTTACAACATGGTCCAGCAAGAAAGAAAGCTGACGGATATTTTAAGTGAAGGGATTTTAAAGAGAAGACCTATAGAGTGAGGACAGCAAAAAGGAAACAAACATAAGGTAGGTAAATAGAGGCTAGACAAGAGTAGTAAGCCTTTGTGCCTGTTAGAATTAAAGAAGCAACGGGAGAAAACTGTGCTACAGAAGCCCAGTGACTGTTGGAACAATGTGGGAGTAATCAGCTGGTAAGATGAGGTTCTGAAGGGTTACAAGTACTGCAAGAAACACACAGATGAAAGACATAGAAGTCAGAGAAAAAAAAAGCCTTCTGATCTGTCTCATTCATATCCTAGTCTGTTGCTGGTCCTTTTCATTAGTTAAATCCAACTGGAAGCCAGCTAGCAGGGAAACCCTAGAATTGCAGTGCACAGGGATAGAACTTCCAGGGAAGGAAGCAAGACAGAGAAGGACAAATATTGGATTTGGGGGTGGGTTGGTATCTAGTATACACCCTCCTCTACAAGAGTGATTACCTGAGTATAGAGAGAAAACAACAATATGAGCATAAGGCCAGTTGTGACAATACAGTGAGCATAGAGTCACGCAAACAAAACTGGCCATGACCAGTAGGAAAGAATGAGGTGTAAAGCAATGAAAGTGCAAGTATTTACTCCCTGTTGAAGAAACGTGTGTCTTCCTGGGACACTACCAGAGGACGAATGGAGAGTAAATTGTGGTAATTCAACTGGGAGAACTCATATACAAAGAGTAAATCTGCCATTAAGGGATTGAAACCTGAGGAAATGTAACACAATTATCTTAAATGATATAAAATAACTCTACACATGCTATAGTGTAACCTGCTAATGTTTTTCGATTCTCATTGTGTTTTAAATAAAAACAAATACTCTCTTAATGGCTTTTAAATCCTACCTAATATCTCTTGCATTACTACAGACTGTGCTTTTATTATGAACTTTTTCCCCAGCGTTTATAAAGATTAGCAAGTATATTTTATCCATGGATGACAAGTATACATTTCATTTGCTTTAGTTTAAACAAATAATACTGTGGAAATTTATATAACAGGTTACTTTACATGCTGCAGATTTTATTTTCATATTTATAGCAGAGTATGTAGTTATGAGTCATTTTTCATCTTGTTCAGGAATTTGAGATTGAAGCTTCCTTTTTCATCTTTGGAAACTTTGAAGCAATAAAGGAAAATATAATATATATGAACTTAAAATATTCTGAATTATTCTTTATCCTGAAGTTGTGTTTATCAACACACATTCCTTTTCAGATGTAAAAATATTTTTGTTAAATTAATGAAGATAAAAGATATCATGCTACTTTAATCTCCTCTTGAAGAATTTGGAGCGGTATTCCAAATTGATAAGAGGCAGTAGAAAGATTTTTTTCAAAAATTAAGTTTAAGAAATGGTTGTTTGAAATACTTTAAGCTTATATTATCTAGTGAGGGAAAGTAAACTACGGACTGCAGCCCAAGTCCTGCCTATTGTCTATTTCATAAATAAAGTTTTATTGGGACACAGCAAATTTACTATTTTTATATTAACCATGAAATATTTCACAGTAAAAGAGTAGAGTTATGTTGTTGCAAAAGAGACTTTATGACCCACAAAGTCTAAAATATTTACTAGATGGTCCAAAATATTTGTCCACCTATGGTATGTAAGATATCCTCCAATGATATTAAGGAAGTAAGAGGTTTGTCTGGTGTATTTCTGATGTAGCAATAATGACATATAATTCTAAATAGCTACTTGGTTGCAATTCTTTTATCAATAGATGGAATTTGGTACACAAAAACCTTTTGAAGAAAGAAAGTCATTCTTATAAGTATATATTAAGGTAACACAAAATAAACATTCCATGAATATTTGTTGAACTGGGTGCAATCAATTGCACAATGAGGAGCTGCCCAATAAATACATTTTGGCATGAATGACATTTTATACTAATTAATGTAGCTAAAACTGTGGCTCCAATCAATAAAACGTTTTCATGTTAGGTTTATATTTTTGGGAAATAATGTACATTTTAGCATCTACTTCATAAAGAGAATTCTGTAATTTTATGATTTAATATTAATAAATTTAAACTTCTCCATAAAACTGTAAATCCAGTGACTCCTGAGTTTTCATAAAGACCGTGTTAAAAGTGAAACTATTTAAGGCAAAGACTGAGCATTAAAGTCATACTGCAGATATTCTTTTCTAGGAAAAATTTTAGACATGATTGAAGGGACTAAAGCAAATAAAGAGATGTGTAAACAAAATTTGGAAAATAAATATAACCTTACTGTTTAGCAGAGATTGTGAAGAACCTTTGAAAGCTGGCAAGGAGACAAGACGGAATCAATGAAGAAAAATACAAGACAAAACATAAGCAGGAAAGGCTACTAGAGAAGGTGGGAGCAACACTAAGAGTGATCCATCTACAAAGGTGGTGATCATAGAGGCAGGTGTTTGCCAAAGGGTAACTATCAAGGTTGCTCTACACCTTGGCAAGAGCCTGAGCAGGGACCTTCATCAGTGAACTTCCTCCACCCATTTGAGCCAGAAAGTAGTAACAGTGATGTTTTCCTCCATACTCTTAGTGACAATAAGGTAATTCCAGGTGGGTCAAAAAGTACTCATGTGGGTCAAAGTATGCCTCTCATGTTAATAATACTAGTTAGGAAAACACTCCATCCAGCAAGATTGATGTCCTTTAGCTCTCTAGTTCTGTTTATACAAGCAACAGTGCTAACTTCTGAAGCAAGTCCTGTCCAATCCAATATTTATACACAAATTGTACAAGCCAACTTAGTAATATGTCTAATAAATAAACAAGTACAAATCTTAAGCACACACATATACACTTGGACATATACATGACATATATCAATATATCTGTATCTGTATCTATCAATCTATCTATCCATCATCAGATATTGAGAGAAACCTATAGCACCAAAGAGCAAAGGCATAATAATGAATTAGTAGAAATAACTTTCAATAAAGGTAACAGAGATAACTGAGAAAACAGACCAGGAATACAGAGTCAAAACAGTTAATATCTTCAGAGAAATGCACTAAGGAATAGAATACATATAAGAAATGCTAAAAGTTATTACGGATATTTAACATGGATCATTTGAGTTAAAAACAAAACTAAACTAAATATAAATGATAGACATAGCTGAAGATAATATTTCTGGCATATCTAAATTCTTTTAAAAAGTGCAAGAAATAAAGGTTAATTGAAGTGGAATAAACTTCCAATGTCTCTTTCATCTTTTAAAATTAATTCCAGAGAATGACTAGAGAGGATAAATGATAAACAATATTCAAAGAATTCACAAAAAGTTCCCAAAAATAGGAGTAAAGAAAAAAGAATAGTCACATTAAAAGAGCCCAATGAGGACCCATCTACTGAGTAAGATAAATTAGTAGTAATAAAATAAAACAATAATATCAGCAACTATCCAAAAACATGATAAAGACTTAATAGAAAGGGGAAAAAAACTCTTAGATTGTCTACTAATCAATGAGAATCAGAAATATCTCAGATTCCTCACTACCAAGACACAAAGATGGGAGCAATAGACACTGGGGACTCCAAAAGATGGGGCTGAGGGAAGGGCTGAAAAACTACCTATTGTGTGCAATCCTCATTGCCTGGGTGACAGGGTTATATGTAGCCCAAATCTCAGCATAATGCAATACTCTCATATAACAAACCTGCACATGTACCCACTGCATCTAAAATGAAGGCTGAAATTTTTCAAAAACGACTAAAATAAACGATTAATACTATTTACCATAAATTATAACAATATTTTAAAATTTTTTAGATAATAAATATTACACTTATTATTCTATAGTTATTGCTAACAGAGTGTAATGACAAAATAAACATACTTTTAAACAAAGTGAAAGAAACTAGACATGTTACGTCCTCAAATCTTCTCTGAGAGAATTATTAAAGAATTTTTCCAATTAATTAAGCAAGTAATCCAAAGAAAATGGTAAGCTAATCATTTTTATAACAAAAGCAGAAGTTAGCACACATTGGTAAATCTAAATAAAAGTTGGTTATATATTTATTAAAAGAAATATTAATCAACCTATATATGACAGTATATTTTATCCTTAAGCATCCTGTATGAAACAGCACATTTTGTACTCATTGCTCTCCTTTTTAAAATTATTAAAGTAATTATTTGAAATAAATGTACATGACTGACATTCAATATGTATTGATTTAGTAGTCTATTATTTGTCGTAGTCTAAAAGTAGATCAGGTCCATGAGGTCGGAGATTTGTTTTGTTTGTTGCTGTACAGTGGACACTGAGAATCATGTGAAACACATGATAGGTACATAGTAAATATGTACAAATAAGTGAACAACTGATGGATTAAGTCAATATGACACTAAAATAAGAAATACTACGCAGCTATTGAAATGTTATAGTATTACTTTATTAATATAGAACGATTGTTTCAATGAAAGATGTTGCTTATTCATTTCATTTTGTGAGCCTGGGTAAGCCCTCATAACAAAGAGAAGAAAAAAGAGCTTTGGAATAATCTTTTATATAAACAGACTGACAGAAAGGGAGAATAGAACAATCATAAGTGTATTAAGTGAAAAGCATCAACCTGACCTATTAGATTTATCCAGATATGCAGGTGTAGTTTACATTTTAAAACATGTTATATACAATGATATCTACTCTGTTAAAAAAGAAGAGGGGCATAACAGAATTCTCTCAATAGATCACAAAACAAATATTCAATGAATTATATCTAATATGTTTTAAAAAGAAATATATACTTTAATAAAAATCTCATAAATAACTTAGAAGAGGGCAAACTTTGTTATGTGGAGATAGAGTCTAAAAATGTGTTATAGTAACAATCATACATAATGGCTAAATATTAGAAACATTTTATTAAAGAACAGACTAGGGTACTGGCTCTAACCCAATATTAACTTTGTACTGAAATTCCAACCAACCTATATACAGATAAAGAAAGAAACACGTGAAATTAATGTTGGAGAGGAAGAAATAACATTCATTCTCTAGATAATATAATTGCACTCCTAATACAAACTTGTTAATGAACTGAGAAAACACCAAAAAATTAAGTGTCCTTATAATTCCAGATAATATGTATTGTGTACTTTACATTTGTCAAATAGTAGAGATTTTTTATGTGTGTTACCTTATTTATTTTTATGACAACCTTTTGAAATAAATTCTGTAATTTTAGCCACTTTTCAAATGAGAAAATTTAAGTACACAAAATTATAATTAATATTGCTATGGTCACATAACTTGTAAGTGGCAGAACTGGGGTTCGTTATGACTCTGAAGCTCATGACTCGAATTAGCAAGCTTTAATACCACTTCTATTTCAGTAATATTCAATTAGAAATATACATAATTAAAAAGATCAATATTAATTGCAGCTATGATCTATTAAATGATTATAAATAAACCTAAGAAAAATCTAAGACATTTCAGAATAAAATACTGAAAATGTAATGCAAAAAAATATGAATAAAAATCTAAACCACAGTAATGGCAGGAAGAGTCATGATGATAAAGAAGCCAGGCTCCCCAAATTAATCCATAAATTTAGTCCACTCTAACTAAAATCCCAATACAATTATTATAAAATTTATCAAACTAATTCTCAACTTCGTGCAGCAAATTTATATGATAATAAGTAACATAAATTGAAAAAATTCAAAACAAGTAATAGACCTTACTCCACCAAGTAGTAAACTACATTGTAAGTACAAATAAACCAGTAAAGTAATAACCAATAATATATAATAAATTAATAGATTGATAGAGTCCACAAAGGATTTGTGTACCTTTTGAAAATTATTAGGTATAAAAATTACTCCAAATTTAGAATAAGTTAATACTATTTATAATAACAAAGCTCAAAATTAAAAAGGCATAAACTTAACAAAAATGATAAACACAATCAAAAATTATTAAACATGTAATATACATTTATGCCTCTAAAGTAAATACAGAAGAATATCTTCATAACTTTAAGGAAAGCATTAAGACAAAAATAAACATCACAGAGGAAAATATTAAATAAACAAAGTTTTCACTATAACTGAAGCATCATTGTTAAGGTTAACATATAAGTATACTAGAAAATGTCTGAAGAACTCACACAAAAATTAGTGTATATATAAAATAAATGAATAACTATTACAAATCAATAGCCAAAAAAAAAAAAGCATGTGGCAACACAACGATAGGGAAATCATACTTCTGATAACTACTCAGCATAATACTTGCACACATGTTCAAGAAGGCCTATAAGGAATAGACACTATTTGGAACCAGGAACCATAAGATAATATTTAAATGTTAATTATAAGGGAAACTATTGTATCATTCATATTTTGATGTATCATGAGGCAGGTGAAAAGGTTAAGGAGAAAATGTATATATCGACATCAAGTAAAATCTCTAAGACACATGGACAAACTGCAGAACAACAAAATATGCAAATTTTTAAATACAAGCAAAGAGTGTACAAGGCCATAAGAAAATGGCACTGTTATCCTAATAACAATGAAAACACCCCCTAGATAATCTGTAAAATTTTAAGCTACTTGATTGTATCAAATGAACTGAATTCCAAAGAGTGACCGTTAACTCCAAAGAGGAACAGTTACATGAACTGCTTCACTTTGAGTAAATCGTAAGAAGAAATAAGTAAACAAGAAAGAGCTAAAATTTGAATGCCTTCTTAAATGACTGTTATGAGCATGTACAATCCCTGGGAGAAACAAACAGAAGATGACAAGACATTGCAAGAATTTGTTGTCAAGGACAAGCAAGGGTCTGAGATTTTATCCTACTTACAAGCTAAGATTTTAGCATACTACAGGTTCATGGATGCTAGTAGAGGACACAAGACTACTGAGTCAGAGATAAAGGATTTTAATACTCGTGTTTCAAGAAGCAGAATGAGCTTCAGGTTTACCTAGTTTTCTTTATCCCTGAAGTCCCATAATGATAAACTGGAGGTGACCCATGTGGATGCTGTCTCCACCAAACTAATCAATGATAAGAGTTGTCTGGTGGAAAATGGCTCTGGTCTGAGATGGAAGACCTAGCATCGAGTTAGTTTAAGGGGCTTGCAGCAATTTGAAACAACTGTCCCATGATGTTATTTCCCTGAATCTCCATGGACAGTTATAAAAAATAAGAGATAATGCCATTCTTACATATTGTCTCCATATGGAGATGTGTTAGTCTGTTTTAGCATTACTATAAAAAATACCTGGTGCTTGGTAATATATACAGAAAACAGGCTTAATTGGCTCACAGTTCTGTAGGCTGTACAGGCCTGGTACCAGTATCTGCTTCTGGTGAAGGCCTCGGGAAGCTTAGAATCATGGCAGAAGGTGAAGGGAGATCCAACATACCCCCATGGCAAGAGTGGGAAAAAAGGGAGAAGCAGGGATGTGCCACACTTTTACAAAACAACCAGCTCTCTGGTAAAGTAGGAGAGAACTCACTTATTACCATGAAGAGGGCACCAAGCCATTCATGAGGGGTCTACCACTATGACCCGCATAACTCCTACTAGGACCACAACAACATTGGAGGTCACATTACAACTTGGGGTTTGGAGGGGAAACACATCCAAGCTATATCAGGAGAATTATCTATAATTATCTATCAAGTCTTGAAAGCTTTTAATATGGGTCAATACCAGATACTCTCAAGATATGTTGGGGGCAGAGCAGTGAACCAGATGAAGCACCCACAGTATAGTGCATAGATACAAAATCTCACCATATTCCTGACCTTACTCTCTTATAAAAGAAGTCTTTAAGCTATTGGAAGATTGTGAAACACCCTCTTAAATAAAGAGCCCAGAGATCATGTACTACCTTGAATGACAGAAAATAAACAAGCTATCTGCTATTGAGGAACGACTGGAAAAATCTACTTGGGCTGAAGACGATAAACTGATAAAAGGCAGTTTGACTACCAATCTGAGAGGATATACATACCCCCTTCCTACTCACGATTTTCCATAGATATAAGAAACTAGCTTCCATGAGAACAAAGAGTAAAAAGCTAAGAAACCCCTATTCCCGAGGCCCCGGCATACAAAAACTGTTTAGGACTAAAAAATGACCAGCAGAGCTGAGGACTACTCTGACCTCCAAATTATACTTGCATGCAGTAAAATCTACAACAATCTAAAACTGGGGAAAGGCCAAGAATGTCCATGTAGAACATCTCTGTGTTGCAGGCATCTGGGTCTAATAGAAGAAGAGGAGAGAACACTATGAATGACTTAGTAGCATCCCACCATTGAAGAAATTTGAACTTTGTAGTGTGCTGACGTAATTACTGCAATAACAAAAGTTAAACTCAGCTCAATAATTGACTCAGTTGAACTCCCAACACCAAAAGCCTGAAAAAAGAAGAGCATAAATTCTATTTTTTGTAGTTTCTTATTTTCTTTGGTCTATAAAGCCTATTATTCCATCAAAAATTATCAAAAAAAAATTGTCAGAACACATAATTGATAGAACTAGACCTAAAGAAGTGCCATTTAAAAATATAAAAAGTTTAAAAAATTATGAAAAGAGCATGATAGATAATTTTGTTAGAGAGATGGGAAATAGAAAAATAAACAGTCACATGGAAATGCTACAAAAAAGATATCAAATACAAATATTCATTTGATGGTTTTATCAAAAGAATGGATACAGTGGAAATAAAAATTGCAGTTCAAGAGAAATTATCCAAACTAAAATACGAAAAAATTTTTTTTTAATTTAGAATATGGTATCCTGTGGAACATTATCTAATGGTCTAAGGTACGTATAATAATTGAAGTATTGGTAAAAGAGTTTAGAAGGCATTGGGAAGAAGACAAATTTGATAAGAAAATAGTATAATCACACACACATCTCAGACAGGCACAGTTAATTGTTGACACTAAAACAGAAGATATTGAAGACTTCCAGAAGGTTAAAAAAAAAAAAAAAAAAAAAAAGAAAGAAAGAAAATATCTACAGAAGAACAAAATTTAGAATTAGAGTAGTTTTTGTTAAAAATCAAGAAAAATTAGAGGACAATTGAGTGACATTAAAATGCCTTAAAAATAACAACTAATAATTTTATGTATAATGAACATGTATTTTGATAATGAAGTCAAATAAAAGATATTTCAGATGAACAAATTCCAGAGAATGCATTTTACACAGAACTGCCCTATAAGAAATGATAAAGGAAGGAGTAATATGAAATCAAATTTTGGTAAATGTACTAAATAGATAAAACACAATAAATAAATCAAAAGTGTTGTTGCTAAAAT
The DNA here is from genome assembly GCF_008728515.1 of Papio anubis. Classification (NCBI taxonomy): domain Eukaryota; kingdom Metazoa; phylum Chordata; class Mammalia; order Primates; family Cercopithecidae; genus Papio; species Papio anubis. The sequence continues at coordinate 90,252,342 of NC_044981.1, read as the reverse complement.
TGTACATAAACTAAAAATACATTTTTCTTATTTTACATTCTTTAAAGAATAACTGCCTAATAAAAATAGTGATAATATATTTGGAGAATTATGTTATTTATAGAATACTGTATGACAACAATAGCACAAGGTATGGAAAGTGGTAAATAGAAAGTTTCTTACACTGTACATGAAGTGGTATAAGAATACATGAAGATAGAGTAATATAAATTAAAGAATTATATTGTGAACTAAACACTCAAAAAGGAGTATTAACAAATTAAACAAGATAAACAAGACCATATATTTTATATTAATTTTATAAATATTAATCACCCCAAAAAGCAAGAACAAAGGGAAAAGGAAAAAAAATACATGGATTTAAATCAAAGCAACTACTAATATGACAGATTCAAATCAAACCATATAAGTGGACTGATAATTACAGTTTTAATTATCAGATTGCATAAAAAAGCAAGAAATCCATGAGTCAAAATGAAGTGACAGGGACAAAATAAAGTATTTTGAAAAGAATAAAAATCAAAATACAGTATATTAAAAATATTGGGACAGATAAAGCAGTGTTTGTCTGAAATTAAACACTGTTTAAGGGACATTCATAGCATTAAATACTTATATTAGGAAAGTAGAAAAGTTTCTAAATAATTGTGTAGGTTTCCATCTTAAAAAACTAGGGCATGTAGAGTAAAATAAACCAAATTGAACAGAATGATGGAAAAACATAGAAATAGAAATGAATGAAATTGAAAACAGAAAACAAACTGTGAAAATCAGGAAAACCAAAGATATTTCTTTGAAAAGATCAATAAAATCAATAAAACTCTAGCAAACCTAATAAAAAATAAAAGAGAGAGGAAATAATTTACCAATATTAGGAACAAAAGTCATAACTGAGTTCACAGGCATTAAAATAATAATAAGAGAATAATATAAGCAACTTTATGTCAATCAGTTCAGTAACACGAATACAATTCTACATGGAGATGAAAGTCACAAACTACCAAACTCATCGACATAAAATATATAACCTGAATATTCTTAGCTCTATTAGAAAAATTGAATTCATAGTTAAACTTTCAAAAAAGAATCTATTGCATGTTTACACTGAAGAGTTCTTCAAAATGTTTAAAGAAGAAATAACAACAATTCTATAAAATTTTTTCAAATAATAAAAAACTTATCAATTTTTAAAAATAAATTTTATTGTGCATATTTAAACGATACAACATTATATTATGAGAGACATATATAGAGAAAACTGCTTACTATAGCAATGCTAATTAACTTGTACATCATCCCACATAGTTACCCATTTTTTTTGGTGTATATGTGACAAAAACAGCTACAGTCTGCTCATTTAGCAAAAATCTTGAATACAAAAACGGTCATTAATTATAGTTCTCATGTTTTATATTAAATCTCTAGAATTGTGCATCTTACGTATTTGCCACTTTCTATCCTTTGACGAACATTTCCCCGTTTTCACCCTACCCAACCCAGGCCCTGATAACCCTGTTTTATTTTCTCTCTCTGCATATTTGACTTTTTTTTAAAGATTGTATGTAAGTGAGATAATGCAATATTTTTCTTTTTGTGTTGGTTTATTTCACTTAGCACAATGTCCTCTAGGTTTATTCATGTTGTGGCAAATAAGAGGATCTCCTCCAGTTTTAAGTCCGAAAAATATCCCATTGTATATTCTATCACAGTTGCTTTATCCATTCATCCATTGATTGATATTATTACTTAAGTTGTTTCCAGATCTTGGCTACTATGAATAATGCTGCAGTGAACAGGGGAGTGCAGATACCTTTACTTGGTGGTGATTTCATTTCCTTTGGATCTATATTCAGAAGAGTGATTGCTGGGTCATATGATGGTTGTATTTTTAATTTCTCTAAAAATCTCTATGCTGTTTTCCATAATGGCATCACCAATCTACAGCCAGAAAAAGATAGTACAATAAAGGAAAATAAAGGCTTAACATCCTTCATGAACACAGATGCAAATTTTCAACAAAATATTAGCAAATTGAATTCAACAATACACTAAAAGAGAAATGTATCATAAATATGGTTCATCCCAGTAATGCTTGGCTGTTTTAACATGCAAAAATAAATCAACATAACCTAATATATTAATAAAATAAAGAAAAAATAGATAATTATATCAACAACTGAGGCAAAAAATCATAATTTCAAAATGTCACATTTATTCATTGTAAAGACAAACACAAAACTAAGGCAGGCATCATATTGGGTGGTGGAAAGCTGAATTCTTACCATTTTAAATTGGGAACAAGGTAACGATATATATTCTGAGCATACTTATTCAATATCTTACCCTGAGTCTTAACCAATGCACTAAAGAGAGTTTCTTAAAATTTTTTTTCAAAGGTAGAAATTGAAAAGGAAGAAATAATTGTTGTTGTTTGCAAAATGGCTTAACCTCTACATAGAAAATCCCAAAGATTTTAAAATAATCTCCTAAAACTCATGAGTGGGTTTGCCAGTGATAAATAATAAAAAATAAAGAGCAGCATATTAATAACAATAATATTTATATATACTATCAATAGATATTTAGAACTAAAATAAACAAAATGCATATAATACATTAACAAATAAAGTACTTAGGAATAAAACAGAACATTTGCGGGTTGTATATGTGGAAAATCAAAATACTATGGAATTAAAATTCAAAGAAGATTTAAATAACTGGAGACACATACAGTGTCTATGGATTGAAAACTCAATATAATTAAGATCCTAATTTCCCTTATCTTTAGATTTAGTGCAATTTCAATCAAAACACAGTAGGGTATATTTGACTTTTTAAAATTTTTATATTTGTTAACTATAAATAACATTATTTTATTGTATATTTCAAAATAGCTAGAAGGGAGGATTTGAAATATTCCCAAAACAAAAAGAAATGATAAATGATAAATGTTTGGGGTGATAGATATATTATCTACCACTATTCGATCATTACACATTATATGCCTGTATCAAAATGTCACATGTATGCCTTAAAAATGTACAATAATTATGTATTCACGAAAAAATTATCAATATTATTTTTAAATCTTGGGAAAAACACCCAGAAAGCATTTATGTAGAATATTGACAGAATAATTTTAAAAATATATAGCAAAAACGAAGAGCTTAGACTAATAAAAATATTTTAAAAAGAATTTAGAGTACTCACCCCAACTGATTTTAAGGCTTACTGTCTGGTTATAGTAGTCAGTACACTGTGGTTTTGTCATAATAATGTAACTCTAGATTAATTTTCATCCAGGCTGGAACCCAAGATGGCTGCACTCTTGTTGAGGCTTATAGGCCGTCATTCCCTCCAAGCCCACTTTAGTCCTCAGCTCTGTATCAGAAATGCTTTTCTGATTGTTGCTTTGGGAACCATGGCCAAAGAAGAGATGGAGCAGTTCTGGAATAAGAACACAGGTTCGAAGTGTTTTTATCTCCCCACATCATTATCTACAGTTGGTCTCTTCCCATGGTGATGTCCATCTGCCACTGTGGCACTAGTATTGCTTTAAGTGCAAAGGTCTCTTTTTTTGGCAGGTAGGCCCTGTTGCTCCCTGGGAACTTTGAGTCTAATTTGGAACTCCTGAGGTCCCTGTGTCTGGGGCCAGCACTGATTCTCACAGTTAAGTTTGCACTCATCTTTCCTCTCATGTATCATACCTAGAATGGGATTTAACACTTGACATGGGACCTAGGAAAAGGCTGAAGATTTCCCCAGATATACCAGGTTACAGTGGTTGTCTTGGTTCTTAATTGTGTCGTCCTCTGTAGGGCTGGCAGCCATGTGAAGAGTGGAAGTTCCAAGCATCATCTTCCTACACATGATGACATTCACCTGTCTCCCTGCTTGTCACTCTTATCTCCAGTCTGGGCAAAGTTCTCCTCTTTAGTTTAGATCCTTTTGTGCTTTCAGATACCCTTGGAGCTCAGTAGCAGTAGAGTAACTTGAAGACCACAGTAGTGGAAAAAGATCCATTTCCTGCCCACAGCTTGCCTTGCCTACTGTGGGCCTAGAAGGACTTATTTTTTCTATATATTGGGCTTTGATTTGTGCTGAGGGTCAGCTTTTGGCTCCTTCTTCCTGAGGCATTGGAAACAATGGCAGCTTTATGGGGACTAGGGGTGAGATTTTTAGTGCCACTGCCTGTGGGTTGCTGGCTTAAAGGACAATTATGTTCATTGGTCAGAGCCCAAGCCTTTACCAACCACACAGTGTTATTGAAAGAAGAGAGATGGGGGTGGAGAGGAATTAGTTTATCCCAGCTAGAGGGAGATAAAGCCGGGTAGTTATTCCTTGGAGCAGCTGCTTTAGGGAGAAAATATATAGCTTTTGACACAAGAAGATCCAGAAGATGATCATGGAACATGCTAGAGGTTAGTTCTTTTTCTTGCCTATTTTCAGTAAAGCAAGCCTCTTAATTTCATGTTTTCTAATTCAAGTCCATGTATCACCTTTTTCTGAAACTGAATTAAAATACTCATCTTTAACAAAGAATATACCTCTAGGTTAGAAAAATGTGTCAAGTCTATAAAAAAGCTTGAAGAAATATGGTCAGTTGCTCTAATAAAGGAGTAAAGGCAATTCAGTCTGTTTAACAAACGATATAAAACCAATTTTATTTCTTCAATATGCATAAAAGGAAGCCCTGATCTATACCATATGCTACATACAGATTAATTTAACTGTCTGTAAATTATACCTTCAACAAAACAGACTAAAAAAGTTAAGAAGAGTATGATATCTTTCATTTTTAAAAAATAACACATACTATACACATAGAGTATAAATGTGTAAATGCACATGGAGTAGTTAAGTAATACACTTAACAAGTATATAATTCTAAGTATATTGTTATAGAGGATGATGGTCAAAGGGGACTCTGGATTTTCTATAAATGTTTAACATTAATTTAGTGCCAGCATTTTTATATGGCTTTACAAATATATTAACAATTTTAATTCTCAAAGAAACCATAAAAGGTAGCTATAATAATTATTTCTGTATTAAAAGGATATTAAGGCACAGAGGTGAAAAGTAGCATTGATGAAATCACATTTATTGTACCTGGCAGATATGTGATTTAACCCAAAGTGTCTTACTCTAGGTAACCTTCCTTTAACTGTGAAGTCATCTTGCACCTCTGCTCTGCCTCACTTCTACTCTGAGTAGTACAAAACTGCAATTATAAATAAACTATGAAACACAAAAATCTGATAAGTGAGAGGAAAAAAGACAAGTCACACTGCTGCAGATTCTCTACATGGACTTGTAAAATAAGTTACCAAAGATAATCTATAATAAAAACACATGGGTAAGAATCAAACACAAGCTCTCTCAATTTCTACTGTTGAACCATTGTTTAGCAAACAAAAAATGTACTGGATCAAAGCATCCCGTCATTAGTTATTAGTTTTAGTGTTTTTTGTTTTGTTTTGTTTTGTTTTGTTTTTGACGGAGTCTCACTCTGTCACGCAGGCTGGAGTGCAGTGGCGGGATCGTGGCTCACAGCAAGCTCCGCCTCCCGGATTGACACTGTTCTCCTGCCTCAGCCTCCCGAGTAGCTGGGACTACAGTCACCCCCACCATGCCCGGCTAATTTTTTTGTGTGTTTTTAGTAGAGATAGGGTTTCAACATGTTACCCAGGATGTTCTCGATCTGACCTCGTGATCTGCCCGCCTCGGCCTCCCAAAGTGCTGGGATTACAGGTTTGAGTCACCACGCCCAGCCTAGTTTTAGTTTTACTTCAAGAGCCTCAGGTTTCTTTCAAAGCTTTTTAATTAAAAAATCAGTGATTATTTTATTTTCAATAACTGAGTAAAGCTTTACTTGAAAGAGCATACAAATCATAAAGCTCCAAAATGATCTTTTTTGATCCCATATCTCACATCCAGGTCACGCTGATGCAAGTGGTGGGTTCCAATGGCCTTGGATAGTAGCATTGCCCCTGTGGTTTTTCAGGTAGAGCCCCCTATCCTGATTGTCCTGGTTGCTTTCACAGACTGGCATTGAGTGTCCGTGGCTTTCCCAGGGACACGGCACAAGCTGTTGGTGGGACTACCATTCTGGGGTCTGGAGGATAGTGGCCCTCTTCTCACAGCTCCTCTATGCGCCACTCCAGTAGGGACTCTATGTGCAGGCTCCAACCTCACACTTCCCTTCTGCATTGCCCTAGCAGAGGTTCTACATTAGGGCTCTGCCTCTGCAGCAAACTCCTGCTTGGACATCCAGGTATTTCCATACATCCTCTGAAATCTAGGTGGAGGTTCCCAAACCTCAACTCTTGACTTTCATGCACTTGTAGACTAAACACTACGTGGAAACTACCAACGTTTGGAGTTTGCAAACTCTGAAGTCACGCCCCAAGCTGTACCTTGACCCCTTTTAGCCACAGCTGGAGGGGCTGGGACTCAGCACAGTAAGTTCCTAGGCTGCACACAGCTGGGGTGCCCTGGACCTGGCCCATTAAACCATTTTTTTCTCATAGGCCTCCATGCCTGTGATAAAAGTACTTGCCACAAAGGTCTCTGATGTGACCTGGAGACATTTTCCTCATTGTCTTTGTGGTTAATATTTGGCTCTTTGTTACTTATGAAAATTTCTGCGGCCTGCTTGAATTTATTCTCAGAAAATAGGTTCTTCCTTTCATCACATTGTCAGGCTGCAAATTTTCTGAACTTTTATGCTCTGTTTCCCTTTTAAACATAAGTTTCAATTTCAAACCATGTCTTTGTGAATACATAAAGTTGAATGCTTTAACAGCATTCAACCAGTTACCCTAAATCATCTCTCTCAAGTTCAAAGTTCCACAGATCTTTAGGGCAGAGGCAAAATGTCACTAGACTCTTTGCTATAACATAGCAAGAGTCACCTTTATTCCATTCCCAATAAGGTCCTCATCGCCAGTTGAGATGAGCAGCCTTTGGTCAAAGCCATGAACAAGACCCTGGGAAGTCCCAAACTTTCCCACATCTTTCTGTCTTCTTATGAGCCCTCCAAACTCTTCCAATGTCTGCCTGTTACCCAGTTCCAAAGTCACTTTCACATTTTTGGGTATCTTTACATCAGAACCCCACTTCTGGTACCAATTACTGTATTACTCTCTTCTAATGTTGCTAATAAAAACATAACTGAGACTGGGTAATTTATATAGAAAAGAAGTTTTATTGACTCAGAGTTCCACATGGCTGGGGAGGCCTCACAATCATGGTGGAAGGGAAAGTGAAAAGTCATGTCTTGCATGGCAGCAGGCAAGGGAGAGAGAGAGCTTGCGCAGGGGATATATCATTTATAAGACCATCAGATCTCGTGAGACTTATTCACTATCATGAGAAGAGCACAGAAAAGACCTGCCTCATGATTCAATTACCTCCCACCAGCTCCCTACCACTATACATGGTAATTGTGAGAGCTACAATTCAAGATGAGATTTGAGTGGGACATAGCCAAACCATATCAGTAATGATCAGACTAGTTATAAAATATTACTTTAATATTTATCTGCTTATACTTATGCGTGATATATGTTTTTATCATAGTTATTCTAAGCAATCAACTGCATTTAATTGTACAGTATTTCTTGCAAAGCACTTAATACTGGATACATAAAATTAATTCTTCTTGAGCAGAAATTGATACATTTCTAGTAGCCTTTCAGTAAGTTGATTTGACATATTAATTTTAATTGTTTCATTACAGTATTTCATTTTTACCTAATTTAATTTTAATCATAAATAAATATTACAGCATTTTGTTATATGCAACAAATAATTTAGTTGTTGCACCAGATCAGTGGGCCTTTGTTTTTCATGTGGCTACTTGTGGTCTCTAAGTGTGAAATATATTGTCAATCTGTTGCCCTAATCCAACAGTTATTTTGACTTTAACCTTTATAATTGTTGAAAACTTTCATACAAATACATAATAATTTATCATTTTATCTTTAAAATTCTCAACCATTCAATTCCCATGCTATTTATATATATTTAATCTAAAATTATTTTTAATGATAATATAATATTCAAGTCAGTTTTACAATGAATTAAATGTTATCTCAAGAAGCATAATCACATTTATAACTCTATTACTTCCCTTCAGTGCATGACCTGCTACAGAATTATTTGTCCCCTAGAAATACTGACATTTTCATGAATAACTTTTACATATCAATTATTTATTTACAAACTTCTTTCTTTCTGATTTATTCTGTCATCATGGGCTTATGCATCTATGTAGAATTACTAATTCACAGATTAAGTCACTAAAAGATGAGTCTGTCATTTCTAAAGATGAAATAAAATGTGACGTTTAAATTTTTTTATAAAGCAGCAGGTCAAATATAGTCCAAGGAAAAGGTCCAAAGAAAAAATAGTCTCCAACTTTCTGTAAGATGTCCATCTCATAAATAAATTGAATGATTTTTCATTAAATCTAAGCCATTCTGCATACTCTTTTGCACTGCAAAATGATAGCAGTTTGGCTAATAGTTTTGCACTTGAAAGTTCTTTTCTATCTTACATAAATATTATTTTTATTATTAAATAATTTCTAAAATTATTTACATATATACAAGTTTTATTTAAAGTCACCATTATTTCTCTGAAGCATTTTTTCTCTTTGTGTACCGCATTGCATTTTCTCCTCTCCTCCTTATAATTATCTTGGTCTCATTTATTCTACCTCAGTTTTCCCTAGTCCAGTACAATGAAATTTGTCAAATTCATCAACTGTAAATTGAATACAATGCCTGCACTCATCAGGATCTGTGGTTTCAGAACACTTTTAAGAACTCTCATCACATTATGTATTTTAGTATTGAGATAGCTTCCTTATCAATTAGATATATTAGGTAATGTTAAACACATAGATACTATATTTTATCTAAAATTATACTCATTATAAATCTCATCAGTAAGGCATGTTTATTGTGAATCAAAGCTTAAATTTTAGGGTCTGAAATTAGCACTATTCCTTTCTAAAGGAATAAGTCTTTTGCAATTAACACAAACATACTTTTTGTATTAGTAATTTATCTTTCTGTTTTTTTTTTTAAGATCTCCCAAATTACAGAGGTTTCCGGTACCACAAAACCTAGATCTGACCCTCCTAAGAAATTATAGTTGATGATTAGATCTCCATATTGCTTCAAACACAAAGCTCCCGATTCTTATACTCTAACATGGTCCAATCTGATAATCTAGATTTACACTCTTGAATGCAAGTCTTAACTTTTCAGGTCTTGGATCTGGAGATCTATTTTGGGCCCAGCTACAAGTAAAGTGATTTTTATTTTGTGTTTACTAATTGCAATCCCTGATTCTAGCATGATTCTCACAACAGTATGGGCAGGGGAATTATGTATTAAATACTAATTAATAATAACAAATGAAGAAAAATGACCTAGCATTGAAGCAACACAAATAGATAAAAATAAAGAATTTAGTACTAGGTAAGATAAATTAGGTAAAAAACTACAAAAAATGGCTTTATGTATTTTAAGTTTATGTCAGAAGAAATTAAAGCATGAAAACTGAAGGAACAATTATCTGCAAATTATTTTAGACTTTTCCTATTAATATTTGAAAGGTGAAGAAGATTTTTAAGTTTGTATTTCAATTTGAAACATAACATCTTTGTTTGTACTATTAATTGAGGTCAGGGTCTACTATAATCATTTATTTGAGAAAATCAAAGCTTTCATTATTTTTTTCATGTATAAGTATATAAAAATGAAATGTTTGAAGATAAGGGACTTATAAAGAAGCATAAAGAAAAGACCAATGTTGAGTCTAAAAGAAATGCAGTAAAATCAGGTCTGATTGCAGGTTGTCAGTCTGAACTGCTAGGTCTCATTAAGATTTCCCTGAAGGGATAGAGCCTGCTACTTCCAGGTTTGTTCTCTCTAGGGGAGCCTAAAAGACAAGTGACAGAAAATCAGATCAACCTATCAAAATGTCAGAGCTGTCTGACTCTGCTACTCTCATGCTGAGCACATAGTAGGCACTCAATAGACTTTTGAATGGTGGATTGGCCCAGCTACATTAAATGAAGCATTCAAAGAGCAAGGTTTGAATTAAGGATAAATAGACACTTCCATTATAAAAATTTCCTAAAGATGTTAAGTATTTTCTCAATCCAATGCTGTGTATTTCCCAACTTACATATTTCAAATGAAGTTCCTTATTTTGTGATTCTGAAGGGCAGGTACTTTCAGCCTCTGCAAATGTTGATCAACTCTACAGGAATTTGTTCAATTATTTAAATATATTTTAACACTGGCACATAGTTTTTCTGTTATTTCAAATTACTTTCAAGATTTATTTATGAAATTCAGTTTCGTTCTCTATGAATTTCAAAGCATTTCTATTGTGTGGGTGTAAGTGAGTGTGGTGTTTATAAGAGAATGTGAGAGCAAAAGTTTGAGAAGATAAGATTTTTTTAATGATTGTTTTTAGAAATTTATGGTGTCATATATTTCAAGTTATATGCATATGATGGTTTCACTAATAGTTAAAAATGAATAGTTAAAATAAGTGGTAGGCACTTTTATAAAGTTTCATAAAGCTAATTTTATTATTATTGCCATACACAGATTAAGAAAATGAGCTACAGAGAAGTGAATAATGTAAATTTTACAGTTTCAAAAATCTTTTGGTTGCTCTTGGTTTGTTAGTGTTTCTGCAATACTGGGTGAAACAACAACCAATAGTAAAGGAAAATAAATTTAGAACTTTAAAATTTCTGTAGTTCCTTTTGTTAGAATCATGTATTTTATTTCTTCATCCTGTTGAAAATAAAACAGGGAACTTCTATTCTTGCAATATAGCAGGCTAGATTCTCTGAAGTGTTGTTTAGAGTGTACAATTGCATGTGGAATAAATAACTAAGAAAAATATTTTGAAGTTCTGCTCATATTAAAATAGAAGTATATCAGAAAGTCTGGCAAGTGAACATATGAAGGGCTGGCTTTCATTAGGAAGGGTGCACTGAACCCAACATCAGGTATGGGGAACAAGAGACAAAAGGTAGACCTCTCCTTCCCACTCTTGCAAAAAATCCGTAAGATTCACAGGAAACTGCAAAAGTCTGAGACCCTTATGGTCAATACCATCAATGTAATTCTATTAATATCAAATTTTCTGTAAAAGGATGATGGATGAAATGCCTTATGCAACTGATAAGAATGTAAATTGATACAGTCACTTTGGTAAAGGTTTGTAATTGCATATTAAATGGAAATTCTCATATTCTTATCATTCAGTCATTTCTCTGAATGTGAGAAGAGCATTCACAACTCTTTGTATTTTATTATTTTGTTTGTACTCTGTTCAATTTTTTGCATATATACATGAAGAACCACAAAAAGAAATGGTTTAGCTATATTTTACATAATAGCAAATACATGGAAATAAAATATACAACAATCATAGAATTAATAAATTGTGGTATGTATATACAATGGATTTCTTTCAGCGGCAAAAAACGAAGGAAATGTAGCTAAATGTAACAGCATGATTAAAACTCAAAAACGTTATGTTGAGTGAATGGACCAAGTCACAAAAGAACATATTTATTTCATTCATTTTTTAAAAAGCGTTGGTTCAAATATTCGAATCAAATATTTTATTTTTTCAAATAAGGAGTATGTGCACAACTCAGGACAGATGTAACTTCTAGGGAAAGAAATAATGGGATATTTTAGTGGGCAGCACAGTGGGCTTCTAAGGTAGTTGCTAACATTCTATTTATCTCTGTGAAGGGTATGGGTACTTATTTAACCATTTAAAAAATCATACATATTAATTTTTTACATTTGTGCATATAACATTTGCCACAATGAAAATGTTAAAAAAATCAAATAACAAAGATGAGAAGTAAAAGAAATATATAATAAGAAAAGTAGGATGAATAATATAAAAAAGGTTTTGAGTAGAAGTCTAACAAAATATTTTGTATGTTGTTAATAAGTACATTATGAAAAGAGGAAAGGAACAAATAAGTGCTGAAAAGAGACAAATAAGACATCAAGACAAAGAAATAAAGAAATGCAGATAAGTAATGTGAATTAGAAAATATATATGGAAGTGGCTGTTATTTTAAAATGGTAGATTCAATGTATGTCTTTGGGTCTACTCTTTCTTTAAATTGTGTTAAAATGACATTAGTCATAAGTCTGCAGAGACAAAAACAAATAGGAAATGAAAAGGAGAAGTCTCAATACATTGTATGCTAAAGCCTACGCCCCTTTCTCATTCTCTCTTTCCAGATAGATAATAGATAGACAGACAGATAGATAGATAGATAGATAGATAGATAGGTAAATGGATAGATAGATAGATATGTGTAAAATATATATTGGTCTATATATTGAAAGAAATGCATTAAAAACTAAATGTACAATTCTGAAGATAAGTCCAAAGAAACATTAACAAAAGAAAAAAGGCACAAAAATAAATAAGAAAAGAGGAAAAAATAGGATCAATCTGGGTAGTCAACTAGTTATTCTTCTGAATAATAGGGGTTGCAAAAATAATGTATTTTCTGATGAAGGAATTTGGTCAAAAACTTTCATCAGAATAGGAAGATGTGGATTTCCAGACTCAAAAAGGTTTGCTCATTGCTTAAAACAAGAAAGTTTGAACCCCCACAACAAGATACGTCATTATAAAATTTTAGAACTCTAGGAATAAAAAATTATAATCTCAACAGCCCCCAGAAAGAATGCTAAAAGGTTACATCTAAAACACCAAGAAGGACAATGTCTTTGTATTTTCAATAATACCAGGAAGGGTGAGGATGGTTGGAAATGCTTTGAAATTTCTTAGAAAAAAATAATTTTCCACCTAAAATTTTATGAGCAGGTAAATTAGTGTTCTGGTAGCAAGTGGACTGATGATGTTTTCTGACACACAAAGTGTTAAAGTTATCTCCTATACTGTCCTTTTCCTGAAGATGAAGAATAAATGTGCTCAAGAAACGGGAGGAAGGTAAGTAAGGAGAGATAAAAATAATACTGTGAATAATGACAAATGGAAATCCTAAAATACAACCAGCCTGGAGAAAAAAAAAAAGAAAGTCCTGATAGGCACTAATATTGTGGCTTCTGGAGTGGGAATATAGATTTATGCTTCCAGAGAGTTGGAAGAAAAGTTGTTGTTATACATAAAGTAAAATGAACAGCAAGCCAAAAGGAGGAAATAAAACCACACTGCAAACATGTCTCAGACTGAACAATATTCTTAATCATTAATAACTGAAAAACTGAAAAAGTTACCTATTAATTTATATTTATAGATTGTCAAATATGGAAGATACATTTGTTTCTGAGGAGAAGTGGAAAGAAAAATAGATTTTCCTATTTCATCTTAGAAGGCCTCTATATCTTAAAAACCCAATAACAGATTACTAGTATATGGAAGAATTGAATAGGGCACAAAATCAAGAAATAGAAGGAACATGCTGTGAGTAGTGGCTCATGCCAGTAATCCCAGCGCTTTGGGAGGCTGAAGTGGAAGGATCACTTGAGGTCAGGAATTCAAGACCAGCCTGGGCAACATGTCAAAACCCCATCTCTACTAAAAATGCAAAAATTAACCGGGTGTGATGGCTTGCGCTTGTAATCCCAGCTACTCAGGAGGGTGAGGCAGGATAACCACCTGAACCTGGGAGGTAGAGGTTGTGATGAGCCGAGATCATGCCACTGCACTCCAGTCTGGGTGACAGAGTAAGACTCCATCTTAAATAAATAAATAAATAAGAAAAGAAATAGAAGAACATCATATCACTGTTGGGAAAAATTGTATAGATTATTGCTTCTGTAAATTAGAATTCGAGATTGGCGAACCATTGAAGCATAAGGAAGCACTATTTGTTTTTATAAAGGGTTATATGTAAAATTGAGATTAAAAACTAATTTGAAAAAAATAAAATGATAAAACCTTGTTAAAGAAAATAAATATAAAATTAGTGGATGGGGGATGAGTACTTCCATGGCCGTGACCGGGCAATAGATCTTCCTCCATTTGTTCTTAATGTTGCGTCTGATTTTTCCTTTTCCTTCTTTCTGAATCCTTTCAGTATCCTTCTTTCCTATGCTATAATTTCGGTTTTCTAACTTTCTCTTCATCTCTTTAATATTCTTTGCCTGTTTCCTCCCCTTCTTTCTTAATATCAAATGCTTTTATTTAAAAAATGTCAAAACTTGGAACACACTTTGTACCTGTTTCTCCCCTACAATATTTTCATACTTAAGTATGTGCCTTTGTCATTTAGATTGGGTCTGTGATTCTAGATGGATTCAAGGTGAGTGTAAAGGAAGCAAAGATCTTTAAAATTACTGTGGGATCATTTTCAGGTGACATACATCTTTACCTTTCCATTTGGAAAAGAATCCCCGGAGTCCTATAATTTGTTAAGTACTGCATATTGATCTAATAGTGTTTTAGAAAGTATCTTAATATGGTCTTTTTAGGATTCATCATTTTTAAAAATTAAACTTATATTCAAATTGTCAAATGCTCTTGTTAGCATGATTATGAATTCTGTGGATAACAGGGACTGATATATTTTCATCAATGACCCACTAATGCAATCTATAGGTTTATTTTCACAACTGCAATGCATAACTTACATTTCAACTAAATCTTTGAATAATTTAGTTCACAAAAAGCCATTTCAGTAGCTACTTTTTGCATACCTGACATAGCTGACTTATCTCACATACTTTAAATATAATAATTAATTTCCATGAACTAAAAATACTTCATAATTTTAATAACATATAAGATAAAATTTTAACTTCACTGATACAAATAAAAACACAATTAAGAATTATACCACATCATAAGTACAGTACTTTTAGTTTTCAATAAAAAATATAATCTAGAACAAAATAAACTTAATCTGTTATTCACTATTTTTGAAAATGTCACGAGTTTTCAAAACTCCTATTTCTGCAAATAAGGATTGTTGTGTGAAATATTCTCATTTTCATTGATCAATCCCAAATTCTTACACATATATTAACACCCTTCTCTCCATAAAGCCCTTCTTAATTCCCCAGATGGATTTAGTTTCTCCCCACTCTTTACAATCTAGCAGACTTTAAACCATCTATATAACCACAGTGTAATAATTATTTACAAGCCTCAAAACTATACCAGTCTAATAAGACTCTTGAGGATAGTGACTTCATTTTGTGTTTTTTTGTATCTCTGAGGATGGTATTCTGAGCCCCCATATACACATGTATACTCAAGTTCAGTAATCACCAATAGCTATAAAAATATGTAAAACTTCACTATGTATCTCTAAAAAACAAGATCTTTTACTTATAATACTGCCCCAATACTATTTTTACTCTTAATAAAAAATTAAGAGTTACAATAATTCCTAAATACCAGAAAACAGTTAAAATAGTGCTAAAATGCCCCAAATTCTCTCTCTCTCTCTCTCTCTCTCTCTGTTTCTCTCTAATGTTTTGATTGACTCCGGATCCAAACAAGGTCCACATATTACATTTGGTTGACATGTATCTTAAGTCTCATTATATCTACAATACCCAAACTTTTTTATTCTGTCTTGCAACTGATTAAGAAGGTGAGCTATTTATTCCATAGGATTTTCTACTTTCTAAATATATTTGATTCCATGTTTGTAGTGGCACTTAACATATCACTCTATTCGTTTTATACTTCTTATAAATTTGTAGTTAGTATTAATGAAATCAAATAAATAATACATTATGTTTGTCTAACTGTGAATGTAAGACTAAATAAAATCCGAGTACTATAGTTATCAATAAGTGAAGGGAGAGAATAGAATAAATGAACAAATGATGGAATTACAATTTCTCTGATGATATATTTCATTTGTCATTGGAAACATGCAAAAGTTTTACACAATATTAAAATTACATCAAAATGTAAAATAAAAATATTTAATATTTAAAAGCCAAATGAAGCAAATAGTCTCTAACAAGACCTAAGTATACAGAGAGAAATTATTTCAAGGGATTTCAAAATGCAATAATTGTGCTTATACATTGGCAAATATCCTAAGAGCAAAAATATTTTAAATTTATTTTAAATAATCTTATTTTTAGTAATTATTTTGGTATTATCACAATAAATGTATTGTATGTACACATAAGGGACTGGTGTGCTTGAGCCAACTTCGTACCACCTTGTGTGAAACCCGGTCATTGAATTTTCAGTAACGTTGTGAGCCCAGTGTTAAATGCAGTTACTATTAAAAAATTAAATCATAAAACCTCACAACTAAATATATTTTGTTTTAAAATGAAGTCAATGATATTCAACAATTCATCATTTATTAATTACTTTACTCTATTTTATGACATTTGTGGTCTTGAGATTATTTGCATCTATTGTACCTGTATGGTGAACATATTAGACACCCCTGCATGACAACGCATCTTCCTGAACTTTGCATTCAGTGGTGCCATGTTAGCCTGAAATCAACCAGAGTGGGCATATTTACTCCATGGAAATAAGCAAACGCTACTAACCAGGGCTGTTTTTATTTCTCCAGGCAGTTTATTTTTCAATACTGAACATTTAACAGCATACTACTATATGTGTAAGCCCTCATCTATGAGGACAAGTCAAATAAGCAAATAAGCTAACGTCATTAGAAACCAATATTTTTCAGATTACAAAATGTAGATAAATATAAAATCAAATAATACAAAAACACTATAATTCTAAAGTGTTATTGGACATATTAGTATGACTCTATGATGTATTTTCTCTCTTATTAAAAAAGGCATATATTCCTAGCTGCATTTATCAAAACTCTAGAAATAATGAACAATATAATAATGAGAAACCGTAGTGCCCATGTTGTGATCACTAAACACATTGTATTAATAATAATCAAAGCTCCTTGAGGAAATGACTAATTCCAGGTCTGAAGTAAAAAAGGTGCAAGAGGTGTTTGGAATTATCACATTATACACGATATCATGAAAGTGATAAAGATTACTAGGCTCATATTAAATAAAACAAAACAAAACTTTGAATGATGCCTCTGGTCAAAGATAGGACAATATGAGCATCAAAAATAATTACTGCAATAGATTGAAGTATATCAAACACACTAATATTACTGCAATCATAAGTAAAATAAAAATATATTTCTCACTTTTATTATATTTTTGAGAACCAATTATTATTCTCAATAATTAATAAACACCAGAACATATTCCTTAACTTCTTTGTAAAATACACTTCATGATACTTAGAATAATGTAACAAACGGCAGCTGATGAATGCGAAGTACATGATAGAATTAGGATAGAATTATTTTGCAACTCCTAAATAAATAAAGCAGGTAGACAATCAGCAATGATCGTCTAAACCATTTAGGTAGAATACTGACAATGAATATTATGTGGATGGATTGGACTCATAATACCTGGTCACACAGATCAAAATTAATTTCATAAAAAGATATATAATGTGTCTCCTGTTAGGGATTTATGAGAAGTACAGATCATCTCTCTGTCCTCCTTGTCAGAATTACATGGACAGTATTTAAGGTCTGTAAATGAACGTGAGAATCAATAAACAGAACTGTAAACATGTTAGCTGAAAATCTCCCTTTCAAACTGTTAACTATGTAGAAATGAAGTGAAATTACATTCTGCACTTGAAAAGGAACAGTAGGACACTTTGTAGTGTTAAAAAATATTTTAAAAATCAATTTCTTTAAGAAGACTAATATTTTCCCTAAGTGACTGTCATGGCAGTAGCAAAAGTATTTAAAATTCAGGTATCCAGTTCCAACATTTTGAAAATCATCTTCTACTTACCAAGTAACTCTATAAAAGATTTTCAGAAATGAGGTTCATTAATGAATTGTAAATTATATTTTGAAAATATTTTGCAAAGAAAGTGCATGATAATTGTTACTTTATAACTTGTTGTAATCTTATTAATCATGTTTATGACTTCAAACATAAAATATACTTTTAAAGAAATGAAAGATGTTCAATCTATGAAGAAATGAAGACTTAAGATAGAAGTAGTTATAGATAAAAACTATTATGTTCAGAGTCAGAAAAGTATGGGCAATAGGTTAATAATATATTTACAGTATATACCTAAAGACACACTCTCTCTTTTTTATTCCTTTGTGCATACATGTGTATATATATTCACTCACCAGATCTCTCTCTGTTTATATCTATCTATCTATCTATCTATCTATCTATCTATCTATCTATCTACCTATCTATCTTTGCATAAGAGATAAAACAATGCTTGCTTTGAATTTTATTGAATTCTATATTTTTTAAATTGTAGTTATTTCTTGCACATGAACGCTAATATTTCCTTTCCATATTGTGGTATGTGCATATTAGGACACACACACATACACACATCACATATACACATACACAAACTAAATAGTTTGGTCAGTACAGTTCTTTACATAGTAACTGAGAATTCAAACTATGAAAAACTTTTGGGAATTGGTTGCATTTTCTACATATGGTAGAAAATATTTGGTTAGTAGAATTAAGTTGCTGCCAACTTGAGGCAGTTCTTTTCTAGACTGTAAAAAGATGGGAGGGATAAACTTCCTGGATGAAAAGAATTAATGACATCATTATCAGTCAATGTAAAGATATCCTCAAGCATCACTGACATGGTAAATTATTAAATAAAAAAAATAGCACCTGCCACAGCAAAGCTAATGGTGCATATCTTTAAAAACGAAAAGCAGCCTTAGGTGGTGGTATTTATACAGTCTGCACCTAGAGTGTTCAGTTTTTCCTTTAGAATGCATTGATTACCTAAAAATGCCTTGATTGAAGGAAGGGAGTCTTTAACCTTGATAATGAATAAGTCTCAAGTTGCTGCTCTAATGTCCTAAGTCCTCAGTTTATCTTTGTTTCTAACAGTGTGACTCTAAATGAAGATTAAAAAGCAACTCAACATGAGGAAAAATAAAAAGGAGGTCATTTAATCACCCTGTTAGCTTCAAATGATTATTGATTCTTGGAGGTTATGTCTAATTCTGCCAGAAAATCCATTTCAGTAATGATTACTACCTCACTTTTATCTATAATCCTGGAGGTTATTAAAAGTGAAGGTCTCAAGGGAAGTATACAACTTAGGCCGTTAATATCATATTTCATATTTTTATAAGAATAGTTTCTATTTGTTCCCTTTACCTACAATGGAATCAGGGTAGTAATTTAGAAATATGTGCTTCACCACAAGTCTAATTATCATATACATTCCTTTGGGAAACAGAAACACATTGAAGTACCTGATAGACACATATCAAACAGAGTAGTTCATATTGAATTTCTTTTTGTTTCTCATTACGACATGTACACAGCATTCAAGTATCATACCTAGAAATCTGACATTAATATATTGCCTTTTGTTCATTCAAATTTTTCAATCATATCTGAAATGCTGTTAGAATCCCAGATTTGCAAAATCTCAGTTAAAATAGACAAATATAATATTTGTGCCTCTAACACAGATAGCTAGAGTTAAGATAATCTCTTATATAGGATTTGTTAAGGGTGATGTGCCGCCAAATCAGACATTTTCTTCTTTCTATCTCTATGTTTATAGTTATTCAGTGAAATCAGGAAGAAAAAGAGGAGAGGATATGTATGGAGTATAATCTTAAAATGGCGTATCACAGATTGAATTTATTATTTAAACTTCTACTGAATTGTAACAGGAGTAGACCTAAGAAGTAACTTGAATCGCGTGTAATGGGAATGAGGGAAGGAAGAGATATTTGTGAATAAAATTGTTATGCATTGGTAGAAACTGCACATTGAATATGAGGTAAATGGAGGAGTCTAAGTTAACAAACTTATTTGTGAAATAGGCAACAATGTCTCAAAAGTAAAATATAGGGAAAAGGATAATTGGGAGGAAATATTATGAGCTTAGTTTTGAAGAAAATGAATATGAGTTCCAAGTTTTTATTTATGAGGCCATCAAAAATATGACTGCAATATTTAAAAAATAGGTATAGGATAGAATTAGAAATTTGTATCTAAAGTTATATGTCATCATTACACTGAAAGGGATACTGAAGAAAAAGGTAATAAAATAAGAAATGAAAGTGGGAGTATGGAAGTTATTTAAGCTCCTTTTGGGTTTTGTCCTTGAATGACAAAATATCAACTTTTTATATCAGAGTTTTATTTCATTAAATGTAATAAATATGGGGCTATGATATGGTTTGGCTGTGTTCTCACCCAAATTGCATCTTGAATTATAGTTCTCATAATACCCACATGTCATGGAAGGGACCTGGTGGGAGGTAATTGAATCATGGGGGTAGCTACCTCCATGTTGTTCTCATGATAGTGAGTGAGTTCTCACAAGATCTGATGGTTGTATAAGAAGCTTTTCCTCCACTTCATTCTGCACTTCCCCTTCCTGCTGCCATGTGAAGAAGGATGTATTTGCTTCTTCTTCTTCCACGATTATAAGTTTCCTGAGGTTTCCCCAGCCATGCTGAATTGTGAGTCAATTAAACATCTTTTTAAAATAAATTACACCATTTAGGATATGTTTTTATTAGTAGCATGAGAATGAACTAATACAGTTTAAATTGGTACTGGTAGAGTGGTGCGCTACTGTGAAAATACCCAAAAATGTGGAAGCAACTTTGGAACTGGGTAAACAGGCAGAGGTTAGAACAGTTTGGAGAGCTCAGATGAAGACAAGAAAATGTTGGAAAGTTTGAAACTTTCTAGAGACTTGGAGGGCTCAGAAGACAGAAAGATGTGGGAAAGTTTGAAACTTCCTAGAGACTTGCTGAATGGCTGTGACCAAAATGCTGATAGTGATATGGACAGTAAGGTCCACAGTAAGGTGGTCTCAGATGGGGATGAGGAACTTGTTGGGAACTGGAGTAAAGGTCACTCTGGCTATGCAAATAGACTGGTGACATTTTGCCTTACCCTAGAGATCTGTGGAACTTTGAGCTTGAGAGAGATGGTTTAGACTATCTGGTGGAAAATTTTCTAAACAGGAAAGCATTCAAGAGGTGACAGAGCAAAATATTAGCAAATTTGCAGCCTCATGATGTGGTAGAAAAGAAAAACCCGTTTCCTGGGGAGAAATTCAAGTCAGCTGTAAAAATTTGCATAAGTAACAAGGAGCCAAATGTTAATAGCCAAGACAATGAGGGAAATGTTGCCAGGGCCTGTCAAGGACGTTTGTGGACGCCCCTCCCAACATAGGCCCAGAGGTCTAGGAGAAAAAATTGTTTCGTGGGATGGGTCCAGTGTCCCCTCGCTGTGTGAAGTCTAGGGACTTGGTGCCCTGGATCCCAGCCACCTCAGCTGTGGCTAAAAGGGGCCAAGGTACAGCTCTGGCTGTGACTTCAGAGGGTCCAAGCTCCAAGTCTTGGCAGCTTCCACATGGTGTTGGTCCTGCAGGTCCACAGAAGACAAAAATTGAGGTTTCAGAACCTCTGCCTAGATTTCAGAGGACTGATGGAAATGCTCGGATGTCCAGTGAGGTGTGCTGCACAGTCAGAGCCCTCATGAACAACCTCTGCTAGGGCAGTGGAGAAGGGAAATGTGGGATCAGTACCCCCACACCTAGTCCCCACTGGGACACTGTCTAGTAGAGCTGTGAGAAGAGGGCTACCATCATCCAGATGCTAGAATGATAGGTCATCCAACAGCTTGCACTGTGAACCTGGAAAAGCCACAGACACTCAATGCCAGCCTGTGAAAGCAGCCAGGATGGGGGTGCTGTATGCTGCAAAGTCACAGGGACAGAGCTGCCCAAGGCTGTGAGAGTCCACCTCTTACATCAGCATGACATGGATGTGAGACATGGAGTCAAAGGAGATCATTTTAGAACATTAAGGTTTAATTACTGCCCTACTGGATTTCAGACTTGCGTGGGGTCTGTAGTCCCTTTGTTTTGGTCAATTTATCTCATTTGTAATGGGTGTATTTATTGGAGGACTGTTAGAAGGGCATGATTGTGTTTTGAAATGCGAAGATTTGGGAGAAGTCAGAGGCAGAATGATATGTCCTCACTCAAATCTCATTTGAACTATAGTTCCATAAATCTCCACATGTCATGGGAGGGACCAGTGGGATGTAATTTAGTCATGGTGTTGGTTACCCTCATGCTGATCTTGTGATAGTGAGTGAGTTCTCATGAGAGCTGATAGTTTTATAAGGGGCTTCCCCTTTCCCTTGGCACTCATTTCTCTCACCTGCTGCCATGTAAGACATGCCTGTTTCACCTTCTGACTTGATTGGAAGTTTCCTGAGGCTCCCTAGCCATGTGGAACTGTGAGTAAATTAAACCACTTTTCTTTATAAAATACCCAGTCTCAGGTATGTCTTCACAGCAGCATGATAATGGACTAATACAGGCTATTCAATTTTAATTATAGAAAAGCCACAAAAACATTAAAATAATTAAAATAAAATAAAAATAAAGCCAAATTAGAATATAATGTTGCCAAATAGAGATTTATTTACCCTAATTTAGAGAATAGAATACATTCACATGAAATCGTGTGTTTGAAAATAGACATTTTTAAATGCTGTCGTTAAGTGTTTATTCACGTCATTTGCATTTCTCTCTTTCATGGAGGTTACACTAGAGTCAGGATAGGACAGATAATCGAAAAATAAGTAAAATGTTATGCAAGCAGTTTTCATGACAAGGAAAAATTTGGAGGGTGGGAATATACAAATGCATAGATGCTACAATTTTAAGTAGACTGAACAGGAACAGCATCACTTAGAAGGTAACTTTCAGATAACAGTATTTTTCTTTATGCTTAGTAACATAGAAATAAAATTTCAATCTAGTGATGTCAGATTTGTCTAAATTGTAAATTAATGAAATCTTGCTGAACAATAGGCATATTCATATTCAAACCTCAAAATTTATTTTTTTCTTTCTCTATAGTAATTATGGAAAAGACATTCAAAAAATTGTGTGTGTGTGTGTGTATGTGTGTGTGTAAAAGTTATTTTATTTTGGTTGTTATTGCTTGTTTTTTTTTTCCTGAACACAAATTGAGCACCTGCTCATTATTATATCAAAAATCAAATGTGAAAACATATTACACTTAATATTTCTGGTAATTCCATCCACCCATCCAAGGAAACAAGCACTGTGAATATATGTTTATATAACTGTTCTCCTATAAATGAAATAAAAATGTTTATATTATATTATTTAATATTTACACTTGCTCTCCCCTCTTAAGAAAAAATAGTTGACACATTCTTATATCTGGATAAATAGTGTCTTCTGCTATCTTCTAGCCTTACTCTTTGAGGAGTAATCCCCAGCCTGGACCTCATCTCAATACAGCAGAATTAAGGCTCCTGTCTTTATCCCTGCTAGGGTAGTATCAGAAAAAACTAGTGGAAAGTAAGGACTTTCACTGTGTACATCGTTAATGAGGCCAACCTCTGCCACAGTGTCAATTCAGGTCACATGGGAGTAATAACTTGGTACACCAATCCCTCCGAGCCAGGAAGGTATCAAGGGAGGCCTAGAAGGAAACTGGAAGTCCCATTTCCACCCCGTAGTAAAAAGGGACTTCTCCCTCAGATTTTAACAAGGCTCAATAAGAAGCCTGGACTTCTACCATCACCTAGAAGTAATGAGGTGGCCTCCATTTTTTTTTCTGCCAAGACAGATGAATCAGATGGTTTAAATATGATTTCAGTTGCTTAACATAATATTCAGAATGTCCAGCTTTTAAGTAAAAAAAAATCATAATACCAAGAATAAAGAATGTCTCAAACTGAATTTAAATATATAATCAATAGTTGATAACATGGAGGATACAGAGATATTAGAATTATATAACAAAGATTTACAGTAGCCATAACAACAATGTTTCAATTAGCTTTCATAGATATTCTTGACATAAATTAATGAAAAGTCTCAACAAAGAAGAGAAAGTTTAAGCAAAGAAATAGAAAATATAAGGAAGGACCAAATACATATTTTGAAACTGAAAAATATAATAAATAAAGCTCAATGGATGAGCTCAATAACAAAATGGATGTGACACAGAAAATAAAGAATGAGATAGAAGAGCAATAGAAATTAGCCAACCTGAAAACAGAGATAATATAACTGAAAGAAAAACGCTCAGAGACCTGTGAGATTGTAACAAAAGATCTAAGATTATGTAACCAGAGATAAGGATGGCAAAGAGGAGGGTAGAACTGACAAAGCACATGAGAAAATAATGTCTGAAAACTTTCCACTTTTAACAAAAGACATATATCAGTAGTTTCCAGACGTCTAGTAAATCTCAACAAAACTCGCACTAAGATAAATTATAGTCAAAGTTCTCAAAACTGAACTCAGAAGGAAATTTTTGAGAGCAGTGAGAGAGTAATGATACCTTACTATAAGAGGGAAATAATTAGAATGATTGCATTTATCAGAAACGATGGGATCCAAAAAGGAGATGCAGTCATTTTCAATTACCGAAACAAAAGACTGTGAACCCAGAATCTCATACCCAGCAAAATATCCCTTCAAATGAAGGGACAATCAAGATATGCTCAGATCAAGGCAAACTAATAATTGGTTGCAAAAGATATAACCAAAAGAATATCTAAAAAAAGTTCTCCAAGCAGAAAGAAAACTTAGAATATAAAGGAAGAAGAAAGAACACAGTACAGTTGACCATTCAACAGCATGGTGTGTTCTGCTTATACACATATTTTTTTTTCAATAGATAAATTCTTTTTGAGATTTGAAACAATTTTTAAAAACTGACAAACAAACCATGTAGCCAAAAAGTATCAAAAATTAAGAAAAAAGGTGTGTCATGAATGCATAAAACATGTGTCGATACCAGTCTGTTTTGTCATTTCTTACCATGAAATACACAAAAATCTATTACGGGAAGTAAAAACTTTTCAAAGATTATGTACACAAACACAAAGCATACATGATTCCATTAACAGATAAGATAAATGCAACCAAATGTAAATATGGAATATTAAATGAAAACTATAAAAAATAACTGTAGTTCATACTGTACTACTGTAATAATTTTGTTGCAACCTTATGTTGCTATTGCAATGAGCTCAAGCATGTCGTGAATATTTGTTTAAATGTTACATGACACTAATCATCTTCCTGTGAGTATTTCTTCTCTTTAATAAATTTCATATTGCAATAAGAAGTGATATCTCACGATTCTCTCTCATTTCTCATTATATTTAGTTGAATAGCATAAACTTTGAAAATACCGGGGGGACTATATGAAGTGCCACTAGTGATACTCAGGGTGCTCCCAATAAGCAGACCAAAGTCATGACATTACGAGAAATAGTTGAATTGCTTGATGTGTATCATAGATTGAGGTCTTCACCTGCAATTGCCTACCATTTCAAGATAAATGAATCCAGCCCAGGGACCACTGTCAGAAAAGACAAGGAAATTTGTGAAGCCATAACTGAGGCTATGCCAGCAGGTGGAAAAATTTTGGACCTTTTGTGTAATACCTTCTTGTCTACCTTGTATTCAAAATACAGCCTTTATGTTGTGAAAATTACTCTATGAAAGGCATACATAGACTCTAATATAATTAAATAAAAAGTAAAGTAATTACATAACAACGTAAAGCAAAATAAAGATGAAAGAACTAAAGCTGGAGAATTTAATGCTAGGAAAAGATGGTTTGATAATTTGAGAAAGAAGTTTGGCTTAAAAAAATATCAAGATAACAGGAAAAGCTGCTTTTGTCAACCAAGATGCAGTAGATGAGTTCACTGACACTGTTAAGAAAATCACTGAGGCTACAGGATCCTGTGAGAATAATATTAGGTATCAACTTGATTGAATTGAAGGATGCCTAGAGAGCTGGTGAAGTATTGTTTCTGGGCATGTCTGTGAGGGTGTTGCCAGAGGAGATTAACATTTGAGTCAGTGGACTGGGAGAGGAAGACCCATCCTCAATGTGGATGGGCACCATCCAGTCAGCTGCCAGTGCAGCTGGAGCAAAGCAGGTGGTAGAAGGTGGGATAAACCAGCTTGCTGACTCTTCTTTCTGCCGTTCTGGATGCTTCCTACCTTTGGACATCAGATGCTAGCTTCTTCGGCCTTTGGGCTTTTGGACTTAAACCAGTGGTTTGCTGGAGGCTCTGAGGCCTTTGGCCACAGAGAGAAGGCTGCACTGTTAGCTTGCTTACTTTTGAGGCTTTTGCACTCAGACTAAGTCACTACTAGTTTCCTTTCTCCTCAGCTTGCAGACGTCCTATCATGGGACTTCATCTTGTGATTGTGAGTCAATTCTCCTTAATAAACTCCGTTTCACATTTACATCTATCCTATCAGTTCTGTCCCTCTGGAGAACCCTGACTAATACAGATACCTACCTGAAGGGATTATTAATGCAGATGTAAGTGCCTTATTTTGGAGAACAAATGCCACAAAGGACATCTATTGCTAAGAAAGAGAAGCAAGCAAAAGGATATAAGGCAGGAAAGGATATGCTAACACTACTTATTTTGTGAAAATGCACCTGGGTTTATGGTAAGAACTGTCCTTATCTATAAAGTTGTTGGCCCCAGAGCCTTGAAGGGAAAATATAAACACCAGCTTCCAGTCGTTGTGTTGTATGAGAAGGCTTGGACTACAAGAGCACTTTTTCTGGATTGATTTCACTGGTGTTTTGTCCCTGAAGTCAGGAAGTACTTTGCCAGTAAGAAACTGTCTTCTAAAGTTACTTCTGAGATTGGACAATGGCCCTGGTCACTCAGAACCCCATGAGTTTAAAATAAAAGTTATTGAAGTGGCCCAATTGCCCCCAAACATAACATCTCTAATTCAGCTTCTAGATCAGGGGGTCATAAGGACCTTTAAAGCTCATGGCACAGGGTAGTCTATGGAAAGAATTGTCAGAAGGTTGGGTACGGTGGCTCACATTTGTAATCCCAGCACATTGGAAGGCCGAGGTGGGTGGATCACCTGAGGTCAGGAGTTCGAGACCAGCCTGGTCAACATGGTGAAACCCCATCTCTACTAAAAATATAGAAAATTAGTCAGGCATGGTGATGCATGCCTGTTGTCCCAGCTACTTGGGAGGCTGAGGCAGGAGAATCGCTTGAACCTGGTGGGGCGGAAGTTGCAGTGAGTTGAGATTACACCACTTCACTCTAGCCTGGGCAAAAAGAACAAAACTCCATCTCAAAAAAAAAAAAAAAAGAGAATTGCCAGCACTATGAAAGAGAACCCTGATAGAGTAAATATCATAAAGGAAGGATTAAACCATTGAAGATGCCATTGTTGTTATAGAAAACATCAAGAAAGCCATCAAGCTGAAAATAATATATTCCTGTTAGTAAAAACTTTGTCTATATGTTGTGCATGACTTCACAGATTTGTAATAGAGCCAATCAAAGAAATCTCTGAAGAGATTGTAGATATGCCAGTAAAGTGAGAGGGAGTGAAATGTTTTAATATATGTATCATGGATACATGCAAGGCTACTAGTCCAACATCAGAGGAAGTAACAGAAGACGAATGATTGAGATGTGTGTTTCCAAACCAGTGCCAGACAATAAAGAATGAGCTGTATAAAAATGTAGTGACAGGAAACAATTTGACATTAGACAATCTGGCAGAAGTTCTCCTATTATCCAGGACTGTTTGTAACTTATTTTATGCATAGGCTCTTTGATGATATGGGGACTGAAACTAAAGCAAATAATAGAAGACAGATTGCTATCATATATAAACATTTCTAAAGAAATTAACAAGCAAAAATGTCAGACAGAAATAATGGTGCTTCTCTATAAAGTTACATTGAGTGTGCCTGCCTCTCCTGAATTCTCTTCTACCTCTTTGATTGCTTCTGCCTCTGCCACAGCTAAGACAGCAAGACAAACTCCCCCTCTTCCTTCTCCACATACACAACATGAAGATGAGGAGGGCGAAGAGCTCTGTGATGATCCTCACTTAAGGAATAGAAAATATATTTTTTCTTCTTTATTATTTTCTTGAGAACATTTTCTTTTCTGTAGCTTACCCTACTGTAAGAATATTTTATATATATAATATACAAAATATATGTTAATGGACTATGCTATCCACAAGGCTCTGGTCAACAGCAGGCTATTAATAGTTAAGTTTTAAGGATTTTAAAGTTATATGTGATCCATGCAGAGGAGTGACACCCCAACTTTGTGTTGTTTAAAGTCAACTATAAACACAAGTATGGATAAATACAATGAATGTTCATTCCTCTCTTGAGGTTTCTTATCATATTTGATGGTGAGGCAAACATAATAACACCATCTGATGTGATTTAAATGTGTATAAAGGAAATATTTAATGTAATTATTTTACAAATGGTGAAATGCATAGAGTTTTTTCTAACTGTACATTTGGGGGTACATGGTCAAGTTTATCATACAGGTAAAATTGTGCCATAGGGGTCTGTTGTACAGATTATTTCATTGTCCAGGTATTAAGTTCAATATTCATTAGTTATTTTTCCAGATCCTATCCTTCCTTCTGACCGCCACCTCCAGAAATGCCCCAATGTGTGTTGTTCCCCTTTATGTGTCCATGTGCTTTCATCATTTAGCTTCCTCTTATAAGTGAGAACAGGCAGTATTTGTTTTTCTTTTCGTGTGTCAGTTTGCTAAGGATAATCACCCCTGGCTCCATCTATGTCACCATAAAGGACATAATCTCATTCTTTATGACTGCATAGTATTCCATAGTGTATATATAGTGTATATGTACCACATTTTCTTTATTCAGTCTATCAATGATGGGCATTTAGGTTGATTCCATGTCTTTGCTATTATTAATAGTGCTGCAATGAACATACATATGCATGTGTCTTTATAATACGATAATTTATATTCTTTTTGGTATATACCCAGTAATGGGGTTGCTGAATCAAATACTATTTCTCTCTTTAGGTCCTTCAGGAGTTGTCACACTGTCTTCTAAAATGGTTGAACTAATTTACACTCCCACCAACAGTGTTAAAGTGTTTCTTTCTCTCCACAACATTGCTAACATCTGTAATATTTTGACTTTTTAATAATAGACATTCTGGTTGGTGTGAGATGGTTTACTGTAACGTTGATAATGATCTGTGATGTTGGTTTTTTTTATATATAATTGTTGGCCCCTTGTTTGTCTTCCAAAAAAGTGCCTGTTCATGTCCTTTTTCCACATTTTTATGGGTTTGTTTGTTTTCTTCTTGCACATTTGTTTAAATTCCTTATAGATGCTGGATATTTGACCTTGTTGGATGCATAGTTTATAAAACCTTTCTCCCCTTCTGTAGGTTGTCTGTTTACGCTGTTGATAGTTTCCTTTTCTGTGAATAAACTTGTTACTTTAGTTAGATCTCATTTGTCAATTTTTGCTTTTGTTGTGATTGCTTTTGGTGTCTTCATCCTGAAATTTTTGCCTATGCCTATGTCTTGAATGGTACTGCCTGGGATGTCTTACAGGGTTTCTATAGTTTTGGGTTTTATGTTTAAGTCTTTAATCCCTCTTGAGTTAATTTTTGTATTTGATATAAGAAGGGGTCCAGTTTCAATCTTCTGCATATTGCTAGCCAGTCATTCTAACACCATTTATTGTATAAATAGTCCTTTTCCCATTGCTTGTTTTTGTCAGGTTTGTCAAAGATCAGAGACAGTTATAAGTGTGCGATCTTATTTCTGGGTTCTCTATTCTGTTCCATTGGTCTATGTGTCTGTTTTTATATCAGTACCATGCTGTTATGATTACTGTAGCCCTGTAGTATAGTTTGAAGTATGGTAGTGTGATGCCTCCAGCTTTGCTCTTTTTGCTTAGAATTGCCTTGACTATTCGGGCTCTTTTTAGGTTCCATACAAATCCAAACTTTTAAAAAAAATTCTGTGAAGAATCTCAATGGTAGTTTAATAGGTATATATTAAATTTATAAATTGCTTTGGGCAGTATGGCAATTTTGAAAATATTCATTCTTCCTTTCCTGGAGCAAAGGATGTTTTCCCATTTATTTTCATCTTTTCTGATTTCTTTGAGCAGTGGTTTGCAGTTCTCCTTGTAGAAATCTTTCACCTCTCAAGTTAACTGCATCCCTAAGTATTTTATTCTTTTTGTGACAATTGTGAATAGGAGTTTGTTCCTGATTTGGCTCTCAGTTTGACTACTGTTGATGTATAGAAATGCTAGTGTTATTTGTGCATTGATTTTGTATCCTGAGACTTTAATGAAGTTGTTTATCAACTTAAGCTTTTGGGCTGAGACTCTGGGGTATTCTAGTCATAGGATCATGTCGTCTGCAAACAGGAATAGTTTGACTTTCCTCTATTTCTATTTGGATGCCCTTTATTTCTTTTTCTTGCCTGATTGCCCTGGCCAGGACATCCAGTACTATGTTGAATAGGAGTGGTGAGAGAGGTCATTCTTTTCTTGTGCCTGTTTTCAAAGGGAATGCTTCCGGCTTTTGTCTATTGAGTATGATATTGGCTGTGAGTTCATCATATATGGCTTTTATTATTTTGAGGTATCTTCCTTTAATACCTAGTTTATTGAGAGTTTTTAACATGAAGGGAGGTTGAGTTTTATCCAAAATCTTTTCTGCATCTATTAAGATAATCATTTGGTTTTTGTCTTTAGTTCTGTTTATGTGATGAATCACATTTATTGATTTGCATATGTTGTCAACCTTGCATTCCAGGGATAAAGCCCACTTGATCAAGATGGATAAGTTTTTTGACGTACTGCTGGATTCAGCTTGCCAGTATTTTGTTGAGGATATTTGCGTCAATGTTCATCAAAAATATTGGCCTAATGTTTTCTTTTTAAGATGTATCTCTGCTTTGTTTTGGTATCAAGATAATGCTGGCCTCATACAGTGAGTTAGGAAGGAACCCCTCCTCCTGAACATTTTCAAATAGTTTCAGTAGGAATAGCTCTTCTTTGTACATCTGGTAGAATTAAGCAGTGAATTCATCTAGTCCTGGACATTTTTGGTTAGTAGGCTATTACTACTTCGACTTTATAGCTCGTTATCGGTCTGTTTTGGGATTGAATTTCTTCCTGTTTCAGTCTTGGCAGGGTGTATCTTTCTAGGGATTTATGAATTTTTTTCTAGATTTTCTAGTTTATGTGCATAAAGTTGTTTATAATATTATAAGATGGCTTTTTGTATTTCTGTGGGTTCAGTGGTAATATCCTCTGTATAATTTCTAATTATGTTTATTCAAATCTTCCTTCTTTTATTCTTTATCAGTCTAGCTAACAATCTATTGATTTTAATAATATTTTCAAAAACAGCTCCTGGATTTGTTGATTTTTTGAATGGTTTTTTTTTCTGTCTCAATCTTTATTTCAGCCGGATTTTGGTTTTTTCATGTCTTCTGCTAGCTTCAGGATTTGTTTGTTCTTTATTCTCTCGTTCTTTTAGTTGTGATGTTAGGTTGTTAACATGGGATCTTTTTAACTTTTGGATCTGGGCATTTAGTGCTATAAATTTCCCTTGTAACACTCCCTTAGCTGTGTCCAAGAGATTCTGGTATGTAACCTATCTTTGTTCTTATTAGTTGCAAGGAACGTCTTGATTTCTACTTTAATTTTATTATTTACCCGAAAGTCATTCAGGAGCAGGTTATTGATTTTTCATGTAATTGTATGGCTTTTAGTGAATTTCTTAGTCTTGATTTCTAATTTGAATGCACTGTGATCTGAGAGACTGTTATTTCAGTTCTTTTGCATTTTCTGAGTAGTGTTTACTTCTGATTGTGTGATCAATTTTAGGGTATGTACCATGTTGCAATGAAAAGAACGTATGTTTTGTGGTTTTGGGTGGAGAATTCTGTAAACATTTATCAGGTCCTTTTGATCCAGTGCTGACTTCGGGTCCTTAATATCGTTAATTTTATCTCAATTATCTGTTTAATATTATCTATGGGATGTTAAAGTCTCCCATTGTTATTGTGTGGGAGTGTACATCTCTTTGAAGGTCTCTACGAACTTGCTTTATTATACTGGGTTCCCCTGTGTAGGACTCATATAGATTTAGGGTAGTTAGGTCTTCTTAATGAATGGAATCCTTTACCATTATATAATGAACTTCTTTGTCTTTTTTGTTCTTTGTTGGTTTAAAATCTGTTTTGTTAGACCTAGGATTGCAATCCTTCTCTTTACCGTTTTCCATTTGCTTGGTAGATTTTTTTTTTCTAAATCCCTCTATTTTCAGCCTTGCATAGATATTTAAAAGGAAGTAACATTTTTACAATTCACTGGAATGGATAAAGTGATGACACCAGTAGATGATGCTGGGGTGTGTGTGTTGGGGGGTGGTGGTGGTGTATACACACAGTTATATATGTTTAGTTATATAAATACACAATTTAATACAGAGATCAATCACTACAAAAATGATACTACACACACATAAACACAATAGATATTTCAAAATGGAATGGTAAAACATGCTTAAGCAATTCTCAGCAATGAAGAGAAAACAAAAGAATAAGATGAAAAACATAGAAAACAAAATGACATCACAGCTGTCTTGTTTCTTGTTTGCTTCAAAAGTGCATGACATAGCCATAGTAGGCACACTAAATATTATCTTCAACAAACCTGACAAAAACAATCAATGGGAAAAGGATCTCCTATTCTGTAAATGGTGCTGGGAAAACTGACTAGCCATATACAAAAAACTGAAACTGGACCCCTTCCTTACACCTTATATAAAAATTAACTCAAGATGGTTTAAAGATTTAAATGTAAAACCCAAAGCCATAAAAGCCCTAGAAGAAAACCTAGACAATATCATTCAAGACAGGCATCGGCAAAGACTTCATGACAAAAATGCCAAAAGCAATTATAGCAGAAGACAAAATTCACAAATGGGATCTAATTAAAGAGCTTCTGCACAGCCAAAGAAACTATCATTAGAGTGAGCAGGCAGCCTACAGAATGGGAGAAAATTTTTGCAACCTATCCATGTGACAAAGGTCTAATATCCAGAATTTATAAGGAACTTAAGCGTATTTACAGAAAAAATCAAACAACTCCATCAAAAAGTGGGCAAAGGATATGAACAAACACTTCTCAAAAAAGACACTGATGTGGCCAACAAATATATGAAAAAAGCTCAACATCACTGATCATCACAGAAATGCAAATCAAAACCACAATGAGATACCATCTCATGCCAGTTAGAATGGTGATTATTAAAATTCAGGAAACAATAGATGCTTGTGAGACTGTGGAGATATAGGAATGGTTTTACACTGTTGGTGGGAGTGTAAATTACTTTGACCATTGTGGAAGACAGTATAGGGATTCATCAAGGATCTAGAACCAGAAATATCATTTGACCCAGCAATCTCATTACTGGGTATATACCTCAAGGAATATAAATCATTCTACTATGAAGATACATGCACATGTATGTTTATTGCAGCACTATTTACAATAGCACAGACATGAAACCAACCCAAATGCCCATCAATGATAGACTGGGTAAAGAAAATGTGGAACATATACACCATGGAATACTCTGCAGCCATGAAAAGGAATGAGATCATGTCCTTTCAGAGACCTAGATGAACCTGGAAGCCATTATTCTCAGCAAACTAGCACAGGAACAGAAAACCAAAGAATGCATGTTGTCACTCGTATAAGTGGGAGTTGAACAATGAGAATACATGGACACAGAGAGGAGAACAACACACACGAGGTCCTATTGGGATATAGAGTGATGATGGGAGGGAACTTAGAGGATGGGTCAATAGGTGCAGCAAACCACTATGGCACACGTATATCTATGTAACAAACCTGCACATTCTGCACATGTATCCTGTGTCTTTTTTTTTTTTTTAGAAGAAATAAAGAGGAAAAAAAAGAAAAAAAAAAAAAAAAATTAAAAAATCATATAATAGAAGTAAATAAATAAAATAAAATGAGATATTTGGGATTTGAAATGGATCACAAAAGAAGACAATCCCACTTGTATTTAAATACATAAACAACATATTTTATGCACATAATTCTTTTAGTTCTTTTAACTATATTTCTTTTTAAATTTATTTTTATTTTTTAAATTTTTTTATTTTTCTTAATTATACTTTAAGTTCTAGGGTACATGTGCACAACGTGCAGGTTTGTTACATATGTATACCTGTGCCATGTTGGCGTGCTACACCCATCAACTCGTCAGCACCCATCAACTCGTCATTTACATCAGGTCTAACTCCTAATGCAATCCCTTCTCCCTCCCCCCTCCCCATGATAGGCCCCGGTGTGTGATGTTCCCCTTCCCGAGTCCAAGTGATCTCATTGTTCAGTTCCCACCTATGAGTGAGAACATGCGGTGTTTGGTTTTCTGTTTTGCAAATGTTTGCCTAAACAAGCACTGGAAGCTGAGGTTCTGTTGTGTTAATAAAAATAACCATGAAATCCAAAACTAAATAAATACATAAATAAAAAATAAAAATAAATAAAAGATATACCAGAATATAAAATTTATCAGTATAAAACATTTCCTTTCCAAAAATTCACTTTTGAAAGATTTCTGCTATGGCTGAGAATGTTTTAAAATTCTCCTCTGGGATCTTTCTTCAATAACCTGTCATAGGGCAATCTCTGAATGTTCCTAATAATAATGAATCTTTTTGCTTTGAAAGTAGATTTGTGCAGAAATTGTGTAGAGTTATTTGGTACCAGGTGAAATGAATAAGTTATTTACATTCAAATCAATAAATAAGTTGTTATGACACTGTTTTCAGTGTAAAAATAATGGGCGAATGTATCAAAACAAGACTGGTTTCTAACATGGCTTGTAAACTCGCCTTGAAAACATTTTTCACAAAGGCATATAAAAGTAACCTGAATAATGATACCATCTTTGACTACATGTAAAGCTTTTGAAAGTCTTGATATAGGTTTCATATGATTTAAACATAAATTCTTATTATTTTATAAAGAAGCAAAGAAAATAGTGAAAAAGACACAAAGAAATGTTTCACCAAATGAGCACATGAATTGTGCTAAATGGCAAATAAGCACACAAAAATATGTTCAACATTTTTAGCCATTAGATAAATGCAAATTTAAACCCAAATAAGATATAGCTATATCTGGATGGCTAAGTTTAAAAACAGAAATAGCAACAAGACCAACTGCTGGTAAAAATGCAGAAAAACTAGGTCATTTATTCGTTATTTGTGTAAATGTAAAATGATAAGCCACTTCAGAAAATAGAGTAGCAGTTTCTTACGAAATTAAATATTCAATTAATATAAGACCAAGAAATTGTGTTGCTAGGCATTGATCATACAAAACTAAAAAAGTTTCATTGACACAAAATCATATAGATACATGTCTACAGCAACTTTATCTGTAATAGTCCAAATCAGAAACAACTCAGATGTTTTCACAAGGGAATTGATTAAACAAATGGTGGTACATTCATACCATAGAATATGGCTCAGCAATAAAAAGGATCAGACTGCAGTACTGATATCTACAGAGCTTAGATGACTCTCCAGATAATTGTTTGAATAGAAAAAACTCACAGTTTCCTATTCTATCAACTAAGGATGAGAAGTAGTCAGATTCCAGTTTCAATCTATTTGTAGACTTTTGAAGACAATGTTCACGGCAAAGATAACTTGATTGAATTATCCTATCACCTATCTGTAAATACTATAAATAATTTTATAATATACCTTCTTGTTTGTTTCCCTGTCTTTTGTTCATATGTCATTTCTGATGGATGCATTTCTAAAAGTGACTTATCAAACAGAAAATTTCAATTAAAAATTAGTGTTATAAAAATGTTAAAATTTTTGTAAAATTATGCAAGATACTAGATTTATCTACATTCACCAAATATTCAGTGTCCAAAATGAGTTTAAAATATTCCATTAATATGGGGATATTTTCTAAGTGGTGTTTAAGCTTGTATGACTGTAGGTAAGTGAATTTAGAATCTTTAACTTGATTATTATACTTTCTAAAATTTCCTGCACCATCCTAGAAGTGCATTATGAGAGTGTATCCAAGCTACTCATCTCTGGATGAACATGGAACAGACTTGTAAACTCCTTAAAATTTGAAATCAGTCCCCAGTTCACACAGCGATTCAGTGGAAAAGAGTGAAAAATGTATTGGCTCAGGTGCTTATGAACAATATGTGAAAGACAAGTAGTTGATTATTCTAAGAAGCTCAGGTTAAAAATGAAAACAAAGGAAAATAAATTAAACATGGGCCTCAGAGCTTGCACACTGTGGGGAATATAAATACCACAGAATTCAGTCCTTCCAAGTCGTTGAACAAATACACGACTGAACAAAATGACCAGTAAGGCAAAACCTGATGAGTGAGGAGTCAGAGTTCAGAGTTGCTACAATGTATTATATAAAATGTTCAGTTTTCAAAAAAAACAATGTGACATGCCAGAAAAGAGAAAGTATGACCCATATACAAGAAAGAAGCAAGGAATAGAAACTGCTTTTGGAGGGAGTTCAGAAGTTAAACTTAGCAGAAAATGATTTCACGGAAGTTATCATTCACTGTCATGTCAACAAAGTAAACTATTTTTAAATAATTAAAATCTCATCAAATAGAGAATATCAATAAAGAGAAAGAAATTTAAAAAATAAAATACAAACAAAACCTCTGCATTTAAAAAGTATAATAAGTGAAATGAAAATTTCACTGCAGAGCCTCAACAGCAGATGTGGAGCTGGTAGATGAAATAATCAGTGACCTTGAAGAAATATCAGTAAAAATTATACAAGGTGAAAAAGAAATATAACTGAACAAAGCCCAAGACAAATGTAGCACAGCATGAAGTGCATCAGTACATACTTAATGGTCATACCATACAGAAAGGAGAGAGAATGGGGAAGAAAAAACATTTCATGAAAAATGTCCAAACATCCCAAATTTGCTTTAAAAATTTCTACACGTTCAAAACTATTTAAAAAATCCTCTAAGCATCAATGAGAAAAGATCCATATACAGATGCATCATAGTCAAATTGCTGGAACCTCCCACATAAAAGAAAAATCTTAGAAGCAACAAGAAAAAAGAGTAACCAAAAGAGAATCATGATAATATTAAAATCTCTTTCTCATCACTTCTCATCAGAAACAACAGAGCCCAGAAGGCAATGGATTATATATTGAAAATATTGGAAGAAAAATAGTCAACCAGAAATCCTCTATCCAGAAAAACTCTTCTTCCAAAATCAAGGAAAAATAAGATCATTTCTAAAAGAACAAACACAGTGCATAATTTTGCAAGAAGACCTACCTCACAAGAAACTCCAAACGAATTTCTTTGAGCTGAAAGGAAGTGACCACAAATAGTAATTCTAATCTACATAATGTAGATTAAACATAAAATACAACATAGTAACATATTTCTTCACCTCTCTCCTATTTTGGAAATGAATAGTCACTTTGTAAAATAATTTTGACAGTTTCTCAAAATGTTAGAAATTAAATTACTATATGTCTCAACGATTCCAATCTTAAGTATCTATCCAAAAGCAATAAACACAAATGTATACATATAAACCCCCCACACAAATATTCAGAGTACCATTATTCATAATGGCCAAATAGTGGGAACTATCCAATTGTCTAAAATGAATGAATGAACAAAGTTTGTTGTATCCATACAAAGGAACGCATTCAAAAATAAAAAGAATAAAGCACTGATACTAACTACCACATGAATGAATCTCTAAAACATACTATATAATTGAAAGATGTCAGGCACAAAAGACCATATTATATAATATCATTTACATGAAACATCTAGAATAGGCCACTATATAGAAAGACAAAGTAGATCAATGTTAGTGTAGGGGAAGTGGGGAAGAATAAGGAGTAACTTCTAGTGGGACTTTGTTTATTTTGGGGGCACTGAAACTGTTTAAAAATTAGTGTTGATTGTTCCATAAGTGTAAATACATTTTAAAATGTTTACTTTCAAAATTTAATAAATGAAATGAAAATTTCACCTCAGAGGCTCAACAGCAGATGTGATCTGGCAGAAGAAATAATCAGTGACCCTGATTATATCTACCCCTACACTAATGCTGATATACGTTCCCATTTTATATAGTTTTTACTTAATATAAGCACAATTTAACAAATTTTGAAAATTAAATACTGAAAATTGATATTTTTATGGTATAGATATTAAATGTCAATAAGTGTATCTTCTAAAAACTTTAAAATTTAAAAATCCAGGTTAAAAATATACAAAATAAATAACCTAAGGACTAAATG
The DNA here is from genome assembly GCF_008728515.1 of Papio anubis. Taxonomy (NCBI): domain Eukaryota; kingdom Metazoa; phylum Chordata; class Mammalia; order Primates; family Cercopithecidae; genus Papio; species Papio anubis. The sequence goes on along the minus strand of NC_044981.1, from coordinate 90,213,993 downwards.
AAAATATAAATTACTGTGGGGATTTTGAATTAAGCGTTAGAAATAGCAATCTTCCTCTGTAGTAGTATTTCATGATAATATTTAACTATGTTAAGTTTAGTTTTGTTTTTCCTTTATTAATAAATCTGGAGGGTTGCATTCTTAAGCACTGAATAAATTTTATTTATTATTCGTTTAATAATATTCTCCTCTCTGTAGTCTGGTTATTCTTACTCGAAAGTAGGATCCCTTGTGTTCGTGCTCTAAACATGTACTATTTTACTATTTGCTCTTTTTTTGTCGGGGGACGGAGTCTCACTCTGTCGCCCAGACTGGAGTGCAGTGGCGCCATCTAGGTTCACTGTAAGCTCCGCTTCCCGGGTTCCCGCCATTCTCCTGCCTCAGCCTCCCGCGTAGCTGAGACTACAGGAGTCCGCCACCTCGCCCGGCTAAGTTTTTGTATTTTTAGTAGAGAAGGGGTTTCACCATGTTAGCCAGGATGGTCTTCATCTCCTGACCTTGTGATCCGCCCGCCTCGGCCTCCCAAGGTGCTGGGATTACAGGCGTGAGACACCACACCCGGCCTGCTCTTCTTGTTTACTTTTTAAAATTCTTTTGTGTTACTGATTTTTATTTGCATTTCCATATTTGTTTTTAAGAGATTAATCTTGTTTTCTTTGTGTTTCTTAACTAAATTACCTTAATCTTATTTACAGACAAAAACACCTTTTTACATTATTTTCTACATACACTAATCAGAAATTTCTAAATGTAATTCTGTTTCTGGCTTTATTTCTTTAATTATTCCACAATCATTTTGTTTTGGTTTGGTTTTATGTTATTTTTCCTTTTTATTAATTTCCTTAAAGTCTTGTCAACTATGACTGTACATTCCAATTTAAAATAAGAATTCCAAAAACCTGTCTGGGACTTCTGTGTTTTTAGGTTTATCTTCTCTGGTAGGATTTCCTTATTTATTTATGCATGTGTGCCTGCCTGGGTAACTGACTTTTATCCTAAAATCTCTAAATTGCCAAAATATGATGACATTTTTTCTGGGTTCGTTTAATCTATCTGATGTTGGTAGGACAGGTGTACTTGACTGGGAATTCTGTTTTACAGATAGTAAGGCTTCACAACCTTTTTAGACACCTCCTCAGACTATCCAGTAATCTGCTTTCTGTTATTTACACTAGAATTTGTTTAAAGTGGAATCATGGAGTATATGCTTTTAATTATTTTGATAATGGTATATTTCATGAAACATAATTATATTGAGATTAATTCATGCTATAGGCAAATCTAAATAATGTATTGCTTTCTATTGTTTCAATATTTCATTTTATTTTATTTAACCATTACATAGATATGCTACAATTTGTTTTTCTCTTTACCTGTTAATGGAATTTGGATTTTTTCAAGTCTGGTTATTAAAGGAAGCTGTTATAATTACTATGTGCAAGTCACTGTATGGGTGTACGCTGTCATTTCTCTTGGGTAAATACTAGAAACAGAATGGCTGGATCATATGGTAGGTGTATGTTTTCCAAAGTGGTTGTACCAATTTAGATTTTCACTAGCAGTGTTTGAGAATCCAGTTCCTCTGCATCCTTGCCAATACTATGCATAGTCAGTATTTTGTCATTCTAGTAGGTATGTAGTTATATCTGACTGTAGCTGAATTTTCATTTCCCTAATGACTAATAATGTTTATCATTTTTTTCATGTATTTACTATCTGTATGTCTCTACTGGTGAAGTATCTATTCTAATAGTTTGCTGTTTTTTGTTTATATTGGGTTATTTTTCTGTTATTGAGTTTTGAGAATTATTTATATATTCTGGACTCAAGTGATTTATTGGATATATGATTTGAAAATATTTGTCTCTTAATACATGGCTTTTTTCAAGTTTTAAATGTTTTTAAATAAGCAATAGTTTTTCATGTTGATGAATTTTAATTTACCAATTTAATATTTTATTGATTGTACTTTTAATGCTTTATCTTACAGCTGTGATGCTTTTTTTAAAAAAAATTGTATTTCTGTGTTTTTTTTTAAGAAGAATTGTGAAAGTTCTGAAATTTTAGTCTACTTCTGAGCTAACAAATTGGCCACCATACTGTTCTACAGGCTGGCAGAAGATGAAAGATTTCTGGATCAGAAACAAAGGACTTTATTACTCATGGCACAGAAGACAGCAGGAGCTTTAGTTCTCCCTGCTATCTAAGCCCCAGATGTGCAATGTGGAGTTGAGGTTAGTGGGACACTGGACATAGAGTGGGTAGGATGTATTTGTTTATGCATGTGGTAGGGTTTGTTTATTTATTTTTGTATATATACCTGCCTGGGTAACTAACTGTTATCCTGAAATCCCTAAATTGCCAAAATATACGGGCTTTTGCTGGATTCATTTAATCTATCTGATGTTGTTAGGACAGGTGTACTTGACTGGGAGTTCTGTTTTAAAGATGGTGCTACAGCTCAGATACCCTAACCTGGAATCCTAATATTTTATGTGAGTCTCTATTTATGTTTCTCCTCCTACTCAATGACCTGGAGACTCTCCCAAGTCAATAAGCTTGGGTAATTAGAAGGCTCAACATGCTTCCTGTGTCTCAGAGATTAATGTCCTTCATTATATGAAATTTGATGTCTTGTAAACTCCTAACATACATACGTGTGTGTGTGTGTGTGTGTGTGTATTTATATATATATGTTCTATTGCTTTTTGGATATTTTAGATATTATTTTTATCTTTTTATATGTAGGTCAAAGTGTAGTGGGCTCTTTCCAAGATTGTGGGGAGATATATATATATATGTATATCCACAATGATAGTGAAAAGTGATATCAATCATGCCATGGTGCAGTGACTCACTACTATAATCCCAGTGCTTTGGGAGGCTGAGAGGTATAATCACTTGAGCTCAGAAGCTGCTATGAGCTCTGACTATGAGTTGGAGGCTCCAGTGAGCTATCAGCATCCCACTGCACTCCAGTCTGGGCAACAGAGCAATACCTTAGTGCCTCCCCACTTCAAAAAAAAGTGATATCATTCAACGTGTGTGTGTGTTTGTGTGTGTGCATTGGGTGCATATGAATGCGTTTACTTGCATGTAATTCAGCTATTTTTAGTGAGTCCCATAAGATATCTGCTGTACATATGCATGACTTTTGTGCACTGGAATTTCTAAGAAACTTGTCAGTTATATTTGTTGCGCCTTTATCTTATTTACTGCACTCAAAGTTAACAAATACGTAATAAGTGACTGTGATAAGATTGGTACTTTAAAGCCTTCCCCTCACAGTCTTGACATATAAGGAGCTGTGGTAAATCGCAATAAAATTTTTGTCCTGTCTGATTCATATAGAATCTCTTTAAATGATGGTAAAGTAAGCTTTTCTGTGTCAGAAATTTAGTCAAATCAGTTATCTAGAACCATACTGATCAAAGGATCCTAGTTTTTAAACTAAATCTAACAATTTACTAGAGAATTTAATTTTGCTTTCTGTTGTAAAGCATATTTCTATTAGACAGTACAATTTATGTTACTGTTTTATACAAAATAACAATATAAAATGCCTATGTCATTTTTAAGTTTTGTCAGAGCGAAGTAAAACCTTATGTGACTAAGAAGTGTGTTAGATTTAATGTAAGATGATTATTGTACACTATTTCATAATTTAGAGAAAATCACGAAACACTATTCTCTGTTTATAAGGTAGATTTCATGGTCACAATTAATCAGAATATTATTTAGGTGTTCTTGTCAGATCCCATTGTATTTTACATTTCTAGTATATTTTGCAAAAATTGTTATTGGCCATATAGATGGGGAAAAAATAATCTCAACTAACAAATGGTGTGCATGAGATCTATTAAGGCTAATCAATAACATGGTATATGATTAAGTGAAACTGATCAGGATCCAATTCAAAGGTAGAAGATTATTTCACATTGTAGGTTAATTTATTGTCTAGCTCTTACTATCCCTGTCTAGCTCAGTCTTAAAATGTTGATTCATTGTGGTGATAAAACAATTTAAAAAACTACTTACCACTCTGTATTATTTCTTCATATTTTCTTTCACTTAAATACCAAGTATTTACAATTGTAGCTGTCATTTTTAAAAAATGACATATTATGTTAATTATTTCAATTTTATTTGCAAAGTGTCAGTAATATTAAGATTTTTGAAAAGTTTTAGCTGCCCAATGTGCCAAACCACTGAAGGTTTAGAGAAAGAGGTGGAAATTCATTTTGACCATTAAGACTGCTTATAACATTTCCATTCAATTTAATGATGTATTATAATTCAGAGAGAAATCACAGAAAGCTGAGGAGGAAAGAGTAAGTAGAAATAGAGGAGACATAGAATGGAAACTGACAGACTAAACCCCTCCCCAATCTAGCAAAGAGCAATTGGTTTTTAACACCATCAATAAAGTATGCCATATTATGTTCTACATTATAATGATTTAAGAAAGAGGCAGTGAGAGTTACAAGGATGTGCATGTGTCTAACTCAGCAAAGTGTATCCTGCTTGTCTAAAAACTCACGATTGCACCTGTATCTACTTGTTTGACACACAGGTGTTGCAGTCTATATTTACAAGACTGTCTGCCAGTCTGAAGACCCTTTGTTGTAAAGAGTGTAAGCCATTGTGATTATAGGCGCATAAAATCAAAAGAAAGCTGTTCCCTAATCCTTCTCACTTCCATCTGTTTGGTTGCTACTTCTCAGGTGTAATTGAGACAGGCAGATGTGCAATCTGGGAACCTATCCAAACCCACTTTATGTACATCCTTTTTAAGAAAAGAGAAGCATTCAATATTGCCTTCAGAAAACGGTTCTGTCTCTGCTAGCATTCTCTCCAATCTGTGGTTATATTTTATTCTTTGATCAAAATGTGGAAGAAGTATGGGTCTTGAGGCCTTGACACTGGTCTTCTGTTTCCTCAGCCCCTTTTGTCACAACAGACAGTGCTGCCAGTGGCTGCTGTCTCTAGAGCCTCCTCCAGAGAAAGTTCTTCACTTATGACTATGGGTCTCCTCTGCCTGACAGCAAAGGACCAGAGGAAACCCACATACATTTTCCTTAATATGTACCCTCAGCTAGCCCAACTGTAAAGGCAGTCAAATCCTTTACAAGTTGACATAATAGAAAAGTTTAGGGCTTTTCCTAGTACCCAGACACAACTGAACCTACAGAATGACTAAAAAACTGAAGTCAATCATTAAAATCCTCAGTATGGAGGACGTGTGAAAAAAAGGGCGATAGACAAGACAGATGAACTCTTCTATTATTTCTGACCTGTGGTTTTAATCAGGATAGGCTAGGTTATGCTATGGTAATTAAATTCACCCTGAGACCCTGAGTACTCCAAAAGACAGCAGCCTGGAATAATGCATGTGTCCTAACAAGGAACTGGTCAGAACTGGTCATATGACATTTAACTGCAGGTTGGAAACAAAGTGTAATTTTCAGGTAAGGAGAGTCACCCAGATGTGCTCAGATGTTAGCAGTCTTCACCACACTGGCTACATTACTAACCACTACTCTCCAAATTGGTTCTTTATCTTTTGCATTGTTTCCTGTTTGGTATGAGTTATTGTGAGGAAAATTTGTTGCTTTTATTTCTGGAGATGTACAGCATTCAAATTTAGATACATTTTTCTTACTTGGTAGAACACGCTGTGAGCCCAATAGCTATTACACCTTCACTTAAAAAAACATTTCCGTGTTTAGACAAAGTGAGTAAATATTAAGTTCTTTCAATTATGAAATACCTAGTTTCATTTTCAAAGGACACTGCTATGACTGACTTAGTGATGCCTGACTTACTGAAAGTGATGGCAGGGCCGTGTTTGGAGAGGTCAATTGGATGCATGAAAATGTGGTGGCAGATGGTGACATAGTGTGTGGGAGATAGAGTGGTGTGAGGGGGAATACACAAATAGAAATAAAAAGATTAACTATAGGTGACAGCTGCTGGTGAGGGAGTTGACAGATTTTTTTTCTGGTGTCCAAAACTTTCACCACACTTGTTTTAGTAATAGAAAATGTGAAACCAATGTTGGCACTTTTGATCTGTTTTGGCATTACCCAGAGGCCTTGCATTATTGTCAACAGTATAATAAGCCAAGAATTGATCCTTGGAAGTAATTGACAATTCTGTAGAACAACTGTGAACCAAGAGCTCTTATCTCCTTTGCTTTCATCTCTTTAAATACTTATTTAAAAAACTCAAGTTATCAAAAGGAAAGAAGCAATGTCAAAAGTTTTGCATTTAAGGCATTCTTATAATAATTATAATCTATTTATATATACTATGAAGTTTCTTGAATGCTGTTAGAATTGACATAATTTAGTAGCAACAATATGATTCATTGTATCGATATTTATAAATCAACAGTACCTGACATATAGTAGACATAAGTGTCCATTAAATTTACACAATTTAATAAAATGTTTATTAGTTAACACTATCTTTCTTAAAATATAAGCAACTATCTAGATCTACCAGGTGGAATACAAGGAGATTTTTCATAAATATTTTCTGTTTATGATAAAGCTCTAAAATTTTTGGAAAATAACTTGGGTAAACAGGATTACATAAGTTTAAAAGGCCTTAGTGCAGATATGCAATGTAGAGGAGTACAAGTAATGTTTTCTAGAAGAAAATCAGAAGGGGAATATAAGCAGAATAAGGTGATAATAGTAGCTGAAATAATTTAAGATTTCCTGTTCTTTTTTATTTTTTACGTGGTGTAGAATCTTTAGTGGGCAGAAAGCTTTTTTGGATTTCCTGGAAGAAAGAAAACAAAGAGATACAGCTTAAATGACTGATGATAGAATATTTATTGAGAGAGAGAGATGCTTATTTCCTTGAACACAGAAATGCCTGGACATTTCTACTACTCAGTATAAATCTTGTTAAGTTCTGGAGTAGCGGGAGGCCAGCAAATCAAAATTGTAAAAAGTTATAAAGTGGGAGAGGTTGCATTCAAGGTGATTGATCAGTTTTGTGAATTGAAGTCTCCTAAAATGTTTCAGTATTGCTATGTATTCTGATACAATAAATACAGGTTCAAATGACAATGATACTTTTACTTGAGTCTCACTGCAGTTTTGTAGAAAAGTATTGCTCCTTAGGACATTAGAAGCAGAGAATAAGATTTTGATATTAATTACAATAAATTGGGATGACACAAAAAATTACATGAATAGAATTGTCAGAGATCAGTGGATTCAATTTTATTAATGACTGTGCTACATCTTAGAGTTAATGTAAATGCTACAAAATGTGGTTGGATTAGAGAGAAATAAAAATACATATTTATTCCTTCAGTATAGTGCTCACTGTTTATCTTTTTCAGAGACTAATTTACCTGTCTATGGTTGCTTTGTACAGTGAAGTGCATGCTGGAGACCATCAATATAGTAGACGTCTAAATCTCTGATATTTTTCTTTTGCAATAATATGGCCCAAACTACCACTTTTGTAATCATAGTACTTCAAAGTCATTACAATTTCTTTTACAGTGTTCCATTTCCCACAGATAGCCCTCTTTTATATTATTGTGTCTTACATGTAGGTAATCTGGTATGGTTCCATTGAGTATACTGTGGCAACAAAGATAAATTATTTCCTTAAGAACTGTGAGACTAAATATCCACTTACTGAACAGGACAATCTTACATCTGGGTTCTTAAAGAGTGTCATACTTTGGAGAAATACTGTTTAACTACATACTGAGAAGCAGCAGGTACCATGTACAAAGCTCTCTGAGCTAAGTTAGGTCACCATTTTTTACAAACTTTTTAAATGATATGTTTTACAATTGTAGTTACCACTATTGTAATTAAATAATCATTGAAGGCATCTATTTAGTATTGATTACCTTTACTGAATTATAAGCTTCACATAACATTATTGACTTATTGAACACTCTGTCCTTATTACCAAGCATATTGCTTAATTTATCAAGTCTCAGTTTCCACATATGAATAATGTAATATAATAATATGTATTTTATTGGGAAACAACATGGATTTGCATTAAAGTGCATGAATTCTAGAATCAGTCAAACCTCATTTGTATCTTAGATATGGCAATTAGTAAGTGTGTGAACCTAGGAAATTCTCTAGAATCTCTAGTAAAAAAAAAACAAAAAAAAAAAAACAAAAAAAAACATATATTGTATTATTTATTCCAGAATTTAAGTTTTTTTTGGGGGGGGGTTCTTTTCCCATAGATTCTATTTCTTATAGATATGAGTTTTTCTATTGCAATATATCGCTATTTTAGACTTGTTCATTCCTTTATTTCCTTTCTCTGAATGTGGATCATAGTCTTACATTTTTTTATGTGTCTTTTAGAAATTTTGGATTATAGATTGGATATTATGGGTAATAATTTTATAGACTCTAGATCTTGTCATTTTTCTCTGAGGAGTATTAAGGTTTTGTTTGTTTTAACTGACAGCTATCTTGTCTGAACTCAAACTCCAAACTTTATCTTATATGTAAGGTACACCCATTGAAATCACTGTTCAGTTCAACATAATTTGTTAGCCTGCTTGAAGTTTGCCCAATTCATTCATAGAGCAGGGATCTGCCACAGAGTTGGGAAAAGTTTATGTGTAGAATGTGGAATCACCTCTCCTATGAGTTTTTTCTTTGCAAAATTCCACTCGTCACATTCCAGCTGTTGGGGTATCCCTGATATCTGTCCTCTAATTCCGAAAGTCATTAAGTTTGTCAGTTATATCCAAATTCTAGCTGCCTGTCATGGGTGCTCACTGGAGACTCCCTTCAGGCAAAAATTGATAAAAAATAGGAAACTCACTTAGGGCCATTCCTTTCTTCCCAATGTTGGCCCTTAGCCAGGTTCTCCTGGTTTTAGGTTACACTTTAGTGCCATCAGATAGTGTATTTTTATATTTTGTTTTAGAGTACCTAATTGTAATCTGCAGACTAGGTAAACAACCAAATTACTCCACCATTACCAAAAGGCCAGACCTACTCCCTGGACTCTCTAAAAATTGTTTTCAGTATTTATTTATTAAATAGCTAAATTGTAATCATTATATCTTAATAAATTGTAAAAATTAACTGTTTATATATATGTATATATGTGTGTATATATTAACTGTTTATATATATATATGTGTATATATGTAGAAATTCCTTAACACTATATGAGAACACTAATGATTGGCATATAATGAGTGGTCAATATGAGATAAGAACAATTATAATAATTAAATCACTGAGGACTAAATTAAGAAATATAATGTACTTTAAAATAGTGAAGTATTATATTCTTACTGTTCATTCTTACAGAGTGAAGTAATTTCATCAATATTTGGACAATAAGGAAAACGTTAAATTTAAGATTATATTACTAGTCAAGACAGTTAATTTCTTCTAGAAGTTAAACCCATTCAGATATAAGTGTAGTTAGTGTACATATTGTGTCCATAAAGCATTTTCATTAATCAAACAACCCAGTACATCAATCACAATAGATTTTTAACTTAAAAGCTTTGATATAGTTGGGTAGCAAGTATCATATTTTTTTTTATATTAACAAACCTGAAGGCTAGATTTTAAGCAGTTTATCAAAACTATCTAGAAAATATTTACATCAGTCAGTTGGAAAATTTCAGTGAGCACTATAAACTTCCCATTCTCTCTGTGATCTTACCTCTATTTTTTCTCTTTAAATACAATTTCAGATTCTAGGAAGCAGTATTCTGTTATTTTTTTTGCACCGAAAAGAAGATGCTGATGATTTTGTATGTTTCATTTGTTAAGCATTTTCCGTTTACAATGTAACTTAATTCTTACAGTGTCATTGTGAAGAAGTCTTCCCACCTGTGTATATCTTCATTGTGCTAATGGGGATTATCATCTCCATCCCTCTGCATTTACTTCTGTCACTTGGGATAATAAATATACATAACAAAACCACAAATTACACTTAATGGCATGCTTAAATATGAAATAATTACTAGCATTATACTCATCCTGCGTAGTTACTGAATTTACCTTGTGAAAAATATGGAACAGTGTTAGACAGAAATCATTTGACAAGAAATTAGCAATGCTGATTTTTACACACCTGTCTTAGATTTTAAAATAAGTTAAAAGAAAAAAAAGATAGAAAAGTGCTTCACAACTGGATAATTTTTGGGGTATTTACTCTTATTTTATATTTGTTTTGGGTATTTTCTTTATTGACCATTCTTAAGACATTTCATATATTTCTCTATATAAAAATGCATGCTTGTTAGAAAGTACTGAAAACATTTTAGAGCTTTATTAAAGTATATTTGCCAAAATTGTTTACATTTATGTTGTACAATTTAGTATTTTGATATATGCATACATTCTGAAATGTTTGAATCAAAATAATGAACATATTCATCACTTCAAATTCCCTTTTTTGTGGTGAGAATATTTAACATATATTCTCTTACCAATTTTTAGTATACAATACATTGTTACTACTGTACAATACACATCCAGATTTTATTTCAACTAATGAAAAATTGGTACCCCTTAATTAACACTTCACTATTCCCCTTACCCACATGGCCTTTGCCAATCATGATTTTACTATCTGTTTCTTTGAGTTTGACATTTTTATATTCCACATATAAGTGAGACAGTACAGTATCTGTCTTTCTGTTTCTGGCTTCATTTGCTTAGCGTAATGTTCTCCTCTTTCACCTATGTAGTCACGAATGACAGAATGTCTTTTTTGGGGAGCTGAATAGTATTCCATTTTGTGTGTATGTGTGTGCAGGTGCATGTGTATTGCTAAACTCAAATATCTCAGATGGGTGTCAGTCAATTTAGGAAGTTTATTTTGCCAAAGTTAAGGGTATGTACCTGTGATACGGCCTCACGAGGTCCTGACAATGGGTGTCCAAGGTGGTCCAGGTACAACTTGGTTTTATACACTTTAGGGAGACATGAAACATCAATCAATATATATATGATAAACATTCATTAGGTTCAGAAAGCTGGGACAACTGGAAGCAAAGGCAGGGCAATTCGAAGTGGGGAGGTGACTTTCAGGTCATAGGTAGATAAGAGACGAGTGGTTGCATTCTTTTGAGTTTCTGATTAGCTTTTCCAAAGGAGGCAATCAGGTATGCATTTATCTCAGTCAGCAGAGGGATGACTTCGAATAGGATGGGAGACAGGTTTGCCCTAAGCAGTTCCCAGCTTGACTTTTTCCTTCAGCTTAGTAATTTTGGGGCCCCAAGATTTATTTTCCTTTCACCATATATAAATAAAAGAAATGTGTGCATATATATATATATATATATATATATATGCACGTGCACACACACACACATATGCACACATTTCTTTTATTCATCCATATGTCAATAGAAACCGTTCAGTTCCAGTTCTTGGCCATTGTGAATAGTGCTGCAATAAGCATAGGTGTTCAGATATCTCTCTGAGATACTAATTTCATTTCCTTTAAACATATGCCCAATAATGAGATTACTAGGTCATAAGATAGTCTTATCTTAATCTTTTAAGAACCCTGCATACTGTTTCTCGTAATGGCTGTACTAGTACCTACCGACCAGCAATGTATAAGAGTTCTCTTTTTTCTACAGCCTTGCCAGAACATGGTTTTTTTGTTGTTGTTGTTGTTTTTTGTTTTTTGCCTTTTTGAAAATAGCCATTCTAACAGCTATTAGGTGATATCATTGTGGTTGGATTTGTACTTACCTGATGATTAATGATGTTAAGCTTTTTTTCGTAAACTGGTTGTCCATTTGTATGTGTTCTTCAGAAAAATGTTTATTCCTGTTTCTTGCGCAGTTTTTAAGTGGGTTATTTGTTTTCTTGCTATTCAGTTGTTTGAACTCCTTACATATTTTGAGTATTAACCTCTTATCAGATATATGGTTTGCAAATATTTTCTTGCCTTCCACAGGTTATCTTTTCACTGTTTACTGTTTCCTTTGCCGTGCAGAAGTTTTGATTTAATGCAATCCCATTTGTCTATTTATGCATTTGTTGCCATATTAACTGAGATGATTACATGGTGTTTTTTCTTTATGCTGTTGATGTATTACAATATTTACTGACTTGGGTATATTGAACTATCCTTGTAACTCAGGGATAAAATCCCACATTTGATCATTATGAATAATCCTTTCAATATGCTATTGAATGTGCTAGTATTTTGCAGAGGAGTTTTGCATCTATGTTCGTGAAATATATTCACCTGCAATTTTATTTCTTTGTAGTGTCTTCATCTGGTTTTAGAATCAAGGTAATGCTGGCCACAAAGTTCTTGGTTTTTTTTAGATGAGAGAATTTCTACTACCAATTCAATCTTTTTACTTACTATTGACCTGTTGAGATTTTCTAGTTGTTCATAATTCAGTCTTGGTAGGTTGTATTTTATTTTTTAGAAATTTATACATTTCTGCCATGTTATTCAATTTGTTGACATACATTGTTCATGCTAGTCTCTTATGAACATTTGTATTTCTATGATATCAATTGTAATATCCCCTATTTCATTTCAGATTTTATTTGGGTCTTTTATCTTTTTTTCTTAATCAAGTTAAAAGCAGGACAATTTCATTCAAAAGACAACTTTTAGTTGTGTTTACCTTTTTTTTACCTTTTGTTTTTCTACCTTTTTGTTACCTTTTGTTTTTCTTTTCTATCTTGTTTCTTTTCTACCTTTTTGTTACCTTTTGTTTTTCTAGTTTCTATCTTGTTTCTTCTGTTATAGTTGCTATTTTCTTCTTTCTGCTAACTTTGAGCTTACTATGTTCCTCTTTTTCTAGCTCCTTGAGTTGCAACATTAGGTTGTTTGATATCTTTTGCTTTTTTTAGCGTAGACATTTATTGTTATAACACTCCCCTTATCTCCTTAAAACTGCTTTGGCTCCTTTCTTTGGTATTGGTATGTCATATTTCCATTTTTTGTTTGTCTCAAGCTATTTTTAAATTTTTTTGTTTGATTTTACCACAAATGCTATGAAACTATGAAACTAGATATCAGTAACAGGAAGAATTTTGAATAATTCATAAATACGTGTAAATCAAACAACACATTCCTGACCAACCAGTGGATAAAGGTTGTCCCTTTACTCTGTTTCTGATATCAATGAGTAGTTTCTTTGTGTTTTATTATAGTACACTAAGTTTCCCTAAAAACAATTACTTTGAATTAATTGTCAGCCAATGCATTATTCTCCATTTCTTGGGATTAGTTACTGGAAGATTATTGTGTTCCTTTGATCCACTGGTGATTCAGGAGTGTGTTGCTTTATTTCCACATATTTGTGAATTTTTCAAAATTATTCCTGCTATGAATTTCTAGTTTCATACCATTGTAGTAAAAAAAGATACTTGATATGATTTTCTTGAGTTGCTTATTTAACATTTTAAGTTTTCTTTTTTATGTAATATTTTTTAATGTGGATTACTTTATATAGCTAGTCTTTTCAACTGAGCATTATTCCATATAAGCTTTTCTCAGGTTATAATATAATCTTCATAACTGTGGTTTTGTAATATTTCCAGTGGCTTCATAATATTTCTAGAGTGGACCAACTTGGGTTTGCCAACATTTCACCCTTTTTGAACCTTTAGATTCTTATAATTTTCCACTATTGAAAATAATGCTGTCTGACTACAGTGGCTCACATCTGTAATCTCAGCACTTTGGAAGGCTGAGGCAGGCAGATCACATGAGATCAGGAGTCTGAGACCAGCCTAGCCAACATGGAGAAACCTTGTTTATACTAAAAATACAAGTTATCCAGGCATGGTGGCAGGTGCCTGTAATCCTAGCGGCTCGGGGGGCTGAGGCAGGAGAATTGCTTGAAGCTGGGAGGTGGAGGCTGCAGAGAGCCAAGATCACACGACTGTACTCCTGCCTGGGAAACAGAGCAAGACTCCATCTCAAAATAATAAGTATATTAATAATAATGCTACAATGAAGAATTGTGTGCATATTTTCTATACCAAATATAATTTCCCTGGAATTGATTCACTTGGATAATTTTATGATTAATATTATTGTCTTTTTAATTTTTATTTTAGGTTGAGGGATACATGTGATGGTTTGTTATAAGTTAAACTGTGTCATGAGGGTGTAGTGTACAGATTATTTCATCACTCAAGTAATTAGGATCATACCCAATAGGTAATTTCTTTTTATCCTCTCACTTTGCTTCTCCTACACTCTACCCTCAAGTAGGCCCCAGTGTCTGTTGTTTCCCTCTTTGTGTTCTTTTGTTCTCATTGTTTAGCTCCCACTTATAAGTGAGCACATGTGGTATTTGGATTTTTGTTCTAGCATTTGTTTTCTTAGGATAATGGCCTTCAGCTCCATCATGTTGCTGCAAAGAACACAATTTAGTTCTTTTTTATGGCTACATAGTATTCCATGGTTTATATCTACCACATTCTCTTTATCCAGTCAACCATTGATGAGCTTTTAGATTGATTTTATGTCTTTGCTATTGTGAAGTGCTGCAGTAAATATACACATGCATGTATCTTTATAGTAGAGTGATTTATATTCTTTTGGTTATATACCCAATAATGGGATAGCTGGGTCAAATGGTAATTTGGTTTTAAGTTCTTTGAAGAATCATCACACTTTCCATAATTGCTGAACTATTTTACATTTCCACCAACAGTGTATAAGCACTCTGTTTTCTCTGCAATCTGACCAACATCTGTTATTTTTTCACTTTTTAGTAATAGTCATTCTAACTACTGTGAGGTGGTATCTCATTGTAGTTTTGAACTGCATTTCTCTCATGGTTAGTGATGTTGAGTATTTTTTCATATGCTTGTTGGCCACATGTATATCTTCTTTTCAAAGTGTTTCTTCATGCCCTTTGCTCACTTCTTAATGGAGTTGTTTTATGCTTGTAAATTCATTTAAGTTCCTTACAGTCTGGATATTAGACCTTTGTTGAATACATAGTTTGCAAATATTTTGTCCCATTCTGAAAGTTGTCTGTTTACTCTGCTGATAGCTTCCTTTGCTGTGCAGAGCTTTAGTTTAATTAGGTCCCATTTGCCAACTTTTGTTTTTGTCGCAATTTGTTTTGGGATCTCCACCATGAAATCGTTGCCAGTTCCTAGGTCCATTATAGTATTTCTTAGGTTATTTTCCAGGGTTTTTACACTTTTAGGTTTCACATTAAGTCTTTAATGCATCTTGAGTTGATTTATGTATATGTGTAAGGAAGGAGTTTGATTTTAATCTTCTGCATATGGCTATCCAGTTATTCCAGAGCCATTTATTGAAGAGGGAATATTTACTCCATTTTTTTTTTTTTTTTTTTGGTCAGGTTTGACAAAGATCAGATGGTTTTAGGTGTGCAGCATTATTTTGGGGCTCTCCATTCCGTTCCATTGGTTTGTGTGTCTGCTTCTGTACCAGTACCATGCTGTTCGGGTCATTGCACCCTTGTAATATAGTTTTAAATTGGGTAATGTGATGCCCCCAGATTTATTCTTTTTGCTTAGGATTCCGTTGGCTATTGGCTATTCAGGCTTTTTTTTTTTTCTGGTTTTATATGAATTTTAAAATAGTTTTCTCTAATCTGTGAAGAATGTAACTGGTAGTTTGATAGGAATAGCATTGAATCTGTAAATTGCTTTAGGAAATATGGCCATTTTTAGCAATATTGACACTTTCTAGCCATAAGTATGGAATGTTTTTCCTTTTGTCTTTGTCATCTCTGATTTCTTTGAGTAGCATTTTGTAATTCTCATTGTAGAGATCTTTCACTTCTTTAGCTGTATTCCTGGGTATTTTATTATTTTTGTAGCTATTATAAATGGGATTATGTTCTTGATTTGGTTCTCAGCATGGTTGTTGTTGGTGTGTTGAAATAATATTTGTTTTTATATATTGATTTTGTATCCTGAATCTTTGTTGAAATTGCTTATCAGTTCAAGGTGCTCTTTGGAAGAGACTCTGGAGTTTTCTAGGTATGGAATCACATTGTTTCCAAAGGGAGATCATTTGACTTCTTCTGTTCCTATTTGGATGCCTCTTATTTCTTTCTCTTTGCTGATTGCTCTGGCCATGAGTCCTGTGCTATGTTGAATAGGATTGGTGAGAAAGGACATCCTTTGGCCCCTTCCCCCATCATGATTTTAATTTTAAATTTGTTGAGATTCGTTTTATGGCCTAACAATATTTTCTTATTAATTTTGGTCTAGATCACATTTCTGTTTCTGAAAGTGGATTAATAAAATCTTCTATTATTTTTGTATTGTTCTTCCTTTGTTAAGAAGTATTAATATTTATGTATTTTTGGTTGATTCAATGTTTGATAAATATGTACGTAAAAGTATAACCTCATGATTAATTAACTCATTCATTATTATATATCCCTTTACTTTCAGTTTATATGTGTCATTAAAGCTGAAGTGAGTCCATTGTAGGCAGCACGTAATTGGGTTTTGGTTTTGTATCCATTCTGCCATTCAATGTCTGTGTAATCGGGAAGGATTATTTTGTATGTAATTCATTTCCATTCAAGGTAACTAATGACAGGTAAGAACTTATTACTGTTATTTCATTAAATGATTTTCTTGTTGTTTTGCGTATACTTTGTTCCATTCTTCCACTCTTGCTGCCTTCTTTTACAAATTGATGATGTCCTATAATAGTACACTTTTATTTCTTTCTTTTTTTTCATTTTGGTATGTACTATAGGTTTTTGGTTTCATATTACTATGAGTATTACACAAAATACCTGATAGCTATCAAAGTATATTTTAAGCTGAAAAGAACTCAATACATAAAAAATCTACACTTTTACTTTTCACATATCTTAATGGTTTTTCTCTCACAATTTATATGTTTTTATTATGTACCTCTTACCAAATTATTGTATCCATCATGATTTTTAATGATTTTTTAAACCTATATACTAAAAGTATAAATGTATTACACAACATTTTCCCAGTACTAGAATATACTGTAGTTGACTGGGTATTTACTTTTCAAGTGTATTTTAAACTTTCATATGTTCTCATGTTACTAATTAGTATCATTTTGTTTCAGCTTGAAGAACTGTCTTTAGAATTTTTTTGTAAGACAAGTCTGTTGGTAGTGAACTCCCTTAGTTTCTGTGTATTTAGGAAAGCCTTTATCTCACCATTTCTGAGTGATATATTTTCCAGATAAAATATATTTTGGTTGGAAAGTTTGTTTTTTTTCCCCCACCAGCACATTTAATACATAATCATATCTTCTCCTTGCTTATTTCTGCTGAAAAATTCATTTAGAGCCTTATAAAATTTCCCTTGTATTTATTAAACTTATTTTATCTTTCTGCTTTTAAGATTACCTCTTCATCCTTGATTTCTGACAGTTTGACATAATATGCCTTGGTAAAGTCTTCTTTGTGTTGAATCTAATTTGAGTCCTTTAAGCTTACTGTGCCTAGATATTTACAGACACTCCTTGATTTGCAATGAATTTATATTTCTATAAACTTCTTATAAGTTGAAAATTTTGTAAGTAAAAAATGCATTTAATACATCTAACGTATTGAAGATCATAGCTTAGACTTGGCTACCTTAAATGTGCTCAGAATGTTAGCCTACAGTTGGGCAAAATAATTAAACACAAATCTTATTTAATAATAAAGTGAGAAATAGCTTATGCAAATTTTTTGAACACTGTATTGAAAGTGAAAAAAAGCATGGTTTTAAGTGCACTTGAAGTACCTTGGAGTTTCTACTGAACGAATATTGCTTTTGCAAAATTATAAAGTTGAAAAATCATAAGTGAAATGGTTGTAAGTCTAATATTATCTGTATATCTTCCCTCAGATTTGGGGAGTTTTTGGCTGTTGTTTCTTCAAGTAAACTTTCTTTCACTTTCTTCTCTTTCTGATATTTCCATGATATAGATGTTAGCTCTCTTGATGGTGACCCATAAAACCCATAGGCTTTCTTCATTCTTTTTCTTTCTTTGTTTTTATTTTTACCCACTGACTGGATTTTCTTTTCTTTTTCTTTTTCTTTTTTTTTTTGAGACAGAGTCTTGCTCGGTCACCAAGGTTGGAGTCAGTGGCGCCATCTCCGCTCACTGTAAGCCCCGCCTCCCGGGTTCATGCCATTCTGCTGCCTCAGCCTCACGAGTAGCTGGGACTACAGGTGCCTGCCACCATGCCCGGCTAATTTTTTTTTATATTTTTAATAGAGGTGGGTTTCACCGTGTTAGCCAGGATTGTCTCAATCTCCTGACTTCGTGATCCGCCTGCCTCGGCCTCCCAAGCTGCTGGGATTACAGGCATGAGCCACTGTGCCCAGCACCTGACTGGATATATTTAATTAATCTTTATTTAAGTTCACAAATTCTTTCTTCTGCTTGATCAATTGTGCTGTTGATACATTCTATTGTATTTTTAAAATTTAATTTTTGTATTCTTCAGCTTCACAGTTTCTGTTCTATTATTTTTTAAGATTTCAGTCTCTGTTAAAATTCTAATTTTGTTTGTGTATTGTTTTTCTGATTTTTATTGAGCTGTTTCTCTGTGTTCTATTATAGTTCGCTGAGCTTCCTTAAAACAGTTATTTTGAATTTATTTTCAGACATTTCATAAATCTATATTTGATTTTGGCCGGTTACTGGAAAATCATTATGTTCCTTTGGTGGCGTTATGTTTTCTTCATTGTTTCATGTTTCTTCTTACCTTGCATGATATAAGCACATCTGATGAAGCAGTCATGCCTTCCAGGTTTCACAGACTAGTTTTAATGAGTTTATACCTTTACCAGTAGTTGAGTGTGAGGGCACTAGCTGGGGGGTTGCGTGGTTTTGTCTCCAGTGTCAGCATAGTGCTATAATCTTTGTGCACCTCTGTCAGTTGAGGTCAATATCAACAAAGATCGCAGGGGTCCTCAGTTGCCAATTCACAGTGGGTATTCACAGTGGTTCTGAGAGCTACTGGAATATTTGGTAATGAAGTTTACCAGAGTCTTCCGTATCTCTTTTTGTCTCACTGGGGGGAGTCATGGTGGAGGGGATACCTTTTATCACTGAGTCTGACTTACAGGAATATTTGCAGTGGCTGTGACACCATTATCTGATGTGAAGAATTCACGTTGTGCTCAGGGAGCTGGGGTCTAGATTGCAGGCACACATGAAGATGGCATGGCCTTTGGGTTCATGGTAGCAATGGCACCAATGTACTGGGCATAAGCATCCGTTGATGCCAAGTTGGTATCTGTGTTCCAGCTGTGGGTGTTTGTGGAGCTGTCAGGGAACCAGGTTACAGATAATGGAAGTGCATAGAGCTACAGTAGCTGTGGAGTCTTGGTTTTGTTGCTCCCACTAGGTTGGTGGCTCTTGTGTCCTACTGCAGATGTTCACAAAAATGCTGCAAAGCAAGATTCTGGACTATGGGCACCTGCAGAGCTAACATTGCTCTGGGGACCAGATTGGTGATGTGCCTACTGAAGCAGAGGCTCCAGCATCTGTGTCTTCAGGTGCTTATAGAGGAGCCATGAAGGTGGGCACTGTGCATGGACCCAGAGGCAGTGATGTTGGCTCCAAAGCCAGGTGCATGAACTAGCTTGCTGTGGCAGTGGCTCTAGTGTCTGAGTCATGGTCACCCTGGAGCAGTGGAGACAGAGTCAGGAATGAGGGTGAGTAAAGGAACATCGTGGCTTCAGGGCCTGGGGTATAGACTAGCCATAGAAGCAGTGGCCCTGGTATCTGAAGAGTTAGTGTGCATGTGTTGCATCTGTGGAGCTGAAGTCAGGAGTGCAGCCATGCCCAAAGAGACAGGGTCTCCAGGCTCCTGGGAATGAACTAGCTGGAATTAGCAGTTCCACCGTTGTCCCAGGTACAGGCACTCTTATAAGTGGCAGGGGAGATGGGGTCTGTATGCAGCACGGGCATGCATGGAGTAATTGAGGTTTTATGGCCTGGGCTGGGGCTAGCCTGCAGTGGTAGTGACTCCATTATTTGAGGTATGGGTGTGCATGATGCATACTGTGCTTCTGTAGAGCTTGAGTCTTAAAGATGGGGATACATGGAATGGCTGCAGAACTGGAGTTTGTGAGCATACATAGTGTAGTCATAACTATGGAGTCTCAGGCATGTATGTGGCTGAGAAAAGTGGCGAACCCAGTCATAGAGTAAGATAACAGTGGCTCCTTCTTAGATATGTGGAGGCAGCACAACAGCGTATCTTTCTCTGATGTGTCTGCAACAGTGATGGCTGTTGGCTACCTAGGTGGTGAAAGCTGCAAGCCTTATGCCAGACAGACAACTGGGGACCATGATGGCACCCACTATGCAGCTGATAGCAATAGCCCCTACCCTTCTTTGGTTCACAGCAGTCTCCAGATGACTCAGTTATGCTGATGTTCTCTGTAATTTTTTCTCTGTGTTTATTCTCCCTTGTTTTGCTCTATAGTATTGCTGCAGGTTCTTAAGTAGACTCTTGAGCTTTCCCAAGGTTATTTTCATGCGTGTATGGCAGTCTAATTGTTTTTTGTGGATGAAATAAAACTGATATATCCTACTTCATGATCCCACTAATATTATTCTTTAAGAATAGTTGAAAAATTATAAAAGTTTAAAGTATTTTTATGGATGAATATATGTGTATATGCACACACACATGGTTCTTTGCATTATATCTGCTTTTTCTGAATTGTTCTATTTTACATATACACTCATACAGAGACACTCCTACACATTACATTTATACCTTAGTTATACCAGGCTCTTTGTAATTTACACCTCAATAATTATAGTAGACATAAAAATTTCATGCAAGATTTCTAGCTTGACTAACTTAAAGCATATGACTGTGAAATGGAATCATGAAATCAATGAGTGAGTATCAGAATTTTTATAGTGGCTGAGTAGAGGAAGAAAATAGATTCTCATATGTGTGTGTAAATGTTAAAGGTAGACCTGGGCTGGGTGAGGTGGCTCACACCTGTAATCCCAGCACTTTGGGAGGCCAAGGAGGGAGGATCACGACGTCAGGAGATCCAGACCATCCTAGCTAACACAGTGAAACCCTGTCTCTACTAAAAAATACAAAAACAAAACAAAACAAAACAAAACAAAACCAGGTTTGGTGGCAGGCACCTGTAGTCCCAGCTACTCAGGAGGCTGAGGCAGGAGAAAGGCGTGAACCTGGGAGGTGGAGCTTTCAGTGAGCGGAGATGGCACCACTGCACTCCAGCCTGGGCGACAGAGCCAGACTCCGTCTCAAAACAAACAAACAAACAAAAAAAAAAAACAAACAAAAAAAAAGGTAGACCTGGATTCCAATCCATACTCCACCCCATAGTAGCTATGTTAACACAAGTTAATTATTAGTAAGATTAGGATGCTAATAAACAGAATGCAAGATTAGATGACTAAATAGGAACATATACTTTAAACGTCCCTTTAGGGAGAGAGGGAGCCAAGTTGGACGATTAGAAACAGCTGTGGTCCTCAGCGCTTATGGAGAGGAAGGAAAGGGAAGAGTGAATGCGGCACCCTCAACTGAAATGTCCAAGTTCTCGCATTGGGACTGCTTAGACAAACAACTCGACCCACGGAGAATAAAGAAGAAAAGGGTGGGGTGATGGCCCACCATGGAGCAATGGAGCCAAGGGAATCCCCACCGCCAGCCAAGGGAAGTGGTGAGTGATTGTACGACCCCACCTGTGAAACCACGCTCCTCCCAGAGATCTTTGCAACCTGAGAATCAGGAGATCCTCTCATGGGTCCACATCACCAGGGCCTTGGGTCTGACACATAGAACTGTGTGAAGTCTTGGCAGAACAGCTTCTCAAGCACACACAGAGATCCAGGAGCTTTACATACTCTGGCCCAAAATCTTCAATAAGAGTGTCTGCAACTCAGGAAAGGTAGGAGGTCCGTCCATACCCCCTAGGAAGGGGGCTGAATTCAGGGAACCAAGCAGCATCGTTTTGCAGGCCCCACTTCCACAGCATGTCACACGATAAGACCCATTGGCTTGAAATTCCATCCAGCCAATGGTAACAGGGTGGAGTCTACCTGAGATGGGAAGGAGCTACCCGGGGAGGGGCAGCTGCCATCTCTACAATTCAATCAACTCAGTCTCTCCAGCTTTGGAGGATCCAAAAGATCTCTGTGAGGAGGGTTCTCCCCAGTGCAACACAGCCTGTTTGCTAGATCGTGGCCAGACTGCTTCTTTAAGCCAGACCCTGATCTATCTATTCCTCCTCACTGGGCTGTACATCCCAGTCAGGACTTCTGACACTCCAACCAGTTTTCTACAGACAGATCTCTAATTTCCCTCTGGGACAGAGTCCCTGTGGGGTGGGGCAGGCTGCCATGTTAGCTGTTCTGGCTTCTTTGTCAGTCTAGCCTCTGGGGCCTGGAGAACCCATATCAAGCAGGGGCTGAAGGGATCCTCAACACAGCACACCTGGTCTACCAAAAGGCAGCTAGACTGCTCCTTTAAGTGAGTCTCTGATCCCATTCCTCCTAACTGGGTGAGACTTCCCAATAGGCATCTCCAGCCACTTTCTCCAAGAGTGTTTGCACAGGCAATAGGTCAGTAACCCCCTAGAATGAAGTTTCCAGAGGGAGGAGTAGGCTGCCATCTTTGCTGTTTTGCAACCTTCGTTGGTGATACTTGCAAGTACAGGATAAACCGAGGCAACTAGTGTTTGGAGTGGACCCCAAGCAAACCACAGCCACTATATGGAAGAGTGGCCTGATGGTTAGAAAATAATAAGAACAACATCAACAAATAAGACCCCACAAAAACCCCATCAAAGGTCAGTAGCCACAATTAAGGCAGATAGACTCACAAAGATGAGAGTCAACACAAAAACACTGAAAACTCAAAAAGCCAAAGTGCTCCTTCTGCTCCACATGACTGCAGCACCTCTACTGAGCAAAAGGAGCATGTTGTAACCCAACAAAAAGAAGCTAAGAATCATGATAAAACAATACAAGAGCTGACAGCCAGAATAGCCAATTTAGAGAGGAACACAACCAACTTGTTAGAGCTGAAAAACACATTACAAGAACTCTACAATGCAATGACAAATATTAATAGCAGAATAGACCAAGCAGAGCAAAAAATCTCAGAGCTTCAAGATCATCTTTCTGAAATAAGACAGGCAGACAATTATGGAGAAAAAAAATTTAAAAAAAATGAAGAAAACCTCCAAAAATATGGGATTATGTAGAGACTATAACTATGACTGACAGGGGTACCTGAAAGAGACCAGGAGAATGGAACCAAGTTGGAAATCATACTTTAGGATATTATCCAGGAGAAATTCCCTAACTTAGCAAGACAAGCCAATATTAAAATTCAGGAAATGCAGAGAACCCTGTAAAATATTCCATAAGGAGATTATTTCCAAAACTTTAATCATCAGATTTTCCAAGGTTGAAATGGAAAAAAACATGTTCAGAGCAGCCAGAGAGAAAGTCCAGGTAATCTACAAAGGGAAGCCCATCAGAATAGCATCAACCTCTCAGAGGAAACCTTACAAGCCAGAAGAGATTGGTGACCAATATTCAACATTCTTAAAAGAAAATAATTTCCAACCCAGAATTTCATATCCATCAAAACTAAGGTACATAAGCAAAGACAAAATAAGATATTTTTCAGACAAGCAAATGCTGAGGAAATTTGTCACCACCAGACATGCCTTGCAAGAGCTCCAGAAGGAAGCACTAAATATGGAAAGGAAAAAATGTTACCAGCCACTACAAAAACACCCTGAAATACACAGACCAGTGACACTATGAAGCAACCACATAAACAAGTCTGCAAAATAACCAACTAGCATCAAGATGACAGAATCAAATCCACACAATAATATTAACTTTAAATGTAAATGGGCTAAATGCCCCAATTAAAAGACACAGAATGGCAAGCTAAATAAAGAACCAACTATCATCAATATGTTGTCTTCAGGAGACCCATCTCACATGCAGAGACGCACATTGGCTCAAAATAAAGGGATAGAGGAAGATTTATGAAGCCAAATGGAAAACAGAAGAAAAGCAGGGGTTGCAATCCTAGTTTCTGACATAACAGACTTTAACAAAGATCAAAAAAGACAAAGAAGGGCATTATATAATGGTAAAGGTATCAATTCAACAAGAAGACCTAACTGTCTGAAATATATATGCACCCAATACAGGAGCACTCAGATTCATAAAGCAAGTTCTTAGAGACATTCAAAGAGATTTAGATTCCCACACAATAATAGTGGGGGACTTTAACACCACACTGACAATATTAGACAAATTACTGAGACAGAAAATTAACAAATATATACAAAATGTGAACTCTGCTCTGAATCAGGCAAACTTGGTAGGTATCTACAGATCTCTCCACCCAAAAACAATAGAATAGCACTCCTCTCATTGCCACACGGCACTTACTGTAAAACTGAACCACATAATTAGAAGTAAAACACTCCTCAGCAAATATGAAAGAACTGAAATCATAACAGTCTCTCAGACCACAGTGTAGTTAAACTAAAAGATTAAGAAATTTACTCAAAACCACACAACAACATGAAAATTGAATAACTTGCACCTGAATTTTTAATATTGATTAAAAATTAAATTAAGGGAGAAATCAAGACGTTTTTGAAACTAATGAGAACAATGATACAACATACCAGAATCTCTGGGAAACAGCTAAAGCAGTGTTAGGAGTGAAATTTATAGCATGAAATGCCCACATCAAAAAGCTAGAAAGATCTCAAGTTAACAACCTAATGTCACAGCTAAAAGAACTAGAGAACCAAGAGCAAGCAAACCTCAAAGCAAGCAGAAGAAAGAAAGAATCAAGATCAGAGATAAACTGAAGGAGATAGAGACACAAAAAACCCTTCAAAAAAATTGGCAAATCCAACAAATTTTTTTTTTGAAAAAAAAATTCATAAAGTAGATAGACCAGTAGCTGGACAAAGAAGAAAAGGGAGAAGATTCAAATAAACATAATCAGAAATGATAATGGGGATATCACCACTGACCCCACAGAATTATAAGCAACCATCAGAGAATACAGTAAACAACTTTATTCACATAAACAAAAAAATCTAGAAAAAAATGGATACATTTCTGGAAACATAAACCCTACAAAGACATAACCAGAAAGAAAAAATATAGCTGAATAGACCAATAATGAGTTGTAAAATTGAGGTAGTAATAAATAGCCTACCAATAAAAAAAAAAAAAAAAAAAAAAAATCCCAGGAAGAGACAGACTCACAGCTTAATTCTACCACAGGTGCAAAGAAGAGATGCTACCATTTCTACTGAAATTATTCCAAAATACTGAAAAGGAGGGATTCCTACCTAACTCATTCTATGAGGCCAGCATCATCCTGATACCAGAACCCGGCAGAGATAAAACAAGAAAAGAAAACTTCAAATGAATATCCTTGGTGAACTTCAATGCAAAAACCTTAATAAAATATAACAAACCAAATCCAGCAGCACATGAAAAAGCTTATCCACCATGATCAAGTAGGCTTCATCCTCAGGATACAAATATGGTTCAACATATGCAAATCAATAAATGTGATTCATCACATAAACAGAACTAAAGACAAAAACCACGATTATCTCAATAGATACAGAAAATGCCTGATAAAATTTAATGTTCCTTCATGTTAAAAACTCTCAATAAACTAGGTATTTAAGGAATATATCCCAAAATAATAAGAGTGATATATGACAAATCCACAGCTAATATCTTACACAATGGGCAAAAGCTGGAAGTATTCTCCTTAACAACTGGAACATGACAAAAATGCCATCTCTTACCACTCCTGTTCAGCATATTGTTGGCAGTTTGGGCCAGGGCAATTAGAGAAATAAATAAAATATATTCAAATAGAAAGAGAATGTGAAAATATCTCTATTTGCAAATGACATGATTTTATATCTAGAAAATCCTTTTGTCTCAGCTCCAAAACTTCTTAAGCTAATAAGCAACTTTAGCAAACTCTCAGGATACAAAATCAATGTGCAGATATTTCTAGCATTACTATACACCAACAGTAGTCAAACTGAGAGCCAAATCACAAATGAACTCCCATTTACAATTGCCACAAAAAAAAAAATACCTAGGAATACAGCTAACAAGAGAAGTGAAGGACCTCTTCAAGGAGAACTGTAAACCACTGCTCAAATAAATCAGAGATGACACAGACAAATGGAAAAGCATCCCATGCCCCTGCTCATGAATAGGAAGAATGAATATCATGAAAATAGCCATACTGCTCAAAGCAATTTATAGATTCAATGTTATTTCCATTAAACTACCATTGATATTCTTCACAGAAATAGAAAAGCTATTTTAAAATTCATATGGAACCAAAAAAGGAGCCCAGGTAGTCGAGGCGTTTCTAAGCAAAAAGAACAAAGCTGGAGGCATCAAGCTAACCAACTTCAAAATATAATACAAGGCTACAGTAACCAAAGCAGCTTGGTACTGGTACAAGAACTGACAAAATGACCAATGAAACCAAATATAGAGCCCAGAAATAAGTTTGCATATCTAAAGCCATCTAATCTTTGACAAACCTGACAAAAATAGGCAATGGGGAAAGGATTCCCTATTTAATAAATGGTGCTGAGAGAACTGGCTAACCATATACAGTAAATTGAAACTGAACCCCTTTCTTACTCCATATACAAAAATTAACTCAAAATGAATTACAGACTTAAATGTAAAACCCAAAAATTTATAAACCCTAGAAGAAAATCTAGGCAATACTATTCACAACATAGGCACTGACAAAGATTTTATGGACTCTGGATCATTTTACCTTTTAATATACCAACTTTTCATTTATGAGTCTAACATGTAGAAAGTACCTAATCAGGTTTCTGCAGTAGGAGCTAAAGAAAGAGAACCATAAGATTACATAAATTTTAAAATTTAGAGCAATAATATAAATAATCTTGATTAGAGTGTTACAGTTTTTGTAAAGGATGAAGTAGCAAATATTTTAATTTTGGCAATCCAGATGGACCTGCCATAGCTATGTAACTCAACCATTGTGGCACAAAAGCAGTAGATGATATATAACTAAATAGACAAGGCTGTGTTACAATAAAACTTTATTTACAAAAATAAGCAATGGGCTATATTTTGACAACCCCTAATTTAATAGTCATTTGGTAGAGAAACATGCTGAGGAAGATGTATTTCCCAAGGTGCAAGAAGTCCAAAAATTCACAGAGAGAGCTGGAATACTCTTAGCAGCAGTCCAGCTCTCTTTCCAGAAATTCAGAAACCAAAGTTGCTAGTAGATTAAATGTGTAATATTTTAGCTATAAATAACACGAGATTTCACTTAATATAACACATTGATAGTTTTACATCTTTGAAGACTGGTTGTAACTATGCAGAATAATAAATAAATTCAGACTTTCATTTGATTGCCATATCAAATGAATCAGAAATATAGTGTAAGTTATCTATCTTCCCACTCCTTTGTCATAACTATTTAAAAATGATAGATCTTTTGTAGTTTATTTAACAAGTCATTGCCTCCTTAAGACCTTAACAGTAAAACAGAAATTCAAGTTTTAAAGATTACAAATAGTTCATAAAGTAAGGTAGCACAAGAATGTGCTTTCTGTGTCCTTGTAGAATAGGAAGACACCGGTGCCCAGTTTCACTGAACTTCAGCCTAAGTACAATCTCCAAAATTAAAATCATTTGCTTTTATAGGAAATAACATTGAAAATAATGTATAGACAATATGTATGTCATATGCATAAAGAAATAAAGTAGAACAGTTTAAGGATCCTGACCACCAAGAATCTGTGAATATGACATAATTTTGAAATACAATTTTTGCAAATGTAATCAAGTTCAGATAATGTAGGCCCTAATCCAATGATCAGGAGGACCTTAAATACTCACAATGTGGAACGTAAAACATATTTAAAAATCACTGATCTAGATTAGCTTCTGTGTTTTGAGATTAAAAATCTAATAGTGTCATTTCACTGCTATTTATCACCTATTTATTCATAACTGCCTATTATTGTTTATCCTTGTTTTGAATGCTCTTTGCCTTGCATTGCCACCTGTAAAAGACATACCTATACTTCCAAACACAGATATTAATAAAATATTAACTTCTGTTAAGCTTTTCCAGTCTTACCCTGGTATAAGTATGTACATTTACATATTTTCTGTTTGCTCATATTTCTTTTCTTTCTCAGAGAACATTATTCACTCTGTTCCTTCTGAATACATCTATTGCAACTAGTTAGCAATTTTCTTGAGTTTAGGAACCATATTTTCAATATCCTGAATCTCCTAGAATGTTCAACAAAATACTTTCGACATAGGTTAAAATGATAGAATTGTCGTTAGAGCAAAATCAGAAAGCTAGATTGGTATATATCTTCAACAGATTAAGAAATATATCCTTATGCTATTAAATAAATTAACTAAGGTGTTTTGATAATGTGTAGTTACATTTTCACTATATAGTGTTGCCTTCAGCATTTTGTAAATTATTCTTTGATTGGCTAAAACATACATGGTGCTTATGAAACTATTTGAAATTATATTTAAGTAAAATAAAATAGTTCAAAATTGATGTGAAAGGAAACATTCTTTTTCCACAATATAGTCAATTATTTCCCTAATCTTCTTTTCCATTTGGCTTCTTACATTTTCATTATTTATCTTTGCTCATTATCACCTGCATCTCATGGCTAGTATAAAAGAAAACAGATTTGAAGTAAATTTGAACTGCCTTTTGCTTACTTCATGGAAACGTTGGCAAAAGTTCATTAAGGATGTGAACATTAGTGATTGAAGAAAGAGCAGGGGATATTTGAGAATTGTATTCATCTAGAGTTTGCTATTTTCTATTTCCAAGGGTAACTTAGAGTTGAATGATTCATGAAATGACGTGCTCCTATCGGTATATCTAAAATGGTTCTGGTGGATGAGAGTTAATATTCCGAGGCCACATCTATAGGCAACTCTAGAATCAACCACTTTACAGTTAAAATGCCCTTTCTGATTCTTTTGACAACTGAGTTTGATACGATTGACAGAATTTATGTGTTCAACTAAAATTGGTCATTAAAGTAACCAAAAATAATAATGTATTGAAAAAATGCCAAGTGAGAATTATCAAATAGGTATGATCAGAGGGTTGTGCATTTTTTTTGTATTTTTAAATAAAATAATCTTCAAATTCCACATGCATTTAAATATAATACAAACACTTTATTTTTCATCTTGTCTCCAAATTGCAAAGAATTTATACAAATATTCAGTTAATTCAAATATTAATGAGGCTCAAAAACAAACAAACAAAAACCTTAAACATTTACATTTAAAATTAGTTTGCCTAAATCTCAGGAAAATCTGGGTATATCATATTAAATATAAATCATTGAGCATTTAATGCTCTGCTACTTATGATATTGTCTTCCTAACCTAATTAAAATGGTGATACATGCTGCTTTTAAAATACTTTTAAATAAATGTACTTATTTGATTTTCACAGTAATACTAACATTGTGAAGTAATTAGGGCACATACTCTTATTTTTATTCTCATGTTAGAGATGAGAAAACTTTGATTCATGTAGTAAGTTGTGAATGCAAATTACATTTT
This sequence comes from Papio anubis, assembly GCF_008728515.1. Classification (NCBI taxonomy): domain Eukaryota; kingdom Metazoa; phylum Chordata; class Mammalia; order Primates; family Cercopithecidae; genus Papio; species Papio anubis. The sequence goes on along the minus strand of NC_044981.1, from coordinate 90,184,326 downwards.
ATACAACAAGATATCATGCTCTTTGTCCTACCCATAGCTGACTTGCCTCAGCATTAACTGAATATGCTTATACTTGGGTTATCATTCCGATTCTGTTAAAATCAAAATGTATGACTGAGGAAATTTCATTAAAATGCTTTAAATGAGGACTAAGTTCTACTATGCATATAGTGGACTAATATACTTTCCAAATACCAAGTTCAATGTTCTGTGCACCTTTTTATGTATGTGTGTGTATCAAACTCTTTCAAAGATAATAATGCGATTCAGTGTTGAATAAAAGTAAATACTTAAACTTTTCACATAGTAATAAGTATTTTGAATTTCAAGCATTAATTCAATTTTGCAATAGCTATGTAATTTTATATAAACGTGGACAATTTTTGTCAAGAAAACCTATTGGTATTTAGTGGAAGTAGTAATTTTCTGAATATATTTGGATAAAATAGATGAAATTTATTTTTCTTCCGAAACATTTAAGAATACATTCATGGCTCTTCTTTTGGAGTTGACATTATAATTATTTTTTTAATTTTTATTATTATTATACTTTAAGTTCTAGGGTACATGTGCATAACGTGCAGGTTTGTTTGTTATATATGTATACTTGTGCCATATTGCTGTGCTGCACCCATCAACTCGTCAGCACCCAACAACTCATCATTTACATCAGGTATAACTCCCAATGCAATCCCTCCCCCCGCCCCCCTCCCCATAATAGACCCAGTATGTGATGTTCCCCTTCCCAAGTCCAAGTTATCTCATTGTTCAGTTCCCACCTATGAGTGAGAACATGTGGTGTTTGGTTTTCTGTTCTTGTGATAGTTTGCTGAGAATGATGGTTTCCAGCTGCATCCATATCCCTACAGAGGACACAAACTCATCCTTTTTTATGGCTGCATAGTATTCCATGGTGTATATGTGCCACATTTTCTTAATCCAGTCTGTCACTGATGGACATTTGGGTTGATTCCAAGTCTTTGCTATTGTGAATAGTGCCACAATAAACATACGTGTGCATGTGTCTTTACAGCAGCATGATTTATAATCCTTTGGGTATATACCCAGTAATGGGATGGCTGGGTCATATGGTACTTCTAGTCCTAGATCCTTGAGGAATCGCCATACTGTTTTTCAGCAAAGTCTCAGGATACAAAATTAATGTGCAAAAATCACAAACATTCTTATACACCAATAACAGACACACACAGAGCCAAATCATGAATGAACTTCCATTCACAATTGCTTCAAAGAGAATAAAATACCTAGGAATCCAACTTACAAGGGATGTAAAGGACCTCTTCAAGGAGATCTACAAACCACTGCTCAGTGAAATAAAAGAGGACACAAACAAATGGAAGAACATACCAGGCTCATGGATAGGAAGAATCAATATTGTGAAAATGGCCATACTGCCCAAGGTTATTTATAGGTTCAATGCCATCCCCATCAAGCTACCAATGAATTTCTTCACAAAATTGGAAAAAACTGCTTTAAGCTTCATATGGAACCAAAAAAGAGCCCACATTGCCAAGACAATCCTAAGTCAAAAGAACTAAGCAGGAGGCATCACGCTACCTGACTTCAAACTATACTACAAGGCTACAGTAACCAAAACAGCATGGTACTGGTACCAAAACAGAGATATAGACCAACGGAACAGAACAGAGTCCTCAGAAATAATACCACACATCTACAGTCATCTGATCTTTGACAAACCTGAGAAAAACAAGAAATGGGGAAAGGATTTCCTATTTAATAAATGGTACTGGGAATTGACATTATTTTTATTGCTTCCCCTGGTGGAGGAGAAGAGAATAACAAATAAATGGACATATTTGCTAATTTTTACACAAATTCGTCCATAGAATAAGAACCTGAAAGATTTCTAACTAGCTGATTAAATAAGGAGTCATCATGTATGCTATTGTTATCTCTGTATGTCAGGGTGTGTTTGCAAAAATAATTTTTGTTTGTGGAAAATGTTATTAATCAATTGGTTTTATTAATTTATGTTATAAATAAAATAATATGAGCCAAAACAACATCATTTTAAATACCACCAGCTTCTCTACCTACCTGCTGTTTGATCTCGGAATGGTTATTTAGCATCTTCAAACTTATTTAGATATCAGAAAGATGAGATTTTAATAACCATATCTCAAGATATTTAAAAATATTAAACAAGATTTATGTAAAGTAGATTATAAATTATTTGATTGCCTGAACCATCACTTTATTATATGTACCTGTTACTTCTGCTCATTTCACAGTGGAAGAAATGACATGATGGCGTGATTTTAGAAACTGAAATCATTGTGTTTGAAGCTGAGGTCAGGATAATTATGATATCATTTATAACAATGGAAAAAGTAGGTAACATAAATAGTACAACTAGTTCCTAAGGTATAGGAAGAACTAAAAAGTTGGAAGGAGACGTTGAGGCAATCCATATTTAGTAATAGCAGGAAACCACTCCCATCTTTAAGGCTCTATATATAATGGAGAAATGGAGGTGCAAGAAGCCAAGAGCAGGACCACTAGCTGCAGCTGGCACTGTGAAGGATAGGCCTTCCTGGAGGTTGTTGGAACTATGGAGAAAAGATAGCTACTTCTAGAGATACCCCTGAAGCAGAAAGGGGGAAGTACTATAGCTTCTATGTACAAGTCTAATACCTTAGCAGAACCTCTCATTGGTCAAAATTACCTCAAATTCAGATCACAAGAGAGCCTGGAAAGTATAATTTGCATAGAGAGCACAAGGAATAGCTGCATGAGTAACTAACTCAATGATACACATTGATGAAGTTGTCTGACATTTACATGAAAATTTCAGTTAAGAAAAACAATGATTGGTCAAGATGAGAAAATTAAATTCAGAAGCAGAAAGTTAGCAGTTGAAGGCTAAAAAGTGAATTCTTTTATTCATTGTATAAAAAATAATTAATTCGACAGAAGGCAGGTCAATGGATAGAAGAAGGAAAGGAGGAAAAAGAAGATGCAGATAAAAGATCCTATCAGCCTTTTTAAAATCTGACAGAAAATGAGCAAGGAGGATACAATTTCTCTGACTGCAAAGATAAGAAGAAGATTGAAAAAGAAGGGAAGGCATCACACACAAAAAGCTCAAGCTCCAATTCTGTGTGTGTATACACACACACACACACATATATATACACACATTATATATACACACATATATATGTATATATGAAGGCTGAGAGAGGTGAGGAATTTACAGAATAGATTCTACTGAATATATATATCTATATAAAACATTATACAGACATACCTGGAAAATATTACAGGTTTTGTTCCAGATCACCACCATAAAGCAAATATCACAATAAAATGAGTCACATGAATTTTTTGGTTTCTTAATGCATAGAAATCTTCTGTTTATACTATATGGTATTCTATTAAGTGTGGAATAGTATTGTGTCTTTAAAATGTATATATTTTAATTAACAAACACTTCATTACTTGGAAATGGCCATTTTGGCCTTTAGCAAGTCATAACCTTTTTGTGGTGGAGAGTCTTGCCTTGATGTTGATGATTGCTGACTAATCAGAACGGTGGTTGCTGAAGTTTGGGGAGCTCTGGCCATGTCTTAGAAGAAAACAAAAATGAACTTTGCCATGTTGATTGACTCATTTTTTAAGAAAAAATTTCTCTGTAGTATGTGGTGCTGTTTGACAGCATTTTGCCCACATTTATTTCAAAATTGTAGTAAATCCTCTCAAATTCTGCTGCTGTTTTATCAACTAAGTTTAGATAATGTTCTAAATTGTTTGTTGGCATTTCTGTGATATTCATAGCATCTTCACCAGAAGTAGAGGCCATCTAAAGAAACCACTTTCACTGTTCATCCATAAGGAGCAACTACTCGTCTATTCAAGTTTTATCAAATCATTGAAACAACTAAATTTCCATGATTTTCAAAATGGAAAATAAACATTGGCTTCAATTTCAAGTCATTAGTTGTCTTAGGCCCTGACAAAGGAGTCAACCTGGCCTTTGAAGCTTCAAAAACAGGCAACTTCTTTTCAGCAGTGAAAGTCCACAAGGCAGATTCCACTAATACAGGGTGTTTAATCTACACGAAGAATGTGTTGTTTAGTGTAGCCATCTTCATGAATTATTTTAGATAGGTCTTCTGAATAACTTGCTGCAGTTTCTCTATCAACACTTGCTGCTTCACGTTGCACTTTATGCTATGGGAATGGTTCTTCACTTAAAGCGTGTGAACTAATCTTTGCTAGCTTCAAACTTTTAATCTGTAGATTCCTCACTTATCTCAGCCTTCATAGAATTGAAGAGAGATAGGGCCTTGCTCTAGATTATGCTTTGGCTTAAGGGAATGCTGTGGCAGGTTTGATCTTCTATCCAGAACACCCAAACTTTCTCCATATCAACAATAAGAATGCTTTGATTTATTTTTTAACATCATTTGTTTATTTTCTAAAGTAGCACTTTTAATTTTCTTCAAGAACTTTTCCTTTGAATTCACAGTTTGGCTAATTGTCTGGCACAAGAGTCCTAGTATTTGGTCTATCTCAGCTTTCAACATGCCTTCCTCACTAATTTTAATCATGTCTAGCTTTTAATTTTAAGTAAGAGATGTGTGACTCTTCCTTTTACTTGAAAACTTAGATGTCATGATAGTTTTACTAATTGGGTTAATTTCAATATTGTTGTGTCTCAGGGAGGTCCGAGAAGAGGAAGAAACATGAGGGAATAGTGAGGCAGTGGAGCAGCCAGGACATACAATGTTTATCAATTAATTACACCATTTAATATGAGCATAATTTGTGGTGCCCCAGAACAATTATAATAGTAATATCAAAGATCACTGATTGCATATCACCATAAAAGATATAACAATGAACAAGTTGAAATTTTTTGAGAGTTACCAAAATGTGACACAGAGACCTGAACTGAGCATGTGCTGTTTGAAAAATGGCAATTATGGACTTGCTAGATGCAGGGTTAGCACAAACCTCCAATTTACCAAAAACACAATATCTGAAGTGCAGAAAAGCAGCACACAATAAAAGGAGTTGTATCTGCATATTTAATACTTATCATATAGAATACATTACATATATACACAATATATATTATCTATTTATATTTACATATGTAGCTAGCTGTATATATGTATAAATATACTATACAAATATTTATATATAATTTTTATTTTAAATGTTTATATAAAATACACATGTGAAATAGGATATGTGTATTATTATATACACAAATGATTACATATAAATATGCAGATGCTCCTTGACTTATGATGAGGTTATCACCTGATATAGACATATCCCCATCATAAGTCAAGAAGTGTACCAAATGAGTATTGCTATCCCATCATTGTCAAGTGGAAAAGTCATTAAATAGAATAATTATATGATGGAGGCCATCTATATATTTAAAATACATACGTGTGTGTGTATATATATACTTATGTTTCACAGAGAAAGTCAAGTTGATTTCCTCAGTACTTCTGTAAAAGTTTTATAAAATAATTTTTCATTTTATATATATATATATATATATATGAAAAATAATGCAAAAGAGGCACCCAGAACTGGAAGCTAATCCCACCGAAAAGGTTCTTTGAAGATATGAATGCTTATTCTGGGAAAGACAGAAAGGAGAGTGCTACTGTTAAGTGATCGTTTATTTAGTATGGAAACATCTAATCCTGTATAAGAAACCAATTTTGTGTTTTAGCCACAATTCTGGTCAAGAAATTAATTTTTATGTTCAATGAATTGTATTTACTTTTATGTTACTCCACTTTATTCACTCTTCCAGGGGCATAAAAAAGGTTATAATTTTCTTCTCAAAAAGGTCCTTATATTCCTAGAGCCAATCTCATATTCAATGCTACCTCCTCGTCTGGATCACCATTATCTTTTCTTTCAACAAATTCACTAGCTTTATCATTAGTTTTCTGCTCACATTCATGCTCCACCTCACCTTAATCTCTCCTCAGCAAATTGTTTTATCCATTAAAACATAACAAGATCTATATCTAAACTCAAAATCTCACAATGTCTTTGCTCAAATAATAAATGCCAAAACTCTAGGTATAGTCTGGAAATCTCTTCATGATCTGCCCTACTGCCACTTCAGCTTCCTCTTTAAGTTCATATCCTCCCAATTGCATGATGGTTCACTATGCCACAGCTACAATTTTGGCCCTGAAACATGCCAGGGAAGTTCGCATCTCAAGGTCTTTGTTATTCGTGTCCTTTGTTCTGAAATATTTCTCCTCTCTATAAAACATTCATTTACTTTGCACTTAGTTTAAATATCTTCTCATATTTGATCTTATCAGAGAAACCTTCTCTGACTACTCCTTTCTATAACTCTCTATTGACTTACCTTGCTTTATCCTTCTTCAAAACACTCATTTATATTTTCATTCATTTATTCTGATATATAATATTTACCCTGAGAGAACAGATAATTTGATATTTCTTTATACTTTTTTAAATCTGGAATTCCTTAAACAGTACCTGAAGCATAACAGATATCAAATAAGTATTTGTTGACTGAATGAATACATGCTAACTTGTCTTAGGCTTCTCTTTTTTTGGGTAACATTCCAAACTGACTTTAACCAAACATTCAAATTCTACCTGTGGTCAATTTTATTTAAAAATGGATTTTTTGTGTTTAAAAAAATTGTTTTGAAACAAACTGGTGCTTAAGCCTTCTTTATATTACTGTTTATTTTCTTAAGAGATATCCCTTATTCAGATTATTATTTATTATAGTATATTTGAATTTCTTTTCCACTTAGTACCTAATTAGCCTATTCCTCAAACTCACTTAGCAAGTAAATTTGGATCTTTATTTTCTTTTTTAATAAAATTTCTGAAAGCATAAGGTTCGTAGAGTCATAAGATCATTTTTTAAAATGTAAACTTGTTCCACTGCTTAAGCCTCCACATTTATTCTTGAGGTGATATTTCCACAAATGTGTCATCATGTTAAATTATTTTAATAACATGTATTAAATATGCAGTGCACATAACGCAAAAACTTTGAGGAAATATTGATAGGTCAGCCAAAAGAGATACACTCTTTATATGCAATAAATATATATTCTGTGACTTTGCTCACATAATATTAAAAAATGTTTAAATTATTTGTAAAACCATAGCTAGGTATAGGATTAGTCTAGAATTAATCTTTCTGTTTTTTTCGACAGAGATTCACTCTCACCCAGGCGATAGGATTATGGGAGAAGTTTTCCCGTGCTGTTATCATGAGAGTGAGTTAGTTCTCACAAGATGTGGTTTTAAAAAGTGTTTACAAGTTCCCCTTTCCCTCTGTTTCTCTCTCACCTTTCACCATGAAAAAGGTTCCTTGCTTTCCCTTCACCTTCTGCCATGATTTCCTAAGGCCTCCCTAGCCATGCAAAACTGTGAGTTAATTAAACCTCTTTGTGTTATAAATTACCCAGTCTTAGGTAGATTCTTTATAGCAGTGCGGAAACGAACTAATACAGATACTTGTTACCGGAAGTGGGGTACTGCTATAAAGACAACCTGAAAATATGGAAGTGACTTTGGAACTAGGTAATAGGAAGAGATTGGAATAGCTTGGAGGCCTCAGAAGAGGACAAGAAGATAGGAGAAAGTTTGGAGCTTCCTAGATGCTTGTTGCATGGTATTGACTAAAATACTGATAGTGATATGAACATTGAAATCCTGACGGAAGTGGTCTCAGATGGAGATGAGGAACTTATTGGGAACTAGAGGAAGGTTCAATCATGTGCTGCTTTAGCAAAGAGATTGGTGGCCCTACAGAACTGAGGAATTTTGAACTTGAGAGAGATGATTTAGGGTATCTGGCGGAAGAAATGTCTAGGCAGCAAAACGTTGAAGAGATGACCTGTTTTTTCCTGAAAGCATTCAGTTATATGGACTCACAAAGAGATGGTTTGAAATGGAAACTTAGGTTTAAAAGGGAAGCAGAGTGTAAAAATTTGGAAAATTTGCAGCTTGACCATGTGGTTAAAAAGAAAAAAAACCATTTTCAAGGGAGAAATTCAAGCCGGCTGCAAAAATTTACATGAGTAACAAAGAACTGAATGTTAATAGCCAACACAATGGAGAAAATGTCTCCAGGGCATATCAGAGATCTTTGCTGCAGCTCCTGTGTATTAGTTCATTTTCACACTAATATAAAGAATTACTCAAGACTGGATAATGTATAAAAAGAAAAAGAGGTTTAATTGACTCACAGTTCCCTTTGACTGGGGAGGCCTAAGGAAACTTACAATCACGGCAGAAGGTGAAAGGGAAGCAAGCACATTTTTCACAAGGTGGCAGAAGAGAGAAGAGAGCAGGGGAAACCATCACTTATAAAACCATCAGATCTTGTGAGAACTCACTCACTGTCACAAGTACATCATGGGAGAAACCATCTCCAAGATTCAATCACCCAGCACTAGGAACTTCCTGGGACACCTAGGGATTACCATTTAACATAAGATTTGGCTGGGAACACAGAGCTGACCCATATCATTGTGCCCCTAGCCTCTCCCAAATCTCATGCCCTTTTCATGTTTCGAAACCAATTATGGCTTCCCAAAAGTCCCCGAAGGTCTTAACTAATTTCAGCTTTAATTCAAAAGTCCATCTTCAAATTCTAATCTGAGACAAGGCAAGTTCCTTCCATCCATGAATATGTAAAATAAAAACAAGTTAGTTACTTCCAGAAAACAATGGGCGTAAAGGCATTGGATAAAAGTTCTCATTCCATATGGGAGAAATTGGCCAAAACAAATGGGCTATAAGCCCCATGCAATCTTAAAGCTTAAAGCTTCAGGGTAGTCATTAAATCTTAAAGCTTCAAAATAATTTCCTTGATTATGTGTCTCACATCCAGGGCATGTTGATGCAATGGGTGGGTCCTCACAGCCTTGAGAAGCTCTGCCTCTGTGACTTTGCAGGGTACTTCCCCCTACCCCTGGCTGCTTTCATGGTGGGCATTGAATGTCTATGGCTTTTCCAGGCACATGGTGCAAGCTGTCAGTGGATCTGGCATTCTGGAGTCTGGAGGACGGTGTCCATCTTCTCACAGCTCCATTAGGCAGTACTTCAGTGGGTTCTCTGTGTGGCAGATCCAACCCCACATTCTAAACTACCCTAGCCGAGGTTATCCATGATGGCTCAACCCCTGCAGCAGACGTCTGTCTGGAAACTGGACATCCAGGTGTTTTGATACACCCTCTGAAATCTAGACAAAGGTTCCCAAATCTCAATTCTGGAAATTCTGTGCACCCAGAGGCCCCACACCACATGGAAGCTACCAAGGCTTGGGCTTGCACCCTAAGAAGTAATGGCCTAAGTTGTACCTTGGCCCCTTTTAGCCAGGGCTGAAGCTGGAACTGCTGGGAGGCAGGGCACTAAATCCTGAGGCTGCACAAAGCAGTGGAGGCCTTGGCCTGGACCATAAAACCATTTTTTTCTCCTAAGTCTCTGGGCCTGTGATGGGAGGGGCTGCTGCGAAGATCTCTGAGATGCCCTGGAGACATTTTCTTCATTAACTTGGTGACTCGTAACATTCAACTCCTTGTTACTGATTCAAATTTATGCAGCCAGCTTGAATTTCCTTTCAGAAAACACGGTTTTGTTTTCTACCATATGGTCAGGCTGCAAATTTTTCACACTTTTTTGCTCTGCTTTCTTTTTAAACGTTAAGTTTCAATTTCAGATTATCTTTCTCAAGTTCAAGGTTTCACAGATCTCTAGGGCAGAGGCAAAATGCTACCAGTCTCTTTGCCAAAGCATAGCAAGAGTGACCTTTGCTCCAGTTCCCAATATGATAATTCATCACCCTCTGAGACCATCTCAGTCTGGACTTCATTGTCCATATCAGTATCAGCATTTTGGTCAAAACTATCTAGTAAGTTTCAAACTTTTTTCACATTTTCTGTCTTTTTCTGAGGCCTCCAAACTGTTCCAATCTCTTCCCATTACCCAGTTCTCAAATTGCTTTCACATTTTCAGGTTAACTTTATAGCAGTTCCCCACTCCCAGGACCAATTTACTGTATTTGTTCATTTTCATACTGCTGTAAAGAAACATATGAGTCTAGGTAAGTTATAAAAAAAAAAGATGTTGGCTGTGTGCAGTGGCTCATGCCTGTAATCCCAGTGCTTTGGGAGGCCGAGGTAGGCAAACCACCAGAGGTTGGGATTTTGAGATCAGCCTGACCAAGATGGAGAAGCCTCATCTCTACTAAAATTACAAAATTATTTGGGTGTGGTGGCGTATGCTTGTAATCTTAGGCAGGAGAATTGCTTGAACCCAGAAGGCGGAGGTTTCAGTGACCTGAGATTGTGCCATTGCACTCCAGCCTGGGCAACAAGAGCAAAACTCCATCTCAAAAAAAATTAAAAAAAATTAAAAAAAATAAAGGCTTAATTGACTCACAGTTTCACACGACTAGGGAGGCCTCAGGAAACTTACAATAACAGTGGAAGGTGAAGGAGAAACAAGCACCTTCTTCACAAGATGGCAGGAGAGAGAAGAGAGCAGGAAAAACTGCCACTTAGAAAACCAATAGAGCTCATTAGAATGATTCACTATTATAAGAACATCATGGAGGAAACCATCCTCATGATCCAATCACCTCCAACCACGTCTCTCCCTTGTCACCAGAGTGTTACAATTCCCAATTAAATTTGGGTGGGGATACAGAGCCAAACCATATCATCCTTCTATCACAGGCCTACAGACCTAGGAGGAAAAAATAATTTTATAGGCCTTGTCCAGGGCCCTGCTGTTTTGTGTAGCCTCAGGACTTGGCACCCTGCCTTCCAACTACTCTATCTCCAGCCCTGGCTAAAAGGAGCCAAGATACAGCTTAGGCCATCACTTTAGAGTTTCAAACCCCAAGCTTTGGTCTCTTTCATTTAGTATTGAGCCTGTGGGTGCACAGAAGACAAGAGTTGAGCTTTAAGAACCTCTGACTAGATTTCAGAGAATGTGTGGAAATGCCCAGGTGTCCAGGCAGAAGTCTGCTGCAGGGGAGGAGCCCTCATTGATAACCTCTGCTAGGGCAGTGTGAAAGGTAAATGTGGGGTTGGATCCCCAACATAGTGTCCCCACTGGGGAACTGCCTGGTGGAACTGTGAGAAGATGGTTTTCATCTCTGAGACCCCAGAAATGTAGATCCACTGACATCTTGCACTGTGAACCTGGAAATGATGCAGGCACTCCACAGCAGCCTGTGAGAGCAGCTGTAAGGGCTGTACCCTGCAAAATTACAGGGGTTTGATCTGACAAATGCCATGAGATCTCAACCCTTGCATCGGTGTTCCCTGGATGTGAGACACAGCGTCAAAGGAGATTATTTCAGAGCTTTAATATCTAATGATTGCCCTGCCAGGTTTCAGACTTGCTTGGGGCCTACAGCCCCCTTTTTTGGCCAATTTCTCCCATTTGGAGTGGAAACATTTGCCCAATGCCTGTACCCCTATTGTGTCTTGGAATTAACTAACTTGTTTTTTACTTTACATGCTCATAGACAGAAAGAACTTGCCTTATCTCAGATGAGACTTTGGACTTGGACTTTTGAGTTAATTCTGAAAGGAGTTAAAACTTTTGGGAACTATTGGGAAGGCATGATTGGTTTTGAAATGTGAAAAGGAAATGAAATTTTGGAGAAGCCAGAGGTGTGATAATTTGTTTTGTCTCTGTGTTCCCCCTCCCCCTCCCATATATCATCTCAATTTTAATCCCTATGTGTTGAGGGAGGAACTTGGTGGAAGATGATTGCATTATGGAGGCAATTTCCCTCATGCTGTTTTAATGATAATGATAGTGAGTGAATTCTCATGAGATCTGATAGTTTTAAAGTTTTTGGCATTATTTCCCTTCATTGAAATTTTCTTGCATGTCACCATGTAAGAGATGTCTAGCTTCCACTTCACCTTCCATCATAATTGTAAGTTTCCTGAGGCCTCCCCAGCCATGTGGAACTGTGAGCCAATTAAACCTTCTTGTTTTATAAATTACCCAGTTAAGGTAGTATCACTATAGCAGTGTGAAAACTAAGTAATACAATATATGTGTGTTAATCATACATTATTCAGTTCTTTTAATCATACCTTTTAGTTCAAAGTAACTTTTTAGTAACTTCCATGGGACTTTCTGCATAGACAATTACATTATCTGCAAGTAGGGACAGTTTTATTATTATTACTTGTCTTTCAGTATTTATAAGTTGTATTTCTTTTCCTTATCTTATGCTGAAGAGTATTTCCATTATGATGTTGAGTACAAATTGTGATGCTGGACTCTCTTCACTCATTATCTTCAGATAAATCAAATATTTTACCAGTAAATACATTACCTACAGTTTTTTTTTTTTCTCTGTAGATGTCCTTTATCAGGTTAAAAAGATAAAAAGATTATCCTGTATTTGTGCCTCTAATACGTGTGTGTGTGTGTGTGTGTGTGTGTGTATGTTTTAACCACAAATAGGTGTTGACTTTTAGTAAACATTCCTTTGGTATAAATTAATTTCATAGTTTTTTCTTTAATCTTTTAATTTGGTAGCTCACTTTGATTAATTTCCCTTTAAGCACTGAGATTTTCTGGATTTTTCATATGCCATGTAATTTTGGATTATGTTCTAGATATTTTTGTTGTATATTATAAGACCCTTGGTATTGTATAAATATTAGGAGTGTTGTCATGTTTGTTTTAACAGGCAAATAATCTGGTTAGCTTCATTAAAAATTACTAGGCTGTGGTTCCAATGTAAGTTCTGGGGTGTGGTTTCAATATAAGTTCAATTCTCAAAGCCTTTGAAATGCTCTTCACATATGTCTTATGTACACACCATTTTAGTTACCAGCCTAGAACTTAGCCAGTGATCTAACTTATATTAAATACTCTAAGTGTGCAGTATGTTGCTCAGGGTCAACTTAGCCAGTGATCTAACTTATATTAAATTCTCTAAGTGTGCAGTATGTTGCTCAGGGTCAGGGTCATAAATGTGCACCATAGAGGTGAACTTTGGAGTTTATGTACAACTTTATAGGTGAAAACTCTTTTCTTGGCAATCTCCGCAACCCACTTCTTGTTTGTTTTTTTTGTTTTGTTTTGTTTTGTTTTGTTTTTAAACTTCCATTACCTGACCTCGAGTCGCAATTCTAGGGTTTTGATTACTATCAGGAATGTATATGGGATTAAACTGTGGAAGAACAGACAAGAGGATGGGGAGGATATTTGCTCTACTCTCTGGAAACCAAAGATCACTGGATAAAGATAAAGGTTTATCATCCTCTGAATTTTAGAAGCCTGCTAGAAGCTGCTTTTGTCTCATCTACTTGCTGCAACTGCTGTGGTATTGCCTGGAAAATTGTATAATGCTAAAAAGAAAAAGAAGGAAGAAAATACTAATAATATTTCTACCAGTTTATCTGACCCATTGTATTAGTCCATTTTCACACTGCCACAAAGAACTACATGATACTGGGTAATTTTTGAAGTAAAGAGGTTTGATTGACTCCCAGTTTCAAAGGTTTAACAGGATACATGACTTGGAGGCCCCAGAAAATTTACAATAATAGTGGAAGGAGAAGAGAATGTGAGCATATCTTACCATGGTGAAGCAGGAGAGAGAGAGCAAAGGGGGAAGTGCCACACACTTTACAAATTCAAAGCATATTGTTATGCCTCTGGACCCTCCCAAATCTCACATCCTTCTCACATTTCAAAACCAATCATGCCCTCCCAACAGTCCCCACCTTGACTCCTTCCAGTATTAACCCAAGTGTCCAAGTCCAAAGTCTCATCTGAGACAAGGCTAGTGCCTTCCACCTATAAGCCTGTGTGATGGTTAATATTATCAACTTGATTGCATTGAAGGATACAAAGTATTGTTTCTGGGTGTATATGGGTGTTTCTGGTTATTGCCAGAAGAGGTTAACATTTGAGTCAGTAGACTGGGAGAGAAAGACTGACCCTTAGATAGACCCGCCAACAATATGGATGGGTACCATCCAGTTGGCTGCCAGCACAACTAGAAAAAAGAGGCAGAAAAAGGTGGAAGAAGTTTACTTGTTGAGTCTTCTGGCCTTCATCTTTCTTCCATGCTGGATGTTTCTTGCCCTTGAACATCAGACTCTAAGTTATTTTGCTTTTGGACTCTTGGACTTATACCAGTGCTTTGCTGGGGATCCTGGGCCTTCCTCCACAGACTGAAGGCCACGCTGTCAGCTTTCCTACTGTTGATGTTTTGGGACTCAGACTGAGCCACTATTGGCTTCCTTTCTCCTCACCTTGCAGGTGGCCTACTGTGGGACTCACCTTGTGATTGTGTGAATCGGTTCTCTTTAATAAACTCCTTTCATATAAACATATATTCGTTCTGTTTCTCTAGAAAACCCTTACTAACACAGCCTGTAAAATAAAAAACAAATTAGTTACTTCCAAGATACAATGGGCATAGAGGCATTAGGTAAATTCTCCCATTCCAAAAGGAAGAAATTGACCAAAACAAAGGGTCTACAGGCCCAATGCAAATCCAAACCCCTGGAGGGCAATCATTAAATCTTAAAGCTCCAAAATAATCTTCTTTGACTTTATGTCTCACATCCAGGCCACCCTGATGCAAGGGGTGGGTTCCCAAGGCCTTGGGCAGCTCCACCCCTTTAGCTCCGCAGGTAACAAACCCCGTGGGTGCTTTCAGGGGCTAGCATTAAGTGCCTGTGGCTTTTCCAGGGGCAAAGTACAAGTAGTCTGTGGATGTACCATTCTGGGATATGGAGGGCAGTAGTTCTCTTCTCACAGCTCCACTAGGCAATGCCCCAGTAGCTCTGTGCCGGGGCTCTGATCCCACATCTCCCTCTGTGCTGTCCTAGTAGAAATTCTCCATGAAGCCTCTGTGCTGCCATAGACATCTGTATGGACATTCAGTTGTTTCCTCAGATCCTCTGAAATCTAGGCAGAGGATCCCAAACTCTTACCTTTTGTGCACTTGTTCTCACAGCTCCACTAGGCAATGCCCCAGGGGCTCTGTGTGGGGGCTCCAATCCCACATCTCCCCTCTTTGCTGTCCTAGTAGAGGTTCTCCATGAGGCCCCTGCTGGTGCCACAGACATCTTCATGGACATTCAGGTGTTCCCATACATCTTCTGAAATTTAGATGGAGGCTTCCAAACTCTTGCCTTTTGTGCACCTGCAGGCCCAACACCATGTGGAAGTTGCCAAGAATTGGAGTTGCACCCTCTGAAGCCACAGCCCTAGTTGTTACTTGGTGTATTAGTCAGAGTTCTCTAGAGGGACAGAACTAATGGAATATCTATTATATACACATAAAGGTAAGTTTATTAAGTATTAACTCACACAATTACAAGGTCTCACAATAGGCCATCTGCAGGCTGAGGAGGAAGGAGAGCCAGTCAGAGTTCCAAAACCGAAGAACTAGGAGTCCAATGTTCAAGGGCAGGAAGCATCCAGCATGGAAAAAAGATGTAGGCTAGGAGGATCGGCCAGTCTTCCTTTTCACATTTTTCTGCCTGCTTACATTCTAGCTGTGCTGGCAGCTGATTAGATTTTTCCCAGCCCACTGGCTCAAATGTTAATCTTCTTTGGCAACACCCTCACAGACACACCCAGGATCAATACTTTGTATCCAATCAAGTTGATACTACTTTAAATGGAGGACCACAATCATGTTTTGGATCCCCTGAAATCAATATCAGCTCAGAGCCAGTGTCCAGTAGTCCCAGGAAAGTCTGATAATTTCCTTTTCCCCAATACACAGTTACCCTAGTAAAAGGCCCGAGGTCTCCTTGGAAAAGGATGGGAGAAACATTCACTCTATAAATTTTAGGTAATGTGGGGTCCTACCTCAAGGGGACCCAGCGTCCCTTTCATTCAAGTGGTTCTGGGTCCGTAAACCGGCTCAGGTCTGCAAATTGATTGAGGGGCTGTGAGTCTCTATTTTTAAAATCCAAATTAGTCTTTTGTCCATTCAACCTAGAAGTTTTCTGCTTGTATAAATTAAGTAGGAATGCAGTAGGTTTCCTATCAATTTCACTTCTAAGAACACCATGATTATTTAGACAACGCCAGAGCTCTACATGAGTCAGATTACTCTGATTGCCACTTTGCCTCTGCTGTCAATTACAATACCTATGCTTATCTCCTCGCATTGGATGGTTGAGTGCTGCCACTTGGCCCCTGCCACCTTTGGATCCAATTATTCCCATTGTATTTAAATATTTAGTTGAGTGACTGTGGTCACCACTGTTAGATTTGACATATAGAGAAAAACAATTACAGGGCTGTTAAAAGATGCAGGTGCTACTCTCACAAATCTATTTTGCAAGGCATTGGTCAAGGGTATATCTTCTGGACCCTCCCAGCTAGGATGAGTAAGTCTAAAGTGACTAATCCACTCCACCATCTCAATCTCCCTAAGCCTTTGGATCCCTTCCTCCACATTAAACCAAGGGAGATAAGGCATTTCCAGCTGGCTTGCAGTGGGCCATCTTTTAATCCATATTTCAGCTAACCAAGCAAATAAACTATTAGATCTTTTTTAGCTTCCTGAACTGCAATATTAAATGCAGAGTCCCTACTTAGTGGGCCCAAATCAATAAATTCAGCCTGATGTAACCCTATGCTCCTTCCACCATTATCCCACACCCTTAATATCCATTCCCATGCCTGTTCTCCAGATTTCTGTCTATGTAATTGGAAAACTCAAGCAGTTCTTTTGAGTGTAGCACCTCCTCATGGGTTGCACACTCAACCTCACTTCTAGGGGCTTGCCAGGACTTTAGTTTAGTTATAGTCTAGAAACAAACAGGAGTGTTGGGGATGGCTACTGAGAGGAATCAACATTATCTTGCCTGGCAACTGCCTCAGGGGAGGCCATCAGTTTCTTCAGGCAGCAGAGGGTTTATCTCCTCAGACAAAAGTGGAAAGGCTGAAGGTAGCATGGGTCAGGGAGTGGATGTTGCCACTCCTTGGTGACAGGGAAGATGCTTCTTATGGCAAAAAGAAAAGGTTCATCAGAGTTTACAAATACAGTGTCCCCAGCTTCATCAGGGTCCTCCCACATGTCCCAAGTTGCAGGGTCCCATTCTTTCCCAATCATTGACCTCATTTTAACAGTAGACACCTGGCGAGGCTGTGCATGCACCGTTCATTGCAGGTCACCCACTTGCATGATAAGAGCTTGTGTCTGGTTTTCCATAATTTCAGCTCTTTCTCTACAGGAGATAAGATTCTTACTCAGGACAACCTTAGCAGATTTGAAGCTCAATATCTTCTTCTGAGACCGGGAGATAGAAACTCTGAGTTCATCATTTTCTTTCATCACTTTGTCCACTGAACTTAGGAGCAACCAACTAGCTTCATTGTGCTCCTTGGTTCTCCACATATGGTCAAAGGTATTATGTATAGTGTCAAAGATATTATGTATAATGTCACTAAACTCCTTGCCTCTCATGAGTGGTGAATCAGTAGTATCAAATGCATCTATTTTGCAAAACCCTTTTAACAGTTCACACCAAGGACTATCAGTGTTCTCCATACTATTAGAAGTACTGTCCTTTGCCTTGTTGGGTCTAATTATATTAAGCAGTCAACTCATGAAACCCCCAAACAAATGAAAGAATACCATCCTTAATACTCTCTTTCTATGAAACCACTCCTGGTAAGAAAATTCATAGATATATGCACACACACACACACACACACACGTATATATATGAATATATTCATATATATGAATATATGAAAATCCATATATATTATATATATGTGTGTGTGTGTGTGGGTGTGTGTGCATATATATATATATGTGGAGCTCCAGACTTTCCCACCTCTTCCTATCTTCTTCTGAGCCACCCAAACTGTTTAGGAGTTTAGTGACACTATACATAATACCTTTGACCATATGTAATATCTGCACAAAGCAGCAAGGCCCTGGACCTGGCCCACAAAACTATTTTTTTTTATATTTTAGCAGTTGAATCAGTGGACTGGGAAAGGCAGACCCACCCTGTATCTGGGTGGACACAGTATATATATACATATACATATACATATACATATACGTGTGTGTTTGTGTGTATATATGTGTGTTTATTTATTAAGTATTAACTCACATAACCACATGGTCCCACAATAGGCCATCTATAGGTTGAGGAGCAAGGAGATCCAGTCCGAGTTCCAAAACTGAAGAACTTGGAGTCTGATGTTTGAGAGCAGGAAGGATCCAGCATGGGAGAAAGATGTAGGCTGGGAGGCTAGACCAGTCTCTTTTTTCACATGTTTCTGCCTGCTTATATTCTAGTTGTGCTGGCAACTGATTAGATTGTGCCCACCCTGATAAAGGGTGGATCTGTCTTTCCCAGCCCACTGATGCAAATGTTAATTTTCTTTGGCAACACCCTCACAGACAAACCCGGGATCAACACTTTGTGTCCAATCAAGTTGACACTCAGTATTTACCATCGCACTTGGTCACTTTAGCCATAGCTGGAGCTGGAGCAGCTGGGATGCAGGGCACCATGTCTCCAGACTCCATAGGGCAGTGAGTCCCTGGGTCCTGACCAGGAAACCATTTTTCCCTCCTAGACCTCAAAGCCTATGATGGGAGAGGCTGCTGTGAAAGTTCCTGTCTTGCCCTGGAGACATTTTCCCCATTGTTTTTGCTGTTAACATTCAGCAACTTTTTATTTATGCAAATTTCTGCAGAAGGCTTGAATTTCTTCTCAGAAAATGGATTTTTCTTTCCTACTACATGGTCAGACTGAAAATTTTCCAAACATTTATGCACTGCTTCTTTTTTAAATATAAGTTTTGATTTCAGATCATCTCTTCATAAATGTATATGGCTATATACTTTTAGAAACAGCTGGGTCAATACTTGAATGCTTTGCTGCTTAGAAATTACTTTTACTGTGGCCAGACATGGTGGCTTATGCTTGCAATCCCAGTACTTTGGGAGGCCAAGGTGGGTGGATCATGAGGTCAGAAGTTCGAGACCAGCCTGACAAACATGGTAAAACCCCGTCTCTACTAAAAATACAAAAATTAGCTGGACGTGGTGACATGTGCCTGTAATCTGAACTACTTGGGAGGCTGAGGCAGGAGAATTACTTGCATCCAGGAGATGGAGGTTGTAGTGAGCAGAGATCAATTGTGCCACTGCACTCCAGTCTGGGTGACAGAGCAAGACTCTGTATCAAAAAAAAAAAAAAAAAAAAAAAAACCCAGAAAAAAAGAAATTTATTTAACCAGCTGGGTGCAGTGGTTCACACCTGTAATCCCAGCACTTTGTGTGGCTGAAGTGGGCAGATAATGAGGTTAGGAGTTCAAGACCAGCCTAGCAAACAAGGTGAAACTCCATCTCTGCTAAAAATACAAAATTAGTATGGTGGCACATGCCTGTAATCCCAGCTACTTGGGAGGCTGAGGCAGGAGAATCACTTGAACTCAGGAGGTGGAGGTTGTGGTGAACCAGGATCACACCATTGCACTCCAGCCTGGGCAACAAGAGCAAAACTCCTTGTCAAAAACAAACTAAAAATTACAATAATTAGCCAGCTGTTGTGGTGTGCACCTGTCATCCCAGAAACTCGGGAGGCTGAGGCAGGAGAATTGCTTGAACCTGCGAGGCGGAGGTTGCAGTGAGCCAAGATTGCACCACTGCACTGCAGTCTGGGCTACAGAGTGAGACTCTGTCTCAAAAAAAAAAAAAAAAAAATTCAGAAATTTATTTTACCAGATGCCATAAATTATCACTCTCAAGTTCAAAGCTCCATAGATCTCTAGGTCAGAGGTAAAAATGCCCTGTCTCTTTGCTAAAGCATAGCAAAAGTGACCTTTATTCCAGTTTCCAATAAGTTTCTCATCTCTATCTGACAGCACCTCAGCCTTGACTTAATTGTGCATATCACTATCAGCATTTTAGGTACAATCATTCTACAAGTTTCCAGGAAGCTCCAGACTTTCCCACGTCTTCCTGTCTTCTTCTGTGCCACCCAAACTGTTCCAACCTCTGTCTGTTATCCAGTTCCAAAGTTGCTTCCACATTTTCAAGTATCTATATAGGAGTGCCCCACTCTCCTGGTACCTATTTTTCTGTATTAGTCCACTTCACACTGCTATAAAAACTATGTAAGACTTGGTAATTTATGAAATAAAGAAGATTAATTGACTCATAGTTCCACAGCCTTAATAGGAAGCATGACTGTGAGGTCTCAGAAAGTGAAGGGAGAGTGACATGTTTTGGCTGTGTCCCCGCACAAATTTCATCTGGAATTGTCATTCTCATAACCCCAACATGTCATAGGAGGGACCTGGTGGGAGGTAATTGAATCATGGAGGTGGTTACCTTCATGCTGTTCTCATGGCAGTGGGTGAGTCTTCACAAGATCTGATGGTTTTATAAGGGGCGTTTCCCCCTTTGCTTGGCACTCATTCTCTCTCCTGCTTCCCTGTGAAGAGGTGCCTTCCACCATTGTTGTAAGTTCCCTGAGGCCTCCCCAGCTACGTGGAAGTGTGAGTCAATTAGATTTTTTTTTTTTCTTTATAAATTACTCAGTCTCAGTTATTTCTTCATAGCAGCATAAGAACAAACTAATAAACAGAGTAAACTGGTACCACAGAGAGTGGTGTTCTACTATAAAGATACCCCAAAATGTGGAAGCTACTTTAGAACTGGGTAACACGTAGATATTGGAACAGGTTGGAGGGCTCAGAAGAAGACAGTAAAATGTGGGAAAGTTTGGAACCTCCTAGAGACTTGTTGAATGGCTTTGACCAAAATGCTGATAGTGACAAGCACAATGAAGTCCAAGCTGAGGTGATCTCAGATAAAGATGAGAAATGTATTGGTAACTGGAATAAAGGTGGTTCTTGCTATGCTCAGCAAAGAAGCTGGTGGTATTTTGCCTCTGCCTTAGGGAACGGTGAAGCTTTGAACTTGAGAAAAATGATTTAGGTATCACACAAGAAATTTCTAAGCAGCAAAGTATTCAAGAGGTGACTTGGGTGCTCTTAAAAGCATTCAGTTTTGTGTATTTACAAAGATATGGGTTGGTACTGAAACTTATGATTAAAAGGAAGGCAGAACATAAAAGTTTGGAAAATTTGCATCCTGACTATGTGATAGAATAGAAAAACCCATTTTCTGAAGAGAAATTCAAGCTGGCAGTTAAAATTTGCATAAGTAATGAGGAGCCAAATGTTAATATCCAAGACAATGAGGAAAATGTCTGCAGGACATGTCAGAGATCTTCACAGCAGCCCCTTCCATCACAGGCCCAGAGGTCTGTGAGGAAAAAAACATCTGTGGGCCAGGCCCAGGACCTTGCTGCTTAGTGCAGTCTCAAGACTTGGTGACTTCATCTCAGTTGTGGCTAAAAAGGAATACAGAACTCAGGCCATGGTTTCAGAGGGTTCAAGCCCCAAGCCTTGGCAGCTTATACATGGTGTTGTGCCCGTGTGTGCAGAGAAGTCAAGACTTGAGGTTTGGGAACCTCCACCTAAATTTCAGAGAATGTTTGGAAATGCCTCTATGTCCCAGCAGAAGTGTGCTGCAGGAACAGGGCCCTTAACATGAACCTCTGCTAGAGCAGCATGGAAAGAAGGGAAATTTGGAGTCACATCCCCCAGAGAGTCTCCACTGGGGCACTGCCTAGTGGAGCTGTGAGAAGAGGGCCACTGTCCTCCAGACCCTGGAATGGTAGATCCATGACAGCTTGCACTGCATGCCTGGAAAAGCCACAGACACTCAGTGCCAGTCCATGCAAGCATCTGTGAAGGGGATTGTATGCTGAGAAGTCACAGGGCTGGAGCTACCCAAGGCTGTGGGAGCCCACCTCTTCTGTTAGCGTGACCTGGATGTGACACTTGGAGTTAAAGGAGGTAATTTTGTAACTTTAAGATTTAATGACTGCCCTATTGAATTTTGGACTTGCTTAGGGTCTATAGCCCCTTTGTTTTGACCCATTTCTCCCATTTGGAATGAGTATATTTACCCAATGTTTGTACCTTTATTGTATCTATGAAGTAACTAAATTGCTTTTGATTTTACAGACTCCTAGGAGGAAGAGACTTGCCTTGTCTCAGATGAGACTTTGGACTTGGACTTTTGGGTTAATGCTGGAATCAGGTAAGATTTTGGAGGACTGTTTTAAGGCATGATTGTGTTTTGATATGTGGGGCCCTGAGATTTTGGGAGGCACCAGGGACAGAATGACATGGTTTGGCTTTGTTCTCACCCAAAACTCATCTTGAATTATACTTCCCATAGTCCCCGTGGCATGTGGGAGGGACCTGGTGGGAGGTAATTGAATCATGGGGTGATTAGTCCATGCTGTTCTCATTATAATGAGTGAGTTGCTGTCATAAGGGGCTTTTCCCCCTTTGTTCAGCACTCATTCTTCTCCTGCCACTCTGTGGAGAGGTGCCTTCCACCATGATTGTAAGGTTCCTGAGGCCTCCTCAGTCATGCAGAACTGAGTCAATTAAACCTTTTTTCATTATAAATTACCCAGTCTGGGGATATTTTTTCTTAGCAGTGTGAGAACAGACTAGTACAGGGAGCAAGTACATCTTACCATGATGGAGCTGCAGGGAGAGACAGAGTGAAGGGGGAAGTGTCACACACTTTTAAACCATCAGATCTCATGAGAACTCACTCACTATCACAAGAACAGCAAGGGAGAAATCTTCCCACATGATCCAATCACCTTCCACCAGGACCCTCCTCCAATTCAACATGAGATTTGGCAGAAACACAAATTCCAACCATATTCCCCATACTGCTCCTCTTTTATTCTTCTTGGTCCAGAAGGAGAGGGATCCTTGTGGACTTATTTCTGTTCATATCTTGTACACAGAGCATGTTGGAATTTGCCTCTATGTCTGGGCAGGCAATAATAAAGTAAATAATGGTAAGCTTTGAATCAGTTTGGTAGAACTTCTAATTCTAGTCTCTTCCCCAATCCATCTGCTACCATTTAATTTTCAGAGTTCTTAGAAAGTCGTTCTATGCAATGCTCACTCAATAGTGGCATTGAGTGAGAGATACCAGGGAAAGTTTACCTACACTATCTTCTCCTCCCATTCATGGGGAAGCAGAATCCCCCATTAATATTTAATTGACATCAGAAAGTTTTCTTTTTGTAATTTTTTTTAGAAAATGATGTTGAACTTGTAATTGCTAAGAATACATTTTTGAAATAGTTAACTAAAAACCCAACATAGACAATTATCATTTTGACAAATACACAGTACCTACATTATTCTAATTAACAAGACAAAACAAAAAACAAAATAATTGAATAAGCATCCAAAGAGAAACTTTTCTGACATACAGTCTTCTGGCTGATATACAAGTTGGTAGTAAATGTAGCTTTGGGAATAACTGGTAACAGATTAACCTTTTGACTGCTCAATCAATAAAGACACATTCAGTGACTCTTTTGCACATGTAACATTGTATTTCTTAATTCATAAAAAAATTCTTTTGGACACATACAATGCCAGAAGAAAAGGGAAAAGGAAAATTTATTGAGAAAAAAATTAAACATAATTTACCAGAAACTTCAAATAACACAATTGGTTTTTACTCCTTTTGCAATCATGGGATATGGAGGTAAATAATACATTAATAATTGAGGTTTAGTTATGTATTCAAAAGTCAAAACATTCTAGGGCTTATCTTTAGTTCAGTAGGGACTAAGACCAATATCCCATACACTCTCTATAATTTCAATTCCATCATTATGCAATGAGGATTGATGCTAAGAACGATGAGCCTGAGGCATTGCAGATTCTGAATTATCACTGATTCAATTATCTTCAGACTCATGAACTTGCTAAGGTGAGTAAAAAGACTAATGTATTTTAGAAAGATTTTAAAATAATGAGAATTGACCTGAAATGATTAGGGATTTAATTCTTAGTTATTCATGGACTTTTATTAACCATATTAGCCAAATTTTTAAAGCAATACTGACAACCAACCAAGACTTTTCCGATGTGTAATCTTCTGGGTTGGAATTTGCTTTGAATTTTAAAAATATCTTTGAAGAGAAAGTTCAAGCGTTTGTTCTTTTGTGATAGTAAGAAGTTTCTCTTTGGATGCTTATTCAATTATTTTGTTTTTTATTTTGTCTTGTTAATCAGAATAATGTAGCTACTGTGAATTTGTCAAAATGATAATATCTAGAGAAGTTAAATAGATATTGTTATTTACTTCTTAATTATTTCATGTCTAAACAGTTGTTTTTATTCATAGGTATAAAGACAGTTTTAAAGAGAAAACAATAATCAACTGAAACTAATATTTTTTGAATTTTCGTACTATATATTTAGATATGCAGTCATATTCCTTTTTTATCTTATTGGATACTTACAAGTAAGATCTGTGAAAATTGTCTATTTATGGGATAATATATTTTATTCCTGAAGCCAATCATACATTATGCAATATGGAAATTATAGTACAGTTTTTTAATATCAAATTCATAATTAGATATCCTGCTTAGTCAGATTTCATTAGCCCTTAATCTTTTAACATACTGTATGCTACTTGAACATAAAGTATTTCTGGTACTATTTCTCAGAATAAGCTATATAGGCATTTGCTGAAATAAAACAATACGTGAATTATCTGATAATATTTTAAAACAGAACAAAGCACATAAAGCACATTGTTTTAATCTCTAATTTTACCATGTATTTTGTCAAACTTCTGTTTAATTTTTAGAATGCACAGAGGAAGATAGTCATAAATGTTGGAATGTTTCCTTAAGTTGAGAATGTCTGAGCCATTTGAGATGTTTCTTCTAAACTGTGACTCTAACATGCCATGTTTAAAAAATAAAAACAGACTTTGGTCAAGAAAGGGATTATTTTGTATAAAACAAAATATCTCTATCTGAAGCAATTTTAAACTTGATATGACTCGTTCTTCATTGCATAGTAAGCATTCAAATTGTTTATGCCCATTATTTATTAATTTTTCTCAAAGGTGTAAAAAGTATTTTAAAGATATGCAGAGGAAAGAAAGTAGAATTGCACTAGAAAATTGCAGCTTCTGTGTTTCAAATCCTTTATCCTTAGGTGAATTTCCTAGAAGAAAAATTATGTAGGACAAATATGATATGAATAAAAACTCTGTTTGCCAATAAGGATAATATAAATCCCTAGGAAGAGGTCATGTAGTAGCCCTAAATTAAAGTAAACTTAGAGGTTATCTTAAAGATGTGATTATGTGAGACCTTGGGTGAGTGCAGGAAATTCTAAAGGTCATAACATAAGATAGTGTAGAACTATATCTAAATGCCTGTTGCCTGATTCAGAGTAATTGGTTCTTTGCACTATATCTGCTTGTTCTCAATTAGTGGTTTTATTTTTCTATGTTTAATATAAATATCTTAGTATTTTACTTACTACTCCTGCTGATATTCTCGTTTGATTTCTATTTTTGTTTATACGTTTTTGTTTCAGATTTTCTGCCACTTCACTTTTTATTGATTAATATATTTATTCATTCAACATCTATTTGGAGAATATTTACTTTGTGTTACACAGTGCTATAGAGGTATATAATATAAAGGTGAATAAATCAGTAATGGATTCCTGCCCATGTATTATATGAAATAAGTACTATGGCAAAGGAAATATAACGCAGGGTGATGGGGAATGGTGAGGGTCAGAGGAAAGTAGAGGGATTGCAATGTAAGATGAAGTGGTCAGAGTGGGTCTTATTGGAAAGGGAATCTTTAAAATAGATTCAAAGGGTATAAGGGAGTTAACCTACACGAACAGCATTCCAGGCAAGAGAGATAGCCAGTAAAAAGGGCCTCAGGTAGGCATGTGCCTAGCACATTCCAGGAGCAGTAAGTGGCCAGTGAGACAAGGGAAATAAAAATTCTGAAACCAGCCAGAAAGCTAGTGGGATACCGGATCATAAAGGGCTTTGTAAGCCACTAAGGACGTTGAATTTTACTTTGCTCAAGAGGTAGAACCCATGACAGTTTTTGAGCAGAAGGATGACATAATTTAATCTGAGTTTTAAAAAATTAATTTGGTCAGGCACTGTGGCTCAAGCCTGTAATCCCAGCACTTTGGGAGGCCAAGAAGAGCGGATCATTTGAGGTCAGGAGTTCAAGACCAGCCTGGCCAACACAGTGAAACCCTGTCTCTACTGAAAACACAAAAAATAACCAGGCACTGTGGCAGGCGCCTGTAGTCCCAGCTATTGGGTAGGCTGAGGCAGGAGAATCACTTGAACCTGGGAGGTGGAGGTTGCAGTGAGCAGAGATCACACCACTGCACTCTAGCCTGGGCAACAGAGTGAGACTCTGTCTCAGTAAATAAATAAATAAATAAATAAATAAATAAATAAATAACTTTGGCTGTTATATTCAAACTATACTATAGTTGAGCATGGTAAGGAGAGAATAGTTATGAGGCTTATGGAATAATCAAAATGATACATTATTTTGGCTCCAAGTAGTGTTGTAAGAAAAAAAGATAAGTTGTTTTTATTTGTGACTTACAGATTTATTTTACAGTAATTATTTTAAAACTATGGGAAAAATAGACTTAAAACATAGTATTGAACAACGTGATCTAATTGACAGTTATAGGACACACTACCCAGGATAAACAAAATATATATTTTTTTCTTTTTCAAGAAAACATGAGGTATTACAAAGATAAATGTGTATGTAGGGTCACAAAGTAAACTTCAACGAATTCAAAAGAAGTCAAACCATACAAGGTAATGTCTTTAACAACAATAAAAGTAAAAATATGTTAAGAGAATAATATCACAAAATCCTCTTATATTTAAAAATGTAATAACAAATGTTCAAATAATTGATGGGGCAAATATAAAGAACAAAATAAATTAGTAATATTTTGAATTGAATGGAAATCAAAATACATCAAAATTTGACAGCATAGCTAAAGAAGTGCTAGAGATAAAATATATAACAATTGCTTGTATCTGAAAAAAGTAAAGTCTCAAATCAATGCTCTAAGTCTCCATTTTAAGAAAGTAGAAAAAGGGGAGAAACTTGATTTCAAATCAAATAGAAAAAAAATATAATAAAGATAAAATCAGAAATCAATGAACTGTAAAGAGAAATACAAAAAAAAAGTCAAGAAAACTAAATGCTTATTAATGGTAAAAATAAAGACACTTAGCAGAGTGATTAGGAAAAAATAGAGATCAACATAATATCAGAAGGACATCCCTATTTAAAAGTTCTTATGGGAATATTATGAGTATTATATTAATAAATTTAA
The DNA here is from genome assembly GCF_008728515.1 of Papio anubis. Classification (NCBI taxonomy): domain Eukaryota; kingdom Metazoa; phylum Chordata; class Mammalia; order Primates; family Cercopithecidae; genus Papio; species Papio anubis. The sequence goes on along the minus strand of NC_044981.1, from coordinate 90,156,987 downwards.
CAACTTGAATGAACAAATTTCTTGAAATACTAAACTACCAAAGTTTGATTAAAAAACTGACAACCTCAATAGTACTATCTATTGAATAACCCTTTCAACAAATAAAACTTTAGGCAGAGAAGCCTTTATGGTGAATTCTCCTAAACAATTAAGAAAATAACTATACCAATTGTCAAACACCTCTTCCAGAAAATTAAAGAGGATACTATACTTGTCAACTAATTTTGTAAGGCTGTATTTGTATTGAAAGAAAATAAGAATAAGATAACAAAAGAATGGCAGTTCAATATTCATCAGCAACACAGATAAAAATATTCTAAACAATATATCAGACAATCAGCCCTTCTATATATGAAAAGGATAATGTATCATGACCATATCCTGGTAATATTTAAAGAATCAAAACAATCTAATTCACCCTAGACTCTAGGCCATACATATACAAACGTGTATGTATACGTTGGTGGTGGGAAGCTAGAGGTAAATCACTTGGAATAGAAGAATCCTTCCTAACTTGTTAAAGATAACTCACCACACACACATGCACACATGCACGAACACACACACACACAATCATCAAGAATGTCAAAAACAAAAGCCAAACAAATCAAACCAAAAAACACCCTACCGATTACATTATACTTAACAGTGAATGTTTCCTCATATATTTTCTAAAAATAGAGATAGAAAGATATGCTTGCACTTGCTATTGTAATGTAACCATGTTCCAATTTTAGTCAGTCCAATCCCAGTAGATTAAAAAAATAACAACAAAAGGCATTGTATTTGGAAAAGAATAATGAAAATGGTCTATATTTGCAGGGAATCTAATTTTCTAAGTAATGGATTCCAAAGAGTCTTTCATGAGCTACCAGAACTAATAAGGATGTTAATAAATATATCTTGATGTTATTGAAAACATATGTTGAATTCCCATATAACAGCAATGTGAATCTATAAATTAAAATTTTATAAAAATTACTATTTACAATAGCATCAAAAACATGAAGAACTTTAATTGAAACTTAACAAAGTGTATGTGAGATTTGTGTCCTAAAAACTACAAAACGTTGAGGAAAGAAATCATAGAAGACCTAACTGAATGGAAATATATACAGTTTTCACGGATTAGAAGACATGATTTTGATAATGTCAATTTTTCAAATTGTTCCACGGTTTCGACACATTCCTACTACAAATTCCAGCAGGAATTTTATGCATATCAACAAATTGATTCTAAAATCCACATAAAAAGCAAATTAGCTAGAAAAAACAAACAGTCTTTAAAAAGAACAGAGTTGGTGGACTTACACTATGTGATTTCGTGTCTTAATGTAAAGTGACACCAATCCCTGCAGTGTGGAATTGTTAAAAGAGTAAATATAGATCAGTTTACCACTATAGAGACTCCAGAAATAGAGACATACACACAATGTATATATTTAATTGATTAGATATACACAACAATATTAACAACGATTCAATGTAAATGAACAAAAATAATGACAATGATTTTTCCTAACATTTGAAATGATTTATTGGGTGCTAGACACTATGTTGTTGGCTTAATTAATATTGTCTTTAGTATTTATGACAAAATTCAAAACCGTATGTCATAAATCCCTTTTTTCTCCCACTGTGAAAATGAGTTTCAGATTAGTTACATAATTAGCCAAAGTATTGTAACTCAAAGGTGCCTTAAACCTAAGTGACAGGTCCATTTGATTCAAAGAGATTTTTCCATTTCCTTGGAGTGAGAAAATAGGATGGAAAGCAATTAATAGAGATATTAGTGAGAACTGAGAACTTATTCTATTGTTATGAGAGTAGGAGAAAGGTGATAGGATATTAGGTTTAAAGGGTGAAATATGAGTGGCTGATGATTATGGTGATAGTTGAATTGTGATGACAATAATCAATACACTGGAGGTGACATAAATGTGGCATTTTCTTAACAATGATCATTAATATGTATACTGAGATATTTAAGTTTAATGGCAAAAGAGAAAACTGATTCTTGTTCAAATAATTTTATTATAGTTAATTGATTATTTACTTAATTTTGTGTATGAATGTTCTCCTATACAATTTTTTTTTGTATTCATATAAAATAAGGGACTATAAACACATAGCCAGGACTCTTCCTCGAAAGGAAAGGAAAATATACAGGAACGGAAACACCAATACCTATTTCCTAACTACTGGAAATAAAGGAAGGAAGGAAAGAATAAAAAAATGAACAAAGGAAAGAGAGAATGAAGAAAGGAGAGAGGGAGGGATGGAAGTGGAAAAGGTGGAAAAATACAAAGGAAGAAAGGGGGGAAATGGAAAGAAAATAAAATAAACCACCACATTAGTCTGAAAATTAGAAAAAATTCCAGTCACACAAAAATTGTAAAAATAGGTATAAAAGAAACTGGGTATTACCACCTTGATCCACTGGGAATGAAGTGCATAAATATCTACATTTGCTTCTGTAGCCTGACCCTAGGAAGTAGAAATAATTGAGAAACTGTCCACAGAATTTTATTATTAGAGAGTGAAATTTGAAAGAAAAATTTAATCCTGAAATCCTCATGCAGATAGAGTCTCCTCAAAGATGAGCTCGTAGACTGTAGGGAGCTGATAAATGATATTGTGAGTGAGATTATTGGTCTCTAAGAGAGTGTTGTGTATACTCACTTTATTGGAGCAGTAACAAGGGCTCCCATTTCCTGGTAATGAGAAGTACCTTATGAATTTATCTATCATCTAGGATAAGTATAAAAAAATTCTGTAACATTATTTGAAAGTATGTTCATTTACTAGGAATGAAAATTGAGGTTAGTTGCTTATAATTTATTGGAAATTCCTTTTCTAACATGAGAAAGAAAGGCTTCAGATACTTCACCAGGTTAAAGAAAAGGAAATATTAAGTACCTTTATCAATCTACTGAAAGTAAAACCATGCAAAGTAATTTTCATTTTTGTTTTTCAGGGTGTTTATATATTGGAATACTAATAATGTACAGAAATAATAATAATACTTTTTCATATATAAGATGAAGAACATGTCAAGCTACTTCACTGTAATATTAATGAATCTCCACATGTTAACATAATGTTAATATTATGGTAAAGCTTCAAATGCATCTTACGTGTTACGTTGATGAATTATCTGTGTTGTCGTAGCCCTACCTATGATATAACTTCTATTACTATCCCTATTTCACAGCAGAAAAAGTGTAGGCAAAGGAGAGTGAATACATACATGCTGGATCTATAAAGAATGACCCTCATATCTGTAGCGCCCTATTAACTATGGGAATGGAGAATTCTTTGGCGTGACCCTATCTTTACCTCTCCTTCCTCAAAAGTGTCTTTTTTTTTTTTTTTTTTCTGAGTGAGTTACCTAAGACTGATAGGTTGGGTGAGATCCATGCTCAGATTTTCTTCCGATGTTCATTTTCTCCCTTTATCAAAACTTATTTATTGGTGTTCATTCCCTGAGGACCTTGCTAAGTAATTTCCTCTTACAAGCTAATGGAATAATGCATTACCTTCCCAGCTAATAGAGTTACCTTTCAAAAGAGCCATTTTGAAGATATTAACTGATGAAAAATAATTGATGTTGATTGAGCCTTTCAGGTATCAGGCAGGTCTCCTCTCTAATATCTGAAATAATTCAGAAAGTCATTCTGTTGTATTCTGACTATAATGTAGTTAGCCATAGCATTCAACTCACCCTGGTAAAAGCTGAACTTTTTAAACATCTGGGACCCCTAGCGCTGTTCTAAATTGCCTTGTCAAACTGCAAGCTGCTCGTGGTGATCTGAGAATATCAGTTTCAACAGAATTGTTCGCTTTCAGGATCAAGATGTTTATGTGTATTTAGCAGTGGAAACCTAGTAAAAAACTGAAATTGACAAGGATCTTTCTTCTCTGAATAAGTTCTAAAGTGATACCACCAAGACATACATTGTTGGTACACTCAACTACGTTTAATCTTAAGTGATATTTGCCTGAGAAATTTTACAGAAGTGTAGGATATTAACTTATTGTCTATAAAATACTCAGAAATCTTAGAATTTTATTCTGATCTTTTCAGGCTCAGAGGCATGCATGTATTACCACTAACAAAGAAAATGTCCTCACATTCTGAGGTGATAATGTACAACACGCATTATCAATTGTAGAATTTTTTTAAATTTCTGGATATAGGCTGTTAATCATTGTGTGCATGACATATATTTGAATCCTGCTGCAATTGATAATAATAAGATGCAGGCACCAAAAGGCATAGAAGCTTATTATTCCTACTTTCAATATGAGTCTATAAAATATTTCATAAATGATGCAAGTATTAAAAATGAACTTATTGTGTCACTGAATATTTATTAGAAACCCACCAAACAGAATATCCCTGCCAGAATTAAAAGCTTAATTTAAAAATTTTATAAATTATTTTTTAAAACTTTTGTGGGTACATAGTATGTATATATATTTATTGGGTACATTAGATGTTTTCATGAAGGTATGCAATGTGAAGTAAGTGCACTGTGGAGAATAGTGTATTCATCCTCTCAGGCATTTATCTATTGAGTTACAAAACAATCCAATTACTTTCTTTACATTATTTTAAAATATACAATTATTATTGACTGTAGTCACTCTATTGTGCTATCAAATAGTGGGTTTTATTCATCCTTTCTGTTTTTTTGTATCCATTAATCATCCTCACCTCTCACTCACCTCCCGACTACTCTTACCAGCCTCTGGTAATTATCCTTTTACTCTCTATATCCATGAGTTCAATTGTTTTGATTTGTACATCTCATAAACAAGTGAGAACATGTGACATTTGTATTTCTTTGCCTGGTTTATTTCACTTAAGATGATAATCTTCAGTTCTATCCATGTTATTGCAAATAACTGGATCTTATTCATTTTTATGGCTGAATAGTACTCCATTGTGTTTATGTACCACATGTTCTTTATTCATTCATCTGTTGATGGCTGTTTAGGTTGCTTCCACATCTTAGCTATTGTAAATACTGCTGCAACAAACATAGGTGTGCTGGTATCTTTTTGATATACTGAATTCCTTTTTTGGGGATATATACCCAGCAGTGGGGTTGCTAGATCAGATAGTATCTCAATTTTTAGTTTTTAAAGAGCCTCCACGCTGTTCTCCATAGTAGGTGTACTAGCTTACACTCCCACCAATAGTTCACAAAAATTCCCTTTTCTTCACATCTTTGCCAGCATTTGTTATTGCCTGTCTTTTGGATATAAGCCATTTTAACTGGGGTGAGATGATATTTCACTGTAGTTTTGATTTGCATTTCTCTATTAATCGATGTTGAACACCTTCTTATACGTCTGTTTGTCATTTACATGTTTCTTTTGAGAAATGTTTATTCAAATATTTTGCACATTTGTGATTGGATTATTAGATTTTTTTCCCTATAGGGTTGTTTGAGCTCCTTATATATTCTGGTTATTAAGCCCTTGTCAGATGGGTGGTTTGCAAATATTTTCTCCCATTCTGTGGGTTGTCTCTTCACTTTGTTGACTGTATCCTTTGCTGTGCAGAAGCTTTTTAACTTCATGTGATTCCATTTGTCTGTGTTTGCTTTGGTTGTCTGTGCTTGTGGGGTATTGCTCAAAAAGTCTTTGCAGCGATCAATATCCTGCAGATTGTCCCCAGTGTTTTCTTACAGTATTTTCATAGTTTCAGGTTTTCATTCCATTTATTTTTGTATATAGTGAGAGCTAGAGGTCTAGTTTTATTCTTTTGTATATGGCTATTCAATTTTCCCAGCATCAATTTTCTGGTTTTCCAATATGATGTATCAACAGAATAGAGGATATTGGCCACTTTATCATTATATAGTGACTTTACTTGTCCTTTCTTATAGTTTTTGTTTGGAAATTTATTTTATCTGATATAAGTATAGTAACTTCTGCTCTTTCTTGGTTTCCATTAGCATGGAATATCATTTTTCACTGAATTCCAGAAATCCAGATTTTGTGAAATATCTTTTTTTTTTTGTTTTGTATGTGTTGAACCACCCTTGCATCCTGGGATAAATTCTATTTGGTCGTGATGTATGATATTTCTAATGTATTGTTGAATACAGTTTGTTAGTTTTTGGTGAGGATTTTTGCATAAATATTCATCAGTTTTATTGGCTTGTAGTTTTCTCTCTCTCTCTCTCTCTTTCTATCTATCTTCTTTCTTTTGATGTGTCTTTTTCTGGTTTTGATATCAGGGTAATGCTGGCATTGTAGAATGGGTTTGGAAGTATTCCCCTCTCCTATATTTTTGCGAATAGTTAGAGTAGGATTGGTGTTAGTTCTTTAATGTTTGGTAGAATTCAGCAGTGATGCCATCAGGTCCCAGACTTTTCTTTAAAGGGAGACTTTTTATTACAGCTTCCTTTTTGTTACTCATTATTGGTCTGTTTAGGTTTTGCATTTCTTCCTGCTTCAACCTTGTTAGGTTGTATGTATCTAGGAATTTGTTCATTCCATCTAGATTTTTCAATTTATTGGCACATAATTGCCCATAGTAGCCACCAATAATCCTTTTAATTTCTGCAGTATCAGTTGTAATGTCTCCTTTTTCATTTCTAATTTTACTTATTTTTATCTTCTCTCTTTATTTTCTTACTTACCCTGCATAAAGATTTGTATATTTTGTTTAACTTTTCATAAAATGAACTTTTGATTTCACCAATATTTTGTGTTGTTTTACTGTTTTATTTCAATTTCATTTATTTTTGCTCTGATCTTTATTTTTTTCTCTGCTAATCTTGGATTTGGTTTGCTTTTGCTTTTCTAGTTCTTTAAGATGAATTGTTATATTGTTTATTTGAAGTTTTTTCTCTCATTTGATGTAGGCACTTATAGCTATAAATTTCCTTGTTAGTCTTGCTCTTGCTGTATCCATAGGTTTTGGTGTGCTGTGTTTTCATTATAATTTGTTTCAATAACATTTTCAATTTCTTTCTTAATGCCTTCATTGACCCACTGCTCATTCAGGAACATATTGTTTAATTTCCATGTATTTGTATAGTTTCCACAATTCCTCTTGTTATTAATTTCTAGTTTTATTCCATTATTGTCAGAGAAAATGCTTGATATTATTTCATTATTTTGAGCATTTTAAGACTTATTTTATGACATAGTGTATGGTTTATCCTTGAGAATGAATCATGTGCTGAGGAAAAGACTGTATATTCTGCACATGTATACTGGATGAAATGTTCTGTAAATATCTGTTATTTTAATTTGGTCTACAGTGCAGACTTAGTCTGATGTTTGTTTGTTGACTTTCTCTCTGGAAGACCTGTTCAGTGCTGAAAGTGGGGTGTCAAAATCATTAGCTGTTATTGTATTGGAATTGGGTCCTATCTCTCTCTTTAACTCTAATAATATTTCCTTTTCTATCTTGGTGCTACCATGTTGGGTTCATATTTATTTAAAATTGTTATATTCTCTTGCTGCGTTGACCTCCTTGTCATTATATAGTGATCTTGTTTGTCTCTTCTTATAGTTTTTGTTTTAAAATCTATTTTGTTTGGTATAATTCTAGTGACTCCTGTTCTTGTTTCGGTTTCCATTGGCATGGAACATGTGTTTTCATCCCTTTATTTTCAGTCTATGTGTGTCTTTATAGGTGAAGTGTGTTTCTTGTAGCAGATCAATTTCTTTTTTTTTTTTTTTAATCCATTCAGCCAATCTATGTCTTTTGATGGGAGAGTTTAGTCCACTGACATTCAATGTTACTACTGATAAATAACTTATTCCCGCCATTTTGCTATTTGTTTTCTGGTTACTTTGTGGTCTTCTCTTCCTTCATTTTTTTTTTTTTTTTTCATTTCTGTTTTCCTCTTGTGAAGTTGCTTTTCTCTGGTGATATGATTTAGTTTCTTGCTTTTTATGTTTTGTGTATCCATTGTATGTTTTTTGGTTTGAGGTTACCAGGAGACTTGCAAGTACTGTCTTACAACCCATTATTTTAACCTGATAACAACACTACTTACAAAAAGAAATTAGCAAAAAGAAAACTAATAGAAACTTATCTTAAATCGTTCCCCTACTTTTTAACTTCTTGCTGTTTCTATTTCTATTTATTTATTTATTTATTTATTTATTTATTTTTGAGACAGAGTTGCCCAGGCTAGAGTGCAGTGGCGTGATCTCGGCTCACTGCAAGCTCCGCTTCCCAGGTTCACGCCATTCTCCTGCCTCAGCCTCCCGAGTAGCTGGTACTACAGGTGCCCGCCACCACACATTTATATTTTGTTGTACTGACTCTGTCCTGAAATGTTTTTGCTGTTATTGTTTTTGACTGGTTCATCGTTTAGTCTTTCTATTTAGGATATCAGTAGTTTACACACCACAGTTACAGTGTTATAATATTCTGTGTTTTTCTATTTACTCACTATTACCAGTGAATTTTGTACCTTCAGTTGATTATTTATTGATCATTCATATCATTTTTGTGTGATTGAATTACTCTCCGTAGCATTTTTTGTAGGACAGGTCTAGTATTAATGAAATCTCTTAGCCTTTGTTTGTCTGAGAAAGTATTTCTCCTTAATGTTTGCAGGATATTTTCACCAGATATACTATTCTAGAGTACAGGTGTTCTCTTTTGTTTTCTTCAACACTTTTAATATATCATTCCACTCTTTCCTGACCTGTAAGGTTTCCACTGAAAAGTCTGCTGCCGGGGTATTGGAGCTTTATTGTATGTTGTTTCTCTTCTCTTGCTGCTTCTAGGATACTTTATCCTTGACTTTAGGGAGTTTGATTATTAAATGCCTTGAGGTGGTCTTTTTTGGGTTAAATCTGCTTGGTGCTCTCCAGCCTTCTTATACTTAGATATTGGTATCTTCTTCTAGGTTTGGGAAGATCTCTGTTGTTATTCTTTTGAATAAACTTTCTACCCCATCTCTTTCTTTATCTTCTCTTTACAGCAAATGCAATTATAGATTTGCCTTTTTGAGGCTATTTTGTAGCTCCTGACGGTGTTATTTATTATTATTTATTGGTTTTTCTTATGTCTCATTTGAATGCATGTTTAAAATAGCCTGTCTTCAAGCTCACTAATTATTTCTTCTGCTTGATCCATTCTGCTGTTAAAGGACCCTGATGTATTCTTCAATATGCCATTTGCAGTTTTCAGCTCCAGAATTTCTGCTTGATTCTTTTTACTGACTTCAATATCTTTGTTAAATTTATCTGATAGAATTCTGAATTTCTTCTCTTTGTTATCTTGAATTTCTTTGAGTTTCTTCAGCACAACTATTTTGAATTATCTATCTGAAAGGTCACATATCTCTGTTTCTCCAGGATTGATCCCTGGTGCTTTATTGAGTTCATTTGGTGAGGACATGCTTTCCTGGATGATGTTGATTCTAGTAGATGTTCTTTAGTGTCTGAGCATTGAAGAGTTAGGTATTTATCATAGCTTTTACTGCCTGGGCTTATTTGTAGCCACCCATCTTGAGAAGGCTTTCCAGATATTTGAAAGAACTTGGGTGTTGTGATCTAAGTTGTTTCTGTTTTAGGGGCCATCCCACACCTAGCAATGCTGTGGTTCCTGCAGACTTGTAGAGGTACCACCTTGATGATCTTGGACAAGATCTGGAGGAAATTCTCTCGATTACTAGGTAGGAAGTCTTGTTCCCTTCCCTTCCTCCTAAACATACAGAGTCTCTGTCTTTTCTGGGCCACCTAAGGCTGGAGGTGTAGTGACACAAGTACCCCTGTGCTCACCACCACTATGACTGCACTGGGTCAGACCTGAAGCCAGCATAGCACTATGTCTCACCCAAGTCCTGCTGTAACCACTCCCTGGCTACTGCCTATGTTTGCTTAAGGCTCTGGGGCTCTACAATCAGTAGGTGGCAGAGCCTGCCAGCCTTCCCTTCAGGCTGACAGGGTCCCCCAGGCCCCAGGGCATTCCAGAAGTGCTACCTGGGAGTCAGAGACTAGAGTCAAAAAACGTAGAAGTCTTCCTAGTATTGTACTGTATTGCAGCTGAGCTTACACTCAAACCACAAGATGCAGTTCTTCCCACTCTTCCCTCCCCTTTTCAAAGGAAGAGAAGTCTCACCTTGTAGCCACTGCCACTCCTGGCCACAAGAAGTACTGCCAGACCACCAGCAATGTTCCATTAAGGACCACGGTCTCTTCAGTCAGATTGTGGTGAATGCTGCCTGGCCTGGGACTCACCTTTCAGGGCATTGGGTGCCCCTCTGGCTCAGAAAAGGTCCAGAAATGCCATCCAAGAGTCAAGTCCTGGAATCAGGGACCCCAAGAGGTTGCTCGGTGCTCTATCACCTTGCGGCGATGTTGGTACCTAAGGTGCAAGACAAACTTCCCTTTTACTTTTACCTCTGCTTTTCTCAAGCAAGAGTTATGCCCGATAACTACCATGGCTGGTAATGTGCTGAGTCTCACCTGAAGCCAGCAAGTCTCAGAGGCTCACCAAGGCCCTTGATGTAGTACCTGGGTATTGCTGCTGGTTATTCAGGGCCCAAGGGCTCTTCAGTTAGCAGGTAATAAATGCTGGCAGACTAGGTTGTTCCTTTCAAGTCAGCAGCTACCCTTCTGGCCCAGGGTGTGTCTGGAAATATCTGGAATGGGACCTGGAATGGGGGCCTCATGACTTTGATTGGTGCCCTATCCTACTGTGGCTGGGCTGGCATCCTAGATGCAAGACAAATTCCTTCCTACTCTTTTCTCTCCTCTCCTCATGTGGAAGGAAGGGTTGTCTTTTGGAGCCTCGAGCTGTGCAACCTGGGTTTAAGGGAGGGGTGATGCCAGCACCCCCTTGGCTGCCCCAACTGGTGTCTCATAGGTCACATGACCCCCACCTACCTCAGCAGGCAACTGTGTCTGTGCCTCGTTCAGCCCTAGAAGTTGCCTATGAGAGTTGCAGTCCTTGTGGTCTAGACTGTCTTTTAAGTTTACTTAGAGATGGAGAGTACTTTGGCTTTCGGGGGTGTGGTTTGTGGGCACTCAAGTTTAGACCACAGGAATTGGCAATTCCCCTCTGATTAGGCCTGGTTTAAATAAATGTTCCCTCTGTGGGCAGGCATCAGCTGAGTTTGGTATGGTTTTCCTTTCTGCTGTAACAGGACAGCACTGCCAGGGATAGAGTAGGGGTGCGGTCAGTGATTCACGGTTTTCTTTTCTATCTCACCAGTGCCTCTTTCAGCGATGTGAAATTAAAACCAGGTACCGTGAGTGCTCACCTGATTTTTGGTTCTTATGAATGTGTCTTTTTCTGTGTAGTAGTTATGAACTTGGTGTCCTTGTGGGGAGGGGAGACAATTGGTGGAGCTTTCTTTTTTGCCATCTTGCTTCGCCTCTCTCCAAAAGGTTTAAATTTTTATTTAAAGAACCTTTAGCATTTTCTCAACAGGTTATTTGAAAGTAGGTATTCTTCAACATCTGTTTCGATCTTAGAAAATTTGTCTTTACAAAATATACTCAAATTCATATCCTGATTATTGATAAAGAATTGAGTTCTGCTCTGGTGGTTTTCTCCATTGAAAGTAACATTTCCATATAAAACTTTTGTTATAAAAATAACACTTTACCTTAAAGAAATTATGAAGTGGGTTAGAATTGCTTTTTGAATCCTATGCTTTGTTAATACACACTTCCTTTATGGTGGTTTCTGGAGCACCAACTCAGGCTGATTTTTAGGATATGTTACATACTTTCCTGTTTTGGTTTTCTCTTTAATCTCACGTTTTTATGTTTCGTGCTTCTTTTTCCCTATCTTTCCCTCTGTCTCCCATCAAACTTATTCCCAAAGGTCACAATCATCCTTTCACATGTCTACTAATGTGAATGGCATGTTGGAAATTTTGATTGATGGCACATTGGAAATTTTTTTCCTCTATTTTTTCTTCTTGGGGCTTCATATAAATCCGAGATGGCAAAGAGCTGATCTGATGAATTATTATGTACAAAGAAGGAAATGTAAAGTCATTTTTTAGGAGAAGGTCACAAAGAGCAAGATTTTAATAAGTGTCATTATAACTAAATGAAGTTATGAGAATTGGCTAGTTTCTTACCTTTTCCATGTTTGTTTTTTCATCTGTGAAACTGAACTAATATGTTGCAAGATAGTTTTGAGACTCAAATGACTAAATTATGTATGTTTTAACACATATAAAATGGGACGGATTGCATTGGGAGTTAGACCTGATGTAAATGACGAGTTGATGGGTGCTGACGAGTTGATGGGTGCAGCACGCCAACATGGCACAGGTATACATATGTAACAAACCTGCACGTTATCCACATGTACCCTAGAACTTAAAGTATAATTTAAAAAAAAAAGTGACAACACAGTGTCTGAGACATAACAGACCTTCAGTGAATATTTGTTAATTTGAAGCTCAGGTGAGGAAGCAGGGTGTAGAGAGTTAGTGGCTGGTATTGAGCCTGAGCAACAAGAAGCAAACCAGTAAGAAAAGTGGGAAAATCAGGTCTTCATGGGAGAGGTCTTGATATCTGGACATCAGTAATTAATATGAGAAGATAGTGGTCACAAGCAAATGCAAAAGGTGATTAACTAAGCATTTGGTCAGGATAGAGCTAGAGCTTGTGGAGCTCTGTGTATGGAATTCCACAATGCTTTTTTAAAAAAGAATATGAATATGAATAAAGAAGTATGAGATTCTAGATTAACAGCTATGGGTAAGTGAAACGAAGAAGCAATGACTTGAAAATTGATAAGATGAACCATGTACTAGTAGTATAAGAAATAATGATGCAAAGAAGAAATAGTTTTAATATTTGGTGAAGTTGCAAGAAAATGGGTAAGCATTAGACATAAAACTAAATTTTAGTGTCCAAATGTGACTTTTATACATTCCTTCTGGTAGTTTATGAGACCTCCTCTCAAGAAGTAGTTTTTCTTAGTAGGAAATAATAAGTACCTTAAAGAAAGATTAATATCTTGCCACTTTAATCTAGTAAAATCTCTAAGGCTGATTTGATACTCCGTGCTTTGTCTACTTAAAAAAGGAATCATTTGATTGTTGTGATAAAAAGGATTATTTCAATGGCTAAGATTAGTCGCTTAAGTTGCACTGCAAATTTGGGGGGCCCATAGAAACAGTACTGGTAATACAAATGTTAAGTACCAAGGGGCTTTATATAAGGATCCCTATGCATAATCATGTTGAGAATCTATTAGGAAAATAGCAACACTGGGTTTCTTTGGTCTTATATGACACAGAATATTTCTTATTTAAGAGATGTGTGTATACCAGACTTTAAGCAAACAACATACTGTGATGTGTACTTTATAGGTGGCTCATTTTTGTCCATAAGCAATTTTGTGTTTTCATGTGTTGTTTAATGGCTGAGGACCTGCCAAAATAGGCTTAGAGGATTATACAACACATAATTTCTGACTTTCAAAAGTTCAGAAAAAGTAGTTATGGTTTATTTGAAGATATCACATAGTTTACTGAAGTCTCCTGAGCTTGTTGACATCCCTGACACTTTGTGAATGAGGCCTTTTTTATTTTCCCTTCATTTGTTTAGCTCTTTACCTAATTGATTTTCTGTGCTAATACACTAAAGGTCTGAAGAAGGCAGTGCCTCAGGTGTGACAGATGAAATAAGGTGCTTTTAGTCATTGCTTTTATCTTCCATGTCTAATGTGTTGGTTACAGCTGTGCAGTTTAACAGCAAAATCAATACATCATTTGCTGCAGGTACCTAAAATAATTTGGAAGTCCTCAGTATTTTAACTATTAGATTTCCCTGTATTTTTATTTATGTATTTATTACTTATTTACTTATTTATATGCTTTCTGATACTGAATGCCACAAGGTGACAGATTTTTTTTCTCCCTCTTGCTGTCTTTTCAAGCATTGTCATTTTCACTAGCTAGTTAAGTTACTTTTCGTTGGATCCTAGAACATCTGCCAATCGAAATGAATCCCATAAAGTGTAAAATAAATGTTTAAAAAATCTTTTCCATTTTGTCTAAATCATCTTTGAGCTTAAACACTTAGCATATGTTCAACTGAAAATGGAACTATTTTGTATTGTGCACGAAAAGCAGTATGTGTGGGGGCACTGAGCAATTTCTCATGTAAATGGATGCTTTTATTGCCAGTTTTCCATTTTGCATTGGCAATTACATGGTTTCAACATAAAAGAGAAAAAAACCCACCATCACTACAACCTACTTTATTAGAATGTTCAATATTCTTCTGTGCATATGCATGTTCTTTCATAATTTTTCAATTGGTTAGTAATCATTGGTTTCCCTTTTATACCTTGAATGTAAGAATGGGAAACTTATCTTGTCCTTCTCTCTGCTTCCTTCATATAGATGAACATAGGTGCAAATATATATGTGGTGAGAGCGGCTACTGCAGCTTTGAAATCCCATGCAGAGTTTCCCTCATTTTTTCACTCATAATCACTTCTTAAGAAAAGTCTATTGAATTTTTAGATTGATGTTCCCTAAAAGTTAAGTTATTCTGCATATGCCCATGCCTACATATAATTTCTGAAAGTAGTGTTCTTATTTAAGAACTTTATTCTCAAAGTGAACTTAAACCTATTTTTAAAAATGAGTTTAAGGGTTGAATTAACATGCTTATCTCAAAGAACGGACATTTTAGGTGAAATAAATTATAATAGAGTGATGATGTTGTCTTAAGACAACAGATATCAGTTCATCAATATCTGTTCCACATATTAGCATAGTATCTGCAATAAACTTACAACTAAACCTTAAAATCATAAAAGTTAAAATTTAGATAGATTCAGAATATAGAGAACTTTGCTCCCCTTTTATAAATAAGAACAAATGACATTTAAGTAAACTATACTAATGAAAGTATATATCTCACAATATAGACTGTAGGCTAATTTATTCCTTATTGTGTGTAGCCATATACCATATATATAGATAGATAGATAGATAGATAGATAGATAGATAGATAGACAGAGAGAGAGAGAGAGAGAGAGTTCATGTTTGATCATAATGATGATCCTGAAGGAAAGGGAGAACTTATTGATAGCTCAGTTTTAAATAATGTTAATATTATGTCAGTTTATATCACTTAAAGTATTTTTAAAAATTTTATTCTAGTTATTATTTCAAAAGTGTAATTATTAATTTATATGTGATTTATCTCAGTTGGCAAAAATATTTAAGTTAATTTTAATTTTCAACCATTTGTTTTAGCTTCTTTTTTTAATAGGTTACTTTTTCAGGATTTTTTTTCACAATTGGTATATGTAATAATTAACCTGGTTAACTTTCAACTTATTCTTGGATTAAATGTAACGTGATTCTTCTTGGAATTTTATAGACATTGGTTGATATGGTTTGTATATATGTCTCCTCCAAATATCATGTTGACATTTGATCCCAAATGTTGGAGGTGAGCCTAGTGGGTGGTGTCTAGGTGATGGGGGTGGATTCCTCATGAATGCCTTGTGCTGTCTTTACAGCAATGAGTTCTCTCTCCATTAGTTCACAGGCGAGATGGATATTTAAGAGAGTGTGCCACTTTCTTCTCTTTTTTGCTCCCTCTCTTGCCAAGTGACATGTTTCCTCCTGTTTCCCTTCTGCCATGACTAACAACTTCCTGAGGCCTCATCAGAAGTCACTCTGATGCCATATTTCTTCTACAGTCTGCAGAACCATGAACCAGAATAAACCCATTTTCTTTATAATTTTCCTAGCCTTGGGTATTCCTTTATAACAATACAAAATAGACTAATACACTGGCACAATTTGGATAGGTGGAAGACATATATTTATGAAGTTATATATGAATATAGTTATATGTCTGATAGCATGTTTATGTTAGCAATAGCTTACTATTAAATTTGCCTTCATTCAAGATGTCTGCATTAGTCCTCAAAGGGTTTTCCTATGGTGAAGCAGATTGATGTCCCTGAACTGTCTATGCTGGCTGTGTAGGCAGGTTCAGTTTCATTTGTAATTGTACAAATGCATATTTCATTGCTCCAACCTAAGAAATTTGATGGAATGCAGCTGATTCATCAAAGGCTTTTTCTATAAAATGAAATCTATTCCTCATTAAAATTGCAGAATTGTTTTTCTAAATCTTATTACCAATTATTAGTGAATAGTTTATTTGGTTCAGTTTATTAGTGACTAAAAGAAGTGACTCTTTACCCCTATTATCTTTATGACTACATTTTTCTAATATGTTGGTGTTTGACTAAAGAATGAAACTCAATCCCTTGTGAACCTGGCTGAAACTAATTGTAGATCTAAAGAACAGTGAATCATAATACTTAGTATGACCTAATCATAAAGCAGAAAACAGACTTAAAGTCCTTCACATTTTGTCCAAATATGCCTATCTACAGGCAATGCAAGCTTGTTAGAGTAATGCCATATTAGCATGCTTTAGACAGGAGGACACAACTTATTTCTGAGTAGGAATAGATCTTCCATTAAGGAGACTTTTTTTTTTTTTACATTATTTAAATGTAATTATGCTGGTGCAAACCAAACAGCATTAGGCTATATCTGCTTTTGAATTCCAATGACATAATATTTTCATTTCTGTAACCAAGCTCCTTTAATATGCTACATTGTTTAAATTTGGGAAGTATCTAATATTATGCTATATTGATGTTTTGGCAGTGTTAGCCAAGATTGAATCATTGATCTCGTGAAAAATACGGCCAGGAAAACTTTGAACTTGGTGTGGTTATTAGTTAACAAATTGGGAAATATTCTCATGAGAAGAAGAAGTACAGTATATAAAACCATAATTCTTTAAAAGTGCCTTAAGAGGGCATTCATTTCTTTGTTTTCCTTTTCTGGCAATGACTTATCTAAATAAGATATGTATGTATTATGTGTCATCTTTTAGGATTGTACCATTAGCATGTATAGAGAAACTGCTATGTGATTTATATCCTTCAAGGACACTAGAGGATACAAAGATGAGTAAGACAGGCTCACTGTACATTGGAAATTTATAATATAGTGAGAGGAGTAGTTATGTTCATAGATATTTGGAATTTAACCGATGAAAGGAACAGGTAAGGGACTGAATGGAACCTTAGATTGAAAAATGGACTCCTTGGTCCTATGGTTTCCAAGAGGCAGCCATTCAAACTCTTCCAGTAACACATTTAATTTAGTTAATTCTTCAATATTGCCCCAAGATGGTCATGCTTCCATTTGTTGATGTATCTCTGTTTATGATTATTCCATTTGTAAACTTCTTCCCTATCAAATTGTGTTTATCATCTACTAATACTTCTATATTGTTTCACAATGTGTTTAAAAATAAAATCATAATTCAGAAATAAATGCTTCCTGCTTTTCATGATTTCTGAAACTATCATTAGCAGTAGAGAATCAATGTAAGAGGGGTACATTTTCAGCCGTATTGTAATATTTCATCTGTTTTTCTGAAATCTTTTGTCATTAGCTTCTAGTAATGTATAGTGCCACAGAGGTATCTTTGGTGTTTTGTTTCCTGCTAAGTTACAACATAGCAGGTGATATTGTATGAAGGTTACAAGGAGCATATAGTAGAGTGGTACCTTCCTGCTTTGAGGTGTACAAAAAACTCAGCTTCAAATCATATTGATTTTTCTACAGAAAATTGCAAGCAAATTAGGTGCTTTTGATAAGATTTTATTTTCCTGTATGATCTGGAGAATTTTAGATCCCCTATATATCTTCCAAAGCAAGAGCAGCTTTGACATGAGATATAATAGGAATATAGACTGCTCATCTCCACATAGAACTGTTATATAAACAATAGAATCTACTCATCCCAGAACGACAAAGAATCTACCTATAACCTTGGAAGGCAAAACAGGCAATTGATTTGTTAATTTCTTTATACTTTAATTAAAACATATATTGATTTACTCCTAGATGTTAGTAGATAACTGGTAAAATAAAAATGGACTTTGATTTCAATAAACTTGCTTTGAAAGAAGGAGGACAGAAAGCAGAGAAGTCAATCAGACCAATATAACTCTTCGTGTGGGAACGTGGTCTTGTATAATCTCAATCCAAATCTAAGCATGGAATTGTATTTGGTATTTGGGATAATGCTTCAAGACTCTTCTAGGCCTGGATTCACTCTCTCTAATATAAGTTTACAAATCCTATTTCTTTCAAACTACTTAGGGTTCTTTCCATGAGTAACTATAGAAGGGTAGAAAAGACAAGTTATAGCAAAACTTCCCTAGTTCTACAGCAATAAAGTAGGTTTATAGACATAAACAGCAAATTTGGTATCACCATCCACCACTCAGTTGCTACCTCCCACACCCAAATAGAAATATAAAAAGTATGTTCTGGGGAGCACTATTTTAAAATATATCTCTTAAATACATATGTATTAAATATATACTCACCAAACAGATGCTACTTAAAGAAGTAGCAGATAGAATAATTATGATATTTAGATACTAACTTAATCGAAAGATATAAATGCTGTTCTCATGAGTCTTAGGGCATTTTTACATAGTAAGAAAATTACATGGTGTTAAACTGTTAAATTGTTAGTTCTCTATTTCAAACATGACTCTACTTTTGCCAAAGTGCAGGAAAGAGACAAGCTTATTCCCTGTCTAATTTTTACATTATTATAACCAATCAGGTCACTTCTGTCTACTCCCTACCTGTCCTACTGAGGCATAGTATCATATGGCACTATATAAATGGTAAAAAAAAATTGTGGTTTTCATTTTTCTTAAAATAGAAGGCAAAGGGAAGCATATGTCTTACAATATAGGAGCACAGGGAAAACTGTGAGTTTGTCCCAGAGAAATTCATTTTCTCATTGATTTGTGCCTTTTTCCATGGTAATCTCAATTGTATCTTTCGAATGTTATATAAAAATATGGTGCCTGGGCCTAGGCAGTAAGGGGAAAGTCTGGGGGTGTGCCAGTGAGTATAAAAGAAAGTACATACAAGTGAGGACTTGTCTTTCACTCACCATTCCTGTCCTCTGTGGAGTACTCAGTTTCTGTGAGCATTGTGCTCTTTCCAGTACTCTTGTTGTGCCATTATTTGTAAGATATCAATGAAATAGAGACACTTAGAATAGGAAGGTGATTTGCTTCAATGCGTTGTTTTGCAGGAAATGGCTTATTGCTGAGCTAAATTTTCAATGTTGCAGACCACTCAAGTTAGCATTTCTAGCAATAGAACTGCAAATGGATGCAGACATCTGAATGTTATCAAGGCACACAGTCATGCTATAAATGGCTCTTTTGTCTACTTTTTCTCTACATTTATGCTTACATTGAGGTAAGTCTAAATTGCCTTTTCCATAATGTTGAAATCAGTTGATCTACAAAATGCTTGCAATACTATTTCAGCAAGATCCATTGTGAGAAGCAATAGGGACTACTTTATGAAATGCAGCATTAATGCAGTTCTTTGTAATGTGAAAAGTCAAAGAAAGTGAAAAACAACACTCTTTTGGTTCTTTTTTATATGCATGCTGTCAAATCAAATGTTTGAATACCTGTTATTATTAAAAGAGAAGACTTCCTAGTGAGTAAGTTTAAACCAATTTACGAAATTTAAAAAAATAAATTTAATGAGGTTCTTACGAAAATAATTTTCAATAGGAATACAGGCCCTTTTCCTTATATTTTCTGCATGACATAGTATTTTGTTGCCTTATTCATATCACTTGTGTAAATGAAAGTTTCTTCTTCATATTTCAGATTGATGAAAATCTACAGTATGCTAAAACCTAAATGCAAATAAAATGACAAGTCCTAAAAATTTTACAGTTAGCCGTTTGGCAAGTAAGGGAAACACTTTACATTCTAGGAGTGCATCTAGTGACTTTTCTGCTAATTTAATCTGAAAGTTATTGAACCATGGAATCTCAAAGCAAACAAAATGTGGCCAAAGCAAACAAGATATGGCCATTCCATAATATTTGTTAGTCATTTAAGCCAAAAAAACGTGTAAGCTAATAAGTTAAAATAAAGTATAAGATTTCTAAGATAAGGCATGTCAAGTATTATTTAAATTAATAGTTGGTAGAAAATGGCAGAGCCATATTTAACTTGAAAATCTTCAAGTTGCCCTGTTGCTACTTAGGGGCCATAGTTCATCTTCAATCTTCCCTTCAACTAAGTAGAGATGTTATTCTATGGATTCAAAGCATTCTCAGGAGAAAATTCCCACCATCAGTTAATAACAGCCCAATCAAGCATCACATTAGGTTCTTTGGTTATTGTATATTTACATAACATAAAACTTAAAGTTCCAGTGCACTCAAATTGTCTGGAGTCTCTAAAGTTGATACTATTTCTCTATGAATCTCTACAGCAAACAGGATGTAGTTTATATATTAGTGATACATAGGTTATTATGTTGCTGCCGTGAACAAGCAGTTGTTTACAGTTGAATTGTTATTTAGTGAACTTGATAAAAATGCAGTGCTATATTTACTTTTCAAAACAGCTTTTCAGGCATTATGTCCCATGATGACTAGATGCTTTACAACAGTGAAATGTATCAGTTCAAAGAAAGTATCATTTTAGCAATGGGTGAAGTGTGTCCTATGTGTACAGCCCTCAGAGCATTTTCTTATTCTTTGTGATATAGTGCTGAAGAAGTATAATTCAGGTCATTACCTCTAGTGCTTTCCAGGGAGAGAAGTACATTATATGAAATTAGCAGTGAACAGATGAAAGCTCTTTCTACACAGGACAGCAAAGCTGTGAATTTGCAATATCACAGATAAGTTCCAAACCCTCTTATGGGTCATTGCAGATTGTTTGCAAATAATCACATTCTGACTCCCAAGAAAACATTGGACATATTTTCATGCTTGTTGGTGAGAGCTCTGAAGCTCTACTTTAGCCAGAATACCTTTGAAGAAAGTACAGTGTGTGTGTAAAGCTAAATCTTCTATATATTGTCAATGGAATAATCTATTTTATGTCAAATAATTATTATATATTTTGTCCAGTTCAGGACACCCATAGGCCCCATCTTTCCATATTGCAAATAAAAAAAACTGGAGTCATAAAGTAGTTCTTATTATCATAATAAAAATCACCATCATCATTTACGTCATCATCATCATCATCACTATCAAAATAGGCAGACACAAAGAACTTCCAATTTTAGCCATTAAAAAAGAACAGTTTTAAGATTTATCCTTCTATTACAAACTTCTGAAAACCGAGAAACAATAGAAAATGACTGCTTTCAGACATTGAAGAAGCAATCCTAGAAAAAAGGGAAACAAACAAAGTCTCTCATATATTTGCTCCAATTTTTATCCTGAGGAAATTTCCAGATTAAGGACTAGGAAGGGGAAGCTTCCAGAGGAATGAAAAAGCCCCATACAGTTGTACAGATATCTCTTTAGTCTTTGACAATACAATTAGTAACAATCTGTGAGTACATAGGGTGAAAATTGACAAGACTGGTCAAAGTTGGAAATATAATTACTCCCTGAATTCACACAGATCAGGTGATTATTTAAAGTTTTGCCACGCAATGTGAAAAATGTTGAAGAATTATACTTCAGTACTGAGGCTAAACTTGTGCAGTAGTATAGGAAATATACACCAATTTTATAAAAACTAAAATCAAACAACATAAAGTCATAATTATTAAAACAATCTGTAAGTAATTTCTTAACTGCTTGGGAGATTAGAGGTGTTCACATTTATAGTTAGACATTCCAACACACTTTATAATAACACAAACATTCAGCACTCAGAAATGTAGTATCACTATGTCCTTCAGCCAAAAAAATTATTAGCTATGAAAATTTAAAAAATAAAAAAGATAAAATATTCAATTAGATATGAAATACAAAAATATGTTAAAGCAGTTCTTATGCATAAACCTTATATGCTCAATTATTTAATAGAAAATGTAAACATAATAAGTGACATAAAACATATAAACAAAGAAACATCAAAAAATAAAAAAATACAATCTTTAAAATGAAAAATATAGTAGATAGGATTAATTGTAGCTTAGATACTACAGAAGAAAATACAGTGAACTCGAAAACAGCAATAAAACAATTCAAAACAAAACAGAAAAAAATGAAAAGAAAAATTTTGTTTCTTAAGTTAATATATCAAGCATTCCAGTGTATGTGTAATTGGGATGCTCTGCAGGCAATGTCAGAAACATTATTTAAAAATATAATGACTTAAAACTTTCCAAATCAACTATAAACCCACATGCCTAAGAAATACAATCTGACAAAGATTGACAAAAAGCCAATCATGCTAATACACATCACAATCAATTACTGAAAGACAATGACAAAAAAGAAAATCAGCCCAAAGCACATTGCCTACA
Source organism: Papio anubis (assembly GCF_008728515.1). NCBI lineage: Eukaryota > Metazoa > Chordata > Mammalia > Primates > Cercopithecidae > Papio > Papio anubis. Next base: position 90,134,628 of record NC_044981.1, on the reverse strand, counting down.
CAAAGACATATATTAGAAAATCACAGACATCTCATCAAATATGATGTAAGTCAAAAGAAAAAAACAACATAAATATCTATATTTAGAAGAAGTATCCTTCATAAATTATGCAAAACAAACACTTTTGCAGGGGAAAAGCAAAGTTTATAGGCCACCAGCAGTCTTGTACTATATTACATATCAAAGGAAATTTTTAAGCCATAAAAGGGACATTACGTTGTGACTTTTATCTATATACCAAGGAGCACCGGAAATGTTAAATATATAAGTATAAAATGTATTCATATAATTTCTACATTTATTTTAAAACTATTTAACTATTATAGTTTTTATAACATATATAGAAATAACATATAATTTTATGGTAATAAGACAGAAGAACGGGAAGAAAATGGAAGTATACTGCTGTAAAATGTTACATATATTGTGAAAGAATATAATATAATTTGATGGTAGGGTGTGATATATTAAAAGTGTATAATCAACAACCCAGAAGTATTATTAAAAAAAATTTAAATGGAAGAGTTCATGAGTTAATGTTGAAGACAAAATAAAGTATTAAATATTCTAGTTCAAAAGAAGATAATAAAGGAGGACAAAAATCAACACAAATGAGAAAGGAGAACAAAAATTCATATAGTAAATTATTGCATTTGAACATTATTACATTGCTAAGGAATTAAATATACATAATCTAAATGTTCTAAATATAGACAGAGATTTTGAAATTGAATACAAAAGCAAGAGCCAAATATGCTCTGTCCACACATACTGAATTTAAATATAAATACACAAATGAAAAATGAAAGGCATGAAAATGTATAGCATACAAAGATAAATCGTAAAAAAAGCTGAAGTGGCTGTTTTGATATGAGACCAATTGGATTTTAGGTAGAAATATAAGATCAGGGATAAATAAGGAAAATTTATTAATGATAAAGGGACCAAATAATGATTAATAATAAGGCAAATATGTAATGAGTATCCATCCAGTAGCAGAGCTTGAAAGTACAAGAAATAAAAATGACGGAGGTGTTCACATTTATAGTTAGACATTTCAACACTACTTTCTCTGTAACTGGTAGGGCAAGTTAGCAAAAATATGTAAAGCTATAGAAAATATGACATTATCAATTAAATTTACCTAACTAAGATTTATAGAATACTCCAAAAAAAAAAAAAAAAAAAAACACAAGACACATTCTTTCTGTAGACACATTCATCAAGATTGACCATAAGCTGCCTCATAATGAATCTTTATAAACTTTGAGGTGCTTTATCAAATATGTCACATCACCACAATAAAATCAAATAAAAAATCTGTAAGAAAACATTTGAATAACCCAAAAATTGGGTGTTTAAAATTCATTACTGGAAATTCAATAACATAAGCCAGACAACAGTCAAACAAAAAGAATTACAAAATACATTAGAAATATTCAAAATAATTGAAAATGAGCCTGGTACCATGGCTCATGCCTGTAATCCCACTACTTTGCCTAGGTGGGCAAATCCCACTGCCTAGGTGGGAAGATTGCTTTAGCCCAGGAATTTGAGGCCAGCATGGGTAATATTGTGAAAACCTGTCTCTACAAAAAAGTACACAGAAAAGCTCGGCATGGTTACATGAGTCAGTAGCTACTCAGAAAGCTGACAGAGGATGGATCACCTGAGCCTGTGAGGTTGAGACTGCAGAGCCACTGCACTCCAGCCTGGGTGACAGAGTGAGACCCTGTCTCAAAACAAACAAACAAACAACCAAAAAACAAAAAGAAAAGACATATATCAAAATTTCTGGGCTGCAACTAAACCAGTCTATAGAGGAAAATTTGTAGATTTACATGCTTATATTAGACAAAGAAAAATTTCAATTTACTAATCAAACCTTCAAATTTTAGAAGGTAGAAATAGAAAAGAAAATCAAGTACAACATAAAAGGACGCGAGGAATAACAATTGCAGAAACAGAGATAAATATAAAATGAAAAAGATATTAGATAAAATAATAAACCAAAAGCAGTTTCTTAGAAACTATCAATAAAATGGATAAACCCCTAGTTAGGTTAACAAACACAGGCCGGCCGCCATAGCTCACGCCTGTAATCCTGGCACTTTGGGAGGCAGAGGCGGGCAGATCACGAAGTCAGGAGATTGAGACCATCCTGGCTAACATGGTGAAACTCTGTCTCTACTAAAAATACAAACAAACAAACAAAAATTAGCCGGGCGTGGTGGTGGGTGCCTGTAGTCCTAGTTACTCAGGAGGCTGAGGCAGGAGAATGGCGTGAACCCGGGAGGCGGAGCTTGTAGTGAGCCGAGATCGTGCCACTGCACTCCAGCCTGGGAGAAAGAGCGATCCTTCGTCTCAAAAAACAAAACAAAACAAACAAACAAAAAACAAAAAAGAGAAACACAAATTACTGACAATAAGAATAAAAAGGAGTTATCACTACATATCCCTGTGGCATAAATAAATACTAAGAAGATATAAAAAACTTTTTGCTAATGTATTTGATGTATTTGAAGTATTAATAAAATGGAGAGATCCCTTGTAAGGTGTAAATTTCCCAAACCCATTTAGATAAAGTAGAAAAAAGAAATGCCCTATTTCACTTAAAATAGACTAAATCACTAAAAAGTCTCCCACCTTAGTAGAAAGTGATAAACTTATTTTTAAATTTATATAAAAATTCAAATAAGCAGACAAAAAGTTGATGGACTTGAGCTTCCTGATTTCTAGCCTTTTATAGAGTTGCATTGATCAAGGTCGCATAAGGTTGGCATAAGAAAAAACATGTATCATTGGAATAGAAGAGATAATCCATATATTGCCGTATTTGATCACACATGTTGTCAGTTAGTTTTTCACAAAGGTGCTAAGATAATTAAAGGTCGAAACAGTAAGACTTTTGGCTATGAAGTCTTCCTGGTTTCCAGGGTAGCATGTAAGGAATCTGTCCTAACAACAAACAAAAAGCTGAACAAACTAAAAAACAAAAACCAAAAAACAGCAATTCTTCTTAGATCCATATTATAAGTGAGGTCACAGGGCAAATCACAGTCACCAAAATTGAACAAGTGGATACAAAAGCTCACAACTTAACCAATCCTGAAGTGAGACAATCCCACTGCTGGGTATATATATATTCAAAAGAAAGGAAATCAGTATATCAAAGAGAGATATCTGCCTTCTCACGTTTATTGCAGCAAAATTCCCAATAGTGAAGATATGAAATCAATCTAAGTATCCATCAATAGAGGAATGAATAAACAAAATATTTTATATATACCCAGTGGAAAATTATTCTCTTACAAAAAAGAGTGAGATCCTGTCATTTGCAACAAGATACATGGAACTGAAGTCATTATGTTAAGTGAAATAAGACAAAACACACAAGACATACATTGCATGTTCTCACTCACATGTGGGAACTAAAACAATTGATTCCATGGAAGTAATTAATAGAACCATGATTACCAGAAGATGGAAATAATAATGGGGAGGAGAGGATATAAAGGGGTTTGTTAATGGCTGCAAAAATACAGTTAGAAGAAATGAGATCTAGTGTTTGGTAGCGCAATGGAATGACTATGGTCAACATTAATTTATCCTGTGTTTCAAAATAATTAGAAGATTAGATTTGGAATGTTTTCAAGACAAAGACATTAAAAATGTTTGAAGTGAAGAATATCCCAATTACCTGTTTGATCATTACATATTGTATGCCTATATCAAAATGTCACATCTCTCCCAACTTATGAAAGCCGAAGTGACTATATTATTTTGAGACAGAGCACACTTCAGAGCAAGGAAAGCTATCAGGGATAAAGAAGGGCATTACATAATGATAAAGTGGTCAATTCCCCCAAAATGTATAATAAACTTTAATATGTATGCATGTAATAACAGAGCATCAAACAATGTGAAGCAAAAATTGATAGAACTTTCAAGGAGAAATAGATGAATCCACCCTTATAGTTGGAGACATCAATATTCTTTTAACAGAAATGGACACAGCTAGTAGGCAGAAAATCACTAAGGACATAGTTGAACTTAACAACACTATTAACATATTTGATATCATTGATACATATAGACTACTTCATGCAGCAATGAAAAAATACATGTTCTTTCAAGTTCATAAAACATTCATAAATATAGACCCCACTTAAATCACACAATGTCTGCTCTCAAATCACAGTGAAATTAAACTAGAATTCAGTAACAGCAAGATAACTGTAAATTCCTAAAATACATAATTAAACAATACACTTCTAAATAACAGATGAGTCTAAGTAGAAATTGCAAAAAAATAAAAAATATTTTAAATCAAATAATAACTTAAAAACAATATCAAATTTTGTGGGTTGAAGCAAAAGAAGTATTTAGAGATAAATTTATGACATTGAATACATATATTATGAAATAAAGATCTAAAATTAATAATCTAATTACCACATTTGGAAAACAGAAATAAAGAACAAATTAAATTCAAAGTAAAAGAAGAAAAAGAGAACAAAATTTGAGCAGACATTAAATAAAAAAATTATAAACAGAAAAGCGATAGGGAAAATCAACTAAACCAAATTGGTTTCTTTGAATAGAATAATATAATTGATAAGTCTGTAGGCAGACTAATTAAGAAAAAAGAGAAAGGACATAAATTACTAATATTAGAAATAAAAGAGGGCATATTACTACAGAGTCCATGGACATTAAAAAAATACTATAAACATATATGACCACGAATTTGCTAAACTAGTTGAAATGGACTGATGCCAATAAAGATACAATCCTGCAAAACTTACACAAGAAGAAATAGAAAGTCTGAATAAATCTATATTTATTTAACATACTGAATCAAAAATTAAGAAACTTCCAAAATAAAAGGCATCGGCCCTATGAATTCACCTGTGATGTCTGTAAACGTTTAAGGAAAAGAAATTATGTCATTTCTCTAAAATTACATTTAGAAGATAAAAGCAGAGGGAATACATCCTAATACATTTGATAAGAAGAGTATTATCTAAGTAGAAAAATAGGCAAAGACATAATGAGAATATATATATCTCTCATGAATGTAGAAGCAAAATTCCTCAAGAAAATATTAGCAAATTTAATCCAAAAATGCATGAAAATAATTATATCATGACAAAGTGGTATTTTTCCCAAGTATGCAAGATTTGTTCAAATTTTAAAATCATTTAATGAAATCCATTGCATTGATAAGGCTCAAGAAGAAAAATCACATGGTCATATAAATAGATATGAAAGATTCAGAAAAATGATTTCACTAAATCCAACATCCTTTCATGACAATTTTCAGCAAACAAGGAATAGAAGGAAACTTCTTCAACTGATAAAGAGCATCTAACAGCAAACATTACGTTAAATAGTGAGAGATCAGAAGTATTCTCACTAAGGGTGGGGACAAGGCAAGGATGGTGTGTCTTACCATTCCTGTTCAATATCCCTTAAGAATTCCTCATTAATTCAATGAAAGAAGAAAAAGAAATGAGAAGTATACAGATTGAAAGGAAGAAATAAAAATGTCTTTGTTTACAGATGACATGATCCTATATGTAAAAATCTGGAATAACTGACAGAACTCCTGTAACTAATAAACAACTATAGCCAAGCTATAGGATATTATTAATATATAAAATCCATCATTTATTACTAGTAATAAAGAAGTAGAGTTTGAAATTACAAAGAACATATTATTTACATTAACACTCCCAAAGACAAAATATTTAGGAATAAATTTAATAAAATATGTAAAAAATCTATATGAGGAAAACTATAAATCTCTGATACAAGAAATCACAGAACTGCAAAATGGAAAGATATTCCTTATTCAGAGATAGGAAGAGACAATATTGTTAAGATTTCAGTTCTTTTCAACTTTGTCTTTAGACCCCAATTAAACAAAAACAAAAACAAAAACAAAAACAAAACAAAACAAAACAAAAAACAGCAAGTTATTTGTGGATACCAATAAGCTAATTCTAAAATCTACATGGAGAGGCAAAAAAACACAGAATATGCAACTTAATATTGACGGAGGAGAACAAAGTCAGAGTATTTACAATACATGGCTTAAAAATTTACTTTGAGCTGCATACATCAAATAGTGTGTTACTGGTGAAAAAATAGACAACTCAGTCAGTGGAACAGAATAGAGAGCCCAGAAATACATTCACATGATATCTCAATGGATCTTTGACAAAGGAGCAAAAATGGTACAATGAAGAAAAGATTATTTTTTCAACAGTAGGCTAGAGCAACTGGAGAATCACACACACAAATAGAAGAAAAGTGTGTATAGGCACAGACCTGGCACACTTCACAAAAAAATTAACTTAAACTAGATCATAGATCTAAATATAAAACACACAAATTGTTAAACTTCTAGCAGATTACATAATAGAAAATCTAGATGAGGCAATGACTTTTTTTTTTTTTTTTTTTTTTTTGAGACGGAGTCTTGCTCTGTCACCCAGGCTGGAGTACAGTGTCGCTATCTCCGCTCACTGCAAGCTCCGCCTCCCGGGTTCACGCCATTCTGTTTCAGCCTCCGAAGTAGCTGGGACTACAGGCGCCCGCCACCACGCCCGGCTAAGTTTTTGTATTTTTAGTAGAGACGGAGTTTCCCGTGTTAACCAGGATGGTTTCGATCTCCCGACCTCGTGATCCGCCCACCTAGGCCTCGCAAAGTGCTGGGATTGCAGGCGTGAGCCACCGCGCCCAGCCGGCAATGACTTTTTAGATACACTACCACGTATATGATCCATGAAAGAAAGAATTGAAAAGCTAAACTTCATTAAAATTAAAAACTTCTGCGGGGCAAAATTCACTGTGAAAACAGTGAGAAGGCAAGTGACAGATTAAAAGAAAATATTTGCAAATGACATATCTGATAAAAGACTGTTATTCAAAACATACAAATAACTATGAAAACTCAACAATAAAGAAATAAACAATGCAAATAAAAATTGGCAAAAGACCTGACTAGACATTTCATCCAAGAGGATATACAGATAGCAAACAAGCACATGAAAAGATGTTCCACATCATATGCCATTAGGGAAATGCAAATTAAAACAATGAGCTACCACTACACACGTATTAAAATGGCCAGAGACTAGAACACTACACCAAATGCTGGAGAGGATGTGTAGCAACAGGGACGCTGGCAGAAACACAAATTGTAGTCACTTTGGAAAACAGTTTGGTAGTTTTTTACAAAACTAAACATACTCATCATATGACCCAGAAATCACATTTGTTTGTATTTATTCAAATAAGCTAATAACTTAAGTTCACACAAAAACACGCACAGGAATGTTTATAACAGATTTATTTATAATTGGCTAAACTTTGAAGCAGCCATGATGTCCTTCAGCAAATATAGGAGAATCATAAATGACTACAACTTAGTAAAATAAGGCTTAAATTTCCCCTATTTAGTGAAAACACTGCATACTGCATGACTGCAACTTTATAACATTCTGGAAAAGGCCAAACTATGAACACAGTAAAAATATCTGTGGTTGCTAATAGCTAGTGGGGAGATAGGAATAGGTGAAGCACAGAGGATTTTCAGAGCAGCGAAACTACTTTTTATGATAATGTAGAGGTGGATACATTTCATTTTACATAATGCATAACACCAAGAGTAAACCCTAATGTGAACTATGGACTTTAGATGGTAATGATGTATTTTCATCAATTGTAACAAAGATATCACTCTAGTTTGGAAGGTTGATAGTGGAGAAGGGGGCAGAGAGGGGGGACAGGCAATCTACAGCAACTCTCGGCACTTTCTGATCAATTTTGCTATGAAATGAAAACTACTCTAAAAAATAAACTATATTTACAAGAGTGTTGGGGAGACAGTCTTTTGAACAAATGGTGCAGATGCAGTTAGATGATATCCAAATGGAAAAAATTTTAAAAATATATATTTTTAAAAATTTAAAAATTTTACTACTACCTCAGATCATTTGAAATAGACCTCAGGCTTAAACCTATAAGCTAAAATAATATATTCTCTAAAAAAACACAGAAGGATAAATTTTGTAAACTTTGATAAAGAGTTTATTAGAGCACAAAATGTGCAAGCCATTTTAAAAATAGATAAATTGTATTTAATCAAAGACATTTTTGCTTTAAAAGTACATCATTTAAAAATTAAAGGAAAAGCTGCAGAATGGGAGAAAATACAGTCTATATATCTATAAAGAACTTACATATAATATATGTATATATACACAAGTCCATATATATGGATTGCTTGACATTGATTTGTAAATATTATACATATATTGTATTACAACTGTATTATCTACAAATTGCATATATACACTTATTTATATTTCTATAAATGTATTATTAACAATTTAATATTTGTATGATTTACAAATCTTTTTGTTCAAGGAAATATATGAGTGGTCAATAAGTGCAGGATGAAATATTCAATATCAAGTTCTCTAGTTGAAAAATAAAACCACAAGATTTTAAACAAATATTAATGATTAAAACTCATAAAAAATTGTTAATACCAATTGTTGACCAGAATATGGAGCAATATCAAATTATCATACATTGCTTTCAGGAATGTAAAATACTTGGAAAACAATCTGATAGTATCTTAAATAGTTAGATATTCATTTATTGTATATTGGCAGCAATTCTATTCTCAGATAAGCCTAAACAGGGACTTGAATAGAAATGCCATACCAGCTTTATTTCAATAAACCCAAACTGGAATTAACCTGCAAGTTCATCAACAAATGAATGAATAAATAATGTATTATACATTTAGCTGTATTTATAATTTAGTGATATGAAAGAACATACTGTTGATACATATAATACGAATGAATTAATCTCAAAAACATGCTGAAATAAAGAAGCAAAACATCTAAAAAGTACTACTTTTATAAAACTCTAGCAAAGATACATTTAATATGTAATGACAGAAAGAAAATCAGGGGTTGCCTAGGTCAAGGGGTATGGGAAGATTTACCTGTAATGGTATATATCTTTTTAAAAATTCATTTAACTGTAACTTGAATGTTTTATATAGCATTTAAGTTATTCGTAGAAAATATCAATTTAATCAATTTAATATACAAGAGAATAAAAAAGGCAACAGAACGCAAACATAAGAAACTGACCTGTTTCTTCTCTAAGTGCCACTCCTTCAGAAAAGATTCAGGGCTTAGACCTCAGACCAAGTTAAACCTTACATGAGGGCAGCTACGAGGCCCCTTTAGAACACAACCAGCATTTTTGGTAGTTTTCCATTAATTTACTTTCTTTCTTAACTGGGATGATCTGTACAGTATGACATGATAGACATCACTCCTGTAGGTTGAGCAAGAATTTCAGTAAAGGTATCTTCAGGAGGTCAAGATTAAAATAAATACATGATACTAGAAAGATGAGACAACATAATAACTTAATAGATATACTAAATAAGAGGTTTTCCAGGATAAGAATTTCTGACCAAATATAGATAAGCTTCAAGACAAGGTAAGAAAACAGAGAAATGAGGCCCATGTGGATGGGAGAAGGCATGGAGAGAGTCCATCTGGTAAAATGAGGAGATTTGAATTTAGGAAGCAAAATTGACTTTGGTTAGTTTAGAAGACTTTGGGTATGGGTAAGGTAGGCCAAATGAGCTACAATAGAAGTGAGTGTGCATGATTTATTTCTCTATTTTGTGTTGTGATATGTATCCAGGATTTAGATCAGTGTGTGGCATGTGAGAAGCACTAAATATTTGTTAAAAGAGGAGATCCATTAATAAAGACGGGTGGTTGTCGAAAGAGTACAATGAGCTATGAAAATGAAAGTCATTTGCTATCCAAACACCTACTAGAGTGTCTGAGCATGTATTATACTTAATATATGGGTGGTTTTAATAACTAATATTTCATAATTTTTGCTAAAATTAGCTCTGTGACAATTGAAGCTCAGGGTCATCCATGAATATTTTGGAATATTTTCAAAGAAGGGAAATATGTAAGGTTAATAAAAGCAGTACAGTTATAAGAAATATATTTTAACTTTGTTAAAAATTTCTCACTTCCCATCTGTTCATATTATATTTCAATGCTTTAGGGAAAAAAACCTCTTTGACCTGAAGTTCAGAGCTAATACTCAAGTTAAAATAAAAGCTGTTCGGTACTAATTACAATGATGAAAGAGTAGAGAAGTTAGAGAACTATATTCTTGTGATTTAGTCACCTAACTAACTGTATTTTAAATGAAAGGAGGTTGTTAAAGTGACTAAATAGAAAGAGAAAGGTGGTGGCTTCCATAAAAGTATAATCTAGTGAGCTGTGCCTGTATTCCAGGCCCCTGTTCTCGGTGGACTCCTGCGCCTTAGTGGGCTTTCTGAAACATTTTTAAGTTCCCTTCTGTTGTTCCGGATCTGTGATTACCGACAAAATGGTAAGAGCAAGTCTTCTCATGTCCTGACTTGGACCCTTCAGGGTGCTCTGGAAACCTCCACCTCACACCAGACTCCCTCTGCTTGTGGAGGTGACTAGATATCCCTGAAAGTTCTGGGATCCAGAGATGGGTTTTTCCTGGAGCACTGTAGTCAGGCTGGTTCCAGAAGTGTAGCTTAGCAGCAAACTGCTCCTGTTTTTCAATGTGGTACTTCTTTCTAAGTATTGCACATACTAATTTGTGGTGATATAAATTGTTTTTATAGGCAAGGGGCCCTATTTACTAGTATCTCTCTAACTTTTCTAACCTGAAAGAAGAAAAATAAAAGGTATAAGAATAGGAAAATGGTAAAGTGATGATATCTGAAAAGAGATTTAACAATAATGAAATATTAGCAGTCCTATTGTAAATTTACCGCACTATAAATGTAATTGCACTAAGGTAGAATTTAGGGCTAAAATTGCTGTATTTAAAATTCAAGTAACTAGATTAAAACAAAAATAAGGCATTTGAACAGCCAAAACTAGGTTACATTTGGGAGCAATTAGAAAAAAATCTGTTTAGACTCAGGGCGGAAAACATAGTTTCTCTGTATTTCCAAAGTCAGAACGTTTGCTAGGTAAGAGTGGCTATGCTCTAGAAAATACACAAAAGTATGTTTGCAACCAATATTTATTGAACTAGGAGTACATAAAGGTTACTTAATAAGGCATCATGCCATGCCTAAGTGATTCTAGTGCGTTTAAATATTGCCTTGCACTTATTAAACATGTGATAAATATTTGTAACCTAAATGGGGCTTGTCTTCTGTTGGATTTTTGTATTAATAATGCATTAAATTTCTGTGAGAAGATAGTAAATTCAAAAGTATGTATGACAGTTTGAAGCACAAAAAGGAAACACAAGAAGGAAGATTTTTTGCACTAATCAAGGCATTTATAATGTAATGTCACAGCATTGGGGATTGACCCTGTACTCCTTAAAATAAGCCAATTAAGGGTTTTCAACTTTGAATACCTCAATATGCAAATAGAGTTTGGAAAATTATATATGAAACACAGAATCAAAGCAAATGTGCCTTCTTTTGTGGAGAGTATCCAAATGTTGAAACTCTCCTCAAAGCCCTCTATGTAGTAGGTCCTAAGAAATATTTAGATTACATTTTATATATACATATCCCACATTTAGGGTTGCTTTTATTTTTGAAAATATTGTAAATATTATACTTATTCCATGAAAATTCTGAGTAAAAACATTTTTATATGAAATATTGCCTTTAACTGTCATAAGGGCTAAAGAGCAGATCAAGTTCCAATTCATATTTTCTTGTTTTATGTTATCTACAACTGGGAGAAGTAAATATTTTGTGTGATCGGAGAGTTTCCAGAGTTTATCCTTCTGAATTGAATAGAAATATTGTAACTCTCAATTCAAAATATAAAAAAGTGTAAGCGTTGGGGTCTTGGCTTGACAGAAGATCATAATATGATTTTAGTATTATTTTTTCTCTGACAAAATGTAACATTTACTGACACAGTGGGAATATATTTAGTTTGGCTAGGGGAGTGGCTAACATGGAGATATATTTAATTGAATAGGGTAGATTCTGAGCTTTCTTGAAAATTAGATTCATACTATTCACCATAATATATATTAAATTTAAAATATTCACTTGTTAATAATTACACTTCTTCTTAGTAGATCTTTCTTTTCTGGGAGATAGTGACTTCTGAGCCTTTCCAAGGAAAATATAATTTTATGTTAAACCTTGTGTGCTTAGGTATATTTGAAAATGTGCTGAGTAGATTTAGATTTCAAGTTATTTTATAAAAATCTGGAAAATGCACAAATTTTACAGGGTGGTCCTCTTCAGAGTAACTCTTATGTTTAGACATTTCGATATGATTATAAACAAACAAAACTGCATAAAAGTGATTTTTCAAAGAGTAGGAAAATACACATACTCTACATCTTTGGAGGGTAGATTTTAAGTATTCTTAATCCGCTGAGTCAAAGTATTTATAACTCAATAGTCTCCCTTCTGTTTGTTTATTACTTTGGTTTAAACTGTTTTCAGGATGAAGGATATTGGAACCGAGGTTGATTTAAATTGGCAATTCCATGTTGACGTTTGCCTACTAGCTCAATTCCGCCACCAAAATGATTCACTGTCGTTTCTACAATAAATAATATAATTCTTATGAAAATGATTGATTAAATCAAGTTTCTCTTTCTCTAACCACAAACATTGTTTCTATGCACTTTGTACATTTTTAATTTTTATTATAATTTTATGCCTTTTAAATGGAGCTTCTGCCTAGGAAGAGTTAGCTCCTGGGATCTCTCATGCTTATCTCATTTGCCTCCTTTTCTCTGAAATTGCGCATGAAACATGCTCCAAAACACCCCCACTGAGACATATGAATTACCTGTCTACTTGCGGCTGGGAAAACTCACAGGGAAATGTGCAATGAAGCTAAAACTCACGTTTTTGCCAAAAGCAAAAATTGGACAAATAGCAGGAATCCACTAGTTTATTATACAAAAGTGTATATTTGGGTATGAATTTCATTAAACTAAATGAAACAATCTTTTCTGGATATATGATGCTATGGCTTATTGCATTTAACATAGACAAATATTTAAGTAGTCCTTTTTCTTTTTTAAGTTTCTGTTTCTAATGGTAAAACTTTTCTTCAGAAAGTGAGGATACTTTTTCTAATCAGTTAGACAATGAAGATACAATCATTCCTGCAAACCCAACTGATCTCCTAAAAACCATGTTTATTAGATAGATATATCAGATAAAACACAGACGGTTTTTAAACTCTGCTTACTGCTTCCGTGATATCATTCTTTTGATAGTTTGCTACTGATTTCCATATGTTCTCTTCTTTCTTATTCCAAAGTTGATCTTTGGGGTCTAGTCAACAAAACCTTTTGAGGAAATAAAACTCCTCTTCTTCTCTTGCTTGTTTTGTTAAAGAATATAATCGTCTTCCCAAAATATATCTGAAGATAACATCACTGTTAGTAAAGTAAAGATGAGATCTATCATTTAGAAAATAAACCAGTATTTTCCAAAGGGGTGTATAAGATGATCCATTCAAGTTTATAAAATGTAACAAAGGTGTTTTCATATTTATTTACATTTTACCATTTTTAATTTTCTGTGTTTTACACATTTTATAATATTCATACAAAATTATCATAGAAAAATACAAAGAGGTAATACTGTTTTAAAGTGGTCAAAGATACGCCCCTGGAGCCTGACCGCTTAGGTCTAAATCCTCCCTCCATCCCTTACTAAATAAGGCAGTTTGGCAAAGTTACTTTTCTGTGCCTTATTTTTAAAGTAGGAATGATAATAGTACCTGTAACTGCTTCATGGATAATGCAATGATTAAATGAGTTAATACTTATGAAGTTTTATTTATAAGTTAATACTTATAAAGTACACTTACAACATTATATGGCTTGTGTAGCTAGTGTTAAATTATTATTACATATAACTTATAAATAAGTAGATGCACATGTATTGAGAATGTATATATTTAAAAACTTGTTAAAATAGCACATAATCAAAATATAGAAATCCTTAAAATATATGCATTTCTAATCCAGGAATACTAAGATGTCATGAGAATGGGTCTTAAAAGTAATGGCAATTTTCTAAATTGGTGGATAAGAAAACCCACAATGTAATGCATAAAAAGGTCCTGTGATGAAAATGTTCTTCTTGCTGAAGCATATCATAACAAAAGCATTTCAATTGCTTAGAAAGACAGACATAGGTTTGTCTCTGGCCAATAACTTTTTGTGAGATCTAGGACAAATTAGTTCAGCAATCTGAGAATCACTTTCTCATCTAATAAATTGCAATAGTAATATTTATTTTATAGAATTAAACAATTTATTACATGTAAGATGCTGAGTGTATTGCTTGCCACAAAATTAATGCTAAAGAAAAGAATCAGTTTAATTTCCTATCTCCAGTCACAGCATCTTAAATTCCTGTATTCCTTATATAATAAAAATTTTGGTGGAAATTCTGTTTATATATTTTATTTTGAAATATTTATTAGCAAATCCGTTCATCTAAAGCACTCTACAAGCATAGAATGAGGATATTGATGAGGGCACGGAGCAACGTAGAATGGAAGTATTGGTGTTTCTCATGGGCGTTCTGAGCTTCAGCAAAGTTTGTTTGTGTTGGAGGTCCTTAGCAGGCTCTACTGTGTCCTCTTAGTTCTATTAGTATCTCATGGAAGTTGTCAATGAGATTGTTTGGCTGACATGCTTCCTTAGCTCAACTGTGACACCGAATGCTCCACTAACTGTCATGCTACACAACATAAAGGCAAGGAGAATGTCTAGGCCTATTTCCAACCTCTAAGAGTGAACTGGGAAGGGGAAATTATACCTTCTCACTCCTAATCACACTGAACTTTGATCCACTTAAGCCCTAAATCATATGGGATACTTTGTATACTTGTGGGCTTTAGAAATCTCCAGAGAAGGACCAGGGACCAGTTTTATACTGTATAAAAATATATTCTCTCCACGTAAGACACTGATGTCCACATCAAGCTTTCCAAGAGAAAACAGCCCTTACCTAGAATGTCAAAACTGTCACTTTCTCTACCCTACTGTCTCCTGTAGGTAAAAGCAATACTATACCAGTTGGGTTTCTCTTGAGCTTAGAAGCCTGCTGGGCATTTATCATCAATATCTGAGCCCCCTTGGAACATAGCATATGAAAATTTAATATTTTTTTCTAAGCAACGTGCTGTCAACCAAAAATCTCAGGATGATTTGGTAATCCAGATGACTACATACATATATACATACATGTATTTTAATATGAAATTTACACCACTATGGAGCCACATATGGCCTGGAGGAAAGGTCAGGGGAAACAGAAAAAGAATAAGAAAATGTTGACACATGCTAAAATAAACTTTTAAAAATATATTTTCCTACATTTGGCCTATAATACAACAGAGAACTCAAAAGCATCAAATTATTTATTCCTTATGAGATATTTATTTTGGCAGGGAGTTTGTTGCAGCAATTCAAAGATTGATGAGCTCTGATGTGGGCATATTGGGTTTAAGATGCCTCTGGGCAGCTGGGTGGCTGGGCAGCAATACATGGTCTACAACTGAATCTGTGGATCTGGGTTCATGGGGAAATTTGCAATAGTCATAATCATGCAGGTGAACAGGGAAGCCTTATATGGTAACAAGATCACAAAAAGAGTGTGCATGAAGTGATTAAAGGGTGGAGAACCCAAACTGGGGCACTTCATCATTTAAAGAAGTGCATAGAAAAAGGAGCCCGCTGAGAAGCCTAAATATGAGTGACTGCAATATTATGAGTTATTGCAGAATCATAAAAGAGGGTGTTTTGGTAAGTATGAAGTAAACACTAGTGTCACAATCCCCAGAGAAAACAATCGTACAAACTATATTGAAACAAGAACCAGGGAGTAATTTTTAATTTGGTAAGACAGGGTTTCCAAAAAGTAATGTTGAAAGAATCTATAGATGAACGATTTAAGAATAAAAGGATGCAAAAATGTAGATACCACCCTGTATAGATGCTGTTTATAACATCTGGGAACTTGGGACATTTATTAAGAATTATCCCTTAATCAAACGCTTTACAGAAATATGCTCGTATGCTAAAATATTTATTCCATCTTTAGGCCCAAGTTCATTATTCGCTGCATGCTCAGCTCATTTTCTTGCTATCTTATTAATGCATTTGGTAGTTTAGATGAAGAAAGTGGTTCAGCAGCTTTGAGTAATATGATGAGAACTATTAGGCAAAAATAGAGCATGCTTATTCTGAAGAAAAAAAAGCCTGTGTTCACATATCATTTGATACATGGTCAAGAAAATAGTCGATGATCAAGAAAAGTGTTGAGCTGATTCTGGGAGAAATGTGTTTTCAAAACCAAGCCATCATATCTACTAAGGGCGAATATTGTGTATTGTTAATTATGTAGGTGAAGTCAGGGATATTTTTATTAACAGAACTTTTTTAGGTGAACCAAGACTTACACTTTACACATAAACTTTTTCATATCAACCTATGAGTGAAGTATAGTTTAGATTTTAGAGATTCAATGTCTTTAAAAAAGGAAGACTTTTTGTATAAGAGATATCCAGTAAAAATAAGAAAAACACTTAAATATTTATATACACAAGTCTGTGAGTGGTGATAACATATTAACAATCATAATTATTCATTTAAAACTCAGGCTAAATCAAATGTTTCTCACTGTTAGTGAGCTAAGAACATGGAAGAAAGGCCAAAGGGTGTAGAAATACTTAGGCATCTCAAAGCCAGGATGGTGAAAAGAAAAGGACCTAGAGAAATAAGGTGTAAGCTAGAAAGAGATAAGATTGCCTTTTGTGCTAAGCAGAGGAGTGCTTGCTTACATTCACCATCAAAAGTGTAAGCCCCAGGTAATTTAGCCAATATATATACTGAGTGCTGCAACTGAAAGTATATTAGTGGCACAAAGGAGTGGCATTTAACAACCTATTTTCTGGATTAGATAATTTCTGAGCAAAGAATTAAGAGAATAACATTGATATAGAATAAAAGACATGATATAACAAGTAACAGACCCATAATACAATTTTAAGCATCTTTTGATTCCAAAAGAAAATGCACACACTCATGTAACTGTTAGAGGTACACATTCAGTTATGATAATCTGTTGACTGTGGTCATCAATGAACAAACCCATGTAGGAGATGGAGATTGTGCTGTTCTTGAAGGTATAGCTTCACCTAAGACAGGATTTTCTCCCTCATTCTTCCTTACACATTTTTATATTATTCATGTAATTATCTCGTTTTCTATTATGATATGGTCAGTATGCACCAACTCATCACATGCCCCTAGAGAGTTATTCTGCAACCCTTTTATATTGCTGAAATGGTCAAAGCTTTACAAACTCAAAGAGAAGGAGCCATTACTCCTTTCCTTGCATGAACTATGCACTTTTCATCACATAGAGATCTTTAGATTCTCCACCATATAGCAAACGGACTTTCAGGAGATTTGTGAGTTTGGCTGGTTTTCCAAATGCTACTTGGTTCAGTCTGAAACAATCACACTCCTACATGTTAAAATTTATGTTTTTTAAAAGTCCCTCTCAAGCCCATACAAATCTATTTCTTAAGTTAGAATTATCTTGGCTTCAATCAATAAGAGAACTGTATAACAGTGCTGTTTAGAAGAGTAATAAATTTAGCTAAGTATTGGTCACTCTCTATAACACTTATTTCTTAACATTTAGATATTACAACATTAAGGACACTCTTGTCTTGGAAACCAGGAAAATGTCAGTGGTATGCTCCAGTCTCAAATTTCATTTGGGACTCTCAGTGTGTCCCATTTAGTCTTATTTAGTGTTTAGTCTTTTCTCTGATATTGGTTAGTTGTAATATGCATACTTAAATTATTTTATTAGTAAGAGAACAAGCTGTTTGAAAGCAAGTATAATTTTAATTCATTATGTTTATTATGATGTCTAGTTGAGAATCTCTCATAAATTTAAAATTAATTGTAGATGACAAGATTTCCAGAATTCAAATTTTTCTAGAATTATTTTTAACACATTTATTACCAGAAAATCATATCATTTTATTAGGAACAATTCATAGCTTTTTCATTATTCAGAATAGGGTTGAGGAAGAGAACTTATCTCAGAACCAATATATTCTTAAGAGGAAGTTGTATTCATAATGACAGGCCTCCCAATATCTAATATGTAAAAAAGAGAACTAGTACAAAATTTCGGTGTTTTACATGAGACTTTAAGTAATATCGAGAAAATTCCAATTCCAAATGAGGTTTTTATGGAAAATAAGTGTGGATTTAACAGACAGTGAAGGCTCTATGAAGAAATTCATGATGCAGCTTTAGAAATTCACCAGCAGTAAATCACTGGAACTGGTTGAGTGCTCTATGATGAGGTGTGGAGAAAATACAGTGTGAAATAGCAGAGATATTGACAGGGATATAACTTAAAAGCAATAAGCACTTGATGATTGGAAAGTTTCCCATTCTCAAAAGGAGACTAGAAATCGCAGAAAAGTAAGCTACTGAGTCTAAACTAAGAAATGGAGTATATAACCTAGTAAACTGGTGATTCCTATAAAGTACACTAATGTGCTCCATAACAATGTTTTGGTCAATGACAGATCATATATACAAAGGTGGTCCTGTAAGATAAATGGAGCTGAAAAATGTTATTGACTAGTGACAATATAGCCATTATGACATCATATTGAAACACAGTACTCACATGTTTGTGGTGATTCTGGTATAAACAAACTTACAGTTCTGCCAGTTTTATAAAGGTGTAATACATACAATTATATACAGTACATGATAATCATAATAATCCACTATGTTACTGGTTTGTTTACCATGCTGTACTTTTATCATTAATTTACAGTGCACTTCTTGTACTCACAAAAAAAATTAACTGCAAAACCGCCATAGGCAGGTTGTTCCAGAGGTATTCCAAAAGAAGGCTTCATTATCACAGAAGATGATAGCTCCATCCTTGTTATTGTCCCTGGAGGCCTTCCAGTTTAACACGAGGTGTGGAAGACGGTGATACTGATGTTTCTGACTTTATGTAGGCCTAGACCAGTGTATGTGTATGTTTGTTGTTAACAAAAATGTCTAAAAAGTAAAAAATAAAATATTTTAAAATATTGTAAAAGTGTATAGCATCAGGATATAGAGGAAAAAAATGCTTTTGTGCAGCTATAAAATGTGTTTGTGTTTTAAGCTGTTACTATAAGAGTTAAAGAGTTAAAAATCAAAAGTTTATAAGCAAAAATATTTACAATAAGCTGACTAATTTAATTTGAAAAATAGTAAACTTTTTAAAATAATTTTAGTGTAGCCCAAGTATGTTGTGTTAATAAAGCCTATAATAGAGTACTTACTGTCACAAATCTTCATAGTCACTCACCACTCACTCACTGACTACCCAGAGCTACATCCAGCCCTGCAAGCTTCATTTCTGGTAAGTGCTCTAAAACATGGCTCAGGTGTACCATGTTTTTATTTTTATACTTCATTTTTACTATATCATATCTATGCATAGATCGTTTATGTTTATAAATACTTACCACTGTGTTACAATTGCCTACTTTTTTTTTTTTTTTTTTTTTTTTTTTTGAGACAGAGTCTCAGTCTGTCACTGAGGCTGGAGTACAGTGGCACTGTGTGGACTTACTACAACCTCCGTCTCCTGGGTTCAAGCAATTCTCCTGCCTCAGCCTGCCAAGTGTAGCTGGGATTACAAGCACCCACAACCACGCCTGGCTAGTTTTTATATTTTTAGTAGAGACAGTGTTTCACCATGTGGGCCAGGCTGGTCTCGAACTCCTGACTTCAGGTGATCCACCCACTTCAGCCTCCCAAAGTGCTGGTATTACAGGAGTGAGCCACCATGCCAGGCCTCCTACAATATTCTGTATGGCAACACGCTGTACAGATTTGTAGCCTAGGAGCAACAGGCTACACCATATTGCCTAGGTGTAGGCTATACCATTTAATCTGTGCTCATATGGTCTATGATGTATGATGTTGTACAATGATGAAATGTCCTAAAGAAATATTTCTTTTTAGGATCATATGGCCAGTCATGGTGATCGTTGTTCTGACAGATTTACCTGTAGAGGTACCACTACCATCAACAATGTACAGACGTTCCCTAACTAATGATGATTCCATTTAGAATTTTTTGACTTTAGGGTGGTGTGACAGTGATAGGCATTCAGTAGACAGTCATGATACCCCCCTGCCATGCTGGGCAGCTCCCAGTCAGCCACTTCATCGCAAGGATAAATTACTAGTAATCTACAGTGTACTGTGTTGCCAGATAATTTTGCTCAACTGTAGACTAATGTAGTATTTGGAGTATATTAAATTTAGACTAGGTTAAGCTATGATGTTTGATAGTTTAGGGGTGTTAAACATTTGTTCAAATTATAATGGGTTTATTGTGACAGGATTCCATCATAAGTTGAGGACCAGCCGTATTACATTACAGTAATTTCTGGGTTGTAACATGTCCTCAAGCATTGTAATTTTTTTTTAAACGATCAAAACTACTCCAAAAAGGAAAAAGAGTAATTATTTCTCCCATTGTATATTCAAAGAAACTGGGCTCAGTGAAGTTATCTGAATTTATTTCTGAAACCACATGATCAGTATGAGAAAAAAATAATTAAAAAAAAATTTCTGATTCTTCATTAAGTATTCTCTCCATAGAGATGAATCTACATGCTCCTTTACCTCATGGTGCAAATTTTCAAGCTGATTGACTGGGTTAAAGAAGGCGTCTAAGGCTATGAAACAATGTGGATTTTTACCCCCAAGAAGCTATAATTGATGTGCTTGGGGACTGCACCTCAGTCCTGACTTCATTATTAAAATTCCCAACAAGTTACATTGATGAACTTTAATGAAATGAATATTTTTTTTTTCTGTTGATACAGAGGGTAGGAGAAAAAGATCAAAAGAGTTAGTAGAAGTTAAAAAAAAATAGGATAAATTTAGTGTATGAGAGCTGGAGCAGCATCAGATTCCCATATTGTGTCTGAATTTACGAGCTCCTAAAAGTGTGAAAAAGGCTTAGAAACTTCAGATACCTCAATGCCCATGATACACCCACTTTAGGGTGTGATTTGAAAAGCAAATGGTGTGTTGACGGCATTAAAAAAGGTATAAAAGACATTTTAATGACAGTGTAATCAAAGATTACACACCAGCTGTCACAACCAAGGCAACCATAGTAATTGGGGGTGACCAGAAGGCTTTCCAAAATAAGCTTCTTTTAAAGACTCATTTAAAACTGTCACCAAGGGACTGTTGACATTTTAATTTTTTCTTTAGATTGGGAGTTATTTTATTTCTTTTTATCTTTTCTTTGTAGAGCATTATAACTCGATGCATTATCAGTGCACTCTATAGTGAGGGATCAGATACAGATGCAAAGAAAAAAGGAAAATATTTGCAGAATAAACATTTTTATTATAATTAAGTCCATTTTGAAGGCACGCACTGAAATAATTAATTAATATGTCAGTTTGCCTTAAATATTATAATAGAGGTAGTGTGTGCATTCAAAGTGAATGTTTGTGTCATTAGTTCTGGTTAGCAACTTTTCTTGATACTGTGGGCCAATAATTATATGATCACAAAGCAATTACTAGAGTTTGTATCATTGTAATAATTAATTCATAATGATGCTTTTTATGGTTTTCTCAATAAATTTGCCTAAAAATAAATTTGTATCATTGTAATAATTCATAATGCTGCTTTTTATGATTTTCTCAATAATTTTGCCTAAAAATAAGTTAGCAATATACTTAATTAAAAATTATTACCCTGCTTTAAGAATTTGCATTTTGAATCTTTTCTCAAATCTTCACTGAAATTCCACAATAATAATTTTTCATTACATTAGTAAATTACTTTGTATTTTACAAAATGTTTTCTACATATTTTGCATTTGTTTTTCATAACAGCACAATAAGCAAGTGAGGACAAGCATTAATTAGCAGCCACATTTTTATGGATGTGAAAATTGATACTGATTTCAGGTTAGATAATGAAGAAAAAGTGTATCTGAGACTTAACTGGTAATACAGCAATATTTGGTATTGTCAGTTTGTTAGGTTTAAGCCATTTTAATATGGAAGTAGTGGTACTTCATTGTGACTTTAATTTGCATTTCCCTAATGACTGATGAGTTGGAGCATCTTTCCAGCTACTTATTTACTATCTGTATATCTCTTTGCTGAAGTATCTGTTTAAATCTTTTGTCCATTTTAAAAATTAGGTCACTTTCTTACTGTTGAGTTTGGAGAGTTCCTTATGTAGCCTGCATACAAAATTATTTTGTGGGATACTTAATGTGCACACATTTTCTCCCTGTGTACAGCTTATCTTTTCATCTAATCAGAGGAATTTTGCAGATCAGAAGTTTTTAATTTTAGTTAAATCCTACTTGTTATCTTATGGATTGTGCTTTTAGTATTGCATTTAAAGTAAAAATTGTTTAATCCAGGGTTATAAAGATTTTTTCCATGTTTTCTTTTACCAATTTAATCAATTTACACTTTAGATTTAAGTATATAACCCATTTGAGGTATTTGTGAATAAAGTATGAGGTGTGGTTTGAGATTGATTTTTTATATGGTGTTCAATTTTTCAAGTACCATTTGTTGAAAAAATTTTTTTTCTATTAAATTGGCTTTGTTTATTTTTGCAAAGCTCAAATGAGTCCATTTCTGTGTGTCTATTCTGAATTAACTTACATTCCATTTATTTAATGTGCTCATCCTTTCACCAACATCACACTGCTGGGATTACAGTAATTTTATATTAGTTATTGAAATCAGGTAGTGTGGATTTTTCAACTTTGTTCTTCTTTGTCAAAAAGATTTGAAATATTCTGGTTTCTTTGTCTTTCAATATATTAAAAAAATCAGCTTATTATCTAGAAAAATTATTGTTGAGATTTTCACTAGAATCAATCAATATAAGAGAAACAATATCATAACAATGTTGTTATCTTCACATCCACATACATAGTATACTTTTCTAGCGATTTAGTATTTTGAGTTTCTTCATCCATGTTTTGTAGGTTTGAGAATATAGATCTTGCACATATATTGCCAGAATTATGCCTAAGGAGTTCTTGTTTTTTATGGCCCTTCCTTTTTTTCTTATAAAGTTTGGTGAGATTTTACATTTTAATCAGTCAGCCTTTCTCTCATGGTAAAGCTGTTTGGAAGCTGTCAGAGGTCATGTTTCCTGACTGACTTAGCATAAAGCTGATTTTCAGAGAAAAGCAGAGTAGAGAGAGATTAAGAGAAGCAGAATACAAGGAAAGATTGAGAAAATGTGTTAGTCTTGGAAGCACACAAGTCAATAAAGATCCATGACCAAAACACAGAATCATTTACATTTGTTTTACGCAGATGACACTTCTTGCTGAGCTATTTTGTCATCTACTGGAAAAAAAAATTAGTGGCATCCCATGGAAAGTATTCACTTAAATATGCTTTTAGAACACGAAGCAGTCATTTTTCTCCAGTTCAGGCCTAGTATACAATAATCTCTGGCATTGCACCTTAAGATTATGAAGCTTTCTTAGCCACTAAGGGACAGATATCACAAAGATACCAATTACCTTTTCTCTTGATTGTTCTATCTAAAGAAGAAAGTTCCAAATAGCAATAATTGTAGAATGTAGTATAATATTTACATAGGAAAGGAAACTCTACAACATCTTTTATAACCATGCATTTATAAATGTAGGGATTGTATTTATACGATATGTGTCTATAGCACTCTATTACAGCTCCCCGTAATACGTATATCCACAAAATTGTTTCAAAGTTTGGACGAACAATAATAAATGTCAATATCTTGAGTCACTCTGAAGTTATGTTATTCCACCCACACCCACTCTACTTCAAAGAGGTTGGAGCTGGATCCTAGACTTTTCTGTATCTTAAATTGAGGGTGACTAGGAGTAGAGAAATTTCTAAAGGAAAGAAAGCCCTACAGACTCTATCTTAAGTTTGGTTATCTGTTCATAGTTTAATGAGGAAATTATTTTTAGAAAATATTGTTTATACTATAAATTATCAAATTACATTAAGTATGATCTAGTTTCTGAATATCAATGATAAAAGATTATATTTTAAAAGGAATGGAAAACATGCTACAACCTTATAAATACTGGGCAACAATTGCAAGCAATGCAACTATGGATAAGCCAAACATTGTTTTAATCTCATATGATTCAATGGGAAGAACACAACATTACCTGCGATATAGCTTTGCCTATAAAAAAAAATTGACTAACCAAACAGTTGGATAAAAATATTAGTTTACAGGAAATACAGCAGGGAGAGGTGCTTGCTAAATGACACCATAAGGATCCAATCAGCTAAATCTAGATTGTGAAAAATTCTATGTCCCAAAGACCAATTTAGGGTTTTTACAAATAAATGGTATAAAAAAGTATAGAAGTATAAACTTCTAAAAGACTAAAAGTAACTTAAGAAACGTCAACCAAATTCTTGGTCAACCTTTCCAGATCTTCATTTGAACAATCCTATCATAAAAATACATGTTTGAGATTACTGTTGAAGTAACAAATAACATTAGGAGATTATTTTTAGTTTGGTTTTGTGTGCTTACGTTATTGGAGTAATATTTTCAAAACGTCCTCACTACTACAAATGCATACTGAAGCATTTATAGATGAAATAATATATATTTAATATTTACTTTATAGTACTCAGAAACAAACACACTAATCAACAAATATTGGGAGGACAATAAATGAAAGAAGCCTATACAAATGCTGTTACTAATTGCATAGGCTGGACACCAGACACATGCGAGTTTAATATACCAATCTCCCTCTTATGGTGTATTTTAAAAAATTCCTATAAGAAATTAAAAAAAAATACAGAAAAAAAGATCTAACACAGGAAAATATTGAAACTAAATGTATATGTCAAAAAAACAGATTTTCAAATCCATGAATAGTATAACTAATCTCATGTAAAAAGTAACTTTATAAAACATTATACTTTTTAAAAAAGTATATTAATATAGAACTACATATATCAAAATGATTTTCTCTGATGCAATCACTTTGTTTCTATATATTTTAGAACTATTATAATAACTTGAATGCATTTTATAATTGGGAAAATGTTTAAAATTCTTTACAATTATATTAGCCAATTATCCATTTTTACTTAGTCTTTGGGGAAGCATGCAATTCTTTGATTCCTGGTCTTTAAAATGGCCTACAATGATCTTACTACCATTGTCAAGTCACTGTGGATAACATGTAACACCTTAACATGTTTATAACAAATTGAATTTGTATCAATTTATATTATAACATTCTTATTCCTTACAATGCAGTCTACATTCATTTTAGGACACATTTATGTTGTTGTTGTTTTATACTTGGGTTGGGAATACATTACTCACATAAACTGAAAGCTTCCCAAGTTGGGTATGATAAAAAATGAGCAAGAATTTATTATTATGACTTTAATTCTTCTGTATCCAGATGCTAAATGAAACTTTTTTAGTTGTCTCAAACTTGACTGAGGCCTGAGTCTGAAACAAAGGTTGTCAATTTATTACACATTCTAGGAAGAGTTGCCAAGGTCTCATTTGTGCCAAATGTATTAAGAGGAAACTGAAAAAACTGCACTTCGCTTCTAAGCATAACTTAAAGTCACATGAGGGGGGAACAGGTAGAAAAACCTCAAGAGAGAGAAATTCTTTGCAGGGAGTTGTCTGAATGCTGTGTATTTTCTCTCCTTTCCTTACCATTTACAGAGTGTTGGTGCTTTTCAAGAGGAGAGATCCTTTTCTTTTCCTTGTCTGAATACTGGATGAAGTTGAGAAATATTGGCGCCTCAGTGCTCTAAAGAGCAGAACATGGCAAGAGTCTGACCTATGTGTGCTGTAGTTTCCCATGGGGATTGGATTGTGCTTAGTTAGCTCTCAACTAGAAACACCTCCAGAGATCCCTGAGTTTTCTGAAAGTAGATCATGCAGAGAACGCCGCAGGGGTTCAGGTAGACGATTCCTGCATACCAGAGTGGACACTGGGAAGGAAATTGTGCTTATTCACCTTTGGCTAGTGTAGTAGGTTGAATAGGGCCATTCAACTGTCTCCATCCCCAAATGCATGCCAGAATGTGACTGTTTGGGAATAGGTCTTTGCCAACGTCGTTAGCTAAGGTGAGGTTATACTAGATTACGGTGGTTCTAAATTCAATTACTAGTTGATGTGGTTTGGCTGTGTCCCTAAGAAAATCTCACCTTTAATTGTATAATAAAAATCCCCATGTGTTAAGGGTGGGACCAGGTGGAGATAATTGAATCATGGGGGCAGTTTCCCCCATGCTATTCTCATGATAGTGAATGAGTTCTCACGAGATCTGATGGTTTTATAAGGCACTTCCCCCTTTGCTCCGCACTCATTCGCTCGCCTGCTGCCCCGTGAGGTGGTGCCTTCTGCCATGATTGTAAGTTTCCTGGGGCTTCTCCAACCATGTGAAACTCTGAGTCAATTAAACCTTTTTTCTTTATAAATTACCCAGTCTTGGGTATTTCTTCATAGCACTGTGAGGACAGACTAATATACCAGTGTTCTAGTAAGAGGAGAGTATACAGAAAAACTCACATAGAGGAAGGCCATGTGAAAACGGTAGCAGGGACTGGAATCACGGTACCACAAACCAAGGAATGCCTGGGAACACCAAAAGCCGGAAGAGGCAAGGAACACTGAGGATTTCAAGCAACCACCAGAAACTAGGAGAAATTGGGTAGGGATACCATCGGGATGGTTTCTCCCTGAGAGCCTCCAGAAGGAACCAGTTTCCTGACACCTTGATTTCACACTTCTGTCCTCCTAAAGTGAGGGAGAATGGGAGTTCTGGGATATTAGTAGAGCTAGAGTAATGAAACTTTATCATCCATATAAAATATTTTGTGAGAGTAAATGCCTTACCATAGCTTAAGCAGCCCTCAAAATCTGTCACCTAACTATCTCTGACACTCTGGAGAAGCAAAGTTGCAGTAGCGTCTGGTATTTTAATGCTCTGTGATAGCCACGAGGCAGGTGTTTGGAGAGGTCGAGATCAGACTGGGACCACTATTTCCCGTGACTGAGAAAGGTCCCATGGGATACTTGACTAAATGTTGACTTTGTGGTCACTTTACTGCTCCTGACTTGAGGGCCATCCCCTCTTTCTGCTTTTTCCCCTACTTGTGCTGAGCTGGTACTCCCCACAATGCTATTTCTTCTGCACTGTATTCAGAACAATGCCGAGATGTAAAGCAAATTGTCCTTTTGGGAAAGTTTTTATAAAGAGAGATTAGTACACAGCCTTAACTCACCTGAATACACAACTGGAGGGTTGCTTTTAATGAATACAATCTTTAAAAAGTCCTGTGAATGCTATGAAAATGTAGCATATAATTACTGTGTGTTTTGTTGTGCCCATATGTATGAGCCAGTGGATCTATTTATTATTGGGATAATTCTTGAACTTGGGATAATTCTCAGACTGTCCATAATATCTTCCTGTCTCTGTGTACTGTATGTGTGTGTTTCTGCAAACAGATGAAAAACACATAGATTTTCTAAGGCATTTACTTTATACAGCAAACATCAGGGGAGACTCAGGAGTGTTTACCATAAGTCTTATGCTGGTTGTAACTATAAAAGATTTTATAATTTGGGAAGAGCTTGGGTTAATATCTAACCTCATTATTTTTCTTATTTCTGTTAATGTTATCCATATCCGGTTGCAATTAGTACTATGAATACATAAAGTAGCTTGAATATTATAGGTCATTATACATTCCATTGAAATACTATGAAATGGTTTTGTCAAGCCCCAGAACAATAAAATGAATGAGTTCATAAATTTTGTTTTTCTTTTTAAATTTTATTTTTAGATATTCCAAGTTAAGCTAGTGTAGAAATCCACAGATGATCAAGACTCGCATAGCTAGAGCATATATGAATGAAGCTCTGAAAACTTAGGAACAGTTCTTTCATACAGTTAACTTATGATAACATTACTGGTCTTTGTGGAATTCATGAAACCTCAAAGCTAAAATATTCTCATATTTTCTCGTGAATGCAGTTTCACATAACCCGATTTTTAAGCTTTTTTATCTGAACCAACTGAAAGAAAGCTCTCATCAAATAATTCTGTAAATTAGATAGGTAATAAATGCAAACATTGGTTAGGGCAGACAGTCTATCAAATATAATAAACTTGTAAAATATTTGCTATATTATAAATTCATACTTCTTTCATATTTGTGAATATATATTATCCTTTCAGAATAATATTGCTAAACAAAGAGCAGGATAAAATTTCTCAACAAACATTATTTATAATTGATCTATATTAGAGTGTAATACATTGACAGAAAGAAAAAAGGGAAAATACTTTTATTAATTTCTTTTATACTTTCTATAAGGTTTGCCATTTTACAAAAAAGAGCTAGGCCCTTACCCTTCCCTGCACTCCTGAACTGAGATACAAACCCACTGCTTCCTTAACATTCATCTGGACCCCTCATGTCACCCAGTGGGACTTGGGAACAAAGAGGACCAGTGGAAATATCCAAATGCTCATACTGTTAGCTCTGCCTTAAGAAATAAAGTCCTTTGCCTCGACCCAAGATTGTCATGCCTTCTGCCATTGTACCTGAATCAGTATCAAAACAAGTGGGGTAAACCCTGAGGTCCTTCAAAAATCTTGATAATATATAATAATATGCAATATTATACACACACATATATAATTAAATATATTTTAGCCAGATAGTAACATTCTGAATTTGATAAGTTCTATCTACACATGGCATACACTTGTAATTCTACACCATTAGAAGAATCCCCATTAAAGTCAAAAGCAAGAGGAGCATACCTGATATCAGTACTTCTAGTCAACATTACAGTGGAGGTCCTAGCTACCGTCATTGAAAGAAAAAGAGAGTGGAATGTGTAAGAACCAAGAAGACAAATGAATTATTTTTTAAGAAAAGGCTAAAATAAATATCCAAGACAATTGCTCGGAAAAAAATGAGAGTATACATGCAAACTACAAAAAGTATAGTTAAAAGATACTGTCTTCAAATGTAACACCAATATAGGATAGATATATATATACACACACACATATATATAGACTTTCTGTGTATATACACAGTAAAATGAAATGATTGAAAGTCAAAAAATTCTAAGTTAATGGGAATGTATATTATAATCTTAGATAAAATTAGATGATAATGTAAAAAAACGATTAAATTAAGATTAATCTCCAAAACTGCTGAACTTTTACTAAAAGTTTATTGATTTTTAAAATACATTTTAAACATGATTCTAAGATAACATGAAGATTATGGGCCAAAAATCCTAAAGAATCCTGTAGAGGTAGTCATGTTTGGAATTTTTCCCATAATATATCAGTATTCATTATGGAAGTATAATGCCTAATGTTAGCATAGGGTTGTAAGACTTTGATCAAGAGTCAAAGGAATGGAACATGAATAAACCATTATATGGGATGCCAATATATGATGGAGATAATATTTCTAGAAAAATTGGGCAAGAATGAATCATCTAATATTTTTTTCTAGCATATTTTAACATGCAATAAGTTAATCTGCAAAAGATTTAGAAGGAAAACAAACCTATACAATCTTAAGAATTTCTTGAAGTCCACAAAATTTTTATAAAACTTTAATGTCATTGGGTTTGCTTATACTAAAATAAATTATATCAAAAGACAATTGGAGAAATAGTAAACCTCTGGCTAGGTATAATACTCCTATGTAACTTCTTTGACATGTGTATGATTATCAAAAGGAAAGGAAAAATTAAAACATTGCCTGGTGCGATTTTAAGTAGATTTAAAGCTATTACAAGTACAACAGAATGGGTTGACAAAAAAGTAACAAATATTATGGTATGTTACTCATATTTCCTTGAATAGGAAAAACTTTAATTATTTTCACAGTATACTAGACTGTAAAATAATGTACATTATATTTCCTAAGGTAAATACATGAACAATATCTACACACATACAAAACCCTGAATATAATGATGTAGACAGGGTAAAAGAAAAAAATGAAAAAATATATAGCAACAAATACTAATCAAGAGAAATCTATGTTGACTAAATATACATATACTCAAAAACATAACAACAAAATATATAAAGCAAAAATTGATAGACTAGAAAAATGGGCAAATCTACACTCAACACTAAATGAACAGAATGTACATACATTTCAAGTACACATGGAAGACTTCCCAAAATAGAATATCTGATAGTCATAAAACAAAGTTAATCAAATGTAACATTGTTTAAAATTATGCAAAGTAAATTTTCTAACTATATTAGAATCTAACTAGAAATCAATAACAAATAATGTTTTAACTTCCCTTTGGAGAGCAATTTGAAAATACTAAAGTAACACACCTCATTGTCAAGCAATACCACTTCTTCACACGTACTTTAGAGAAACTTCTTCATGTGCTCACAAAGGGACATCTACAAAAATGCTTCTGATAGTGTTGTTCATCCCAGTAAACAATATGGGGAATCCTAAAGGCCTCTCAATTAATCAATCAAAAAAGCAATCAATAGTACATACAAGGGTATATAATGAAGCGCTGTGAATGATGGAAAGCTACACATATTAATAGACATTCGTTTTTAAAAAGGTTGAGTTATAAAATATAGGGATAATAGATAAATACAGCTCTGTATTTAAACCTTAGTCACAAATAGGAAAATATATATTCATCTTTTAAAGATAGAAGAAATTAAATAAGCCTGGAAGATAAGACAGAGGTTATCTTTTGATGTAGGGGAGAGACAGGAGATAATGCCGATAGAAAAGATGCACAGAACATTTCAAATATAATTTAAAGTTTTCATTTCTAATGTTATGTATAGATGAGTGGTGGGTTCAATTATTATATGTTAGAGGACAAACATGTTATATTTAATGTTTAAATGCAATTATATATTTAAAATGAAAGGTCAGTGATTTATGAAAAAAAATGTTAAGTTGATGCCTACTTGTAAATTTTATGTTTAAATGTTTAGGATAAAAATAGAGAAGCCTCATAAAAATTCAGAAGTATTTGAATACTGACTTGGTGATACCAAGCGTCAGTGAGGTTGTAGAGCAAGGAGAATCCTTGCATATTGATCTGGGAGGAATAAAGTCATCCATTTTGGAAGGTGTCTAGCAGTTCTTAATAAAGTACACTTCTGAGTATATTTTACAGAACATTCCGTCACTGGTCTATCAGGGCTGCAGGGTTGAAAGATAAAACACAGGATTCCCAATTAAATTTGAATTTTAATAGCCAATAATATATTTTTTAGTATAAGTACATCCACATATTATGTGGAACATACATTAAAGTTTTATTTGTTGTTTATCCAAAATTCAAATTTAGCTGGGAGCCTTGTATTTTTTATTTACTAAAACTGACAAACCAAATAAGGGTTTGACAAACCAAATAAGGGTGTACCTTATCAAGTTAGTAGTGAGTTGAAGGCAGTGTACATTTTATTTTTGAGGCTAGTGTTTCCCAAAGTGTCATAATTGAAGCAACAGCAGCAGAAGCATCACCTAGGAATGGGTAAGAAACACAAACTCCTAGAATTCATTCCAGATTTTCTGAATCAGAAACTCTGGTTCTTGTGATGTGTAATTTGTTTTTTTACTAGTCCTCTGATGCTCACTAAAGTTTGGGAAATGTTGCTTTATTCAAACAGATTAATAAAATGTTCAAGGTATCATTATCACTTACCTGCATCACTGTCTCAGTAGTTCATTGCATCCGTATTTGCTCAGCTCCAATCCACCTTGTAGAGAGCATGTAGAATATGCTTTTAAAAATGTCAGATGGTATTGTGAATAGTGCTGCAATAAACATACGTGTGCATGTGTCTTTATAGCAGCATAATTTATAATCCTTTGGGTATATCCCCAGTAATGGGATGGCTGGGTCATATGGTACATCTAGTTCTAGATCCTTGAGGAATCGCCATACTGTTTTCCATAATGTTTGAACTAGTTTACAATCCCACCAACAGTGTAAAAGTGTTCCTATTTCTCCACATCCTCTCCAGCACCTGTTGTTTCCTGACTTTTTAATGATCGCCATTCTAACTGGTGTGAGATGGTATCTCATTGTGGTTTTGATTTGCATTTCTCTGATGGCCAGTGATGATGAGCATTTTTTCATATGTCTGTTGGCTGTATGAATGTGGCACATATACACCATGGAATACTATGCAGCCATAAAAAAGGATGAGTTTGCGTCCTTTGTAGGGACATGGATGCAGCTGGAAACCATCATTCTTAGCAAACTATCACAAGAACAGAAAACCAAACACCGCATGTTCTCACTCATAGGTGGGAACATGCGGTGTTTGGTTTTCTGTTCTTGTGATAGTTTGCTAAGAATGCGGGGCCTATCATGGGGAGGGGGGGGGGGGGAGGGATTGCATTGGGAGTTATACCTGATGTAAATGACGAGTTGATGGGTGCAGCAGACTAACATGGCACAAGTATACATATGTAACAAACCTGCATGTTATGCACATGTACCCTACAACTTAAAGTATAATAATAATAAATAAATTAAAAAAAAAAAAAGAAATGGGTATACAAAAAAAAAAAAAAAAATGTCAGATGGGCTTCCTGTGCAAACTCTTTTAAGGCTTCATATTGCCACTGTAATACAGGTATAATGTTTGCTACATTTATAGGAATTTTCTTAGTCTGGCTTCCTGCCTCATCTTAAACCACCGTGATTTTTATGCTCCTGTATTTCGCTTTTGTTTCATTCCTTCAAGTACTAAGTTATTGAACTTCTATGCTCTTGTCAACCAACACAAAAATATAGCTTTTTCCATCTGAAATGATTTTCCTCCCATTTACTTTCTTGTTTTCCCTTATTAACTCTAACCTATACAGCAATTTCAGCTTATAATTGACTCTTTTGGAGAGAACTCTCCAGTCCCTAAAAGTTTATAATTGTACTCTTTGAAAGGTAGTCTTTGGAAGATAATATTAAACAATATGCATACAAATGTTTAGTATTACATTTTATTCCTTTTACTTTATTAGTAAACATGTTGTAGAGATTTATGTTGCAGAAAGACAGATGCACTAACATATAATTCTATATTGATGATCAACTCTTATGTTTACCTAATTTAATAAGGATACAAATTTTCATATGAAAGAAAGTAACATGCATTGCATTTTACATTAACTATTAACATAAGAAGAACACTTTCATGGATAAAGTGATGCAGTTTATCCATACATGACTCACTATTTAACTTTGAATCATCTTCTAGAGCTTGTCAAGTATCTTCCTCTGAAAAACAATAATAAAATACTAGAATTCATGGACGTTTTATAAAATTAATAAATAACGCATGCAAAACATTTTTATTTGGATGTAGGCAGTAATTAAATAAAAAAAGCAAGATTTATCAGAAAGCACAGAAATAGATTAAAATAAAATTAATTATATACTATGTTACAAATTATCACTGAATCTTACCCAGAATAATTTTGAGAGACTCATAGCTCTACTTATTAATATCACTACTAACCACTATAAAATAGGATATCCAACATGTCTAAATCTTAGAATATCTGCTGAAATAATAGGCATTAACATTAAGGCATTTAATATAAAGAACCTAAGAATAAATGACAGCATCTTTTAGTTTTTAATCCTGTGCTTAAATAGACTTCGCTAATAGTTTCTTTAAATAAAATCTAAGCAATATGTTCTTTATTCCTTAACATATTTGTACACTCTTTTTTTCAGGGGACTAAGAAATAGAAAAATAAATCATTTGTTTCAGTAGAATTCTAACAGCATCTTCATTATTTTACAAAATAAATGTAATTTTTGCCTTTGTGTTTCAGAAATGCTCTCATTCTCTAAGCAAAGTCAATGATAGATGCATACTAATTTTTATATATATGTATAATAAATTCTAAATACACATACAAACTGTCCAGATATGAAGTTATAAAGCATATCTATCTGCTCCGTCTTTAAGTGGCCACTGTATGTTAGCTATGAAGGATAGGGTCATTAAAATTGTAATTAGATGCTGCTAGGCATGAGCATATCATCTGATTAAGTCAGGAACAGTATCACACGCTGTGTATAGCAGTGCATAGGTGCAATTTATTTAGCCTTTCCCTTAAACAGCCCACTGGCACCTACCACATGCAGGGTTTAGTTTAGATGCACTAATTGTCTGATCCAGCATATTGAAATTCATGGTCTTATTTGAAGAGATGATGAGAAATTATTATTTAAAGGATATCAAAGTGATGGTAATTGTGCAAAATAATCGTTAGAGTTCATGTTTTGACAAACATATCCTTTTCATCATTATTATCTATTTACTTCATTGAGTTTATTTTTCTCTGTCAGTAGACATGTTAATTTTATTCAAAAAGAAAACTAAAGACTTTGTTCAAGATTTTTCCAAAATTCAAATTCAGTACTATTGATGTGCCTTTGTAGCTTTACTGTGATATATATATATATATACACATATATATATATATATATATATTTTTTTTTTTTGCAGAATGTGAGCAGAATATTAAGTAGGCCTTTTTATATCTGTGGTTCTTAATTCTAAATCTGCATCAGTTGTCCTATTTTCTAAAAACGTGGAGTTAACGCTGGTATTCAAAAAAGGCAATGGATTAGGCAAAATAATTTTTGAAAGTGCATATTAAAAATAGGAACAATAAGACATAAAAGGAAAATAGCATGGTCAAAGTCCATGAACCCATAGGAAATTATATGAGCCCGCTGCATAGGAAATGAATATTCTCATTATAATTTTCATCATCAGATTCAAATGTTTTTAAGAGTGTTACATTTGTACAGAAATAAGAAATTCCAGGGATGTTTAGATTTTGAAACGGCAAATCAATTATTTTGGCCATATTATAGTCTCTTAGTTTCTGGAATTGATCACAACCAGTATAATCAATTATTAAAAAACAATAGAAATACCCCTGGTGTGAGACCTTCTTTTCTATCATATCAGATGGCTATTCAAATAACCTTGTGAAAAACCTATGTTGTCAAAATAATATATCTTAAAAAATCAGTAACATAGAAATGCAAAAATGCATTAAGAGATAGAACTGTTAAGCAAATAGTACATGACAGGATAGTTAATAATCTAAAGCATGAAGTAATCAATTCCACATTCCTATCCAAGATTTTGTATTCACTGAAGTAGAAGCATGAAGGTACAGGGGGAAGGAGAGCATGGCGTAGGGCAGACAGACTTTGTGAACCAGCCTTAGGACATATCTTTCCGTGACAAACATAAAGTAAATTTAACCTGGACCTGGGTATGCAGTGTTTATTGTTTCTCAGTTAGAAGAGTGCTATGTTTCCGGAAAACTTCCAAAGACTTTTTGAATCGCCATATATATGCTCGCTTTCACACCTTGGAGAGGATGTGTAGAGTAAACATGGAGAAACTCATTTACCTAATGTCCCATGAAGATTTCAGGCCTGATTCTATTCTCTTGATTTTAATTCATGATACAGAATTAGGTTATTTTAAGAAGTTCAAGTTATCTACAGTCAGAAGACAAGAGTATTGTATCACATTTTAATACTTATGTAGGTAATTTAAATAATATTTCTAAGAACTGATGTCTTTGCTAAATGGGGACAGTAAAAGTAGTTTGTGAATCCAATTTTGAGGAGGATTAAATGAAAAATGAGTATGTGGAAGTGATTGACAAACTAGTAAGTGAAGTATAGTTTATATTTTCTTTATTATATTTAGCAGTATAAGCTTGAAACTTTAGGTTTCACCACAATAAAAATAATCGCCATTTTAAGAACGCCAAAGAAAAGTTACCCAAGGCTTCCCCTAGATGAATTTGATATATGTGTGGTAGGGGCAAGATGTTAAATATTCCTATATTGTTATTAAAGAAGGAAATACTTAGGGCTATTTTTCTTCTAGTTTTCTAAATATTCCTGAGGACACATAGTTACCAGAAATTTGGAGCTCCCAAATACACAACAAATGAGTGTTGTTAAAATAACAGTAATTCCAAGTTTGGTTTTTAGTTTCTGCATTTCCCCCCAAATGTGAGAGTGCTTTAAATGGGGTTCCCATGGGCTATGTGGCATGTTTCCTATGCATTGGCTCTCTTCATTAATAATTTTCCCTCTCCAACTAAATCAGTGCTCCTGCATTTCCCAGAGCATAAAGAAATGGTTTCCTATACATATCAATCACACTTTGAAATAATTTAAATGAATATATCTCATTTTAGCCACATTTGCTCGGAGCTTATTCTGCTCATTATTAGAAAAATAAGGCGAAAAAAATTACCCCTATAAAATTTTGAATGTGCATTTCTTTCTCTTAAACAAAAATCAATAAGAAAATACATTCTGATAACTGACAAAAGAGTCTTCAGCTAGCAAGTAATAACTTAATTTCTGTATAGCTTAAGGGGGGTTGCAAAGGGAGTGTGAGAAGTTCATTATTATCCAGCAGAAAAGAAGGAGCATGCTAAGAAGAAAGCAGCATCTTTCCTACTGGGATTTCTCTTGGACTACATGATTTGCATGAAGGGCGCCACATCAAACACAGTGGGTGCCCTTTTTCAAATATTAATGTGGAGCTTGTTTTAAGTTCTCTCTTGACTTTGTGCCACCTTGTATCAAAGGAACTTAAAAGTAGGTCTTGCGGGTGGGGGAGAACTTTTTCAACTGTTTTAACACTTAGTAGAATTCTTTCTGCATTTGATCAGTGTGCTTCAAATTTGTATTAATTTGATATATATGCACATTCTTCTAGAGCCTATTTTTCATGATCAGTCTTTTTATGTTTTGTTTCTGTGTGGTGGGTTTAAATATCTTCAACCAAATGGACTTAAGAGATTGACAAGTAAATGACACCGACGCAATAAATACAGGCCCTGATAACTACGTGAATTTATTGTGTAGGGAGTTATCCCTAGCTGCTATTATTTTAAACGAAAATTTTCAGCTGTTTAAGTGCAGGCTTTTAATTTCTTTCTTTCTGGCATGATTACAACAAATCAAATTTGAAAATGGTTATGGTGATGAGTCTGTCTGGGTGCAGATGTACGTAAAATAGGGTATGGGTCATGGAATGAGATTGTTAAATTGATCCACAGTACATAAATCTGGATTTGTCTCTGTCGTCTAAGTGGGTCAAACAGTAATTTGATCTTACTATTGCTTGTTAAATAATTTAGTGCTGCAGCAGAATAGTTCACATTCAGACATGTTTTTGGTTATTAATTTCAAGAATTAAAATTTGAAATATTTATAGCTTGATGTCATTTTTTGCATCCTTCCTAAAACACAAAATTGAAATAAGATTCAAATTAGGAAAGTACATCTTAAAATTTAAAAGCTACATATGAGACCTCTTATCTTTGGAGGAAGATTATTTTATGACATAGTTTTATTGAAAAATAATCATTAAAATGTTATGAATTTTATGTTCTTAGTCTCCACTATTAGATGTTATCCCACCTCTTTGATTTTGCTTTCTTCCTTCACTTTCCTCCAAACAATGCTACATTAGCATTAAAAATGGCATATTTGTATGTACTAAAAATATATTTATTTCTTTAATATGTACCACATTGCCAGGAGAAATAAAACTCAAGTAGTAGGCCGGGCGACCAAGCCTGTAATCCCAGCACTTTGGGAGGCCGAGACGGGCGGATCACGAGGTCAGGGGATCGAGACCATCCTGGCTAACACGGTGAAACCCCCTCTCTACTAAAAACTACAAAAAACTAGCCGGGCGAGGTGGTGGGCGCCTGTAGTCCCAGCTACTCGGGAGGCTGAGGCAGGAGAATGGCCTAAACCCGGGAGGCGGAGCTTGCAGTGAGCAGAGATCCGGCCACTGCACTCCAGCCTGGGCGACAGAGCGAGACTCCGTCTTAAAAAAAAAAAAAAAAAAAAAAAAAAAAAAAAAAAAAAAAAAAAAAACTCAAGTAGTAAACAAAGCTGGTTTTAGATTTTATTCATAATAATAGACTTTCTGGAATAAAACCTTTCACTGTATTCACACTGTAAAGAACTTTGTAGACAATACTTTATTTACAGAGGGCACTTTTAAAAATGAGAATTGTGTGCTATGAACTGAACTGCCCTGCCGAAATTCATATGCTGGAGTTTTAAGCCCCAATGTGATAGTATTTGAAGACAGGGCCTTTGTCAGCTATTCAGTTTTAGATGAAGTCATAAGGGTAGGGCCCCCATGATGGAGTTAGTGCCCTTATAGAGGGAAGAGACACGCGAGAGACTGTTCTCTCTCTTTTGCTATGTGAAGACACAGCAAGAAGGCAGACACCTACTAGCCAGGAAGAGAGCTCTCACCAGAAACTGATCTTGCTGGCATTGTGATCTTGGACTTCCAGCATTCAGAACTGTTGAGAAAATATATTCTGTTCTTTCAAGCCACCCAATTTCTGATATTTTATTATGACAGCCCGAGCTGACGAATATACTGCTTGAACACACATCTACACATAAGCAATAAAACTCCATTGAATAATATACTATTTTATACTGTGTGAGGTATTTTTGACACTAAATGTTTGAGATAAGTTATAAAAATAAAACATGAATTTAAAAATATTAGGGTATGAGCCCTATTTTTTGTTCAGGTAATTTTTAACAGCAGATAGGTTTATAATCATAGTCTCATATTGCTTCTAATATTAATTAAATTATAATTTACCTGCCTTGTGTCTATAAATTATCTACAATAAGTCCTAATACATGTAGTGTTAGAACCAAATATATATTTTCTTTCAAAATACTGTATATATATATATATTTCAATTTCCATGCTTAATGTTTTCATTTTTTATTGAATTATATTATCTCAATGATGTCTTAAAGTAAAACGTATTACAGAAAAATATGTAAAATGTACACTAACTTAAAAGGATAATTTAAAACCCTTCAACATACTGCAGAAGTTGAAGAATTTAATGTTGCTAATACCTTACATCTAACCATGTACTACTTATCTGCTATCCCATTCCCTAGTCTTCCCTTATACTCATGGAGGAAAATACTATCTTGGGTTTTGTCTTCACCATTTCCTTGCTTTTAAAAATAGAAAATAACCATAGAAGTTATTTCACCCAAAGCTATACACTTTACTTGTTTTGCTTGTTTCTGAATTTTATAAAACTGTTAATAATCAATTTAGTTTGTGATAGTCAGATGTCCACATTCTAATCACGAGAACCTGTGAATATATTGATAGCATATAATAGTATATTCACACAATGAAGCATTCTGTTTCTAAGATATATTCGTGGCTTTAGAGTTAATTCCATTGTATGAATATTTGACTGTATTAGTTCAATCTCACGTTGCTATAAAGAAATATCTGAGACTGGGTAATTCATAAAGAAAAGAGATTTAATTGGCTCATGGTTCTGCAGGCTGTACAGGAAGCATGATGCTAGCATCTTGTTGGCTTCTGGGGAGGCTTCAAGAAGCTTACAATCATAGTGGAAGGCACTTTACATGGTGAAAGCAGGAGCAAGATCGAGAGAGAGGGGAGGTGCCACACACA
Organism: Papio anubis; assembly: GCF_008728515.1. Classification (NCBI taxonomy): domain Eukaryota; kingdom Metazoa; phylum Chordata; class Mammalia; order Primates; family Cercopithecidae; genus Papio; species Papio anubis. The sequence continues at coordinate 90,094,843 of NC_044981.1, read as the reverse complement.
TTTAAATGACCAGATAGCATGAGAACTCACTCACTAGACAGTACCAAGAGGATGGTAGTAAACAATTCATGAGAAATTTGCACCCATGAGCCGATCATCTCCCACTAGGTCCCAACTTCAACACTGGGGTTTACAATTTAACATGAGATTTGGGTGAGGCCACAGTTCCAAACCATATCAATCACAGTTTATTATTTTATTTTCCTGTCAATGCACGTTTGTGATGTTTCTAAAAACCAAAAAGATATTGTTATATTTTGTTTTTGCCATTGAGAATAATGCTGTTAAGAATGTTAAGACCAACATATATCTGATGCCAGATGTTAATTCTTAAAAACAAAGTAGGTTATATTGATAGAACTGGACTTTTAGGTTAATGATTTTTAAATTTTTAAATTTACAATATAAAGATAATTTTTTTTTTCTGAATTCGTTGTACCATTTTTTTCCCACTAGCTCCCAATGATCTATATTTTCCCTAATATGTTATTAACTTTTCTATAAAGGTTATTTATATATTATAGGTTCTTTAATTATTTGTGTGAAAATATCTTCTCTCAACATGTGATTTATAGTTTTACTCATTTTAGTGCCTTTTGATGTACAAAGCATTTCATTTTAATTTCAATTCATCAACTTTTTCTATAATATTCAAATTTTATTTTTCAAGTGGATAATACATGTCCCTGTGTCATTTATGCAGTGGTCTCCTCTTCCCGCAGTAATTTCAAATATGATCTCTGTTACTCGAGTTTCTATTCATGGAGCAGTCTATTTCTTTACTTTGTTTTGTTCTATTCTCCAAAACCACATTCTATTTATTTCAATAAGGCTAAAATGAGTTTGGATATCTGTTAGTTCAAATCTTTCTTAGGACTGTCTTTGCCTTTCTTAGCTCTGTGTTGTTCCACATGCTTTTAAGTGGTAAAATATATATATATACACATATAGAAGTGTAAAATGTTTTTATATGTTTAATATATTAAAATAACATAAATATTAGAATATTTACAACCCAGATTAATACACAGAATAATTCAGAATCTTTGACAAACCCCTGCGTGCCTCTTCCTCAATACAATCAGGAGAGAGAAAGTCTCCTGAAATTTGTGTTAAATGTTTTCTTATTTTTCTTTTGTATTATATTATCTTTTATTGTATATATGTGCCCAAATAACACACTATATGTAATCTTTTAGGACTTACTTTTTTTGAATGAGAATTATATTTGTATCATTTACATATTTTGGTTTGTGTTTGGGTACATAAATACATTTGATTTTTATTTAATCGTACAGCTTATAAGTGCATTAAATGATTTAACATTTCTTATAATTTTACCAATGATATGATTATGTTATTTGCAAACCAGTTTGATTCTGTTTTAATTCTAATTCTCATGATACTTTAGTATTTATCTCCAATTTAATTTGCCAATAAGGTGCCCCACCAAAAAAAAAAAAAAAAAAAAGAAAAGAAAATTGAATATAGATAATGGCAATTTAATTGAACTTAATTTTTAAGAGTTTCCATAATATTTTATTATAAGTATGTGTCTAGGTGAAGTGAAAATATGTTCACACAAAAACATGTATATGAATAGTCATAGAAATCAAATATTCATAATGGCCAAAATCTGAAAACAACTCAAATGTCTGTCAGCTAATAAATGGATAAATAAATGTGCAGTTATTGGTTCTGGTAATGCTTGTACGACTTTGCAAATACACTAAAAAATATGGAGTTGTACAATTTAAATGAATGAATTATATGGAATGTAAATGATATCTCAATAAATCTGTTCCCAGAAAACAAAAACAAAGATACTAAAGAAATGCAATTAGAAAAAATACACGTAAAATATCAGAAATAAGAAAAAAATGGATTTGGATTAGGTTTTTACGTTAGTAAATGGACAATGTCCTAAAATAATATAATGTAAATAAAATTTGAAAGCACTAATAAATGAAAAAACAATTACATGAATTATATATTCTTTTACTGATTAATTTTATCAAATGTTCAATAAAAGAAAAAATAATCTCAAGATATTTTGCATGTGTCCAGATAATATTTTTAGAAAGGGGTAATTGCAATCAATAACTGCAATCCTCTAGTAAGCTTATAGGATCATGACACCAAAATCCAGAAAAGGACAGAAGAAACTGCATCACAAGTCAGTATTACAGTAATAGATACAAATGTTTTATATCTGTACAAATGTTTCATATCTATGCAAATATCTTATATTTGTAATAGATACAAATGTAATAGATACAAATGTTTTGAAACAAAAATTTAGCAAATAAAAATAGTAATGTGTAAAAACATAACAGTGTCATACTGTGAAAAATTTAGACCTATATCTGCATAGCAGGAACAATTGAAAATTAGAACATCATCTGATATAATTATAATATTGACAGAAAAAGGTGAAAAAAAGGTATATGATAATTGCAATATATTCAAAACACTTTTGACAAAATTCAATGCCATGTCAAGATTTTAAAATGTCTTGTAGCAAAATATGAATAAAAATATTTAAAACATTTCTGTCATATCAAGAACAAGGTAAGTATGTGTGACACCCCTTCTACTCATTATTTTCTTAAGTTCTCAGCCACTGAACTTAGAAGAGGAAATAATGAATAAAATTATAAATATTTGAAATAAATTGGAAATAAATAGGTCATACTATGCAGATAATGTGGTTGTCTACATGTATAATGTAATCTAAAAATTATAAGAATTGCTGAAGTTTATTGATATAGAAAAAATGTCAGTATATAAAAATTATATTTCAAAACACTGACATAGATATAGATAATACAATTTCATAAAGAATATATATAACACAGTAACAAAATATATATACCGAGCAAAAGATGTAACAATATATATGCAAGGCTTTGAATTACATTTTCAATTGAAGATATTGAAAATGACTTAATGGAGAAGTAAATGATGTATCATCTATTCAGTAGAGAGAACTAAAATAGGGAAGAAAGGAGAAGAGACGATTTCTGGAGGAATTTCCTTGAATAGTTGAGATAAGAAAGGATGAAAAATACAAGTTGAGAGACTACTTAGGTGAGAGCAGAATAATTCATCCATAGTAACAAGATAGGGAGATTATAAGGGCAGCATATAGGGTGGATGGTGGGTGAGGTACTGGGTGCCTGATATTGCTTTAGTTTTCTAAATAAAAAAGGAAGGAAAATCAAAACAAAAGTGATGATGGGGAGAATGTTTAGAGGTTTGAGAAAGAAGTATAAAATAATTGTATAGAACAGTAGGAGGAAGAATAGAATATGGAAATATAGTGTAATTAAATGGTGATTAATAGCACTGAAATTAATGTGAATAGAAAAATGTCTTTTTTTCCCCCTTGATTAAGATGCACGGTTTTAGTCTGAGAGTAGTTAGAGTTGGATTAGCTAGGGTTAGAATATTGTCAAGGGGGCCAGGCGTGGTGGCTAATGCCTCTAACCCCAGCATTTTGGGAGACTGAGGCAGGTGGATCACCTGAAGTCTGGAGTTTGAGACCAGCCTGGCCAACATGGTGAAACCTCGCCTCCAATAAAAATACAAAAATTAGCCAGGTGTGGTGGCAGGCACCTGTAACCTCAGCTACTTGGGAGGCTGAGGCAGGAGAATTGCTTGAACCTGGGAGGTGGAGGTTGCAGTGAGCCAAGATCATGCCATTACACTCCAGCCTGGGTGACAGAGCAAGCGAGATTCCATCTCAAAAATGAAAATAATTATTGCCAAGGGCATATGGAATAAGGAAAATAATATGATTGACATCTTAACCAAGGGAGAACAGTTGATCCTCTCAAATCCATGTGTCCTACATCCATGACTCAACCAACCACATATCAAAAATAATTTGAAAGACATAATTGCCCCTCTACTGAACATGTACAGACATTTTTCTTTGTCATTGTTTCCGAAACAATACAGTATAACAAATTAAATAGCATTTACATTATGTTAGGTATAATAAATAATCCGGGGATGATTTAAAGTATATGGAAAGATGTATGTCAGTTATATTCAAATATTATGTAATTTTATACCAGGGACTTGAGCATCCGTGGACTTTGATATTCACCAGAGGTCCTGGAACCAATCCCCTGTGGATACAGAGGGATGACTATATGTAGTGATGAATCATGACAGGAAACGTAGAATGTGGGTGACAGGCAATAAGGACAGATAGGGCAGAGGCATGCATTTTAGGGAGAAGAGAGCATCACTTGTCTGAAAGGATTGTAATGAGGAGAAAGGAAGGAAGTCCCTAATGTTCAGGCTGGTGGAACAGAGATAAGAAGTAAAAATTATCTACCACTTAAGAAGGTTGTAAGAAGGCATTGTCCTCAGCACAGTGTGGGTTTTCCTCATGAAGGTAAAGGAGTGATCTACGTTGGAATTACGAAGGATATAGATTGACCCTGTGTTTCCAAAAGTACGGAAGCATTATTTTATTTCAGGAGTTGCAGAGAGGTAGGAAATTGAGTCAAGACGGGATATAAAGATTTCCAGTGATGGGATTCCAGGAGATGGGTGATGTGCTGAGAGGCTATCGAGTTACCTTATTTTGAATTAAAAAAAATAATATAGGACATAATTAAGTTGGTTATGACTGTTCTAAAACTTAGGATCATGATTTTTAAAAATTCTGTATTGTTTTTCTTGCTAATTGGCTTTACATTTTAAAAGCAGGTTTTAAGAATATTTTGTCGGATTGGGTGCTAAGAAGGCCGAATAAGAACAGCTCCAGCCTCCAGCTCCCAGTGTGAGCAACACAGAAGACGGGTGATTTCTGCATTTCTGAGGTACCGGGTTCATTTCACTGGGGCATGTCGGACAGTTGGTTCAGGACAGTGGGTACAGCCCAGTGAGCGAGAGAGCAGGGCGAGGCATCACCTCACCTGGGAAGCCCAAGAGGGAAGGGAATTCCTTTTCCTAGCCAAGGGAAACCGTGATACACAACACCTGGAAAATTGGGTCACTCCCACCTTAATACTGTGCTTTACCAAGGGTCTTAGCAAACGGCACAATAGGAGGTTATATCCTGTGCCTGGCTTGGAGGGTCCCACGCCCACGGAGCCTCCCTCATTGCTAGCACAGCAGTCTGAGTTCTAACTGCAAGACAGCACAAGGCTGGGGGAGGGGCGCCCACCATTACTGAGGCTTAAGTAGGTAAACAAAGCGACTGGGAAGTTCGAACTGGGTGGAGCCCACTGCAGCTCAAGGAGGCCTGCCTGCCTCTGTAGACTCCACCTCTGGGGACAGGGCATAGCGAAACAAGAAGCAGCAGAAACCTCTGCAGATGTAAATATCCCTGTCTGACAGCTTTGAAGAGAGTAGTGATTCTCCCAGCATGGAGGTTGAGATCTAAGAACGGATAGACTGCCTGCTCAAGTGGGTCTCTGACCCTTGAGGCCTAACTGGGAGACACCCCCCACTAGGGGCAGACTGACACCTCACACCTCACATAGCCAGGTACACCTCTGAGACGAAGCTTCCAGAGGGACAATTAGTCAGCAACACTTGCTGTTCAGCCATATTTTCTCTTCTGCAGCCTCTACTGTTGATACCTAGGCAAACAGGGTCTGGAGTGGACCTCAAACAAACTCCAACAGACCTGAAGCTGAGGGTCCTGATTGTTAGAAGGAAAACTAACAAACAGATAGGACATCCACACCAAAACCCCATTTGTATATCACCATGATCAAAGACCAAAGGTACATAAAACCACAAAGATGGGGAAAAAGCAGTGCAGAAAAACTGAAAATTCAAAAAATCAGAGAGCCTCTTCCCCTCCAAAGGAATGCAGCTCCTTGCCAACAATGGAACAAAGCTGGACGGAGTATGACTTTGACGAGTTGAGAGAAGGCGGCTTCAGTCGATCAAACTTCTCAGAGCTAAAGGAGGAACTTCTAACCCAGCACAAAGAAACTAAAAGCCTTGGAAAAAGATTTGATGAATGGATAACTAGAATAACCAATGCAGAGAAGTCCATAAATGACGTGATAGAGATGAAAACCATGACACAAGAACTACATGACAAATGCACAAGCTTCAGTAACCGACTAGATCAACTGGAAGAGAGAGTATCAGTGATTGAAGATCAAATGAATGAAATGAAGTGAGAAGAGAAGTTTAGAGAAAAAAAGAGTAAAAAGAAATGAACAAAACCTCCAAGAAATATGGGATTATGTGAAAAGACCAAATCCACATATGACTGGTGTACCTGAAAGTGATGGGGAGAATGGAAGCAAGTTGGAAAACACTCTGCAGGATATTATCCAGGAGAACTTCCCCAACCTAGCAAGGCAGGCCAGCATTCAAATTCAGGAAATACAGAGAATACCACAAAGATACTCCTTGAGAAGAGCAACTCCAAGACACATAATTGTCAGATTCACCAAAGTTGAAATGAGGGAAAAAATATTAAGGGCAGCCAGAGAGAAAGGTCAGATTACCCACAAAGGGAAGCCCATCAGACTAACAGCAGATCTCTTGGCAGAAATTCTACAAGCCAGAAGAGAGTGGGGGCCAATATTCAACATTCTTAAAGAAAAGAATTTTCAACCCAGAATTTCATATCCAGCCAAACTAAGTTTCATAAGTGATGGATAAATAAAATCCTTTACAGACAAGCAAATGCTTAGAGATTTTGTCACCACCAGGCCTGCCCTACAAGAACTCCTGAAGGAAGCACTAAACATGGAAAGGAACAACCGGTACGAGCCATTTCAGAAACATGCCAAAGTGTAAAGACCATCAATGCTAGGAAGAAACTGCATCAACTAACAAGCAAAATAACCAGCTAACATCATAATGACAGGATCAAGTGTACACATAACAATATTAACCTTAAATGTAAATGGGCTAAATGGTCCAATTAAAAGACACAGACTGGCAAATTGGATAAAGAGTCAAGACCCATCAGTTTGCTATATTCAGGAGACCCATCTCACATGCAGAGACACACATAGGCTCAAAATAAAGGGATGGAGGAAGATCTACTGAGCAAATGGAAAACAAAAAAAGGCAGGGGTTGCAATCCTAGTCTCTGATAAAACAAACTTTAAACCATCAAAGATCAAAAGAGATAAAAAAGGCCATTACATAATGGTAAAGGGATCAATTCAACAAGAAGAACTAACTATCCTAAATATATATGAACCCAATACAGGAGCACCCAGATTCATAAAGCAAGTCCTTAGAGACTTACAAAGAGACTTATACTCCCACACAATAATCATGGGAGACTTTAACACCCCACTGTCAACATTGGACAGATCAACGAGACAGAAAGTTGACAAAGATATCCAGGAATTGAACTCAACTCTGCACCAAGCGGACCTAATCAGACATCTACAGAACTCTCCACCCCAAATCAACAGAATATACATTCTTCTCAGCACCACATCACACTCATTCCAAAATTGACCACATAGTTAGAAGTAAAGCACTCCTCAGCAAATGTAAAAGAACAGAAATTTTAACAAACTGTCTCTCAGACCACCATGCAATCAAACTAGAGGTCAGGACAAAGAAACTCACTCAAAACCGCTCAACTACATGGCAACTGAACAACCTGCTCCTGAATAACTACTGGGTACATAACGAAATGAAGGCAGAAATAAAGATGTTCTTTCAAACCAATGAGAACAAAGATACAACATACCAGAATCTCTGGGACACATTTAAAGCAGTGTGGAGAGGGAAATTTATAGCACTAAATGCCCACGAGAGAAAGCTGGAAAGACCTAAAATTGACACTCTAACATCACAATTAAAAGAACTAGAGAAGCAAGAGCAAACACATTCAAAAGCTAGCAGATGGCAAGAAATAACTAAGATCAGAGCAGAACTGAAGGAGATAGAGACATAAAAAGCCCTTAAAAAATCAACGAAGCCAGGAGCTGCTTTTTGAAAAGATTAAGAAAATTGACAGACCGCTAGCAAGACTAATAAAGAAGAAAAGAGAGAAGATTCAAATAGGTGCAATAAAAATGATAAAGGAGATATCACCACAAACCCCACAGAAATACAAACTACCATCATAGAATACTATAAACACGTCTATGCAAATAAACTAGAAAACCTAGAAGAAATGGATAAATTCCTGGACACATGCACTCTCCCAAGACTAAGCCAGGAAGAAGTTGAATCCCTGAATAGACCAATAGCAGGCTCTGAAATTGAGGCAATAATTAATAGCCTACCAACCAAAACAAGTACGGACCAGATGGATTCACAGCTGAATTCTACCAGGTGTACAAGGAGGAGCTGGTACCATTCCTTCTGAAACTATTCCAATCAATAGAAAAAGAGGGAATCCTCTCTAACTCATTTTTTGAGGCCAACATCATCCTGATACCAAAGCCTGGCAGAGACACAACAAAAAAAGAGAATTTTAGACCAATATCCCTGATGAACATTGGTGCAAAAATCCTCAATAAAATACCGGCAAACCGAATCCAGCAGCACATCAAAAAACTTATCCACCATGATCAAGTGGGCTTCATCCCTGGGATCCCAGGCTGGTTCAACATTCGCAAATCAATAAATGAAATCCAGCATATAAACAGAACCAAAGACAAAAACCACATGATTATCTCAATAGATGCAGAAAAGGCCTTCGACAAAATTCAACAGCCTTCATGCTAAAAACTCTCAATAAATTCGGTATTGATGCAACGTAACTCAAAATAATAAGAGCTATTTAGGACAAATCCACAGTCAATATCACACTGAATGGGCAAAAACTGGAAACGTTCCCCTTAAACAGTGGCACAAGACAGGGATGCCCTCTCTTACCACTCCTAGTCAACATAGTGTTGGAAGTTCTGGCCAGGGCAATCAGGCAAGAGAAATAAATAAAGGGTATTCAGTTAGGAAAAGAAGAAGTCAGATTGTCCCTCTTTGCAGATGACATGATTGTATACTTAGAAAACCCCATGGTCTCAGCCCAATATCTCCTTAAGCTGATAAGCAACTGCAGCAAAGTCTCGGGATAAAAAAATCGATGTGCAAAAATCACAAGCATTCTTACACACCAGTAACAGACAGCAAGCCAAATCTTGAATGAACTCCCATTCACAATAGCTTCAAAGAGAATAAAATACCTAGGAATCCAACTTACAAGGGATGCAAAGGACCTCTTCAAGGAGAACTACAAACCACTGCTCAATGAAATAAAACAGGACACAAACAAATGGAAGAACATTCCATGCTCATGGATAGGAAGAATCAGTATCTTGAAAATGGCCATACTGCCCAAGGTAATTTTTAGATTCAATGCCATCCCCCTTAAGCTACCAATGACTTTCTTCACAGAATTGGAAAAAAACTACTTTAAAATTCACTTTAAAATTCAAAAAAGAGCCTGCATTGCCAAGACAATCCTAAGTCAAAAGAACAAAGCTGTAGGCATCATGCTACCTCACTTCAAACTATACTACAAGGCTACAATAAACAAAACAGCATGGTACTGGTACCAAAACAGAGATATAGACCAATGGAACAGAAAAGAGCCCTCAGAAATAATACCACACATTTACAATCATCTGATCTTTGACAAACCTGACAAAAACAAGAAATGGGGAAAGGATAAATGGTGCTGAGAAAACTGGCTAGCCATATGTAAAAAGCTGAAACTGGATCCCTTCCTTACTCCTTATACAACAATTAATTCAAGATGGATTAGAGACTTAAATGTTAGACCTAAAACCATAAAAATCCTAGAAGAAAACCTAGGCAATACCATTCAGGACATAGGCATGGGCAAGGACTTCATGTCTAAAACACCAAAAGCAATGATAACAAAAGACAAAATTGACAAATGGGATGTAATTAAACTAAAGAGCTTCTGCACACCAAAAGAAACTACCATCAGAGTCAACAGGCAACCAACAGAATGGGAGAAAATTTTTGCAATCTACTCATCTGACATAGGGCTAATATACAGAACCTACAAAGAACTCAAACAAATTTACAAGAAAAAAATCAAACAACCCCATCAAAAAGTGGGCAAAGGAAATGAACAGACACTTCTCAAAAGAAGACACTTTGCAGCCAACAGACACATGAAAAAATGCTCATCATCACTGGCCATCAGAGAAATGCAAATCAAAACCACGATGAGATACCATCTCACACCAGTTAGAATGGTGATTGTTAAAAAGTCAGGAAACAACAGGTGCTGGAGAGCATGTGGAGAGGAACATTTTTACATTGTTGGTGGGACTGTAAACTAGTTCAACCATCGTGGAAGACAGTGTGGCGACTCCTCAGGGATCTAGAACTAGAAATACCATTTGACCCAGCCATCCCCTTACTTGGTATATACCCAAAGGATTATAAATCATGCTGCTATAAAGACACATGCACATGTATGTTTATTGTGGCACTATTCACAACAGCAAAGACTTGGAACCAACCCAAATGTCCATCAATGACAGACTGGATTAAGAAAATGTGGCACATATATACCATGGAATACTATGCAGCCATCAAAAGGATGAGTTCATGTCCTTTGTAGGGACATGAATGTAGCTGGAAACCATCATTCTCAGCAAACTATCGCAAGAACAGAAAACCAAATGCTGCATGTTCTCACTCATAGGTGGGAGCTGAACAATGAGATCACTTGGACACAGGAAGGTGATCATCATACACCAGGGCCTGTTGTGGGTGGGGGGAAGGGGGAGGGATAGCATTAGGAGATATACCTAATGTAAATGACGAGTTAATGAGTGCAGCACACCAACATGGCACATGTATACATATGTAACAAACCTGCACGTTGTGCACATGTACCCTAGAACATAAAGTATAAAAAAAAAAAAAGGAACCAAAAAAAATATATGTATATATATTCCAGGATTTTAGACATTCTGTATTGTGAACATTTTTAAGTATATCTCATTTTTTTCAAGAATCCTAATGAGATATTTGTTTTAAAACTATTCAATAATAATTTTGGATGCTTTATTTCTTCCAGACAATATGTCATTTGCTGTACCTAAATTTTAATGGATATAGCCACCATCTGAGTATTGAGCTAATGCCCAGGCAGCAGTGTATTGTTTCTGATGTAATTTATATGCTCACTGACCTACCCTTTAATAGAAAGGAATATTCAGTGATGAGTGTCCTGAAAATGTATGTAACGATAATGTCTTTTGGTTACAGTTTTTTGTTGTTGGTTTGATTGTTTTAATTTTGTAAATTGCTTTTTATTGTTTAGTCTGGTAAGCCAGGAGTAAAAGAGTGACATTGGAACATGACACAACACAGGGAACAAGGAGACTCTATTACTATCTGTTAAAAATGATTTGTTCAGGAAGCATTTTTATTAGATCTTGGTGCTTCCTGTGGCATGAGCCACCCAGATATGAGAACAGAAGTTTCAGTTTTATTAATGCATGTATGTATGGATGTGGGTGTATGTATGTGAAATCTGTGCATCTGTTTTGAATCTTCTCTGGATAGAATGTCCCTTTTTCATGAGGTAAAAGAGATAACAGCTTAATTAGGAGTTTTATCCAAGTAGTAAGTGGAAATTTTGAATTTTTTTTTCAGTTTTTTTTTTATTATTATTATACTTTAAGTTCTAGGGTACATGTGCATAACGTGCAGGTTTGTTACATATGTATACTTGTGCCATGTTGCTGTGCTGCACCCATCAACTCGTCAGCACCCATCAACTCGTTATTTACATCAGGTATAACTCCCAATGCAATCCCTCCCCCCTCCTCCCTCCCCCCTCCCCATGATAGGCCCCGGTGTGTGATGTTCCCCTTCCCGAGTCCAAGTGGTCTCATTGTTCAGTTCCCACCTATGAGTGAGAACATGCGGTGTTTGGTTTTCTGTTCTTGTGATAGTTTGCTAAGAATGATGGTTTCCAGCTGCATCCATGTCCCTACAAAGGACACAAACTCATCCTTTTTTATGGCTGCATAGTATTCCATGGTGTATATGTGCCACATTTTCTTAATCCAGTCTGTCACTGATGGGCATTTAACAGAACCAAAGACAAGAACCACATGATTATCTCAATAGATGCAGAAAAGGCTTTTGACAAAATTCAACAGCCCTTCATGCTAAAAACGCTCAATAAATTCGGTATTGATGGAACGCACCTCAAAATAATAAGAGCTATTTATGACAAACCCACAGCCAATATCATACTGAATAGGCAAAAACTGGAAAAATTCCCTTTGAAAACTGGCACAAGACAGGGATGCCCTCTCTCACCACTCCTATTCAACATAGTATTGGAAGTTCTGGCTAGGGCAATCAGGCAAGAGAAAGAAATCAAGGGTATTCAGTTAGGAAAAGAAGAAGTCAAATTGTCCCTCTTTGCAGATGACATGATTGTATATTGAATTTTTTTAAAGTCAGTATTGTCTTATTTTCTACTTCATAGTAGGACTTACGTGACTCCTCTTGGCTTATTTGACTTTCTACTGAAGAACACTTCCTGAAGGCTACAAACATACGAACTTTATCCACAGCCTGCAGCTGTGGATTTTGCCCTATTTATGGTATCTAAGATATATCTATGAGCTCTTCCTCGAGAATTCCTAAGAAAAGTCAGTTTTTATAGTTTATTTAGCCATACATTGATTACTCAGAAGCATTTATTTTTTTCCTAACCACACAACAAGTAAAACTTACACATATACTATCTCATGATGTAGGTTTGTATACTTCCATGAATAAAACAAATTTAGTGTAGATGGATACATATCAGACTGTTAATAGTCATTACTTCTGGAAGAAGGAATAATCAAAAAGAGTGAGGGGCCTTTTTTTTTTTTTTTTTGAAATAGAGTCTCGCTGTGTTGCCCAGGCTGGAGTGCAGTGGCCAGATCTCAGCTCACTGCAAACTCCGCCTCCCAGGTAGCTGGGACTGGAGGTGCCCGCCACCTCACCCTGCTAGTTTTTTGTATTTTTTTTAGTAGAGACGGGGTTTCACCGGGTTAGCCAGGATGGTCTCGATCTCCTGACCTCGTGATCTGCCCGTCTCGGCCTCCCAAAGTGCTGGGATTACAGGCTTGAGCCACTGCGCCTGGCCGAGTGAGGGGACTCTTATGTTGATTTTATATTGTTTGAAAATTTTATATGAAGCATGACTTTTATAATTAAAAACTGAAAACATAATGCGTAAAAAACCCACACTAGATTTTCCATATTAAGAAACAGATTATGAAACTTAAGAACAGAAAAATATAAATATATCTGGAGAAAGTCAAGCTTGAACACAGCTGAGTCATTTTGTGGAATGAATTTATATAAAATCAAAAGGATAGTCAACAATTCTGTCGCCACAAGAGAAGTCCGGAAATGAATGTAAGTTTAATTCAGGTACTTTGGTCAAGAGGGTAGGACTAGTCGATACTAGGGCACCCAAAGTATTGTTTTAAGATAATTCACACACACACACACACACACACACACACACAGGTTCACTTCTTTGATCTTTGTATATCCCAGGATCAACACCAGAGATTGATACTCATCTGAAAGTAATGCAATAAATATTCTTTCTTTATATTATTCTTCATTTATTTATTCTTCCTACTTATTTGGATTTAGGTCCAACTTGAAACAAAGATAAAGAGAACCATAAAAGTACTTTACTGGCCCATAACAAACTATCCATCTTCAATCCACATTTCCCCCAGTTTTGTCAAACTGGAACACGAAATCACCATTCTCTTTATGAACTTCATTGGCTTTCAGCACAAGAATGATTACACTATGGGCTAATTGACTACGTGGCCATTTAGAAAAGAATTTTGATATACAATAGCAGAAGTTTCACCTATAAAGTAACAGACAATTTTAGTTTAGGAAAAGCAGTGTCATGTTGTGGGCAATCTGATTCAATTCAGCCAATTTTTAAAAACATATTTTTCATGTGGAACTTCAAAATTATATTGCTTTGACTCATCTTGCCTACTATAAAAGTTTGTCCTAGGTTTTGTGGTGGATGTCATTATAATGATAGAGAACATGTCTTGAACTTGAATACTGTCTAATATCAGTAGTTTTTTTAATCTTAGAGAACATGTCTTCAACTTGAATATTGTCTAATATGAGCAGTTTTTTTTTTATCTTAGGCATATCTCAAAATTATAAACACAAATTTAAAACAAATATACTTTATTAGTAAACTTTCTGCATTTGAATAGCTCTCATAAAAAGCTATTTCTTAATATTATGTGATTATATATCTTAAAAGGTCAAGTCTGAAAGCAAAAGATTAAATATTACTCTGCTGATCTAGTTTCTGTATAATATTGGATATTTTCCATGTTGATAGTAATCTAACTAATGAAATTACATAGGAGAGAAGAATAAACCAACCATGCCTAGCAGTCCATATTTTAAAGTATTTTTGTAAACTAGATAAAGTAATTGATACCTTTGCTGGACTAAAGAGTGACATCTCTAAGAAAAGCAGAAAATGTATTTAAAAGATATACTTTTTATGAACATGGTTTGTTTTGTTTTGTTTTGTTTTGTTTTAGACACTTTATTGACATATAATCGGTGTACAGAAAACTGAATGTTTATTATATTCAATATGACAGGTGTGGAAAAACACTTGTGATATAGAACCACAATCAAGATAATAAATATATCTATGTTAATTGTAATGACCACAGGGCCCACACATTCAGGGACTTGAGGAATCATTTAGAAGAATAGATACAAATTGATACATCAAGTTGTTTTAGTTGCCATATAAACTATATATCAGTGCACATTTCCTCTTGATGTAAGGGTCCTTAATTATTATTTATTTATTATTATTATACTTTAAGTTCTAGGGTACACAAAAAGTAACGTGCAGGTTTGTTACATATGTACTTGTGCCATGTTCCTGTGCTGCAACGAACAACTCGTCAGCACCCAATTATTCATCATCATTTACATCAGGTATAACTCCCAACGCGAACTGGCCCCCTCCTTCCTCTAAGCAATAGGCCCTCCTGTGTGTGATGTCCCCCTTCCCGAAATCCAAGTGATCTCATTGTTCAGTTCCCACCTATGAAGTGAGAAATTACGCGTGCCTGGTTTTCTGTTCTTGGTGATGAATTTGCTGGGCGAATGATGGATCTCCAGCTGGGCATCCATGTTCCGGCTAGCGACACAAACTCATCTAAGATCAGAGCAGAACTGGAAGGAGATAGAGACAAAAAACCCTCCAAAAAAAAAATCAATGAATCCAGGAGTTGGTTTTTGAAAAGATCAACAAAATTGACAGACCTCTAGAAGCAAGGACTACAGCAAGAAAAGAGAAGAATCAAATAGACGCAAAAAATAATAATAAAATAAAATGATAAAGGGATATCATCAACACCGACCCCACACAGAAATACGCAAAACTATCATCAGAGAATACTATAAACACCTCTACGCAAATAAACTAGAAAAAATCTAGAAGAAATGATAATTTCCTGACACTTACACTCTTTCCAAGACTAAAACCAGGAAGAAGTTGAATCCTTGAATAGACCAATAGCAGGCTTCCCTGAAATTCGAGTGCAACACAGCTCTACCAACGAAAAAAGTCCAGACCAGATGGACGACAGCTGAATTCTGTTTACCAGAGGTATATAAGGAGGAGCTTGCACCTTCTGAAACTATTCCAATCAATAGGCAGGAATCCTCCCTAACTCATTTTATGAGGCCAACATCATCCTGATACCACAGCCTACAGAGACACAATAAATAAAAAGACAATTTTAGGACCAATATCCCTGATGAACATCGATGCAAAACTTTCACAAAATACTGGCAAAACCGGATTCAGCAGCACATCAAAAGCTTATCCACCATGATCAAGTGGGGCTTCATCCCTGATGCAAGGCTGGTTCAACATTCGGCAAATCAATAAACATAATCCAGCATATAAACAGAAACAAAGACAAGAACTACATGATTATCCTTCAATAGGATGCAGAAAAGGCTTTGACAAAATTCAACAGCCCTTCATGCTAAAAACGCCAATAAATTCTGTATTGATGGCACGTACCCCAAAATCATAAGAGCTTGCTATTTATGACAAACCCACAGCCAATATCATACTGAATGGGCAAAAACTGGAAAAAATTCCCTTTGAAAACTGGTAATAAGACAGGATGCCTCTCTCTCACCACTCCTATTCAACATAGTGTTGGAAGTTCTGAAGCTAGGCAATCAGGCAAGAGAAAGAAATCAAGGGTATTCAGTTAGAAAAGAAGAAGTCAAATTGTCCCTCTTGCATTTAGAGACATGATTTCAGTATTTAGAAAAAACCCCATTGTCTCAGCCCATAAAATCTCCTTAAGCTGATAAGCAACCTCAGCAAAGTCCCCCAGGATACAAAAATCAATGCGCAAATCACAAGCATTCCACACCAGTAACAGACAAACAGAGAGCCAAATCAGGAATGAACTTCCATCAACTGTTTGCTAAAGAGAATAAAATACCTAGGGAATCCAACTTACAAGGATGTGAAGGACCCTTCAAGGAGAACTACAAACCACTGCTCAGTGAAATTAAAGAGGACATACAAACAAGGAAGAACATACCATGCCTATGGATAGGAAGAATCAATATCGTGAAAATGGCCATACTGCCGCTGTTTATAGATTCAATGCCATCCCCATCAAGCTACCAATGAGTTTCTTCACAGAATTGAAAGAACTGCTTTGAAAGTTTATATGGAACTAAAAAGACCCTGGCATTGCCAAGACAATCCTAAGTCAAAAGAACAAAGCTGAGGCAATGCACTACCTGACTTCAAACTACTACAAGGCTACAGTAACCAAAAATAAGAAGGGTACTGGTACCAAAACAGAGATATATAGACTAATGGAACAGAACAGAGTCCTCAAACAATACCACACATCTACAGCCATCTGATCTTTGACAAACCTTGAGAGAACAAGAAATGGGGAAAGGGATCTCTATTTAAATAAATGCCAAAATCACGCTAGAAGGCTGAAACTGATCCTTTCCTTACTCCTTATAATGAAAATAAATTAATTCAAGACGGATTAGAGACTTAAAATGTTAGACCTAATACCATAAAAACCCTAGAGGAAAACCTAGGTGAAAATTCATTCAGGACATAGGTGGCATGCTAAAGACTTCATGCCTAAAACACCAAAAGCAATGGCAGCAAAGCCAAACCGAATAAATGGGACTTCATTAAATTCAAAAAGCTTCTGCACAGCTTAGAAAAGAAACTACCATCAGAGTGAACAGGCAACCTACAGAATGGGGAGAAAATTTTTGGTAATCTACTCATCTGACAAAGGGCTAATATCCAGAACCTACAAAGAACTCAAAACAAATTTACAAGAAAAACAAACAACCCCATCAAAAAGTGGGCAAAGGATATGAACAGACATTTCTCAAAAAGAAGACATTCATACAGCCAACAAACACATGAAAAATGCCTCATCATCACTCGGCCATCGAGAAATGCAAATCAAAACTACGATGAGAGATACCCATCCGCCACCCAGTTAGAATGGCAATCATTAAAAAAGTCAGGAAACAACAGGTGCTGGGAGAGGAGGGAGAAATAGGAACACTTTTACACTGTTGGTGGACGGGAACTAGTTCAACCCATTATGGGAAAACAGTGTGGCGACCTCAAGGATCTAGAACTAGATGTACCCATATGACCCAGCCATCCCATTACTGCATATAACGCTAAAGGATTATAAATCATGCTGCTATAAAGACACATGCACACATATGTTCATTGCGCACTATTCACAATAGCAAAGACTTGAATCAACCCAAATGTCCATCATCAGTGACAGACTGGATTAGAAATTGTGGCAATATATATACACCATGGAATACTATGCAGCCATATGAACATGTTTTATGAACACATTTACCTCAATGGTTGACTGAAAAATAAAACGCAAGTCCCTTTGATCTTGAAGCCTTTGATTCTTAGGATTTAGGAAAAATGCTATGTGATTTGTAGGATATGAAAAAATTGATTTGGGCACAGAGAGGAAAAAAATATGCCAATACAGTAAAAAAGTGTGTGTGTATATATATAACATAATAATTCATTAATTGAACATATGGCAAAATATGCTAGACATAAAAGTAAACATGATTATCTCTAAGTGAACTCATTTTTTCTCTATACATTCTCCAAAATTTCTGAAATAGATTTGGGAAAATAGTGACTGAGTGTAAATGTGTGAAGAAAACAAAACAACAAAGTAAATTATTTCTTTGTCAAGAATACTTTTTTCAGAATCAAATGCTATTAGTTATACATATCCTTTCATATTTGAACTAACCCATTATGTAATTCATCCATGCACAGTATGAAATATGACATTAATTTTATTAGAGAAACTAATACCTTACGTATTTAGCTCCCCTCATATTTTTTATTTGCTTCCCTTAATACTGGTTGAAGTATGCAAAAAACTAAAATTAAATATAACTTCTTTAAAACCACAAAGTTCTCTCACTACTCTCTCCATGACACTAGCGGAGGATTTTTTAAAATCACCTTGAATGATATCAATTCTAACACCCTAGTAGTGTGTCCCCTTTACCTCAGAGTTTTGGAATATATAACATAAGATCTGTGTCACCTAGACACACTTGCAGTTCCTTTTCCAATCTAGATGTATATTCTTTCAGTCTGATCCTTTCATGATTTTGCAGTTGTATGTGGAACAGCATGATGTGGCTGCAGTTAGTCTGATTCTGCTATCCCTGTTGACAAGTGTAGTCATGGATTGGCTTCACTTTTTATAGAAGCAGAAGATCTTAAGGGGGATGTTAAACAGTAATGTGACATCCATTTTGAAAAAGTAAATTGAGGCCCAATAGCCAGAGATTGTGCTGACGACTTCCTAAGTATCTATGAATTATTGTGGCGGTACTGGAAGCTCTCATGATGAAACAAACATGTGGAGCCTTTAAGAATATTTTTGCTAGAAGCTCAGTCTTGATCCTACTCCTACAGCTCATCTAAAAATTCCACAAATCTTACTTACCTATATGAAATCATTTTCTGACAAATGCAGCTTTATTCCAGCCAGCAAACCCCACCCAGTTAGGACAACAAACCACATAAAGGCCTAAATGACCGCCCCCCACCATGATTGAAAATATATACATGCATTACTGAGTGTGAAAATCATACTTATTCCAGTGTGCGGATCCTCGATTTCCCTGAATCATCCTACATTAAGGCCTGTAGAACTCCAATTTATTGGCTTTACTCTTCTCTTCCATTTCTGAGTCTTCTTCCTTGGCCATTTTTTTTTTTTCATTTTATTTTGGGTGTGGAGGGGCTGCCAGAGAGCAATACCAGAGCAGCTTGTGTTAGTTTAGCAGCTATCTATCCATCTATCCATCCATCCATCCAGTAAATTCTAAATATGGAGGAGAGCACAACCAATTCCAATTTGAAATGTTACTACCCATTGCAGTCCTGTGCAATAGATCCTAGCACCAATGTGAGTCTTCCTTTTGAGGAAGAATTTGAATGTATTATATTAATTTATTTCAGTAAGTTGAGTACCTAAACATTTGCCAGTGCTTTTTCCTATGCCCAGTATAGGGGAGTCATTAGATATTCTAATTTGATTAAATCTGTGCCTAGAAAAGACCACTCTTACCCTAATGTGGAGAATTGATATAAGCTGGCAAGAACAGGAGATGGTAAGACCAGTTAAAGAGGTTAGCGAAGCAATTCAGATTCGAGAGGATTGGGACTTGAATTCATACACTGGTCATGGCATGAGGTGAGCTAGATGAAATCCCTGGATAGTAAAGAGGTAGAACCAGTAAGACTTTAGGTGTCATAAGGAATGTGATGGGAATAGAATTGGCGAGGGAGAAGTCAAGGATTATATCTAGGTAACTCTCTGAACAGCAGACTATATGGGTGGAGTGCCACATTTGTGCTAAGAAAACACAAGGGTAGAATAAATTTTTAGTCTTTTTGAGCACTAGATAAATGTAGCACTAATTTTTAAAAAGTTTATAATAACTTTCAAATATATTTAAAAGCAGCTAGAATAGTATAGTAGTATTGTCTTTCATAAATATAAAATTTATTTCATCTTTTCCTCATTATTTTTCATTGTATTAATAAATATATATTAAAGCAAATGGTGAAATATAATCTTTTTGCATGCTTTAGTAAATAGCATGTATTTCTAAAACTAGGGACATTTATTTTTGTCCTTAATGTCCAAAACCATAATGCCATTTTCATGCCCAATTAAATGGATAATAATTCACTAAATTTATTCTGCAGAGCATTATAATAAATTTATGATTATTTTTATTTTTAACATTTTATTGAAGTAAATCAATATTATAAAGCAATGCATAAATTCACATTGTATGGTTCAGTGAATTATTATAAACTCACCTGCATAGCCAAAACTCATATCAAGAAATAGTAAATTATCACTACTTTAGATTTTTATTTTTGCCTCTGTAAATTAGTACTTGCTTCTGTCTTTCTAAAGATGACCATAATCTCAACTTCTAAATCCACAGACTAGTCTTGCTTTATATTTTGTTTTATATACATGAAATACAGGTTATATATTCATTTATATTTTTTGTTTGATGTTATGGCCATTATATTATTCCATGTTTGTATGCAGTTTTAGTTTATTCATTGTTAGAATATAGCATGCCACTGTATAAAATTTATTAACTGATAATAGCCATTTGGTTTGTTTCTAATGTAGGATTATTATGAATAATGCTGCTATGAATATTCTTATTGGTATATCATGTTACATATACATATGCATTCTCAATATGTATTTAGGAGTAGTTATTTGATTGGTCATACAATGTGTATATTCAACTTTAGTTCATAATTAAAAATAGTTTCCAAAATAGTGATAACAGTTTACACGCATGCCAATAGCCTATAAGAGTTCTAGTTGCTCCATTTCCTTTCCAACAGGTCTGCATCTTATTTTAATCATTCTGGTTGTTGTTTAGTGGCATCTAGTTTTGATTTTAATTTGAATTTTCTTGAACTTTAACGATAGTGTGAGTCTTTTCCACAGATTTATTAGTAATTCAGGTTGTTTAAATAAAATTCCATTAAAAATCAGTGTTGTGATTCATTTATTTCCCAGATGATAAAATTCAGGCCAAGAGAAGCAAAGACTGACATAAAAAAGAAACAACAAAAACAACTCTTATTAATGATGCAGAATTAATCTGAATTCTCCAAAAACCTGCCTCTTTTGGAGGTAAGTGGGGTTCTAGGTCTGAATCTCTTTTCTCCGACTTACCTGTGTAACCTTCAGTGAGGCAATGTTTAAGCCTATTCCCTTTTCTAGCAAATGACACTAGGAAGGAATACCCCCATAAAGAGTTGAAAGAAGAAAATGCCTTTGTCTTTTTCTTATGATTAATTATTCTTTGTCTTATGTTTATGAGCCTTTTCTCAGCTGTACATGTTGC
Organism: Papio anubis; assembly: GCF_008728515.1. Classification (NCBI taxonomy): domain Eukaryota; kingdom Metazoa; phylum Chordata; class Mammalia; order Primates; family Cercopithecidae; genus Papio; species Papio anubis. The sequence goes on along the minus strand of NC_044981.1, from coordinate 90,073,327 downwards.
TAATATTTTTCAACCTTTTCACTCTTTGAGAAATCATAAAAATAGGCCGGGTACGGTGGTTCACGCCTGTAATCCCAGCACTTTGGGGGGCCGAGACGGGTGGATCATGAGTTCAGGAGTTCAAGACCAGCGTGGCCAAGATGCTGAAACCTCGTCTCTACTAAAAATTCAAAAATTAGCCAGGTGTGGTAACATGCGCCTGTAATCCCAGCTACTCGGGAGGCTGAGGCAGGAGACTCGCCTGAGCCCAGGCGGCCGAGGTTGCAGTGAGCTGAGATCAGCCGCTGCACACCAGCCTGGGCAACAGAGCAAGACTCTATCTCAGAAAATATATATATCTATATATATAGTTTAATTAATTAATAGTTTAATAGTATATTGTAGAAAGTTTTACTTTGTTTACTATTTAAAATCATTATTTGGGGATATAAGGTAGACATCAAGTTATAGTTTCCATATCCAGACAACAAATTCAACACAATCTATTAAAATTAATCAGTAATTTAATTTTCACTAATGTCCTTACATAATATTAACACCTATGAAAGTGGCAACGTTATTTTATCTAAAAAATACATGTCAGTATCTGGAATGGTGGGTTACATATTATATTAAACACTGTATGCTTGCCAGTAAACCATATCTGAAAAATTTGACAACGTATAGAACTATTCTTCATGTAATTTCAGTCCTTTATTGAACGTCTGCTTGATATCAAAGCTACAGACTCTAAATAGCTTGCCAGAGTCACCAGAATCAACCTGGAACTTCATTAAAGGGAAATAAAAAAATAATTTTTATGCTGCTTTCCTCTTCCCCAGTGTCACAAATACTCCAAGTATACCACAATTTTCTGCTGAAACTCCAAGTACATTTTTGAATTTTAAGAAATTAAACTGCAAATTTAGAGATAGTATAAGATACATATGTTTGTGTGTGTGTGTATATGTGTGTGTGTGTATATATATATGTGTGTGTGTGTATATATATATGCCTAATCTATGTGAACTAAAGATTTCATAATGTGAAGGATGAAGAGTAAGAATCTAACCAAAAGGGATATGTTTTCTTTTTCTTTTTCATACAGATAGAATAATAAATGATAGGAAGAAAGAGAGAGAAGGAGAGACAGAGAGAGAAGGAGAGAGGGAGAAAGAGAGGGGGGAAAGAAGAGGGGAAAGCGGGGGAAGGAAACTAAATTCTCTAGGTAGGTGAAGTGTTTTATTGAAGACTACTACTTGAGACAGTCTGCAGTCTGGTTGATAACATTGGTGAAGTTTTCAGTGCTGTGTTTAACAAGTAAAGAAATAGACACTCAAAATCTTAGTATATATGCCCCATATACACTCAATTAAGAAAGATTGTAACAACAGTGATATTACCCAATGTTAATACACGCACATACATACATATATGCACTCAGACTGGGATGGATGGGATAAGAATTCTAATACAATCTTTAGTGAATTGTAACATTTAACTCTAATGTGGTGAGCTACAATACTGTTAAATGGTGGCTTAATGTGAAGAGCAAGGTACTTGCCATTAAATCACTTGGATTTTAACAATAATTGCATTTTTAGGGGAGATAATTGTGATTTTACTATTTCATACAGTTACACAAATGGTCATCGGGAAACATGAAGATATGACTATGTTCATTATCTAGATTTCACTGAACCAAACATACAATTGTATATTTCAATTATGTATAATTATATGTTAATTATAGCCCAAAAGCTGCAGGGGAAAGCAATAAAAAATATCTGAAAAATTTGACAACATATAGAACTATTCTTCATGTAGTTTCAGTCCTTTATTGAATATTTACTTGATATCATGACTACAGACTCTAAATAGCTTGCCAGAATCACCACAGAAATCAACAATAGAGTATTTCTGCCTCCATGGAGAATATAGAACTGTGCTAGATTCCTCAAAATGTATGTCCACAAATGATGTCAATTCCATTCCATTAATCAGTTTCTTAAAATTCTGTAGTGGGAGTAAGTCAGAGTTCTAGAGTGTCGCTATTTTTGCTGTTTGGGAATGTCTGTTTGCCTTAACTGATTGCAGTATATTTCAGGACTGATTTTTTTTTTTTCTAGAATATGAAATTTTAATTCCTAGAATATGAAAACAGTTTTTAAACAAAATATTTATTTGCACAAGAAATAAAACAAAGGACATAATTGAATTATCTATGACAGTTTTCTAGCACTATTTGAAAAATCTGAAATCTGACTTATCTTATTCAATGTTCTTCAGTTTGCCTCAGTTCCTTCTAACTGCTTTCATTTATCACCCTACCATTTAAAATCACAGGTGACATAAGTAGGACTTGTGTATCAATATCTTTTGTTTTAGTTTTCAAATTCAATGGCCTACAGTTCTGCAAATATAATGTCTTTGTTTCTTCTCAGGTAACTGGAAGCAGTATATATACTTTTCTAAAAATCATATATTTGGTCATTCTTTGATTGAATTCATAATCAAATAGTATGTCTAATATCTTAGATAAAGACACTTGTTAAGTGCTTAGGACTTGAAAGACGAAAGGAATTGAACCTTTATGAGCATAAACATGTATAGTTGATTTTTTTTGTTGATGTTACATGGTCTGTTTTATAAACAAAAATTTAAAAATGACATTTTTTTAAAAGTGAGCAGGAATAAGTAGATAATTTAATCATGCTACTTTTTCCCCAGGAATTTATAATCTAGAGAGGAAAATAGGCACCTGAACAACATTTACAGGATAATGTAACAAATGCTCAAATGCAGACATGCATAGGTAGGTCCTATGGGGACACACATGAGAACATAGTTCTCCCTGGTAATCAAAATGGCTTCACAGAGTAGACCATGGGTACAGAGTTATATTTATGAAAGCTACCTGCAATGAGGTCATGGAATCAGATCCCAAAAAAGACTCCTAAGATCTTACATAATAATCTTAAAGGCGAGTTTAATAAAATAAAGACACAGTTCTAGTTCCACGCATGAAAGAAGGGCAGGCAAGCATGAGCGTCGAAGAGAATTTCAGGTGTAGTTCCTCTAAGTCCTTTCTCAGGACAGACTTCCTCTCTTCATTATGAATCACCAATCTGTGTTCAAAGGGTCATGGTTTCAGAACAGTAAAGGCTGTAATTCGCTGCAGAGCCACTTAGGCCACATTGATTATGGAAGCAAGCCAGGTTGTTTAACCAATTATACCAAGTGTAAGACATCAATAAGCAAACCAACCCTGAGTACCACCACTGGAGTTTCTGACTTTTAAATAGAACTATATAAATCATTAATTGTCGCACTCATTCTTATCTTGTTCAAAAGTTAGTACCACACTTGCAGGTGTCCCCAGAAACAACAGAGATAAGCCTAGAGTTATCCCAGTTCAGCTGAAATCTATATTTTTACCACTGCTGAAAAAAATATGATTTTCATCATCTATTTCTCAAAAAAATTACATGATATGTCAGGGAATACCTTAACATCAAATTGTCACTCAAATTTACATTTTCCTAGATTATAATAAATATGAAATTCTGTTTAAAGTTAATTCAAATTAATTTTAAACCTTGTCTTTTAAATTATTCCTACTAAAACTGATACAGGCTTTTAGGGGTGACAGGAAACCAAAGCAGATGACAAATTGAGTCTTAAAAGCAGTTAGTATTTCAGAAATAATTTGACCATGAGTGACAGGGTAGTTAGAGATCAAGTAAATTGTCAAAAAACAAATACTAAACACAATGTATCTATATGTCAAATATTTTAAGTAGTCATATTACACATTGTATTAGTCATCTTTAACATCATGTTCAAAGATGATTACTAGACAAACTAAATTTAGATCATTCAACAAAAGCATTCAAATATCGACATTTTTGAAACTGAATTTTCCCTTATGTTTAATAAGATTATCCCTAGGACCTGAAAAATACCAATGTGTGGGTTCCATTCGAAGAGATCCTTATGGGAACCGGAATTATGCTAGGTATTAGTATCAGATTTAATTGATTTAGAGCGCCACTGAATACTGGTAATTAAAGAGTTCTCCAAACATTCTAGTATGAAGACAAGGTTAATCTCTAGTCTACACAGTGGCGACTATGTAGTATTTTGACCCAGGAAGTGGATCATCACACACCAGGTCCTATTGTGTATGGCGGGGAGAGGGATAGCATTAGGAGATACACCTAATGTAAATGACGAGTTAATGGGTGCAGCACACCAACATGGCACAGGTATACATATGTAACAAACCTGCACATTGTGCACATGTACCCTAGAACTTAAAGTATAATAAAAATAGTAATAATAATAGTAAAGAAAACAGTAGTGTTCAAAGTTGACTGTGATTAAGTATGATGTAGAAAATTATAAATTCTGATACCAGGGGTCCTGCCTACATTTATATGTAATCTCTGGAAATAGTTGGGGAGAGGAGATTCCAATAATCTGTATTTTAAAATATTTTATAAATGATTTTGACAAACAGAGATGAGAATCGTTGCTCTGAAATACAAATTTTTACTTAATCCTAACCTATCTTTTACATATTTTTATTTTATTAAAATCATGAGGAATATTTCTTCATTATATAACACGGGATAACGTCTTTGATTTTTATTTTATTCATTTATTTATTTATTTTGAGACTGAGTTTTGCTTTTGTTGCCCAGGCTGGAGTGCAATGGTACGATCTTGGTTCACTGCAAACTCGGCCTCCTGAGTTCAAGCGATTCTCCTGCATCAGCCTCCCGAGTAGCTGGAATTTCAGGTGCCTGCCACCACACCCAGCTAATTCTGTATTTTTAGTAGAAACAGGGTTTCTCCATGTTGGTCAGGCTGGTCTCGAACTTCCGACCTCAGGTGATCCGCCTGCCTCAGCCTCCCAAAGTGCTGGGATTACAAGCGTGAGCCACCAGGCCCAGTTGGAACATCGTTTTAACCATTATAGTTTTGTAGTAATGCGCCCAGCATTTCTTTGATTCTTAAATTCTATTTATATAATTTCTCAAGGTAATTTATCAGAAAATATGGTTGTTACTGAAATGGGGTGTGATTAAAGCAACATAGTTGATAGGCCTCTTATATTCAGCATGCAAAGGATTTAGTAACATGAAAATTGTTTAACAGTGAGGTAGTTAAATTTCCCAGTAAAATTAATTGCAGTACCCCAACTAGAAAGCAGCAAACAACTTTCTGAGGGGTGTTTTCTCTGTCATTTGGAGATATACATTTATTAAGGTGACATAAATCGAATTTCCAAATTGCATCAGTATTACGAGTGGAGAAAAATAAGTGAGAGAATAATGACAGTATTTAGAGAGAGGCAGGGAGCATTTGAAAGCACACTAGAAATAGACACTGCATGTAGGGGATGGGGAAGTTTGTGGTTTATGTTTAACTGATTGGAGTGCCGTTCCTCTCTTTTTCTCTTATTGCTTTCTATTTTTTAAAATTGTCTTCATCCTAGTGATACTCTTATCATCTTACTCCTTGAAAACTCTTATGTATCTAGATGAAAAAGCAAATGCAAAAAATGTAGAGCAGATGTGGTAACTAATGAATGATCTTGATTAATTTTTCTTTGGTGGCTAGTATTAGAGTTTTATTCCTCAAAAGCTATTGCTTTAAACTTGCAAAATATAAAACTACAAAAAGTATCAAGACCTTCCATTCATTTGTTTTGCAAATATTAATTGCACACTAGTTTGATGATATAATGGTTTTCTGACCTTGTAAATCTACAGATATAACATCTACATTTGAATAATACAACACCCACATTTGTTGGTGTCAGTGTATAAAACTATGTTTGTAAACGTGTGCTTATGTAGTCAAACATGCATATGAACACTATTTCACTTTCCTGATTGTTTTTCATTATGTTTAATGATAGATCTTCATATCATACTCCAATTGCTTTAGAAACTATATTGACATAACTTTCATGGCAGACAGGTATGAGTTATATTCATGTAAAAACCAATTCAACACAGGTTGCAGGGAAAGAGTGATACGACGTTTATTGAATAGTTGTGTGTGCCAGATATCAGATATTTCAATGCACGATATCTCACACTATCAGTCTTTAGGCCCTGTTCGTTCTTTCTACTAAATACATCTTGATTTTTCCTTTATCTTCATAACACCACTTGTCTTTGAATTATTTCAAGTATGAAACATTAGCTCCTTGTTGGGATACTCAAATTGCTTCCAAACTGCCCTTTCTGCCAAGAATTTTTATTTTAACATTCTACCATCAATAGTTATCTTTCCCAATCACAGATTAACTGTGTTTGTCTCTTGGAATCATAAATATTTTATCTTTGCAATAAATTAGATATAAGATTATTAATGACTTATATGCAAGCCTCATTTACCACAACTTTTATGAATTCTTCTCCCACTTTTCTACCTTAAATGTACCCTATGATTAAATTAGTTACAACTTCTAGCATATGAGTGCCATTATCTATGAAATTCTATTCACACAACTTCCTTGTCCTTCTCTCACAACACCATTTACCTTTAACAACTTCCCCAACAGTCCAGACTGTGAGTTACATTCTTCTCAACATTCCCACAGCACTGAAGACATGACAGTCAGCACGTATAAAGACTATTGAGTCTTGATCTAATCAACATTGATTCTTCAAAAGAGAGCACAAATTTTATATTTCTCCAATTAAGTGTATTTCTCTGAAAGACAAATTAGATTATGACAAGAAAAAATCCTTGCATGAGATTTTACCAAGAGCAGTTCAAGCTGTTCTTCCTAGTTTTCTATCATCATGATCATATACAAGTCTCTAAATCACTATGAACCTTACTTTCCTTATCTTTGAAATCATTGTAGTGAGGTAATATAATGAAATATTAATCTGTTTTTTTTTTTTTTCTGATCCTCTCTTATATGTGGCCCTGCCCCTATCCAGGAAAAAAAAAAAAAATCCATTTAATCAAGGAAAATTGAGATTGACCAATTTATCTTTATCTCATTCTAATTCCTACCTATTTGAAAGAATTTTAAAACCATGGCACAGACAAGAATTTCGAAAGGCAACTCTTCTATTTTGTAAGAGGGGGATTGTGAAATAGAGAGTATGTTTTGGGGCCTAAAGCACAGAAATCAAAATTTCAGGCTTAAAATTTAAAACACAATCCTTCACAACTTTCTTGTATGCTAGAGAATACATAAGGACTACCAGAGAGGTGATAAAGTGAAAGGGATACAGGTTGGTAGAATTGCAAAAAGAAATGACCACATAAGGCTGCTAGCTGGGGACAGATTACCCTGGGAATTTAATGTAAGGTCCTGGAATCTTGATGATCAGAGATTATGAAACAAGTGCTCAATTGCGTATCTATTTACTCTGAAAGGAAGCAAGACCCTCAAGATTTTACTTCCAAATCTTACAAAATTCATACCTCAAAATAACAATTTTTGTGTGTATTCTATTTCCATTATTACAACCAAGTTGTAAGTATTCTATTTCCATTATTGCAACCAAGTAAAACTAAGCTTGTGCGCAAACTTTATAAATTGCAAACTATAAATAATTTTTAAGCAATTTACTTAATCCTGAAGATAAAAAATATCGCTTAATTTCATGTTGTTCCCTTCATCTATACTATATTTCCTGAATTTATTAAAATTTTAACAATATAACTTTTTTACCTACAATACTTTATTAATCAAGAACAAAAGTGGAGTCAATTTAGAAGGTGCCAGAGCAAAAGAGGAGATCCACTTTTGTCTCTCATCCTTAGGTGAGTAGATTCGTCAGTCAGTGTTCTCATAAAGCAGTTGTGAGGTGATAAAAGATTTATTTTATATAATTCTGGTGCTTATGTTGGTCATGGGTCCTCACTAATTAGTTTATATGCTATTTCTTTAGCAGCTGTTTTGACATATAATATCAAATATTTTGATGGTATATTATAAAGTAAACTTAGAAATGTCCATACATCTTTGTTCTCTACATACATTGCTGTGCCCTTCAATTGCAATTCTCTCTTTACCCAGGTTCCTAAACAAATATCTTAGAAGTAAAGAGGACAAAAACATTTCCTTGGCTCAAGCTAAATCTAACATGAAGTGACATAGAAATTTGACTACTGTCATTTAAAAAGATCCATCTCAACAGCCAAACAATGTCAGAACAAAGAAAATCAAATTTTCTAGACTGATCAAATAAAATGGATAGTTGTCATATGCCCACTTCTTTTTCCACTCTATGTAAACAAAGCTAATTCTAAATGACAGTGCAATATGTAATCATCTCTGCAGTCTGCATACAACTTAAAGAAGCTTAAGTATTCTAAGAAATCTTAGTTCCAGATGAAAAATAGAAATACATTTTTATGTGCATGTATTTTCCATTCTAATAAGTGACAACATTTGTTTCAGTTTTGAAATGATGGTTTTCCAATAGAAACCTGTTATTTAAAATAGCAAGAAGTCTTTTTGGCAACTGTTTGCATAATCCCTAGCTTGCTCCAGAATCAGGGGAACAGAAAAAGAAGACATTAAGTAGATTAGTGTTTTCTACTCCATTATGTTACTCTATACAATTGACTTTTCTTTTCTATTTAGCTCTCCTTTCTCTGTCCCCAGCCATCATATTGGCCCCAAGTTAGGTATAAATGGGCTGGGGAGGGAGGTTGACAGTTTCAAAGACAAAATAGGACCTATTTCATATTATTTCTTACCAGAATTGAGTATATACAAAATGTCATGATATGAACTGTTGCATGGTTGTTGTTCTTGAGCAATTGGAGCAAGATTACTCCTTTACTATTTATTAATATAATACTAAACACTTAAATCATGGTCATCCTATGCCTAAGTCAAATGAATTTTGCCACTGTACAATTATTAAAGCTGTGCAATTGTTAAAGTTTTCACTTTTTAGTCTTTGGCATTCTGGTTTCTTATTTTTTCTTGTTTAAAAATTGCATTAGAATTCTTCAGTAATCTCAAATGCAAATGCATGATTACTCTTCCAACATGTTTCCATTAAAGATACTTTACAGGATGATTGATGCCATGTTTCTAGCCTTATTTCCCAGAAACCTTCACTTATATATTGTGATTCATAATCAACAACTCTGCATTCTCCTTACAGACCCAAAGAGCTCCTCTCCTGGGTCATTTGATCATGTGTCTTCCCGGATAATCTCGCTATGGCCTACACAACTGGAGGCATTATGAACCCTAACCCCATTTTCAAGGGTAATTATATATATATCTCCTCTTTCCTACTATCATTTTCTTATTTTAGGTCTTAGTCAACTCTTGCCTGGACGATTCTGATACCAGCTTTGTAATATGCAGAATTATTACTTATGCTGTTGTCTCTGTGTTTCATCAGTATAAGAAATTTTACTTGTTACTCCTTGATTAAAATTCTCTACAAACTACAGAAAAATTGAAGTCTTCTTAGCATGGAAGGAGGCCCTCATTAATTCATGCCATATTTATTTATATAGTCTCATCTCCCAAAGGCCAGGCTGGAAGTCTTCTACCTTATCAATCCTGAATTGCTTGTATTTACACTTTATATGTCTTGCTTACTTCTATCTTCTGCCTAATGCCTGCTCTCTTTATATCTACAACTGAAGAATGTTCTACTAAATTATAAAAATATAGATCTATGGCAGGCACAATTCTAAGATGGTCTCTAGTCTTACTGCCTCCAGACTACCCACCTGTTTAATGCGTGCGACTTGAGAATATGACAGATTTTACTCCTATGCTTAGATTTTTTGATATGGCACAGGTGACTTTAAGAAAAGGAGATTATCTTCAGAGGGCAGAATCTAATTAGGTGAAACTTTAAGAGACTAGGATCTTCCTGGAAAAAGAAATATAAAGCATGAGAGAAATGCAACATGAGGAAGATTCTTCTTTGCTAACTTTGAAACTGGAGGGGATTATATGGCAAGGAATGTGAGTGGTCACTAGAAGCTCAGAGTAGCATGAAGATGACAGTGGCAATGAAATGGGACCTCTGTCCTATAACTAATAAGTGTTGAATTTAGTCAAACCACATGAGCTTAGAAAGAAAATCTCAAACCTTACATGAGAGCACAACCTGGCCAATAAATTTGTGTTACTATTGTGAGATCCCGAGCAGAGAGCCCATTAAGTTGTGACTGGATTTCTAATGTAGAAATACTGTAAGATAATAAATTAGTATGTCTTAAGCCATTAAATTTATATTAGTTGAATACACAGCAATAGAAAAAGAATACAAACACGAATGTGGTTTCTCAAGACATCTTCTCTCCATTCCAAGAGTGGGTTAAGAGTTCATTTATCGCTTTCTTTTGAGTTACCACTGCAATATCATAGTAAGTTATAGTTCCTTTTTCCTCACACACAAAGAAATGGACTGTAATTCCACCTAAGTGACTTTTTATGGGTCACACAGCATTTGTAATTAACTTGACTTGAATAATTCAATGAGGAGAGAAAGTATAACAGATGTTTTATATACCTACAGACATAGATACACATAAAAATAATTTATTTTCTGGCATTTATTTCAGCAAAAAGTTTACTACTGGTAGCAATGAGTCTACTAAATTCTAATAGAATTCTCCAATAAATGGAACCATAGCTTCCAGAATAGCTGATTCTAGGACTGAGGCAGGGAATATGCAAGAGGATCTTGAAGTAAGTTGCCAAAATAAATGAAGTGCTAAAAACACTAGTCACAACAGCAAAGACACAGAATCAGTCTAGGTGTCTATCATTGGTGGACTGGATTTTAAAAAAAATGGCACTTGTATACAAAGGAATACTATACAGCCATACAAAGAATGAAATCACGTACTTTGCAGCAACATGGATGCTGCTGAAGATCATTATCCTAAGTGAATTAATCCAGGAACAGAAAACCAAATATCACATGTTCTCGCTTATAAGTGTTATACATGGGGTACTCGTGGACATAAAGATGGCAACAATAAACACTGAGGACTTCTACACGAGGGAGAGAGGGAGGGGGAAAAGGGTTGAAAAACTATTGGGTACTATGCTCACTAGCTAGTTTATGGGATCATTTATATCTCAAACCTTAGCATCATACAATACACCCATGTAACATACTTACCTATGTACCCGTTGAATATAAAACAAATTTTGAAATTATATAAAGCTTTAAATACAAAAAGGAGGAAGTACTACAAACAAATATGCAAAATACAAACAAAAAAATTGATGGGTATATGCCAAAGGGCACAAATACCAACTTAAATAGCTCCCAGTGGCCTAAACTGGAACAATATGAGCAACACAATACATAAAGCAGTATTCGGTTATGCTCAGATTGTTAAATAAACCACCATGATATATGCTGCTATAAATAAATGATTAAATAAATAAATATATGGAGGAGATTAGATCAATTTTTCATGCAAAATTATTCCAAATATTTTATGTAGATACTCCACACTCAAGGAGTATTATAACTCTACCCCTTAACAGCAGGCTATGTGTTGTTACTTCCTTCCAAATAATATTGCATGGAAAGGCAGAGGAAAGAACAACTTTACAGTGAAGAAATCTGACAAACATTGCCTAAGCCAGTGGATCAGGGTCAACACCAATGGTGATAAATTATATTGAAAATATCTACTTTTAATATATCTTGTGATGAAAATGACACTTTACCTCTGTGGTTTTCTTCCCCAGTACACATAACCTTAGTCTATACATGAGACAAACATCAGTTAATTCCCAATGGACAAATCTTCTACAAAATACCTAGTCAGTCCTCCTGAAAATTGTGAAGGTTATTAAAAATAAGAAAACTGAAACACTGCCACACTCAAGAGAAACTTAAGATGACTACATGTAGTTGGATCCTGGGAAAGAATGAGAACATTAGGTAACACTAAGAAAATCTGAATAAAGTATAGTCTTTACGTAACAATGCATCAATGTAGGCTGATTAATTATGACAGGTTTCTGACACCAATATTAGATGTTCATTATAGGAGGATTTGGATTTGAAAGTGTGATAATTCTCTGTACTATCTTTGTAATTTTTCAAGAAAACCAAAATTATTCCAAAATTTTAAAAATTATGCTTAAAATTGATCTGAAAATCAAAGAGGGAATAAGTATCATTTAATTATAGAGGAAGGCATTGTAAATAGCTTGAAGGAATTTTTCAGCAGATTAGATTCAACCTGTGTATTCTAAAATGCTTACAAGCTGTGGTTTAGAGATGACAAATGGGGGTATATTTTGTGCCAGAAATTTGGAAGCAACTTTCGCCAATATTTCATTGATGTGTATTTAAATTTAACTCAAAACTATTTGGATCAGATATATCTTAATTTTTATGTTTGTGTTACAAATAACATGAGAACTAGGCTATCTGCTTTCTATTGATGGAAAACCATTAATTTAAATGCTAATAACAACCTAACAAGGTTAACACTTGTAATCCTTACAGTATCTGAGCAAATCAAATGCAACAAATGCACAATTTAAAATGAGCTTATCCTTTAGTTTATTTTAGGATATACTGCATGACCAATTTTATTAAAACTTATTTTAAATATAATCAACATGGCAATCCCTTTAACATTGAGAGGATTAAGAATAATTAATGACAATTTGCAAAAAGGAGCACCCAGTTAGCTGGATCACCACTTGTTTTGAATTGTAATCTTGTAAAAACACAATAAAATTTATTCCAACCTTCACCTTTCAGTACCTCCAATTTCTATCTGTCCTCCTGTTACCATTCTTAGAGGATCAGTTTCATCTACTACCTGTCTACTGTACATAAACTATAATACTCTGACAGTAATGATGAACTAAATTGATACTCAGATGTGACAGAAGTCATCTATAATTTTCTAGAAAATATCCCGCACACTAAATTATAAAATAAAGAGGAGAGCTTTGTTTCTGTCCCTGAAAGCAAGGATAAAATGTTATAGATAACACTGAAACTGGTAGCGGACATACACTGTCAATAATGTTACATGAACATTTACAGTTTTGTATAGAGGAGCAAACCTATGCCACAAAATTTCTTCTCACTCTCCCAAGGTCATTGTTCTTCTGTAATATTATCTATATGACATTGCCATCAACCCTTCCTTTTGTCTCTGACATATTGAGGTCATTCTATACTCCTTACTCACCTCAAATCCCATGTCTTTGTTAGTCATTAAGAGCAGGTGATTATTTTTATTATATGTGATAATTTAAGAGAAACTGAGGTGACACTGCAGGGTATTTTGATGAGTGCATTCAGGAACACAGGAGTATTCTAATCTTGTCTTGGCAGAATCACCAACCTGCCCCTACATACTCTAGGATGAAAATAAACATAAAAAAAGGAAATAAAAGATACTTTTATATTGTTAGCTTGGCTTTTACTAGAAATGACACTCTGGTGAACTGAGCTAAAAACATGTGTTTAGGCTTAGTGCAAAAGCTACAGTGGGGAAGTATAATTCGTTCTGTGTCCTTTCATTCAGGCTAATATATTTTCTTCACAGTTACTCTCTCAAGCACCTTTGATCCCTCACAGTTATCAACTCTCAAGCAGCAGGAATTGCCAGGGAATCTGTATGAAAACCACAGACTCAACCAAACACTATAGTGTTGGATAAAAGAGGCTGATCACTGGTCTGCAGGTGAAAAACATCCCACTATGCTAGAAACTGGGGATAACTAGCTGGAGCCCTGAAAATGGAATGATGTAATGAATCCCATGCCCTCTGTACCTGGTCTCTGTATCCTTATCTCATTGTGAGAATCCACAGACACATCTTATTTCATTCAATCTCATTAAACAAAGCTTCATTTTCTTTTAATAAGCCTTCCAATCTACAAAGAGACTCCCTGTAGGGATGATGGATTTTTGTGGAATAAATTTCTGCCTCATCTCCTGATACACTACCACGTGCTCAAAGACCTGGTATCTTGAAATCTACATTAGATAGCACAACAATGGTGTAAGCCTAACTGCAAATTTGGAAATAAAAAGTTATGTTTTATATTAGGCAAATTCTGAGAACTTCTAGCTTAATTTAGTGGGTGGGGTTCTAAGTAGGAAGAGTTGGCCTCTCCTTGACCATACTCTTAAATTTTCGGGTCATACTCCTAAATACAATCACAAAACTAATCAATATGTTGGTAACGTTTTGCTCATTAGCTCAGAGTCATTCCATTCTATGCCCAGTAAACCTTGTCTACCTGTGGACATAGACTACTAGTTTTGTGCTTGGCTTTCCTGAGAGTGCATGTCGTTTACTTAGTGGCTTTAAACTGGGTGTCCTCTTTTATTATTAATTCTTAAGTTCTATGAATTTTTAAAAAAATTTTGTGTGTGTGTGTTCCAGGTTACATGTACAGGATGTGCAGGTTTCTTACATAGGTAAGCATGTGCCATAGTGGATTCCTGCACCTATCAGCCCATCACCAAGGTACTAAGCCCAGTATGCATTAGCTCTTTTCCCTAATCCTCTTCCCACCACCAGCCTCCCCTGACAGGCCCCAAAGTGTATTGTTCTCTTCCCTGTGTCCATGTGTTCTTGTTGTCCAGCTCCCACTTGTAAGTGAGAACATGCGGTGTTTGGTTTTCTACTCCTGCGTTAATTTGCTGAGGATGATGGCTTTCAGCTTCATCCATATCCCTGCAAAGGACATGATCTTCTTCTTTTTTATGGCTGCATAGCATTCCATGGTGTATATGTGCCATATTTTCTTTATCCAGTCTATCACTGACAGGCGTTTGGGTTGATTCCATATCTTTACGATTGTGAATAGTGCTTCAGTGAACATATGTGTGCATGTATCTTTATAACATAAAGATTTATATTCCTTTGGGTATATATACAGTAATGAGATTGCTGGATCAAATGGTATTTCAGGTTCTAAATCTTTGAGGAGTCACTGTATGGTCTTCCACAATAGTTTAACTAATTTACATTCCCACCAACAGTGTAAAAGTGTTCCGATTTCTCTGAAACTTCGCCAGCATGTGTTGTTTCTTAACTTTTTAATAATTGCCATTCTGATTGATGTGAGATGTTATCTCATTGTGGTTTTGATTTTCATTTCTTTAGTGGTCAGTGATGTTGAGCTTTTTCTCATATCTTTGTTGGCTGCATATATGTCTTTTTTTGAGAAGTTTCTGTTCATATCCTTTACCCACTTTTTTTTCTTGTAAATTTGCTGAAACTCCTTGCTTAAGACCTTTGTCAGATGGATAGATTGCAAAAATTTTCTCCCATTCTTTTGTTGTTTCACAGCTCTGATAATAGTCTCTTTTGCTGTGCAGAAGCTCTTTAGTTTAATTAGATCCCATCTGTCAATTTTTGCTTTTGTTGCAATTGCTTTTGGTTATTTCATCATAAAATCTTTGCCCATGCCTATGTCCTGAATGGTATTTCCTAGATTTTCTTCTATGGTTTGTATGACTTTGAGTTTTACATTTAAGTCTTCAAGCCATCTTGATTTATGTTTTGTATAAGGTGTGAGAAGAGATACAGTTTCAATTTTCTGCGTATGGCTACCCAGTTCTCCCAGCACCATTTATTGAACAGGGAATCATTTCCCCATTGCTTGTTTTTGTCAAGTCTGTCAAAGATCAGGTAGTTGTAGGTGTGTGGCCTTATTTTCGGCTTCTCTATGCTGTTCCATTGGTCTATGTATCAGTTTTTGTACCAGTTCTATGCCATATTGGTTACTGTAGCCTTGTAGTATAGTTTGAAGTTGGGTAGCGTGATGCCTCCAGCTTTGTTCTTTTTGCTTAGGCTTGTCCTGGCTATACAAGCTCTTTTTGTGGTCCCACATAATTTTTACTTTTTTTTTAATTTTATGAAGAATGTCAATGGTGGTTTAATAGAAAAAGCATTGAATCTATAAATTGATTTGGGCAATATGGCCATTTTCACAATATTGATCTTCCTATCCATGAGCATGGAATGTTTAAGTTCTATGAATTATTATATCCCTGCCTTCAGAAAATGACTCATTGCTTCATGCTGTCCAATGATGGTCATAAAGTAAATTTAATAAATGAAACTGAGAGGTATATAAAATCCCCAAATATTTGGCAGATAACAGAATGAACAATGTTGCTAATTACTGAAACAGGCAATACAAGAGGAGTAATAGTTGGTGAAAATATATTTGATCAGTATGTCATTTATTGAATTTGAGGTAAATGTAGAGCTAAATATTACTCTGGAATAAGTATTATCAAACTGAAAATATGTATAATATAGTAGATCTGCTAAACAAAAGCAACTTACAGATTAAAATATAAATAAATTCTGATCTAATAGGCTACTATTATGTATTCAGAATTATCTTGTTCAAATGTTCCAAAGTGATTATAATGTATAGCCAGAGTTGAAAATCATCAGCATAGAAAACAAACAAACAAATTAAAATGCTCTACTACAGTAAAGAGTCGGTATTCATGCATATGGAAGAAAATGCTGGAGAGAGTTGAACTCTTAAAGATGAGAAAAGAGCAGAAAAATCTTCAGATGTCAGAGGAAAGTCAAATAAGAGCAGGGAGGAAAGTTGTCCATTGGATTTTGCAATATAAATTCATCATGATCCTGGAAGTAACATAGCATTCACGGATGAAGCAAAAGCAACTGACATGGCAGTATGACAATTTCTGGCAATCTGGTAACCTAGAAAATCTGGGCGGGACGAAGCTTGGTACAAAACACCTGAAATGCTGTATAAAATACATCAGATAATCAGAACTATGGTGGCAGTAACATTTTAAAGATCCCAAAGGTCAAAACCTAAATAGATGAATCCTGAAACTGGCATTTTGCCTGAGGAAAACATAATACTTAGTTGCCTAAAGCTCTCAATATAACAAGCTGGTTGCAGGAATAAAAACAAAAACTGAGCACCTGCCCAAATGGCAAAATCAGTATTAATCTGGGATCACTATAAAACAGAATCCACAATAAGTGATGTAGGAAAGGAAAAACTAATAAGCAAACCACTAAACTGAAAATGTTTCTGTCTTATTCTTAGCTTCACCTGGAGAGAGAGAGAGAAAAATAAATAAAAACTGTGTAGAAGGAAAATTGACTAATTTAAAGAACCATTGGGTTGGAATTTACAAGTAAAATTTACGTAACACAAGATTAACCATTTTATAGTGTACAGTTCAGTCACATTTGGAACATTCATGACATTGTGCAACTTCACCTATATCGTTACAAAACATTTTTATCCCTCAAAGGAAATTCCATACCATTAAACCATCACTCTGCATTTCCCCCCTCCCCATCTCCCCTTCCACTAACAATCACCAGTTTGCTTTCTGTATCTATAGAATTATCTCTTCTGGATATTTTGTAGAAATAGGATCACTCAAAATGTGGTTTTTATGTCTGACTTCTTTTACCTAATATGTTAACATAATAACATCTACACTGTAGCTTGTATTGGCACTTCCTTTTGTGTCTGAATAATATTATATTGTAAGTATATTCCACATTTTGTTTCTCCAATCATCTGTGGATGAACATATGGGTTGTTTCTGCCTTGTGGCTATTGTGAATACTGCTGTCATGAACATTTGTGTTCAGTATTTGTTTTAGAATTGTGTTCTGATATTTTGAATATATATCTAGATGAAGAATTGTTGAATGATATGATAATTCTATGTTTATCTTTTTGAGGAACTACCAAATGCTTTCCACAATGGCCACATGAATTTATATTCCCACAGCAATGTATGAGGGTTCCAGTTTTTCTACATCATTATCAATACTCATTTCCCATGTTTTAAACTATTGACATAAGTAGTACAAAGTGGTATCTCATTGTCATTTTGACCTACATTTCCTTAGTCACAAACAATCTTGAGCATCTTTTCATGTGATTGTTGATAGTTGTATATCTTTTTTGGAGAAATGTCTGTTCAAGTCTTTTGTCAACTGTTTTAATTGCATTTTTGTTTTCTGTTGAGTTGTGGCAGTTCTTTTTATGCTGTGGATAGCACATCAATTTTATTTGATATTATGTATAATTTATGATTAACCAACATTTTCTTCCATCCTATAGATTTCCTGTTTACTATCTTTATAACATTCCTTGACACATAGAAGTTTTTCATATAATTTATCTATTATGTTATAATCATTTTTATCAACTTATCTATTTTTTTCTTTTGTTGATGCTCTGGTATCATATCAATTGCCAAATTCATGATTTACTCTTACATTTTCTTCTAAGACTTTATGGTTAGAGATCATATTATTAGATTGTTAATCTATTTTGAAATAATTTTGAATATGGTTTGAGGTGGGTTCGAGCTTCATTGCTTGGCATGTGGACTTCCAGTTGTCCCATCACGATTACTTAAAAAGACTGTTCTTTCCCCATTGAATTATCTTGACATTGTTGTTGAAAACCAATTGGCCATAGATATATGAGTTTACTTATGAACTCTCAGGTCTATTCCATTGGTCTGTGTGCTCATCCTTATGCCAGTAGGATATTGTTTCTTGTTTGTTTGTTTGTTTTTTGAGACGGAGTCTCGCTCTGTCCCTCAGGCTGGAGTGTAGTGGCATGATCTCAGCTCACTGCAACCTCTGCCTCCCAGGTTCAATCAATTCTCCTGCCTCAGCCTCCTAAGTACGTGGGACTATAGGCATGTGCTACCACGCCTGGCTACATTTTTGTATTTTTAGTAGAGACTGGGTTTCATCATGTTGGTCAGGCTTGTCTCGAACTCTTGACCTCAAATGGTCCACCCACCTTGGCCTCCCAAAATGGTGGGATTACAGGCGGGAGCCACCGGGCCTGGCTGGAACATCGTTTTAACCATTATAGTTTTCTAGTAAGTTTTGAACTCAGGAAGTGTGAGTCTTTCAAATTTGTTCTTCTTTTTCAAGATGTTTCAAGATTGTCTTGGCTAGTTTGGACCACTTGATTTTCCATTTCATATATTTATGAACAATTACATTTATAAGCAGCTATATAAAGAAACAAATTAATGATATATTTAAAATAAATGATTATCACAAACATCATAAACTATAAAAAAAGTCAAAAGAATTTTAGAAATTATTCTGACTCATAAAAATATACAAATATCCTTCACAAAATAGCACAAGATAAATAAAGAAATGTATATGAAGAAGAAAATACACACTATAAAAAATTTATTTTTTTTCAAATACAGGTCTCTTCTATCAATATTAGACAATCTATAAATGTTACTTAAACAAATTTTAAAAACTTCTCTGAGGGGCAAAGTTTGAAAAAATTCCAGCTTTATGTATGATTTTTTAAAACTCTTAGACAATTAGGATTGAAAGAGAAATTACTTAACTGATAAAAAAATACATCTTAAAATATTGTGACAAATATAATGTTTTTTAAAACGTTATATTCAATAGCAGGAAAATAAAGAGTGAGGCAAGGATGTTTTTATTTTATATTTTACCAGACATCCCATTCATCAAATAAAAATAAAAATTTTAAGTTGAAATAAGTGTCTTTATACTAAGATGATAAAATTATCTCCATACAAAAGAAACACATTTAGGAAAAATATTAGTATCAATAAGAGGATTTATCAAGACTGTCATATCAGTCTAAATACACTAGAAGTCACAAATTTTTAGTACATTAAAGTTAAACACACGTTATTACAGCAAAAAAATAAAAATAAAATTTGTTGGAGTCATTCTTAAAAAATGTAGTATCTCTTTATGGAAAATTTATAAAACTTTACAAAAATATATATATGACCTTAGTAAATATAATGATATTACAAGAAGTCCATGCTTAAAAAAACTTAAGAAATTTATAAAACCTTGACAAGATGATATTTTATAAAGTATATGAAAGAATAGTAAGATTCAAATATCTACAAAAAACCTATGTAATTTGAATAAGTTAGCATATCCATATTGAAACAAAATCGATGACTCTATAATTACTAAGATAGTGAACTATTGGTAAAGGAATTGGCATATAAATTGACAGAATAAACCTTAGGCACAGGCTTATGTATTTATGAAGATGATTACATGACAATGATGCTGGCTAAAAGTAGCATCACAAGAATGAATTAATCCATAAAGGTGCTAGATAATTGGTTGTTTATAATATTAATGAATTCTGTTTTGGAACCATACCAAAAATCAAACAAGTGGATTTCAGAATTAAATGCGAAAAAAGGGCAAATAGTTTTATGAACTTAAGGCACATATTTTAACAGAGTATGAAAAGCTTCTAAAATGAAACATAAATAGTAGACATCATAAAAAAGAAAGATTTCTGTTCTTTATGTACATTAAAAACTTCTGATAGGCAAGTGTGGTAAATAAGCCACAAACCAAAACATAGTGTCTCCCATATATTTAAACTAAAAAAGGAAAAGTATCGAAAATATATAGTGAAGATCTACAAATCATGGGGACAAAAAAGAAGAAATACAAACAAACAAAAATAATGAGTAAAAATAATGAACAAGCATTTCCTAGAAGATACATAAACATGCTGAGATCCCTTAACCATCAGTGAAATTCAAAGTGTAATTATAATAAAAACATATTTTATATTCATGACACACAAAGTTTGATAATATTTGTGATATATTTTGCTATATGTGAGGCTTAATGATTTTTTCTTATTTTAAATAACATTTTACAGGGACATATTAAAAGCTACATGAGAGTTAAAAATCAAGCATTTTGAAATCATGGAAGATTTAGTCTTGGACAAAATGAGAAATTCTGTCGATAGGTGGACCTTATATAAATGAGGAAAGAACACATTGTTGTAGAAGATATGGAGAGAATTTAAGGTAGCTTTTGCTAGATGAGATGGTTATTAGAGAATTTTAAGTACAGTACAAGTATCAACCTAAAGGAAAAGAGGATTAAGGAGATAATTAAATGCTGAAGAGCTTCCTGTTATTTCTCTCCACAATGGAGATTTCTTCACACATTTGCTTTAATAATGTAAAATAAAAATAAAGTATAGATTTATCCTTTTTGATTTCATTATTTTATGCAAACTTATTTGTATGTATATATGTGAAATTGTTTGATGTATGTAGTACTTTGTGTAGTATTACCTGCAAAGATAACATAACTTTTACATAACACTCATGACTATTAAGGGTATTTTAGATTTGTTTTAATTAGGTATAAGACACTAAGACACACAGATGTGGATATGACTGTCATGAAGAAAGAAGTTTAATAAAACTTCTTTCAACTAGTCTCAGAAGTCTCTGGAAACAGGAAGTTCAGCATGCCATAGAGGATCAAACAGGGAAGCACCAAGACAAGGTGCACGTGCAAAAAGAGAGAAAAACTGTAAGCTAGAGTAGTTCTTATGGTAAGAAATAGAGAAAAGTAAGAGTTCTTCACTGGTGTATACAAAAAATGCAGAAATATTTAAATGAGATTAGTTAGTGCCCAATATGAATCGCATGCCCTTGTCAATTGGACAAAGGTGGACATAGAGTAGTAAGCAAAGGAGATAGTTGGAGTAGAACCTATGTATAACAAAGCATCAAATCAATGCTTTTTGATGCTCCTGACAAAACATCAGGAAAGAGAAAGTAGTTATTACAATTACCTTCAAGCACCACCTAAATTCCTCTAGCAAGAATTAGAAATTAATTCCTTGCTTCAAAACTTTTAAATGGTAAAGAAATGTTATTTCTCTGTGAATTTTGTTACTATTCTTATTTTTTCTTTAATTTTTACTCTCCCTTTTTAAGGATATATATATATTTTTTATTTATATATATTTTTATATAAAAAATATATATTATATATTAAATATATAAAAATATATAAAATATAAATATATAAAAATATATATTAAATATATATAAATATAAATATATAAATATAATAAATATAAATATAATATATAAATTTATAAATATAATAAACATATATAAATTTATAAATATAATAAATATAAATATAAATACATAAATATATATATTAAATATATAAAAATATATAATTAATATATATAAAAATATATATATATATATTTTTTTCCAGTGCAAGTATTTCTTGTTTAAGGTATTCAAAGAATTGAAGGTCTCTGCAGAATTTACTCTGGGTCCACTTTGTAAATGTGGACTTTGTTAAATGAACTCTTTTGTAAAATGAATTTTGTAAACTGAACTCTTCATCTTTTCCTCCTGAAAAATGCTGAGTTCAAAAATACAAAAGTCAATATATCCCATTAAAAATAAGCCATTAATAGGCCAATATCTTTGTCCAGTATTTAATATTAATACTGCAGAAACAAGAGTTAACAATCAGCTCTATGTGGAAGTTACTGATTTTTGGAAAATGAAAACAAAAGTTTTATTGGAACATGTTGGAATAATTAAGTATAATCATTAGTACTGTGTTAGCAGAGAGAATAATAATCAAAATAGGACATCTTGAATTATCTCATCCTGCAAGTACATTAAATTGTAGAGCAGGATGATAACGTACTTAATAAAATTGCTTTATATGTTTTAGTTTTAAGTTCAGTATTGTTTATTACTAAAGAGAAATGTAGAAAATGCCTGTTATGCAAACTGCAGAAGAAATGTCCAGTGTCCTACTTTTTGTCTGGATGACTTTCCCGGTGACTGATGTGCTGACTGCCCAGGACTATTCCAAGCCGGAACACTTCCTTCCTGCTGAACTGCCTTCTGGAGCCCTTAAATTGCTCTTGTTTTGATCTCTATTCTCCATCTCTGACTCTCACATTCTTAGCTTTTTACCCCACTATCTGAGCTTCTTATTTCATTGGTCACTTATTTTATGTGTGTGTGGTTTTTTTTTTTTTTTTTTTTTTTTTTTTTCCCCACTGTTAGCAAGGATATTCTTGATCTTTCACTTATGTGGAGATTTCCTTTGAAGGTTTCTCTGTCACCAAGTTCTCACTGAATGTTCTATTGATGTTTTTTTAACCCCACCATGTTCCTTCAATTATCTTGTCTTTCGCACCCATGCTTGAGGCTTTTCACTCAACATTCTGTAATGTAGCCTCTATCTTTCTAACCACTGCATCCCAAAAAGGTATTCTTAGTGATCATTACAGGAGGAAAAGATAAACTGCTGAGGCCAAATGAGATTTTGAATGTTGGATTTATAGACATGGAGGATAATTAGTTTTCACAAAGTTTGGGGAAGCCTGAAAGAAGCTTCTGCACTACATTGGCACTAATATATACGTAGTGTAAAAATAAGTGCCTAATGGATTACCATGCTCCACACATCCCAAAATGTCATCAAATTATTTATCATTATATACCGACTGCTTGGTAGCATCATCTGGGAAATCTCCTTTACGGCTCTCTAATAACTATGATAACACCTTTTATATATAAATCTGTGCTAATGATAGCCTTGAACAGAATTAGAACAGCTAAGAGGTTGGGACATAAGAGAGCAATATCTTTAAAGGAGACATTGAGATATGCCAGCCACAAAACATAGAAATATGGAAATTTGTTAGGTGTGGAGCACACATAGTAGGAGAGCCAGATTGGGTGGCATAGTAGGCAAAAAGTGATAAGCCCTAAGGAATTGTAGATGGAAGATGGAAGCCACAGTGGTGGCATTGGTTAATGTGAAGAGTACTGGGGTAGGGGCCATTTAATAAGAGTACCTAGATTTTGAACACCTACCAATTTTAGGTCTCTTTCTTTTCTTTTCCATCTTTCTTCAATCCTTTTCTTTCCTGAATTTTTCTAGTAATAAAATAAATTCAAAAATAAAATTTCTATCTGTCTGAGCCATTAACCCTTTTCCACTTGTTCATATTTTCATCTTCAAATGTTTTAAAGATTGTTCATGTATGCTTTTTCAAACTTTAATATTTAAATACATTGAATCTGACTTCTCACATTCATTCACTAATATTGATTAAGGCTATCCATGTCTATTAATGGTCAAATTAGATAAACTCTTCAATTCCTTGTTTTTAACTTTTTCTCTTAATGCCATTTGATTTTTTTACCTATTTCTCTTGGAAAATTTTTTTTCTCTGTTTTTTATGTTAGTACTGTACATCTAATTTATAAAGTCTTCTTTCCTTAGATCATGTCATAATGTTTTTATTCTCTAGGCTTCTAGTCTTTATCTTTTTCCCTTGCATGCTTCAAATTTTCCTAATCAATCATACATATGGTATAGAAATAAGTGAATAATGGGTAACAATTAAAAATAAGCGAATAACAAACTACCAACTTACCAACTATCATCATATGTGATGAAATCTTTATTCCAGAGGTGATATCTTTATTCCAGAAGAGGCTGCTCTGAACTTCAACAGTCTGTCGGGCATTTATGGCTGGATATCAAGTACCTCAAAAGCAACATGACCAAACTGAACTCGACACTTACCTTCCCGGTTTCCCTTTCGCCTTCTAACTTCGTTCATCTTGCTATATCCTATGCCATATTAAATAGTTATGTCATCATCTAATCCAAAATATCAGAGCCATCATAAAATTATCCTAAAGAACATCCAACAAATAACCAGAATTAACTAAGTTTCGCTTCTTAACCCCTTTTCTCTTGATCTACAATTTCTAAGTTTAGTTCTTTATCATGGTCCTAATATAAATGATATGATACTTTGTGATCTGGCTCTTGACTATACTTCTAGAGTTGAGATTCTTCACTCTTTGGTTCGCCTTATATTTTTGTTAAATATATTATTTTCTGTTTTTCTAAATATGTCATATTCTCATTCGTCCATGTTGCCGAAAATGCTATTCATTTTGGATGGAATATCATTCCCTGGGTCCCACTTTTTATTGTGTATCAGAGTTCAAATAACAGCACAATTTTCATAAGTGTGTCAGATTATGGTTATATCTAGATAACTTCCCTCCAGTCTCTGACATCATGGAATAAAATATTCTCTAGTATTTTAATATTTATATTACTTACTATTGTAGAATCTCTCCACCAAACTGTGAGAACTATAATTCATACTGTTAATATTTTTCTTGTAAATTATATATTAATAAATGTCAAACATAAACTTTAAACATTAATAGACAAATTGTCTTATGCATGTTACAATGCCCTCCATGTTTTAATGGTGACTACAAAAGTTGAACAAGTTACAGTGAAGTTAAAATAAGAAGAGAATATATATAAATGGAGAAATAAATTGGTCTACTCAATAGAACACAATTATAAAATGGAATACAATTAAAATAACATTTTAAAGACACTTGGAAGCATTCATGACGGGACAGACATAGGAGGAGAGTTTTTTTGTTTGTTTTTTCTTCAAATAACTTAAATTGGTAGAGCTAAGGGGGGTTTCTCCAGAGCATTGGCCAACCCTCACAAATATGGCAGTAAAAATCAAGGGCTAGAAACTACAATTGTCACTGACAAAGATGTTGAAGACACAAATTGAGGGCTAAGAAAACAACTGGTAATATAAACAGAATGTGGTAGTTCAAAATTCACAGAAAGAACGAAACACGGATTAGAATAGGAAGTGAACAAATCTCTGTCTTATAGCTAATTCTGGAAGTAAGGTAAAGGCTCCCAGGGTCATGAAAAATCAGGTAGACATGAGAGAAATCAACCCACGAAAAGTAATGTGGATCCAGATATGTAAATTTGATGTTTTTTGTAATGAGGCCAATACTCCAAATAAGAGCAATTTGGCCAGTTGCAGATAGCCTGAATTGTAGAGTATGGGATTCAAAATCACAAAGCAGTTGGAAATTATGAATATCCCAGCAACACAGAAATGGTGAATTCTATTTCTGCCCAAGAAAAGGAGTCATGTTAAATAGAAATATATAATTTTTAAGGTTCCTAATGTAACATGATGTAATTAAAAATTAACAGTGGATAGATGAGTACAAGTAAAATAACGGGATAAAATGTAGTTAGCAACTCAATAGACAAATTAAAAATAAATATTTAAAAATTGATTAATACAAAATAAGACAATGAAGAAACAGTAACAGAAAATAGTTGAGACAGTTTTAAAATAGCAAATAAGCATATTAAATATAAAATATTAGTAATTACATTAAAGGTAAATTGACCCTCCAAATCACTAAGCAAAGATATTTACACTAGACAAAAAGTAAGAACCAATTATATGCTGCCTGAGATGCTCCTTAAATTCAAAGTCACAAATAGAATAATAGAATAACAGTAAGAAGCTGGAAAAGAATGCTATGCATGTAATAAACATAAGAAAGCTGAAGTGACTTTAATAACGCCAGGCCAAATCAGAGCAGCATGGCACAATGGAAGTTCCTGACTATTTTGCCACAGGCAAACATACTGAGTAAACATCTACACACAGATCAATTCTCTCCAAGAGAAAGCCAGAATCCAATTGAGAGATTCCTACATACTGGACAATTGAGAAAATATCCACATCAAAATGGATAGAAAAAGCAGAGGAAAATTCATGCAGTAACCCTACCATGAGCATAGCACCTTACAATCCATAAGGAAACCCCACTTCTGAGCTTTTTCCCAAGAGGTGATTGGATGGACCACCCACAAAGTGCCCACATTTACAGTTTCTACTGGTGGGCTTGGCTCTTAAATCTCCAACAAAAAGGACAAGGAATCTGAGAATTTCTTTTAAGCACAGAGAACAAAGTGGGGTTTTGAATCCAGTGAACACTCCTAGCAGCTGTGAGTGCTCATTGGATTCAACCCCCCACACCCCCCCCCCCCCAAAAAAAAAAAAAAAAAAAAAAAAGCTCAGCTTCCAACTTCCCAGTGAAAAGTGTTTGACCACATGCTTTTCTAACAATTTCCTGTGGTTTTGGCTTCTAGGGAGCCAATATCTGGTAATCTACATACCAAATAAAGAATGAACCTCCTCTAGCCTAAATAGGAGAGACATCAGTCCCTACTCTCCTCTGTCTCACTTCAGTGATAACTTTAGACCAGAAGGCTTCTCATGAAAGAAGAGTCTGAGACTTCTGGTTGAAAAAAAAAAAAAAGCAGGCACTCCCTATTCCTTCTTCCATGGCTTCTTCCAGTGATAATTCTTGTCCTGTCAACTCTCTGTGGAAAGAGATTGGAGACCTCTGACAACAAGAATGGAACGGACTGCACTGCCTGCATCCGCTTTCTCCAGTTACTCTAGAGATCCTCTCCTGATGTCTCTCACTGGATGGAGGCTGGTGGACTTCTCCATTTTTGAAAAGGGAGATGAGTACTTCCCATGTTTTCCTCCTCAGCTTGTTTCAGCAACAAATCCAGACCTACAGATTCTGCTTAAAAGTAGGTTTGGCATACATTGAGAGCCCATGCTTTTATAGCCTTGACTTGAGAGACTGGATTCTAAATCACCTATATCTGACAATTGACAGAATTCTTTACTCCCAAATCTCCCAAACCACAGAATCAAAAGACTATTAAACCTGCTAATATTCATCGAATATCTTTCCTAGTTCACAGTGAGCAGTCTTATCAAGAGTATAGGCATCTGTCTCAAATCTTTTCACTGGTGATGAGTGGGAGATAAACTCTGATCCATAGGCTACAGAATAGAGGTTGTGTTAGCATGCATGTGAACAACTCTAATTGCCTTGCACATCTCCATAAGAGATCTTCAATGACCAGGTGCATTGTCAATGAGCAGTAACATTTCATATATATATGAACAGTATATGAGCAGTAACAATATATATATATATATTTTTCTGAGCAGTAGGTCTCAACATTCGGGCTTAAAATATTAAATAAATCATGCTGTAAACAGGCTTTTTTCTTTTCATTTCTAGAGGATTTTTCCATTTCTTTCCATTTCTAGAACACAAGCAAAGTGAATTTAGCATAATTCCTAAAGGCCCTAGATTTTCTGGATCATAAATGAGCACGTGCTTCAACTTAAAGTCACCAGTTGCATTAGCCTCTAAGAAGACAGTCAGCATGTCCTTTGAAGCTTTGAAGCCAGGCATTGACTTCTCTCTAGCTATAAAAGTCCTAGATGGCATCTTCTTCCAACAGAAGACTTTTTCATCTACATGGGAAATATTATTTTTAGTGTAGCCAACTTTATCAGTGACCTTAGCTAGATCTTATGGATAACTTGCTGCAGTATTTCCATCAGCACTTGCTGCTTCTCCTTGTACTTCTGTGTTATGGAGACAGCTTCTTTCCTTAAGCTTTATACACCAATTTCTACTAGCTTCCAACTTTTATTCTTCAGCTTACTTACCTCTCTCAGCCTTCATAGAATTGAAAAGAGTTAGGGTCTTGCTTTGGATTAGTCTTTGGTTTATGGGAATGTTGTGGCTTGTTTGATCCTCTAACCAGAACACTAAAACTTTCTCCATATCAGCAATAAAGCTGATTCACTTTCTTATCATACATGTGTTCACTGAAGTAGCACTTTAAATTTCCTTCAAGATCTTTTTCTTCACATTCACAACTTGATTGTTTGGCAAAAGAGGTCTGGTTTTTGACCTGTCGTAGCGTTCACCATACATTCCTCACTAAGCTTAATCATTTCCAGTTTTTTATTTAAAACAAGACACGCATGATTAATCCTTTTACGTGATCACTTAGAGTCTGTTGTAGGGCTCCTAATTGGCCTCAGTTCAATATTATCGTGTCTTAGGGAACAGGCAACCCTGAGGAGAGGTAGAGAGATGGGAGAATGACTGGTTGGTGGAGCAGTCAGACGAACACAACATTAATTAATTACTTTGCTTTCTCATATGGACACAGTCCTTGGGTCACCAATAAAATTAAACCAGTAACCTCAGAGATTACTGATCACAGATCACTATAATAGACATAATAATAACAAAAAATACCAATATGTTACACAGAGACAAAAAGTTAACACGTCTTTCTGGAAAAATGATTCCAACAAACCTGCTTGACATAAGGTTGCCACAAACCCTCAGTTTGTAAAAAACACAATATCTGCAAAGCATAAAACATGGCATTCTTGTACTTCATAGACCAGTCTCCTCATTTGTCTATTCAGAGAAGAGACGTGTTCCACTGTATACAAAATACAAAAAATCTAAACACTTTGTCTCTGTTGTTTCTATCATCTTGAAGGCAAAATTGCAAACATGTTTGTGTTCTGAACAAAAACTGTCCCTGTGGTTTAGCCAGAGACATATGGGAGCCAGATTGTACCTGTCAAAAGTCAGTATTGAGAAAACATTGGTGTGGGAGAATGTATTAATGTTCTTGATTGTTAATGTTTGCTTCATGACCTTCCCATTAGCAGATACGTGTGCCTCTACTTACTGATACATTCATCCATCTCTCTAATGGCTGTGCCTCTGTAGCTGCTGTTAACACAAGTTATTCATCATTGCAAGTAGAATATGTTCTAATTCCTAACATGGCCTTCATTTCACCTGAATATAGTATGAAAAAGTTATACATTCAGATAAATTTCTCATGTTTCATATTCTACATGGTTGAATACTACTGCAAATTCGAGATTTAGAAACATGGACTTTTCCCTTTGGAGTTTGAGTGAAAAGGTCTTTTCTGAGCTAAAACATAAAATGAGATTGAAAAAAAATTTACCTTGAATGACCAATTATTAAATGTTTGAATACATTACTATGTATTTCAAATCAATACTTGCTACACTTTGATAGTATTCAAAATTTAATTTATATATTATCTATATTATACTTGTTTCCTTTTTAAGAAAATATAATCAATTTCATAGAAGTTTTCTTTACACTATTGATCTGATTCTGTTTTCCATCTATTCTGTACATTTGTTACTTTATTAGAATGAAGTATCTTTCTTTTTCTCAAACGCATACACTTTCATACTATTTCTCATGCTGAGAGCTTTATTATATGAACCTCTGTATTCAGTTTCTTAATTATTTATGTGTGATACCTGTTTTCAACATGTCTAAGGTGACTAAATTTGAGATGCCTAAAAATACATATATTTATTTCACTAAAACAAATACAACTGATTGATTTCAGGAAAAACTTCTTTTGGGGGTATATTAAAGTAAGAATTAGTAAAAGCATATAAAAACAAAACTTAGAGAAAATTATTGCAATATTGTTGAAATTGTAAGCAAAAAGTTAATATTTGTAAACAAATGTGAAAGTATGAGTTTGCATGGACATTTTTCAGATTCAAGTAATAAATGCTTATGTTAATGGCCTGACTAATATTCAAAGTGTGTAAACATGATTAAAGAAATAGATGTGAAAGTTTCACTCCTGAAATTTAATTACTTATCAGTTTATATCCAGCCACAGCTAATTATAATCTGGATTTGAAGCATACTGAGAGCTCTGTATCATTGCATAATGGAGATTTTGGGAAGAATTTAAATCTGAGTGGGTCAGAGTCATAATTTAATGTAATTTTCACCAGTGTATAAGTGAATCAAGTGTGTTAGTGAAGCATGGGAGCAGGATGTTTTAGGCTTAAGTAACATGAAAATTCAGGTGGCTGGCATTGCATTGTTTCTAGATCAATAATTTGCTTAGGGCAAGTTCTTATTCCATTGGGTTGATATAAGGATAGTTTATAATGTTGGGTCCAGTTTCCAGAAGGCAGATGGCAAAGTCAACTGAACTGCAGCAGACTTACAAACCATCTTTGGGAGCAGGGCATATACAATAAATAAATAAATAAATAATAAAACAGAAAAAAGAAAAAGAGGTTTACTTGCAGCAGTACGGCCAAGTTAAGTGACCACAGAAGACTGGAAAAGCACGTGCCTAAGGTTCATCTTATATATACTCAAAGTCTGACCAAATCTCTATCCTCTCAGATGATGGTCTTGCATTCCCTAATGCTGAGAAACTGAGTCTATACATTGAAGACTTCATTTCACCAGCAGGCGCAAATGTGCTACATTTCAAAGCCATCTGTGTTTTTTAAGTGATTGAGGCCAAGAGTAATCCATATTTAGTTGTTTTGACAATTTAAACTAAGGTTTATGTTATTCTTTGATTTTATCAATGTACTAATGTACATATTTCATATGCTGTACCATGTATGATATATATGTGAATAAAAAAATACATGTCACTGTGGTTCAATTGTTTTTCTTTCATTACTGCCCCTCACCCAAAGAAAATTTTTAGATTTTTAAAAAATTATTATCATGGCTAGGTGCCATTTTAGGATTTGTTTTTATTAAATACTACCACCTTTCATTAAATTTTAGTACCACAGAGATGCTGTATATCTATTTATGTACTGTGGTCATTTTGGAACAACAAATTATTATCTATCATTTCTCAACTCCCCCAAAAGAATCAATGTTTACCCCCTTGTGGATAAATTAGAGGTTAAAATCTCATCCCAGTAGAATACATGTAACTTAAAATTATTAAAAAGTTAGTTTGTAAAACATTTTTCAATTTGGTGGCTTATATATATGGCACTTTGTTTAGCATCTGCAAAATTTATTTGGAAATATACAAATATGGCAAAAATGAAAATTAATTTAATTTTATTTTTTCCTTTTATTCAACTCATGTGTTCCTAAGATCTGCTGAGGTTCTTAGATAAATATTCATTAGACTAATATAGACTAATAGATTAATTCTGACTCTCCGGGTTTTCCCCTCTCCTATGTCATTGATCACCCCTGATTCATTTTCAGCAAAGGAACATACTGACATAGCTACTATCTCAATGTATTTGCCATTGATCAAGCTTCTGGTTTCGCTACTGACCCATTTGTTCCCCAACCTTATAAGAAATCTTCTTGAGAAACAGGCCTATACTAGTTCTCTCTCTCCCTTTATTATTCCTATTTTCTACTAAATCCACCCCTATGTTACCTTCTACATACTTCTCCACAAAGCAGGTCTTGTCAAGAATACAGGTACCACTTACATTGACAAATCCAGTGGCTGAGCTTCAGTTCAAATCTTATTTGGCTTATTCTCTCCTACTTACTGGCCATTCATTCTAATTCTCCTTTGTTGGATTCTGAAATAAAGGACCAAGAGCTAAGACTTCAATGACATTATCTTCCTTATACATACTCCTAGCAAATTCATTAAATCTCCTCTGGAAATGATATGGACTTCTTGGATGTTTAATACACATAGCTTATTCAACACATCCAAAGCAAACCTGATATTCTCTGCACCAAAATACAAAAAGCCGTTTCTACTACAAACTCCTCATTTCTATAAACAACACTTCCAACTTGACAGCTTCTCAATTCATAAAATCTGAAGTGACAATTATGAATATTTTACACTGAGTTAGCATATATGAGATAATTATCAGTTTGGAATGGTGTGGACACAGCCTAACCTAGGGGTAGCTTTCATAAGATTGTAGTCCTCTCTGATTTCAAAATAAAGATTTAAGTGTAAATAAAGTTTTGAGTCTAATTATTGACCACCTTTTAAGACAGTTTACTAACAAGCTTACATTTTAATAATCTGAACATGTAAAAGAAGTGAAAAATACGTTAGTAAAACACAGGCAGAGCTCAAGGGACGACATAAACTAAGTATCTCCACATTGATAGTTATTTATATTAAGAAAAGACCAAGAAAAATATTTGAAACACTTGAAACCAAGAAATGTTTCTAACTGGAAATATTTCAAAAAATCCTAACAGACTAGAAAATACAAATAATTCATATACATATGAATAGATGTTTAACCTCTTTAGCAACCAGGGAGACACAAATTAAAAGCACAATGACATGCCATTTTATACACACCAGAGTAGCAAAAAATGAATGCTTAATATTAAGTACTGATGAAGATACTGGACAGTAAAAACAGCCATAAAAAAGAATGAATTAATGGCATTTGCAGCAACTTAGATCAGATTGGAGACTATTATTCTAAGTGAAGTAACTCAGGAATGAAAAACCAAACATTGTATGTTTTCACTCATAAGTGAGAGCTAAGCTATGAGGATGCAAAGGCATAAGAATGACACAATGGACTTTGGGGACTTGGGAAAGGGTAGGAAGGGGGTGAGGGATAAAAGACTACAAATCAAGTACTGTGTATACTACTTAGGTGATGGGTGCACCAAAATCTCGCAAATCACCACTAAAGAACTTACTCATGTAACCAAACACCACCTGTTCCCCAATAACCTATGGAAATAAAACAATTGCAAAAAAAATTTAAAAAATAAAAAAAAATGATGAGGAGATAAGGATAATTGTTCCTGTTAGGTCACATGTTTTTTTCTAGGTTAATTGTATTTAGTATCTTTTGTTTTATCCGTGTGGATATTTATAGGAGAAGAAGCACAAATTAAAGAATACAAAGGATAATAGGTACTTAAAATGGTGGTTTATTACAATTCTATCGTAACCTACTTTCATTATCATTCATTATATTTGGTGTTTTTAAAATATGTATTTTTATCTTTTAATTTACTAATACATTTTATTTGATTCTCATATAAGATGTGTGTTGCAATGTTGTTCACTGAGATGATACAGAATTTTTGTGAGTAAAATTGCCAAAATAAGACTCCATTGTTTTATGGTTTATCAGTAATTAAACTATTTACTGCCAGGCAGAAGACAAGCGCTAGAGTTAGATATCTAAGTGTTGTATGAAAAAAAAAGGCATTTTGCAAATGTAGAATGATATCTGTTCTGTCAATGAAACCTTTGCCAATCCTGTAAATGACTTTGTGTTAACTGTTAAGAATCCATACTTTTATGACTTTAAAAATTTAAAGTTTACTGGAAATTGGATTTAAAAGTGTATGTATAATTCTTAAATTATACATTCATTTTGAAATTTAATCTGGCATTGTTCGTTTCATATTTTGACAAATAGAGTGAATAATATCAGTATCGAAATTACCTTAGTAAGACTCCTAAGATGTAATGTGAGTAAAAAAATTTAAACACAAATTTACTGACAGGAATTATAATCCTCAGTTTGGGAATTTATACTAAAAAGTACACAAAGACTTAAAATTCATTGCAGAAACAAAGCACACTTAAAAGGCAGTGCAGTGCAATTGGTTAAGACATGGACTTTGGAGTTGGAATTGGAATGCTGGTTCCAGGACTAACTTTGTGACAATGGACATTTACTTAGCTTCATGTAAATTGTTTCTACAAATCTAAGATGTGGATATTCACAGTACTTTCCTCATGTAAGCTTTTTGAGGATTAAATTCATCCATCATATGTAGAGTACGTAGAACAGCGTCTCACACCTAAGTGCCAAGTAAGTGTGTTCTATTGTTATTATTGAGCAGTTAAACAACAAAAACCTAGTAAATCATTTTCAGCAAACTATATATTTTATCTCATTTTTCTTCTTACAGTATTCCAGCATAGCAACCAAAGTTATGGAGAAAGTAGATGACTTTCTCAAGGAATCGCAGCTAGTTGGAAACAGAGCTGTGGTGAGAACCAGGAACTACATATAGGCTGCTAATGGTTCCTCCTCAAAAAATAAATCCTACCCAAATTAACCAAGGCACTAAGTTCATATATAATTACAAATCTATCATTGGTCACATGCATACTCTTGGCACTGCACCTATTTTTGCCTCTCTCTTATCTTTTATTTACTATTTTAAACTCTTACAACAATACTTCAAGATAAATATTATTAACTAAACTTGAAGAAAAGACACAAGGATGTTAAATTATATACCTAACATTATCCAAATAATAAACCACTGAACAGGGATTCAAACCAAAGACTGTCTTTGCCTAAAATACAATTACTTTTTCCCATTAAACTATTGTTTGTGAGTTTTATATAATATAGATGAAAGCAGAATATAACTTTACAGTGTTTTATTGTTGGTTTTTTTTTTTGATATGTTAAACTCTACTGTCAAATCCTTCCCACATCTAATAGGTTTTAAGATAATTTGATATTTTACTTTTTTCTAGGTTATATAATGCTAGGTCAAGAACTAGTCCATGCAATATTCAAGACTAGACTCCAAACTGCATAGATTCCTGTCGATTAACACTTTCCAGGAGTCTTTAGATAGTCTGACAGGGCTATTGCCTGTGCAATGTACTGCAAAATTATTGAGTAAAGTATTTTAAAACACATATTATAATTTATTAAGTATTTGCTAGCTGGATGGGATGGTGAAAGAGATCTGTTTAACAGGTTGGGCACTTCTGATTCGTGCTGGTTTATAAACTTTGCTTGTATACCTGTTTTAATCATCCATGCATGCTTAATGGCTCTTCCTATCAAGTCTACCTGAAGGTTAACCTAATGTCTGTATTAGGTCAATAGATTCTGTAACATAAATCTATGCAGATGGGCTATTAAATGATATCAAAATTACTCAAGCAAGTGATAGTGGTCATTTATTTTTACTTTAATTCCCTTAGAGTATGAGGAAGATCTTTAAAGTGTATATAAAAATGTTAATAAAGCTGATATCAAGGTGCTATTGCATTATTTTATCTTTTATTCCAAGTCAGAAAAAATATAGCTAATTACACCATAAGTATATAAAATATTGGAAATTAAGCTTTTCTCTTGGTATAATAAAACTTTTAAAAAGGCAGAATTGGTTCCCTGCACCATTTGTCTTTAATTCATGCTATAAACTTATTGAGGAATACATGTGTGTGTATATGTGTATGTGTGTGTATATATATTCACATAATCATTGAACAAATAATCCTATTATTACAAATCACAAGTCTTGTCTCTAACAGCCTAACAATCTGGTAATGTGGCAAGCAGATATTAAGCATTAAAATGTAGTTCTATGGAAGTACACTTATTAATACACTGAGAAAGGTACACTAAAACATTTCTCAAAGTTCTGTTATATGTAGGCACTATGTTATACAAATAAAGTGAAATGATTCAGACAAAACATCCACACATGGCAGGGAGAAATGAACACAAAACTTAGTGTTCTAACAGTGTTACACATGTGGCATTTTAGAAAATATATCAGAAGGGTTTGGATATCAACTTGATGGAATAGGAAGGAAAATGGAAGTTTGAAAAAAAAATTATCATTACCTACATGATAAATTCCAAGCTAACTGACTTGGCATGCCATGTCCTTAAGAAACTGGACTATGCTTACCTCCACTTCCAGCTTCTGTCAAACCTTTGTATTAACCGTCATGTTTAAATACAGAAAAGTAACATGCCTGAGGTTCCATAACATACCCTCAATCTTCATACCCTTACCCTGCACATGTGTTTTCATCACGTGCTTGCATTTGCAATTTCCTTGATTGCCCCAATCCTCACGTTTTCTTAGAATTGTATCCCATTTTAAGTCACTTTATTTAAGAAATTTTTTTTACCTTATTTAGTTCCCCCTGCAAAGTCTGAGTAGCAGTCATTTGGCTCTTATAAAATCTAATGCATATCTATGATTCTGTCCATGTTCCTTGTATTAAGATTCTTTGTTATCCATACTAACAAATATGGTAAATTTTTGGGACACAAAGATTACATCTTATTTTTAAATTCTAGTACCTAGCACAATATGGAGTTACATAATACGTAATACACAGGATTAATATACATAATAAAAGTTTCCACATGAAATTGAGATGACACATTTGAAAACTTCAAGGTTGATTAGAAATTAAGTAGGAGGACAAATGCAGTAAGATCATTCCAGAAATAAGAAACAATATAAAAAATTCAGAATTCTAAGAAAATATGGTGTTAGGTCATCCTATAATATGATTCAGAAATGAGTCTTATTTCTGGGAACATGCCTGACTTATTATCTTATTCTCACAGGAGACAACATGGTTATCTTGAAAAAGTATGCAAAGTTTGTGAGTCTGGGATCATCAAATTCAGAGACTGATTTTTACCCTAAGCAAACCTGAAATATTCTGACTTCCACTGTCAGTAGAGTAGAAAAGTATGTCTATCAGAAAGACTAGGATAGAAAGAAAGATACAGTAAAAGACAGAGGATGTAAAGAAGAAAGAGCTCGACCTTATCTAGGCATATATTTTGTCTTCAGGTTAAACATCTCCCCCATTACCTGGTTTTGGTTTAGTTGACACATTGTAATTGTACATATTTAAGGGATATAATTTGATGTTTCAATACATATAATTGTTGTATAATAATCAAATAAGGAGAGTTAGCATACTCATCAACTGATGCATTTACAATGTATTTGCAGTGAGGCTATTCGAAAGCATGTCTTCTAGATATTTTGTAATATAGAATACTTTACTGTTAAGCAAAGAATCAAAGAGTGGTTATCAGAGACTGGGGAGGGAAAGGGAGAATGGAAGATAAAGAGAGGTTGTTCAATAGCTACAAAGTTACAATTAGATAAGAGGAATAAATTCTCATGTTCTATGGCACACTAGGGTGACTATGGTAAAGACCTGTATTTTTATTTTTATTTATTTATTTACTTAGAGATAGAGTCTTGCTTTGTCGTTCAGACTTGAGCATAGTGCTGTGATCTCAATTCACTGCAACCTCTGCCTCCAGGGTTCAAGCAATTCTCGTGCCTCAGCCTCCTGAGTAGCTGGGATTACAGGCTCCCAACACTGTGCCAGGTTAATTTTATGTTTTTAGTAGAGATGGAGTTTCACCATGTTGGTCAAATTGGTCTCAAACTGCTGACCTCAAGTGATTTGCTTGCTTCAGCTTCCCAAAGTGCTGAGACAAGTGTGAGCCAGTGCACCTGGCCAAGACCTGAATCTTTAATTGTGTACTGAACAACATCAGATTCACACAGATTCTGATTCATCAGAACAACACAGATTCACAGGCATATCACTTCATCCTCAGATCTTCTACTCCATCTGAATAATGATTTCAGCTAATGCCACATTTATTTGTTACTTTAATAATTATTTATTGATCAATTAGAGTATATATTTCACTGTGCCAGACATTCAGTATAGTCCAGTAAACAAAATTGTCGTAATATCTGCACTTGAGGAAATAGTCAAACTGTGTAGCCCAGAATAATATGAATCCTCTTAGGTCCCCTTCTCATCATCTCACTTTTCATATCCACTCAATCACTAGGTTACTAGATCCTTTTGAATCTACTTCCCAATATTGCATGCCTCAAATTTATCCCCTTTTCTGGATTTGCACAACCACCTTGGATTGAACTCATAGACTTTTCTAACTTAAACAAGCGTCTTGATATTATTTTCTCTGTCTTGCACTCACTGTATATGTTCCACCCTATTGTTTATAAACAGACTTAATCATATCTCTGTTGTGCCTAGCACCTTTATCTTGCCTTCTTCTATCCCAACAAAACACCTATTTTTCAAGTTTTCAAAATAACTCTGTATGACTCAGGGGAAGAAACCCTAGTTGAGTTTCTGAGGCTGATGCTGATTGGTTTATGATTATCTAAACCAATCACAGTAATCTCTTTTTCCATTGCTACTAGTTATGTTATGGATAGGCATGTGACCCAGTTCTGGCAAATGAGAAACTCTGGGTGTCTTTTGAAGAGTTTCTTGGAAAAATTTCTCACTCCTAGGAAAGATTAATGGGAAGATATGATACATCTTGATGCAATGCCTGGAACGTCTCTACCCGTTTTACTATGTGTGACCTTGAAAAATAAGCCAACATAATTTCAATGAATCTTAACTGATTTCCTGAAGTTATCATCCTTGTATGCCACCTTGACTTTGCAAAATTAACATTGTGAAAGTCCAATGAGTTGGGATTTCTCATATTTGCATCTTTATACATGCCACATAAGGCCTTCCATGACCTTCTCCTGATTTTCAACCTTAACTCCTGTAGCCCCTTACTTTTTGAGCTATTGTTTCAACTAAATTGGTGGAAACACCAAAGCATGCATACGGTTCACGTGAGATCTTTTAGAAAGCTGATTTTGAGTCAGTAGTTTCGGAGGAGGGTCTGCGGTTCTGCGTTATAGTTTATACTACGCTGCTGATCTATGAATCAGTCTTTGAGTAAATACGTACTAGATTCCCTGTACGCACTCTTTTTAGACCACTAGGCTTGGAGAAGACAAAACCAGCGCTGAAACTGTGCATATTATGAGGCATATTTTCTGACCCTTGTCTTGTTAATCACTTCTTTCTAAAACACTAGTTCCTTTGAAATCAGATAAATTCTCTAATAAAATAAAATAAATGGTCAACACATCAACACATTGTTAACACTCAGAATCAGAATGTGTGCACATATATAGAATACACACATGTGCACATGTACTTAAATGATGGTATTTCATTCTTAATGCCATATTTTCCTCTTACTTGCCCTGAAAGTTTCCTTTGAGTTAACTCAAAAAACTATTTAAATTAGAAATTTGAATGTGTGATAGTTTTAGAAAGAGCTCCTTAAGAAGGAGTTCCAGAAAATGTTTAAAGCTATATTAATTACTGAAAACTAGTTTCCTGCAGTTAAGAACAGTGGATTACCTAGAAAAATTTAAAATAAATACCTACTGTGATTAGCATAAAACTTTGTTTTCTAAATTACTGGTAAAAATTGTCTAGATTTTATAATTTTTCTCTATTCACTAGTTTCTAGGGTGCTTGTTTATACTGGAGCTAGAAAAGCTTGAAATTCTGCTGATAATTGGCGTCTTCATGGTTCTGACATTTGAAACATTTAAACCACAGTGAAGTTTCTTTTGTCCTTTATTTGCACTTTTCTCTTACATAAGAAAATATAATTACAGACAAAGCATCAAGAAGATCATACTTGGCCATTGTTATTCAAATCAAGACGTAAGTAATACAAACAGTAGTGATATTTAATAATTCATTTCTAGAGTAACTATAAAAGGAAAAATAACATAAAATCTAATAAGAATTTTAGTACTTTTAACTGGAGACAAGAGTTCTAGGAGTCTTCTAACCTATTTATTTTCCACTTCTTTGACAAAAAGAAGAAATATTTAGTTTGATAAATTTATCTAAACATTTGTTGATTAGGGCTTATTTTTTATAAAGAAATCTAATTTTAGTTATAAAGAAAAACCTTTGTAGCTAAGTGTGGTTGTTTACCCCAATTCAATTTAAATTCAAATAATACATCCTTAAGAATACAATCATGGGAGAAGTCGTTTCATGCTTAAATTTCTGTTCAACTTTCCTGCTCACAGTATAATAAATTAACCTAAGCAAATTCTCTTTGTAAAATGTCCTTTCTATAGAAACATCCCGAGGTCTAATATTCATAATCATTTGTGAGTTTGAATTTGTTTTTATTAAACTATGGCAAGATTGTTTTAAAATTATTATATGTAATGAGTTATAAGTGATAAAAATTGCTGGAAAAATTATTAAACTATTCAGGAAATTTAATGAATAAGATTAGATGTTAAAATAATAATCATAGAAATAATAACTGACATACTTACTGCATGCCAAACTATTATAGTCCTCAAGTTATGTTTGGTATTTTTATTTTCTCTCTTCTATTCTACCTTACAATAAATTTACCTGGGCAATTCTTCTAAAATTCTCTTCCTCCAGAAAACATCCAGAGGTCAAATATTCATAGTTATATATGAGTTTGAATAGTGTGCCTCCTTGGAACAAGAAGATGTATGATTTTTGGTCAATTGTTTTGTTTTTTCCATTATGATTCAATTATGAAATATTAGTTCCTAATTATTATAGGACATGAATTCAAGAAACATGTGTGGCTTCTTCAAAGATAATTAACTTATACAGGGATTTAAATGAATCATGTTAACAATTAAAATAATTTTAATGATGGCAGTAATAATAAAATAATAATAATAGGAATGTTTATTATGTGCTATACTAACAGGTTTGGTATCATGACTAAACCATGTCTTTCTCCATTTTATTTGGCCACACAGCTATTTTTTTTCTCTATAATACAGCGAGTTTCATGAGGCCACAACTTTACTTCTAAATGGTCAAGGGTTTAGTCGATTTCTTCAGCTTCAGGAGTCTTTTTCTCCCTTTCCTTGCTATAGAAAGAAAATTGGGCTTCATTGTGATTTTTATAGCATTTTTGTAAGACTGTTTATTTTCTTATATTTTAAATTATTTGCTTGTATTTTAAACGTCTCCAGAGGCAGCATGCTGCAAATCTGTAAATTTAAATGTAGGTGTAGTTATTTAGAAATAAAAAAGAAAATAAATAAAATATGTAGGATGGATGCAAGCAGATATACAGCAGAGAACAACACATTTTGATTGCTGACTAGAAAACATGGGAAATTTTCTCATCTTCAATTTACTTTGCTTCATTCTGACCAAAACTTTCTCCACACAAATAATGATGTATGGATTGGAGATGTGGTTTGTAGAACAGTTGAGACTTTTTCCTTTGTGTGTGTGTGTGTGCACGTGCGTGTGTTTTCCCCCGAAACTGGATGTAAGCACAGATGCCATTCAGTTAGAACACTGACTACAAGTTGAAAGCAAAGGGTCCTGACCTAATTGAAACAGTTATTTGTGGTGAGGCAGTGTCTGCAAGTAACATCTGTTACACTAAACGCCTAGTGCATGAGATGGGTAAAAGACACCTTCACACAAAAATGTAATATCCAGATTAGATGCCTGCTCCCTAAATTATTGAGTTTAGTAAAGAAAAGTTCTATTTGCTGTCAGCCCTGAGAATTACACAATGCATTCTCCTGTCTCCAAAAATCAGCTTTGGATAGAAAAGGTACAATTTTAGAAGTAGAAAGAGTGCTAACATGTGAAAGGATTTGTTTCAAATTTTTCTACACAAGATATTTTTCTCTCAAATACTTTCAGATTCTAAGGCATTTCTTGACAATATGTATATTTTTAATTATAATTGATCCTGATATATAAATGTTAGAACTAGAACAATTGAAAAATCTATCAAGTAATAAATTTTACTAAATCTGTCAAAATGATAATGCAAAAGTCAAAGTTCAGGCTGAAGACTATATTCTTCTTAAGCATTTCCATCACCTTTTAAAATATGGGAGTGTCATCAAATTATATTTGGCACTGTAGGTAAAGCAAAAGGTATACAGGGCTACTATGTTTCATTGTGTTGATATGGAAGTTGAAGCTCATATAAATCAAGTCAGATTCATGAATATTTCACTAATGCAAATCTGCATTTAGAAATCATTTCTACCTGAAGATGTAAGCAAAGATTTAAGAATAGATATATAGGTGAGAATATACATTAATAAATTGATAGAAATTTATTGACCACCTACTATGTCCAAGTAGTGGTATACAGTACTTCTGGTTCTGACTGAGGTAGCATTTACAATAAAAAGGTTTAAAACAATACATCTTTTCAAATATGACACTCAATTGGCTTACATTCAGGTCAGAAAGATAGTAAATCTTCAATGGTATGACTTCCAGAAGAGGGACTATGCTTATGCTAATTGCCTCTCTGGACTGCTTTCTTTTCATACTAACTTGCTTATAATAACTAACATGCAATACGCAAAATAAATTCAGACTTGAATCATGACAAGAGAAAGTTATATCTCTAAGTCCACTGTTATAATATTATTTATCCTATTACTTTGTACTTATCTGTCTTATTACTCCAAAATCTATAAAGACTACAAGGGCAAAAACTTTAGTGGTATTGTTGACTGTTGGATTCTTACACAATGTAAAAAAGCAGGTGATCAGTAGATATTAATATATGAATACAATTCTAAATTAACATATAGATATGATTTGTACATTATTTCTTCTTATAATTGCTTTTTGTGTGCATCTGCTATTGATAACTTTTTACTATTCTTAAAGGGGAGAGGTCTGTGTCACACATATCTCTGTATTTCTTACATGCTTGCATAGTGATTTTTACATAGTGAATATTTAATATATTTTGTCCTTTTTTTAATAGGGAGATCTAACAGAGTGAATTTAGGTAGTAATCTAAACTAGAAAATTACTGCAATAAACAAAAGACCATATGCATTTGCTTACATATATCCATATTGTAAATCTAAAATTATTTCTTATGGGGTTTAAACTACATATCGTCCAACCTAATACACTTTGAATATAATGAAATGATTGAATT
Organism: Papio anubis; assembly: GCF_008728515.1. Classification (NCBI taxonomy): domain Eukaryota; kingdom Metazoa; phylum Chordata; class Mammalia; order Primates; family Cercopithecidae; genus Papio; species Papio anubis. Next base: position 90,030,330 of record NC_044981.1, on the reverse strand, counting down.
TCTAAATTTCTGTGGCTAAAGTAGAACCTAGACCCTTTACGCTGCTATAATGGAATACCACAGTCTGATTAATTTATTAAAAAGAAAACCCAGAAATTTATTTGACTCACAGTTCTGGAGGCTAGGAAGTCTAAGTGCATGACACTGGTATCTGGTGAGGGCCTTTGTACTGCATCACCTCATGACAAAAGGTAGAAAGGCAGGAGAGGGCAAGAGCAAGAGGAAACAAGAGAGGACTGAACTCATTTTTAAGACTAACCCACTCCTGCAGTAACAGCATTAATTCATTCATAAGGGCAGAGCACTCTTGATCTAATCACCTCTTATTAGGCCCCACCTACCAACATTGTTGCATTGGAAATTAAACTTACAACACATAAATTTTGGGGCACTCATTCAAACCACAACAGTTACCTAAGATAAAACTAAATTAGCTGCCTATGCATTATAATTTTTGTGTTTATCATCAATGACATAATTTTTCACTTCTAATATATAGGTCTAAAGAGATATGCTTTACATCCTGGCAAAAACTAAATGCACTGTTCCTGCGTTGATAGTCACAATATTTTGTTCTTGATATCTAGTGACTCAAAGCCTAAATTTCTATGCTTCTCTTATCCTCTTTTATAGTGGAAAACAGGTGGTTCTTCCACGTTTATACATAATGCCTAGCTAGTGCTCTGAATTGAGGATAAAGACACTAGTTCAACTCTCTTTTTGTGTGATCTATGGTACTTTGAGGAAGTTGTTATGTTTCTATATATTCAATTGAACAGTATGTGAGCCCTTTATTTTACATTGGCATGATTTTGTAAAGCCCTAGCTTAAGTTTCTTTGCTTTACTTCTTTATAATTGAAAATGAACACGAGTTAAATGTGATATATACAATTCCAAATGTAGAATAAATCAATCCATGGAGTTACAAGTAACTTTGCATATTATATAGCATGTAATAAATATAGTATATTGGAAGAATATTAAAAATTTTGTTAGAATCCATCTTCATTTTTCTCATCACATAATATCTACTTTTCCTGTTGATACTTCTGTTTCTGGTTTTTCTTCATTCTCTTATTCATAACAATTTTAATCTTTTAAGGAACCTCATCTCGATGTGGACAATTACTGTTGATTTGCCTGCATTTTAATAGTTTATCTACTATGTTTGACTTGTGATTAGAAAAAGATCCTTTTCTTACAGTTGGAAAACACATGGAGCCCATGTCGTTCCCAACTTTAACTTAAACCTGTGTTTTCTTTTTATAGATATCAAATAAAAGCAATATCTAGGAAAACAGTTTCTCTCTCAGAAAACAAAAACAAAAACAAAAAAACCCCCACAACTTTTGAGGGGTTTTAGTGTTAGAAATCCTTCGAATAAAAAATACAGTATGATCCTGCTAGGAATAGTAAAGCTTTACCAGAAATAAAATTTGAATTATAAGAACCATCTAGCAACTCTCCATCATCCTGTGACTGGGCTAAAACATGTAGCTGCTGGAAATAAACAAGGAAACTTCCTTTCAGGACTTTGACATTTAATTCTATTTGAGGCTTGTTAAAGGTCATTCAATTTCTTTGCTTGCATTTTGCTTTCATTATCTTGCAAGCTACTTTGGTGAATTAATTCATTTAATACTGTGAAGATGAAAATTGATTTGTATCAGATCATCTCATTCTGTAGATAACTTGCTAATTTCAGAAATATTTCATTCTTATTTGTAATGAGGAAGAGGGGTATGGAAAAGATTTATGAGAAATAGAAGATCAAAGAAATCAGACATTCTAAAAAGGCATAATTTTTCTGAATATATATTTTTTAAATGGCCATACTTTTATATTTTATAATAGCAAATGGAAAAAGAAAATGAGTGTGATAAAAAGCTGTTTATTAAAAATGAAGAGCAAGAACTAAAAGTTTAAACACTACTGGAAACATCATACTTAGACCCGAATAAAAATATCAGGATAGGGCTCAAGGCAAGATGGCCAAATGCACAAGGCTAGACTGATGCAAAACATTTCTGCATTTCCAACTAAGGTATCCTGCTCATCTCACTGGGACTGGTTAGACAGTGGGTGCAGCCTAGGGAGGATGAGTAGAAGCAGAGTGGGGCATTGCCTCACCTGGGAAGCCAAGGGGTTCGGAAAATCCTTCCCCTAGCCAAAGGAAGCCTTGAGGGACCCTGCTGTGAGGGATGGTGCTATCTGGCCCAGATACTACACTTTTCCCATGATCTTTGCAACCCATGGGTCAGGAGATTCCCTCGGGTACCTACACCACAAAGGCCTTGAGTTTCAAGCACAAAACTGGGAGGCTGTTTCGTCAGACAACTAGCTAGTTGTAGGAGTTTTATTTCATAATCCAGTAGCACCTGGAACCCAAGCGAAACAGAACCATTCAATCCTGGGGAAAGGGGACAGAGGCCAGGGAACCAAGGGGTCTTGCTCAGCGGATCCCATCCCCACGGAGCCCAGCAAGCTAAGATCCACTGGCTTGAAATTCTCACTTCCAGCACAGCAGTCTGAAGTCCACCTGGGGCACTCCAGCTTGGTGGAGGGAGGGACATCCGCCATTACTGAGGCTTGAGTACATAGTTTTCCCCTCACAGTGTAAGTAAAACAACCAGGAAATTCAAACTGGGCAGGGTTCACCACAGCTCAGTAAAGTCTCTGTAGCCAGACTGCCTCTATAGATTCCTCCTCTCTGGGCAGGGCATCTCTGAAAGAAAGGCAGCAGCCCCCGTCAGGAGCTCATAGATACAATTCCCATCTCCCTGGGACAGAGTACCTTGTGGAATGGGGCGGCTGTGGGCACAGCTTCAAAAGACATACACATTCCTGCTTGCCAGCTCTGAAGAGAGCAGTAAATCTCCCAGCACAGTGCTTAAGCTCTGCTAAGGCACAGACTGCCTCCTGAAGTGGGTCCCTGACCCCTGTGCCTCCTGAGAGGGAGACGACACTTCCCAGCAGGGATCCACAGACACCTCATATAGGAGAGCTCCAGCTGGCATCTGGCAGGTGCCCCTCTGGGACGAAGCTTCCAGAGGAAGGAGAAGGCAGCAATCTTTGCTGTTCTGCAGCCTCCACTGTTGATACCCAGGCAAGCAGGGTCTGGAGTGGACCCCCATCAAACTCCAGCAAATCTGCAGTAGAGGGGCCTGACTGTTAGAAGGAAAACTAACAGACAGAAAGCAATAGCATCAATATCAACAAAAAGGATGACCACGCAAAAACTCCATCTGAAGATCACCAACAGCAAACACCAAAGGTAGGTAAGTTGAGGAAAGATGAGGAAAAAATGGTGCAAAAAGACTGAAAATTCCAAAAACCAGAATGCCTCTTCGGCTCCAAAGTATCACAACTCCTCGCCAGCAAGCGAACAAAACTTGATGGAGCATGAGACTGATGAATTGACAGAAGTAGGCTTCAGAAGGTGGGTAATAACATCTCTTCCAAGCTAAAAGAGCATATTCTACCCCAATGCAAGAGAGTGGGGGCTAATATTCAACATTCTTAAAGAAAATGAATTTTCAACCCAGGATTTCATATTTAGCCAAACTAAGCTTTATAAATGAAGGAGAAATAAAATCCTTTACAGACAAGCAAATGCTGAGAGATTTTTGTCACCACTAGGCCTGCCTTACAAGAGCTCCTGAAGGAAGCACTAAATATGGAAAGGAAAAATTGGTATCAGCCACTGTAAAAACAATCTGAAATGTCATGACCATTGATACTGTGAAGAAACTGCATCAACCAATGGGCAAAATAACCAGCTAGCATCGTATTGACAGAATCAAGCTCACACATAACAATATTTACCTTAAATGTAAACAGGCTAAATGCCCCAATTAAAAGACACAGACTGGAAAATTGGATAAAGAGTCAAGACCCATGACCATACTGCAATCAGGAGACCTATCTCACACCAAAGACATACAAATGCTCAAAATAAAGGGATGGAGGAAGATCTACCAAGCAAATGGAAAGCCAAAAAGGCAGGGTTTGCAATCCCTGTCTCTGATAAAACAGACTTTAAAGCAACAAAGGTCAAAAAAGACAAATAAGGACATTAAATAATGGTAAAAGGATCAATGCAACAAGAAGAGCTAACTGTCCTAAATATATATGCACCCAATACAGGAGCACCCAGATTCATAAAGCAAGTTCTTAGATACCTACAAAGAGACTTAGACTACCACACAAAAATAGTGGGAGACTTTAACACCCCACTGTCAATATTAGATCACCAGACAGAAAATTAACAGGGATATTTAGGACTTGAACTTAACCATGGACCAAGTGGACCTAATAGACATCTACAAAACTCTCAACCTCAAATCAACATTCTTCTCAGCATCACATAGCATTTATTCTAAAATCGACCACATAATTGGAAGTAAAAAACTCCTCAGCAAATGCAAAAGAATGGAAATCTTAACAAATGGTCTCTCAGACCACAGTGCAATCAAATTAGAACTCAGGACTAAGAAATTCAAAACCACACAACTACATGGAAAATGAACAACCTGTTCCTGAATGACTACTGGGTTAATAATGAAATTAAGGCACAAATAAGTAAGTTATTTGAAACCAAGGAGAATAAAGACACAACATATAATAATCTCTGGGACAAAGCAAAAGCAGTGTTTAGAAGGAAATTTATAACACTAAATGCCCACAGGAGAAAGCGGAAAAGATCTAAAATTGACACCCTAACATAACAATTAAACGAACTAGAGAAGCAAGAGCAAACAAATTCAAAAGCTAGCCAAAGATAAGAAATAACTAAGATCAGAGCAAAACTGAAGGAGATAGAGACACACACAAACACACACACACACACACACACACACCCTTCAAAAAATCAATGAATCCAGGAGTTGACTTTTTGAACAGATTCACAAAATAGATAGAATGCTAGCCAGACTAATAAAAAAGAGATTAGAATCAAATAGTCATAATAAAAAATGATAAAGGGGAGATCACCACTGATCCCACAGAAATACAAACTACCATCAGAGAATACCATAAATACTTCTATGCAAATAAACTAGAAAATCTAGAAGGAATGAATAAATTCCTGGACACATACACCCTTCCAAGACTAAACCAGGAAGATGTTGAATCCCTGAATAGACCAATAACAAGTTCTGAAATTGAGGCAGTAATTAATAGCCTACCAACCAAAAGCCCAGGACCAGATTAAATTAGGATTAACAACCGAATTTTACCAGAGGCACAAAAAGGACCTGGTACCATTCCTTCTGAAACTATTCCAAACAATAGAAAAAGACAGACTCCTCCCTTACTAATTTTATGATGCCAGCATCATCCTGATACCAAAACCTGGCAGAGACACAACAACAACAAAATTTCAGGCCAATATCCTTAATGAACTTCAGTGCAAAAATCCTCAATAAAATACTGACAAACCAAATCCAGCAGCACATTTAAAAGCTTATCTACCACGATCACATTGGCTTCATCCCTGGAATGCAAAGCTGGTTCAACATATGCAAATCAATAAACGTAATCCGTCACATAAATAGTACCAATGACAAAAACCACATGATTATCTCAAAAGATGTAGAAAAGGCCTTCAAGAAAATTCAACACCCCTTGATGCTAAAAACTCTCAACAAACTAGGTATTGATGGAACGTGTCTCAAAATAATAAGGTCTATTTATGGCAACCCCCCACAGGCAATATCATACTGAATGGGCAAAAGCTGGAAGCATTCCCTTTGAAAACCAGCACAAGACAAGGATGCCCTCTCTCACCACTCCTCTTGGAACATAGTATTGGAAGTTCTTGCCAGGACAATCAAGCAAGAGAAATAAATAAAGGATATTCAAATAGGAAGAGAGGAAGTCAAACTGTCTCTGTTGCAGATGATAGATTGTATAGTTAGAAAACCCCATTGTCTCAGTCTCAAATCTCCTTAACCTGGTAAGCAGCTTCAGCAAAGTCTCAGGACACAAAATCAATGTGCAAAAATCATAAGCATTCCTATACACCAAAAATAGACAAACAACCAAATCATGAGCAAACTCCCATTCACAACTGCTACAAAGAGAATAAAATATCTAGGAATACAATTATAAAAGATGTGAAGGACCGCTTCAAGGAGAACTACAAACCACTGCTCAAGGAAAAAACAGAGGACACAAACAAATGGAAAAACATTCCATGCTCATAGATAAGAAGAATCAATATTGTCAAAATGGCCATACTGTTTGAAGTAATTTATAGATTCAATATTTTTTTCACAGAATTAGAAAAAATCTACTTTAAATTTCGTATGGAACCCAGAAGGAGCCCGTATAGCCAAGACTATCCTAAGCAAAAAGAACAAAGCTGGAGGCATCATGCTACCTGACTTCAAACTATACTACAAGGCTACAGTAACCAAAACAGCATGGTACTGTTACCAAAACAAATATATAGACTAATGGAACAGAACAGAGGCCTCAGAAATAACACCACACATCTACAGCCTTCTGATCTTTGACAAACCTGACAAAAACAAGCAATGGGGAAAGGATTCCCTGTTTAATAAATGGTATTGGGAAAACTGGCTAGCCATATGGACAACACTGAAACTGGATGCCTTCCTTACATCTGATACAAAAACTAACTCAACTCAAGATGGATTAAATACTTAAGGTTAAGACCTAAAACCATAAAAACCCTAGAAGAAAGCCTAGGCAATACCATTCAGGACATAGGCATGGGCAAAGATTTCATGACTAAAATACCAAAAGCAATGGCAACAAAAGCCAAAATTGACAAATGGAATCTAATTAAACTAAAGAGCTTCTGCACAGCAAAAGAAACTATCATCAGAGTGAACAGGCAACCTACAGAATGGGAGAAAAATTTTGCAATCTATCCATCTGACAAAGGGGTAATATCCAAATCTATGAGGAACTTAAATTTACAAGAAAAAAAAAAAACTCATCAAAAAGTAGGCAAAGGATATGAACAGACATTTTTCAAAAGAAGGCATTTATGTGGCCAACAAACATATGAAAAAAGTTCATCATCACTGATCATTAGAGAAATGAAAATGAAAACCACAAAACTACATCTCACACCACTTCAAATGGTGATCATTAAAAAGTCAGGAAACAACAGATGCTGGCAAGGATGTGGAGAAATAGGAACACTTTTACACTGTTGGTGGAAGTGTAAATTAGTTCAGTTATTGTGGAAGACAGTGTTGGGATTCCTCAAGGATCTAGAAGTAGAAATACCATTTGACCCAGCAATCCCTGGGTATATACTGAAAGGATTATAAGTCATTCTACTATAAAGACACATGCACACGTTTATTGAAGCACTATTCACAATAACAAAGACTTGGAATCAACCCAAGTGCCCATCAACGTTAGACTGGATAAAGAAGATGTGGTACATATACATCATGGAATACTATGCAGCCATAAAAAATAATGAATTAATATCCTGTGCAGGGACATGGGTAAAGCTGGAAACCATCATTCTCAGCAAACTAACACAGGAACAGAAAATCAAACACTACATGTTCTCACTCATAAGTGGGAGTTGAACAATGAGAACATATGGGCACAGTGAGGGGAACATCACACACGAGGCCTGTCAGGGAGTGGGGGACAACGAGAGGGATAGCATTAGGAGAAATACCTAATGTGGATGATGGGTTGATGGGTGCAGCAAACCACCATGGCACATGTATATCTATGTAACAAACCTGCACGTTCTGCACATTCATCTCAAAACTTAAACTGTAATAGTAATAAAAAATATCAGGATAGATCTAAAGTATTTGTTAAAGCTGAGAGCAGCTATAGCAAACATGAAGGAGGCAAAATTATCTTTACAAACCTTATAGTTACAAAGGCAATAAAAGAAGAGGGTAAAATTGATAAGAGAATAGAATGAGTATGATTAGATCAATTCTATTAAAAGTATGAAAGACAATAAATGATTCAATAGAAATAATCTGCATCCAGGTTTGTTCAGTAATCCACTGGAGGTCTTTGTCAAAATCTTTTGACAAGCTAATTAAAAGCAGACAGTTATGCAGCATGTGCTGTTTACCTTTGTGAAATGAATCAACTCATCTTCAAGTTTCTATATTCATATTTTTTCCACTGCCCTGTCATTGTGACCTTTATGGTACAATATTGTGAATAAACTGCATATTTATAATGACAGACTCAGAGTCACAATGAAAATAAAATGTCCCCTGAAAAGATTTTTAACCAGTGTTTAACTCAAAGAAATAAGTGTTCACTGAACATTGAATTTGTCTGAGATTTTGCATAGAGTTTTAGAGGTACACAAATGAAAAGAAAAGTCACTGTCCTTGAGGACCTCATGACATACCAAATATTCTAAAACCCATTGTTAGACATTTTCAATATTATATTGCTATTTAAGTATTTCTTATGAGTTATTGGGATATATTTGTCTCAAGATATAGGATATACATAATGGGGTACATTTGTCTAAATTCGTGTTTCTTTTACAATATTAAATTCCTCATAGCAATATATATTTTCAACCAACAAACCCCAAAAAGGTTACTGAAATAAGAAAAATTTTTTTAAAAGGTTGATTTTGTTTTGTTGCTGAGTTTAGTACACATTTTGAAATTACACTGCAGTGGTTTTACAGGATAAGCTGATGCCTTGAGGCAAATATAGTTTATATATTCCCTAGTGACTGACAAGTGGAAACTGGAATTAACTACTCTTTATTATCAATACCATCCTTCAGGATCATTTTTGCTTTAACAAACTCCTCCTATCTAAAGATTCAAAGTAGGTCAACTTTTCTTCTAGTAATCCATCTCAGACTCCAGCTCACAACTAGGCCAAGAAGCTTGACCAGGCCAGCTGTTGCCCCCATACTCCTGGTTTTGAGAAATAATATTGCAGGATTTTCAGTACTTTGGAAAAAAAAGTCTTGAATGAACACAGTATGAATAGAATGGCAATGATACTCTGACTAATGTGCTACAAAATGTTTCTTCAAGCAGATATAGGAGCATCAAAAACAACTTATTTTTAAAAATCTTTGAATACTTTAAATCTAGTGTGAATCAATGCAAATAGCATTGCTGTTAAAGTAGAGTGACGTTTCTGTGTTCTTGGTATTGATTCTTCAGTATAAATATAAAAAACAAGCCAAAATAGCATTACTACAACATCAATGTCCTTTTGTTTTGCTTTTACTATAATAGACTACAAAACAGCACTTACCATATAAGAGTCTCAATTCTAAGCACTTTACAAAGATTAACTCATTGGATCCCCTTAACAGCCATATGAGGCAGATACAGCTACTATTTCCACTTTGCGGATTAAGAAATTGAAGCATCACTAGGTGAAGCAATATGTTCTGGTTACAACTTAATCAGGGGTAGAGCTGAGGTTCCAAACTAGGCGATGTGTCTACCTATTCTTAACTCTTAACCAAACACATTGAAGCTTTGGAGGCAAGTTTATATTGAGATGACTTTTGTTTTGATTTACTTTTAATCTAGTCAAAATAATAAATGCATTTAGACCTACAAAATAATAACAGCTAGAAGCCTTCCGTTCACTACTAAAACACCCTGATTCCTACTGACACAAAGCAACCACCCTAATTTTCTATTTTATATATTTTACCTATGTAATTCTAAACATAAAAAAGTTCATACTGTTCTTTCTTGATTTTTAAGTGCACAATATTTTCTACCTGCTGCAGAGATGAATCTGTGTTTTACGCCATGGACACACGTGTACATTGACTCTTGCCATCTCACTAATTGTATTTTATCATTTTTCATTAAATCAGTATTCATAGTGACATCATACTATGTAAATCTTATGCCTGGTTAAAGCCACAGAGATTACATATTCATTCCTGTACAACTTTTAATTTTCCCTGAAGTTACTAATTGCTTCATTACATTTTTTACATTTCTGAGTACATACCATTAATTCATTTCCAAGTATCCTGACAACTGTGATTTTTTTTTTTTTTGCAATATATTAAAACTCACAGTTAATCTATCAAGTGCTTTCATTTCCTATCTATGAAGACCTCTTTCTTGGAGTCCCCTGCCTTCTTGCAACCATCTGAACTAGAGTCCTTTCAGTATGATTCTGGACAGCTGTCTCGCATCTGGTCTGGGATTGGTCATTGTTCCTTATGAACATTTTCAGTAAATTTTCCAGTTTGCACCATCACATTGCAGCCCAGCTTCAAGAGGATGTAGTGTTACCAAACACTCAGTCTTTCTAAGAATAATAATGTAAGCAATTAATGACAGCCTTGATTCTATCTCACATGCACATACTCCCATTCTCATAAGCATAGATTTCAAATTTCTCTATTCTACCAAACAGATAATTTAACATATATATATTTATATATGGATGTATTACTATATTAATATATGTATGTATATATATATGTGTGCACACACACAGCCAAAGCCCACATACATACGCACACATAGATTGTGTGTGTGAAGGAGAAACTGTATGACCCGGATAGACCTCTTAGTGGAGAAGATGGAGCTGACAGTCTGAGACCAAGTGGCTAGAGTTCACAGAAGGCAGTAACAGAAAGAAAGGAGTTACACAGAAGTTCAAGATCAATACAAAAATCAAACATATTTCTATATACCACCAACAATTAAACAAAAATTGAGAATAGAATAATATATGCACATATACACTCCCACCATCCTAGCAATATAATATATAATATATCTCATAATATATATCATGCATAATAACACATATATCATTTATAAAATCAAAAATATATAATATATTCTAATAACATAAAAATATAGATAAATCTAGAGAATCATTAAATATCAGTACACTGAAATCTACCAAAATAAAAAAGACCTAAATAAATTGGTTAATCCTGTTGATAGGAGAGTCATTATTTTTAAGATATCAAGTCTCATAAATTGTTCAATGTATTCACTATGTATTCTAAATTAAAGCTTTTTTGTTTGTTTGTTTCAGTTTTGGTAGAAATTGACAAGATGGTAATAAATTTAACACAGAAATGCAAATAGTCTAGTAAAATCATTGAAAAAGAGCAGTGTTGAAAGGCTAACAATACTTGATTTTAAGATTTATTATAAAGCTACAGGTAATAAAAACATAGATATGACAAAATGTAGGCACAAAGTTAAATGGAACAGAATAAAGGGTATACAAATGGGCCGGGCGCAGTGGCTCACGCCTGTAATCCCAGCACTTTGGGAGGCCAAGGCGGGCGGATGACGAGGTCAGAAGATTGAGACCATACCAAACTCCGTCTGTACTAAAAATAAAAAAGTTAGCCGGGCGTGGTGGCCAGCGCCTGCAGTCCCAGCTACTCCGGAGGCTGAGGCAGGAGAATGGCGTGAACCTGGGAGGCGGAGGTTGCAGTGAGTTGAGATCGCGCCACTGCACTCCAGCCTGGGCGATAGAGCGAGACTCTGTCTCAAAAAAAGGAGTATATAAATAATGCAACCATATATAAATAATTAACTTCTGATGAAACTGCAAAGGTAATCAGTGGGAACAGATAAATATTTTCAATATTTGTTGCTGGTAAATTTAAATATACATATGCAAAAATTTAACTTTTGTTCATACCTTCCACCAAATAAAATATTCAAAGTAGATCATAGACCTAAAGGTTAAACATAAAAATATAAGAATTATGAAAGATAAAATAAGAGATTTATGTTAACAAATTCTTGGGAGTGACATCATAAAAGAAGGAATTAATAGAATGGCCTTCACTAAAAACTTCTGGTTTTGAGAAAATATTAAGAAAATAAAAAAATAAGGCACAGGCTGAGATAAAGTATTTGCATCATATATCTGTTAAATTTATGCACTATATATCTTGAGAATATATATGCATATTAATATTCCATATATAATAGACAAATAGATAAATGATATGCAAATTAATAGCTATAGGGAAATAAATGGACCTCACAAACCTCAATAATAAAACAAGCCATTCAATTAAGTGAAATTGGGAAGTGTTTTAAGCCAATAGTTCATAAAAGGACATATGGAAGGCAAATAAGCACATGAAATAATTTTTGTCATCAGTCATCAGAAAAATACAAATTAAAATCACAACAGGATACTCATATACTTATTATAATGTGTAAAATTTAAAAGGCTGCTTATGCCAAATGTTGTCAAAGATGGGGAACAACTTGTGCTCTCATATTCTACTGATGATAAAAATGTGATACAATCACTTTGAAAAACAGTTTGTCATTTTCTTAATTTGTTAAACATTCACCCACCAAATCACTCAGCATTTCATTCCTAGATCTCTGTTCAAGGGAAATGAAAGCATGTGTCCATACCAAAACTCGTACATTTGTTCATAGCTGTTTAATTTATAAAATTCCAAATTTGGTAACAATTGAACTATTCATCAGTCTATGGTTAAGCTGTGGTAAATTCATATGCTGGAATACTACTCAATAAAAGAATGAACTATCAACAAAGCAGTAACATGGTGGAGTCTCAGAATAATTACGCTGAATGCAAAAACCCAAGTGAGAACAAATATATTTATGATTTGATTTACATAAATTTCTAGAATTAATCTAGCAACAGAAAGAAAGTCAGTTATTGCCTGAATTGAGCAAGGAGTATTGAGAACAGGAAGTGAGGGGGAGAGGAATCACAGACACAAGGAACATTTTGGGTGATCGATAAATTTACTGGACTGTGATAATTATTAATTGTACACATGCCAAAATATTTCAAATTGTACACAAAGTAATAAATAAGTCAATACAAATTAAGGAGAAAAGGCTTTGCTTTCATGCTTTGTTGTCTCTAGAAACAATATGCCTTTTTCAATTTCTTCATTTTAGTGTGTGTTTTTTTTTTTTTTATTTTGTTTTTCTGTTTTGGATGGGGAGGTGAAACTGACTTCAGATTAACATGCATGTATATTAAGGCATGTTTAACCAGAAGCAACATTTATTTTCAGTTTCTAGTTTATTTTATTTCAAGCTAAGCTCCCATTAAATAATAAGAATAATGTTAAATTTTATTTAGCAAAAATTTTAAAATTAGAAGGTAGTCAATTTTCAAGGTCTCAGCAACAACTGGCATGCTATAACCTATCTCTTAGTAAGAAATGCTATGTAGCACAATGGAAACATTGAATGAATACTTGCTGGCTCATAGCCTGTAAGTTATTTTTTTACCATACCTTCAAAACTTGTGGACATGGTAGGAGGTGGGATTATGAAAGAGTATTGTAGATTACAAAGTGTTATACAAATGCAAGGTGACCCTCTTACTTGGCCAACCGAAGAAAAGTTATGAATCAGAACTGGTTCCTATGGTCAGATTCAGGGATAATGGTATATATAACTAATAGTACAAGGATTCCTGGAGAAAAGTCTTAGTTTTATAATTATATCCTTAGAGGATATTTGACAGAAGCAGAAAGGGGTCCTGGATGTCGCCTGACCCTGACTCCTTCAGATGTACAAACAGAACAATGCTAAAATCGTGCAAGCTGTCATTTGTCTATGGCACCAAGCTATACACAATTACCAGATTCCTATCAGGAGGCTATGGACTGCTTATTCAAGTCTAATTTTACTACACCCAAGACCCTTGTTATCTAGAAAGTAGAAATTGGTGATTAAAAATCCTAACTTTGGAACCAAACCGCCTCAGTTTGCATCCTTCCTCCACCACTTATTAGATATACATGTACTTTAAGATAATAATAATATTCACACAAATTTACTTCTCTTTTTTTCAGGTATGTGATTGTGTTGCTCTTGCCTCTGAAAGTTGGTGTGACCCTGTCACATACTTTGACCGAGGAAATGTGAACAGAACACGTATCATTTCTTGGAGGAAGCTTTAAGATCTAGTGCATGATTTGTCATGTCTGTTTGCTTTTAACCAATTGACAGGGAAAGCTGGTGTCAAAATGGAAAGTTGTTCAGCTTGGGTCCCTGAGCGACAATAGTGACCATCAACTCCTATAAACTCACTAACAGGTAGTCTTAGTAGTCTAACCTGTAGTAGTCTAAAATGCAGTCTTGTGAGGAATGAACTTTTGTTTTGTGAAGACCCTTGAAATTTGTGTGTTTATTGTAGCTTAATCTTACTTATCCTGAACAATATTGTGTGCGACCTTAGAAAGTTGCTTACCCTGTTAGCCCATCACTTTCCTCATATGTAAAATGGGAGTAATAATAGCATTTTCTCCAAGGCATTTTGTGTGATTTAAATAAGAACATGTAAAGTTCTAAGAATATAAAAAACACATAGTAATTGTTAGTAGTAATAAATTATTATCAGCACCTCCCTGGAAAAAAATGAATAATGCAGTAATTCTTATTCATATTAAGCTACTATTTAATGAATTCTAACTATAAGCTTGGTGATAGAGTGATTATTTTATATAAAATATAAATAGTAATCCTCATGACCATGTTATAAAATTTTGTAAGCATTATATGAGGTGTATAGTTTCTATATATTGGTACTGAGAAATGTTTGTATGGCTTTGTTAATGACAGCAAATGTCCTGTTTCTTTTCAATTTCAGCAAATGTGTTAATTTTTACATTTTCATTAGGAGGACTAAACTGATTATCAAAGCCTATGAGAGTAGAATAGCGTTCTCAACACCATAAGATTTGATTTTCATATCAGTTAGGTTTATTCTGACTGCTCTAACAAATTGGCCCAAATATGTGTAATGGCTTCCATATAACAAAATTTTACTTCTTCATATAATATCAGTTGTGTTTATATATCAGTGATGAATCTCTCCTGCTTATAGTCATTCATGGACCCATGTAGATACAGACTTTGCCATCTTCAAACACAAGTGTCTAGGTTCCCTTGCAGTTCCCAGCACTCTAACTGGAAACGGAGAAAAAGGCATAAAAGAGCCTACACAGGAGGTTTTATATGCCAGACTTAGAAGTCAAATACATCATTCTGCTTGCACTATGTTAGATACGATTTAATCACACATAAAGAGAAACATAGAACAGCTTTTTAAACAATATACCCAGAAAAAGAGGCAAACATAAATTTTTGTGGAGCACGTAGCACTTTCTGCATCAGTTCTTTAGATCCTGAGCTCTTCTGTTTTAACAGAAATATTAATAAATTAACAGAAATAAATAAATAAATAAATTAACAGAAATATTCACTCAAGGTACTGCCTAGTACAAGAGTTTTAACATATTTATTTCAACATTTTCATCTTGTTAATGTTCCTTCACTTTTATTCATTCTCATTTTGCTCCTCACAACAACCCTCTGAAAGATAAGACAGGTGCTATTATTATTCTCCACTTAAAGCTGAAAAAAAATTGAAATAAGGGTTAAGAGTCCCTGGGTCAAATGGAGCAGAACTACTTAATACAGAAATGAAGTGGCTCTGGTTGAAAGAAATAAAGTAAAGCCTGATTCCCAAGCCTGCGGCGAGGCCTTAGACTAGATCTTATTTTAATAAGTCTTAATTCTTAAGAACATTTTAAGATGTATATCGTTACTTTGTGATAAACTATTTATTTCTACATTTTTCCTTTAAGAAAAAAAGAAGATTGTATAAGATCGATGTGTTATACATATAAAATTACTATACTTTTAAAAATGTATGTACATGTACAATCTGACACAGTCTTTGTTACCCTCATCTCCAAAGGTCAACTCATCCCATGCGAATGAAATGGGAAGGGAATTGGAATTTAATGAGCAGGTGTATATGTATGAAGCAATCTGCTAGTTTTCTGCATATATTATCTCACTTAAAGAAAGCTTCAGGACAGCAATATTATCTAAATTTTACACATGTGAGTCCTGAAGCTAAAAAAAATTAATGTTTCCTGTGAATCATAAAGTCAGATTGAAATTATGGAAGATTACATTTTCCTGAAATAGTGGTGGGGGAGAACTATGGGAATTATCATGGAAACTGTGAAGGTAATTTTCTAGAATAGTTATGACAGAAATGATGCAAGAAAATTTACATAAATCTATACCAGTCACAGTTGCAAATATCGCCCTTAGCAGAACTAAATGTTGATGTTTGAAACATTTAAAAAGCTCTGTTGTGTTGATGGCTTGAGAAGTCAAATGACAAAATCTGACTTTAATCTAATTCTATTATTAAAAATAAAATGTAAGACAATGGAGAAGTTAAAGATTTTCTTTTAGTAACTTGTGTTTTTTACCCCTTCAAGTCCAACTGGGAGAGTCTTGTGCCAAGAATTTCATGTATCTCAAGTACACAAGCTGACACCTTGGCAAAGAAATGAGTAATTCTTCAGTTAATGGGTTGTAAGCTCCTGAATGTAGAATGCCAAATGGCAGACCTAGAAGTACATTCCAATTGCTTGTCTTTTACTCACATATGTTTTGAACAATCCATTACATTTGTAAGGAAAATAACTTATCTGTGTTATTATTGTTGCTGTCACCTTGGAATTCCAAGATGAGAACCTACAATTTAGAATTCTCTTTCACTGTGTCATGTAAAAGCCATATGATGTTGATCAAGCCATTCTCTTTTTGAGCATCAGCTTACCCATCTGATAAACTGAGAGAATAATACCTACCTTGCAAGTCAAGAACATTAGAAATATAAAAATATTAGAAACAGATTTTAGCACATAGTAAATATCCACCATATACTTATAGTTGATACTGTTATCTTTGAGATGATAGTGAGGATGATGATATTTGACCTTCAAGCCAACTCTGTTAACAATACTAAGATAGCTTCCCAGTGGTTATTTTCATTTTAGGCATACTAATCTTTAATATTAACTTACATTTACTAAAATATTTACATTGGGAATGACATTTCCAACACACCATCTCATTTAATCCTCAAAATAATCTTCCTAGTGAAGAAAAGAGATTATAGTAGTTCCCATTTTAGAAATGAACGGAATCTAAATACTGATGTCTCCTGGCTAACATGACTCTTATCCAATACTCTTCTATTATGCCTCAAGATTTCCTTGAGAAACAATTTTTAGTACTGAACACGAACATGACATACAGCAGAAAACTGATTGACCAAACTCAGTTGTTTGATTCAAAAACGCAGGTCACTACTCTCTATTTATCCAAAGCAGCACACAAAATACATGTGACACAAAAGCGTCACTGTAAATAATTTCCTCAGATAGATTTGATGCTGAAGTGTCTTTGCTTTCACCTACGATGACTTGAACAAAGGACCTAATGAGGCTTCTGTATCCTGGAGCCAGGAAGAAGTGAGAGCAAGTTCAGATGTTGCCCTTGCCCTCAGAGAGCAAAAAGTATAATCCCAGAGAAAAATGACAGAATGACCATTTAAAAATAGAGCACAGTTAGTGCTTTGATGTGGGTACAAAGCACGGCTAGGAAGCTGCATGACCAGTGTGCTAGCAGGGTGGGTAGCAGGAATGGAAAAACTGGATACCAAAGAGTCACCACCTGGTAATTAAACATGCTTTTGATGTATGCTTTTGATTGGTTAAATCAAAAACACACAAGAGTAATCAGTTTTTCTATGCTAAATATTCTGTAGATCAGCAGCATTCTTTATATACACAATAACAGATTGACATATATGCGCCTCTCTGAAAGACACAAGATTGTACATGGCAATCTGGCCCAAACATTTTAAGAACATGGAACTGCAGAACTAGAAAATGCCTGTGATACAGTCATCCTCAGAGTCTTCATACTAGCAGGCTCTTATACCGCCTGTGGAGTCTTTCTTGTAGTGGCTCAAGTAAAAGGCAGAGCCCTGGAGCATAAAGCCTTAGAAATGCTCAATACTTAGAGTCAAGGGTGAGAAGTAATCTTCAACTTTGAAAATTAACTGATAATGACTAGGCCAAATTTTAGGGCCAAAGTGATTTAGAGTTTAGGGGAGAAAATTCAGTCTGAGAAGGGGAAGATAGAAATTCCTATGTTGGCAACAACCGGGGACAACACTTGACCTGGATTCATCCAGAATCTGGGTGTGTGCTTCAATTCCATGCTCCGTTATTTGAGGAATAGGCATGGAATACAAAAACTGTTATGCTATCCTGATTAAGTTGAATGAAAAATGAAGCCTTTTGAGCTTGTTCATTGCTCATGAATCAAATGCTTAAAGTTGCAGAAGATTAAGCAGAGAATGGAAACATCACTAAAAAGACCAGTAGATGACACATCGATCTGATAAATAAGTCGACCTAATTTAGTAAGAATTATGATTTTTCACATTAGCCTGACGCCACTGCTCCTTTTTTATCCTATGATCCTTATTATGATGTTTCTGGGGATAAAGGCCAAAGAGAAGCCCCATTCCAAAGATGTGAATTTATTTTCATTAACTCTTTAAATTAATCTACATAGTAATCCTATGAGGCTTACCTCATAACAATAAAGCGTTATTACTTTGCTCTGCTATGACTTTTTAACAAATAAAGAAGTTAAGATTTATATAGGTAAAGTGGCATCCAGTAAATGATGACACCAGAACTAGGTTTTATACTCCAGGTGTTTCTAACTCCATTTCCCATGCCCTCTCTCTCCCTGCTTTTCTCTTTCCCTCTTCTTCTTCATTGAATTTTTTGTACCAGTCTTTATTCTCAATGAAAAATAACACATGCAAATTTATAGTAAAAATAATGTTTGAAAAAAACATTGTAACTATGCATAATTGCATCACCTGTAGATAGTTATTATTACTATTTTGATGTACTTCCGTCACTTTACAAGAGTATATGTTCAGTATACGTGTAGACTCAAGAGTACAAAAATGTCATTATAAATGCATACAAATTTGGAAATCTGCCTTTTAAAATAATATAGTTAAAATATTGTTCATATAATTACATATTGTATATGTAAATATTCATATATAATTTACATCATATATATAAATATTCAGTTTTGAGAATATTTTTATAAAAATAGTGTTTCCTCAGTAACAGAATAGTATAAACAACAAAAGTCAAAAAAGTCAAAAATCTCTTCATCTTTCATCAGAAATAAACATTGTCAAGATTTTAATAAATAGCATTTAACTTTCTCTATACAGAAAGTGCATGTATATATATAATTGTTAATGTTGTAATAATATGTAAACTGCATATATATATGACGTTTTATACCCTATATGCCTTTTGAGCTTCTACATTGCTCATGAATCAAATGCTTAAAGTTGTGGAAGATTAAGGAAGAGAATGGAAACATCACCAAAAAGACCAGCAGATGAGAAAACATATTGATCAGATAAGTAGATAAGTGAATCTAATTTAGTGAGAATTATGATTTTTCACATTAGCATGAGGCCATTGCTCTTATTTTCCCCTAGGATCCTTGTTATGTTGTTTCTCAAAAACATATGTATATGTGTCTGTGTGTGTGTGTATGACATTATATGCATAGGATCATGTTTATTATTTTCCCAATTCTGATTTTTTTCAACAATACAGTTTGATTATCTTCCTATATAATCATTTAAAAAATAATTACAGGAAGGAGAAAAAAACAACACACATGTGACTATTTTAATATTGAAGGTATTGGAGTGAATTTCTGGTTTTAAAACCAGATTATATGAGACTAAATCTTGTCTTCCTGTGTGATGTTGGGTAAGCCAGTTTTCCTCTGTTTTTCAGGTTTCTCATGTGTAAAATAGGGATAGTTACAGGACTAACTTCAAAGGCTTTTCTTGAAGATTAAATATGTTATTTTCTGTAAGGCCTGTAAAAGAGTACTTTGCAAGGTCATAATACTGTGAATGCTAAATAAATGTTAGCTGTTATTATTGTCATAATTAGTGCTTTTGTGTATGTCATGACATATAGTTGTCATACTGTTAAGCAATGCTAATTAATGCTATTTAGGTGTTTACTTTTTTTAAATGTATACCTGACATAATATCACAAAGAACTGTTTTCATCCCCCTTCGAAAAAAATAAGATGCTAACAAATAAGTCTTTTATGAGTGACAGTCATTTGTAATAGCTGGAGAGATTGAATGTAACAAAAGGCAAAAGGCCAGGGGTAATCAATGAAGTCTGCTTTGTGTGTTTTACAAGATCCTCATGAGAAAGAAGCTTAGGCCAGTGGTGATTCATTTCAACTTGTCTAGATTGAATTTCTGAAAGGAGAATGGAGAAAATCCTGAATGTGACTTTCTGACATCTCAACCTCCAACCATGTAATCCTGAAACTCTGAAAATTACCTTTTATAATAACTTTTGTAGTGCCTTTAGCAATTCATGTCATGTGGATTAAACAGGTTTCTGAATATAATTTCTAACTGTGCCACTGGCACTATCTTCTTTTTTCACAATTTATAAAAATATGACCATACGTCACACATGCATAAGTTCATAACAAGTAAGGAATGATGATCAGACTGTCAACAAGAGCTTTTCTGTTCTATAAAATGGAAGAGAACTAGAATCCAGGCCTGGGTGGGACCTATCACAATGCAATTTTGTGTCTTCTTTACTTCTTATACTTCTTTATGTCCTTGGGTAAATTCCTGCTTGTGCATTGTTGGGTAAAGGATTATGCACAATTTATGTGTTGATGTAATTGTTAAGCTGTACAGAATGAACACATTTGTATTCCCATGAACAGTTCATGGGAGAAGGACTTCTAGCATGAGGAATGGGGCTAGGTTAGTGTTCCACACTTCTAATGGTCCATATTCCCATGTCAGGGAGGGTTCCAAAGCCATCACCACATGGAACTCACTGTCCATATGATGGTCCAGGCCCTGATCCACTCTCACCCAAAACCTTCTCAAAAGTCTCCAAATGTGCCTCTCTGAGACCATTGTGACACCACTTCAATTTACCCTTTCTCATTGCTGCCAGAATGATACAACAAAAACACAGATAGTAATAATTTTACAGGAAGAAAAAAATTGTGTTAAATTTTTTCTTAAGTGTTGTCTGATAAACAAAATGTCCAGTTACATTATCTCTAAAAAATCCTTAAAGAAAAATAATTACCTGGGAGTAACTGGAACTTATGCTACCTAAAAGACAACTGAAGGATACACATTTATCATAAGGTAACACTCAAGACTGTACCTTAAATCCTGCTACACTGGTTAGTGCAATTGTAATTATGAAAATTGCACCCTGTTGTGTTTTATTGATTAATATTTTTGGCTTAGACCCATATATGCATGCCTTGTATAATCTGTATACCAAAGCAAATTCTTCTGTGATAAAAAATGCAATACAATATCCAAAGCTTGTGAGTTCAAGTCTATGTTTACTCTTCTGGGAGTAATACAGTCAGTTTAAATATGTACTTCAAAAGATTTAGTGAGAACTATATGCATTTGGTGCAAAAATATGATACTTAGAGTCTTTTTCATTGTTTCTCGGGCGATTTTGCCTCTTGAATTTTTTTCTAGAGCACTAACTATTGTAGTAAAAGACCAGCGCCTTCCCTCTTAGAAGGAAACATGACTGCCTTTATCCTTCTATCTTCACATCTTCAGAGAGACAGAAGGAATAATGGTAAGGTCCAGTAAAAAACCAGTAAGGAGTGACTTAAGTCTTCTGCAGTGGCCTTTATGTCCTGGAGTTTAAAGCAGTCTATAGCTCCCTAAAATTATTGCCTCTCTAACCAGAAATATAATATATATTCAGGAATTAAATAAATACTACTTGTGTCAGTATATTAAGTTATTTTGCCAAAGACTGCATCTCCCTCTCAAAATCTGTGGCATCTGTAAACAGCTAGTGCACATTAAGGGAAAATTAGCTTTTGTTGTTGTTGTTGTGTTTGTTTCTAAATATAAAAAATTCTATATAATTACAAGAAAATATTGACATACAATTTAGAATTATATAGTAATACAGCATCACCATTTACTATTTCCAAATATCTCTCTCAAACACACACACGCACACTCACTCACACCTAGTCCCAAGCCCTATCTAGTAGCTGAATACAGACCTGCAGCAGCTTCAGACTCTGAGATAGAGTCTGAACCAAAATAAAGTAGATAAAACAGGCTGTGTGATTAGTCCCACACTGATTTAGTATCAGTACTGCACCTGTCCTGTCAGCTTTTGTGTTGTGTCACTGGTCTTTTTGCCTGTGGTAATGTAACTATTTTGTATTGTCTTTTAAACCACAATTGAGGTCCCCTTTCGTGAGATAATTATATTTTTCTACACCTTTAAGTTTCTGAATAAAATTCTCTTGATGGCTTTTGTCTTTCAAACCAAATAATTACATATATAGCTATTTCTATTTCTTCAAGTAATGCCAGAATCCATGCAGTTATGTTAGATACAATACTGGGATATAATCACAACATCAAAATTGAGACAGAGTGGTTTAAGAGATAAATAGAGTTGTAATCTAAAACTTGCTATTTTTTCCCTTAGGAGAGAAATGCTAGAAAGTTGCAAATAAGGTATATTTTCTTACTATTAGCTCCAGGCCGTGCCAAGAGCTGGCAATACAGTATCTGAGACCATTTTTGAGTTTATTCTTCAGATATTTTCAGTCACTAATGTATGTTTCTTGTAGTGATATGGCCAACATTGAGCATACAGACAAGAGAATACTATTGCTTTGTAAAGCCATAAATTCATAAGCATGATAAACATAGACTGCCAAAATTTGCCTATCATTAAGTGATTCAATTTATTTGGCTTCTTAAGTGACTGTTCTTTCGACAAGCATGAAAACATTTGCTTGTTTTCTCTGAGGATTTTCAGCGTATGCTTACTGATAAAATAGCCGTATAGTGAACTGTCACAATCAGAGTCGTTCTATGAGTTCCAACTTCATCCTTTCCCCTGTTTTTATATTAAAATAACTTTCCTTCAAAATATCTTGAGTTCATCAAAAGTTCAGCTCAAACCTGACAATTTTTTCAAAGTTTCATTTTTAACATGAAAACTTGTGTTTCATCCCTTATAAATGCATCTCTGCCAGCAAAGTTTTAAATAATGTAGAGTAAATCAAATTGTTATATCAAGCACAATTAAATTGGTAACAAACAATTCAAACAAAATCATGTAGTATTCTCAAACTACATTATAAAATTGGGAGTGGAACATACTATGACAGACAACAGTATGTGGAGTAGTTGAAAGAAGTGACTCTGGGTATGAATCTTGCTGATGTTGGCAGAATTTCTCTTTGCATCTTAGTATCTCAATGATAACAACCATGCCTAACTCATGTTGTATGCTAGGGATTAAATAAGTTAATATGTGTTAAGAAGAGCAATAGCTGACATGCAGAGCCATAAATTAAACTATCATTTTTAACAGTTTTCAGGACTTAAAATTACAATTTGGCTCTTCTATTCTTAAAGAAAACACAGAAACTCTTCCTTCAGTACTTCCTTTTTCTCAGAAATCTCTTTAGTACATTGAAATGTGATGTACACTTTCCGAGACTATATACACGAAATAAGATTCCTTTGTAACCAGACATATTACAGATTTAATTTTTAAACATTAGTATTATTGGAAAAGCATATTTATGATTAATGAATGCTATTATCAGTGTTAACCTCAGGTATATCATCCCAGAGAAGAGATATATTTCCTACAAAATAAGCAAAGCAAAAAGAGTTGAATAGATTATGATGAACTTATGGAATTTATGGAAAGTAGAAAAGCAATCTAAAATAACAAGTATCAAATTTTTAGAAAATTGGAAGGCAAACAGATAAAAGTTGTATGATAAAAACAATAACTATAGGATAAAATAAATCACAATGCCTAGGCAAATATTTCAGAAAAATGTTCGAGTTGAAGTTTGAAGAATGGGTGGAGTTTCACCTATAAGTCCCTGCAAATCCAACTCAAACCCAAAAGAGATATAGAAACTTATTAGTTTAATAACTAAAAACTTTAGAAATTGGTTTAGCTTAAGAAAAGGCTCAAAAAAGCTGCTAAACACTGTTATTCAGCCCAGTTACTTTCAGGTACCAATCCTGTTTTCACTAGACCTGGCTTCATTCTAGGGCTAGCTTTACTCAAGTTCCTGATACAGTTGCAAGAATATTTCATGGCTAGATTCAGCAAGAAATAAGCATTTTTGTTGTTGTTCTTGCAGTATTCCCAACATAATGAAGGGCTTAAAATTACTCCTATGTTTCCGACTTAAGCAACTGTTTTTCTGTATTGTATTGCCAAATAGATAAAAATCATATAAGAGAAAAATTAATTCATGGGAGACAATTCTCAATGAATCTCCCATTTCTGTACATCCTATGAGAAAGACACTGATGACCCTTTCTTTTGGACTTTTTCAAGGATGTATATGTAGTGAGTAGCATTGGAAGATAAAATTAGTGTCTTTCTGTAGAACAAAATCAGGTTGTACTAGATGCTTATCTCTCTCATACCCCAGTTCCAGTCCACCAGAAAGTATGTTAAATCTACCTTAGAGGCATATCCAGAGTTTAACACCTTCTGCATGTATCTATGATTGTTTCTGCACTATCATCTTTTGCCTTTATTAATGAAACCAATTCTAAAGTAGTTTTTCTTCTTCTACCTTACCTCATTACCTCTCTCCAATATATTTACAACATAAAATGAGATTGATCCTTTAAATAACATAATTTAGGCCAGCTGCGGTGGCTCACGCCTGTAATCCCAACACTTTGGGAGGCCGAGGCGGGTGGATCACGAGGTCAGGAGATTGAGACCATCCTGGCTAACACAGTGAAACCCCGTCTCTACTAAAAATACAAAATAATAATAATAATAAAAATAGCCGGATGTGGTGGTGGGCGCCTGTAGTCCCAGCTGCTCGGGAGGCCGAGGCAGGAGAATGGTGTGAACCCAGGAGGCGGAGCTTGCAGTGAGCCGAGATCAGGCCACTGAACGCCAGCCTGGGCGACAGAGCTAGACTCATCCCTCAAAAAAACAAAAAACGAACAAAAAATAAACAAACAACAACAACAACAATAAAAAAACATAATTTAAATATTTCACTCAAAACTATCCAAATGGCATGACATTTCAATGAGCAAATTCCAAATCCTTTAGAGTGGTCTACAAGGCCTGACACAATGGATTAGCCTCCCATTCTCTTTACCTCTCTAACTTTATCTCTTACTGTTCTCTCTGCTTATACAGTTCCAGCCATGCTGGCTTACATGCTGATCTTAAAATGTCCATGGCATACCTCTTAATTTAGGATGTTACATTTCCTGTTTCTTCTTCCCAAGGCATCCCCCATTGTCCCCATGGCTGCCTCTCTCACCGTTTCCATTTGTTTGCTCTTAGGTTACCTTTTCTCTTTTTAAAAATTGTTATATGTATTATATATACACACACAGACGAGAAGGCCTGGCTCTATCACTCAGGCTAGAGTGCAGTGGCATGATTACAGCTCACTGGAGTGCTGGAGCCTTAACCTTCCCAGGCTCAAGCAAACTTCCCACCTCAGCCTCCCACATAACTGGAACAACAGGTGCATGCCACCACATCCATATATTACTTTTTCAGTGAGGCAAACTCCTGATCATCTCATTTAAACTTAAAATGTCACTTGTCTTCCTCCTTAACCCTAATTCTTTTTCACCTCCATTTTTTTTTCTCATCTCCACATTACTAGTCACTTTCTAACATCCTACCATGTAATTTACCATATAGAGAATCTTTATTCTTCTGCTATAATTTAAGGTCAAGAAATAAACATATTTTTGTCTATTTTTAAATTGATACTTTCAACCTCTTAGAACAGTGTTTTGCATGCAAAGTCAGTGCTCAATAAATATTAGGTTAATGAATTATGAATTCAACTCTCTAAAATTTTCTGTGAAAGAAGGTAATACATACTTACATACATACATAATTGCTGATTATAATTGTTCCATTTCTATGCTTTTCTTAATAGAAGTACATTTTAACAATGTTAACAATGCTCCCAGCGGGACCAAAGCCTTCCTAGTAGGATTTTAGTTTTGAATATATTGTTGGTCATAGTCTAGGTATATTAGGGTCCCAGACAGGAGTAGCCTTTGTTCAAAAAACAGTGTTGGGACTGACTAGCAATGCTTTCTCACTAAAGAAAGAAAATATAGGTCCCCTATGGAACTTACAATAAATATGTCTTCAATGTTTGCTACATTTTTGTATTCTTCTTAGGAAAATATTTAGTAAGTTTCAGGTTACAGATTTTATTTTTGTCTTAACTTTTCCCAAATTTTGATTGTGTGATGCTATTATAGTGTTTTATCTGCTTTAACCACACAGATTCTAGCACAAATTTGGGAAGTATAATTATTTAGATCAGAAAAAGCACCAAGTGACTTAAGGTATTAAACGTTAGGGAAATACAGAAACATGAGGTCTATGTGTCATTGACCCATTTGGATTGGGTAATATAGGAACAAAACACATAGTAGTGAAGACATTAAGTTAAATATTATTATTTTACAAAGTAGAAGTTAAATTAATGAACTTTAGAACTAATACATGATGTACAATTTATGTTGTTCATGTCTTAATTGAAGAATCTTAAATCTAGGGTTCAAAAGATGCAAGCAAATTTTTAAAAGTCTATTAACTTTATAGTATAATTTAGGTGTATAAATTTAGAGACTAATGATATTAATTGTATAAAACTCAATCTAAGATAATACTGTCAAAACAGAATTATTGCAATTAACACAATTCTTAATTCTTAAATGTCTGAAATAAAAAATGTTTAGAATGAAATTATTTGTTGTTTAATTTCTAAATTTTTAAGTTCTGAATGAAGAATTTCAAAATGTGCACATTAAATAGATTTCATAATTGTGCTGAGGCAAGGATATTACTATTCTGGAAATTAATAACAAAAATGATACTTTAGAGAAATAATCTTTTAGAAAATAGAATAAGATTTGATGGAAAAAGAAGAGACAAGTAGATAAATGGGGAACATAATAGAGAGTCTTAAAATGACCCATGCATAGTTAACTAATCATACTTTACAAAAGACTAAAGGCAATTCAATGGAAAATGGATAGTTTTTTCAATAAATGGTGCTGAAACAGTTGAACATATACATGCAAAAAAAAAAAAAAAAAGAAGAAGAAGAAGAAGAAGAAGAATCTAGTTACAGACCTTACACGTTTCACAGAAATTAACTTAAAATTAATCGTAGACCAAAATATAAAAGATAAGGCTATAAAACTTCCATAAGATAATATAGTAGAAAATCTAGGTCGCCTTGATGATGATGTTTTAGGGACTATAAAGGCATAATCTATGGAAAAAAATAAATGATAAATTGGACTTTGTTGAAATTAAAAATTTATGCTCTGTGAAAAACACTGTCAAGAGAATGGAAAAAAAACACAAACCACAAACTGGTAGAAAACATTTGTGGGAGACATATCTGATAAACAACTGTCAGCCAAAATATACAAAGAACTTTTAAAACTTAATAATAAGAAAATGAACAACCCAATTTAAAAAAAGAGTAAAATACCTAAACAGACACCTTACCAAGGATGATATACAGATTACAAATAAGCATGTGAAAAGATATTCAACATAATATATCATTTGAGAATTAAAAATTAAAACAAATTTCCACTACACACAGATTAGAATGTCTAAGATCCAGATCACTGACAACACCAAATCCCGACTAGGTTGTGGAGCAACGGGACGTCTCTTTAAATTGTTGATGGAACACAGCATAGTATAGTACAGCCACTTTAGTAGATAGTTTAACAATTGCTTACAAAACTAAACACACTCTTTCCATGCAATCCAGTAGCTGTGCTTCTTGGTATTTACGTAAACGATTTGAAAACTTACATCCCACACTAACATGCACTTGGCTATTCATAGCTGCTTTATTCATAATTGCCAAAATTTGAAAGCCATCAAGAGGTACTTCAGTGGGTGAAGGGATAAATAAACTATCGTACATCCACATTAATATAATATTTAGTTCTAAAAAGAAAAAATAAGTTGTCCATAATC
Source organism: Papio anubis (assembly GCF_008728515.1). Lineage (NCBI taxonomy): Eukaryota > Metazoa > Chordata > Mammalia > Primates > Cercopithecidae > Papio > Papio anubis. The sequence continues at coordinate 90,002,329 of NC_044981.1, read as the reverse complement.
ACTGCATCAATATGTCAAATTTAAATATACACCAATTTGTATACATAATACCTTGTTTTGATCAAAACGTTATTCTTAAAAAAAATGCTTGTATCTAGAAAATTATAAAATAAAAAATACAATTTAACAAAGCTTCATAAGAATAACTGTGAATGTCAGGCATGGTAGTACACCCTGTAGTCCCAGCTACTCAGGAGGCTGAGGAGGGAAGATAATTTGAGCCCAGGGATTTGAGGCTGCAGTGAGCCATGATCGTACCTATGAATAGCCACTGCACTGTAGCCTGGATCTCTTTTTTGAAATCCCATTTTTAAAAAACTGAGGAAGTAAAGTGATTCCCATTTACTTCTCATCTCTAAAACACCTTGACTACTCTGAATTATTTGGAACTGTTTAGACAAAGTGTCTCTATCAAGATTGTACAGTCTACTGGGAACACTATAAAAAGAAAAAGTTCTCTATGGTTTCAGATGCTAAACTAGCAGAGTCAGTAAAAGAGGGATATGTGATGTAATCAAGGCTTAATTGTGTAATACAATCATTACAAGCAGTAGGATTAGGAAAGAGAGGTCACAGGGAAAATAGGTGGGTCTAGTGAGTTTCATAGCACAGGTGCTATAGTTTGGGTATGGTTTGTTTGTTCCCGCAAAATCTCTTGCTGAAATTTAATCCGCAATGTGGTGGTGTTGGAAGGTAGGGCCTAGTGGGAGGTGTCTGGGTTAAGTGGGCAGATTCTTCATGAAGAGATTAATGCCTTCCTTCAGGGGCAAGTTCTCATTCTATTAGTTTCCACAAGAGCTATTTGTTAAAGAGTCCAGCATCTTCTCTCTCTCTCTCTCTCTCTCTCTCTCTCTCTCACTTCCTCTTTCACCATTTGATCTCTGCACATGTTGACTCATCTTTGCTGCTAAAATGAGTGGAAGCAGCTGGAGTTCCTCACAAGATACAGATGCCCAGTATTGAACTTTCCAGTCATCAAAATTGTAAGTCAAATAAATAATTTTCTTTATAATTACCCAGCCTCAGATATTCCTTTATAGCATCACAAAATGGACTAAGACATCAAGCCTTGGAGTAACATGCCCAATGAGGGAAATTCTATTTTGATCAGTACTAGCCTGGTATGAGAAAAATAGGCTTAATTCAAAAAAACAAAAAAAAAGAACATCAACTCGTCTTATCACAATACTAATACAAAACTCTCAACATGACTAAATAATGACATTAAGATAGATGATAATATCAATAGCACATTAGAATGAGACATTGTTTATGAAAACTTTTATAACTATGTGTGAGAGGATGCCGCGGAATTCTCTTTTTGAGGAAGGTATAAAAATACAACTGTATCAAAATGTCATTAATATGGTCTTTAGTTTTGAATAAACAGACATAACTTATTTTATTATGCTCTGCTTTACTGCACTTCATAGATATTGCATTTTTTAATAAATTCAAGTTTGTGGCAACCCTGCATCAAGAAAGTCTATCAGCATCATTTTTTCCCAACAGCATGTGCTCACTACATATCTCTGTGTCACAGTTTGGTAATGTCACAGTATTTCAAATCTTATTATTATCATTATTATGATGATCTGTGATCATTGATTTTTCATGTTACCATTGCAATTGTTCTGGGGCATCTGGAGCTGTCACATAAGACAGTGAAATTAATTAATAAATATGTATGTATTAGGTCGTTCTCGTATTGCTCTAAAGAAATACTTAAGACTGGGTAATTTATTTAAAAAAAAAAAAAGAGGTCTAATTGACCGAGGCTCCACAGGCTGTACAGGAAGCATAGAGCTGACATAACCTGGCTTCCAGAAAGGCCCTAGGGAGCCTTTATTTGTGGTGTAAGGTGAAGTGGGAGATTGTGCATACGTGGCGAAAGTTGGAACAAGTGAGTGAAAGTGAGGTGCCACAGACTTTTAAACAGCCAGATCTTGCAGGACGTCACTCCCTGTCACAAGGATAGCACCAAGGGCATGGTACTAAAGCACTCATGAGAAATCTACCCCCATCATCCAATCACCTCCCACCAAGCCCTACCTCTAATACTGACAATTACAATTCAACATGAGATTTGGGCGGGGACACATGTCCAAACTATGTCAGTGTATGTTCTGACTGTTTGACCAACTGACCATTTCCCCATTGTTCTCCCCCTTATTGGGCCTCCACATACCCTGAGATACAACAATATTGAAATTAACCCAATCATAATCCTACAATGGCCTCTAAGAATTCAAGTGAAAGGACGAGTAGTACATATCACATTTTATTTTATTTTATTTTATTTTATTTTATTTTATTTTATTTTGTGTTTGTTTGTTTTTTGAGACGGAGTCTCACTGTGACACCCAGGCTGGAGTGCAATGGCACAAACTCTGCTTACTGCAACCTCTGCTTCCTGGGTTCAAGCGATTCTCCTGCCTCTGCCTCTGGAGTAGCTGGGATTACAGGCATGTAAACACCACACCTAGCTAATGTTTAAATTTTTAGTAGATACAGGGTTTCACCATGTTGGCCAGGTTGGTCTCAAACTCCTGACCTCAAGCGATCCACCCGCCTCAGCCTCCAAAAAATGTTGGGATTACAGGCATGAGCCACTGCACCCAGCACTGGTCCCATTTTAAATCAAAGGCCAAAAGCTAGGTTTCTACAACAATTAGCCAAGTTGTGAATACAAAGAAAAATGATCTTGAAGAAAATTAAAAGTACTACTTCAGTGAATACAAGAGCAAAATGGCCTCATTTCTGATTTAGGTAAAGTTTTAACTGTCTGAATAAAAGATCAAATCAGCCACAACACTCTCATAAACTAATGCCAAATTCAAAGCAAGGCTCTAAGTCCCTTCAATTCTATGAGGATTAAGAGAGCTGAGAATGTTGAGGAGGTAACATTTAAAGATAGCAGATTTTGCAATCTATCTACCTGACAAAGGTCTAATATCCAGAATCTACAAGGAACTTAAACAAATTTACAAGAAAAAAACAACCCGATAAAAAAGTGGGCAAAGAATATGAACAGACGCTCCTCAAAAGAAGTGGCCAACAAACATATGAAAAAACGCTCATAATTACTGGTCATTAGAGAAATGCAAATCAAAACCACTACAATGAGAAATCATCTCAGGCCAGTTAGAATGGCAGTCATTAAAAAGTCAGGAAACAACAAGTACTGAAGGGGATGTGGAGAAACAGGAATGCTTTTACACTGTTGGTGGGAGTTGTAAATTAGTTCAACCATTGTGGAAGAGTGTCAAGATTCCTCAAGGATCTAGAACCAGAAATACCATTTGACCCAGCAATCCCATTACTGGGTATAAACCCAAAGGATTATAAGCCATTCTACTGTAAGGACACATGCACACATTTATTGCAGCACTGTTCACAATAGCAAAGACTTGGAACAAATCCAAATGCCCATCAATGATAGACTGGATAAAGAAAATGTGGCATATATGAACCAGGGAATACTATTCAGCCATAAAAGATAATGAGTTCATGTCCCTTGCAGGGACATGGATGAAGCTGGAAATCATCATTCTCAGCAAATTAACACAGGAACAGAAAACCAAACACCACATATTCTCACTCATAAATGAGAGTTGTACAATGAGAATACATGTTCACAGGGAGGGGAACATCACACAGCGGGGCCTGTCTGGGGTTCGGGGAGTAGGGGAGGGATAGCATTAGGAGAAATATCTAATGTAGATGATGGGTTGATGGGTACAGCAAACCACCATGGCACATGTATACCTATGTAACACACCTGCATGTGCTGCACATGTATGCCAGAACTTAAAGTATAATAATAAAAAGCCTACAAATAACATTAAAAATTTAATAAACCAAGGGGAAAATGGCAGCGTTTGGCTCATGAGGTCCAAAGAAAAAAGCCCTCTTACTAACATAAAAGTGCAAAGTGATACAGCAAGCGATGGTCTAGAAACTGCAGTAAATTATCCAGAAGATCTATTTAAAAATCATTAATGAAAATAGCTATACTAAAAAATAGATTTTTTTTGTGTGTAGATGAAACAGCTTTGTATTGGAAGAAGACACCATCTAGAACTTTCATCACTGGAGAGGAGAAGTTCATACCTGGCTTCAAAGCTTCAAAGACAGACAGGCTAACTCTCTTATTAGGGACTAATGCAGGTGGTGACTTTAAGTTGAAGCCAATCCTCATATACTATCCAGACAATCCTAGAGCCCTTAAAAATTATGTGAATTTGTTCTGCCCATGCTCTGGAAATTGAACAACAAATCCCAGATGCCATCTGTTTATGGCATGTCTTACTGAATATTTTAAGCCCACTGTGGAGACCTACTACTTGGAAAAAAAGCCTACTTTTGAAATATAACTGCTTATTGACAATGGACCGGGTCACTCATGTGTTCTGAAAGTGGTGTACAAGGAGATGAACATTGTTTCCATGCTTGCTAACACAACATTCATTATACTGACCATGGATCAAGGAGTGATTTCAACTTTCAAGTTTTACTATTTAAGAAATATGTTTTATAAGGCTGTATCTGTTTCCTCCAATGAATCTGGGCAAAGTAAATTAAAAATCTTCTGTAAAGGAGTCACCATTCAAGATGCCTTTAAGAGCGTGTGTGATTCATGAAAGGAGGTCAGAATATCAACATTATTCAGAAATTGGAAGAAGTTAGTTCTAACTCTCATAAATGAAGGATTCAAGACTCCAGTAGAGAAAGTAACTACAGATGTGGTAGAAATAGCAACAGAATTTGATTCTGAAGACATGACTGAATTGCTACAATCTCATGATAAAACTTGAATAGATAAAGAGTTGCTTCCTATGGATGAACAAATTAAGTAATTTATTGAGATGAAATTTACTGGAGAAGATACTGTGAACATTGTTGATAAGACAACAAAGGATTTAAAATATTACATAAACTTAGTTGATAAAGCAGCAGCAAGATTCGAGAGGATTGGTTCCAATTTTGAAAGAAGTTCTACTATGGGTAAAATGCTGTCAAAGAGCCTCACATGCCACAGATAAATCTTTTATGAAAGGAAGAGTCAATTGCTACAGCAAACTTCATCGTCTCTCATTTTAAGAAATTGTCACAGCCACCCCAACCTTCAACAACCATCGCCCTGATCAGTCAGAAGCCATCAATATCAAGGCAAGTCTCTTCCTCGGTACAACGTTGTGACTCACTGTAAGTTCAGATAATTGTGAGTAATTTTAGCAATTAAGAATTTTTAAAATTTGAGTATAGAGATTTTGTTCATAGACATAATGATACAACACACTTGATAGTCTATAGCAGAGTGTAAACATAACCTTTATATGCATTGGGAAACCCCCAAAACAGTGTAAATTGCTGTATTGCAATATTTGCTTAATTGGGGTGCTCAGGAACTGAACTCACAATATTTTCTTGATATGCCTGCTTGTGCTTATATAGAGAGGTTTTAAGCGGATCTGAAATTAAGCTGTTTAAGAAACTTTAGGAAATTAATAATTAAACTTAGAATATTTGCATTCCATCTTCATTAAGATATTGATGTTTCTTAAATTTAATTATCGTCATAAGTTATCTAATTTGTCCTTATATTTTTTACTAAAATATTTAATGCACATGTACATGTGCAAGTACACTTTGATAAAATCCAAGGAAAATAGTAGAGGCAGGTTTTTATATCTGAAATGCAGTCATTGTGCTTGAAGGCCAATGGCACCTAACATATTACTTATCACTACATAAATACTTGTTAACAACTGCAATTGTAAAAATAATATGTCTGAAATCTAAGACAGGGTTACAACTTGTTTGGTGGGGGTGACCCACACTTCAGGTGTGACATCAGGGAATAATTTCTTTTAGGGAGATGGATTCAGATAATTCATCAGTGCTAATTGACTTAAGAAGTATATTTGCATCTGTGGAGGATGTGTGCATAAAAGTATTTTTCTAATGAATAATTATTAAAGTTGATTTATTTAGTATGTCTAGAACACACAAAAGTGAGTCAACTGATGATTTTGTTGCATTAGTCTCTATCTAAAGATCTAACATGAAATGGCATATTCCAAGAGAAGGTTTAACATTTCGGTTGTAATTAGTACTGTATATTAATGTACCTACAATATTGAAAAAGAACATCAGAGTGAAAATGCAGAATATCTGTCAACAAAGAGACTCAACTCAGGAATATATTGGAATCACATAAAGTATAATTTTCCAGTAAGAGTAAGTTCAACAACAAAAATGTAAAACTGTCTAAAGAATCAATCAAAAGAGAGTTAGAGAGCAGTTAACCAATTAAAAGTATTACAACCCCAAGATCAAGAGATAATAAAGCAAACTAAAAATTAATATTAAATAATTGTTTAAAATTATCAAAATGATAAAAAAGAAACCAAAAACAAATTTGAATAGCAAAGACACAAATACAAATAACATATACACACATGCAGAGTTGAAAAGGAGCTATGACAATCCTAAATATTAAAAAATTCATTGATATAAAGCATTAACATATAGATTAATGAGAATATTAGATACAGAAGTTGAAAATTGGTAAAGAGAGAAATCTGAAGAAATTTCGCAGAATGCAATTTATAGAAAAAAGTCAAAGGTTCCTCAAGAAACAAAGGGTAAAGTAAAAATGTCCTATATATCGAAATAGGTCATTGGTTGATTCAATAATTTATTGATATATTCACATATTTATACATGTATACATTAAAATTTGTTTATCATCCTTACAAAATTTTTAGAGTTTGGAGAAATACTCTTTTCCTCAAACATGGACAAATGTGAAGAGTAAAAATAATGTTATAGTTGAGGGATTTTTGAGATAGATTTTAAAGAAAAACTAAAACTTCCTTAGTAGCTTTGAGAAATACTATAGTAAATTTTATTTTGTGTTTGGGTTCTAAATCAGCAAATTAATAAGATTCTTTAGTTTATGTTGTTTTTGTTTTGAGTGGCAATCTTGAGGTTTGTGCTGGAATTGACACAGGAGGACTCATGATTTAAAGTAGTCTAATGGAATCAGACTCAGAGCAAGAGCTGAGAAAAAATTGCTAATCCTGAAATTAAATGAGCAAAGCTGAGGTAAAAATGGAAAACCAAGAAAGAGTTCATAGTGGAGAGCACTGGGAGCAGGCATGGAGTTGGCGAAAGGCGAGGTCAGAAAGGTGGAGTGGTTCATGACTTACTCTATGAACTGTAATCATGTTTCAGGGAACTATTTCCACATTGTACCTTGCAATTTCTTAGTATACTGATGAATATTAACATCAAGTAGGCTATGTATTTTTCAGTGAATACATAGCACCTTACTATCTTATATAAACACATAAAGACCAAACATAGTTTTAAGAAATAAATTTACTAGTGATTATTGATCACTACATGTGCCTAATAGACAGTGTTGAATAAAATATTTATGCAATTTAAAACATAGCTTTTCTGAATTCTAGAAAAAAATAAAGTTAATTATTAATCTTATGAGGAAAAGAATGCAAGATCTAGCAATAAAAAATAATTACAAATATATATGTGTACATGTGTATCACAAAACAAAAATAAACATAATAAATTTATTTCAATATAAAGGATTACATATATATATAAAATTATCAGAATTTCATGACATTAAGTTATAATATTTGAGACTTTGAAACTAGTCTATTATCCTGGTCAGCCTGAGTAGCAAAAAGAAACAGTAAAATGTATGAGAAAATAGAAAAACACGTTTCATTTAATATTTCAAAAATTGATATATAAGCCTATAAATTTTCTTAATTTTTGTACATTAATGGACAGCAATATATGTTAAATATAACTTGCAATTTTAATAAACTAGTTGCAATGTAATTACATTTGATTTCAGGCATTTCTACTGAACAAGTAATATACTAACCAATCTGTGTCATAACTGTGCATCTTTCCCTCCATGCTTATAGTAGTTACAGTTGTTACGTCGTGAAAATATCTAGTTGCAGCAGAATGTTAAAGTTGATTGGGCCTTAAAGAACATTTTCAATCTTAGCAGCTTACATATGAAAGAACCAAGTATCTGAGACTTGGAGTTATTTTCCCAAGATGGCCTGTCTAGTTGGAAGCTGATTTGGTTACATTCAAAAATAAGTAGAGTTGAGCCAGGTGCGGTGGCTCACACCTGTAATCCCAGCACTTTGGGAGGCCAAGGCGGGAGGATCACGAGATCAGGAGTTCAAGATCACACTCGTTTCTACCAAAAATACAAAAATTAGCCAGGCATGGTGGCATGCAGCTATAATCCCAGCTACTTAGGAGGCTGAGGCAAGAGAATTGCTTGAACCTGGGAGGTGGAGGCTGCAGTAAGACGAGGTAACTCCACTGCACTCCAGCCTGGGTAACAAAGTGAGACTTCATTTCAAAATAATAATAATAATGATAAGTAGAATCAAAACAGAGTTAGTTATACGCAGCCTCAGGGAAATGGAATATTTATACCAGTGAAGATAAAATTAGAATATTTTCACCTCATTGTGCTCTTTAAAAATTTCATCTGCTTCTGCGTTTTCACAAATCTTTAAAACATTTTTCATTTGGTTCAAATTTTGACATTAAATAAAAAGAAAAAATTAAGATTGTCTCTGTTAATTCCCAATAGAAAAAGACCATCACTATTCTTCAACATTGCTAAAAATGTAGATCCCATAAGGCAAATAGATACTGGGTGCTCTACAAATTCTTCACAAACAAAGCATCATTTTTACTTGAGTTAACTAATATATTTTTATTTTTTTGGTATTTATTCTAAAATAATTTCCACATTTTATTTTTTTCAGACCCTAATAAACACCAAATACACAATGCAAAACTCTTATAGCATAACTATATGAGTGAGATTTTAAACCAGAAACATTTAACTATATTGAACTTGGTTTGATCTCAGACTTACTTCTATTCTCTTATTTTTGGTCAAAAGTCAGCAACATTTGTAAATTGACTATAAATTCCCTTACAGTTACAAATATGATGTCAAACATTGAGATAAAAAGTGAAAAATTGAATAGATGTCCATGTATGTTTGTGGATTTAGCTTGATAAAAATACTTGCTGGTTCAGAAATAATTTCAAAAGTTAATCTATTAGCACAAGATCTAGAAATATTGCTCTTGCCTGATCAGAAAAATAGATTGCTTTGGCTTTTAAAGGATTGATATTAAAGTGATGTAACTCATCCCTTAAATGGGAATATTGTTGTTTATCTCAGATAATTTTTGTAGGGATTAAATGACAGTATATGTAAAGTGCATAACCACATGTCTTGTATCTGCTAGGCAACTATTCCATGTTTGCTTCCTCTCTTTAATTATTCAAGTTTCTCTTACAACCTCTACTTATAGAAATACTGCTATTCTTAAATAACATCTTAGAAGTTCTGATTCCTCCTGGTGGAGTGAATCACATCTCCCTTTAATTAGTCTCAACACCTGGCTCGTGCTTCTTTCATATTATTTTCATTTTCTTCAATATTAAATTTAGTTATATCTGTGTGCCTCTCATCAGTAATTGCTCCTAGAGTGCTTTGTCTGATACAGAATTTATCTTTATAACACTAAATACACTCATACTTGTTCACTGAGTTAAAATAATTAAACATTGTAAAAAAATTAAACCTGAGAAGGAAGGATGCTATGCTTTTTCTACATAATGTTATATATATGAATAGCTAGACATTCTAGGTTTTGTTTATCTTGTCAATACATAGCTAGATTATATGTCTTTGTGTTGTCAAATCATCACACTTGCTTTTTATTTTAATTTTTTATTTCAATGCATTTTGGGGTATAAGTTTTTTTTTGTTTGTTTGTTACATTGATGAATTATATAGTGGTGAATTCTGTGACATTTTAGTGCACCGATTACCTGAGTAGTATACATTGTACCTAGTGTGTTGTTTTTTATTCTTTCCCCTCCTTCTGAATCTCTGAAGTCCATTATATTGCTTTATGTCTTTATATATTCATAGTCTAGCTCCCACTTTTTTGTTTTCGTTTTTGTTTTTGTTTTTTTTTTTTTTTTGAGACGAAGTTTCACTCTTGTCGCCTGGGTGGAGTGCAATAGTGTGATCTCGGCTCACTACCACACCTGGGTCCAAGCGATTCTCCTGCCTCAGCCTCCCGAGTAGCTGGGATTACAGGCATGCACCACCACACCTGGTGAATTTTGTATTTTTGGTAGAGATGGGGTTTCTCCATGTTGGTCAGACTGGTCTTGAACTCTCTCAACCTCAGGTGATCCGCCTTCCTTGGTCTCCCAAATTTCTGGGATTACAGGGGTGAGTCACCATGCCTGGCCTTAGCTCCCACTTAAAGTCGGAACATATAGTTTTTCTTTTTCCACTCCTGTTACTTCACTTAGAATAATTACCTCCAGCTCCATCCAAGTTTCTTCAAAAGACATGTTGTTCCTTTTAATGGCTGAATAGTATTCCATGGTGCATATATATCACATTTTTAAAATCTATTTATTAGTTAATGGACCCTTAGGTTGGTTCCACATCTTTGCAACTGTGATATGTGCTACTATAAACATATCTGTGTGACTGTCTTTTTTATATAATGACTTATTTTCCACTGGGTACATATCTGGTAGTGGGATTGCTGGATCAAATGGTAGATCTACTTTTAGCTTTTTAAGGAATCTCCACACTGCTTTTCTTAGAGGTTATACTAATGTACATTCACACCAGCAGTGTATAAGAGTTCCATTTTCACCACATTCATACCATCATCTGTTGTTTTTTGACTTTTTAATAATGGCCATTCTTTCAAGAGTAAGGTGGTATCTCATTGTTCTTTTAATTGTCATTTCCCTGATGATTAGGGATGTTGAGCATTTTTTCATATGTTTGTCGACCATGTGATATCTTCTTTTGAGAAATGTCTATTTATGTCCTCTGTCAACTTTTTAAATGGAAATATTTGGTGTTTTTTTTTTTTTTTTTTTTTTGGTGATTTGTTTGACTTTCTTATAGATTACAGATACTAGTCCTCTGTCACGTGTGTAGTTTGCAAATATTTTCTTCCATTAGGTAGATTGTCTGTTTTCTCTGTTGATTATTTATTTTGCTGTGCAGAAACTTTTTAGTTTAATTTGGTCCCATTTATTTATTTTTGTTTGTGTTGCATTTGCTTTTGGTGTCTTATTCATGAATTATTTGTCTAGGCTGTGTCTAGAAGAGTCTTTCCAATGTTGTTTTCTAGAAGTTTTGTGGTTTCAGGTCTTGTATTGAAATATTTAATCCATCTTGACTGGATTTTTGTATATAGTGAGAGATGGGAATCAGTTTCATCTTTTCTACATGTTGCTTGCCAAATTTCCTAGAACCATTTATTAAATAGGATGTCCATTACCCCTGTTTTGCAGACTTTGTCAAAGATAAGTTGGATGTACATATTTGGCCTTATTTCTTATTTCTCTATTCTGTTCCATTGACTTACGTGCCTACTTTTATGTAATAAGCATGCTGTTTTTGTAACTACAGCTTTCTAATAAAATTTGAAGTATGGTAATGTGATGCCTTCAGATTTGTTCTTTTGCTTAGTCTTGCTTTGTCTATGTGGGTTCTTTTTTGGTTCCATATGAATTTCAGGATTGTTTTTACTAATTCTGTGAAGAATGATGGTGGTATTTTGATGAGAATTGCATTAAATTTGTATATTGCTTTTGGCAATATGGTCATTTTCACAATATTGATTCTCCTCATCCATGAATATGGTACGTGTTTCCATTTGTTTGTGTTGTCTGCAATTTCTTTCAGCAGTGCTTTGCAGTTTTCCTTGTAGAGGTATTTCACCTCCTTGGTTAAGCATAGTTCTAATTTTTTTTGCAGCTAATGTAAAAGGGGTTGAGTTCTTGATTTGATTATCAGGTCGGTCACTATTGGTGTATAGTAGGGCTACTGATTTGTGTATTTTTTTTTTTATCCTGAAACTTTACTGAATACATTTATCAATTCCAGGAGATTTGAGGGTGAGTCTTTAGGGTTTTCTAGGAGTATAATCATATCATCTGCAAACAGCAATCGTTTGGCTTTCTCTTTTCCAATTCGAATGTCCTTTCTTTGTCTTGCCTAATTGCCCTGGTTAGTATTTACAGAACTATGTTAAATAGGAGTGATGAAAGTGGACATCCTTTTCTTCTTTCTGTTCTCAAGGGGAATACTTTAAGTTTTCCCCATTCAGTGTGATGTTGGCTGTGGGTTTGTCATACATAGCTTTTAATCTTTTGAGGTAGGTCTCTTCTGTGCCTAGTTTTTGACAATTTTCATTATAAAGTGGTGCTGGATCTTGTTGAATCCTTTATCTGCATCTATTGAGATGATCACATGGTTTTTGTTTTTAATTGTTTATGTGGTGTATCACATTTATTGATTTGCATATGTTGAACCATTCCTGCATCCCTGGAATGAAATCCACTTCATCATGATGATTTATCTTTTTGATGTGTCGTTCTAGTGTGTCATGTAGTTAGCTAATAGTTTGTTGAGTATTTTTGCATCTATGTTCATCAGGGAACTTGGTCGTAGATTTTTGTTGTTGTTGTTGTTGTGCCCTTTCCTGGTTTTGGTATCAGGGAGATACTAACTTTATAGAATGACTTAGGAAGATTCCTTCTTTCTCAATCTGTTGAAATCATTTCAGCAGAATTGGTGCCAATTCTTTGAATGTCTGGTAGAATTCAGCTGTGAATCCATCTGGACCTGGGCTTTTTTGTTCACAATTTTTAAATTACTGATTCAATCTTACTGCTTGTTATTGGTCTATTCAAGATTTCTATTTCTTCCTGATTTAATCTAGCAGGGTAGCAGGGTTGTATGTTTCCAGGAGTTTGTCCATTTCCTCTAGGTTTTCTAGTTTGTGTGCATAAAAGTGTTCATAGTAGTCTTGAATGATCTTTTGTATTTCTGCGGTGTTGGTTGTAATGTTTCCAATTTTGTTTCTAATTGAGCTTATTTGCGTCTTCTCTCTTCTATTTTTTATTGATCTAGCTAATGGTCTATCAATTTTAATTTTTCATAGAACCAACTTTTTATTTCATTGATCTTTTGTATTTTGTTATTATTGTTTGAATTTCATTTAGTTCTGCTTTGATCTTTCTTTTCTTCTTCCAGCTTTAGGTTTAGTTTGTTCTTGTTTCTCTGATTCCTTGTGGAGTGACATTAGGTTGTCAATGTGTGCTCTTTCAGACTTTTTGATGTAGGCATTTCTTACTAGAAACTTTCCCCCTTAGCACTGCTTTTGTTGTATCCCAGAGGTTTTCATAACTTGTCTCATTATTATAACTGAATTCAAATAATTTTTAGCTTTTATCTTGATTTCATTATTAACCTAGATATCATTCAGAAGCAGTTTATTAATTTCTATGTGTTGGTAGAGTTTTGAGGTTTCCTTTTTGGATTTTATTTCTAGTTTTATTGTGCTGTAGTCTGAGAAGATACTTGGTAAGATTTCAGTTTTTTCAAATTTATGAGGCTTGTTTTGTGGCCTATCGTATGCTCTATCTTGAAGAATGTTTCATGTGCTGATGTGAAGAATGTATAGTCTGCAGATATCGGGTAGAATGTTCTGTAATTATCCATTTAGTCAATTCGTTCTAGTGTGTCATGAAAGTTCATTGTTCCTCGCTTGGCTTTTTGTCTCAATGATCTGTCTAGTGCTGTTAGTGGATATTGAAATCTCCTGCTATTATTGTTTTGCTCTCTATCTCATTCTGAGTAGTAATTACTTTATGAATCTAGGGGCTCCAGTGTTTAGTGTACATAAATTTAGGATGTAATGTTTTCTTGTTGAATTGATCCTTTTGTGATTATATAGTGATCATCTTTGTCTTTTTTTAAAAAATTGATTTTATCTTGAAGTCTGTTTTGTCTGATGTAAGAATAGCTATTCCTGCTCACTTTTGGTTTCCATTTATATGGACTGCATTTTCCACCCTTTTACCTTACTTTAATCTGAATCCTTCTATGTTAGGTGTGTCTCTTGAAGACAATAGATATTTGGATTGTGAACTTTTTATCCATTATGGCATTTTGAAACTTTTTACTGGAGCAATTAGGCCATTTACATTCAATGTTAATATTGAGATGTGAGGTAAAGTTCATCAGGTTAATTGTTACGATTATCTAGTTTTGTTTTGTTTTTCTTCTGTTATTGTTTTATAGGTGCTGTGAGTTTTAAGCTTTCAAGAGGTTCTATGTTGATGTATGTTGGGCTTCTGTTTCAAGGCTTAGGCTTAGAACTCCTTTTTGCATTTCATGTAGTGCTGGTTTGGTAGTGACAAATCCCTTCAGGATTTGTTTTTCTGAAAATTGCTATTTCATCTTCTGTTCTGCAATGAAACAATTCTTGGCTGACAGTTGCTCTGTTTAAGGAGGTTGAAGATAGGCTAACAATCCCTTCTGGCTTGTAAAGTTTCTGTTGAGAAGTCTGCTGTTAGTCTGATAGGATTTCCTTTGTAGGTTATCTGATGCTTTTGTCTTACTGCTCTTAGAATTTTTTCCTTAATGTTGACTTTAGATAGCGTAATGACTCTATGCCTTGGTGAAGATCTTTTTGCAATGATTTTCTCAGGAGTTCTTGAGCTTCTTGAATTTGGATATCTAGATCTCTAGCCAGGCTAGGAAAGTTTTCCTCGATTATTCCCTCAAATAAGTTTTTCAGACATCATTTTATCTTCCTCCTCAGGAACACAAATTATTCTTAGATTTGGCCATTTTGCATAATCTCATATTTCTTGGAGACTTTGTTCATTTCTTTTTATTATTTTTTTCTTTATTTTTGTCTGATTGGAGTTAAATCAAAAGCCTTGTCTTCAAGCTCTGAAATTATTTCTTCTACGTATTCTAGTCTTCTGTTAAAACTTTCCACTGCATTTTGTAATAACCTCAGTGTGCCTTTTATTTCCAGAAGTTTTTATTGTTTTTCTCGAGGATATCTATCTTTCTAAAAAATTTTTCATTCATATCCTGAACTGCTTTTTAAATTTCTTTATGATAGTTTTTACCTTTCTCTGATATTTCCTTGAGTAGCTTAATAATCAAACTTTTGAACTCCTCATCTGGTATTAGATTTTATCTTGGTTTGGTTTCACTGCTGCAGAGCCAGTGTGACTCTTGGGAGTATTATTGCACCCTGTTTAGTCATATTACCAGAGTTACTTTTCTGGTTCATTTTCATTTTGGTAGAGTAGTGCCTTTCATTGTTCTTGAATTCATGTTTGATTTGACTGTGTTTCTTTTGTTTGCTTTAAAAATTTTCCCCTAAGAATGAAACTTTATTAGTTATAATAAATTATCATCTAATTCAACTCTTGGTGCTTTCAAGGGTGAAGACTCTATAAGAGTTTCTTGGTTATAGACAGTCTTTGAACAATGGCTTTCTCATGTATTAGTTGTGGTAGTAATGTGTTCAGTGTGTAAATAAGTCCACTATCTCCTACGGGATTGAAATTATAAAGGTCTCTTAAAGCTTATCTCATTCTTCTGTGGAGTGAAATTTGTTTATTTATTTTTCTCCAGTATTTTATTTATTTGTTTGATGGCTCAGGCTTTAGGCCAGTAGGAGAGGTGTCTCTGGGTAGGAACAGGTTGTGGCTAAAGCAGGTGGATAAATGAAGTCCAAGCCTTGACAAAAGTGGCTGGAGAAACTCTCAGTGAGTCGCACTGGGGTCTTAGAAGGAGAAAGGATTGGAGCCACATCAGCTCCCCTGCCAGGTCAGCAGCAGTGTTATCCACCTCTCAGACATGCTTCTGTCCCACTGCTCCAGCTATTCAGATCAGACAGGCACCTCTTCTCATCTGTAGGAATGTTATGTTCCAAATAAAGAGGAATTGTGACTCTGTCTCTCATGCAATCCTGGACCTGGAGTGGTCTCCTCCTGTGGGGATGCAGTGGCCCTGATGTGTTCCAGAAAGGCTGTCTATGATTGTGCCCATACTGAACTCTCATGGGAGAAGCCCAAATTGTGCCTACAGTGGGAGACAAGGGAGGAAAGACTTCCTCTTCTCCAGGACCTTTCATACGCATCAGGGCTGTATAAGACTGTTGGGATACAGTGGAAGGCTTCCCTGCTGAGCCCAGCACTTCAACTGTCCTTAAGGAAGCTTTCCACCAACCAGCAGAAGGATCTGGTGCTCAAGCCCTGCCGTCCAGATTCTGTTGTCCCATAGGATGTTCCCTTGATGTGGTGCACTTCTCCTTTCCCTAGCACTAGGAGTCCCTGGAAGCCAGACTACTGTGAGTGTTGTTGTGCCTCTGGGTCTGGCTGCCTAGTGAGGTTGTCACACTCCAGGCAGGTGTTAAGAATATCTGCAAGGAATCCAGTGCTGTGACCTATCCTCACGTTTCCCAACAGTGGGTAGCAGCACCAGCTCTAATGGAAGTGGCAGGGGATTGACAGAGACTCTGTGAAATTCCTTGGTTATCGATAGCCTTAGTGTTTTGGCTTTCTTGAGCACCAGCTATAGTAGTAATGAACTGGTCATATGGACAGACTCAGGACCTCCTGGTTAGCCAAAGTGGTACAAGTAGTGGTGATAACTGAGATCATGCAGCTGTTTTCTTTTTCCTGGTTGCAGTGTTATTCTACCAGGAGATACCGTAATGGACTGTGTTGGTTGGCCTCCAGGCAGGAGATGATGCGTGCAAAGGAGAACCAGCTGTGTACTAGCAGTGGGATTTTTACTTGCCTTATGTTACTAGATGGGGACGGGGTGGGGGTGGTTACTCTTATTTCTCAGGCAATGGGCAGGGCCCTGTAGTTCCCAAGGGATTCTGTCCTTTGTGTTAAGCTACCAAGGTGGGTGGTGGGGCAAAGCCAAGTAGGGGCTGGGTAGGGCAGGTTTACACTCTGAGTCTATGTGTGCAGGTCAAGCGGCAGCCCTTGTGGGTTTAGAGGGATGGGAGTAGGTAGATCTCATGCCACTGGGTTGATATTCTAGAGGGGAGCATTGCAGCCTCTATTGCACAGAATTTGTTCAGGAAATTGGAGTAGCAGGTGGTGATAAGCCCCACAGAGTTCCCACACAATTGGAAAGGCACACCCACTCCCACTGGTTTCCACTGGCAGCAGTGAGCTGAGTTCAAGTCAGCCTGTAACTAGAATTCCTCACTTTCAGGAGTCGTAAGCTTTCCCCACGGAGATAGCAACCATGGCTTTCAAGTCATGCCCCTCTCTGTTCCCTGAAAACCCTGGCACTTGGTTCCTACACACAATTCCTGCACTCACAGCTCATGAACCCATGGCTCCTGCACTCACAGACTGCTTTTCACTCTCCTCTGCTCTGGCCCTGGCCAAGGGAGTTTGTCCCCACCAAAGGTTACATCTGGAAACCCCGTTGGGAGCTTCTTTCAACTTGTGACGACTGCCTGAACTTTTTGGCTGTCCTTCACAAGGTCCTCTGTGAGCAACAGTAAGGAATGGCTGCCCTTCGTCCATAGTAGGATCTGGGAGTTAATTCAAGGTCTTCCTGCCACTGCTTCTTCTTTTATATTCCATGACTTTCCCCAAGTTCTTTCCTGCCTTGTGTGAGGTTAAGGCCTTCCCCTGTGCCCTGGGCTTTAAAGCTCCCCTGGGTGTGGATGTATATCCCAGAGGCAAACTCTCCCTCTCTCACACTCTGGAGACCCGCAGCCTTTTGTCTGATTCATGGTGTAGGCTGTAGGCTCCTGCTTCCTTCTGGGATTCATAGATTACTTCAGTTTTCCTGCTTAGTTCCTGCATCGTTTCTGGAAAAGGGTTCACAATGTGAATCCCTATACACTATTCTGTCCTTCTAGACGGGAGAGGTATGCTGGCAATACCTCTAATACCCTATCAAAAAAAAAATGTCATTTAACAAAGATGTCTGTAATTATTTATCTATGTTTACATTGAATTTATTCCTCATTTTGCATCTACATTATCAAAATATTTTTCTCAATTTATCTGCTTTGCATAAAATTTTATTTGTTTTTATAGTAATTTCTTTCAAAGTGTTAAATTCAATTTGAATAGCATAGCCAATATCTTACTAATACACTGAAGTTCTATTCTAGGTTAATTCTGTGTATAACTTCCAGTACAAGTACAGGCTAGTATTACTTTTAAGAGACTAAGGAGAAAATTCTCCTTTGGATTATGAGTAAAAATGACTAGGACCATGTGTTTGGATACTTCTAAGAAAAGGCATCCAATATGCTTTACATTAAAAAGTAAATTCTCCCAGTTTCACATACTGTATCTGAACTTTTCTCTTGAATATTATTGCACATGAAGTGACAGGGAAAAATAGATATTTGATTGTATTTTAATTGTAGGTCATTGATAGTATAAAATGTAATTAACAGCAAAAACCAGATAGGAAAAAAATAGAAGCTCCAGATATAAATCATTAATGTAGAAATATTTGGTTTACAATATAGGAAAATGAGAGAACATTAGACCTAGTCTCAATATCTACTTATTTTGTATAATTTAGTATTTGTTGGCTTAGATGGAAGATGTTTTCCTTCAATTATACCAGATTCTTCACTTCTCTAAGTGTTACATGTCATTTGTTATGAGCTGTATGAATATAGAGTTTAATACAGGCTGAAATGTTCCAAATGAAAGTAAATAAATAATTGTTATTTATAACAAATTTATTATACGGTTGCAACTTTATCTCTTCAAAAGGTTAAATATAGGTGTTTTAAAATTAAATACCCCTGATGAAAAGGTCATCCTAAATTATGAACCTGTGTTTTGCCATTTCTTCCAGCAAAAAAAAAAAAAAATTGTTTGTAATCAGGAACAGTTATTCAAGTGACTTTTCTGGGAAAAGCAATGAGATCTGAACTAGTCTAAGTGGTCTTTAAGAATAATTAGTGAATTTTCTTCATGGTATAATTCTATAACACCTGCTATCTCATTCAGGTCTGTTTCCCCTCCAAAACCAATGTTGAAACTTAATCCCCAATGCATCAGTATTATATACGGCATTTATAAGGTTATTAGGCCATGAGAATGCCACTCTTATAAATGAATTAGTGCTGAATAAAAGGTCTTAAGCTTGTGAACTTACCCCTTCTGTACCTTCTGCCATGTGATGACACATATTTTGCCCCTGGGGAGGATACAGTGACATAGTGACATCTTGGAAGCAAAGACTGAGCCCTCACTAGATACCAACCTTGCTGGAGCCTTAATCTTGGACTGCTCAGTCTCCATAATTGATAAAAAACAGAAAAATTTTCTGATAAAAGAAGTAAATTTCTGATGTTTACAAATTACTCAGTCTGTAGTATTTTGTTAGAACAATACAAATGAACTAAGACAATATCTAAGATGGATTAATCTGGGAAATATTCATAGCAACAAAAAAGGAAAAGTACAGTTTCTCTGCATATCTATATTATTTATCCATATCAACATCTCATCACTTAATAGATTGCCTTCAAAAGACAAAAAATTACTCAAGTGCCTGTTACAAAATTAACCTTTGTTTTATCAACTTCTTGACATTCCAAAACTTACTATATTATCCCACTATACCTCAAAAAAGTCAAAAGTACAATTTTTACCAGAATGATCTACAAAGGAAAAACTGTAGAGCAATAATACAGTAGGGAGTATTAACAGTCATGGATTATACTCACAAACTTAAGACAACTTTTTAACTACGGACTTTAAAAACATGTTCTCACTCGTAAGTGGGAGTTGAACGCATGGACACAGGGAGGGGAACACCACACACCGGGGTCTGTATGGGGCTGGGGGGCTAGGCGAGGGATGGCAGTAGGAGAAATACCTAATGTAAATGATGAGTTGATGGGTGCAGCAAACCACAATGTCACGTGTATACCTATGGAACAAACCTGCACGTTCTGCACATGTATCCCAGAAGTTAAAGTATATAAAAAAAAAAATCTAAAACAAAGTTAGTGATAGAAAACGTTGTGAACATTTCATAATTGGTTGCTTTAATCTGTTTAACCTTGTGCTTTAGATGCCCTTATAAAGCTGTCTTTACTTCTCTATTAAAAAAAAAAAAAAAAAAGTTTTTTTTGGCCTATACATCATAGATGTCTCATTTCAATGTTTTCCCCCTTCTAACTGATGATTCTATTTAAATATCTCTGGCATTTGAACTGAGATTGTAAAAGATATTAAACATGCATATGTATATGTATATATATAAAATACCTCTATATTAAATTCATATGTACATAAACATAAGATTTCTAATTTTATTTCATTTTATATAGGTATCTATATACAAATAATAAATTATGAGACAAAAGGAAATGTTTTATATTAAAACAACATTTTTATTATATAAAAAATGCCTAACATATTACATGCATTTATTTATAGTTATTTGACTTAAAAACTAAAAGCAATAAAACCGTGTTTAAACATTGTCATATTTTTTGGGTAAATCAAATACCATAAAGATTTAGATATAGAAATGCCAATTTGTTGAATAAAATCTTAAAGCATTTTAAGGAATCTATATTTTAATTTCATATCAGGAGTATATATAATGACTATTGATAATCACTAGTCGTAGGATGTCATTTTCAAATAGTTTGGTATTGGACATCCAATATAAATTTGATTTGTTCTACAAAAGCACAAGTAATTTTTCACACTTGAGTTCTCTCTAATACATGTAATTAAAGGTATAGTTTATTTTTAACATTTGTATAGAAAAACAATGAAATATTGCAGTAACATGTTTACCATATTATCTTGTATGCTTGGGTTTATCAGTTATTTTAAATTACTGTATTTTCCACATGTTACATAATATTCATATTCTGCTTTAATTATTCTAAAGAGAGAAAAGCATTTCAACATAAAAGGTTTGTTGTTGTTATTGTTGTTGTTGTTTTAACACTCCACTCTCATTTACTCTCTCACTGGAAAGACCTCAATGGCAGTTCAAGAACTTCTTGCCTCTGTCTTCATATTTCATAACTCCAGCATATGTTCCTTTTAAGGTCTTGGAGGAAGTATTGATCATGTGTTTGGAGTGGTTTTGTGTTGAGCTACACAACACCCAACTAGTCTGTTAAACAAAGAGTTTAGTGAATAACGCTATTCTGGACAAAATGAAGAGAGCTACAAATATCCAAGTTATCTAGACCATAATTGAAACCTCACTATTTTATTTCAAAGTTCTATCACTTTATGAAAATGAATGACATCATCGACTGTATTTCTTAATATAAGCCTCAAATTTCATATTATTCTCTATCAGTAAATAAAATAAAAACTCAATTTGCATTCGTATATTTCTATGTAATTGGGATGAAGGATTTCCAAGGGATTTGGTCACTCATCATGCAAACTTATATGTGAATCTTTGATATAAACAATCCTAAACAAAGTTCATGATTCTTTTCCCCAAAGTAGAATAAATTTCCTAGTGTGTGAATCACCACACCTACTATGACTAAAAACAGTTTAAATGTTCTTTTAGCTATTTTGAGAAATTTGTACCATATGAACAGTATTTTAAAAAATCCCTGTTATTTGTATTCTTATCCCTAGTGTTAAAGTGCATTTATTCATAGTCTTTGGATTACACTTTCTGTTTGAAGTAAAACGCGTGTGTTAAACCCACCTACAACCACCCCTGCAAAAATATGGATTCTGGCAAGCTAATAAGCACAAATTGATACCTCAGATAAACGTAGCTGTAGGTGGGCTGAGATCTACCAATCTGTGACATATGCCACTTATGATCAGCTGACGAAGTTATGTAGGTTGAAATAATACGTGCAAAGCAAAATAAAACAAAAAATATGTTGTCCTAACTTCATGAGATGGGCATATTTCACCACCTTTAGTTATTTATTTTGCTGAATAAAGATAAAATACATGTTGGTAGTGTGCTCAAAATTATTATTTTTTATGAAATTTCACCAAACAACTAAAATTGCTACAAATTTAGCACCCAAATTACAATTATTTTACTTATTTAAAAATAATAAGGTATTCTTTAGAAGGGTTAAGATTTTCTCCACCTGTTCCTGTTTTTTTGTTTGCTTGTTTGTTTTGGTTATGTTTTCTTTCTTTGAAATGTTCCTGTCATGAGCTTTTGAAATTTTACAATAGCATGTTTTAACTGTGTAAGAATCTCCTTATTTCATGGCACTGGTTCAGGCATTTCAGGATCCTATCAGGATGGTTTTGTTTTGACTGTGATAACCTAAAGTTTATCAATCAATTATAATGTCCTTCTGATTATAAGAAGTTTATTGTTTTAAAGAAAATCTCAATACATAATAAGACATTAACCATTTTTTGTTATGTATAACAAATAAACCTTTCTAAGCCATACTATGTAGCTTCAATTCAAATATTTCGTTTCCATCTTATTAATTTTCAAGAAATAAATGTTCAAATGACACTTCTCAATTTTTATTTATGTGATTAAAATATATAAGTTAAATAACATTGATGATTTTTAATGCACACTTATAAGATAAAAATGTTTCTCATTTTTTCATAAAAGTGTTATGATATAAGAGTAATCTTAAAATGTGAGAATCTAGATATAATGCCTGTACATACTTTTTCTGGGCTAAGAAATTATAAAAGAATTTACTTCTCTCTGGCACTCTAAAGCAATATGAATATCCCAGTTCAGATCCAATTTATATAATTCAACTTTGTTGAGGTGTAATTATGCAGTCAATGAAATGAATATATTTTAAATGTTCAACTTGGTTATTTTAATAAATATGTATCACTATGTGAATGGTAAGCACAACAATCAACATATAAACTATTTCTAGCACCACAAGAAGTTGCCCTATGACACTTCACTGTCAGCCACTCTCCATCTCCCCTAATATCTGCCTCTAGCCAACAATGAGCTATTTTCAGGCAACATAGATTAGTTTACCTGTTTTAAAATTTCATGTAACTATGTGTCTGGTCTTGGTGTCTGCTTTATGACCTAGCATTTTAAAATGTATTTTGTTCATCTTTTTATGTATTTTGCATGTATCATATATTATGTGTGTGCTAGTGGGCATTTATTATGCATATTAGTAATTTGCTGGTAAAAATAATAATGATTATAATTATAAATATTTTTGAGACAGAGTTTCGCTCTTGTTGCCCAGGCTGGAGTGCAATGGTATGATCTCAGCTAACCTCAACCTCTGCCTCCCGGGTTCAAGCTATTCTCCTGACTCAGCCTCCCAAGTAGCTGGGATTACAGGCATGCACCAACACACCCAGCTAATTTTGCATTTTTAGTAGAGATGAGGGTTTCTCCATGTTGGTCAGGCTCGTCTTGAACTCCTGACTTCAGGTGATCCTCCCGCCTTGGTCTCCCAAAGTGCTGGGATTACAGGTGTGAGTCACCATGCTTGGTCAAGCATTATTGAATATTAGCTAATTGTATGAATACAGGGCAATCTGTTTATCCACTCACATTTTAGTAAACTTTCATTCCCATAATTGTATGAATACAGGGCAATCTGTTTATCCACTCATATTTTAGTAAACTTTCATTCTCACTTTTTATTTATTGTGAGTAAAACTGTTGGGAATAGGACTTATGTACAGATTTCTGTGTAGACATATGCTTTCTGGGTTTTTTTTTTTTATTGTTTCCTAGGATTGAACTCGCTGGTTATACAGTAAGTTTATGTTTGATATATTTTAAAAACGCGAAGACTTTTAGGAGTGTGTGTACCATTTGTATTCCTATCAGCATCATAAGAATGTTCCTTCTGGTTTCTCTCCATCCTCATGATATTGTTTGTATTTTTACTTTAACTCATTTTGGTGGGTCTGTAGTGAATATTTTGTGCTGATGATTTTCATTTTGCTGATGACTAATGATTTTAAGTAAAGTATCATGTAATTATAAGACATACATATAAATTTTTATTCAGGAATTATCCATTTATATCTATTATACATTTTAATAGATGTTTATCTAATTTAGTTGTAAAATTTATTTTATACCTTCTTGCTATGGATGGAAAGTTTGTATCAACCCCAAAATTTCATAGGTGGTATTCATAACCCTCAATGCGACAGTACTGGGTGGGGTTTTTAGGAGGTGCCTAAGTTTAAATGAGGTCATGAGGGCTGAGTTTACATAATGAGAGTAGTGTGTGATATAATTTGACTGTGCCCCCACCCAAATCGCATCTTGAATTATAGTTCCCATAATCCCCACGTGTTGTGGGAGGGAACTTGAGGGAGATGGTTAGATTATGGGGGCAGTTTCTCCGTGCTGTTCTCATGATAGTGAGTGAGTTCTCATGAGATCTGATGGTTTTATAAGGAGCTTTTCCCCATTTCGCTCTGCAAAATTCTCTTTCCTGCCACCATGTGAAGAAGGAAGTGACTGTTTCCCCTTTTTCCATGACTGTAATTTTCCTGAGGCCTTCCCAGTCCTGGAGAATCAATTAAGCTTCTTTTCTTTATAAATTACCCAGTCTCAGATATATACTTATAGCAGTGTGAGAACAATTTAAAACAGTAAATTGGTACCACAGAGAGTGGGGCATTGTCATAAGGATACCCCAAAATGTGGAAGCAACTTTGGAATTGGGTAACAGGCAGAGGTTGGAATACTTTGGAGGGCTCAGAAAAAGACAGAAACATGTGAGTAAGTTTGGAACTTCCTAGAGACTTGGATGGCTCAGAAGACAGGAAGATGTGGGAAAGTTTAGAACTTCCTAGAGATGTGCTGAATGGCTCTGACCAAAGTGCTGATAGTGGTATGAACAGTGAAGTCCAGGTTGAGATGGTCTCAGATGGACATGAGGAACTTATTGGGAACTGGAGCAAGTGACGGTTGCTATGCAAATCAACTGGTGGCATTTTTCCCCTGCCCTAGAGAACTGTGGAACTTTGAACTTGAGAGAGATAGTTTAGGGTATCCGGTAGAAGAAATTTATAAGTGGCAAAGTATTCCAGAGGAAGCAGAGCATAAATGTTTGCAAAGTTTGCAGGCTGACGATGTGATAGAAAAGAAAAACCCACTTTCTAAGGAGAAATTCAAGCTAGCTACAGAAATTTGCATAGGTAATGAAGAACCAAATATTATTCACCAAGATAATTGGGGAAATGTCACCAGGGCATGTCATAGACCTTCACGGCAGCCCCACCCATCACAGGCCTAGAGGATGAG
Organism: Papio anubis; assembly: GCF_008728515.1. NCBI lineage: Eukaryota > Metazoa > Chordata > Mammalia > Primates > Cercopithecidae > Papio > Papio anubis. Next base: position 89,977,140 of record NC_044981.1, on the reverse strand, counting down.
GAGGAAAAAATGGATTTCTGGGTCAGGCCCAGGACCTTGCTGCATGTGCAGTCTCAGGACTTGGTGTCCTGGATTCCAGCCTTGGCTAAAATGGGCCAATACACAGCCAAGGCCATTGCTTCAGAGGGTGCAAGCCTCAAGCCTCAGGAGGTTTCACATGGTGTTGGGCCTGTGGGTGCACAGAAGTCAAGAATTGAGGCTGAGGAACCTCCACCTAGATTTCATAGAATGTATGGAAACTCCTAGATGTCCCGGCAGAAGTTTGCTGCAGGAGTGGAACCCTCATGGAGAACCTCTGCTAGGGCAGTACAGGAGAGAAATGTGGTGTGAGAGCTCCCACACAAGGTCCCCACTGAGGTACTGTATAGTGGAGCTGTAAGAAGAGAGCCACTGCCTTCCATACCCCAGAATGGTAGATCCACACAGAGTTTGCACTGTGCACCTGGAAAAGTTGCCCATGAAAACAGCTGGGAAGGTGCCTGTACCCTGCAAAGCCACAGGGGCAGAGCTGCCCAAGGCTGTGGAAGCCCACGTCTTGCATCAGCATGACCTGGATTTGAGACTTGCATGGAGTCAGTAGTCTCTTTGTTTTGGTCAGTTTCTCCCATTTGTAATGGGTGTATTTACCCATCGACTGTAGCCCCATTATAACTTGGAAGTAACAAACTTGCTTTTGATTTTACAGGCTCATAGGCAGAAAGAACTTGCTTTGTCTCAGATGACACTATGGACTTGGACTTTTGAGTTAATCCTGAAATGAGTTAAGACTTTGGGAAACTGTTGGGAAGGCATGATTGTGTTTTGAAATGTGAGAACATGTGATTTAGGAGGAGCCAAGAGCAGAATGCTATGATTTGGCTGTGCCCCAACCCAAATCTCATCTTGAACTATAGTTCCCATAATCCCCACATGTTGTGGGAGGGATCTTGTGGGAGATAATTGAATCATGGGGCAGTTACCCCCATGCTGCTGTTCTCAACATAGTGAGCAAGTACTCATGGTTCCATAAGAGACTTGCCCCGAATTCGCTCTGCACTTCTTCCTGCCGCCATTTGAAGAAGGACTTGTTTACCTCCACCATAATTGTAATTTCTTGAGGCCTTTCCAGCTTTATGGAACTGTGAGTCAATTAATCCTTTTTCCTTTATAAATTACCCAATCTTAGCTATGTCCTTATAGCAACGTGAGAACAGACTAAGACAGTCCTTATAAGAAGAGAAAGAGATGCCAAAGCTCTCTCACTCTGCCCATGCACAAGGAAGAAGGTCATGTCAGCAAACAAGGCCAGGAAGAGGGTCCTCCTCAAGGGCCAATCTGCTGACACCCTAATGTCAGACTTCCAACCTCCAGGACTGTGAAAAATGCCTGTTGTTTAAGCCTCCTAATCTATGGCATTTTGTTACGGCAGCCCCAGCTAACCTAAGTCACTTTCAGATTATAAATATTTACCTTTATGCATTTCAGATTTATAGTCCTTTACACTGTGCACATTTTTGCCTGTCTGTGATACATGTTTGTATCTTCTTAACAATATCCTGCAAGGACCAAATTTTCTTTGCTTTAATTTTTTTTGAAGTCTAATTTATTTTTTAAATGTAATTACTGGGATTTTTTTGGGCTTAACGAATACATATTTATCTTATCCAAGTTCATAAATCTCTCATATTCTAAATATTGCATAATTTCAGCATTTACAGTTAAATATATGCTATAATAAATGGTATTATTTTAATTTAATTTATCAATTATTTCTAGTATGTAGAAATATAATTAGTTTTTCAAATGTACAAAATTTCTTGTGATCTTGGTATGTTTATTCATTAGTTATAGTAATTTCAGCTAGATTACTTCAATTTTACCTGAACTATCATACTTTATGTGAATAAAAAAGCTTTGTTTTCTCTTTTCCAGACTGAAGCTTTCATTTAATTTTTGTGGCATGTTCACTGAATTGGCCACATAGTAAATGTTGATTCAGGGTGGTGAGAATGGATATTTTTGTTTGATGTTAGGTGAAAAGTTTTCTGCCTTTCAATATTGAGAAGATTGATGCTTTTTCTTCTGGTTCACTAAGAGATTTTATTGTGATGGGAATTGCTCCAGTTCAGATGTGGTTTGTCTCCCCAAAAACTTACACTGAAGTTTTATCCACATTTTGGCTGTGTTGAAATGTAGGGCCTAGTGGGAGGTATTTGGGTCATGGGGGAAAATCCTTCATGAATAGATTAATGTGTTCCCTCAGGAGTTAATGAGTTCTTGCCATCCCAGAATCGGATTAATTACCACAAGAGTGGGTTGTTAAAAAGAGTCTGGCTTCCTTGGTTTCTATCTCTTTCTTTCTCTCTCACCATGTGATCTCTTTGTACACATCCTCTTCCCTTCCACTTTCTGTGATGAATTAAAACAACATGAGACCCTCACCGGATGCAGCCACCCAATCTTGGACTTTTCAGTCACCAGAATTGTAAACCAAATAAATCTATTTTCTTTGTAAATTACTCAGTCTCAAGTGTTCTACACGCAATTAATTGAGACAGAGATTAAATGTTGTTAAATGATGCTTTTGCATGAACTGAGATAAAACTATGTTTTTTGATTATTCTATTAATTTAGTGCATTTATTGGTTAATCGTTAGATGTTAATTTTATTTTTCTAAAAATAAGCATAAGTTGATTACAATATGTATTTTATATATTATATGTATTTCAAGCTTTGATTCACTAAAATTTTCTTAAAGAGTTTTTCTTTTCTAACCATGTTACTTTACTTAATACAAATTTCTCATTTTGTTATACTGGGTTCATTAAAGTAATTGATTATTGTTTTTGTTCTTCTCTATTCTGAAAATTTTTTGCAAATTTCAAATTATATCTTCCTGAAATGTTTAGTTCACTGGTGAAGCTATCTGAGCCTGGAGTTTCTTTGGTAAAAAATTTTTATATAACAAATTTTATGTGTTTAATAGATTTGGCATTATTCAGGTTTTCTATGTCATTTTGTATAAGTGCTTAAAATAATAAATTTCATAAAATGACTTTTTTTGCTGATTTGACAGAACTATCAAATCATAGTTCTGTCAGTTTTGTTTCATATATTGTGAGCATTGATGTTAAATATATATACATTTGGGATTGTTTTGTCTTTTCAATTAAAATGTTTATTTTGATGTGCCCTCTTTATCTTTTATAATATTTCTTCACACAAGTCTTTATTCTGATAAAAATATAGCTATTCCAGCTTTCTTAAGATATGTATATAATGGTGATTCATAGATGAGTATACTTGCATTATATATTTTTAATGTTTTGGCTATTTCTTTATATTTTATGTGCATCCACTGGAAATGCCTACAGTTGTATTTTGCTTTCTTTATCTACTCTAGTCATCTCAGGGAGGGTGTATTGCTTTATTAGCGAAATGTTTTAAATCACTTACATAAAATGTAATTATTGATATGACTGAGTTTAAATATAGTTTTTTTTTTTTTTTTTTTTTTTTTAAGTTGTCCCATGCATTCTCTTTTAGTTGCCCTTGATTCCTTCATTCTGGCAGTTTCTATTCCTTTGTATAGTTCTAGGTTTCTTCTATTACTATGTTCTTTCAGTTCCATGAATTTATTTTACTATTTCTTAAATGCAGATGCATGACTATGAGTATTTCATTCTGTGTTTTTCTGAAAAAGGCGCTATTTGTCTTCAAGTTTTGAGGGTGATTTTTATTCAATATGAAATTTCATTTGACAGTTGTATGTCTTTTTGCATTTAAAAGTGTCCATATAATTTTGTCTTCATTTTTTAAAATGAGAAATCAGAACTGATTTCATTATTTTTAAATTTTTTTGTTTTTTTCCTGCATGTTTTTAGTATTTTCTCCTCCTTAAAGTTTCAACAATTTGATTTGATGTAATTTGGTATGGTTTTCTTTCTCTTTATTTCATATATTTCATTTAGTCATTTGGATCTTGGGTTGATAGTTTATATCAAATTTGAAAATTTTTCTAACATTCAAACATTCCTGATTCTCCTTCTGGGAATACAATTATGCACATCTTAGACCACTGATCCACAGTTCATCAAAACTCTGCTTACTCTGGTATTTTTAGAAAAAAAAAATTCAGTTTAGTGTTTATCACTATCTTCAAGTTCACAATTGTTTTTACTGCAAGAATGTGTAAGTGTGTAAGTTGCTGTTAAAGCCATTTAATCGTTTATTTTATTTTATTTTAGTTTTTAACTTTTAGTTTTGTTTCAGGGGTACATGTGCAGGTTTGTCACATAGGTAAATTGTGTGTTGCCGGGGGTTGGTAGAGACTATGTTCTCACTCAGGTAATAAGTTTGGTGCTCAATAGGTAGTTTTTGATCCTCACCCTTCCCCCACCCTCCACACTCAAATAGGGCCTGGTGTCTATTGCTCTCTTCTTTGTGTGTGTTTTCCATGTCTAAGTTTTTCTCTTTTTCTCAATATCTTTTCGTTTTCTTTACATTATTTTCATGTTTTCTTCAGATCTTTCAACATTTAAAAGCAGTGTTCTAAAGTCTCTTTTATCTTTAGGTCTGTTTCTATCGACTGGTGGTTTTCCATGTATGGGTAATATTTATTTCCTTTTTCACCCATGCTTTCTCTCTTTCCTTTTCACTTTCTTTTTCACTTTAGCATTTGATTAAATGATGAAAATAGTGATTGTTACATTGTTAAGTGTTCTTTACAGTTTACTTATCCACTATGTTGACTTTGAAATGGACAGAAAGTCACATTTATCCTCTTGCACTCACAAATAACACTGAAATAAACATTCATACACATATTTCCTTATGACACACTGAAGATGTATTTGGAAAATACTACTAGGAGTATTATTTCTAAGTTATAAGTATTTGTATTTTCAATTTGTCTAAGTAGTACCCTATTGCTTTTTGGGATGGCTCCCTTAATATTTGCTCATTAGCAATGCTACCAGTTCATCTTCCTCCTTGACATTTTATGTATGTATGTTTTTATTAATTGACAACTAAAGATGATATATATTTCTGAAGTACATGATGTTTTAATATATGTATATACTACAGAATATTTAAATGATGCCAATTAACGTGAGTATTACTTCACATACTTATTTGTGTTTGTGTGGTAAATACACATAGAATCTAATCTTGTAAGTTTTCAAGTAAACAGTATATTATTATTAATTATTGTCACCATGATATACAACTTTTCACCTATTCATTCTAACTGAAATTTTGTTTTATTTAGTCAACATCTTCCCAATTTCCCCATCCACAAACATACCTCTGGTAACTGTCATTTCACTCTTTGCTTCTTTTCATGAGTGCAGTTTTCTAAATATTCCACATGTAAGTGAGATCATGCAGTATTTGTCTTCTCGTGCCTAGATTATTTCACTTAATATAATGCATTCTAGATTCATCCATGTTGTGGCAAATGACAGGATTTCCTTCCTTTTTAAGAACGAATAGTATTCCATTGTGTAAATATGCCACATTTTGTTATTTTATTCCTGAGGTACTGAAAACATACATTGAATCAATATATTGGCTATTGTAAAGATACTTCAATAAACATGAGAGTAGAAATGTCTCTTCAACATACTGATTTCATATCTTTTGAATATACCCAGTAGTAAGATTGCTGGATCATATGGTAATTTTATTTGGTATTTTTTTGTGGGGTCTCCATACTGTTTTCCATAAGGGCTGTACTAATTCACATTCCTATCAACAATGTCCAACAGTAGTTCTCTTTTCTGTACATCTTCACTAATAGTTATCTTTCATCTTTGTGATAACCACAATTTTAACAGGTATGAGGTAATAATTCAATGTGGTTTTAAATTGCAATTTGCTGATAATTAGTGATACTGGGTGTTTTTTTAATATACTCATTGCCCATTTATATGTGTTCTTTTGAGAAATGTCTATTCAGACCCTTAGCTCATTTTTAAATTAGATTATTTCTCTTCTGGATATTCAGTTGTTTAAATGATTTATAAATGTTAGATATTAGCACCTTATCAGATATATGGTTTGAAAATATTTTCTCTTATTTTGAAGATTGTTTCTTCACTCTTTTGAATGTTCCCTGTGCTGTGTAGATGCGTTTTAGTTTGATGTGATCCCATTTTGTTAATTTGTGCTTTTCTTGCCTATGCTTTTGGATATATATGTGTGTGTGTGTATATATATATACCCCCTAAAAAAATATATGTGTGTATATATATAATTGCCCAGACTAACATCATGAAGTATTTCCTCTGTTTTCTTCTAGTAGTTTTGTAGTTTAAGTCTTACATTTAAGTCTTTATTCCATAATTAATTGATATTTTATGTGGACTAATACTAGGATCTAAATAGCATCTTGTATATGTGTATATCCTGTTTTCCTAGCACTGTTTATTGAAAAGATTTCCCTTCCTCATTGAGTGTGTTTCACAATTTTGTTGAAAATCAGTTGTCTGTAAGTGTGTAGACTTATTACTGGGGCTTCCACCCTGTTCCAATGGTCTATGTGTCTATTATTATGCCAGTACCATGTTGTTTTGATTACTAAAGTTTTATAGTAGATTTTGAAGTTAGGTGATATCATGCTTTATTCTATATGTTCAAGATTGCTTGGGCTGTTTAGGTTGTGTTGTGGCTCCATATGAATTTTAGAATTTTTTCCTATTCCTGAGAAAACTGGCATTGGAATTTTGTTTAGGTGTTGGATCAAAATTGCAAATTGCTCTGAGTAGTATGGGCAATTTATGTAATAGTTAACTTTAGCTATATAATTAACAATATGAATTATTCCAATCTTTGAATATGGGATGCTTTCCACTGCTAGATACTTTTGCATGTTCATTTTTATAATCAATGAAGACATATTTGTGTTTTCATTTTTATAATCAATGTTTCATAACTTACAGTGTACAGATCTTTCATCTCCTTGATTAAATTTATTCCTAATTATCTTGATTTTTTTGTAGCTATTATACCTGGGATATTACTTGATTTACTTTTCAGACAGTTCATTGTCAGTGTATAGAAATATGACTGACTTTTTTATGTTGATTTTGTGTTCTGCACCTTTACTGAGTATCTGAGTTTTGGTTTTATTGGTAGAGTCTTTAGGATGTTTTATATGTAAAATGATGTCATCTGCAAACAGATAATTTTACCACTCCCTTTCAATTTGGATGACTTTTATTTGTTTCTCTTTTCTAACTGCTCTAACAAGGACTTCCAGTATTGTGTGAATAGATGTGGACATTCTTGTCTTGTTCATGATCTTAGAGGAAAACCTTTTTAACTTTTAACCAGAGTACGTAAGCTGTGGTTCTGTCATATAGGACTTTTATTGTGTTAAGGTAAAGTCCTTTTATACCTAATTTGTTGATAGTTTTTATTGTGAAAGGATGTTGACTTTTTTGAATGCCTCTTTTGCATTAAGATGATCAAATGATTTTTGTCCTTCATTCTGTTAAAGTGGTTTATCACCTCGATTAATTTACATAGGTGAACCATTCTTGCATCCCAGAGAAAAATCCCACTTGATCATGATGAAAAATCTTTTTAATGTGAATATAATTCAGTTTACCAGTATTTTGTTGAAGATTTTTGCATCTATGTTTATCAAGATTATTATCCTGTAATTTTATTTTCCTGTAATATCCTTGTCTGACTTTTGTAGCAGGGTAATTCCAAAATTGTGACATGAATTTGGAAGTATTACCTCCACTTTAATATTTTGGAAAAGTTTAATAAAAATTTGTATTAATTCTTTTTTAAATGTTTGGTAGAATTCAGCAACTAAGCTATAAACTTCTGGGTTTTTCATTGATGAGTGACTTTTCCTTACTGATACAATCTCTTCACTCATTATTGATATCTTCGGATTTTCTATTTCTTCCTCACTTATTTTTGGGAGTTGAATGATCTAGTAATTTATTTGTTCTAATATCTATTTGTTGGAGAATAATTATTAATAGTAGTCTTATGATTTTTATATTTCTGTAGTATCAGAATGCTTTCTCTTTCATTTCATCTTCTTTCTTTTTTTAGTAAATCTAGTTAAAAGTTTGTCAGTTTTGTTTATATTTTCAAAACTGATCACTTTATTGAGTTTTTCTATTTATTGTAATCACTATTTCATTTGTTTCTGCTCTAATCTTTTTTTTTCCTTTTTTTCTATTATATTTAGGCTTAGTTTGTTCTTCTTTTTCTATTTTCTTGAGATGTAATGTTAGGTTGTTTATTTGAGATTTTTTTCTTTTTAAATATTGGTGTTTATTGCTATAAACTTGCTTCTTAGAACTGCTTTGGTATATTCCATATTTTAGTAGTCAACGTTTTATTTTTTATTATGTAGCTATATAATTTTGGCCATTATAATAGACATCTAATGATATCTTGTTGATTAAATATTCATTTATATCAATGCTAATGATTTTGTATATCTCTTTCTTACTGGGTATCTTAACTTACTAGATGAAGTCTTCTCTAAATATTCTTTATATATATATATATTCCTTTTGCTTTGATTTGTAGGTGTGCATAGGATCATTAAGCAGTGTGAGCCCATATCTAGAAGAGGTATCCAACCACCCACAAAAATATCTAGTAGTGGAAAGTACCTAGTATAATAATGTTACTGGCCAGCTTGGTTATGTCTCCAATTTGAAAAGTGAATTGGAACTAAGAAAAAGAGGTGAAAACACATTGGTCAAAATAACCCTATAAACAATACATTTTATTTTATATATAAATGCTTTTTTGATACATGATTTTTGTATATACTTTTGAGTACATGTAATATTTGTTTACCTGAATAAACTGAGTAATAATCAAGTCAGGGCATTTGGGGTGTCCATTATCTCAAGTATTTATCATTTCTGTGTGTTGGGAACATTTTAAGTCTTCTCTTCTGGTTACTTTGAAAGATACAGTATATTGTTCTTATCCAAATTCACCTTCTATTAGACTTCTGCACTTATTTATTCTTCTAATTGTACGTTTCTACCCACTAACCTCTCTTTATCAACCCCTTAACCACACACCCTTCCATTTCATAAGATCAACTTTGCTAGCCCCAACATTTGAGTGAGAAGATGTGATATTTTTCTTTCTGGGCTTGGTTTTTTTCAACTTAAGATAATAGCCATCAGTTCCACCTATGTTAATGGAAATGACATGATTTCTTTCTTTTTAATGGCCAACTTATATTCGATTTTGTATATGTACAATGTTTTCTTTACCCATTCACCCATTGATAGAAACTTAGGTTGATTCTCTGTCTTTAATATTGTAAGTAATTCTTTAAAAAACATTCAAGTGCAAGCATCCCTTTTATATACTTATTTCCTTTACTTTGGGTAAATACTCAATAGTAATATTGCTGGATCATATAGTAGTTATACCTTTAATTTTTTTGAGAAGTCTCCATACTATTTTCTATAGTGGCTATACTTCTTGAAATTGCCACCAACAGTATATAGGAGTTCCTTCTTTTCTGCATTCTTGTGAGCATCTGTTATTTTTTTTTATCATTTTAATAGCCATTGTAACTCAGGTAAGAAAATTCCTCAATATGGCCTTGAGTTGTATTGCCCTAATGATTAGTGATGGCAAGCATTTTTAAAAATATACCCCTTGGCCATTTGTATGCCTTCTTTTGAAAAAATGTCTATTCACATTTTTTTTTCACTTTTAGTGGAATTATTTGTTTGTTTTTATTATTGAATTATTTCAGTTCCACATATATTCTGGATATTATTCTAGAATATGAAGAAAATAAGGATTTAAGAAAGTAAATTTATTTTCATGATTTGTGTATTTCGTACATGTTGAAAAAATCTTGAAACTTAGACTTAAATTCCACTATAAATCTCATGATCTTAATACCAAAACACTCTACTGCTGTCTTTCTTTTTCCTTTTTCACCTTTTTTTATTGTGATACCCTACACGAAAACTCTGATGCAACTATAATGATCTCAGTGTATCATGCTTTGGTGCCTCCCATTGCTATACTTAGAATCATGTCAAGTGTTTTACTCTCCTCTTTTCCTTTCCCAACACCAATGTCCTTCTTTCTATTCCAGATATGTAAAAATTATTTCTGCAATTCAATGCCCAAATCAATACCATTATCCTATAAAGATTTATTTTCACTGTTTAAATGATTTCTATACATTTATAAAAATTATCGTATTTTGTTTATGCTGTTGATTTATTTTTATCACATTTTATTTTGTTCTCTATATTTTTTAGGAGGTATGTATTTATTCATCTCCCTCCACATTGGATCATAAGTTGCTAAGAACAATAACTGTTGGTAATTCCTTGCCTTGTATAAGTTGGTAATGAGTACATAACTTATGGCTGTCTTATTAACTGATATAATAAATACCCTACTTGACAATGCTCAGATTTTTCTGTGATTGTAAGATGTATTTAGCTATTTTTGTAAAGGCCAGTTTTTAATTATCTAGTCTGTCAGCAAGCTAATATGGTTTCCTTGGGAGAAACTGAGTCATTAGGGATTAGCTGATATAAATTTATTTAGCTGATACTAGATTAATCCTAAATTTGTTAATCTGCCTATTATTTGGACTGTTTTGCATATTTCAGCATCCAGAAAAGCATACAATTTACAACTTTGAGCTTTTCTTTTGTACATATAAAATAAGGGCTTTGATAATCAAGAAACACTAAGCAGAAAAGATATAAAATCCAAACTTATTTCTTACTTCTGCTTTTGGCCACAATAGAAGAAATGGTTCTTGCATTATGCTCCCATAATAGAAAACAGAAAAAATGTCGTAAACAACTGTTTTTAGATACTAGACAACCAACAGTGCCAAAGAGGCAGATATCAGAGTTTAGGAGGCTCAGCAGCTGAAACTTGTGAATCAGATTACTGTACAACAGAAAGCTACACAAAGAGCTCCAGGAATCTGAATAGGGGTAATCTCAAGTCTTTCAGCAAATACTCAGCTGCATATGCATAGGATAAGAATTCACAAGACCTGGCAAAGAACAATTTCTGGAGAAAAACAACAACTAGTGAGATTTAAACTGAAAACCTTCCAAAATTCAAACTAGTGTAAGATGTACAAGTTCCAACCAACCACATCAGAGAAGATTAACTGAACAACTATGGCATTCACTAGGCTCCCAGAAGGGTCACCTCTGGTAGTAAAGCTTAAGTAACCCAAGAGTAAAGGCTATGTTAGCCTGCCCTAACAAAACTTAAAAGTATCAATCTAATTCCCAAGTAGCTTAACTGTCTCCAAAACCAAAACTCATTTCACCTTAATTTATTTGGGAATGCGGTGGTACAATCATAGCTCAATGCAGTTGCAAAGTCCTTGGCTCAAGGGATCTTCCCATCTCAGCCTCCCATGTAGCTAGCATTACAGGTGCCCAGCAGACTGGTTCTTGCTTTGTTGCCCAGGCTGGTCTTGAACTCCTGACCTCAAGAGATCCTCCTGCCACTGCCTTTTGATCACTGGGATTACAGGGGATTACAGGTGTGAGCCACCATATCTTACCATCAATCCACTTTAAACAATGCTACTCTTAGAAGCATTTGCTTAAAATTTACCTAAAACCACAAGTAGATTTTAAAAAATCATAGTACTCAGTGAATCAAATATAAGAAACAGGTAAGTTTAATAAAATAATACAAAAGTATATTATTTATAAGAACACACCAAAACAAACAACCAAAAATGATTGTACAGAATGATTGTCTCTAGCAGGGTAAGGGGTGGGTAGGGAAAATAATAAAGTATGTGAATGAAACAAAATAAATGAAATAAGAGAATATATTTGCAGAGACCATGGAGATAATGTGACATTCACTAATGAGTATGATTGATACAACCCTCCCCTAATGAAGTAAAAAATAAATCGCTTGATAATATCATATTTGAAAGAGGAATTTTTAGCTAAGTTCCATAAAACCAAAACAAAGCATATGCTGAACACTTATTAATTTAGTTAATCTAAAACATCAATGTGTTTCACTTCCCTTGCGTATGGACTTGCTTTAAATTTACCTGAATAATCTGAACAGTTGCTCCAGTTTGTCACGATTTAATTTCCACTTACTGGCTGACATATTCCTCACCAGATATTTTCTCATCAGTTAAGTGGTCACGTGTAAAACTCCATAGTCTATCCAGATGAAGAAGAAGAAATCAGAGGAAGAAAATAAAAGAGAAAATGCAAAATAATAGAAAGATGAGAGATGAAGAAAGTATTTGAGGGAAGATGAAGCAGTAAATAGGTTGTTGGCCTTACAAGCTAAGAATTGCAAACCCTTCCCTTTTAGCGTTGACTTTCTCCCTCTTCATTCTGTAAGAAATTATTTTGCTTTACTAATAGTATCTTTACCAAATTTTAAACCTTACTTTGTTTCCACCAAATTAAATCGTATAGAGGAGTTTTATTCAATGTAGCTGGATGGTGAAGAATGGATGCAGGCAAGTAGGAGGTAGTTTCACTATGTTCCTCTATACCTCGGGTCAGGTCTCATCTTCGGTCCCTCTGCACATTTCTATCAGCAGAAACACAATTCCTGATTTCAGAAATCCAAAGGATCCATATGTGCCACCTTGGGAAAACTGATAATAAAAGTCACTACTACAAGTACATTTGATATAGTAAGTAAGTTAACATATGGACAGAGAAAAAGCAGTTAAGGAAAAAAATAGAGGTGAAGAGAAACAAATATGGTTAATCTGGTGCCAAACTGTCCAAATGCTATTGGATTTGGAGACACAAAAGAGGACAAGATGTAATTTTCACAAGTATATATAATATATAACATATAAATGTATATATAATATATAACATATAACATATAAATGTATATATAATATATAATATATAAATGTATATATAATATATAAAATATATAATATAAATACATAATAATGTAAATATATATTATAATAATATAAATATATGTAATATATATATTTATCCCCTTTTTTCTTTTTATTTTATTATAACATTTTAATACATTTGTATTTATTTAGAAACAAAAATGTAGTAACATATTGTACACAAAAGCAGACTTTGTGAAAGGGAAGAGATCCGATAGGCCTAGAGAAGGTGGTGAAGGCAAGAGATTGAGAGTAACAAAACAAAACCAAGAGCCCAATAGCCTTTTCTTTCTTTCTTTGATTATAAATATGGGAATGTTTAGTTTACATGCATAAATGTATTTGATTTATACAAATATGTATTTGGTTATACATATTACATAATAGTGTGTACAATATTACATTCACTTTTTAAATAATGCCTGCAGTTTCTTTTTCTTTCTCCCTCTGCTCTTAATAAATGGTTCCTCCAGCAGCTGCCCTCCCTGTGAGTTCTGCACCAACCACCACTGATAATTGCTCCTGTTAAGCATAATGTTTTCACAGCTGCAAGCAGGATTTTTAAATAGCAAAGGTGCACTGAAGCCATCCTCAGCAATTAATAAATATAATAATAACAATATTTGCACTTGTGACTTTTTACTCTGAGCAGATGAAAGCACTTCACAAATAAACATGTGTTATTAGCCTAATTTTTTACAGATGGAGAGGAAAAACCCACTAGATTTAGGTTAAGGCCACGTAAATGACTTTGCCCAAGATTGCCCAACAAATCAGATGCATGACCTTGAATACAACCAGGACTCCACTCAGGGCTTTCTCCAAAGGCCCTGCTTTGCTTTGTAAAAATCCAGCACCTATTAGCGTTTGAACTTTAAATGAGCACCACTTAATGCACTCATTTGTAATAACATTTGCCATAAAACCATCGTGTAGGTTCTGATTTCCATTAATTTTTGTTTCCATAAAAAGACAAACGTTACGTTTCAGAAAGATTTTACAGAAAAAAAAAAAAAGGCGTTAAATCAAAACCTGAACACTGGATTTATCTTCTCCAGAGGCTTGCCAGTGAAGCCCAGTGGTGCAAAGGAGAAACAGTGGACGAAAGAGAAGTGCTCAGTGCTGGCCTGGAAAGCTTGCAGAGGATAGAAAGCATGAAGAGCCAGGGTGTTTGTTCAAGAGACATGTTCCTAGCCAACTCCCTAAACTCCTGAGACTTCTTTGTTTGTTAACATAGAGAGATTAGATACTTGTAACATTATATCGCATATTCACACACAGTGCCCAAAGGCTAACTTGTCTACTGGTTAATAAAATGTGCTCTACTTTCAACTCATCTATGAATTCTGCATGTTTCATGCAAAAATATGAATTTTATTAAGCTGCATAATTATATCCATAATTCTGTATTGTTTAAAAGACTGCAAAAGTAATTTTTAATTCAGCATCTTAATCTTCAAGAACATATATGCCCTTTGGTTTGAACATTTTGACAAAGCCTCTGACCCTAACACAGATGGTTGTTACCTGCTGGGACGGTCTCCCACCAGTCTTCTGCCTGCCAGTATGGTAATATTAAATCAAAATATAGAAAGATTTTAATAATTGTGTTTGTTGAGTTTTAAAGTTTAAAAAAATTCATAATTATATTTTAAGTCATTATTTTAAACTAAAAACAGTACATACAAGGCTTAAATATTAGAATAGTTTTGTATTAAACTGAAATGTAGCTGCTTCCTAGCAGGATTATACAAAAGACACTTTCCAAAAGCCTATACATTATTTCTTGTAAGAGTTAAGAACAACTGAAACACAGGTGGATGTTACATTTCTTTTTCAAGAAGAATTTCTCCAACCCTAAATATACTTCCAAAAAAAAAAAGTTAGATAATTATGAAAAAGGCAGAAATTTATTTTTATATATATATTACACACACATATATATATGTGCTATAATAGGACAGTATCTGATACCTGCAAAATTCTGCATTATATTTTTCTGTAGGAATACAGAAGAGCAAATTATAACTTCTTTTATAGGGTACTATAAATTATAAAGCTCTCATAATATATATTACATTTAAGTTCTGTAACAGTCCTGCACAATAAAATGTATAATGTTATTTAAATAATCTTCTTTTGCTTTTTTGTTAACTGTTTTTTTGATTCAAGAAAATAAATATGCTTAGGTCAAGAAAATATTAAATAATAATGACATACATAAAACCAAATGTATAAGATTAATCTTCATAATCTTTCAGTTTTAAGGAGTTAAACAAATTAACAAAACATATATATTCCTATAAACTCTACATATATTTACATATGCATCTTATTATTGCCATTGTATAGATATGTGAATACCTATTATGCAAACTCTCTAAAAACTTTATTTAAAATTTGTAATGGAGTTTTGTGAACTTCATAGACTGATACAAGTAGCTATACCTCGTTCTGTTAATAATCTGCTTAATAGCTATACAGTTCCCTCAATTGCTAGATATTTCTTCTTTTTTCAGGTGTGCTTCAATTTCAAGTAATGTTTCAAAGACTACTGAACATAAACTACTACGTACTTTCTTTAATATATCTCCATAAAATATTTAAGGTGTAATTAATGTGACAGAAATTTTATCAAACTTAGAATGTAATAAATATTACCAAATTTTCATTCGATAGTTTCTATGAATTTATAATCACTCTAACAGTTTATAAGAGTACTCAGACAAATGTATTTTAATTGGATTAAATAAGTATTGTATACAACTCAAAATAATATGGCTAGAAACCTCTAATATTGTCTCTAAAAAACTGTATAGTGAAATAACTATGAACACATTGACATACTCCCCAAACTAGGCTGTCAGACAATTTAATTGCTGAGTGAAAGTATCAATATTAATTAAAGACATATGGATGAAGCCAGATTGAAAAAAAAGAATGCATCTAGGCTTCAACTCTTGGCCTAACATGACCATGTTTTTAAAATAGACTATATAAAAAAGGCAAAACAAGAATTAGGTATTCCTCTTCACTATGTTTTCGGAGACTCAGGGCATATAAAACTCAGAAAACTGGACAATTGTCAGCCTGTATTTTGTATTTTGTTTTTTGGTCTCCATGAGGCATCACTACGCTTTGGATAACAACTTTTGAAATCCTTTCAGAGTGAGTGCGTGAATCACAGAATACGTTTGTGTAGAAACAGAGGGCCAAGGAGGACGTTCAAAGAAATAATGGGAAAAAACCTATTCTTTCTATTGTTGGTGGTATAGTTTCTCAGATATATATTGGAGGAAGGGTTGAAGAGAAAAGCAATGCTAGTTAATTGTGCTTGCTCGAGGACCCTGGTTTTCACATTATTTGCAACTTTTAGAGAAACAAGTAGTGGAGTATAAGGAAGGCTGATGAAAGCCTAAAGAAATGTAAAAAGTGTTACTGGAAACATGTCATATCAACTTGCTCTGTAGCTCAACATATGAAAAAGATTTAAAAAAATTTGTCAAAAATCATACTGACAATGGGAAACAAATACATATCAATAAAATGAGAGGAAATACTACCTTCTGAGGGGGAAAAAAGCTATCCTGAAAAATAGAAAAGAAAGGGAATAACACATCTGACAACTTACGAAATAAAGATCTAATTCAGGATCCTAACTTCCAAACTTTCAGAAAAATATTTGGCACTTTCATGAGCATGATAAAAATTACCTTCATGAAATACTAACAGAAGAAGAAAATATCATTTAGAAAAAACAGTTAAAAATGAAAGACGTTGCTGTGAAACGGAAATAAAATGAAATTAAAAGAAAATAGGATAATACAGGAAAAATAAAATAAAGCATAGTAGTATAATTAATGTCTACTAAATTGCGGTAGCATAATGAAATATGTAAATCCCCAAATAAAAAATCAAACTTATATTAAAGAAAATTAATAAGGTAAACACTCACAAAATGCAAATGCAAATGCTGAAGAGTTGAAAAAAATCATGAGGACATTTTATATGCGTATTTCAGATAATTAATATACAATTATTATTATGATTTTGGGGGAAAGAATCTCACCCTGTTGCCCAGGCTGGAGTGCAGTGGCATCATCATGGCTCACTGCTGCCTCAACCTGTGGCTCAGGTGATCCTCCCACCTTATCCTCCCTAGTAGCTGTGACTACAGACATGCGCCACCATGTCCATCTAATTTTTTGTATTTTTTTGTAGATACGTGCTTTTACCATGTCACCCTGGCTGGTCTTGACCCCCTAGGCTCAAGCAATCCACCCTCATCATTCTCCCCAAATGCTGAGATTACAGGCATAAGCCACTGCACCCAGCCTACAAGTAATTTTTAATTGATATTCTTGAAGATCAGACCAGGGCAAACAAAATAAATGCAACAAAGTAAGAATAGAAAAATAAACTGAAGAAACTTCAATTGATATTTTAAAAGAAAATACATATATTAATGCACACCACAGCTGTATTATAAGAATAAAGAAAAATCTTGTTGAATTATGTATATGTATATACAAAAACTTTGGCAAATGCAAATGTAAGTAGACAGAAAAAAATAGTAATATTACATTTGTATGTACTTCTCAATCTTTTGCAGATAAACTGGGAAAAACATATATAAAGATATAACGTACTTAATGGTATGAAAATATATTTGATTTATTGAACAAATAAAGTACATTAATTTTTATTTCTTTTTTATTTACATGTATTTAGTATATAATTTTCTTGTCTTTGAGTTTTTATGTCTTAATTTTTCTGTTTAATTATGATTAACATACAGAAAAATACACAGGTCTTACGTATACAGTTTAATGAGTTGTGACTTATGCCCATAGAACTGATACCGATATTAAGATATAAAACATTTTATCACCTCAGAGAATTCTCTCATGTCCCTTCCTATTTAACATACTCTCCAATAGGCAAATAATTTCCTATCTCTTTTATTATCCTAGCTTAGTTTTTGCCTGTTCTGGACCTTCATCTTAATCATATTAGAAGGTAAGGACTCTTTGTCTAAGCTCACCACAATGTTTGTGAGATTCAACCTTTTGTTGCATAAAATCATTGTTTTTTCCTTGTAACTATTGAAAGTATTCAATGTTGTGGCTTTTCTACGATCTATCCAATCCTTTAACAATAAACTATTTCCATTTTTTACTGCTATTAAGAAATTAAGAAAGCTTCTATGCATATGATTTTAGAGGCCATAATATGTTTTTGTTTCACTGTATAAATACATGAGTAGAACTAGCTCATAAGGTTGATGTATCTTTATAAGAAACTGTCAGATAGTTTTACAGAGTGGTTATATAATTTTACACTTTCAACAGTCAATAGAGGAGATGTTGGTATGTTATAAATCCTTGCCAACATTTGGAGTTTCTGTGCTTCTAATTATAGCTTTTCTGGTGGGTATGTAGTAGTACTTCATTATGTTAAAATTTGCATTTTTTCTAACAAGTACTGTCAAGGACTTCCTTATATGTTCATTGGCCATGTACCTATTTTCCTTTTAGAAGTCTGTTAATAATTTTAATTGGGTTATTTGTATTTTTTTATAACATAATGTAAATATATTTATATGCTTTAGATAATGTAAGAATATTATAAATATATAAAGTATATAATACATTTTTATCTATATGTAAATATATTTTAAATCACAGAATATATACTTCAGATAATGTAAGAATATTTTATATATTTATATAATATAAATAAATAAAGAATAAATACAAATGTATATAATATACTTACATTATCTAAAATATATATTATCATTTATAAGTAAATTATATTTATTTATATATTTATTTATAATCATTTATAGTAATTGTTATTTTGTTATCATAATTTACCGTAATACTCTTCAACATTGCATTGCTAGTGCAATAAGGCAATAATAGAAAAAATAAACAACATAAAGATGACAATGAAAGTGAAACTGTCTTTATTATATGTATTGTATGCATGATATTGCATACCTACGATAAAGACAGATAAATAAAAATATTGTAGGTGCAAACCTTAAGAAACCTAGAAAAAAAAGGTTTTAGGAAGAATTACTTTAGCAAGTAAATTTATCAAGGTCACTGGATTCAAGACAATACATAAATGCCATTTGTAATTCAATATACTGGCAAAAGATCTGCCATAATAACTTAAAAACAGAACGCTGAAGAATACATTTAGTGACAAGTGTTTAAGCCGGGAAATACAAAGCACTGCAAAGATTGATTTAAGAAAATATAGATGAAGGAGATGTTTTGTTAGTGGATTGTTAATGAATTAAAATACTTGAAATAGTTAAGCTGTAACTCTGCTCAGTTGATTTGTGATTGAAATCAATATTCTAGTTTTTAATAAGTAATTAACAGACTAATTTAAATTTTTTAATGAAAATACAAATAATCTAAAATATTTAAAACAACCTTAAAAATGAACAAGATGAGCAAATGTGATGGGTTAATTCCATTAAAATTTAAAGATTGCTTCACCAAATGGTGCTGAACAACTGTATGTGTATCTGTAAAGAAAACCAGTTGGGTCTTGGATTTTTATTGTTACTTCTTAATCCCTTCTGAGAGTGATTGAAGTTGTTTGTATATCAACATTTAATTAGGAATGTTGGGTTAGGGTATACCATTTTATAATTTGTTGTGTAATTGACTTCCTTTTTTTTAGTTTATCTTTTCCCCCTTTCTTGCTCTATATTTTGAAAGAGTTTATTAGAATTTCCAAAGAAAAAACGCATTTTTTTAAGCATATGCCTAATTTGGTGTCTAGTATTCTCTTTAAGAATTGACTTTTTGGCCGGGCGTGGTGGCTCAACCCTGTAATCCCAGCACTTTGGGAGACCCAGGCGGGAGGATCACGAGGTCAGGAGATTGAGACCATCCTGGCTAACACGGTGAAACCCCGTCTCTACTAAAAATACAAAAATAATTAATCGGGCATGGGGGTGGGCGCCTGTAGTCCCAGCTACTTGGGAGACTGAGGCAGGAGAATGATGTGAACCCGGGAGGCGGAGTTTGCAGTGAGCCGAGATGGTGCCACTGCACTGCAGCCTGGGAGACAGAGTGAAACTCCGTCTCAAAAAAAAAAAAAAAGAAAGAAAGAAAGAAAAAAAATTGACTTTATTCCATAAGTGAGAATTACAAACCTCACCGTTATAACTTCCTTTTAGAAAACAATTATAAAAATCAACAAGTCAGTTGATTTTGCAGTATAGAAAACTAAAATCTTTTTTTAATAAATAATTTATCTTTTTTTTTTTTTTTGGAGTAAACATAGGGACTAGAATAATCTATTTTTTTTAGCCAAACACACGTTGTGATGTGCTAATTTGTAGTTTTTTTTATTTTTGCTGTTGTGATGGTTACTTTTGTGGGTTAGTTTGGCTCAGGTAAGAGAAGCCCAAATACCTGGTCAAACACTTTTTCTGGGCATGTCCCTGAGGATGTTTCTGTAAGACAGGAGCATGTGAATTTGTGCACTGAGTAAAGATCACCCTTACCAATGTGGGCGGCACTCCCGATTCACTGAAGCCCTGAGCAAGAACAAAATGTGGAGGAAGGAAAAATTTACTCCCTTTGCTTGAGCTGGGCCATCCAACCTGTGGAACATCGGTGCTACTGACTCCTGTTCCTTTAAACTCAGAGTAGGACTTACACGGTAGAACACTGCCTTGGTTCTCATACACACGCCAGCTTACTGGAGTTGCCAGCTTTCTGGAGTTTCCAGCTTGCACAGGGCAGATCCTGGAACATCGCAGCTTCTATAATTGTGTAAGGCTGATCACTTATAATACAGTCATGCACTACATAAGGATACTTTGGTCAAGGACAGATTGAGTTCATGGTTTTGGTACCATAAGGTTATAATGAAGCGGAAAATTTTCTATTGCCTGTTGACTTTGTAGCCATCATGACTTCTGAGGACAATACAATACTCATCTGTTTGTTGTGATGCTGGTGAAAGCAAAACTCCTGTGCTGCCAGTCAAAAGTAGAACAGGTACAATTATGTACAGTATATAATAATACATGGTGATGGTAATAAACAACTATGTTACTGGTTTATGTATTTACTTTTTATTATTTTAGAGTATACTCTGTTTACTTATTTAAGAAAAAAAAATGGTAACTTTAATACAGTCTCAGGTAGGTCATTTAGGAAGTATTACAGAAAAAGGCATTGTTCTTCTAGGAGATGACAGCTCCATGCTTGTTATTGCTGTTGAAGACCTTCCAGTGGGACAAGATATGGCAATAAAAGACTGATATTGATTATCTGGACCCTGTGTAAGTGGAGGCCAATGTGTGTGTCAGTGTCTTAGTTTTTAATAGAAAAGTAAAACAACCCAAAGTCTTTAAATAGGAAAAGCTTATAGAATAAGAAAGAATTGGCCGGGCGCGGTGGCTCAAGCCTGTAATCCCAGCACTTTGGGAGGCCGAGACGGGCGGATCACAAGGTCAGGAGATCGAGACCATCCTGGCTAACACGGTGAAACCCCGTCTCTACTAAAAAATACAAAAAACTAGCCGGGCGAGGTGGCGGGCGCCTGTAGTCCCAGCTACTCTGGAGGCTGAGGCAGGAGAATGGCGTGAACCCGGGAGGCGGAGCTTGCAGTGAGCTGAGATCAGGCCACTGCACTCCAGCCTGGGCGACAGAACGAGACTCCATCTCAAAAAAAAATAAAAAAAAGAATAAGAAAGAATTTTTTGTACAGTTGTACATTTGTGTTTTTAGTGAATTATTACAGTCAAAAAGCTGAAAAATAAAAAGTTGATTAACAGTTACAGTAAGCTAAGATTAATTCATTATTGAAGAAAGAAAATTTAAAAAATAAATTTAGTATAGGCTAAGTGTACAGTGTTTACAATTCTACATTTGTAGACAGTCATGTCCTAGGCCTTCACATTCACTCACCACTCACTCACTGACTCAGCCAGAACAACTTCCAGTCCTTCAAGCTCCATTCATGGTAAGTGCCCTCTACAAGTGTGTCATTTTTTACCTTTTATGTCATATTTTTTACCTTTTCAATGCTTAGCTATGTTTATATACACAACTATTTACCATTGTGTTATAATTGCCTACAGCGTTCAGTATAGTAACATGTTATACAGGTTTGTAGCCTAAAAGTAATAGGCCATGACATATAGCCTAGGTGTGCAGTAGGCTATGCTATCTAGGTTTGTGTAAGTAGACTCAACGATGTTTGCACAATGATGAAATCACCTAAGGACACATTTCTTAGAATGTATTAGCATTAAGTCACACATGACTGTAAATATCTTTCTATGTATCTCAAAGATTAGGTGATTTCCAAGGTCATGCACCTGGTAAAGACTGATGTCAGAGTTTGCCTCCAGACCATATTATTTCTAAGATATATCTCTACAACAATGTATAGCATTATGTCTTCACAGACATTGCTTTTATGGAGCTTACACTCTCTGTAGCAAAATAATCATTTATAAAACAATTTGATACAAAAAATGAATATTATTAAGTAATTAAAGTAGACAAATGCAATGCTAACTAATGTTCATTTAGGTTTCTTATTTATATTTGAAATTATCAGAAGCCAACATGGAAATATTGAATAATTCTCTAACTTCTTTGGAGAATGAATTTTGGAAACATTCTCCAACTTCAGACACAAATGCATCAAAGGACTGAGTCATTAATTGAAAATAGAATTATTGACTCACTTTTAAACTTTGGATTAAATTTCCAGCATATAAATTTAGTTATTTTTGAGGTTATTAATAGTACAATCACAGATATATCATACAAAAATTTCCTCAACATATTTCATCACTTTTTTTATATAACTTAGACTTGTTCTGTCTAAAAAATATTACTTTACATTTTCTTTTTTATTTTCTGTAGTAGCTCTTAACCAATATTCACTGGTTCTATAGTTTATTATTCTAATTGAGAAAATGTGAAATGATGTACCTCAGCCACCTAAGTTGTAAAACTACCACATCATTTACCTTGGGAAATGGTTCTAGGACTTTCCATTCTCATATTTAGACAAAGCTTATATAACTGGGGTGAGTTTGTGGAAAAATATGTGAAATGAACAAGTAGATGAGACGTTCCTTTCCTCTAAACCATTGCACACGCATTTCTTATTGAGAAACGTAAATTATCTCTCTGTGAAGTATATTTGAGGGAAGGGCATTCAGCAGTGAGTGAAAAATGCAGTTCTCTGGCAGTAGCTATATGAGCCACTTTTAACTTATTGGGGGAGGGAGGAGTACATAATGTGATTTTCTTGCTATGAATTATGTTCTCCATTTTAAATTCACAGAGGAATTTTATGAAGCAGACAGATTTACCAGTGCCTATCTACATTCAGGAAACATTTGAATTCTGTTAAGTAATTTGCTTAAAAATATTGATTGATTGGTTGATTGATGGTTGATGAATGACATACTGTCTGTGTGCTAGGCCTGAGGTCTACATTTCTGAATGTCTATTTAAGTGAAGAAAATATCTTTTCTTTTTATTTCTGAAGATTTTTTTTCTTGTAAGCAGAAAGAATGACCTATATTTGTTCAGACCTGGAGAAGAAGTGAAACAGTTTTTCAAGGTAGACGTAAGTAAAAGGGAATTTTTAAACTACTTCCTAGATTTAGTATATGCAGTGGAAGCTGTGAAAATACATGTAGATCTTGAATTAGAATGATATTCTCTAAAAGGCCCCCATTCTCATTCACAGGTTAAAAAAAAAAAAACAAGCAGACACCAACAAGCATAAATTAATTGGTACTTAATAGAGATATAATATTTATGTGCTTAATATAAAATTATTTTCATATATTATACATCTTTAATTAATAATTTAAAATATAATTGTGAAGAAAAAGTCCTCATCTTAATTTTGTTATTCAGCAACATTTATATTTTAGTGTATAAGTAACACATTTAGCAAGGCATTGTCCTGAGTGACTGAAAATATTGACACATTTAAAACCCATAACAGCTCTGAGAGAGATATTACTATTATCCCTACTTTCAACTGAGAAAATTAGGAAACCCTGGTAAGGAACTTTCCAAAGGTCTTACAACTTGGAAGAAGTCTACTTGGAATTTGAATTTAAGAAGCTGTACTCGAGTCCATTTTCTGTTATGTTTGGTTTGGTATAATGCATTCCCATGCACCTTTCACCCAGTTTCAACAATTACAAATATTTGTCCCATTTTTTTCCAACTACATCCTCCACCATATACTTGCTTCATATGTTTGTGTTTGTATGTGTCTACGTGTGTCTGTGTGTGTGCGCATGCAGTAGTAGTAGTAGATTAAAGCAAATCTCAGAAATATCCTTTCAATATTAACACTAGTATTATTTCTAACAGATAAACTTTTTTATATACACAGCCTTAATTTGGTAACCGCAATCAGCACAATAATAATTGCTTAATATTATTTAATACATAGTTGATGTTCTAATGTCACTGTTTCAAAAATACATTTTAATTGTTGGTTTGTGTTAATTAAGATCAGTCAAGAGTCATACATTGCATTTGGTTGATGTGTCTATATTTTTTTCTCTAGGGCATCCAATTTTCTTCTTTGTTTTTTCAGGTGACATATTTATTGAATACATGGGCTAACTTGTCCTGTAGAATGTCCCAATCTCATATTTGATAAGATGTGCCAAATACAGTGGGTTGTATTACCGGATATTAAAATTAAGTTTAGGAAACCCTAGTTGCTCATAATGGACAGTAATTATAATAACCCATTGCTTTGGAGGAAGACATTATTTTCGCTATAAGAGACACAAAGTGTTTCTCTACTTTACTCTTGAGGGAGATACTCTATCTTCCAAGGTTGTCTTTTATATAAATATCATTGAAAACATAGTCTGGAACAAAAGAACCATCACTGTCTCATTCACAATACATGCAGAAAAATGAAAGACCTGTGCAGAATTGTCTCTTCACAATATCCACCCTTCATTTTCGCAATGTCTTGAATTCTGGCGAATTTTGCCACAGTGCCACTTCATCAGCAACTCCAATTAATCTGATGTACAGAAACTAGGCCAAATCTGTTCAGTTATCTCATACAACATTTAATTAAGGCCATTCTAAATAAGATTCCAAGCAGCCTAAAGAGTACAACCTTAAGTATTGACCACAAATATGTCATCTAAGTTACCAGACACAGCTAAACAACAACAAACGCGTTTTAACTTAGAAAGCCTGGTGTCATTCTCTATGTTTTAGTATTGACATTTCCACATCACTGGAGACATTAATCCAAGCACAGCAAGATGATTTAGTAATTGCACTGACTCTACCTTGGACTATGAGAAGCAAGTCTCAGGCAATCATCCATAACAACCATGACCAGTGAGTTCAGGCCTCCCAGGGCCAATTCAGTATAATTGATCACTTTGGTTAAAGTCAGTGATAAATTTTGTCCTATGGTTTCTAATCTATTGACTCATGTTGCAGAGGTAACTGTCTTCAAGGAAGACATAAATAATGAGCAAATTTTCCTTTTAGGAAGTATCTCTGAGTAATCTAGGGAGTCTCATTTTGAAAAAAGATAGTCACAGTCATCCAGTTTAGCATTTTATAAAACATTCGAAGCTATCTAACATCTACCCCTGTGATGTAAATGACTATATTTTTGGGAGGGGACGAATTGGTTCATTTTTTCCAGACAAAAAGCACAATTCCAGAGACATGTATGATTTCCCAGGATAGAAATTCTTGGCCAAAATTTTGGGATCTCAGAAGTGCAATTAGTGTCCATTGGGAGGGGGCAGAGATTGACAGTGCTTCCAATGTAGTCTCCCAGAAAACTAATATGCTTTCTAGGTTTGGTTTTAATAATTGATCAAATTCACTTTTGAAGGGCATGTACGAGTCACCAGCAGGATGGCATCTGTCTGTCTCAAAGAATGACTGACTCTAAGGAGGTGGGTGGGAAAGGTGTCCGAAGATATTGACAGGTGTTTAGAGTGGAAGGTGAAGGAGCTAGGGTCATCTCCTCTGTTTTAATAGTTTACCAGTAAAATAAAGATAATTGCAATAACATTTTGATTGGAGCTGTCAGTCAAAGTCTGGTAGATCTGACAGCCAGATAAATTAAAACTGCTTGCAATAGTTTGGGAGAGCCTATGAAGAGGGGGTTCCTTTATGAGGATGAAGGTGATTGTAAAAGACAAGTGTACTTAACATTTCTCCCTCACCTTTACTCTTAGTGTTTAAATTATTGCCTTCCCAGGTGATGAGAGTGTTGTTTCTTCTATTTCAAAACAGGTATGTCCCTTTGTAGTAGTTACAATTTCCCCTGTTTTCCAATCATACCTTGCAAACAAGCAGAACTTTCTCCAAAAGGATCAGGAGATTTTGAAAATAATTGAAATTATCTGAACTGAAATTGAAAGGAGAAAACAATTATAAACATATAACATAGCATCTCAGAGTTTTGGGAAAATAACACACCAGGAACATATGCATGATTGGTATTTCAGAAAGAGAAAAGAGAAAGGATAGAATAAACACTGAAGAAATTATAGCCAACACATTTACAGATTTAATGACTGGCATCAACCACAGAAACAAGAATCTCATGGAAGAAAGCAGGAAAAATAGGAAAATAAACAGAAACAAAAATATCTAGAAATACATTTTGAATTGCTAAAATGTAGACACGAATAGCAAAATTAGACACCGCTAGAGTACCTGCGTAGAAACAACAAAAATCATTAAAGACCTTTTTCGGAAGTCATTTAGGTGAGAAGACAATAAAATTACATCATAAAGTGCTGTTAAGGGAAATAAATCTTCAATCTGTAATTCTATAACCAGGTAAACTAGTATTTTTAAAAATGATAAAGGGTGACATCAGCAAACAGAGCATAGAAGAGATTGCTGGAATTTGTTTCCACCATAAAAATGTCAGTAAACTGGCAAAATAAATAAATAAATAAATAAAATTCTTTTTTTTTTTTCAAAAATCTGGATATAAAGCAAAATATTGGAACAACTCGGAATATTTATTTAAAACAATGACAACAACAATGATTTAAGTAAGAACAGTGAACAGTTTTATGGGGGTTTAAACTTTGCAGCTACATGTTTGCCCAAAATCAAATAGTCCACACTCCTGGTAAAAACTAGCAGCCTGGCAGCCACTACAGAAATGACTACCATTTAAAACTCCTTGAAAGTCTCATTTCCAAAGAATTCTCACTACTTAACCTGTCCTGTGTTTTCATAGAAGACCCCCACTTGCAGAGAGTGCATTTATCTGACCTGCCTCAGAGCTCACTCAGGACAAACAGCCTTTTCCCAGAGCGTTTGTGAAAATTATCAGCAGCAAATGTTTAACACGGTAGCTACCTGTGATTCTGATTACCTGGTGGAAAACGAGTGGTGAAAACCTGCAAGAAAGAGCTAGTGAACAAGATGTCCACAGAGAGCTTTGAAAAGCTGTGGTATGTTCCTATGAATCTAGAACCCTCTATGACATTGTGCATGCCTAGGGTTTGCGTATGTCCTGTAAAGACCTGATAATGTCCAAAGCTTGTAGCTGTGGCTTAGCTTAATATGCTGCACAAGCAAAAAGTGAAGGATAATACAGAGTTGTAAACTGCTTGTCTGTACAGTGAGGGCATACCTCAGAACACATTCAAGTCATCTCAGCAAAAGTCAGAAGATATCTTGCTTGAAGCATTTAAGGAAATCTCTGTATAATCATTAGCTGGTCACTAAACCCACCAAGCAGAGACTTCAATGGACACACATGACAAGGGAAAGAGACTTTACAAAATTAGTTTAGAAAAGTGACTCAGCAAACACACAACTGCTATTACAATAAACAGTAACCACTACAAACGCTGGGGAGAGAGTAGAAGCTGATTTCCACAGCCGTCAAGTTACATAATTTAAAACATCCAGTTTTCAACAACGAAATATTAGGAGGTATACAAATAGTATAACCAATACATGAGAACAAGAGTAGACAATATAAACAATTAATGAGGAAGGTGACACTGGACTTAAGAGACAAAGACTTTGTATCAGCTATTTTAAATGTATTTGAAAAACTAAAAACAACTATGCAGGAAAGAGTGAAAACAATGTCTCACAAAATAGTGAATATCTACAAAGAGACAGAAGTAATTTTTTAAAAGACCCAAATAGAATGTCTGAAGTTGAATATTACAATAACTGAAATGAAAACTAACTAGAGGGGCTCAAGAGCAGAATTAAGCAGACAGAGAGTCAGCAAACTTGACTATAGGACTATGGAAATTATCTACTCTAAGGAACAAACAGGAAAATGAATAAAAGAGAAGGAGCATGTCCTCAGGATACACCACATATCAGGCCATAAAACGAGACTCCAAAAATTTAAAAAGGCTCATCACCCTTTTCATCGTTATCATTATGGTTTAAGAAAGTTTGTTCTCCAACCGCAATGGAAGGAAGTTAGACATCAATAACAGAAGGAAATTTAAGAATTTCACAGACACACAGAAATTTAAAAACACACCGTTATGTAGTGAGTCATTCTCTGGATGATTTATGTAACAAACTTATACCTGCTGAATAACTGAATGTTATTCTTTTTCATTGTTTTCTTTTAGATTCATCAATGTACAAAACATAGTAAATTTGCTAATATCATCAGTGGTTACCTTAAATATTTTGATATAATTATTTTAGATGTAATTAATTAATAAATGTGGACTTTGTTAGGAAATTTGATTGCTTATTAAAATCTATATATCCATGTTGAATATTTGATCAGCTTAGAAATAATGCTGTCAATATCAATATTCATAGCCAGTTTTTAATGTTGTATTCAAAGTTTACCACTGTCATACGAAATTAGATCCATTTATACTTATGCCATGGAAAGAAACTAAAACATGTAATTGTTCTTATTTAGACAGCACCCAATACAATGATTTGAAGTTGGTGGACATTTGCAGCATAGGAACAGGACACCACCAGCTCTATTAAAAATTTATTTTGACTATGTTGTTTCACAGTACAAGAAATGCCATGAGTAGTAGCTTCAAAATTTCTATTTTAGAGGGAATTGGTGATGGGATAAAATGAGAAGATGTTAGTTATAGGGTACAAACTTCAATTATAAGATGAATAAATTCCAGAAACCTAATCCACAGTATGACAACTATAGCTAATAATAAGTAAAAATATTGTAAACTCGAAATTTGCCAAGAGAATAAAGCTTGTATTTTCACCATAGAAAAGTAACTCTGTAAAGTGACAAATATGTTAATTAACTTGATTGTGGTAATCATTTAATAATAATATGTATATCAAAACATCATGTTTTAAATCTTAAATATATACAATTTTTGTTTGACAATTACACCTCAAGAAAGCTGGAGGGGAAAGCAGGCAATTAGGAGACCCAGTCTAATTGGAAGGGTGTTTTTAAAGATATGTTTATAGAGCAAATATACTGTTTGTCTTTCTAGTTGTTATTTACATGGAATGGCCTAGTGGGGCAGATAGAGATGGAAAATGAAGAACCCTCAAACATCATTATAGCTGTCACTTAATAGTACTCTGTAGCAATAGTCTTGTGGAAACAGAATTGATCTTCTTAGACTTATGGATGCTTTTTGGAAGTTGATTTGCAATGCAGAGAACTGTTTTTATGAACTCATCTACTGTGCTGGGATACACTAAGCTAAGTAGATATAGTTTTATTCAGATACTGAAAATTGCATTTCGATGTGTTAAGATTTGTGCTCTGAGCTCTCCAGTATTAATGGAGGCAGCAACCATGCCTGTAAAAAATTCCTATGTTGTAGAAAATAAAAAAATGAACTATCCTAGAACAGAGCCATTTGAACTGGTATTCTCCCTTATAATATGTTCTAGCAACTAAAAGTCAGTCATTTTGCTTCTCCAAAGTGGGAAACAAGCAAGTAATTTTGGGGAGGAAAAAACTGAGGGAAAACAGTTTTAGAAAAGCTGCACCTGTTTACCTTAGCTTAGCTGTAGGTAATTCCACAAAATAAATGCATTCAGCATTGTGAATAAACTGTGAAGTGAATTTTTAAAAAAATATTCCCTTTAATTATAACTGGCACTTGTGAGTTTAATACTGGAGGCAGCTGAAAAGTGATATAAGTGTTAGTGAGCTATAGCAATGTGGGCCTCCGATATAAGTGACTGGTTATGGTTTAATAATCCTAAAAAGGACACGTACGTAAACCAAATGTTTAATTTCACATATTGAACATCAAAGGTACTTTTTTCCCTCCTTCTCACAGTAAAACTACTTTTAACACAGTCTGGAAATTGGTTTACAGACTTTTCTTATAGCCAAAGACATGAGAACAGAAATTCCGGCCATGTGGCTGCCTAAAGCTGTAGCCCTTGGCCTGCCATAGATGATTAAAAAGGTTCTATATAGAAAGAGTCAAGACTTTTTTTTGTCTGTGTTTCTAAGCAAGTGTGATTTGGAACAGTTTAAACAGGGAGAGACCTGTATTCTTGGAAAACTTGACTCTTTTTTACTTTCTTGTTATTTCCAGCTGGATGAAACCTCTGTTTTTTTTGCAAATCAGGTGCCTGTCTAGAAGAAAGCCAAATTTTTAGGAATTAGATGAAAATAACACTTGCTATTTTATATTTTCAAATGTAAAATTGCCACTGAAAGGCAAGGGCAACTTGGGTTAAAAAAAATATATAAGTTGGCTTGAAATTGCAGGGAGAAGTTAAAAGAATAGATATGTTGTAAATCATATGGCAAAAGTGTCACATCCTACCCAAAGTCACACATGTTTTCCTTAATAGAGAAGTCACTCTTTTCATTCAAAGAGTATTTCCCTGTAGCTAGTCACATCCATTTAGTTCAGTGTTCAACAGCTTGCCAAAGCAAGAGTCTTTGTAGGTTTAAGTATATTCATATGTTTATAAAAATGACACACTGATTAGCAACTAGAGATCCAAGAAAGTTTGCGTTATAGCCACTCCCCCCCACGATAAAAAATTTACAAATAATGAATAGCAGTTGAAGTGTTTTTCTTTTTTTTTTTTTAAGTCTAAATTTATTGATCATGGGTTTATACTTAAACCCTTACATAGTACAGGAGGACATGGAGTCAAACATCCCCATTCTTGATCCATTTTCTGTTTGAACTTGAGCAAATTATTGAATCTCTGTCTCATTTTCTTAAACTTTAAAATTTAGAAATAATAATACACAATTTATGAGGTTATTTAGGATTAAATAAAATATATATCTGAAGTTTTAGGACAAAGCTTGGTATGCAGAACCACAACTGATATTCAGTAGGCACTCAACAAAGGCACTCAATAAAGGTTATTTATTGTTACTACCATCACAATTTATCCTCATGACAAACCTATGAATAGGCAATCTTACTGGCAATTTAAACATGAAAAAATTGAGAATTGGCAATGCCATGCTATTTTCTTAACTGCATTCAGGTATTCTAAATGGTAGAGCAAGGTAAACTGGATCTCAAGATAGGTATCTCCAAGCAAAAACCTAGCAAATCTGCACTTCTCTCCAACTTGTCAAATTATATTCAACACAAATATATTGAGAATGAGGTATGTGTCAGGTCCTGTGCTTAGATCCAGGCATGTAACAAGATCAAATTTTTCACAGACACTCACATGTTAAAATCAATCATTTATATGTTAAAGCCCTAACTAGAAAAGTGAAGTAAATGTAAAAGTGTCACCTCAGTGTGGCAGTATGGAGTGTTGTCTGAGGACCTGGAAGATAAACACAAAATACTCACCATCCTCAATCAGGCTGGCATAAGTAGAATCTATTTCTTTAGCCATACACATTTTTTTTTTCTTAATTGAAATTCCTAAAAGCAGAGTCCAGTCTAGTAACTTACCTGTATTAAGTGTTTTTTGTTCGTTTGTTCTTGTTCTTTTAAGGAACTAGAAACCTTTTATACTCAGAACCTACAGTTTTGGATATCCATGTAAAATTTGCTATTTCTGATATGGTTTGGCTGTGTCCCCACCCAAATCTCATTGTGAACTGTAGTTCCCATAATACCCACATGTGTGGGAGGGACCCCATGGGAGGTAATTGAATCATGGAGCCAGTTATTCTCATGCTGCTGTTCTCGTGATAGTGAGCTCTCACGAGATCTGACAGTTTTATAAGGGGCTTTTCCCCTTTTTGCTCAGCACTTCCTGATGCATCATGTGAAGAAGAACGTGTTGGCTTCCCCTTCCAATATGATTGTAAAGTTTCCTAAGGCCTCCCCAGCCATGCTGAACTGTGAGTCAATTAACCTTCTTTCCTTTATGAATTACCTAGTCTCAAGTATGTCTTTATTAGCAGTGAGAATACAGTAAATTGGGTAGTAGGTTTCTGCTGTAAAGATACCCCAAACTGTGGAAGCAACTTTGGAACTGGGTAACAGGCAGAGGTTGGAACAGTTTGAAGGATTCAGAAAAAGACAGAAAAATGTAGGAAAATTTGGAACTTCCTAGAGACTTGTCAAATGGGTTTGACCAAAATACTGATAATGATATAGACAATTAAGTCCAGGCTGAAGTGGTTTCAGATGGAGATGAGGAACTTGTTGGGAACTGGAGTAAAGGTCACTCTTCCTATGCAAAAAGACTGGCAGCATTTTTCCCCTGCCCTCGAGATCTGTAGAACTTTGAGCTTGAGAGAGATAATTTAGGGTATCTGGCAGAAGAAATTTCTAAGCAGCAAAGCATCCAAGAAAAACCAGAGCATAAAAGTTTGGAAAATTTGCAGCCTGACAATACAATAGAAAAGAAAAACTCATTTTCTGAGGAGAAATTCAAGCTGGCTGCATAAATTTGCATAAGTAACAAGAAGTCAACGTTAATCACCAAGACAATGGGGAAAATGTCTCCAGGGCATGTCACATACCTTCACAGCAGCCCCTTCCATTACAAGCCTGGAGGCCTGAAAGGGAAAAATGGTTTCCTGGGCCATGTCCAAAGGTCCCCTATTGTATGCAGTCTCAGGGCATGGTGCCTTGAGTCCCAGTTGCTTTAGCTCTAGCTGTGTCTCAAAGGGGCCAACATACAGCTCAGGCTTCACAGGGTACAAGATCCAAACCTTGGCAGCTTACATGTAGTGTTGGCCCTGTAGGTTCACAGAAGTCAACAACTGAGGTTTGGAAACCTCCACCTAGATTTCAGAGGATCGATGAAAATAACTGGATGTCTAAGCAGAAGTTTGCAGCAGGAGTGGAACCCTCATAGAGAACTTCTGCTAAGACAGTGCGGAGGGGAAATATGGAGTTGGAGACCCCACACAATATCCCCACTACGGCACTGCATACTGTGAGAAAAGGGCCACTGTCCTGGAGACTCCAGAATGGTAGATTCACCAACAGCTTGCACTGTGCACCTGGAAAAGCCACAGGCACTCAAAGCTAGCCCAGTAAAGGGAGGGGAGTTTTATGTTGCAAAACCACAGGGGCAGAACTGCCCAAGGCTGTATAAGCCCACCTCTTTCATCAGTGTGCCTTGGATGTGATACATGGAGTCAAAGGAGATCACTTTGGAATTTTAAAGTTTAATGACTGCCCTGTTGGATTTCAGACATACATGGGGTCTTTAGCCCCTTTGTTTGGCCAATTTCTCCCATTTGGAATGAATGTATTTACTGAATGCCTGTTCCCCCATTGTATCTAGGAAGTCACTAATTGGCTTTTGATTTTATAGGCTCATAGGCAGAAGGGTCTTGCCTTGTCTCAGGTGAGACTTTGGACTTGAACTTTTTGGTTAATACTGGAATGAGTTGAAACTTTAGGTGACTGTTGGGAAGGCAAGAATGTATTCTGAAGTGTAAGGACATGATAACTGGAGAGGCCAGGGACACAATAATATGGTTTGGCTGGGTCCCACCCAAATCTCATCTTGAATTGTAATTTCCACAATCCCCACATGTTGTGGGAGGGACTTGGTGGGAGGTAATTGAATCATGGGGGGCAGTTACCTCCATGCTGCTGTTCTCATAATAGTGAGTGAGTTCTCACAAGACCTGATGGTTTTAAAGCAACTTTCCCCCCTTTTGTTTAGCAGTCCTTATTGCTGCAGCCATGTGAAGAAGTATGTGTTTGCTTCTCCACCACCATGGTTGTAAATTTTCTGAAACCTCTGCAGCCATGCTGAACTGTGAGTCAGTTAAACCTCTTTCCTTTATAAATTATCCAGTCTTGGGTATTTCTTTGTTAGCAGCATGAGAACAGACTATTACAATTTTCTTCTAAATAACTGATTGAATATCAAGTCATTATGATATTTGTATTACTGAAAACTTTCAGATATATTTAAGGAAACATATTCAACTGTATCTTAAATCCAGTTATTTACAATAGGAATAATCAAGGTGTTATACAGAGTTTGGTTTTCTTATTTTAATTGCTTTAAGATTTGGAAGAAAAAATATTGAGATAAAAAAATGTCTATTAATTACTTTTTTCAGATAAAATTAGGAATTTTCCCCCATTACTTAACAGTAAACACCAGTATAATTTATAGGTTCTGTTACATAACTACATTTTACTTTAACAGTATTATAACCTAATTAATTATATCTTCATGTAAACTTCTTCAAAAATCACAAAAATTGAACTTTATAGTCATTTGGGAAAGAATATTCTATTTTATTTTTTCTGAAAATATTAACAGCTCTAATGGCTAATATTTATACACTTTTACCTATGATCCCTTATTTAACTGTTTAGCAAATCTGAACTCAAGTATTTCAAGTCTAAACCCTACAGCCGATTCATTACATCTAGCAATTCTGCTTCTGATACTGACAAAAAAAGTCTTACAGGCGGAATGATGTGATGATTTTGCTCAGAATAGCTCTCTCAGCATTTCTCCCACCTGAATCTGAGCCATTGTGTGATCAGCTATTGAGGCTATCAGGGATCCTGGCACTTGGCATTTTTCTACCTCTTTCCATTTTATACACGTTGCATTTTCTGCCTGCAATATAGTAACGAGTAATTATAAATTAAAAGCAGCATGTATTTCTTCATTTGTCATAAGCAGTGCAGTATTTTTAAATAACTTCAAATGATCTTATTACACTCTGATGATTTTTAGTGAAAGATACTTTGTTTTCAACATATTTAATACTACAGTATACAAAACACAAGATGGAGTGTGACTACTGCAAAGAGTTGGCCTTTGGTTTCAAACAGCAGTGAGTGCTCACAAAAGCACTATCCATAATTCATGGTTTCTCTTTGTTTAATTTTTTAAATCTTTTACTTATTTATTATCTAACAAAGTTTGTATCAATAGCCTACAGGATGATTTTCAATGAGATTTCTTAGGCAAGAATGAAGTAAATGCAAAACAGAAGTTATTTTTCTTTACACCTCAGGAAAAATGCTTATTCAACTTGATGAATCAAAGTGTATCTGTAAATCCTCAAAATTAAAATGGCCTTGGAAATTTTATAAATTAGAGAAGAGTATTACAAATTTAGAAAAGTTCAGAGTATAATGGAGACCAATTTAGTAAATATTTAAGTAGTATTATTTTGGTAATTGTTAGACATTTGAGTTTTCGATGTTTGGTGTTTCAGGTTGAAGGTAACGTTTAAATAATTTCCAAAATTCTAATTTATTAAATCAAAGAATAAGCAATATTAAGATAGGAAATTACAGTCACAATTTATATTCAATTCATACTCATTATATTGCTTATTCTAAATGTGCTATGTTTTATTGTCATCATATTAGTGTAAAAGATATGACATACATAAATAAAATAATTTTATAATATACATTTGCATATATTAACCACTTTGATTAAAAATTTTTAATATTGTATAACATGGCGACTATAGCTAATACATTGTATTATTGAAAATCACTGATAGTAGATATTTAGTACTTTCATAGAAAATATATAAGTATGTGAAGTAATGCATATGCTAACTAGCTTGATTACATTATTTCACAAAGTATACATATTTCAAAGAATGTTATACCAAAAAAAGTAAGTTTACCATCATTGCTTTATTTTTTTATTTTTATTTTTATTTATTTATTTTTTCGAGATGAAGTCTCATTCTGTCACCCAGGTTGGAGTGCACTGTTACAATCTCGCCTCACTGAGTGCTGGGATTACAGGCCTGAGCCACTGCGCCTAGCCCATTGCTTTATTTTTATTAATATTTAAATTATTTTTTCAGAAACTTTCAATGGTTATAAATATTATATTTTACCTATGTATAAATCAGTATACGTTTCTTAAACAAGACATACTTATAAAAATGCAGTACTAGGCCAGGCGCGGTGGCTCACGCCTGTAATCCCAGCACTTTGGAAAGCCAAGGCTGGTCGATCACTTGGGGTCAGGAGTTCAAGACCAGCCTGGCCAATGTGGTGAAACCCCTTCTCCACTGAAAATACAAAAATTAGACAGACGTGGTGACGGGTGCCTATAATCCCAGCTACTCGAGAGCCTGAGGCAGGAGAATTGCTTGAACCCGGGAGGCGGAGGTTACAGTGAGTCAAGATCACACCACTGTACTCCAGCTTGGGCGACAGAGTGAGACTCTGTCAAAAAAAAAAAAAAAAAAAAAAAAAAGCACAGTACTAATATCTTACCTAAAAAGTATTTTCATAATATCTAATATTCAGTTCATATTAAAAATTCTCCAAATGTCTGCCAATACACTTTTAAAGCTATTTTATTTTCAACCATGTTTCAAAAATTTTTATAGATTGCATTTTGTTGTGTCCTTTTAGTCTTTGTAAAATCAATATTATATGCCTTTTTTTATTCTTTCCAAAAATGCATTTTTAAATATAGTAAATCTGTTTTTGTTAGAATTTCCTACAAACTGGGTTTGCCTAATTTTTTCCTCCTGCTTTCATTTAAGCTTTTCCTCAAACCCTGTATTACCTCTAAATGAGAAATTAGACCTAAATGTCTGGTAAGATTCAGGTTAAATATTTTTCAGAAAATATGACACAGGCAAGGCTATATATTTCGAATTGCTTTCCGTCAGTTGGCATCCAATATCAGGTTTTCCCAAAATAAATGAGGCTAACTTTTATCTCTTTTGTTTTCAGATGTTTACAGACCACAGCTCTCTATTATAGAGATATGTTTTCTTCGTTTTGATGTGAGATAATACTTTTGGCACCAGGCAAATATTGGATGCCCAATAATCTTTCACTCATTATTTTTATTTTTTTTCCCTACAATAATGATTATGTACTGACTCAACAACTTAATAACAAATGATTTTCTAATTACATCATTCTTTCTATAATTTTAGTTGACCCTCTCTAAAAAAGGAGCTTTTGATTACTAACAAGACGTACACTATAGTATTTCCTTAAATTTTATCATTTATGCTTAATTTGGCCTCTTTAATGAGTTCAAGATAGAAACTCGTTAGAGTTGGGGTAGTATTGGTGGCAAATGAGTTATTTTTATACTTACCCCTATCTTTTTAAAATGTCAACATGGACCTACACATATCCATTAATTGAATATTTTAAAATTTATTTCAGTCATTTTTTCATTTTGATGCCCAAATTGTGGAAACTTATTTGGTAAAGCAAAAGAATATTACATGAAAATAAAAAATACACCTGAAAAAAAATGTACGACTATTTTGGTTTGTACTTCAGAATATGTAATTTACTTACCAGATACCATCTTGTTCATAAAAATATTTGTATCATTATTACTTGTGTTGCCTTGTAATACATAAACTAATCTCATCAAAGTAGATGCTATTGAAAAATTCAAGAGACACAATCATTTAGCTAGAAATTAAATCAGAAGACATTGTTTGACTTACTCTACAGCATTGCAATAGCTATCATTATAATCTCCATCCAATGCTTAGTATATTACAACTCAGAAATTGACTTCCTCACATACTTAAATATATGTATTTATGCTGCTAAATATTTTTCTAATCTTTGCTATGCCAATGTCAGTTAAACACAGAAGAGCACCATCGAGTTTGCATTTAATTGCTTTGCATTTTATTGCATGTACTATTTTATGGATCTAAGCAGTAATATGTATTAGAAAGGCTACAAATTAAACACTTCTCCACATAAATCTTGTGGAGTTTAAAATGGTTTAAAAAATTTATTTTTTTCCTGCATTCTAACCTATGGAACTCAACAAAGGCAGAAACTGCTTCCATTAAAAAATAGAAATAAACATAAACATTTTATAATTATTTTTAAATCTGCAAAAATTATAAATACAATGCAAATTATCAAGTAACGTATTACTATGATAACATCCAAAAGAAGCACTAACTCAGTGTTTTTAGAAGTGAGCCATCTTGCATAGCTCTGTTCTATCTTGGCACATGGCAAGATCTAGCCTGGTAAGTTTTATGGAACAGAAAGTCGAGGAAGGAAACTGTGAGGACAATAGGGGTATCATATGATGGGAGAAAATTAAGCCTGACATTCAGAATATAATAATCAGCACCTAAGGTAATAGAACCCAGGTAGCAGTCACTGTTGTAAATAGGTATTGTGGAATTTAACAACTAACTAGCAAGAAATGAGTAGGTTGTACTAATAGGGATTATAAAACCTGCATACATTTAGAAATTCATGCAGCTAGGCAGAAAGTCAGTTGACATTATGGAAATCTGCTTTATGTAAATGGGCAGAAGCCACGAGGATGAATTCAATATGACTCTAATTTACCAAGAGAATGTCACAAACTTTAATAGACTCTTTCACTTACATGGACAAAGGTACTGGCAAGCTACCAAAATATTAAATGTCAGACATAGGAAACAGAAATAAAATAGTAAATACAATTAGATTATAAGGCAGACCCTAGATTTGGGAAACAGGATGAACATCCTCTAATTTTAAATTCAAAACCAACAACAACAACAACAAAAACATCAAAGCTAGTCTAAATGCAAGGAATGACTTGATAGGCAGTCTGAACACTGAGATGAAATTCCTTAATTACGTGCAGACCAAGACTGATGGGGCCTAAAGTGAGACAATCCAATGATGTGAACTTAGAGGGAAAACATATATAATCCCAGGGACAGAGCTTGATGGACTAAGGACAAAAATGGATTTCAGATGCTTTAAATTTAAAACTAACATTAGTTATAATTTTAAAGTTATACAATAGGAAAAAAATTAAATAATTTGAGAAGATCCTATTTCTAAAATATACATTAAATTATAGACATACTTAGATAATTGCAATCTTTTATTTTCAAAGTAATGTTCAAATACCTGTTATAGTCTCATATGACTGAAATAGTTAATGTTTAAATATTTACACAGTTTATTGAATGAAGTTTATAGCTTAAGATTTCCTTTTATTTGTGCATTTATTATAATGCAGTGTAGCACTCACTCTAGCCATACAAACACTTGCTTCATCCCTTTTTCTTACTAAAATGTGCCACTTTTTCCCTGAGATGCATTCTAAAACAGGTAGCTATTGAATTTTCATTGTTTTTGTTAGCATTTTAGTTCCATGTCTTTTTAAGGGGAAATAATGGCCCAGCTAATCACTCTGGATCAGGTTCATACTTAAATCTAGATAATTGGATACTTTTTTCCATGTAACATTTCAATATTTGAAAGAATTTCTTTTAAAGCATAAAAACAAAACAAAACAAAAAACAGGAATTTTTTTTTAAACTTGAGTAAAACAGGCATTATTATTTAGTGTGGTACATTTAACACGTGATAATGTATATGAGATTTACACCATCATTTTAATAGCACATTGTTTTAATTAGTTTCAATCCTATTAATTGAATAAATGTTGTGGTAGATAGTCTGGTGACAGTTTATTTTTCCTGATTATACTTCTAGTAATATTTTATGGACCGCATAGAATACAGTTTCATCTCCGTAATAACAGATCTCAAGGCAAGAAATATTTCATAAATGTGCTGAAACTATTACCTTTGCTAACCTTTTAGAGCCAAAATTCTGAGTTTGTTTTAAAGTTTTTCTAAACTTTTCCATGTGATAGGAAAGTAAATAATGATAATTTTCTGCATACTCAATGACAATTAAAAAAATTAAAAACACAGATGTTAAATTTAGGGAGCAATGTATCTATCAAGATTTAGAGTACAGTTGGCTCTCTGCATCTCAGGTTCCATATCTACAGATTCAACCAGCTGTGGATAAAAATATAATTGAGAAAAAATTAACAATACAACAGTAAAAGTAATATGAATAAAAACACACGGCATAACAACTTTTTACATAACATTTTCATTGTTTTAGGTATTGCTAAGTAATCTAGAGATGATTTAAATCATATAGGAAGATGAGCATAGTTAGTGTACAAATATCATGCCATTTTATGTAAGCAATTTCAATATCCTCTGATTTCGGTATCTGCAGGCATGTTGAAACCAGTCCCTCTTACATGCACAGGGATGACTGTAATGAAATGCATCTCATTTTATAGTTTACTTTAGTATTGTATACCATGTTTTAGTTCAGTATTTGGAAATATGTTGGAGCCTTTTAAGTGAATCTGCTTTAACAAATAGTACCAGTTTTCCCTTCATCAAACTTTGTCTTCTTGCTGATGGCTAATCTTGTGTTTCTCATACTAGCTCTGCTTCTCAAATACCTAGTTTTAGATTAATAAAATGATTCTCTTTGAAAATTCAAAATCATGTAATAAGAATTACATTAATGCCCTTTTTCTAGATTATGAACTCACTATATTACTTATTGATGTTTGCTTATCTCTCTCATCCCTTTTCTGTATTGTAATTGTGTGATCTCAACTTTTGGACACATCTGTCTTAAACATTTATTTTATTTTTGTTTAAGACTGAGTAGTCAAATTGTGTAGTGGGAACATAATTTCCATTGGAGATATGCATGGCATAAGTCTTAAAATTATTGGATAACTAATATTAATGAAGTCCATTTTTTTAGTTATCATTTTGTGCCAGAAAAGAATAATTATATCTTTGAAAACAATGGTCTTTTAGCTCTCTACGTTCAGGCTCAACTACGTATGTAGGCCATGGTCAAACTATGTGCAAGTTTTTAAAATATCAAACAAATTTGCAGTAAGTTTTAATGAGAGAGTAATTGCATGCTTTCATTTTCTACTAGATAATTATGTCATATAGAACATCTTATGTTCACCATCTGCTCTCTTATCATAAAAAATTCTTCTTTTGACCTACAACTTCATATAATTATTTATGTCCTATTTGTAGGAAAAAATGTCTGTATGCACTATCTACAAATCTCTCTTCTCCAGTTTTTTATTAACTTCATTTCAGTTGAGATTTCTGTTCCCAAATTGTAGAGAAGTTTGTATTCTCAGGGTTTTATTAATAAAGATTATTTCTCCTATTCCAGGATTACTTTTTAATTCTCATCAGTCACCAGCATTTGATTCCAATGATTGTTCTTTTTTTCCTAAAATCATCCAATGACCCCCTGTCTCTCCAGCTGCCTCAGTTTAGCCTGTTTTGCTTCTTTCTCGTGATCTTTCTGAGCACTATGGTTAGCATTACACAGATCTCAATTTCTGACATCCTTTCTTCT
The DNA here is from genome assembly GCF_008728515.1 of Papio anubis. Taxonomy (NCBI): domain Eukaryota; kingdom Metazoa; phylum Chordata; class Mammalia; order Primates; family Cercopithecidae; genus Papio; species Papio anubis. The sequence continues at coordinate 89,935,635 of NC_044981.1, read as the reverse complement.
GTACATACTCTACTTCCTTAAAGGATGCCAAGTATCATGTCTTTACATGCCACCTCTGTGCTAATAACCTCATAATTTTTATCTCCAACTTGATGGTTTGCCTAAACATCTATTTATGTTGGTCAACTGCCTAACTTGATTATCCCCTTGCACATACAAAAGGCACTTCAAATGTAATATGTTCTAGAACAAGCGCTTATTGACCCTCTTCACACTTGGCCCTAAATGGCAATGCCATTCTTCCTCTTGCTTAGGATGAAAAATTTGAAGACATCATTATCTACCATCATTCTGTCATATAACAAATCTAACTTACCTGTAAAAGCTAGCATGTCTTTATTCAATATACATCTCAAATCAATGGCTATTCACTGCTCCACAACTACTATTCAAAATATAATCAGATATTCTATCTTACCTAAACAATAACCAAAGCCTTATAATTGGTATTTCTACTCCCATTTCTAATTTTCAAATCCCTATATGCCATTGAGAGCAATTGTATATAAATATGTCAGATTAAGTCACTCTTCCATTACATATTATTTTATTGCTACCATCTTATTCACAATAGTACCTTAAGTAAATCATTCTTAAAGTGGCCTAAAAAGTGCTACATATTCTAGCCCCTATGAGTCACATAATTCTTCCCTTCTGCTATACCCTTTTCATCTGTTCCAACCACACTTGACTCCTTGCAGAACAGCCTGGGCTTGAAATGATTTTCTCCAAGATAATTATCAGTCCAGACACTTATTTAATTCATGTATCTCAGAAATCAAGAGAGGCATTTACTGTCCACTTTGTGTTAAAAAGCCAATGACGCCAATTTGTGACTATTTATCATTTCTGACCTTATTTTTTTTTTCTACATGATCTATCGACAGAGCTAAACATTTTACCTAGAGTTACGACATACTTGGAAGATTTCTTCTTTCTAATCAAAATTCTCTTGAGAATCATACTGGAACTCAAAAATCCCCTTTGAGCTCTGATTCTAACAATAGAGATATAAAGTGAGAACAGGACCTATGTTTTTACATGAAACAGCATTAATTGCTTAGGATTAAAGACTTCCACTGGTAGTGGGTACTTTTCATGATATGCTAACAAGAACTCTGAGGGTTGAGGGCCAATTTAAACTTCTTCCTATCTCTGAAATAATTGACATAGGGCATGTTTATGAGAGAAGGCAAAGAGTCAATTTCATCGCTCTCTAGGATAGGCCAAACCTGTGGTCCTGGTAAATTATGGTTTGTGCAGCAAAATGACTTCATAATATCAAAGCTCTTTAAAAAATCCAAACAATTACTGAGTTTTGCATAATTGACATTCTGCATGATTAAGTGCTTACTTTTATTAGATTAGTTTTGTGAGTATTTTTTAAGGAATATGCAATATTATGTGTTGCCTGAATAGAATGGAAGTGATGCAACATTTTAACAATAAAGGCCTCCAGAGAATGTAAGTACATGGTAGAAGAGAAAGGAGGGTCACATTAGGCTCATTTAACAGTGTTCCACTCAAGCATGTTCCACTTCCCCTCAGGGCTTGGTTATAAAGATGGTCCCTGCTGAGGTTATGTCTACATATCACTTGCTGTATCTAAAGGGAGATACAGTTAATGGTTTTACATACCCCTTGCTGTGCTCAGAATCATATGTCTTCTCAATCAAATGATACAGATAATTAGTAATTCTAATAAAGACT